>NW_026562388.1:7753750-9055000 GCF_027474105.1 Poeciliopsis prolifica
AAAACCTCAGATGCGTTCCTTGGTCTTCATGGAGCTGTTTGTCTATAAACAAGATTCTAAAGCATTCACACAAATTATATACAAGTGGACTCTAAATACAGTTTGATGTCAAGGATTTTTTTGTTTTAGGGGTGTCAGAAGGAAGGGGATCGGATCGACATACACGCCCCACTTTCAAATTGTTAGAAGACTTGCCACATTTCCTTTTCACTTGACAAGCATCTAAAGAAATGACAGATGACACAGAACTTCTTGCACAATGAAAGTACATAAGTGTATTTTTATTCATGAAACCCATTTCTGAAGCCGGTAACTGTGTGAGCGTTCCTCAGTGGGAGCATCAGTGACAGCAGTGGATGTGACAGCTCCATCAGTGCCAAGCAGGACACAATGACCTCTCCACAGTCACAGACCACTGAGACATGAGTAAAACCAGCACTTTCATCTCCAGATGAAATAACAAACCAGTTTGGTGGCTCTTTGTGGTAAAGAGCAACACATCGCTCATGCTGGTATTTATGTAATATACAAAGATGATGTAATCCTATGATACGCCTTCCCTCTTTCCTCTACCCATACAAATGGTGTTTTTGGAGAACTGAGTCTTTGTGGATGTGGAGTCAAAGTGTCACAAAGCAGAAGCAGATGAGGGGAGTTTTTTCCCGATCAGACCTTGTTTCATCTCAGATGATCGGTGCAAATTGAGAGCTCTCTGTGCAGGCGGATCCACAGGCAGCTTTGATGAAGGCTATGGGGAAAATGTTGCTAATGACTTGATTTTTTGGTAGGTATTGGATCAACAGCAGCTTTGGTAGTCCCATTGGGGATAATCTAATCTTTTCTGTTTTGTAGAGTGAGCAGACTATTCCAAACTATATAAATAAATCACAATCAAAACCAGACTCAAGAAATGATTTCACATTTTCTCTGAGCAATCTGTGTTACACACTTAAAGAAAGATAATGAAATTCCTGTCTGTTGCTTAACATCAGGATGTATTTAACCAATCAGAGATAATTACACTTCATTCACAACTCTGATAAGAATCAATGGGAGCTACTAATCGGTGTATGTCAAGTATTCATTTTCATTAATCAGTGAGTAATTAGGCTACGGAAATACACAAACAAATCTCTAACAAAAAAAAGCAACAATTTTTATTGTTCCTGATTATTGTTGAAAGGTACAACAAGAGGTTTTAAGTTTTATGAAAAGAGAATTTAACACTCAAAATACTACTACAACATTATGAAATATTTTACCAACATTCAGTAAGCAAAGGAAACTGATTTTAGTCATATTTTAACTTTAATATCTATGTGAATCTGTGACAAGAATGAAAGAGGAAATGGAACAGTGGTTCAGATCGAACAACTCTCCATACCAGGATCCCCCAGGACAGAAATGAGAATTATGAAGAATATTAACATTAAACTTAACAAGTAAGCATTAATTAGAGATGATAACTTATCTTGTCATGAAGACATTTTTTTTAGCATTCATGCTATGGTCCAGAAGGACATATTCAAGAAACCTGAGAGGAAAGCAGTCCTTGAACATGAAAAGTAATTCTGTGCTGTTTTCCTGCATTTAAAGTTGTCTTGTAATTGATGTACATATTTTCTATTGGATCTTGGAAGTAAACTCAATTCCTGATGGCTGCAGAACCATCTGGTGATGTCATGGAAATAAAACATTCTCATTGCTGCTGACATCTTTAAACAATATTCAATGAACAGAAACTTGTTATATTCCTTCCAGCAAGCAGGCATTAACTTTTCCTCATTTCAACAGAGATTACATGTGTGATGAATAGGTGAAGCAGCTGAGTCAGACAGTTTTATTCAAATTAGGTCTCTTTAAAAAAAAAAAAAAAAGTAGCTTGGAGTTATGCTCTAAGATGCAAAATGCGCCCAATTAAACTGTCTTCACAGAGAGAGAGAAAGAGAGAAAATGGTCTGGCTGCACTGTAACTATCTCTGAAAGCGAAATCAGTCGAGTTGGACTCACCCATGACACTCATCTCACCAGTGCACAGCCACTTAGGGTGTTAGTTAAAGCATCAAAGCTGTGAATCCTGCTGTCTCTTCTCCTGTTTAATGTTCTTTTTTTTTCTTTTTTTGGGGGGGTTTGTGTTTTGCATGCAGAACCGCTCGGACCTAAAGTCTCAGATCTCAAAAGGTAATATCTTAAGTCTGCGAGATGATATCGAAAACTCATTTTCAAAGAGATCGCTGAACTAAGAGGGGCCGATAGGCTGGGAATGAGTAGATGAAGCATGGCCACAATTTTAAGATGATAAGAGAAGAAAAAGCCAAACAATGGGTAGAGAAATACTCCAATCTAAGGGTCAGGAGTTGAAACTGACTTTAATGAGTTTTTAATTCCTCAGAACCAGTTAACTAAAACAAGGAGGAAGAGGAGGAGACAGAAGAAGGTGTTTTATATCTTTATATCCACCTCTTACTTAGATTTGAAGCCAGCCTCGACTTTCGCTTTCCGTTATTTCCAGTCCTCTGACCTCTTTTATCTACAGGCAGGAAGGCTTAAATATATTTCAGATACTTATAAAACCTCACCAAAGAACGTAAGCGCAGTAATGCTTTGAACAGGCAGAATGAGAGCCTAATAATTACATTGTCAGGGAGATATTCTCTGACAAAATCCAGCTAATTGACAAATGTGCGTGTGCCACTCAGCAGCACAGTTAAAACCACTGACAGGGGAAGTGAATAACATTGATTATCTCATCACAAAGGAAGCTGTCAGGAGTTGGAATTCATTAGGCAGAACGTCAGGAGTCGGCGCATGAATTAAGTATTCATTGGGAAACAAAGGCTAAGATGAAAAATCAAGCACCAAAAAGGTGATTATACAGCTCAAAGCCTGCTGTTTTGACCCATTCCACCTGCTGAAGGGACCTTAATTTATTTATTTTTTTAAGAAAGAAAAAGACGAGGGGAGGAAGAGGAGACTGGAGGATGGCAGCGATTCTCTCTGTCATCTATCTTGTTGCTGCTTTGCCATATTTGACAAATGTTTTTGCAGCTGACACACTCCTTTCTGGAAACAGTATCTCTTGATGATTCACAATGCTTCACAGCAAAACAGTTGACTCACACACCTAAATCACCAAATCACACTCAAAGTGAGGATCTGATGAGATCATGATTCAAAACCCAGAAGTTTTAAGTGTAGTTAGTGTATGAGGAATCTGGCTGTGATCCAAATGAGAACTTCTGAACAAGTTGTGCCAGAAGAAGCAGCAGCACTGGAGCAGCCACGGCCCAATCTGAGAGCTGCTTGTGCAAAAATTTCAGCTAGCATCTAAGCTGAGAGATGGGTTTGGGAATGATCATGTCCATGGAGACAGAATTTGGTGGAGAAGCTCAGTTCTTTCTTACTCTGGCTACTGTCTGAAAACTGATGCCAGTCCCCTTTCCAACTTTTTCCTATTAGATCAGAGAGATGCAAAACTTGACAATAAGTCTTAAAAACTAATAGAGTACATGTTTCAAGCAAGTTAAAATTTCTTTAATCAGTTGTGTGTAGTTTTAGTCTGGTAGTGTTTCAATTTTTGTATTGTATTTGTTATCTGTTGGGTCAATTAAGTACAAAATCTTATGTTGGCTTCAATAAAATACTGAATCCTATCCTTTCATATGTTTTAAGAGTAATTAGTTTAAAAATGTGACTTAATCAAGTTTTACATTGGAGCAGATAATTAGCAGGAAAGCTTGAAAAACCTGCCGACGTTTTGAGCTGGACTAAAATAAGACGACCTTTTAACAAATGTAACTAAATTGTTGTATTATTCATCTTAAGGCATCTCTTCATCCGACCTCTGAGTATTAATACACTGAACACAGAAGAGTGGTCTCTCTTCTTACAGTAGATTTGTTAGATTTGTTGTTGTTTTTTGTGCCTGTTAAAATTACTTTAATATTTGTTATTCTTTTCGTTAAAACTTTCTCCCTTGATGTGCTGCCATGAGGAGCTTTGAGTCGCCGAGCTACTGCCAATTCTGATTTGTCCCACTTTCAGATGGAAGCATGTCTTCGCACAAAGCTGCAAATGAACTCTGAATCTGCAGCGCTGTAATGGGATTACGAACAAGAACTCAATCATCTACAGCTACAGCTGCTCCACGTGTCAGCAGAATTAATGGACTGGAGCGTCTTAATGTGTCAACACTGAGTGCCAATCAAACTTTTCAAACTGAGACTAAAGAAAAGCAGAAAAGTCGGAGAGGGTTTTGGAAACTTTATGAATAAATTATAATTTTTCTCCGCCCAGCCCTTCCTCCCACCTCCCCTCCAACTCCAATTGGCACAGCTTTGTATTTATTGAATCTCCTCTCTCTGGGCCGGATTCCCAATCTTATCAGGCTGAGACAGGAACAAAACCTGCCATCCTGCCCTCTCTGCATCCTGGTCCGGGTTGCCACCTCTGAGCGACCTGCCAGAGCTCATAATCCAAAATCATTCTGAGAGGCAGAAAAGTCGCCGTAAGCTCCAGTGTCAAGTCGCAAAATATTGATGCGTGTAAAATATTCATGGCAAGGTGTCCTACTTGCTGATTTGTTCCGTGTTTAAAGAAAGAAATGCCAATTCAAGTTGTGGATTTTACCAACTGTGTCACAGCCCTCGTCTTTCCCTATTTTTAATAATTCACTCTGGTTGTCATGCTTGGTGATGCCTATACTTTGTGAGTCAAATTGATTATCATTGGATGCCTCAGCAATTTTAAATTAAATGCATTAAAATTTTTATCAATTGTCTCTAATAGCCATAGGATGATGCTCCCAGTCTGTAATATGCACAGGATTTTATATTTACCAGCTAAAGAATGAATACATGTCCCATAATAGAAGCTCGGGATAAAGATTTTCTGCTGACCAATCAAAGAGGTTTTATTCCCAACAGTAGGTTTTTGGGGCATAGCAATGTCTTTTATTCCAGCATCCATAAACTCTGACTTTTAAACAACTTGAATAATTTAAAAAAAAAAAATACTTTAAATTCACAAAAGTCACACTTCATTCAAAGAATTTAAAACAGTGTATTTTTTTCACATTTTATGTTACAAGAAGAAACATAACTTTGTTTTCAATTGGGATTACATGTGATAAACTTACATAAAACAGTGAATAACTTTTTTGTTAAACTCCATACATTTATGGAAACAAGTATAAATCTTAAAAGGTTGTTTGATTTTGTTTTAGCCCTCTTTATGACACCCCAAACAAAATTCCAGTGAAAACAATTACTAAGCAGTAAATAAAGATTGCTTGGGTCTAATTCCAAGTCATTAGAAGTACATCTGTTTTGTGAAACCCTCAGAGATTTGTTAGAGGATATTAGTGAACAAACAGAAAGCAGACGGTTGTAGAGACATTTAAAGAGTTTGTTTGCGGAACAATAACCAAAGCTGTGAACATCTCACAGGACTCTGTTCAGTCCATCGTCTGAAAATTGAAAGAGTAAAGCTCAACTGTAAACACATGGGCAAACACTTAAAATATTACAAGGAGAGCACTTAGAGAGCTGCACAATTCCCACCACAAGTTATAAAAGTGAATTGCTTTATTAATGTAATCAAGGGGAAAATATCAGATCCTTGTCGTCTATCTGTCTCCATAAAATGGCCTCAGATTAACCAGCAAGTTTTTGCTTAAGTATATTCAAAAAGAAATGGAAAAAGTTCCTCAAGCCAATTAACTTGCTGAATGTTTGAAAATGAAACTCTTAAGAGTGAGAAAATTCATCTTCAAGCCACTTTTTGATCCCTTTTGACCGTCAAACACTCACAGGTTTGGATGGAGACTCTGCCTTAAGCCTGCTGAGAGCGGCTCACATCAGCATCAACACAAGTGATGCTTCAAAGGGCTGCGGGGTGAGAGTAAACTATCTTTACACTGACGTTCTACTTCATGGCCTCCTGCTCCCACTTTTATTAGGACAGCATACAAATGTCTCTCCCTCAGTGAAGAACAAACAGACACACTGAGACAAACCAGGCCTCCGCTCACCGAGGGGAAACTCACAGGAACAAACATGAACCTGAACAGCCACAAAGACGAGAGATTTAACGGTGAAGAATGTAAAGTATCAAAGAGGCCAATTTCCAGGAGCAAATTACCCGCTTGGGTTGAGTCCTTTATGTGTTTGCTAAGTGCTGAATTTAAAGGGCATTAACATTCTGTTGGCCCGGGACGCTGAGAGATCTCCGATGATCTCCCCCTCCCCCCAAAGTAAAGAAACGGTTGACATTTTAGTCCTTGTGTATCTGAGCTTCAAATTTAATCAGGACATCTGAGGAAGCTGTATGCTCCTCCATGCTGCAGCTCAGTTTCTGCAATATTCAAAAGGGAGATAAAAATGCAGGGCTTCGCTTGAATTCATCCACCAGGCAGTTTTAGCAATATAAAAGCCACAATAAAAGCAGATTTCACTTTGCCACGCAACGATTACAACATGTATTTTAACGCTGATGCACATAAATGGGGTGTAAAATGGAATTTAAAAAGCCACAGGTAAAGCTTAAGTAAAACATTAAAAAAAAAACCTTCAGGGAGTCTAAAGAACTATTTATAATTTTTTTTAAAAAGCCCTTTAAATTAGATCTGAATCACAATTAAATTGTGTCTAATATTGTAATTGCAAAGTTCTTCATGGGTTTAATATGTGGTGAAATATTTCAAATGTTATGTGTACACTCTCTGTGTATTGATAATATATGTTTCCAGTTGGATGTACAGTCATAATCAATAAATCACTGTATTATGAAAAAGTTCATTTCTTTCAGTATCTCAATTCACACAGAGAAACACAGTATGTAGATTATTCACGCACAAATTTCTGTTTTTGTGCCTTTATTTTAGCTAATAATGACAACGTAAGATGAAAACATGACACCTAAGATCAGGACATTAGACCATACTAATAAAAACAACATTCATAATACTCAAATGTGGCCTGTTGAAAAGTATGTTTTCATCTGACAAAGGTTGTTGTTAGGACATTTATTCTCAACTCAGAAATAGTTTCTGAAATTGTGCATCTCTGTTTTAAATGACTATCAGCACAGAGCAGGACAGACAATCCATGCACCAATAGGCATGAATATCATTTTTCACCTATTAATTTGCATTCATATGTGCTCAGAGCAATAGGAAATTGTTTTGAATTGTATGTTAGGCTGGCTGGTCTCTCTTGATTGTTTTATAAACCTCGTTTAGATGTAACCGTGTCCAGCTTCACTGATAGAAAAGTAATCAATTGTATTTGATTGTACTCAGTGCCATTCCAAGCCAAGAATGACTAAATACAAAACCACAACACATCTGAGTAGCAAAATCGGAATAAAATACATTAAAGTCAGAGACAGTTTAATGACAAAATGTGATAAATTGGCATGGGTTATTGCTCCCACAACATGTGGATGAGGGGAGAGGAGAGTGAAGCATGTTAAAAACAGAACAATAACCCCGTCGCTCCACCTGCTTTGTTCCCTGCAACACGTCAGAGGCAGCCATCTGTGGATCGAGGCGCACAGCGGGGCGAAGTCAGCACTTCTTGTGGACACTGCTGGGGGACAGTGGTCTGTCTCCTGGTTCGGGACACGCACAGGGGCAGAAACAAGCGCACAAACATCCCGGAGAGCTTCGATCCCTGGAGCGAGCCGCGGGGAACCTGTCAGGTACTGTAACGCGGACTTTCACCACCTCTGCGCCCGCTTCGCCGCGCGCTCCGGGCGCTTCGCAAACAAACTCGAGGTGGAGAGGCGGGTGTCAACTCAGTGGTGAAGTCAAGAGGCACGTGTTTGCCTGTGGAGTGGAGAAGCGCGTTTCCACAGAGGCGGCTGTTTGCGTGGGATCGTGTATGCATATTTAATAGAAGAGTGGGCAGCGGTAATTCGGAGCGATCTGGCTCACGGAGTGGGCAAAGTGAAGCAGGGGCGTGAGAGGGCTGCTGGTGACAAGTTTTCACTTGATCAGCTGCTCATCCCACACGGTTGCGCCGCGCTCTGGAGGTCAGGTTCGGTGTTTGGCGGCAACTTTTGGCTGCAATTTCAAACCCATACAACGGGGGACGCTTTGAATTCACATCCTCCACACGATTAGAGAAAATAAGCGTTTTTTTTGTTTGTTTGTTTGTTTGTTTGTTTTTGGTTGTTGTGGCGTTTTTGTTTTTTTGTTTTTTACCTAAACGTTTTTATTTCGTCGTGCGCGGCTGCATCTCTAAGCGGTAGGAACCTCTCACACACAAAGCCAGCGCGTTTCAGTCTGCAGATGCTGGAGGAGGGATCTGACTGGTGCACATTTTTTTTGGACGCATGTGAAACGGCGCAGTCCGTGATGATGAAGATGATGCTGGCCGCAGCTCTGCAGACAACCGCGGCAGCTGAGTGAGCCGTGAGGTTGCTGTCCAGGGTGCTGAGGAGTCGCCGCCATCCCCCCTCCCCTCCCCTCCCGTCCTGCCCGTTCAGACTGCACGCGTGAACAGACGTGGATGCCGAGCAGCGTAACACGGCCCGAGTAAATAAATGGGACCGCACGTCGTCCGAGCGTTTGAGAGATCATGGAGAGATTTTTCCTGCTCGTCCTCAGCGGCTGCCTCGGCGTCTCTCGAGTCACGGCGGGTAAGTTTTGTGGCTTGGGGGAGATTTTTTATTTATTTATTTATTTATTTATTTTTCTTTCCCAGGTGAATTTGAGCGGTGATGATCATTTACTGCGAAATTGAACGCATCATTCGTTACGGGGGGTCTCTATCGGCATGCAAGGTGACGCTGACTCTGCTGTGTGTTGGGATGCAGCCGCTTCCCGTTGTGTGTTTGCAACATGCTGCAGCTGGTCAGAGGAACATGGAGGAGCATGTGGAGTGATGTGGAGACGAGCTGACCTGTGACACACTGCTGCTGCCTCTGTGCGTCAATGGGAATCAGTCTGAGCTGTGAAGCGCATAAAATACAAAAGCGTCAAGGCAGACATCATAAATCTCTTAGACAACTACAGCTCTTTTTGTTTCAGTTGACTACAGTGTTGAGAAAACGGCATTTTCTGGGGAATTTCCTTTGAGTTCTGGTCAATAATGAAGATACATTGATTAGGATTTTTCTGGCCAATGGCTTAAAATTTTAACCAATTGTTCTATTTTTTCTTTTTCTAATTTAATTGATAAACGTGAAAAAAGAAAGAAATGTGTTGAATGTTCAGATGACTTTAAAACATAAGCGAGAAAAATGAGAGCCTGTAATAAAAATAGTCATTAGAGAAAACAACGCACTACAGCTTCCACAAATGAGGGAGGGTAGAGTATTTCAATTACACAACATAAACGTGAGAAAAACAAAGTTGCTGTTTCTGTTTTTTTATTAAACTAAATGCACAACAATACTAAAAAGACAATAAAATGTATTGCAGGTTCGTCGATTGAGGTAGTACTTTTTAAATTGAAGGAATAAACAAATTGTCCATTTATTATGCATCAGGTTTAAAAACACATCTCTCAAGGTGGCCTGATCTGGTTCAGTTGTTAGCACTGCTGCCTTTCAGCAAGAAGGTCTTGGGTTTGATTCCTAGTTAAGGCCTCTCAACATAGAGTTTGCATGTTCTTGAGATGTATGTGTGAGTTCTCGAGTTCTCTGGCTTCGACCTACAGTACAAAAATATGGATAGCAGGTCAACTGGGGGGTTGTTCTGTCACAAACTGGCAACCTGTCCAGGGTGTGCACGTCCTCTAGCTCAGTGATTGTGGAAAGCTGGTCTAGATGAGGAAAAAGGTCTTTCGAAACATTTCCTTTGACAGGCAGGAAATGGTGGAAGTTTTCAGTTTTGATGCATGAAAAAAAAAAAAAGGTTTTCAGTATCTGGCCTTCCAATCGCCAATCAGAGCTGACTTGGCAAAAATTAAATATCCTTTCCTGAAATGTGTTATTTCAAGAAAGACTCCAGATCATTAGAAATACGAGACTGCTGCTGCACGGAAATGTCACTAACGCATCCAGTGTGAGTGCTGTTTTCTTTCCAACATGCATCCATTAAACATCCATTTTAAAAGCCCAAACTATGCCGCACTCTGCAGCGCTCGCAGAGATGGAGAGCCTCTCTTCGCTCCTGCCGTCAGCATGCTCCTCTGGTTCGCTCATCATCCTCCCACTTCCACACCCTCACCGCTGATGATGGATCACCGGGCTGCTGCTCTCTGATACACACAGACTTGCACAGTTTATTGAGACAAATAATTTAATTGTGCCCCACCCTCCTGTCCTCCTGGGGTGATGCCTGGCTTCCACGAAGGGAAACCACTTTTTGAGGCCATTTTACAACCGCAAATGTCCCTGGTATTTAATTTACAATAGCATATTATTTAGAAATACTTTTGTTTGTTTAGTTGACTTTATTTCTTTCACAAAATCATAAGCAGCGCAATTTGATGAGAAATTCACAACTTTCTGTTTAACCGACTTATAAATAAAATGAAGGTTATTTTTTTTTGTCCATCATACAAACAGGTTATATTATCTGTCCAGCATACTGAAGAAGTGGTGTGGTCCTATTGCTAGAGGATTTTATTCAACTCTATCTGAAGCCATGTGCTTTGGTCAGATTATACTATAATTGGATTTTCAGTGACTGTAATGGGTTTGTTGTGAAACAAATGACAAATATTGCAAAGTAAGGTGGAGGATGTGTAATGCTTTGGGAATGCTTCTTTTCCAAAGACACTGGCTCAGCATGCACGGCATCATCAACTCTTTGAAATCTCAGTAGATTAGAGATTAAAACCAGTAAACTAAATATTCCTAATTTAATCGTCATCCATTAATGAATTATACAGAAGTTCACAAAAGCAAAGCAGGGCAACAGTGGCTCCATGCAAAGTGCTGCTGTCTTGTTTTCAAAGAGACAAAGTTCCAGTTTAGGAGAGATTTTATGTGACACATTAGGCCACACTGCTTCCTCTTCGTTGTTGCAAACACTGCAATTTGTGTTTCAGAGCGTCTCTTAAAATAAAAAGGACTAAACACATTGCATTTCTTACAGAACAAAACATTTGTAACAAATAACAAAAATGTGTTGCAGATATGTAAAAAGCTCTGCATTAGCAAACATGCTGCAGAGGTTTAAGGCAGAACCTAAACTGGAGAAAAAACTTGATTGAATTAATGGATGTCTTGTTTATTAAGTTTGGAGCAAGTTTGAGGAAAAAGCAGAATACGAAAAAAAACAGAATAGATTAAATGGAACCATAGCTGTGCAAATTTAACAAAATTTGCACAGGATTCTGCAGACTTCCTGTTCAAGTTCAGACATTCTGAATAAAATAGAAAATAAAGGAAGAAGAAGATTATCTCCCACAAAATACATTACTGCATAATAAAAACTCATATGCAGTTTCTACTTTGCCGTTTAGTCATATGCTTCATTTTAGATGAGGAATTGCTGCTTGTCTGCCAGAAAAGGCCATTGTCAGCTTTAGAGGACAATGGCCCAATTAATCTGGAAATGATGTTTCATTTTATCTTTATAAATGAAACTGCACCAACCTAATTCCCACTAACTGCTTTAAACCAAATTTAACCTTGTTGATTTTTGGGAATGGGAGCATGTAAGAATGTTATTGAACAAATCCAAAATGGCTGATCTTTTCTCAGCTTTGTCCTTTCTAATTTCTCAAAGCAATTAAACTTTCCCTTGACTCCAAAGTTTATTACAGTAAAGTAGACAGTAGATATTTTATACTTTAGTAGAAGAAATCAAACTGCAAATAATTTCAACGCATATGAACAGAAAGGTGTCCAAAGTTTAAACTAAATTCAAGAAAGCTATAAAAGCACCTTCAGAAAAATACCACTATTGTTTAAGATTACTTCAAGGAGTAAAAAGCAAGTCATAAATGAACAAATGAGTAAAGACACAAAAGTTTCACACAGTCATGTTTCACATTTATAAATTGTTGACAGAAAAGCACCAAATTATGCAGCAATGTTTCCTTTCATCTTGCTTCACAAATCTTCGCCTCGGTCAGCACATATTTTGATCTAAAACTTCATCAAATACTTAAAACAGTCATAGAAGAAAAGACATTTAAACACAAAGAGGGAGCTGTAATTTCTATAACATATTTGACTTCAAAAAATATTTTCTCTCCCTCACTGCGTATTATGTTTTAATCATTCCATGACGAAGTGAAAAACAAAGAGTAACGCCGCGTGTTTGTATCAATCTGCTGCTGTTCTTTCCTCTGGCACCGTGTAATGCTCTCCTTCACTTTATAAAGCCTCTTTGAGCTTGCTGAGAGCTTCTGGCTTAGCAAGAAGCAGATGAAAAGAGCAATGGCCTTGTGGTTAATAGCGATGGCCCAAACTTGCAAAAGTTTTAAGATCAGGCAGCAACGCAAGGATTAGGATCAGCGGGAGGTTCAAGCACAAAGAGAATCATTTAGATTGCCATCTCTTTACATCAGAAATTGATTTCAGCGCCACGTTTCTTTGATGGTGTTGTTTGTGCGATGTGTCGGGACGGATTGGCACCGTCGTTTGAACACTGAGCCCATGGGAGAAAGAGGCGATGATGCCAGCAGACTGACGTGGCGATGGCGGCGCTCTGACGCATGCCATCGACGGTCAAATGTCCCAGGAGTGGGAGGGTCTGAGGGTTTGTTTTTTTTCCAAGAATGTAAATGTTGTTTTCCATCGGACTTGTTGGAAGTTAGCGGTGAATAATTTCACCATCTGTGACATGTTATTTATACAGAGACATGACAAACCAGATCCTGTGATTCTTTTCAGTAAACCAGTAGCTCTGCATAAATATCAGTTTAAATATCTTATGTCTCACAAGACAAATATTTGAAAAGTCCAAAAAAGCCAGACAGAACATTGTTTATTCTGTTCAGATCATCTTTAATTCATAGGTCACAACTAAGGTAATTACCAGTAATTATTTTTTACAAAACAAACAATTAATTATGTTCCATTTATACTTAGAGCGTTTTGGAGTGTTTTGGTTCTTTTGATTCTCAGTCTGCCTTTTTCCTTGGGGCGTGTATATGACATGATACAGAGGTTCACTTCTATTGTCAGAGCTTCAAAATAGAAAAAAACAAGAGGACAGCATTCTCTTTTAGTGTCTGTGAAAAAGAATCAAATATTTTGTTAGCTATTATCCTCACATGAGTCCACCAGGTGCCACTTGTGGTTTTAAGTAAGATTGAATCTCCAGGAAATAAAAATGTTAAACATTGGAACTTGGAAGCATCGCTCAAATGCAAGAGCGTGTGTGTCCTTTATTAAAAGCTGCTTTTTTGTTGGTGAAATGTGTGGTGGCCCAGATGGTGTGTTTTACATTAAAGTGGTCTGTAGAACAGGTGGGTCCCTACGAGACTACCCGCTTTATTTTCCCCGTTTCCTATGAGCTGCCCCCTGAAAAAGTTTCTCTGTATTAGAAGTTGTGTCTAATAAAAATAGGCCAGAGATATTTTTATTGCCTGTTGGAGTTTTGTTAACTTTTCTGATTCATAGTTTGGAATGTTAGAAAAAAAAGGACAAAATGAAAATGATGAGGATCCAAGAGTTCAGCTCGTGTTTTATCTAAGGGAGTGTTGCTGTGTCTAAACTTTGGATTGTGGTTGTTGTGTACAGATTTGTCACAGAAATCAACATTACTACATTTAGGACCTAAAGGGATTTTAAATGACAATATATTAATATTAATGTTAATATCAACAGATATTACTGTTCATATCGTTAGAATTCATTGCAAAAAGTTTTATCTTTTCATTGCACATTGACTGTCTCATTAACACATATACCGGACATCTTCTGTGTACCATTAAATTTGTTTTTAACTATAAATTTCAGTCCTGAGAATTCATCCATGTGACTCAATGAAGCGCTTACTGTAATAGGAAATGTTTGGAAGAAGTCCTACAACTGTTAAAATATTTAATGAACTAATTCACAACTTCCCAAAGATCATTTCTATTCATTTTGAAAGTGGCAATTAACAAATTTGATGGTTGCTCTTTAATAAATGATGAGATGGACTAACGGCAGTCTGCAGCACCAGCATTAATGTGAACAGAAAAGAGACCTTCAGTTATTTAAATTAATTTTGAAAAATATTATTTTCAAGATCGTAGCATATCTGCCCATTTTATAATCATTAAGGCTTTTATTGGACAAGGGATTAAAGGAAGTTTTGTCTCATAATCTGTAGCTGCTTCTCTACCTGCAGCCATAAAGTTTCTTGTCAGTATTTTATTTGTGCTGCAGTGGATAATTAGACCCTCAGATGAAATCCTTTTAACAAGCTCAACAGAAAACCGCACCATGCTGAGGAGGTCATAAATATGGCTGAAGGTTACCATACTCGTACTGTTTTTTTAAAGAGCCTATCTTGCAACACTATAAGTCCAAATAGCAACTAGATTTACTGGTTGAAATATCCCTTCTCCACGCTCACTGCATCTGTCTTGTGTCTGCAGCAAAGCATCATGGATTTGTTTTTGTTTTGCATGCTTGGTCTTTACATCAGTTTTTATATTATCATGTAATCATAATTTTTATTTTCATTTTTAAACAAAACTCTATTTTCTGTTTATTTAGGAGGATCTCAGGTTTTTCAGTTGTCCTTTTTTTAATTCAGGGATCGCTGCTGCTGGAGTATTTCCATTTTTTAACAATTTTTCTTTCTATTATAAAGTGCTAATATCACATTCATAACCTCACATCACACTGCGAGTTCCTTTAGAGTTATCATCTCCATCTCATATTACTTGTTTGCCTCAGGGGGCGAGAAGAAAGCGGGGTGGGGGGCTTATTCCTAATTTGAGCATAGATTTCATTAGCAGTGGGGTTGTCAAATAATCAGGCTCACGGCGCTCCTTTGCCTTTCTGAATTAGCTGGCTTGCGTTCTCTCTGTACACAATACTGCATTGATTTTCATACTCAGCTTTTTGACATTTAATTAGAGGAATGTTGGTGGCCTGCGCATTTCATCAAGTAGAAATATGGGATTTTGCAACCGCACCCTTTCCACCTCAGTGCACTTTTGGCCGGGGGGTTGGAAAATTCATTTCCCACGAGTAAATAACTTATTCCTCCACAGAGGGAAAGAAAAAAAATCAAGCGTGACCATTTGACAGAGTTGTGTACTGAAGCAAAAGGGGACCATAGAGAATGCAAAAAAAAAAATACAGCATAATCTAAACAAGTAAAAACATAGGTTATCGAATAAGAAGTGATCCAACTGTAAATACATTCCACCTTCAAGGCTAAAACACTTCTTTTCACAGCCGTTTCCCAACCTACACTGTAAACCAACTGAAGGATGAGATTAATCAATAGCAAAGTAGTATATGAGTGAGTCACCATCTCCCCTTTTCACCCACCACATCCTCACTGTAGCTGGATTTTCATTGAAGTGTCAGTTACAAGCGGAAAACAATGGAGGGGCTGCCAAAAGATCCGAAGCACGGCACAGAAATACAGCCAGAAGAGAGACAGAAAAGCAGGAGACACCAAAAAAAACACAACAGACAGCGTGGGTGTCTGCGAGGGGGAGGCTTTACCTCGAGTGTCCATATCAGTCAGGAAAAAAAGGTTTGGAAAACAATTTAATACAGACATATGGTTTTCTTCTGGCAGCTGTAAGTCCTAAGAATCTGGCAAGACACTGAAATAAATCATAAAGAGCAAAGAATAGGGGGATTCCATCCACGAGGCGCCTTTTTTAGGCTTTTGGTTGTATTTTAAGCAGTGACAGTAAGAAGTGTGGCTGCGAACCAGCTGGCTGCCTTCAATAACAAACGCATTACGACCGATCAGTTATGAAACATGACAAAGCATTGCAGTGTGATCATACACAAATTAGCCAGCACTTCTTAATTAACTACCAGATGTTTCTGCTTCCTAATAAAGTCTGAAACGCCTCCAGCGTACTGAACACGCAACAACTGCAATCATGTTGAATAGATGCATCATAAGCAGTTTTATTCAGTAAGCTTAAAAAGAAGCTCAATGCGTAGTCAACTACATCACTGTAATTACATATCTGATTTAGTATTTCACAAAATATTGTTGAAGTCTTATAATTCATTGTTTCCTAAAGGTTTAAACAGTTCCAGTGTTTGTTTTGATGTTTGTTTCTGTTAATTATGACAAGTTTTTTTCCGTACAGCTAATGAAAAATACAACACTTAAGAATATTACATCAGTCCAAATAAAACATTTTGAATACAGAAATGTAAGCTGTAATGAAAGGCGTGTAATACCGCCTTTAAGGTTATTATTTGCAAAATAATAACCTTGTCTAATCTGACAAATGAGTCTTGCTGGAATCCCAAACTTCATTATGAAAAAAAGCTGCAGCATTTTCTTTCTCAAATGTGCTTTGTATTCTTTAGAAGAGTGTCTGAATAATTGCAACAAACATAGAAAGAAACCAAAAATTGCTGTAGATCACCACATGTCTGATGCAGTGAATTTTTCTCTGTAATGTCACACAGAGAAAAGCTGAAGCTGACAACTCAGAGGCGACCAGGTTGTGGTGTACAGCCTTGACTTGTTTTGGGTTTCCAGGTGAAATTGACAGTTTCAAGCTGTTTCTTATAAGTTAACCTCTGATCTATGAGTCTCCAAACTCAAATCTCTCTTTAAATAATTAATAATAATAAAAAAAGGAAATAAGGGAAAATTCAGTTCTGTACACATCGTTATGGTTTAATTTATAACTGCTATTTCCCACTCTAATGTGAGCAGGTTAATGTGCTTTTCAAAAGTTGTATTATTTCATCTGTTTCCTCAAATTAACAGCTTTGTTATGTTATCCCATCAGCAGGTTAGTGCAGCTCGAATAGGGTGACTGTTTACGCACCACACATGATTTATGGAGACAGACATTGTTAAATCTGAATTAGTAGCCCACCGTGATGCAGAGGGATTCTAAACACCTGAGGTCCGTGCTTCCTTTTAAATGGCCTTATAGAGCTATAGCAGGCAGTTTTCACCCTAACTCACAAGCCCACGAACGAGCTTATTAGCAACCTGGGGAGCAGAACCAGCCAAGGGGCCTGAATCTGGGAGAGAGGCATTTCTAATGACTGCAGAGCTGGAATAAGGTGGTACAAATTCATGTCTCCCCGTGGGGCTGGATGGAAGCAGGAACACCACCCTGCATGCTTGTGGTTTCAATGCAGGAATGACAACAGGGTGTACTGTCGCTAAACCGGTTACATCCATGGAGTTTGGAAAATTCAGAATGTATGGCTTTGTAAAAACGTTGTACTGTTTTTCATTTATACAAGTATGCTGTCTAATATTCTTTCTACATGCAGTTTTAGGGGTTAGGTTTAACAAGGAGGACCATTGGTTTTTCCCATGGAGCTATCTTGGTTTGGAGCCAGGTGTTTTTCTTTAATGATTGAAAACTGCTTTTTTGGGTTTACTATGTTCATCCTTGTCTGTTGGAAGATCTAAGACATTTAAGCGTAACAAATTTAATTTCAATTTAAATGCAATGTGATAAGTTATTTTGCATCTAGATGCTTTAGTTTATCTAAATACTCTTTGGATCAACTGTCACACTCTCCATCTTAAACATGCCTTCATATCCTCACCTCAGTCTAAGTAAACACCAGAATTTGGGAGATTTTTAAAAACCGCATATGTCTTACATTATTTTCGGTTCTAATGTGTTGACATGAATGTATTCATAGGTCAAACCTGATGGATCATCCTGATACTGACTGCTATTTTCTGCAGCCATGATCCCCCTCTCCATTAATTGCAGTTATTGCTGCTGTCGTATTTGTTCTCTCTTTTTCTTTCTGTTGATGGCAGATTTGGCCCAGCATTGCGATTTTAGCTGCATCTCTTTCCTGGATGGAGATATTTTTGTCAATAACTGTGTTCTCTTTGGGTTTTATTTTTTTCAGTAGAAAGTACTCCTGGCTCAGTGCTTCTGAGTTTAGCTGTGCCTGTGTCCTGGAACTCATTGATGCATTTTAAATTAATAAAATGAAATTGAATGAATATGATGATATTAAGTTGACCTTTTTTTAGATGTCTGTTTATATAAAATCAAGTTTTTGGATAAATTCTCAGACAGCCTAGTTACAGCACTTTACATCAGATTACATCAAGAGGCAGACTGACTGCAGATTTATTCTTACTGAAGTATTTGTACTGTGTAAAGAGGTTCCAGTGAACTTTAAGCCCTCTTTGTTAATCAGAATAAACCTCTGGTAACTCAGCTGACTGCATGTTTATGCCATGTCTAAATGGGCCGACACAAAATGATTTGAGGCAGCAGAAATGGCTCCACGGAGACCATTCAGGAAAGCAGAGCTCTACAGCTAGAGAACATGAAAAGAAAAATCATTTGATCTTTATAGCACCCAACAGCACACGCTCCACATTACATATTCTCAGGCAACCTGCAGTATCTCCCTCCAACTCGGCCCACGCTTATGTGTCGGCACACTTGGTAACATGCGGCAGACAAACTGTCCGACTCGGGTCGATGGAGAATCGAGGAGAGCACAAATAAAACAATGATGGGCCACTCGGCATTCCCCCCTGAACCATCAACGTTTCAGTATGTTCAATGTATCTCGCAGCTTTTAAACTTTATGGAGCATTAAGGAGCTGTCATCCTCAACACGGCTCAGCGTGGGACTGACAATTAGCTGTCACTTTGATCATCGTCAGGATAACAAAGACGCGCACGTAACAGAGAAATCCGTCATGGCTCAAAGTCACCCCCGCCTTGTCTCAGAGCAAAGCGGGCTGTGTGCCACTGAGAGTTTATGAAGACATCTGTCTGGTGTTTCATTAGGGCTGACTCCTGTGTCATGAGGATATTTAAGGAACACGGTCACAGCCCTGTATCCTCTCTGTCTCTCTTTCTCTTTCCCTGTCTGTCTGTCCTCAAAGAGAAACACATGGGAAGAGGAGACGGGCAAAGACAAAAGAAAAAGTTTCCAAAAGCTCTGGGACAAGAGGACAGTTGGAGAGCAGGTTTATAAATGCAATATATGGACATTTGAATTTGATGCACATTCACCTTGCACTGCTTCTTTTAAAGTTTAACTATTATTTTATTGAAAAGACTTTAATCAATACTTGTTTTCTGAAGTAGAAATGTAGGACCATCGTATGTCTTTTTACAAAACACAAGAGGCACCAGAATATCAAACATTGGAGTGAAAATATGGAAGAACTACACAGAGTGAGACAATCAAAGATTAAAGTTAGCTTTCTCCAAAATCCAAACATAAGTACAGTTTCCACTAGCTGAGGCTTTTTCAAAAGACCACTCTGGACTTTAGATTCACTTCAAACAACCACGGATCCACAAGGTTCTTTAGATTATAAAGAAATTTGTTTTTTACCACTTTGTATATTCTCATAGTTCTGCCTGTTTACATGAAAGTAGCCCACTGTAAAGGTCCCTCTAGGACACGACAAATAAAAGATTATAATAAGGTTAAAAGTCTGTTTCATTTAGAAATCTGGAAAGCTCTAAAATATCCAAAATTAGTTTTAAACTCTGGATGTTTTTTCAGTTTTATTTGATAAAATAATTATTTATCTTCTGTAAGCCACGGGACCTATCAAAATTGAACTGAAACAAATATGTTGAGACTAAGGTTTGATAGCATCAGCATGTCAATGTGCCTCAATAATCAAAGAATCGAAGTGAAAGACGTTTCAGTTAGAGAAATTTCTCTCAGATTAAAAAGAAACGTTTTACAAATAATTATAACATCCACTTATTCATAGCGGTCATAGTTCTCATATTATTATAGGTTCACTTGTGATTACTCTTAATCTGGAAGTGTATTTTTTCAAGGAGCTGAGTTTGAAATCAATCAAGAACAGCATTTGTCTGACTGAGTCAGGAAAAGGACAATTCACTCTTTAAAACGTTGTCTGTCATTTTTTTGTTTTCTTTTGTTTTCAAAACGATTTCAGCTTGTTATATGCATGTTACTCAGCAGTACTTATAGTTAAATGATAAGCGCCAAAACCACCAGGACAAACGTTGGGAAACTCAGCTTTAACAGTGAAGTCTTGCACTTTATGCAACAGTTTTCCTCAATGTTAAAATATGAGGATTGTAATGTGAAGCGATAGGTAAGATGAAAATGTAGGCTACATGAATATGCTCGTTCCCACAGTGTGCAGAAGGACTTGTATTCATTATTTTTAAACAGCCGTTTAGCACGTGTAAAGTAAGTAATGGTGTCACAGACAGAAATAAATGTGCTCCAGGAGGGAGAACAGAAAATAAAGTGAGCACCAGCAGAGAGATGATAAGCTTCATTTGTGATTCCTATGGTTTCATTTGGCTCCGGAGCCACAGACGCCCGTCCTCCAGGCTAACCAAGTAAACAGCAGACGGTAAACAAAAGCAAATCCACTGCAAGCATCAAAGTCGCCCCCCTATTTCTGATGAAGAGATGCAGCGAGTCTCCGTCCCGTCATCTGCAGTTAGTCAGGTCATTCATCAAGATGTCAGCCACAGGCATCAAGCCGAGAGGCAGCGCGAAACAAAAGAAAGGCACAAAAAAAAGCAGCCCCTGTTTCTGAATGTACAGTATGTACACAAGCAATAGAGCAGGCCATTGTCCTGTAATTACCAGCTGTGAGGTTGGAGCTGGTCTGAGGGCAAGTGAGCGTTAACCTATTCAATGACTCATTGATTTCATTTGATTGGTCGAGTAAGATTTATGACCCGTCAAAGCCTCGGAGAGGCCTCGCTTAAAACTTTGCGTCTTTATTCACCTTTCAGCTCCACAAAGCAAATATCAATCGGAGCTTCTTAAAGGAAGGATCCAGCATTTCACAACAATAGAGTTCTGATGCGAGGGCAAAATTGTTAAAATATAAAGGCCCACGCTCATCTTGACTTTCAGTCATTCTTTGTGTCTTGTATTAACTTTAAAGTCTAAAAGTTCATTGTGAGCCCCTGCTTCATATAAGAACCTTTAACAGATCATTTGTTCTTTCCCTTAGCTTTCCGGTCCTTTAATAATGCGATCAACCCTCAGTTACCATCAGACGTGTGCAGCCTTGAGCTTCATAATTACGGACTCCAAGTCCCTAGCAGCTGAGGCCACCAAAGTGCACCCAGAGCAACACATAATCTCACAACTAATTATGTAATGAAGGCAAATTATTATTCGCAGCTCTTGTAGAGTGTGACCCTAATTAAACCGGAGGTGTATTTGGAACTCGACACCAAACCAAAAGCACGACAAGGAGACACAGAGTTGTTTAGTCGTTAGACGTATTCTGATGATGAGTCAAAGGTCATTAGCGTTTCTTTATATTGGTTTGTGTTGGAGCATTTTATTGCTCTAGTTTTCAAATGCTTACAAAGAGACAGAAAATGGGAGATTTTAATAAAGACTTGCTAAATATTAAAGCTTGCAATCAAAATACAAATTGGATGAATACATAGAGACATTAATGGTACTATTTTAAAGATATTTTTTTGATTAAAAAATGTATTATTTATAAACAGTGACATGGGTGTTTCATTCCACAACAATATATGAAAATCCCCAAAAAAGACTTTGATTTTTGGGACTTAATTTACAAGCATGTGAAGATCAAAGCTTCACATTTACATAAGTTTAAACTAACCAAAGGACTGATTTTATTTCATTTTCTCCCATGTGGCTACTGTATAACAACCATGGTTTCATAATGTAATGGTTTTTACAAAAAAAATTTAGATTTTTCTTTTGCTGTTGATGCCCCTCAAACCTTAGCAGCAATCTGGCCTAAGCAGCAACGGAGGGTTGCTAGAAATGAGGCGTCAGTGCATTCAGTGCTTTGCCTGCTAATAGTCTCTACACCAAAGATGTAACAATCTTGGAAATAACTGACAGATTTTTGTACAAAATGTAGTAAATTTGGGAGGTATTTAGGCCTCCTAATTCATAATAAACACTAAAGCTATGACTACTTGCTGGCTGTGGTAGACATCCTGCCTCTGCCTGTAGTTTTTAAACCGAAACGGAGCTTTTACTTTATATTAGAGCGTGAACAAAAGGCTTTTTTTCCTGTCTCATTGTTTTGCAGATAGCCTGTCGCCTCCCGTCAATGTGACCATCAAAGAGGTGAAAGCAAACTCTGCTGTGGTGTCATGGGACATCCCCGAGGGAGACCCCGTCATTGGCTTCGCCATCACACAGCAGGTGAGTAACAGATTGTGTAGAGACATCAGTGGACAAAACACAACAAAGTGAAGAAGACACGGATGTATTAATAGTCTAAACAGGCAAAACATTTAACTTCATTCACCTCATTTTACATCCATAAACACACATGTACAGCAGAGCCTCTGTCTGGAAAACATCAGTTTTAAAAATGTTTATTATTTGTCCATTTACAGTGTTTCAGTAACGCGCTTGCTTGTTTTTGTAAGGAACAGTTTGGGAATTTGAGGACTTACATGATCAATTATTCATAGAATTAGAAATGAAAAGGTTCTGTAGCATTGTTCTCTTGCTCTATTAAATATGAGACTGCAGCCACATGGTTGTTTGTTTGAATGTTTGTGCTGGCAGTCTGCAGAGGCCTACGGCGCTTTCGAAAAACCTTTGCACACAAATGTTAATGTATTTTATTGGGATTTTTGTGAAGCAAACCAACACACAGTAAAGTGTTTTGAGAAGTTGAGGGAAAATAAAAGACGAATTTCTGGGCAGTGTGGTGTACATTTGTCTTAAACTCCCATGACTCATTATTTTCTACAGCGACATTTGGGCTCTACTAGCTTTGCAGCGCTAGAGAGGGCAATAATTGCAAAACAGCTCAAGCTTAGTCAGACTGACTATAGTGACTCATATGGCTTCATAAAATATCCCTGCTTTAAATTTTTGCACAACTTCTTCCCTGACCCATCTGCTTCAATGGTCTCCATGTTGCTGTTGTTCACTGAGGCTCTCTAAGAAACCTCTAAACATTCACAGTGCAATTATACATGGGTGGATTCTGATGTTTTGCTTTTCAACATAGCTTTTCAACGATGTGTATCGATGCTATCTCCTGCTTCCATGATTGACAAAAGAATTCAGTTCACAGTATCAGAACTCTTAAGAAAAGAGTGCTGATGAGCATTTATCACAGTACCTTAAGATGCTTAAGAAATGAGGTGGAACTCATTTCCTACTAAAGGGACTTATTTTTGATAGATGAGTGATTCTACATGCTGATGATTGGGTTAAACACAGTCTATGCTCCTTTTTCTTCTAAACAAAATGTTACTGATACTCATTCAGTCTTTTCCAGGGGCTAAAAGAAATGGCCTTCTGCATCATATCAGATTTAAGCTTCTGGTAAATAAATGATTACGGATTATGAATTAGAAACTTTAAGAAACTGATCAGTCTAAGGCAAACTCAGTTTCATTTTGGGCCATATCAAAAATTTGAATGTTTTTAAAAGGCCGGTTGCACTAGAATGTATTGATAAAACTCATTAAACTGGTAAAATATGAATAAATAGCTGTCCCTCCTGCATTTTGATTGTTTTTCAATCAAAATCACAGATTTTCTGATACTAAATTAGAAATAATTGCAAGAAATTTTTACAATATTTGTGCTAATGCATGATGTTAAATGTGAGGAGGGGTTTTCTCTGAGTATAACTTGATCTCAAAGAAGGCTAAGGCAGCAGTCACTTAAACCTAATATTTGTTGTTATCAATTCTGATACAGATTTGCAGTGAAATCAGTACAAATGTGGGAATCAGTTAATTTTATGTGAATTTTGCAGATTTTTGAAAAACTGGAGAGATTTAATTGATTTAATTGAAATTTGGAGTTGAGAGGGCCACATAAAAATCTATGGTGAGCCAGATTTGGCCCCAGGGCCTCGAGTTTGACATGTGTGGGCTAAGAGATTGATAGTAGCAACAAGTTTTTCTTTGTTATCACTGACTAAATATTTTGAAATTAAAGGCTACTTATTTTTTTGAATGGAGAGATTATGCTAGTGCACTTAAAGTTGAATATATTTTACACACACCACACATGTCAACAAAGTTGGCTACGTCTGAATACCAGAGAGATCAAACCATCAAGGAGCTTTCATTCATGCTGTCTGGAAAGCTCAATGGTGCCACTTTGATCAGCTGCAGAAATCCTTTAGCTTCCAGCTTACCCATTTTGCAAATGAGACAACTCTCTGCGTTTGCCAAGATGCAAAGATGGAAAGATGTATAATCCAATAAAAATTTCACAGAAGCCCTCCTGGTTCTCTGTGGTGACTGCGGCATGCCCTGGCTTTCCCTTTACCTTTAAAAGCCACATTTTTTATGTGTGTTCAAGTCTTTGTTTTATCAGTCGACCCCCATGTTGTTTTTTTCTGCTTCAACAGAAGAAAGATGTGCGCATGCTGCGGTTCATCCAGGAAGTCAACACCACCACGCGCTCCTGTGCATTATGGGACTTGGAAGAGGAGACAGACTACATTGTGCACGTCCAGTCCGTCAGCATGTCCGGGACGAGCCCGCTGAGCGAACCGCTGCGCTTCCGAACCCCAAAGGAGGCCGAGACACAGGCCTCTAAGAGTAAATAGCCACATGCAAATACACTCACTTGTTAGGTCATTTGCACCTAGAAGGATGGAGGAGAGCTCTTCTGCTCCTCTTTTAGGGCAGAAGTACAAAAGGGACTTGGCCTTTTGACAATACAGTGACAGATTTAGCCAAAAAATCCAAGAGAAATCAATAGACACACAAAGCATGAAATGAAATTTCACAACAGACTGCTCCATCTCTCCCCTACTGACTACAGCTAAGGAGCAAAACGCCCGACAGGGGAAGCATACTTCACTGTTTATTGATGTTTTTCCGCAAGAGCCACTCTGTATGCACCCTGCACAGCACCACTGTAAACCAAAATGAGGAAAGGCATTTATCAGACAGACGAAGGAGGTAGTAAGGAAGCTGTAAGGGGTGGAGAATCGATGTGCTTTTGGCTGAGCCATTGCTCCATCTATTCCCCCTCTCATTTACACTCTTCTCTCATATGAGCTGCTGCGATGCTCCGCACTGTTTGGAGCCAGAGGGAGTCTGAACTAAGTGGGCTGCCAGAAAACATGTAGAACATGAAAACAATCAGTGCTAAACACTGAAGAGATGCGACCACCAAGACCTAATTAATACTGAATACGTTATCTGAGTGTTATTTATGCAGCAGGGAAGAATTTAGTGAGATCAACCAATGCGCAAAACACAAGCAAACATGTTTTAATTGGATCTTGTTGCAATTTGCTTTTGTCACTCCAAACACTAAATAGTTCTCATAAATGGACAGAAATGTTGTCGGGGGGGTTTTAGCGCACACTCAGAAACATTTTAACACGGCTGGTAATTCATTTTTAAATGGTGCAACTGTAAAAGTGATTTATTTAGATCTGTTAACTTCTAATGAACATATAGCGCTCCATGGCAGTCGAAGAAGCATGCTTAAAACATCAGAATATATTATAAAACATCAGAATATGTTTAAAATATATTATTAGCATAATATGTTTTAAAATTTCACATATAAAGACGTTTACAAAAAGAAACTAAATGTGACTTTGTCAAAGTCGTTGAGCACTTGGGATGACGTCATACTTAAATGTCAAACTGAATTCCAGATCCATGAGCCGGCCCAAAGCATGAGCAAACTAAGCAGCCGCTCAGGGCCCGGAGGTTACTTAGGGGCCCCCTCAGTGGAGCAGAGTTTGTTTTTTTTTTAGTAATAATTTAATAAATTGCTTTTGGGGGCCCCTGGTGGCCGCGGTAGGTACAGGAGCCTGAGCTGCCATGCAGAGAGCATCCAAACGTCCAAAGCTCAAGTCAGAAGATAAGTTAGCAAAACAATGTCTCAAAAAAGGACTTTTCTTTCAGAGAGGGAGAAAAGAAAGAAGAATAGAGATAAAGGTTTGTTTTTTATGTGTCTTGGTAATGTCCTGTGAAAGATTTGTAAAGCTATACCTTGATAGCGACCTGGAACGGTCCAGTTCAGCAGCCAAACATTTATACTCGGGTCTTTGTGTTTCTGTGAAACTGAGTTTTAGCTTTAAATGAGTTGCATATTTCTGAGGTATTTTTGGCTTCAAAATGCTGTGTTTGATAACATTTGATAAGAATTATTAAAACTTCTCAATGTTTGATGTTTAGCAAAATGTTTTTATGTCAGGCTGCATAGCTGAGCTGCTCTATGCTGTAGTTGGGGAAATACTGTTTGCTGCTGAGCATATTCATTTTGTGGCTAAAACAAACATTATTTTTACATCGACTTCTAAGCTATGAGAAACTTCTGTTAAAATCATTTGAAGGTACAGAATCAGTCCAGTACCGGTACCGGTCCACATTCTCAAGGGAGAAAGACTCACCTAGTATAAATTACATTTTTAGCAATTTGAGTTACACTTAAGAGAAATTTATTTAATCAAAGAATATCATCAAAATGTGTGCAACGCTGCACCAATTGCAGTTTTCAGTTGAAATACTTTGAAAGATTATAAGAGAACAAATAAAGGAAACTGTTTAGCTCAGCAGTGAGTAAAACTTGATGACTTTTTGCCATAAATTGAATTACTTCCTAATATATACTCCTTCATCGTTAAAATGTTTGAACTATTAGCAAATACTGTTGCAGTAAAATAAAGTTACGGTGAAAGAAAACGACGAAATATGCGCACCGAGCCCCGGTTCACTGGGAAATGAAAAAGATTTCCACTTCCGTACCTTTTCCTCTCATCAAAGATTGAACATCTTCAGAGACCACCTCTTCGCGGTTTGGCACAGTACCAGTCGCCCTCTTTTTCATTTGCAGTGCTTTTTCAAGGATGTCTGTTTAATGAACTCGACCGGGTTAGAACACAGGAGTATTTTGCTGTGGCAGATGAGCAGCTTTTCTCTGAGTAAACATCTTGTAATTCAATTCACAGGAACTTCTCGCTACGGTAGCATTCAAAGCGACGCTTGTTTTACAAATGACTGAGACGCTGATCAAACTCCATTCAGTTCCAACGCAAATGTGAGTAGGAGAAGAAACGTTTCAAGGCAAAAACTCAAAATAAAAAAAGCAGTTAAAGGACAGGTCAAAGTTCAGTCCTGAACTTTGACCTGGATATTCAAAGCTTCTCATGTCGCCGCTCTTTCGTTAATTCTGGCACGTTTTGTAATTGTGTCCAAAAGTTTAAGTTTGATTAGATGAGACTGTAACACTTTGTTCCACAAGGTTTGAAAGACTGCGGTCGGATCTGGAGGTTTTTTTGTGGGGAAGAACAGACTTCAGTCCTCCTTGGGCCAGACTTAAGTAGAACATAAGGGACATGGTGAACACAACCAGTACCAACCAGAACCTGTGTAGCTTTTGATCTCTTGCCAGCCTCTGCAAATATTTCAGCCTCACTTTTTCACCAAAATATAGAGAAATATCCAGTTAGAGATAGTCTCTCTAATTATTTATTAGGCCATATTTGTATACTACTGTGGATTTTAAACACATATTAAATATTTTATAATTATATATTATGTAAATATTTGTTTTTAATTGAAAAATATTTGATATATTTTAAAAGTAGGAAAACTGACATGATCGATTTTGTTTTATCACAAAACCTGGAAAGGTACACGTTTTATAATAAAAATTGTTGCAGTAATATGTCCCAGAATAATCTTGTTTTGTTTCTTTTACATTTATAACACCTCCTTTTGCTATATTCCTATAGATCTCTCAGAGATATAATTGATACTGGAAGAGATTTAGGAACATGAAAAGCAAATAGTGCTGTAAATCTGACATGAAAAGATGAGTTTGCTAGCAGACAGTGGGGCAGTTTACAAAATGGGAGCAGACCTCAGTGCAGCTGTTGTCTAGACATGCTGGGTGAACATCCTGAGGAACGAAAGGTTTTCTTTCAGCTGCTCAGCCTTACTGTTCTCCCATATCACACTGATCTGAGAATAAGGAGCAAAGAATGAGCCTGAAATGCCAGACTGTTCCCCTTTTTTTATCGTGGGATTGAGATACACGAAATCAAGAGAACAAAAAACTGGGTTGAAAAGAACCCAACATAACGTATACTCAATGCAAAAAGATGTGGCAATGAGTTAAGAAAAAGATAGGAATATTGCTCAAACCAGATGCAAACAAGGCTGATTGGTCTCCTTGGATCTAATAAATGTGAAGCTTCTCTCAGTGGTACTACGTTAAGAAAACACAAAAAAACGTAAAGCTTTTCAGTTGTCACAAAGGACTTCCATCATTTTGTAACGGCTCAAAGACTTTGCCTTCATAAATGTTTTCAGATGTTTGCCTATTAAATGTCTCTCAGCTCATCTGCATTAGAGACAAATTAGCAAAATTGCCAACACACAAAAAAAGAGAAACCCTTCAGAGATTTAAGCTTAAATTCGGCTGTACAAACAATTTCTATTTATTATGACAACTAGAAGGTAAGAATTCACTAATCTTATCTTGAGCAAAGCCAAAACAGGTTAAGAATAACTTCAAACAGTGAAGTGAAGCTCAAAGTAGAATTTTATCTTTTTCTTGACATTTTATCACATTGCAACCCTCAAACATCTGCGTATTTTACTAAGATTTTAACTGAAAGATCACCAAATCTCTTCCTTCCTGGATTTGTTAAATTCATAACTAACTAATCTGCACAAATATTCTCCAAAGCTTTCACATCCATGCAGAGTCAGGAAAGTCAAAGTGATTCTAAGCTTTCTTGTGATTATTTTGTTTCACTTTCAAATATTAACAAGTTTCATTTTCTTCCAGAAGTCGAATTACCATAACGGGGAAAAACATCTGCTGTGACCTTCAAGCAAATGATTGTTTCCAAAAATGTTAGCCATTTCTTTAAAAGGATATTGATTGCCATTCAAGACTAATATATATATATATATATATATACAAATTAGAAAAAGCCCCAGCAGCAAACAGGCTTCTGTCAGGTGTTCCAGGCGACCAGTCAGTCCAGTTTGGGCAGCTAGCTGAAAGCATCAGGGGCCCCAGGCTGTTGTGCTTTGATTTTTTTATTTTTTTTAAAGCGACTAATCGATTGGTAGAATTGCTTGTTGCTAAAAGCCATTGGAGCATGGGGATCCTGCACAAGGGGCGCACCAAATGTCACCCGCTGCTGTTGTATAAAAGGATGGAAAGCTCTTTGTGTCGCAGTAAACTTCAGGTCACACAACAGTGCATGGAAAAAAGGCTTTTGTCACTGAATTTGTGTGTAAATCAGTAGAAAATCCTGCCTGCTTTAAGCCTGGGCTATGTTCTGCTGCCATTAAAGAAGAGAACAGAAGACAATTCACTGAATGCAAGAAACATTTTTGGAAAAAAGTCAACTACAAAGTCTTAAAAAAAAAACTAATTTTCTCACATATTTTGCCAAAATTTTCAAAAAGCCTTCTTGAGTACAAACACAGGTCTTGAACAGGAGCGATCAGGAAAAAGTCTGTCAGTGAAACCCCAATTGGATTAAATGACAGTTGAGCAGTTCAGTGTCGGCAGTGGCTCTACAGCAGTGCGGTGACACTTTTTGAAGCTGCAGAGAGAGAAAACTCTTGGAAAAAAATCCCTGCAGAGAACAAGAACTTGAAGATAAGAAATACCAGTCTGAATAGTTTATGAGGAGCTGGCAGGCTCAATGAGAGTGACTAAAGCTTCTCAATACTAATAGGCTAAAGAACATAAATCTTAAAGCGCTTTGCTAATCTGTATCACTCCTCTGTATGTTTTAGAATAATGTGAACTGAAATATTATTGATTTTCATTGTTGTTCTGAAGTTTTAAATGTGCCAAAATGCCGAAAATACGATTAAACCATCCAAATTAAAATGCCATCAGATCTGTACTTAATCGTAACCTTTTGTTTCAGCTGACACCACAAGAAAAAAAACACACAAAATGAGAAAGTTGCCATGAATTTAAAAAAAAAATGAATGAAAAGTATTTCATCTTTGTTTCGCAATATTTGTAGAAAATTTCAAAACTTTTCCTGAAGTCCAGTTTTTCCCAACAAAGACATTATTTCACTTTTCTTTTTTACTTCAAGAACATTAACATTTTGTCCTCACATCATTCTACATTACATAAAGTGAGTGAAATTTATTGCGACCAACATCTATAATATCACAATTATGTATATTATTAAACAAATTCATCAACACCCATGATTATCCTGAACTCTCCCTCTCATTACTCTACTAATTTAATAAGTTTTGACTTATTAAAGTACATGATAGGCAGACACTGGGAATAACAATGGTGGTGCGCCAAGATGTATAGAAAACTCATTATAGTGAGGAGAATATTAATGAATATGTCAATAATAAAAGAAGGCTTAGAATTACTTTGGTTCTAGACCCAAATAAGATGACCTTGGCTCTTTTAATGAATAGAGTACCCTAAGCAAATCTTCTAAGTTATTAAAATGATTAATGAGAAATCCCCGTTTGTTACTGTAGGAAATCAATTTTAGTTTTTATGGCCAATGACCGTCTCCCTCTTGACCTTTCCAGACGAAGTGACCATGGAGGAGGTGGGTCAGGCGACTCAGCTGAGGGCTGGAGAGCTCATCATCATCGTGGTCGTACTCATCATGTGGGCAGGTGAGAACAGGCTCATTTAATAACCCAAATCAACCATCACTGCTTCCTAAAAAAAAAAACAACAACGGAACAACAGGCGCTCTACCTGTTTTCTCCCTTCAGGTGTGATTGCCCTCTTCTGTCGTCAATATGACATAATCAAAGACAACGAGCCCAACAACAACAAGGACAAAGCCAAAAACTCCTCGGAGTGCAGTACTCCTGAACACCCGACGGGGGGGCTGCTGCGCAGTAAGGTATAACCCACCCCTCTGCTCCTTCTCCTCTCCCTGGGTGCCTCCCCTCTCAGCGACGCTGGCCAGGTGAATGGTCCCGGCCACTTCTCCACTTATTTTCCACCGACACGTCATTAGCTTTCATCCGGTATCATCTGAGCATCAGCGCATCGCTGCTCAAACATGGCGACATTTTGTGCATGACTGCAGCATTCTGCTTCAACAGCACTCGAGTCATGATGTCTAATTCTGTGACAAAGTGTTGTCTTACATCATTTCCAAAGAGTCGGATTTTCTAGTAATATTTTCCGTACACAAGCAATCAAGGAATAAACTGAAATACCCTCAGATTGTTTGAGGAACTGCTGATGAATATGACTTTAAAACTTTAACATTGACCAACTGTGCTTGAATAAGAAATAACTTTCATGATCAAAATCTTTGGAGAAAAATCTGTCTGGAGCAAGTCCTTCCTGTCTGTCAAGCAATCTTTATTTTAAATTCAATAAAGTAAGGAGAGTCCGAAACCCCAGCGGTCTGATCAACTAATCAGAAGAAGGCCATATTGTGCTACACAGGATGGATTCTACATTATTATTACATTTGTCAGAGTACAGAAAGTCCAAGAAGGTAAACGATCTATTCTCACATAACAGCTTCAAAAATATATCCCAATTCCACAAAATTGCATTCTCAAGTGAAATCATTTTTAAAATCTACATAATATATTAGCTAACCAAAAATGGGATCATTCATAGAAGAGACACTTTTACCTTTTGCTTTTAAGCAGAGAATGGCATAAAAATAAAAATAAAAACTCAGATCTTTATTGGTTTTATTTTGGCCACTGAAACCAGTTGTGAGAAAGTCTGGCTTGTTGAAAGAAAACATGTCTAGATTTTAGCTGCGATATTAAACCTTTGCACTGTCCTGCTTGGAACATTGCAGAGCTCCATATCACACTCATCTGTGCAGGAAACTACTAATCCAAGCAAATTCTCAGAGGCATTCTCATGCTCATCAGTGTATATTTTTTACAGAGCCTTCATGTTTCTTTTTCTTTTCCTCCAACAGTTCCCCAAGAACAACAACAACAGGTTGCCATCTGTCAACATCATTGAGGTGTGATGAGTCTTTTTCTTTACTCGGAAGACTTCATGCAAACAACAAGCCCCCCTTAGGTCTATCAGCTGTCAGGATGACGCTGGGACAGAGGGACTCTGGGCATGCAGGCGCCGCTTTCTCTTCTTAAACACCGGTTCTGGTGTGGAGGTGAAGCTGCAGGGACTCCAGAGGACGTGGCAGAATGAGGCTGAGTTTGGCCTCATTTCCTAGCAGAGCAGAAAGACTGCAGGAAGAGTTCAGCAGCAGGTCTGTGCTCAGTGACAGTACATTGGGGTCACGGTTATTAGTGTTGTGGAGAGACTGCAGACGAACCAACCCCAGGGACCAAGGCTGATCAAACAGAGCCAGAAACTGTTACAGGAAGAATTTGTACTTAACTTTTCTGGGTGGTACTTTAAGCTTCTTTTAACGCTTATTTCCTCATGGGCTTACACAGTACATTTGATGTTTTGGTATCTGTTTGGGCTTTTTCAGTAACTCCCCAAGTGCAGAGACTCTTTGCTGTTCTGGTACATTTGTATTCCCCCCTCAGGGAATCCAGACTCCACCCGGGTAACAAAAGAGCCATTTCCAGTACAGGCTGCAATGTCACCAGAGCAGCTTTAGAGGGATCAGTCGGCTAAAATCATTCACTGTCATTAACTCATACATATGGCATAATTCTTCAAGTCTGGCCTGTAATTTCTCTCGTCTTTTTTTATTATAGACTTCTAAAATGTAACATTCCTCTCCCTCAACGAGCCCTTTAGTACCTCCTGGTGTCTTTCTTTTTGAGCGTGATGGATTTCACGTCATTTTGGTGAGCAGCAGAACTCCCCTAATGGAGTTCATTCATCTAATTAATTAACTATAAATGGGGCTGGACTCTACGGACGTCTGAGGAGAAGAGATCCCTTCAATCAGCAATAACAGCCCCTCAGAGGAAACGAAGGAAGTCATGACTTGAACTCTGGATCCTCTGACAAAGGAAAACTGTCAGCATGTCATGGATGAACAAACTGGATGTTCAAGTATGCTGGAACAACCCTTGGGTATCATTTTTAAGAGATCCTCAAAAAAGCCTTTTCAGCTCTGTTGAAAAAAATAAATAAATAAAAATATTTCTCTTGGCAAGCATGGAAAAAAAAAATATTTTTTAAATCGGGCCCAACTGGGGAACCCTGAGACTTCTTTACGGCGTCCTGAGCAGATGTCGAGACAGAAGGGCTTCTTTCAAGACTTTTTGAATTATTATTTCAAACGTGCTTAAAGTCCATGGTGATGAGAATAGCTATTGTGGTAAGTGCATACATGATGTTTTTGAGGGCTGATTTACACTGAGTAGTACTGCCTTAACAATAATTGTATCCCATAACTTATAAGATGTTTGGCTTTGTATCTCACTGTTGTGGCATTATATTTATCTTTCACCCAGCATTTAAATGTTCGTGCAAAAGTGAAGGGAAAAATAACATGTGGTTTGGAGGAATTGGCAAGTATCTGATATGTAAATACATTTTAAACGTCTTATTTAGAACAGTCAGTCTGGAGAGGTTTGTGGAATAAGGTTGATGTAAATGTCTGAATTTGTAGGGAAGCTATAGGAGATCACATTTTTGTCAAAACTGTTTAGTTTTATGAAAAGTATTGTTAAAAAAGACTTCAACTATTCTTAAGAATTTTTATTATGTCATAATGCCTTTTATGTTCAAAAGGAGGAGTTGGTATGAGCAAGTACTGAAAAAGAAAATCCTCTGGCTTGTAGAAATCAGAAAATGGGTTGCAAATAGCGCAAAACATGACAAAACGCCATCGCCCCTTCAGTCTGGAGCACAAAGAGAAAGGAGGAGGAAAATGGAGATCAGTGAAGGTGACACTGGAGTAGAGTGGACAGAACGATGACTAATTTAATGGCAGGCTTTTATCGCCATTATCTGGCTCTCACTCTTTGGCACAGCTCTGAGGAAAAAAAAGGAGAAAGAGTTTAAGACCGTGCTCCTCCAGTGAGCAGAGGCCAATATCAGAGTGTGATTTTAAAGTCAGGCTCGTTGGGACTTTCCATCTAATTAAACTCATTTCGCGTTTCCCAAACTTCTCAGTGCTCTGCAGCCGCATCAGCACTTCACAGCAAACTTAACACGACTCAGTAACAGACACTCGGATGTTTACTTTGACTTATTTTCCAGCATTATTTATTATTATGACCAATATACCACAACTACTTACAGAAAGTCTCAACTGTTTTAAAGGAGCACATTTTATATAAATGCGGTGAACTGCAGTGTATATCTCAACCTTTTGTGTAAATATTCAAATTTTATTGACTGAATTTGACGAATGTTGTAAGAAATGCTTTTTCGAAATTGTCCAACTTTTTTTTAAGACGAAACTGTTACACCATCCTATTTTTTAAGACAAACTTCCTTAAATATAGAAAAATAAAATCCATTTAATTTTCTGTCAATCCTGATGAATCATCATGACTTAATTCAAAACATTTTTTTCTTTCTTCATGTTCAGATGCATTTTTCCAGACTCAAGACTAAAGTTATTCACTTTTACGCCAGTGGACAAACTATATTGAAGAGGAAATGACAAAAGATGGAAACAAGGGCAAATTTATTTATGGTGGGGAAAATGGGTTCTACTGAACTTTGAATGCCGGTTGTAAGTCTTTATTTACAAATATTTTTCAATTTTACTTTAAATTTTTCTTGTTGAACCTGGGATATTCCTCAAATAAATTTCAAAATGAATGGATTCAAAATGAAATTTTCATAAAGTCAATTTGTAAAGTCGAACCACTAATGTTCCCTCATGAGTTTAAGCAGTGTCTAGAAACATGAAATTAATAGAAATGGGAAAACAGACGGACTGGGGGGTGAAAGCAACTTTTAAAGGAGATGGGGAATGGTCGGAAAATCCAGACTTTTCTACACTCTGGAAAATCCAGACTTGCATTTCTACAATTTTCAGCACTTTTATCCTAAATTTAAGGCACAAATGCAAAGGTTCATGACGAGTTTAATGGCAAGTATTTCTTCAGCAAGGAAGATTTAACTTTAAAACGAGCAAAAAAAGACAAAAGGTGAGAGGACAAATTGTGGAGAAATGCATGAATAGGCAGACAAGACTATACATTAAATCTTAAAATGACAAAGTTTCCAGATGGTGGAGGAAACTTTCTGAAATGAATCATGGAAACATACAAAGAAACATCCCGACTCAGAGGGGCAATGGGTTGGCAAAAATAATTCTGTCATTAACGTTATGAGTCCCGTTCGGGGCTTTTCTTTCCCTAATGGTAACTTTTCACCATTGTTAGCATGCCTGTTTGAAACGTACTATATTAGACACAATGCTTGTGAACTGACACTACTAAATTTGGATGTCAGCTTTGACCCACTGATCTTACTAACCTGGAAATTTAAGGCAAAAAACCCCCACATAATTCTAGTTGAATCAAACTATTTTACCGCTTTACTGATTTGTTTTCATTTGTGGGCCGCCCCATAATTAACTCAAAAGATCTTCCATTTTCAAGCAGATTGTGAGTATGTCAAGAAGTTATAGCGCACACATTTCTGTAAGAACTGTAAGAAAACAACATTCCAACCAAGCCCTTCGGGGGTCAAACCACAGAAGGTTTAGTTTCAGTGTGGCATTTGATAAGTGTACTGGACTACGGTATATTTAAAATGTGTTTGGTAACAGGAGAAGACTGTAACGAAAAACCTTGTCAAAAATAACAGTGGATTTTGTCCCATGGGTTGTGTTTGGTTTTTTAAACCCAGGAATGAGAATCAAAAGCATGTTTTAGAAAAAAAATTAACTGCTTTATTTTTGCTTTCATATTTATGATCATTGTACAGCGGTCATGAGGGCTAGCATGGTTGAACTATTATGCACAATCTTTACACTTCAGTTATGAAGACAATGGTGTATGCTTACTTGTAAATGCTTAAATGAAATAAAATTCTAATATTTTCCAATCAAAAAAGATTTTAATGAGCTCTTAATTTGGTGCACACAATCTTTCTGGGTAAGAAAGTCAAGACTGTGACTCTTTTTTTTTTTTTTTTTTTTTTTAAGGTAAACAGGTTTACAAAACTTTGATTAAAACTAAACCTTTCCTCTGAAATAGGAGAGTAATTAAATCTATAAGAAAATCATCCAAAATCAGAACCCCCAGCAACCTGATTTCTGATTTCTGACAAGTTGCTGACTTACAGAAGTCAGCAACTTGTAATAGAAAAGGTAAGTAAACTTGTGAAATCAATTTCTCAACATTAGAACCAGACTGAGCTTCAAAGTAACACATTTCTTAGTATTAAGTATATTCCCTCCCTGTTTTGGATAGCCTAAACACAGCTGTACAACTGCATGGCATGCCAGATCAACAACTCTTTTGCTGCAGTGATCCTGCTCATAAAAAGGAAAAGAAATACACTGCTGTACTATAAATAGTTGCACAAGTCTTGACTAAAACAGCATGGATTATTCAGTGCAGGGCAACCATACTGATAAGATTCACACATCAAATCTGTCAGCATCCACCTGCAGAACACACCGACACTGCCGTAAGAGGAGAACTCAAAATGAAGCTGACAATCACACAAAGCCAGAGCTTCTACATGAACTGAACAGTCCAAACATCATTACTGGTCTCCCTGCCAAACAAAACCACAGCCCTCTGATTGATCCTTTAAATCAATAGCAACAGATGAAAAGAGTATTAAACTATGGTTGCTTCATTTCTAGTAAAAAAAATAAAAAGTAACACATATATGTAGGTCCACCTATGTCCTGGAAACACACGAGATAAATCTTTACCATGAGTAACGTCCAAATCTCTTAAAACATGTGTTAATATAAGAAAGTGCATGCAAAATATTAAGAAAAACAAAGGCAACATTTAAAGCCAACAGACAAGATTACATGCAACAAAATCAAGAAAAAAGAAACAGTGCTAACATTGATATATAGTCTAATAAAATACAATATAGATTTATAAAGAGTAGAGCAAATACAACGTGGTTATTCTGCAAGTGCACATTCAAGGATAGGGGCTCCTTTCGAAAATTTTGGGGATTTTGGAGAAGCGCCTGTGCTGAGTATTATTCTGTGCCTGCCATTCACTCAGGGTCATGGTTGGTGTCTCGTTCCCAAAGCGTTTCTGGTAATTTCTGAAAAACAACAGCATCTTAAATATGCCTATTACTCACTGTGATATTGCATCTAGGCAAAAGTTTTTATAGGCAACTCTTCAGGTTTTTAAAAGTGATGGTGGACAACATAGAAACTACAAGTCTGCGTATTTGGGTTCTTTTCCAACTTCTGAGTTTTCTTAAAAAAAGCAGCATAACTTCAAACCACAGATCAATCCGGTGTATTTCAAGCTAAAGATGTGCGCACCTGCATGTGAGATCCGAAGGGTGCTGCCACTGAGAGCCATTAGAGCCCGTCTGACCGGCAACATGCGTCATCAAGTCCAGAAGTTCAGTCATGGGTCCTTCAGAACAAAAAGGCATTTTGCAGATCATAAATTATAGTGCTGTTGTGTGTTTGACAGAGTAAAATGTTTCAGATTTTCAACCAATTTCTATTTCATAGACAACCTGAGAAAATACAAAATAGTGCCAAAATTATTATTTAACTGAAAAACATGATCAAACTACCTGTGGGGGGGAAAATGCCTCTGCTCTACTTATTAGAATGTGAATTAACTGAATAACCAAACTTTGGGAACCTCAGTTCATTTCCACTAGCCCATAAACAGATTAGGAAAAAAAGTTATACTAATATATGAGCCGGGAGGGAACTTCAGAACCATTTCCATGGCTTTAATTTTACACAAATGGAGAAAGCATAAAAGTGTTAAATTAAAAAGAAAAAAAACTGACTTCAAGAATCAATTACCTATGACAAATTATTGTTGCAGTTAGTACTTTTATAAATTTCTATCCAACTGCTGCTTCCATGAAAATAATTTTTCAGAACTTTTTAATCATAATTTGTATTACTATTGCAGTAAATGCCATGTTAGCTCCATATTGTCCCTGTTAATCTAATTTTCTTCCTCCAGTGGGAACAACCCAGATAAATGGATAGCTCCATAAAACTGGTAAGTGTGAAAATGGTCCTGCGGAGGAAACACCATAACATGTATGAATATTGAGTCTCTCAGGTTACAGTAAGTTCAAACTCAGAACTTTTAATAGGAATGAAATTTAAGACCAACACGGCACATTGACAGAAACATTCAAATGATCCCAACAACTGATGTTCTCTGTTCCTGTAAACTTTAGATATTTTTCCTTGGATAAACATTTTTCCAGAGTTGAGCATTGGTAAAGCAGTAAGAACTCTAGTAAAGGAGAAAGCAGATGTCTTTCACCAACTAGGAGGTCTGAAAAGGAATTTCATCCCTTCTCTGGGAATAGTTTCTTACCTTGAGCTCTACCTGGATTTTCAGTCATGTGGCTTTTGACAGAAAATATGTACTGCCTTTTATGATGTTCCCATTCCATACTGTTGTCAAGGATTTTGGGCCTAAAAGACATGAATGCGTGTACATAAAAGAAGTCACAGCTCCATCTAGAGGTCAGTTTAGATACTGAACTACCTGTGACCCCTTCCACGCTTGATTGTTTTATCCCTCTTTTTGTCTGCAGAGCTTGTTTTCTGTTCTGGTTGGGTAGAGGATGCTGGTTTGCTGATCCACTCACTCTGACCTGGAACCACCACTTTTGATTTAACCTTAATGGAGAGCAAAGATTATTAGAGTGAATACTACAGAATGAAAGGAACTGATCTTTATATACTAGAACAGCTGAGGCAACTTACCTGCACCTGTAAGGGCAATGTGGTTTCATATAAAGTGTCCAGAGTGTAGTCTCCGGAGTTGTAGGTCTGAGATATGTTTATAGGCATCTTAAGAGCTTCTGATAGCCCACTCTTCTGCTCCACTTCAGCAGATGGCTGGCATACAGAGGATTCAAATATTGGCTGTCCAATATTAAAAACCTCATCTTCTCCCTCTAAAAAGCTTCCATCACACTTAACAGGCTCCAGGAGTGGTCCGCTCACAGTCTCGCTACTGTCCTTAATTAAAAAAGAAAAGTGCGGACCACATGTTGACGCTTGCTCGTGCCTCATCTGCTCTGGTGGATTCTCTGTCTTGCATTCTCCTGAATGCAAGACAGAGGAAACATACCCTCCATCATCCTCCACCAGTCCAGCATCAGGTTTTGCCTCCTGAATGGTTGGTTCTACCATCTCCAGTTTCGGTGGATTGAGGCACAAGATGTCATCAACGTCATTGTCAAACACAGATGACATGTTTTTGACGATCTTCTCAGTTTTCTCCACCTCCTCTTTGGAGCACCCACACTGAACATGCTCCACATCCAGCCGAGAGCTCACAGGTTCTTTAGTTTCCCTCCCAGCTGGAGTCTCTTCTTTAAGCACAGGGTACGAGGTTGCGAAGGGGGATAGTGAATTGTTCCTAGTAAGAGGGCTAGAGTAGTCCATAAAGCAGCCAAGGTCTGGGGACAGAGCATTGGAACTACTCTGCTTTTTACATGGACTGTTGTAATCATTGGTCGTGCCACTATCCCCCAGTTTCCTTTTTCTCCCAGAGTCGTTAACTATTTTAATTTTGAAGTTGACAAAAGGATTAGAAGGCTCTATTGAGGAACGAGGACCTTTCTGTTGGTCAGACATGACCATCCGGGAATAGACAGAAAGAGGCTTTAGGTGGTTCGTATTTGGTGGATTTTGATGACTGAATATTGTGTTCGCATTTGATTCATTGTCCATGCCTGTTAAGAAAAGAAAACCACATGAAATATCTACAGTTTTCTTCAACATCTTACAAAAAAACAAAAACTGTATAAAGGATGCACAGAGGATGCACAGAGTGTCAAATCAAATTCATGCCAGGCTACGGCAGTAAAGAATGACACAATGTACCTTCTCTCCCAAGGTCAACAATACAGTTCAATTATTCTGACTTGCACCATTTGGTCCTGCAGTGAGTCAACACAACCACTTTCTCTATTAACTCATCATCCCCTCTCTGGTCCTTTGTCCAAAGATTTGAACTTCCTAGATAAATAGCTTAAAAATCCAAATAGACTCTTATTTAAAATAAAACAGAACAAAGAATATCTAAATTTGACATATAGAGACTTTGTTCATGGTCACAGAATTAACTGGTCTCATCACTTCAGCTATACTCATGAAAAAACACAGGAAATAGTTCTGTAGCAGCATGATGATACCTAATGAAGCTTCTTTAATTTTCCATAATTCCTAAAAGATATCCATCCATTTTCTAACCTGGACAGGTCACCAGTCTGTCGCAAACTCCTCACACAAAGCCTAATGCAGTTCATATATCCATATTTATATCTAAGTAGACATTTAAAATAAAATGTTTCAAATTGAAAGGTTAACAAAACGTTTAAAAGGACTGTTAACGCTTGGGGATCTATTGAAAAAATATTTAAATTAGGAGGCTTAAGGTCGTAGCTAAATTTAGTATCTCAGCGGATTTGAAACAAAACACCGCGAACTGCTGTAAGTTCTACAAACAACAACTATTTTTCACTGAAGGTATATTAAAATTAAGACAAGCGCAGTTTTATTGAACACAAGGTCTTTCTGAGGCTCCCACCTTAAGGTGAAAAGTTCCCTCCATAAAACAAGACCTCTTCTTAGCAAATAATAGCTTAAACCGTGAAACAATTCAGGCGAAAAAGCAAGCAAAACTTTACTTTCAAAATCCGCAAATGTGCAAAGCACATTCCATTTTATCTCACGCAGATAAAGGAAACTGTAACCAAATGCTTTTTATCCCCTGTGCCAAATATCCATGTTGGCGGTTATTTTTGAGGTAGCATCAGTTCTAGCATAGCTTCAGCGACAGAAGCTAACTTACGTTATCGTCTTTACAAAATGTAAAGGACTCAGCCGGAAACTTACGATTGAGCTGAGCTGGAAAAGACAAACTTTTAAGTATTGCACCCCTGGAATGAAATAAACTTACCTTTTTTTTTTTTTTAATTATTTTTGGAAAACCAACCAGACAAACGTGCAACCTGCTGCGCCACTCTGCCCGCTCCTGTTAGCTTTCTGACACTGACACGAGCGCAGGTGTTTACATGAGAACGCTCACGCGAAGGTTAAAGGTTACAGGTTACACCATTTTGTTTTGTTTTTTTCCTTTTTCTTGTTATTTATACAGTTCACATATTTTCTCATTATGCTTCTCATTGTAATAATTTTTTACTGTCTAAAGTAAAAAATCCGCAAATGTGCAATATCATATCATAAAAATCATAAAAATAAACTCTTGCCAATGCCACTTAATCAGAATATAACAGAAAAATGTCTTTAAACTGTATGATTTGTTTGAAAAGTTTTACGTGTCGACAAGATTCTCTTAATAGTTTTCTGTAATTCTGACAGAACTGGTGTAACTGGAAAAATGTTCAGAGTTTTGCAAATGTATTTTTTAAAAATCACATTTACATAAATGTTCACAGCTTTTGCTCAAGACTTTGTATTGTTATGTGCCACTGATCACCAACATAACATTTAGTTTTGAGTCAAGTCTTGCAGAGCAGTTAGATGACAGCCCATTTTACAGTCAGAGATCCAAGTGAGACATCAAAGGTCAGAGATGAACTTTTAATAATGATTTACTGAAAGCTTTATTAAAGCTACCGGGAAAAAGGTGCAATACAAACTGCAAAGCTTAAAGAAAGCAAAAGTCACACACTACTGTTTCCTGTAAGTGCCCTCCTATCTGAACTCTGCAGAAGTTATGTAAACATCACATTTTGGCGTGGTTCTATTTGTGCGCGATTTTTACTCTGTGTGAGACAGAAGGTACTTACAGTACACAGTTTTACATCCTCTTCCTACGTGATAAAATATGTGTTTATGGAAAGACCCTCCCTCCATGATCAATTCAAATGAAACATTGACTGGCCAAACTACTATAGATTTCATGCCCCTGTTGCAACTTTTCACCAGACTGCATTCAGCATACAAACCAACTCCTAAACCTACCCACACAAACACCCAGACTGCAAAAAAAAAAAAAAGAAAAAACATCACATGATTCCTGCACCTCTTACGGTAAATGAGCTCAGTTCCCAGAATTATGACCCCCTGTCTTCCAGTACATACTTTGTATGTTGCTATGGGAACTGTTTTCACAGGATGGACTTGTCATAATGACCTATAGTAACCCCTGTGTGTGGGTATTTCCTTTCTCTCCTAAAGAAGAAGAGGACAGCCTTTACATCTAGATTGTTTTCTGCTCCAGGTTTCTGATTGGTTCAAACTGATCACACCACATAGCTTTTTAATAGCGCCAGCAAACACAGTGTCAACAGCATTTCAATCTATCAAGAAACCTGAGTCAGCATTCACTATTATCATCATTTGTGATTCTGAATTGGAGCAACCAGTTTATTTAGGTAACAGTTATGCATTCCTATATGCCAAACAAGTTCCACCATTCAAATAGTTGCACTCTGGGTGTCATGTTACGAAGAAAAAAATAATTTCTTTCTCTCTCATCACCCTGGTCTTTCATCCTCACTGGCTGAAAATAATCATCCGACATTTAAACCCATCCCAAAAATCCACAGCCCTTACATCAAGACACTTTATTTTTTGTTTCAAGTTGATGTTTATTGTCTTTTTTCAGGAAGTTGCACATAGATAGAAAAACAAACAAGCATGATTATGAAACACAAAGAGCAAACCAAGCAAGTAATCACAATAGAATAAAATTACATAAATGTAAAACTGCAAATGCTACTGCATGATTTGTGCATGATTATATAAAGCACAAAGAGCAAACCAAGCAAGTAATCACAATAGAATAAACTGCACAGATGTAAAAACTACAAATTTATAATAATTTATACTATATATTCCACATAAATATTGATATTTTATTATAGTTATGATATCAATATCATATTAATAGGTCAATATTGGTATTGACTTTATAATATATGCTGATCTGGCATAACATTATGACCAAATCAAGCTACATATATAGAATTATTCTAGCTTCCACAGCGATATGTTTTACTCCTAGTCCTGTGCGAGTATGTGTGTGTGTGTGACGATTGGGGGGTTAGCATGGACTTAATGAGGTCTAGGTCGAAATGTTTTGCTAGTGGGTCTCAGAGTGCACACTCTGGTGCAGCAAAAAGGCTTCCACAGCCTCAAGAAAGAAGTGGGACCAGTTCTTTCTCAAATGTATACCACATAAAAACACAGAATAAAATTTTGCTAAACAGAAGATCAGAGCCTCAAATATGTTGAAAGTAGTAAATTATGCAATCATCCCCCCAACGGTCCCAAACACACACAAGCTCTTACAGGAAATATCTCTGATAAGGTATATGGATGGAAATTCCTTTAAATGGCGTTTGCTCTATCTCCGTTTCTCATCTAGACACCAGGTGTTGGATCAGGATTCATTTTCACCGTTAGGTAAAGCCCTCCACACCGGCTGCAGTCGCTTTTCCTAACAATAAAAACAGAGATTGGTTCAGATTGTTCAGATGAGGTAAATAAAAGTTGTTTTACGAGTCAACATGAAAAAAGGCATATCTCCACCTTTTGAAGTACAGGCCAGCAAGAACTGCCAGCACAAGTACAGCTGTGACTGCGACTCCAACTGCAATCCAAATCTTTGAATGTCCACCTACTAATAGACAGGATTATGGGATTAACCACGATATAGGCTTGATACAGGCTATCAAACTTGAATAAATGCTATTATCTGATAATATTATGGGATTATCAGATAAAAAAAAATACATTCTTTAAATAAAAAAAAGAAGTTCTAACAGATTAATTAAATCTTAGCCCTAACTTGAGTAGAAATGAAGTAACATGGTGTGATACATTTTCAGGCACCAAAAAACAAACTCACAACTAAACTGTTGATCTTTTTTGCTTGGCTTGGTAAGTTTTACAGGTCTAGATAAATTAGAAGTATACATTTTCTATTCATTGATACATGGATTAGTACCTTCTTCTCCATGGTAGAAGTCCTTGCCAGAGCATGTTACTGTAAAAACAAACTTCATTAAAATTATCGAATAAATAAAAATCATTTTATCTTTGATAAATGGGGGAAAGTATCAACAGAATGAGGAATACCGTTGCAGATGGTTCTGCATTCCTCTTTTACGCCAGTATTCTGAGGGAAACACATAGCAGAGATAAATGTTGTCAGCACACATTTTAATTTATACACTATCTGAATGAAAACTAATGTTCTTGCAGGAAAGCATGTTGCATTGTGTTCCAATTTGATTAAAACTTACCTTTGAAATAATGCTAACGATGCCCTGAAGACATTTGGAGGTGCTTAGAGAGTAGATGTTGCTATTCAACACTGGAGGAATTTGTCCGGAGTTGTCAGCAATTGTGAAGTTCTAAAATGAAAAAGTATATATAGGTCTAGATAAATGTATATATCTAGACCTATCTATACATGTGTATATATATATATATATATATATATATATATATATATATATATATATATATATATATATATATATATATATATATATATATATATATACACATGTATAAAATGTTAATATTGAACATGTTAGTTAATCAATAAAAATGTCTTCATTGATGTTTTTTTAATTTATTTTTTTTAGTAAATAACAAGGAAGTTCAAATGTTGACATGTTACTGGTCATAACTTACAGTTCCGTTAATCCAAGAATAATCCCAGTCAGAGATATCTGTGCCAGGCGCACCAGGGTCTGCAGAGAGGATGTAAGTTGTCTTCTCACCATTCCGGCTGACAGTGCAGGTTAATTTACCAGCACTGACCAGGCCAACCAAACCTGGGAACAAACAAACACAAAATAATAGAAAATAATGAAAATCTGTTTATAGTGTGGTTACATTATGGCTGGTCGATGCTAAGGTATAGGAATGAAATGAAGAAATGCCGAGGCTTCCAGGGTTTGTTCATCTTCAAAAGCAACAAAAGCAGCTGGAATTCCCCCCCGCTGGGAACACGGATGCTGATGTGGTCACCTAAACGGAAAGAATATCTCCTTTCTTTCTGCTTCAAAACGTTGTCAGTATTTATATATAAAAGGGTTTTTGGTTGTAGACGAAAAGCAGCATTATTTCAAAAGTAATTCTGGAAAAGCCCGAATGCAAAAGCCGAACACCTGTCTGCTGAGAAAACGTGCGCCGGCGATTTCTACCACAAACCCAAACAATTATGTCATTGACACTCGAGTGAGACACGTAATCTGAGTCAATATTAACAAATAGTTCAAAATCACACTTACAAAGGATGCGTCCTATCCACACCGCGTCCATTTCTCTCTGATCGAGAGATCAGGAAGCAGAGCGAGAAGACCGCCCCCTAGAGGGCGGTCTTCTCACCCACCCACCCAAAACTATTACTTTTCCCTTTTCCTCTCTCCCAACAATGTTGCAACACTTTCTTAACTGGGTGATCTTCATTTTGTCCTTTTAAACTTATCCAATAATTTACCATGATCTGCTGTCTTCTAATACATAATGGCATCTCTCCTGACTCTACTTGTAACGCACATACTGGAGTAGATTTAACTGCCCCTAAGCAAATTCTCAAAGCTCTTGCTTGAATAATATCCAATTTGTTTAACCTAGTTTTGCTTGCTGATCCATACACCACACTCCCATGATCTATTCTAGATCGAATTAATGACACATAAATATTTTTAAGTGATTCAAAGTTTGCACCCCATGTCAACCCTGTCAAGCACCTCATAATGTTAAGAACCTTTTTACTTTTTTCCATAATGTGATCTATATGACTTTCCCAAGTTAGTTTCTTATCAAAGACTACTCCCAAAAAACGAAAACTATCAACCGTATCTAATTCTTTCCCATATAAATATAATTTTTTATCAATTCTAACTTTCTTATGGGTGGATCACTATCTCTGTATTATGATAATAATAACAATAATAATAATAACAATAATAATGATAATAATTTATCAATATGCAATTGTCTAAATCACGTGACTGAACATTTGCCAATATTCTGGTAATGTAATCTATTTATGTTTTGCCATTCCTTCCTCTTTTTTGTAGCAGATCACTCAGTATTTTTTGTTTGTCTGAACTGGGATTGTGTAAGATAGCTAATATCAATACAATACCAGTCAAAGCGGAAATTGCAGAAATAGATCATTTTCATACAGGAGAAAGGCTATTGGCTATTGCCACGGTAAAGTGTAAGTTAAGGTTACACTCTCCTTTCATAAGAATCAGTGAGGCAAATTTCTCTATTTTTGTAATTTGGCTTTTTACTCAGACTTTCAGCTCCTCACATAGTGTATTCTAGTTTCTATTCCACACCAGGCTGATGATGTTAAGGGTTGGAGCGAGCAAATGAGCCCAGGTATTATCTTCTAATGGAGTTCTACTTGATTAAAATGATGAGCTGCATTATTCTTGTAAAGGAAGCTGCTGCAAATGTTTGGAAACTGACACAATAAGGATTCATAGACTGTGAAAGATAAACATGCTCTCTTATCAACTACTGAATAAACAAATCCGACAGCTAGTGATTTGGCTTTTCACAAGCATAAGTCCTGACTGACTGTTCACTAGTTTGCAGCTATAACAACTGAAGCTACATGCTTACTTTCCATGGAAGGGAAATACAGAAATACATCTGACTGTGATTGCAGTTCAGGGTTTGACCCACAGTAACCCCTGCTCTTATGAATATTTATGCTTTGACTACGCTCTCTGCTTTGATAAGCCCACAATAGATCACACCACTTAGCACACACCTGATAACCAAAACTAGGTTGGCATGCACATTTCCTGGCTTTTGTTGTGAACTGCATGCATGACACAGTCACACAGAAGTGGCTAGGAGGGTTCATTTACACAATATCTTTTCTTTTTAAGAAAGCCTTTAAACTTTGATTAAAATGTGATTATTTCAGGGAGGCTGGTATGGCCATATATTCAAATATGTATGTGGCTGCTGAGAAAGAAAAAAGGTTACATCATTTCCTGTGCCAAATCTCACACCACCAGTGGTTTTAGTTTTCATTGGCTACAAAAAAATCACAAGACATATGCTCCACCTTTGTTGCCCCACAAAGTAAGTGTAGCTATTTTTAAACATCCTTTGTCTTCAAAGAGATAAACTTTGACTGATCATACACGCAAAGTACTCATGCCACATCAGTTATGCCACATGACTTATTTCAACCGTTTATTCCAGAGGGTTAAACAAATAAACAACTTAATATTTTTTATTCCAAACTTTTAAAACTGTAAATGTATCAGCTTCTGGATTAGATCTGGTTTGATGTTTATTTGCCTTATCAGAAATGGCAGTTTATGCTTTGATGACACTCTCTTTTTTGATAAGCTGACAATAGATCATACCACGTTAGCACACGCCGGATAATCAAAACTGTGTTCTGACATGCACATTTCCTGGCTTTTGTTGTGAACTGCACGCATGACACAGAAGTGCCACTGTGGGTTCATTTACACAATATTCATTCACAATATTTTTTCTAAATATTTCTGCTGGCTTGAGATGAACAATTTGAACGCAGCTCTTTTAATTCATCATTCCATCCACTTCCTGTAAAATACCAATACTATTAAACAGGAAACTGTGATCATGACATTACTTGGTGGTCTTACTAAACTGTGACCACCAAACAGTTGTACTTTCCTTTTATCTGAGGATGACCATTTTTGTTAGCTTGGGTTGAATTTGGACAAAATTGGGCGTTTACAACCACACAAACTCATCAAAATGGAGTGATTGAAAGAATAAACGAGGCTAATATCAAGATTCTTGAATGGACTTTGACAGTTCCAACTTCAACTTTGTTCAGTAGAGTTGAAGTTGAATTACCCTCTATTAAAAGCGTAACTCTTAAATGCTATGTCAAAACAATAAAAGCAACCTGTTCAAGTGAACTCAGTCACTGCTCAGAAGAGTGGGCCAGTAGACGGCTGATGGCTATCAAAAACTTGGTTTATGTAAATTTCGAGCCTCATGTACAATTTTGATGTGGTTATAAGAAAACATGCATATCAAGTTTCTGCTCTTAAAAATCCCTGAAAAACAAAAAAAACTGCGTCCATCCCAATAATGAAATATTTGAGTATTTGTCAATGTTTCACAGCAAGCAAACATCTGCAAAAACAGACCACAAACATCTTATGTTGGCAACTGGTATAGTTTATTAAGCTGGTCAAAATATTGCGACAGTAAACAGTGCAGCTTATGAAATGTGAAACAGTGATAAAAGTAGAAAAAATAGAAAGACACTATCTAACTTCACAGAAATGAGTCCACACAGTACAGTACAGGTATAACACATACAAAAACCTTCTGTATGTATAATAACATTAATAGCAGAGTCAGGATTTGACTCTGAAGTCTAATATTTTATCATCATAATTAATGCTCATATCTTGTTAGTGTAATAATAAAAGCTATTAATAATAGTCACTTTCTGTGTATAGCTTATATGCACAATATATAGTTTATAAACATTGGTTCATAATGCTACAGGATGCTAAAGGAACACTCACTGGTGCTTCATCTTTAAGCTTCCACAGCTTTCAGGCTTTCACAGTGGGGGTGGGTTCAGGGGGATGCTGATGGCTCACATGGTGCACACACTGGTGCAGCACAGAGGCTTCCACAGCCCCATAAATAATTCATCTGTGTAACAGTAAGTCACACTACTTCAGCAGAAGAAATTATTATTAAGGCTGGGAAGATTATTGATTTTTAAAACATCAATTAATGTTGGATTTCTGTCCAAAATGATTAGCTGCGGTTAAAAACATAAGCATCTTTGTTCTTTAAATTAATGATAATATAAACTAATTTACTAAAAAAAAAACACAGTAAGATAAATATATATGTATTTTTTTAAATGTACACAAATGTAAAACTGGAGTGCTATGCTAATGGCAGTAACAGTGCATTGATAATTGATGCTGCCATCAAATATAGGCAACAATGTTTAGCTTAAGTACAGTTTTTAGCAGAAAAACTCTAACGGCAAGAGGCACAATAATTATTTTCTAAGATGCTGTCTGATAATAAAAGAAACTGCAAGTACATCAGCTTCCTCCTGACTCTACCACCACTTTGGATGGGGCTGCATCATTCTGATTTGGTACAGGCATGTAGAGACGTCTCAAAAATGTTAACATCCTGCGAACACAAAACACAGCACGATTTCACTACTCTCAGAACATTTGGCTTTTGTAAGGATGTTACAGAGGGGAAGAAAACAAACCTGCAAATGTCTGCTTTGAATTTGTAGGACAGGATGAGACCCAACATGCCCAGAAGCAATAAGACTCCAATGATGGGGTAAATCGAGATTTTTGAGTCTCCAACTGTCAACAGATACCATTAAATAATTAGAAAACTTACAATGTATTCATCAAAAGGTCTCGTCTGACATGGTTTCTTTTAGAGGATTTTTAAATTACATAGAAATGAAGAAATGGAATAGAAATACCCTTTATTGTCCGACAGTTGGAAAAATTCAGGTGTCACAAGAGGAAATTAAGATAAGTGAAAGCAAGCATATTCACACAAAGTGAGAAAATATATTAAGAATAATAAACTACTCTCAGAAGCAAGAGTAAAACATAAGAAAAATAATTCTACACCGTTATTAAAAGTAGAGTTATTATAAAATAATGTAGAGCTGAGTAGGTTAATTTAGAAAAAAAAAACTTTACAAGATGTGCAGAAATCTTGTAGCGAGATTATAAGAACTGTAAAAAACTGCAAGCAGAAATGTGCAAATAACACCAGGAATGTTATTTCAAGGAAGAAAATCAACAAATCACAGTAGGGATGTAAATACTTGTTAGGAGCAGAGACTGTTATAAAGTCTTACAGCTGCTGTGAAGAATGCATCAATCTGCATACATGCATTTTATGTTACTCTAAATACTTGGTTGATAATGGTTCGAAATAGATGTCATGTAAATACAATGTTGTGCTTCAAACTCACCTTGACCCAAGTTCATCACAGCACATGTTGCTAAAAAAAAAAAAAAAAAGACATTTACAAATAAAACAATGAACAAACTGAAACTCAAGCAAGAAAACAATAGAGTAGGGAAACAACTTATTGAAAGAAAAAACTGATTCAGGTGTTTTGAGGAAATAATTTGTGCAACCAATACTTACTGGTGCAGTTGGCTGTGTATTCTGTCAGTTCCATCTTCTGAGGAAAATAAACAGATTGTTTATTTTATTATTCTCTTTAAAATAAACTTTAATTTGAGTAAATATTGCTAATTTTAAAAAAAATGTAAATACAGATTTTGTATGCTTCTCAGAGTTTAAAGAAAGTCTGTAGTTTCCAATGAATTGTTTGGACATTTTTTATGATTTTTTTTTTTTTTTATCTTTTGCAAAACTTTTTATACCTCTGCTGACCAGCACTGTGCCTTCCATAAAATGTAGTCATGGCAGTCGGATCTCTCTAGAGTGTGGAAGCTGTTTGTCATCAGTGATGAATGTTGGTATGAGCTGGTAGAGAGCATGGTCTGAAATCAAAATACAAAATAGAAAAAGATTATTCATACACTGCGACAGAATGGTGACCTGTCCAGGGTCTGCCCCGTCTCTCGCCCGGAACGCAGCTGGAGATAGGCACCAGCAACTCCACCAGGGATACAGGTGAACAGACAGATAATGAATGAATAAATTAATGGATGGATGGATGAATGGAATATTCATACTCAATTTCCTGCTACACTAAACCAATCATAAGTGACGATTCTGCAAAAAACGGACCCCATTCTGGACCCTTGAAGAATTAGAATGACATGTAGGACAAAATACTGATTTCACCAATCTCAGTCTCTATTTCAGACAGTATTTGTTAAAGTGTATAATATATTCAAGCATATTAGTTAGGACTGCATAGAAGCACAATAAGATCCCATGTTTAAATCCCAACTTGGGAGTCTTTATACAGTTGTAACTTACAGTTTCGTTGCTCCATGTGGAATCACATGTGGCTGACTGGAAACCTGAAGCATGAGACTCCAGCGAGATGCTGTGAACCATCTGGCTGCCATCTCTTTTCACCGTGCACAGCAAATCCACAGCACAGCAGAAACTGAAAAGGAATGCTATGAAAAAAGGCATGAAACAACAAATGTCAGTAAATATACTAAACACAAAGTGTAATTGTTTCTCAATGCGGTTATTTCTATTGTCACTCGAAAAAAAATGCGCATAGTTTATCTCTGCCCAACGAGTCACATCTTGAATATTTGCAGTCATGATGATGATGCAATGAATCTCAGAGTAAAGTTTTTTTGTTTGTTTGTTTGATTTTTAACTGTCTGTTTGTCTCGCAGCTTAAAGACAAAGTTATTCAAACATTACCGTGTGTGAACAGCGCAGCTTTCTTCCACAGCTCCATCTCAGCCGCAGACTTTAGTTTCTCCCGGTGGAAAGCAGAAGTGTGGCTCTTCCACAGCGACTCTACATACTGATGAACAGTCAAACACGCGAGTCTACATCACAGGAAGTAGTTTTGGAACTGCCTTGAAGCGCGGATGATGCAAGGTTACACCAATGAGGAGAAAATGCTGAAGAAGCAAAAGTCAAACAGGTTCTGTAGTTTGGCCTAAATAAATCACATGATTTAGATCGCTATTAAATCAAAATTTTAAATGCACATCATGCACACCTGTACACAACATATACTCGTAGCAATGTGTGTGTGGTGTGGCAGTGACTTGTGTCGTTTTAATCTGCTTGCTGCCTCTAGATTGGCCACTAGAAGGCAGCTGTGAGTTTAAACTGGAGACTGGAGGCTTAAAGGACAGATAAGTAAAAACTGGGTAAAGAAAGTAGCAGACAGATGATGGCAGTACATGGTGAACAAGAAAAAATAGGACTACAGCTGGTTTAGTTAGCTGTAATAACTACAATAACTAATAGCAATTCATTTTAACAGGTGTAAAAGTAAAAAGTGAGGAAAACCTTCAAGGGCAGCTGGAGGAGAAAACAAAAAATCCTGGTGAGGCTGATGTGGCAGTAGATTGCCTTTCCTAGTCCATTATACGAAATCAATTTATTGGCTGGAAAATGACTACAACTCCAGAATGATACTTCATTCTTCATAGAGACATAACATGTAAAGTTAAATTAGTTAACTTTACATGTTTACACTTTACAAGTTCAGTAACTTGCAATATGTGCAGTTTGATAAAAAAAAAAAATCACTCTGAACAGCTAACCAAATCAGACTCAAAACTGAAAAATACTGAACTCATTAATCTATAATGACCTACAACCTTAACTTTGAAAAATAAAAAAATAATAAAAATGTTAAATTCAGCAAAGAGAAATTGAACTTTTGAGTTAAGTAAACAGAGTTTTCTTTTAGGCCCTACTACCTAAAAAAAAACCACACACACACTTGATGAAACAAATATGGAACCATAAAATTAACCAAAAAAACCAAAAACATAAAATTAACTCAGAAATCAGAAGATTATACAACTTAGACTTGTCTTCCAGGAACCTACGGCTCTGTTATGTTTAGGAGAAATATGGGCTTTATGTTTTATGACAGGTTTGGACAAACAAAATGTTTACCTAAAAGCTTCACACACTGCCAAGGAGTTTGACCCTTATTAACCCAGGGGATTTCCTACTGTGACTCATTCGCTGAAATGGGTACAAGAAAACAGCCAGTCAACACTTTCACATTTAACAGAGTGACGCTGAAGTGGAATGGCTTGTATGTAAACAACTACCTTTCTAATCCTTCACGTTTTTCTGAGAAAGTTACTATCAGCAGAGGCAATGGTTCAAATATGCAGGTAAACAAGTGAAGACCTGATGAGCTCACTTCCTGTTACATCACCCTCACGCCACTAACAGTTTATTGGTTAAATTCATCTCACCATCTCAGAGAGCCCCACCTATTTTGTGGTCATTTTTTCTTTCTTGGTGCTTCAAGACAGATTTAAGATTGGGTTGAGATTTAAATACACTCAGCCTCATGAAGAATGTCATAAACTTCTTCATGCTTGTTTCCCACATGGAATAATTATGAGTCAAACATTTTTAAAATTGTTTATTTCAGAATTTCTTCAATCTTCGTAGGGTCAAAGTTACACATACAGGTTAAAATACACACTTTCACCAAACTGGCATGTTATGCAGCTAATTGCAGTGCCTTGTATTCACCACCTTTCCTAACAGGATTGAAATAGTTCATGTAAGTTTTTTTGGTCTGGTTTCGGGTTCAGGTTTCAACCACCTGACCCAAACCGCGAACCCCAGATGAACTGAAATGAGTTTCAGCATTCAGGAACAGTCCAACAACCATCAAAGTTCACACTTAAGGCTAAATCAAGCTTTTGACCAGAACCTGATCCAGGCTAAAACAAAGCTCAGACACTTTATGTTTATCATAGCATGATTTATTAAAAGCATTAGAATAAAAAAGAGCAGTTTGTGAAAGGCGGTAATGAGGAGACATGATCTCATTACACTGGAATGAATCCAACAGTACATGACAGCACATGCAAACCTTTTGTATGTATAATAGTTCATATTATATGTGAGCATTAATCACAATTAATGCTCATATCTTATTAGTGTTATATTAAGAACTTTCCATAATATTCATTTAATGTATATATATACACACAATATATCATTTTAAAAAATAGGTCATAATGCAACAGGACGCTGAAAGAACATTATCTGGTGCTGCATTGCTGGTCTCCAAGCTTCCACAGCTTTTAGTCTCTCAATTCCACCAGGGGAGAACTTAGGGGGGATTTTGGGGAGGTTACAGCACTGCTAACGCTTCTCAGAGACAAACTGAGAGGCGTGTGGTGAAGCAAAGAGACTTCCACAGCCTCGGAAACAATTAACCTGTGCACCAATGAGTCAGACCTCATCAGCAGGGGGATTGTCATCGAGGATACGAAGCTAATTAAATTTAAAACAATGATAGTGTCGCGTCTGTGTGTAGCACAAATCTGGCATCTTCTCAAAACATGCAACAAAAACTCAAAGCTTAGCCTGCAAAAAAGTTTGTGTAAGATACACATTGCTTAAAAACATTATATCAATACAGTTAATATGTAGAAAGTACTTTTGGAAATAAAAACAGCAGTGTATGCAGATGGCAGTAGTTAGTAACAGACAGAACTTTAAATTCCAGTGTAAACAGTTATTTCAGATATTGGTCCAATTGTTTCCTAAAGTTACATGACATCTTCTATAGTAATTATGCAGAACACAAAACTAGTGAATAATAGTGAAACGTCTCTGAACGGAATCCCTCCACTTTACACATTGAAGGTTCCCAGTTCATTATTTTCCCTTCTCACAGCTCTGTACGCTCGTCCAATGAAGCTGCAGTGGCGGATCCTGTCAAGCCGAACAAAGCATTGTCTCAGTATTGTCAGAATCAGTGTTTTATTTGGAGGTTATGGGAAAAAACCAACCTGGGAACGGAGACTGGAATGCATTTGTATTTGTAGAGCAGGAAAATGGTAAGTGTGAAAATGGTAAGTCCGATCAGTACCCCGATTGCAATTCCAATCCATGTTAGACTGTTAGTGTTAGACTGTTCCTCTATAGACACATAACAACACATAATTATCCAGCTTAGAATGTAATCAACAAAAGGAAAATCCGACACTATCATTCTAAACTTTTCTAACATCAAGCATCACACGACGAGAAATAAATTCAGGGTGTTTCACCTTCGTCAGTAGGTTTAGTGGTAGTGCTGTCTCCATGAAGAGAGTTCTTGTTGGCACACGTTGCTGAAAATGGGAGACATTTTTAATCAGAAAAAAATGAATAAAAAGTTAATTCTGAATGAATCTATGGAAAAAATGCTGATACTCATTTTATGTGCAACTTGTATATAAAAACTTTAACGGGAAAAAACTGTAGTATATAAAATTTACTGCTGCAATTTGCTGAGAAATACTTCAGTCCTCCTGGCATCTGAGGGAAATAAAGAACAGAGATTGTTATACACATTTTACGATATATAGTTTAAGCATAGATATATAGATCCCCACATCTGAAAAATGTAACACCTGTGAGCACTCTTGCTTCCAAGTCACATCAGCAAGGCATTCAGATGTTTCCAGAGTGCTGGAGTTGTGTCTCGTCGCCAGTGCAGTTTTGTCGTCATTGTTAGCAAGCATAATCTGGAGTCAAAATACAAACAAACAGGAAGAGATCAAAGGAAGGTCAAAATATCAGCTAGATTCATGTTTCATATTCATTATCACCATTAACTCAGCTTTGCCAGCCAATACCCAATTCCAAAGTACTTACTCCAATAAAATTGAGTTTAATTCCTTTAAATTAATTATTCAAGACTTCATTGGAAGTCAAATTTAATTTACCTGTACACTGTACTCTAAGACAAAGGAAATCAAGAAGTCAGAGATAAAGACTTTAATTTAGGACTTAGACTAGACTTAAGTTGCAAAAAAAGGCTTTAGACTCATGGACTGAGCCTCAAGTTGTTCTGACCATCTTTAAAAATAGAGAAAAGTAAAAAATAACCCCATTTGTAATCAATGTGTTTTGTGAAATGTAAAGTTAGAAACAAGTTGGCCAAAACCTTTAGTTGATCTTATTGTTGTCTATATTCTTTGTCACAGCTGTTGTTTCGAAAGTGCTTTATAAAAACATAGTAGTAGTGTACTGTAAAGTGCTGCACACTAGTGCAACTGATCCAAAATGCTGCTGCTCGCATTCTCACTAAAACCAGGAAGATGGAGCACATCGGCCCAATTCCTTACCATAAACCATGAACCAGAACATGGTTTTAAAAACAAGGACCACCTTGTTTTATTAACTCAACAGTTTGACATCAGCAAGTGTTAATTTCTTTTTACATGTTAATAGAACATAAATGAATATTTGTATTTCTAAAAAGGGTAAATGTAGGCTTTATCAATTTTCAACATAATTCATCATAGCATAATTTAATTTTCTAAACTTTAAGATGCATTGAGTGTTCATGAGCTAAATTAGACCTAAGGGGAAACTGTACATGAATTACAGCAACACACTTCCAGGCAGACTCGATGGCATGCCTTTGACAAAATGTTTATTTCAGTCCAAAAAGACAGAGACTAGATTTGGGTCTTGACTTGGACTTTAGAAACATGATTTGTAAACATCTCTTCAAGAAGAATGCACATTTTCAAGGGTAAAAACTTACATCCTCATTGTTCCACAGGTAGTCGCAAATGGCTTCTAAGGGATCAGAGAGGCCCAATATGTTGTAAAGCATCCCGTCACCATTTCTGGTGGGCTGACAGTCGAGGACGACAACTGCACTGCACATCTGAAGAAGGGAGGCTGAAAAAATAAAGTAATTAAACAGAAAAGATGCCAAAACACCAATTAAAATTCTTTATCTTTTAACTCTGGCTGTTCATGACCATTTCTGGACAGTGGCCAACAGAGGGCAGTGCTGCTGGATATTGGCCCTAATCCTTGTTATTGTTATTATAAAGAAAATACAAAATGTATTTCTTATGCTGACATGTGCTGACACAGAAACTGCAATTTATCTTTGATCACCTTCACATTTTTACCTCAACAATTAATTAAGTTGAGATGTTGCATTTTTAGCTCAAGCCTATAGAGACTGCCTATGGAAACTGTTTATCTGTTACATCAGTCGTCTGTAACTCTCAGCTCTTTGACTCAACACCATAAACCACTAAATATTGCTCCTTGTTCCTTTTGTTTTGGTTTTTGTTTCACTCTTCCGGGGCTTTGCTGAAAAACTACCACCACATTGAACAATTAACAGATAACCTTTGAACACCAAACTTGATCTTCCTTGTTGATAAATAACACGATAAAACAGGAAAGGGAAGCTGCTTCCCGTGAGTTATCATTAGCATTTTTGCTGCATGAATAACTTTGAGCTGCTGGCGGCTAGCGGCTCCGCGTTGTGTGAGGAAGAAGTGAAAGTATCACAAAGGTTATACAAGAACACACTGAGATCTAATAAATAGAGCATTCCAAGTAAAGTTATTAGTCATCAAACAGTCTTAAACACTTAGTAAGTGTCGTAGTTCAAAAATAAAGTACGTACAAAGAAACACAGCAGCTCTCCATTGAGACCACATGTTCGCCACGCCGTCTACAAGAAAGCCGCCAAAATGGCTGTTCTTCTTCTGTATTTTAGCTCCATTATTGTTGTTACACTACTGCCATCTACTGGATTATAATATACATCTATACCTCAAATTCTATTAATGATCCCAGTATTTAAAAAAAAATCTTCTTTTCCCCCTCAATGCTATTTAACTGATCAACCACATTTTCAAAGTTCAATTCCCTATTAAAACCTAATTCTGGTTTTAATAATCTTCTTTGATTTACATATTTTACACTGTTGGTAGCAGTGGCAAAAGAAAAGAATTAGTATGTTGCAGTCCAAAATCCAGACCTCAACCTGACTGAAATACTATAGTGCAACTTCAAGACAGCATGATGCTGCCGCTACCCTGTCTCACATTGTAGTGATGTGCTGAGGATAATGGAAGGTTTTAGTTTTCCTCCGCACATTGTGATTTGAAGGTGGGCAGTGCAAGTGATTCTTCCTCCTTTGCAGTACATTTTAGGAAGTTTATTGATTTTATCTAGCTAATAATAAATAAAATACAAAAGTTCATTATTTTGTACATTGACCATACAATATACATGTGTAATTGAAATTTAACATTATACATGTACAATGTATATACATTATACATGTATATACATTGTATGTATGTATATACATGTATAATGTGTATAATGTACATACATTATACATGTATAATTTCCAAAGGTTTTTTTATGTATTTTTTTTCTAAAACAAGAGAAAATAAATTATCACACACAAAAAAATATAATTAGATTTTTATTAAAATTTATGTAACTTAAATTAATGCAAAAAACAAACACCAAAAATAACACTGGGAACAGTCCCTTTGGGATAAGAGGGGAATTAAAAATTGTAAACTGAATGTCACTGTAACATATTTTGACAAATGCCGTCCGAGTGCCAATAAAAGCTCTTCATCCTCTTAATGATCTGTTTAACAAGTCTGAATCCAAGAGTTCAAATGAACACGAGAGATTAAAGTAACTGATTGCTTTTCTTATTACAGCCTTGAGCCTGAGTGGGAATTATGAATTGGCAATTGCTTTTAATAAAACTGTGTTACACACCACAGTGTCAATGTATTCGTCACACAAATTTAGAGCAGGGATTCAGAGTTATTAAACAGTTTTTCAAGTTGAGGATTAAAAGCAATTAGTCTGAAAGCAAAAAGGTGTTTGACTTTAAAATCCCCTTACATAAATTCTGTACTTTTAAAGAAGAATGAAAGCTGAGTGCAAAAATAGTTTTTGCAGTAGAAAAAAATAGGATTGTCACTTTGTTTTGACACATTTTTTAAAGCTTTTGTGCCCACTGGAGTTGTGACACACATATAGGTAGTAACGTCCTGCTGAACACAGTATGGATTTAACAAGTTAGCATCCAATCTGCTAAAGAAAACAACAGCGGTAGCTCTCACACGCCTTCTGTGTCGCAGTGTACACATACATAGGAGTGATAGGTAAAAACAAAACATAATAACTGACTGGCTGTAACAAAACATGGAGTTGCTGCATGTTTTTTTTTTTTTTTTTCATTGAAAGTAAAGGGGTGAACTGGTTTGTATTGCTTTGGCCTGGTGTGTGAACAGTCAGCTCGTGTTGTCCTTCTCTGCTCAGGTGGATTCAGAGCCATCAGAGATCCACAGACCGTTCGAAAACATGTCAGCAGGGAGAAGCTGGGAAAACTTGCTGATTTCACGAGCTTCTGTATCTATTCTACCAGCATTTTGTCTTCTTTTCCTCCCCTGGTTTTCCCTTCTTCTTGGCAGAGGTTTTACTTTAGAACTCAAACGTGTCTTTTTGTGCAGCTGAGTCTGTCTCTTCTTGGTCCCATTTGCCTGAGGTGAGGCACTCTTCATTGTTCAAGTCCTGAGGATTTACCCCAATGTCCAGGACCTGGGGGTTAGTGCGAGACTCAGCGAGTCTGCAAAAAGCAAAAGAAAATGAGACATTTTAAACTTAACTTAGACAAAAGACACAATGTTTACTTCACATGAGGATAAAAAAAAAATACAGCACAAATATTTCTAATCATCCCTAGTCTCATTAGATTTGACTTCCAATGCACAGCAGCTGCTCTTGTAATCTTCAGAGATGGCACCTGTAAAACTATATAATAATACAAGTCTCAACAGTGACGCATCGCAAACTTGTGTCTTGATGTTTCCTGAGCTGGGTGCTGCATTTGACGTTGATCATAACGTTGATTAGACTTAGAACAATCTGACGGAATATTAAATATTGTGGCTAAACTGATTTAAATATTACAGGTTATTTTGCTTCAGACATTTGGCAAATATACATTGAAGCAAACAGAGATCACACAGGTCTGGAGTTCCTCAAGGCTCTAATCTCATCCCACTTATATTCGACTTTAATTATTAGACCTTGTGTTAAACTTGCAAGGTTGTTTAACACATTTTTTTATCTGCATGTTCCACTAACACAAAATGTGAAGCAAAGATTGGCTTGGTTCCAAAGTATGGTAAAGAATATCTAAACCATCTTAGATCAGATTAAGTCTGGAATAAATTCTTTGCCATCAGATTTTTTTAAAGCCCATTTTGTAATCTTTGCTGCTTTGGTTTTGTCCGTAAACATTCAACAACTACAAGTACTAATATTTTGCTTGGCCTCTAAAAATAGAACCAAAAGTTCAGTGAAATGTCTCCAAATGCCAAAAACGCTGTGAAACAACCCCTTTTATTTTTTTTCAAATAAATGTATATTAAACTTGTATCTTCTTAGACATTAACTAACTTTTTTTTCCATACTCTACTTCATATTGATTTTGATGCTTGTGAACTCGATTCAGACAGAGTGGAAACTCTGAACATCTCATACCATCTATATGCTGATGACACACGATTGTATATTTGTGTTTTACTGTATGAACACAATCCCTTACAGTTACTGCGTAAGTCTAGTCAAAGCATGCCTCCGCAAGAATTGTTTTCAGCTTATCTACAAATGTCAAGTCATTATTTTTACTCCAATTAAAAAAACAATATTCTGCTAGTCTCAGGAAGGGTTAAAACTGCAGCGAGCCAAATACACTGGTGCTGTTATGGACTTAAACTTAAATTTTAATCAACAAAAAGTCCAACACAGGAAAGTACCCATGCCAAAAAAATATTTTTTCTTGTCAAAAAGGAGAAAAAGCTATGACATGCTTTCATTTTCAGAGTAATAGTGTCTCTATGGTCTCAACAAAGGAAAAAAAAACAGCACAATGCAGCAGCTACAACAGTTAAAAAGCCCAAATAACACTTTCAAACAGGCTGGAGAACTACTGATCTAAAGCTCTTAAAAGATTACAGGAAAGTCCCACTGCTTGGAAGCAAAATATAAAGAAAGAATGAATGAATGAAAACTTTTGCACTATATTATAAATATAACATGGGCATTCTGTTTATGATAGTGAAAGGTGAAAATAATATTTTAAAGAAACCAATTACAGCAGTTAATTTGATCATACTGCACCACAATCTGCTCTGTTAGCGCTACATGTGAACACACAGTCTGTGTCAAATGTGCAAAAGTGATGGATGTGATGCAGAAAAACAAAGGTCGTACATTGGTGATGAAGACGTGGACACAGTGGCTGAAAGTTCCTTAGGTTTGAGTCGACTATGTTAAACTATTTCAAAAGTAACACAAAGCTACACGCTGGAAATGTTCTGGCTGAACACAGATGAGCAGGCTGGAACGGTGGGTTGATGAGGAGGAAATGATTCATGACAATTGTTACCTGAGTAGGATTCAAAGCTATCCAGACTGCGGCTGAGGGGTGCAAAGGAAACATCACAAGTCAGGGAACAATTCAGCTTACAGCTCCTCCGAACCATTTCCTCATTAAGTTATAAATGGTCAATTTCTTCTCATGTTGTTTGATTCTATTGGTGCAAATTTAAATAAGACCAGAGGTTTAAAAAAATTGTAGATTGGTTTAATGTTTCCCTATGTTGGTACATTATAACTTCAAACATCAGTTTTTCTTATTTAGATTTAATGTGACAGACCAACACAAAAGGAAGAGAAGGAGAACCCGTGGAATCCTGAAGGAAAACCTGTTACTGACATATGATGGAGTTGCAGGAAGTACAAGCAGATCCGCAGTGGAGCAGTTTGGAGCAAAACGTGTGTCAGAATGATCTGAGTCCAGATCTAAATGCTAAAGGGATTTTTGTGACAAGGCTTACAAACTGCTATACAGCCACACTGAAAGAAATCTGTGTTCAGCTACCGTAATTTGTAAAGAAGAATGAAAATGAGAGACAGTTTTATATGTGCAAAGGTGGTAGAAATACAGAAAGACTTGAACCTGACAGGAAAAAATTATTTTGCCAAGGATTTGTAATCCTAAAAAAATGAGGGAAAGTTGGACAGCTATGTATTCCTTAGTGTTGGTCTGTCATTTAAAATCAGAATAAAATGGGACACACTGTGACGAGGCTTATACTCTAGTTGAATTCAACCAGCAGATGGCAGCAAAGGTTCAGATTGCAACAAGGTTGGACTCAAACATCTGAATTGAATTTGATACAAAATATTGCCTCCGAAATAATCTCTATCAAATACTCCACATCCTGGCTTTAATCCTTTATCTCTATCTAAAGTTCAACTGCGACAAACACAATCAGTGTCCAGCAAGCCGGCCCGATGTGCAGCCCCATCACAGCTTGCACTGTGAGCATCCTCATTAATCTAAGAACTGGAGACTAACGGCATCAACGTGTAATTACAGCGTGTGCAGACAAATAATCATCTGATAACGGGTCTGAAATGGCCTGTAGAGTCTGATTAAAAATACTCAGGATCCAATTTTCTTCAGCAGGACAAGACAAAATAAAATGCACTTATATTAAAAGGAAATAAAGCCCAACCTGGCAGCTGATCAACTTATTTCAGAATGCTCACTGAGCATTTACTTTAAAATACTTTTTTATGGATACTTTAGGATTATTCTTCCTTTGATTGAAGTTTAAAGTACCAAATAGTGTCTCAAAACAGAAAGATTTGTTGATGGAATATAGAATCACTGTGTGGGCCTCGACCAGAGCCAACATACGGAGCATGACTCAGGTCAAATGTCAGCTAAACTGGAGCCTCTTCCTGCCTCTCCTGTCTGCTGGAGTGTAACCGAACCAAGAGAGAGGCTGTATTTTATTATTTGATCTGGCAAGCCCAAACTGAGGACTTGGAAGTCATTATGCCAATTTAATTTCAGGAAACCCTCCAAACGTCACTGCAACCCTCACCTTGAAAACGCCTCATCCAGACCATCCTCCAGCTCCTGTCAGACACAACACAGAGAAATATAAGGTTTTACTGTGAAAACATGCATGTATGTGAAACTCGCCTTCTTTCCCTGTTATCAAAAGTCCCACACCCTCCTCTGCCATGTGTGCATTAGATAAGACCGCTTCTGTCAATAGGCTATTGTCCACCTCAAAGCGGCTACAGCACAACCATGGTGCCCACTTTGACCACAGCAAGTAAAGTATATCACTTGGTAGCATTTAATCAGTATTTCTATGAGGCATTCTTCTTATCAAACCCCAGCAGCTGAGACATGTTGGCCAACACCACTCTTGTCTTACCCAAACGGTATTGTTGTTCTCCGCCGAGTGATTATTCACCATGAAGGGATCCGACTCGGCTGGTTTTGCTCCTGAGTGGGCCTGTGCCGCTTTGGCTCCCTCTGCAAACTCCAGGAGAGTTGCCGTGGCTGCATCTGTAAAACACAGGAAAAGTTCACTCCATTTGAGTGCGTACTATTAGCAGATGTTAGTTTCAGGCATGTGTGAAATCATTAAAGCAGCAAAGGAACTTATTACGGTAATCAACGATCTGCTGCCAAAAGAGTGCAAGCTCCTGACTTTCATAACTAACACCCACGATGTCTCTGGTCTGCAACGAGATTGGTTTGTAATAGCACACATGATGATTAATGTGTATCAACACTAATCTTGGTCCAATCCTAATGTATGGGTCAGTGTGTGTGATTTTTAATATCCGCACCATCCAAATCCAATATGAGAGGCAATCTCTAGCAGAGAGTAATCCACAGTACAGATTCACCTGCTGCTGCAAGATCTCATGACAACTCAGACATGTTTAAGTTTACAGCATTTTGCCCTTTTAGAATGTTTTAAGTTGCAAATTCAAGTACTGTGTAAATTTCTTTTATTCTTGTGCTGTAGGTCATATGTTGCAACAGTTCTTTGGTAAAAATTTGTACTTTTCCAAACTCAAGCTTTTTACACATTTCCTTTTCTAACATTTTGGACATCTGAGAAGCATTTACCGTTTTCTGTTCTCAGTTACCGCTGATGGAGCTACAGCTGCCAGTAAATACTGGTACTCTTTTTGTCTTTGTTCTCCCCTGGTCTAGTTCTTTTGTGTGTACACGTGACTCTTTCCTCAAATGTGCCAGTGACAGCGACATTAGGTTTATACACTCCTCGTATTTGTTCCACATAGAAAGTGCTCCTGGTTCAAGTGAGATTGGAACAGAACACATAACTGCTAAACCTGCTCCTATTGAAGGTTTCCACTTAGTGACATGGGAGATAAACCTTTGAATAAGACATTTTTGAGCTCAGTATTTGTTTTCAGGGTTGATGAAAAGGCAAAAAACAGAAAAAAAATTACACACACACACACAAAAAAAAAAAACAATGCAGCTGGTTTGGCTATGTTGCTGGATTGGACCGATTTGTCTTATTAAGTGTCTACCAAAGGCATTTTTTTGGGAATCTAAGAATTAGATGGTGGAATTGAAGCAGATGACAGGCAATGACAGTAAAAGCCTGTTTGTCACATTCTCAGAATATTTGAGAATGTTTCTTTGGCATCTGTAGAAAATATGTGAATTTCCATACAAAACATTATATTAAAAGAAAAACAATATTTCACTGAGAGAAAATGCAAGTGTTATTTGTAGTTTGACATTCAGCCTTGTGTAGAGTTAGACCTTTGGTAAGGAAGATGATACCCCAGCAGGAGAAATCCCCTGGCAATCAGGATGGGCTATAATTTAGAGCCGCAGTAAGAGACGCGGTTCCAAGAGAGAGTTGAAGGTATCATGTCACATCAATAAAGCTGACTCACCTTTCAGCAACGCTGCTGAGCCGTGACATGCTATTTGATCACAGTGAACGGTACAAGAATGTAACTTTCTTACTAAAGAAAAAAGAAAAAAAAAAGATCTTCCTCCAACTTCTACTTCAGAGGATTGTTCTGTCTGTTTCCCAGAAGCACTCTAAAGCTTCCTTCCCCTGTACAATTATGCCAATTTGCCTTGAGGAAATTCCTTTCCTCTGGCAGTTAAATGACCCAACAAGTCCAAACGTGTTGACACAGAGCTCCTGCTTTTGCAAAAAAAAAAAGTCCAAGACTTGTTTCTCTGAGGATTATCCCAAAAAACCCCACGTGTCATGAAACGTTTCACATTCAAGGCCACATGTAGTGTCAGGATGGATTTAGAGACGAGATCCCTGTCTGGCCTGAGCCCAGCTGGCCGAGCAGAGGATGAAGGTTGCTACAGAGTGGATGTTTTCAGATTTTCACAAAATTCAGGCTTTTAGAAAGATCAGGAAGAAAACAATGAATAATGTAGTGTGTTGTTCTGGTATCAGAAACAGAAAGGCTCTCTGTGAGCGAACCCTGCAGCCATTTTAGAGAAATAAAAACAGGATTTTATCTGGATGAGTAGATGTCGACATGTTAATGGCCGTATCATCTTACTAATTCAAATCAAACACAGTCTTATTCATGCTTTTATGAATAAGACTGGGCTCCACTGTATGATAATAGCCGTTATCGCAGATTGTCACAGGGATTACTGAGGCAGGATTTATTTCAGCAGATCACAACGCGGCCGATTGCTTCTAAATTAAAGAGTCGATTATCATCAAACACGATCACCTTAAACTGTCACTTCCTGTTCAGATTAATGGCGTCTTACTGTGAGAATCTAGCCGACCTGCAGCTCCGATGTAGGCCAACCTTTTAACGAGTGGCCGAACACTCTTCCTCTCCCCCCTGAGAATATGATTGCTGTGACAGCGAGGGTGAGAAAGACGTGATGACGGGTGACAGGACTCACCTCCTCCCTTCAGGCTGCCCAGGCTGGCCGAGCTGTCCGACTGAGAGTTGCTGGCTCCTTCGCCATCTGAACCCGACTTCACTCGTTTCTCTTTGTCTGTGGACGATAAGTCAGCACAAAGAACAACAAGTCAGCGAAGGTCAAGAAGGTGTGACCAACTCTTCTGCAGTGCACTGCTTAAAGTACTGCTATTTTTCTAGCAGCTGAAAAATAAGTAGAAGTAAAATGTTTGACAAACAGGTCAAACTTTGTTGGATTTTATTTCTAGAACCATGCATCATTATCCCTCTACTTCATAGCTATTCACTAGTTTGCATTGGTCCATCGCATGAAATCACAATAATAACTTGACGTAGTAATGCAAGGAAATATGAAGAAGAAATTAAAGACGCAAGTCATCAATTAATGAGTTAATCTAAAGCTGATTGATCTCATCCCTTGACTAACAATTAATTGATACGTGGCCATTTTATTGAAAACCTGACTTTTTTCTCTTGTATCAAGAGGGCTGACCGTCTTTCCATTAACAAAGATGGATTAAAAATATGTAAAAAAAGTTATTTTTGTCAATATGTTGAATAAAAAATAATAATAATTTCCACGTTATTTTGTGTCAGCTGTATTATACAGCTACTGAATAAACAGAAAATATTGGTTTTTCTCACAATAGACATATTTATAAGATACACCAAAACAGGAACCACTTAGGTTGTTGAACAGAAACATAAAAGATGAAAATAATGAATGACGCCTTTTTCTAGATGGTGGCCAAATAATAACACTAAAAGAAGGCTTAGGTGGATGTTAATCGATTGGAACCAATTTTAATCTAATAAGTCATTGATCATCAAGTCGATTAATTATTTGCATCCCTAATATGAATACAGCAAGCACTGTAAGAGAGTAAACAGAAGTTAAAGTGGCTCCTAAAACATCTGTTGGCTTCGCCCTACAGGAGGGCACCGTCTGCACCTCCAGAGGCATCTCGTGCATAAACACAGACGGATAGAGAGCTCTACTCACAGACAGTTTTCAATAAAGTGCAAGTCACACAAAATGAGCAACAACAGCCGGTTGTAGACTTCCTGCAGTGCAGCGCTACAGTAGCGCCTCCCCTTGCAGAGCGATTTCTGGGCCTATATTTATCACCCTTTCACAGAACGTCTGGACTGAATGGCACCAATAACTCAGCAAAGGTTGAGACTTCTCCCTCAGAGGACAAAGGTCTATTCATAGGACAAAGCTGGACAATGCATTTGCACAACACTTCACAATGTCGACTCCATGACAGATTATGTATTGTTCTCTGACATTCTGTTGGGGAAATCTAAAGGTCAAACGACATGGCACCAGCTCTCACGTTTTAGGAGTGAAAGGTGAAACAAACTTTTTAGACTGTCTATTCTAAAATACTTTTATGTTTTATATATGCAAACACATATCTGCTTTTCATTTCAACAAGGTAAAAAAACAATACTTCTGCTTAGTTTTACTACACATTTCAAAAGGTGGGACAGCAGGACCATCACTCAGCCGGGCTGAGACCAATTTTTTGTGGACATGTGAAAAAAGTTACACGACAGGTTTACTGCTTATTTGTGTGTATCCAAGCTCAGGTACTGCAGTAATAACAATGTTACTCATGTTATGCTGCGTGCACAATCTCTGCACTGATTAAGATTCATCCACGTCAGCGTCCTGGAAGCCTAAAACTGAAAATGATACTGACAGCACGACCTAGTTTCTGATCGATTTTGCTGGCAGCTTTACAAATCAGAGAGGAAATCAAAGATGATTGAACTACCAAGAGCTCAGTTGACCCTGACATAACAGTTCTAATGTTGCCGAAAACTCAGAAGATTGCTTTGGGAATCCACACCCTTAATCTCAATATGTGCTCACTGTTAAAAAAGAAATTTATAGAAAACAACACAAAAACTTTGTATATGTGACAGAATTGATGTTACCCTTCCAAAAAAAAATCAGCTTCATATCCTTTTGTTAGGCACTTTTTTCAGTATGTCAACATGCATGGCAAGATGGATGTCAAAATTTGAGAAATTAAAGTTGTCACAGTTCTTGGAATTTTAAAGCATTTTTTTTAAATTACACAATTCTGCAGAGATTTTTATTTTTATGTCAAATTGCACTTCTTCACCAACAATGGTGTTTTTTTTGTTTGTGTTTTTTTTTTTTTATCTCAGTGTGTGCAAAGGTTTTTGTTATTACAGCCCTACCCTAAAGGGCTGGCCTACTGCAAATTAAGGTCCTGTGGAGCAACAGCAGGCAAATATTTTTTATTTCGTCACCACCCATCTATTTAGAAAAAAAAAAAATCAATCTCCCAAGAGTCCCGATAGCTTAGCAATGAGAGAGAGCGATGAAGGTTTCCCCAGGCGCTCTGAAGCTCACTCCGGCTCCTCCTAAACAAGCCGATGTAAACATACTTCCCTGCTGTAGTGTTTACAGTGAATATTCTATGAGAGCAGATTTAAGAACAGAGTTGGGAGATGTAATATACGGAGGAATGTGGGTCAGGCATGTGTGTTGCACTGAGGAGAACCACAGTGGGTGGTGCGAGAAGAGCTCTTCCAAAACACAAGAAAACCAGACTCCTGTTCCTGCCTGCCTTAATCCTGAGGGGTCAGACTCAGAAGATTACTTTGGGAATCAGTTTCTAAAGGAAATCTGTTTACAGAAAATATATATATATATACTTTGCCTCTTCTGAAGTTTCAAGGATGAGGAGAAGGATAACGTGAGCAGAAGAAGGGAGCTTGAGTGAAACACTAAAAAGGTTTAATTCAATTTTAAGTATTTAACCGAAAGCATGAAAAATAAAAGGTCTGAGTAGGTGTGAAGCGAGGAATCCTTGGCCTTGGTGTAAACAAAACACAAAAAAATGTATGTCTTCCTTAGAAGACATAAGAAGGAAAAGCTGGTAGAAACGTTGCCTTTCGTCTGGTGCAGACGTGCGTCTCTAAAGGACTGCATAAATCAGCCTTCGTGTGAGACGGCATCCAAGGCACTGACATTGAACGTGTCATGGGGCTGAGCTTCAGCTGACACAAGCGCACAATCATTTTCCTTTCTCTCAGCAGCCCTCTGAGCGCCACCCTTTTATGCTTTATTGCCCCCACATCCTACCCAGTTGCTCCCTCATTCTTTATCAGCCTTGGCAGCAAGCACCGGGATGAGCACTGATGGGAGAGACGAGAACGCTTCTACGATCAAGCTGCAGGTGCAAAACAATGCAGGCAGCAAATGGACAATCAATGAATTCAAAAGACCACCAACAAGGCAACACACATGTAAAAAATGAGTAAGGTGGTGGTGAGAGGAGGACTGGGAATGCAGGAACTATAATATGTGGTATGATATGCCCATTTACAGAGGAGTCAAACATGCAGTAAATTACACACATATGCTCTACTGAGCTTTAAAAAAAAACAAAAACAAACAAACTACTGCTTGGTTTAGCTACCCTGCTCACACAGTTGCTCCGACTGTATGCTGTCTTCAAAGACATAAACTTAGGTATATTAAGTAGAATATTAAAAATATCAAAGTACCAGCAAGACTAATAAAACACACACAAATATATAATAAGGGAAGGAAAGCACTGTGTTTAAGGATGCAGTGAAGAGAAAATCCACGTTCCCACACATCTGCCTCGGGCAACACTTAGTTCATTCACAGTCCTCGCTCGCTAAAACCTTACAACTTCCAAGACTGAAATGTCCAGATTTTGTTGGTTTTTGATGTTCAGATGTGAACATCACCAGTAAATGTATAAAAAATCAAAATTTTCTCTCTAAAGACCCAGAAAGCCCAAGTTAGCATATTAAACAAAATAACAATGGCACAAATAGAAAACAAGCAGGGCTTGTTTGGAAAGGCTGAAAGCACAACAAAAATATGGCAGCACAACTTGGATTTACAAAGGTGGTTCTGGATCAACCACAAGACTTCTGGAACATGCAAAAGTCCATCTCAACCTCATTGACCTTTTGGTTCCTGTTAGAAGAACTGGTTCAATAACTGGTGAACATTCAGGGGAAAAAAGATGTGTAGAGCTTGGGTTGGGTTCTACAGTCAAATGTAAGAAAAAGCTGAAGTTTGACTCAATCTAGTCATCAACAACAAACCAAATCTAGAACAGAAAAGCTGAATAAACCTCAACCTCAATAAAAAGCAGTGGTGGGTTCTTAAGAAGATACATGAAAACTTGCAAAGTAAATATGAAGCAATGCTGTAAAACAGAGAAAAATTCTTTTTTTTTTTCATTTTGTTCTTGTCTTGTTTTATAAATGACAGAATGTATGTTACAGAATAAATCATATTCATTATAAAAATGACAAGGTTGTGAAACAGTGAACTTAGAACAGCTTATGCGAGCAATCAAAACACTGCACAGTTTCACTTTGATCGACAGAAAAAGGAAATAAACCACTAATGCTGACTAAAATACAAAATTATTTCAGATCCTCTTTTACATCTTTATTGACTGTAACCTAGAAAGTTGAATTTGCATCTCCAGATTCTGAGTTAGTAGTTTTTAATTTTTTAAACGCTGATTCAGCTTAAACGGGCCTAGAAGATTCTTAGAGGTGATTGTTACAGTTAGCCATCACTAAACTCAAACAGCTCTCTATGTGCACTAATTCATGGTTTGGTTTAATTAATGTGGCTGTAAAATTTCTCTGAATGTGTGAAAAATAGCTACACATGCATTTTTCTGTTGACATGAACAGGATAAAGAAGAAAGGTGAGGGATGTGTAGGCCGTAAGGTGAGTTTTCACTCATCTGTCAGAGGGAAACTGTGACCATACGTACCTTCCTTGGAAGCTTGCCAGAACTCGAATGCCACTCTGAAAGCCTGAGCCACCGTCAGGGTTACGGCCTGGGCCTGTGAGGAGAGACAGATGTCAGTCGGGGATGAAAAATACCGTCACGCGTGTCAGCGACAGGAAGGCGAGAGCCGTCGTCTTGACACAAACAGGAAGCGACCGCAAACACAGGAGGCTTCGTCTTAAGGTACTTGAGGAGAGGCAAGAGGAACCAGTGGATTGCATGACTAGTTGTTTGTGCGACTGGGAGGATACGTGGCCTTTTGGCCACAACTAAATTAGTGGGAGGAAGGAACAAGAGGGAGTGGCTCCGTCATTCAGAAAACCTCCAGGGATGCGAGAATGCCAAGAAGAAGAATCACAGCCTCTTTGACTTCCTTCTTCTAACTTCACATGTATTAGTCTGCATGAATAAAAGTCGAAGTGTTGCAGGAGCGAATGGGTTTTCTGAGTGTTTTCCATGTTGGTAGCACAGCTAAAATTACCTCTACTCCATGTTTACGGCTCTGTCCACATCATTTCCTGTCGCCCTGGACAACACATTAACATTTCAGAGAGGTCACTCCCACTGAGGGTAGTTTGTTGACTTCCAGGAAAATTGTTTCAGTCTTCGTTGTAAGAAAACTCATCATTCTATGGATTTATGAAACGAGATTTTCTGAACCTGCACAACGCAGGCTGCATCTCAATAAATCAAATCAACACAGAATAAATCGATTTCATTAATTCAATTAAATTCAAAACTAAACTTAGACTCATATTACTCTCCTTCATTACATAAAGTTAAGAATTTCAAGAGTTTTGATAACCGTATTTAGTATTGAAAGAGGTTTGAATATTTCATAAGAACAGTAAAAATTGACGTTTCACATAGAGGTGTTAGCGACAGGAAGGCGCTAACACCTCTACACTGTCATAAGAACACTAGTGACACCACCCACAAGGAGTGTAAACCCCACAATGTTATCAACAAAGAAGCTGGCAGTAGAAAAGGTGCTGTACACAAGCATTTTCATGGAAAGTTGATTGGAAGGAAAAACTGTGATAGAAAAATGTGCAAATGGGCATTGCACATTCTTCTGTATATGATGTGGTTGGAAGCAGTCCTTCAAGAGCCTCTATGCACAGACGTATCAGAACACGATATGCATGTGTCGAGTTAAACCATTTAAAAACCAGAGAAAACATCACAATTTCCTTACCTGGGGTGAAAAGGACATAACTGTTGCTCAGTAACAAAGTCCTACTTTCAATTTTTGGGTCCTCTAAGTGAACATGGGCCTTAAACGGTTAGCATGCCCGTGCGGGCGGGATCTTATTATTACTCACCATTTTTCTCTTGGAGCAGAGGAAGGCGTGACACTCGAGAGTCTCGTTGTGCTGGCTCTGGGCGATGTAGGCAAACACCTTATCGTGCATCTTGTCCGCAGTGCAATATGATATTCTGAAATAAACACATATGCAAGCACTTTAACCCAATTACAGAGAAAGTAGGATGATTATCTGTGCCTAAAATATCTATTTTATATGGGATGTTGCTTTTTGCAGTCTCTGGCGCTTAAAAGTGAAAGGGAAGTAGAAGGGCGTCCCGCTGTGCCATTCCCGTGTCGTGTGGCGGTAATAAGTCCTGCTCGTCAGACTCAGGTGCAGAGAAAGCCTTTAAATCAAGCTATAATGACTTACAAATAGCTTTTCTCCATCACTTCAGAATGATGTCGTTATTCTAATGTTGAAGCCATGAGCAGGGATGGACAGGCAAAAACAAGGATGACTTTAATGAATTTCTGCTATCTGTCCTCTGTCTGCCCTTCTTGCAACACTGAGCATCATCCTCACTGTCCAATCATCCCGAGTCATAATATTTGAGGTCGGGTTTGAGCAACAAAGATTTGCTGCAAATATTTGGGTGGGGCGACATTAGGGAAACCAGAAGTCTAAGGAACTTTTTGCTTTTTTCTCTTAGCAGATGTATGAGGAACAAAGCTGCATTCCACTCAGAGCAGCTGCTTTAGGTTTCTGCACCACCACAAAGTCACTGCTGGACTCAACCTGAAACAATCTGCTTGGAATCATGTTTAAAAAGGTGTAGCATTTCTGAGCAAAATGACAAAAACAACACGAGAGAATGTGGCACGCCGGAAACAATATGAGACGCTGAAGCCATTAGCTGCCAATGGAGATAAAATAATGAATACATGGATTTGCACACAGAGAGGTTTAAACAGCAGGAGCTTCATGAGTGGAACTGATCCGATTTGTGGCCAGTGGGTTTTAGAAAGCTCTTCAGGATCTTATACCAGCAATTAGTGCTTAATACAGCGAGGTTTGTGTGTTTTCAAAGAGAATCCACACCAAAAAGATTCGTCTCGGCATGTTCCACAAAAGCATAAAACAGATCAACTTTGCTGCAGTCAGATTATACGTTTTTCTTTTGCCCTCTCACAGCCTGAATGACCTGAAAAACTATCTGAACATGTTCTAGAAAATACCGCCCAGGTTTCTGCATCTACTTATATCTTTGCTTCCTCTGAGATTCTTTCTTCTTTAACATAAAAACAAATGGATCTGAGTTTTTTTCTAAGAAACGCAAAGTGGAAATTGATGTGTTCACTGTCAAAAAAAAAAGATTGGATTTTTGAGTTTACAACAAAGCTGATCAGAAGGAGCCAAAATATTGCCCCTCACCAAATTATTTCTTCTTCCATCTTAGAATAAGTAAAGGACAGTTCTGTGCAAGTAAGACAGAAAAGCAGATGGAAATCAATCGACATTGAGGCAATTATGTTAATTTATGCTCAGATGTAATGTGACTTGCACCACAGTAAATTAATATGCTAAGTTAATATGCTTAGAGGTTACATTATGGATTTTTCATTTCCACAAATGAAGCCTTTTTCAGTTCAGAGTATTTCGGACTTCCTCTCACTGTTAGGATGCAGCGGACCTTTACTTTGACTTCTTTCTAATTTTACTTCCTCCCTCTTTCAATAAACTTTGAGTAAAATAAAATAGCAGATGAATGCACATCAGTGAAATAACCATAGACCTGCACATTCAGAGTTTGGCTGAGAAAGAGCAAAAATATAACTTCAGAATATCGTAAGCCATCTGTGGAGCATTTATGGAAAAGTCCCATCTCTTCTTGATATGCAGACCTATATAAGTGAATTAAGTGAAAGGTGAGTCATGCCGGGTTCATCGGGTCATGAACTAAGCTCGCAGGCTGAGGCAGGTGAGGTTTTAACGAGAGAAGACAGATGTGGCACCCTGTGACACCTGGGGCAAAAGCTCAGACTTACAACAGCTGCGGCGTTCCCAAAGGAGTTAAGATTGATGAGAAAAACAGCTGAGAGGGCGACTCGTCTTCCTGTCCCTCACAGATACGCCACACATCCACAGAGTGATAAATGAGAGCCAGGCAGGAACAAGAACTTTGCTTTAGTTCGGCGTGATCGGGTCGAGGTTGGTTGGACAGGATGACTGACCTGTATATGGAGATATTTTCTATCAGCTGGTTTGAGGCACTGTCGTAAAGGATGATTCCACGAGGCGAGACCGTCAGCGTGACTTTCTGGAGCTTTTTCCCACTGGCTTTGGCCTAGAAAGGAGAGAGCAGGGAGAGAGGGAAAGGGCGGAGGTCACAGAGAAGACAATACAGGAGGGAGTATGAGAGAAAAAGATAAATCTGCATTTCTAAATTACAACCTGCGGAGCTAATTGGTGATGTAGTCAGACAATGAAAAGTCACCAGTGAGATGACAGAGGGGTACTAAAACTGCCACGTTTCAGCAAGCCTTTCATTAGGCTTTCAGATATATGTGAGACCAAACAACAACTGCAGAGAGAAAAATCAGACATACAAACAGCCCTTCACATTTTCACAAATTATCTTTCATTGCAGAAGCAAAACCCCATGAAAGTTTGTTTGAATTTCAGTAAAATAGAGTTTGTTTTAAGATGAGAAGAATTTCTAGGAACTTTTTGTTTTTAGTCATCTGTACATTTGGGGTAACATCGCGCTGAGGTCCATTTGTCTTGGTTATTCCTCAAAATCGGAAAGAACCGTTAAAAAAAGTAAAGAACACAGTTGCCAAGTTGCTACAGCAACCTTTGGACGCCATAGCTGTTTGGGAGAGATGGCACAATCACAAATGTACACATGTAGCTCTCCTCTCTTGTTTTGTTTTTTTTATATTTGTTTTAGGACTGAGTTGGTAAGGGGTATCAAGATGTTGCTTATGTTTTGTTTATGTTTCACCAACATAAAATGTTTTATACGTTTACATTTTGTCCTTTGTGATACTTTAGTTTTTCTCTCAAAAACTGAAATGTAATTTATTCAGATCAGTAGAAGATTGATCTTCTTTCCTCATAATAATGATATATTTACTTTCAGTCTGTATTATTGGTGGGGGGGGAAGCAGCTCATGTCCACTGCTGGGTACGATGGAGGTCCTGGAACGATGCGAGTCTGTTTCTCCTTTAAAGACCCTCATTGAAGTGAATAAATTCTTAAAAATCGCAGCACATTTTAAACAGATATCTGTTGGCTTCTGGCAGAAAACTGAAAATAGGGGAATCATGGAGTCTTCCAACCTATAAATCAATACAGAAAGATTTGAGAAGAAGAGAGAACAAGAAAGGCTCCGGGCTCTGGAGATCTACAGAGAATGTGCAAAGAGAAATTGCCAAAATATGAAATGTTATGAAAGACTAAGAGCATCCCAGTTCATAAAAGAGAGTAATAAGTGCAGGACTGTGGCACCAGAGACGAAAACTTTCTCCAGAGAATAAATGTACGCAAATTAAAGGTCGCACTTTTCTAAATTTTCAGTATGAGATTACAGCACTGCAGTAAAAGCTTATTTTATCTTAAAGCTTTTCACAAATATTTACCAACACTGAAGGTAATGTATATCTAAACCATAAATGAACCGAGGCAGTTACGTAAAACAACTCCATCATGCCTATAATCTCACTGCCTAAGTCTTGCTATTCATCAAAATGTCAGAAAACATATCAGTTTAGCTGTAATCCGCTTTAGAGCGGACACCAACAGATTAGACTAAATCAGAGCCTTTTAGTTCCCCCCTCATTCATCAGCGTCTCTCAAGAATCCCACCATTGTGCCGTCTCTAACTTCATTATTCACCGAGCTGTCGGCTCCCATAACATTAAGCCGTTTCTACCGGAGCCGCAGTCTGAATAGCAGGGTCCACACTAATTGTCTTCTACAATGTCAACGATGCGTTTGAAGATCACATTTCACTGAGGTGCCAGTCAGGTCATAATCCTCTGGAGCGGCAGAGGTGATGATGTGGAGAAAATATTATAAATGCTTGACAGAAACTCCTTTTTCTGTTGGTAGGTTATTTACATAGAGAGGAGATTTGGGTGTTTAAGCTGATTCAGGTTGTGTTAATGTGTGTTTGTGGTGTTTTACCGTGGCAACTATCCTCTTGACGGCGGCTGCAGAGAGCTCCTCGCCTTTGGGCTGCTCCACCATCGTCACCCCCAGGTATTTGAGGTGAAACACCATGCCCTCCAGGAGAGTCTCCCTCGTGTCCGTCCAGTTCTCTGGAAGCTCTACAAAAATTACACACACAAACGCACAGCAGTGAAACTTCTGAACACAAACAACATCACAAGGAACGTCCTGTCAATGCAAATAAAAAGCTTTTTTATGATGCTGCTTATGTTTTATGTTTCACCAACATTGTGATTGTGATTATTAGAAACCAGCAGAGATATTAAATATTCTGACAATTGTCCCTTGATCATTTCTGACCGGAGGTAGCCAGAAAAGATACAGAAAAAACACAGAACAATCTGACTTATTTCCTATTAATTTCATAAATTAGAACACAAAAACTTCCACTTTTTGGCCTATTAATGTGTCAGCAAACAGAATGTCATGTGTTGCACTTTTTTGACACTAATAAAGATCAGATAAAAAAGTTTCATTAAGCATATTTAATATTTAAGAATATTTAAACATAAATGGGAATAATATTATAATCCCTTCACTTTCTGTTAGATCCAAAATCACTCCCAATATCAAGGAAGCTGCAGCATATTAATTTTCTCTATGAAGTTTGTACAATTGGTCAAAATTGTAACTGGCAGGTCTAAGAAACAAAAAATAGTTTTCTGCATTTTTATTTAAAGCCCTAATTTTATTTGTGAAAAAACATACATGTATAAACACAAAACTTTGAGTAAAAAAACAGCCAAAGGTTATAAACATAAATTTTAATTCTTCAAAAAAATTCTAATTTAAGATGGGACTGAAACTGAGGCAATTTTCCCATCGAAAAGCGTAATCAGGAGCTCAGTTGGTCAAACGCTAACAAGGGGTCGACTGCTGGACAGTGAGGCGGGTCTGTTGACACTAAGGAACAACATGCTGTGTTTTTTTTTTCTTGGATTGATCTCCAGCACTATTATCTCCACATAAAATTAGATTATATCTTTTGGAAGAAGCCGTGCCTCTTAAAAGTGATCTGGGGATTTGTGAAATTAAGGCCAAGACAGTCTAAAGCCAATCTGGAAATATCATCTGAACCAGAAGCTCAAATATAATCTAAAAATCTCAAAGCTGTAAAAACAGTTGCATGAAGTTGAGAACGGTCAAGAAATCCAGATGCAAGCTTAGTTTAGCTTAGAGTGATTGAATTTTTTACAATTCTGTTCAAAATATGTAAGATTCTAACACAATCTTACAAAACTTTCTATGGCTAATATTTTACTAGTTTATTTAAATCAAAATTTCTACATTACGAGTATTGTTACAGAGTTTATTGTATTTTTTTTTTGTTTGTTTAGTTTTTTTCTCGCATCCCAATAATACAACCTGAATAAATATGAGTGAAATAAATGAATAAATGTGGATCGCTCTGCTTTACTTTTCTGTTGTAATAAACATTTGGAGGTTAAAATAGATTGGGAGCATAAACTTCCTCTGACCTTCTCACACGCTTCAACTTTATCCATCCCAGTTTAAATAGCTACTTCCTTTAATCACTCCATGTAATATGCTTAGTAAACGTCATCAGAAGCAGCACTGAGCTCTTTTAAACCATCAGAAATCCCAAGACTTCAGTTGATTGCCATCTTCTGAACACATCTTTGCAAAGAGACATAATTCAGAGATTCTCTAAAGCATCAAGTCAATTTAATACGAGCATGAGTACTGGACCATGTTAGAAATATTCTAGTGGTCTGTCATTTGGTTGATGAGAAACTAAAAACTACTTCAACAATGCGGCGCTAAAATAAAACTAGACACAAAAAGATAAACAAAGCTAGCAGAAGCTAGAAAAAACTTTTTCTTTGATGCTTAGAACAGGATTCCTAGGATGTTGTGTGAGTGTGTGAGAGGGAATCCATTTGTCTCTTCAAAAAGCCCAACAAACACCAAACACCAACATGGCCTTCAGTATTTTCAAAGTGATCTGTGTTATATCGTCACTATCAGGAGGTTTTTAATCTAAGAAGGGATCCAACACAAAGTTGATGTATTTAACGTTATAATACCGGAAAGACAGGAAGCAGGCAGAAAAACAAACAAACAAACAAACAAACAGGTCTTTGGTTTCTACTGTGCTGTGCTCCAGCAGTCCACCAAACAACCCCACCCTCTAATCATCTCCATCCCTGTTAAGTGCCTCGTTGCACCATCAGTGTTTGGTCTTCTTTTGTTTCCTGCTTAATTATTAGCTCCATCTCTCAGCAGACGGTATTCCCCCTGCCACAATCTGCAAACAGTTCTGGTCTTTGCAAACACAAAACCATTTTGCTCTGGCTGTAAAAATGCATAATTATGGTGTCCAGATTGTAGACATAAGAACTCGTCAAAATGTGGACAAACTTGTGTCATTGTAGAGAGACGCCATTTGCTCGGTAAAATTATTTTTAGGGACATATCTGCTTCTGTGTCCCATTTGAGAAAACAAAGACATGTTTTGCACATATTAGTGCCCATAAATACCCCTAAGCATTTTAGAAATGCTGTGGATATAAAAAAAAAAATAATAATTGTTTGTGGTGGATATCTGAAAATTTGACGAAAATGCACTTTTTATGTTTGTCTACCTCATGTTTCACTTTGCCCTTCCTTGGTATCCATAAAATTTATCATTAGCTTTGGAAGTTCTTTGTTTTAGGAGAGAAAAGTGTCAATTACTCAACTAATCACTTATTGCAACAGGCTTATTTTTGTGTGAACTTATATATTTGATGGAGCTATTACACCTGGATTTCCTATCTATATCCATTCTATTCTATTAATTCACTTTGTGTTTCATCATCTGTATTACTCTGTATCCAAAAATAAACATCAAGTGTGCTTTCCATTCAAAACCTGTATGCCAACTAGAAATGTAACCCATCTTGCACTACTTGTGAATATTCATGTTGAGTCAGAGTCTTTACTTATTTTAAAAGCTTTCCTAATGCATTATTTATTGAGAGTGAACACTGTCTGTCATTTAGAGTGCAGAAATCATTAGTTCTGTGGCAGGAAATTAAAACCTATAGTATTCCTCTCTTTGGAAGCCAAACCAAGCCAGCTGCACATCGGTAACAAGGTTAAAAATGGTCTAAATGGAGCCACATCCAAACCTATACTTAAGTAATGAGTCTGACTGGGAACACCCGCTGCAGCCTGCAGGGTCAAGGTCTTTGTGCTGGGAACAGAGCGGATTTTCCTCTGCTGCTCCTGCAGCTACATTAAAGGACTCTGTAATTGAACTTGTGGCAAAGAATCACAAGCTGCCATTCATGTCTCCAGTTAACTTACAGAGAGGACTATAAATATCCTTTACAAGGTGGAGCCGCTTAAGACATCCAGACATTCAACACTTTAGGATAATAGTTAACCTTCGGTTTTCACAAAAACGGACAGTGAACCCTGAGTGAACTGGACATTTGCTGCTTCTGCTGGCCTGCGGAGCTCCTGGGGATTTTGACAGACAGATGTGCTTCGAGAGCGCTCGGCGAGATTCGAGACACGGCGACGATGTCAGCAGAAATGCATGGCTGAAGGAGCTTCTGCTGGTCCAGCAGGAGATCTGAGAAGCACCCGTCTATAGCAACACTTAAAGTTGACCTGCAGTTCACCCTGATTGTAGAGATTCAAGAAGAAAAAAAAATTATTTCTTCTGTACACCAATTGCTCAAATAAAGAACCTGCTGAATGTGATAGACTTTTTAAAAACCAACATGATGCCAGTTCAACTCATGAACCCAAGCTATTTTTAGCCTAGCGTGCACACTATTAATCCATTTTTATACAAGGCACATTTTCATTCGCATAACAGTCACTCCCTTGCTTCCTCCCCAGTTGCAGACAGAAGCCATGGCAGCTCCTCTCTGCAGCTGCTAACTTCAAAAGGCTTCAGGGCTGCAGCTTTGGCTGGTCACCGGGAGCGGTTTGTTTGGGTGACAGAGATTAGAAATAAACCAGAGAGAGAGAACAGGCGACGGATCACTGAAGCAAGAAAGGTGTGGACACATAAGCTGGTCAGCATCTTTCAAAATCATTAACATACAGAGCTGAGAAAAAAATAAGAGGAAAAAGGGGAGGAAACCCAAAGTCAGGTTTATTAGAGACTCAAACGTCGTATTACTCTCACCATCTACTGATTTCGGATTAAAACTCTGTTAAAATTCTCACCAACATGATATCTAACAAGATTAGTGTTGGGCAACTAAACAACGCTAGAGAAAAGATACGAAATGCAAGAGAGGAAGTGTTGGTGGATTTTCATGAAAAAACCGAAAATCCAGCCAGATCAGGGTCAGTATTTCTTTATATCACCAAAATAATTTGGAGTGGCCAAGCCAGAGTCCATTTGAGAACTGAGGGAGCTAAAGAGTGGAGTAATGGAAAGAAGGAATTTACAATTATAAAGACTAATTTAAAGTAATCATCAAAGATAAATAATCCTGCCACAAGCAAAGACACGTAAAAGACATCAGCATTTATTATTGTAATTATTACATGAACTGTTTTCACACACCCAGCTGCAGGACTTATAGGCCATTAATGCAAGGCTTTTGCAATCAGTTTTCATGTCTGTGTTTTGATGAAATTGCTAAACAGCATTAATGAACATGTTACATTTGATACTACTCTGGAAAACAGAAGATCCAAATACTGATAACAGGGCTTCTACAGCTTTCACCAACTTTATTTACCACATTTTAATACCATTATGAATGTGATGTAAGATTTGTACATTCACAGATATGTGCTAACTTTGGCCAGAAAACTGGCGGTGAAGTTTTTGTGAATGACAGACACAAAAAAAGCTAGCTAGCTTTTAATATTACCAATATTTCCAAGACATAGTAGCTAGTCAGCGGCAGCCTTAATCTTTGAGTGAAAAATGTAATGCAGATGTTTGATAATGCAGATGTTTGAGAATAACTCAAACTTTTCCCTGACAGAAAAGTCCCACGAGGAAAAGAAAATACATAGACTCTACAAGATTAAGTAGAACGTTTTAAGACCTGTGATGAACGTATTAAAAAGCCAAATTACTTTTTAAATTGATTTATGACATTTTATGGTCTTAGTTTTCTATACAGCAATTTAAGACTTTATGTTTTAAAGTAGAGTGGGCAAAATTTCAATATAAATGTGCAACTATTAGAAATTGCATACTTTAATTTAAAAAATGCCTTAATCTGAGACTTTCATACAAAACTTTTCTAAAAAGTCTTGAATTAAAAGAAGATAACTCCTTTGCAAAATTACTTGTGTTATACTTTAATAAACTTTTTGCCATGATTATGCAACATTTTAGATGTTGTGCATAAATATACACAAACAAATTAAAACATAACAAAGCAACCAAGAGTAAAGCTCACCATTGATCTAAACCTGACAATTCAAGATGAGACGCTGACAGAGGAAGTAATGAGAGGAACAAAACAAGAAGCTGTGAAGCTCACATAATTTTGAACTAAGATCAGACTGAACAAACCTATGATTGTCCCACATAAAATACAACAGCAAAACGATGTTTTGGGAGGGTTTTAACGCTGAATGGATGAAATGTCACTGCAACAGATTATTACAGTAAAAATACCTCTTAAAAAAGTAGGAAAAAAGAAAAAGTACATGCATCATGAGTCGTACATGCATCATGAGTCATGATGCATGTACAGAACGTGATTGACATATTTGAAGTTCCTAAATTTTGTGGTATTTTGCAACGTTTCTATTTTAAAAGCTACTTTTCTGAAGTCATACTAGAGATCCATGAGCACAAGAAAAAGGCTGTTTTATACCATTTTTACTTCAATAATTTACTTTAAAGATATTAAGCTCAAATTTATCTAAAAACATTAAAATATTCACATTGCTAATGTTAATGTTCTCCAATACATTAACAGATGTTCTGCATCAGGAGTGGATTAAAACAAGAAAGGCAACAGTGGCAGCCCATCTCTTTATTATGTTTATGTAGTCAGTATCTTATGAATCTATTCTAAATTCTTCCTATTGCACTTATTCCCTCCATTTTTTATTTATTTATTCCCTGTTCAATAATAGCTTGAAATGGTACGCAGTAAGTGGTGAACTGCCAAAGGTTAAAAATGGGTAAGGTTACCCAAAACAGAAAAATACATTTCAAAATGACAATGACAAAGTAGTGTGTTGTTAAATGATGAGAAAAAGGTCATTAACAACTTAAAATAAAGGTCTTTCCTTTGGTGAAATTGCAGAGAAAGTCAAGGTGTCAGTGACAACACTTTCCGTCGCCATCAAAAAGGTTCTCAGAAACTGGGGCAAATTGGCAGGAAGAGGTCGGGCAGACCAAAAGCCACAACTCGATGAGAAGACACGCTTCTGAGAGTTTAGCAGCTTGCATGATAGGCTGTACAACATCTTAATAGTGATGGCGGCAGTAAGCAAGACTCGGAGAAGACTGTGAGCTGCAGGTTGGACAGGCTGAGTCCATGGCTGTTGACCTGCTCAGACTGAGCATCAAAAGAGATAATATAATATAATGGAGTTAATCTGTGGAGACCGGCCTGTTGACACAGAAACCTCAGCGTCACCAGCCAATCTGTAACCACCTGTTCCATCTGTTAGATTAAAATGTGCTGTTCTGAGGTGATTGTTTCTTTTCCCTGTGATATTCAATCATTGGAGTCTACACTTTCCATTAAATTTTAATGACAAGAAAACTACAGAGAGAATGAGCTTCCTTTTGATGCTACAAGAGATTCAGGGAGGCGAGACGGTGCAGAGGTCTTCAAATTTATAATCAAAAGGATCTCAGAGCAGAGGCTGTGCAGAATTAGGGAGAAAAAAGGACTGCAACATGTTGTAGTTTGGGTGGATGTTTTTGTCGAAACCAAAACTGGAGAATCTTCTTATCAAATTAGAAAGGTTTGGTAAAGAGAGGTTCAGAGAAGATCGCAATCGGCTTTTCTTGTTAACAGACAGTGACAGTAATGAGGCGAGAATTTAGTAAGAACAGATAGTGGGGGGAAAAGAAGAATTGTGAATGATTTATAAAGAATAGAGTAGAACAGATGCAAAACAGTCAAAAAAAGAGAAAAATGAAAATCAGAAAGCACCCAATGCACACACTCTCAGCAGAACTATTTAGAGAGTTGGAGAGAAGCAACAGTTAAATAACTGTAGGAGCAGCAGGACCTTTCTGCTGTGCCATAAATTCTCCATCGTGCTCTTAGTGCTAGACTGGAGGAGAGCGAGTGAGCAGTGATAAAGGCATTTAAAACTAAAGTCATAAATCAGTGTCATTATTACGGATTCATGGTTTCATCGCAGCAATTTTTTCCACGAAAGAGTGTTTGGAAACTAGAAAATGGATGTGCCTCTCTCTTAAGCAACATGATTGTGTAACTGAGAACAAACCAAAGGAGAAGGAAAGATTAAATTCGTCCCTCATCTTAACCGTTTGTGACATTCATCTCCACACTAAACAAAACCCAGAAACGCCAAAATAAAGAACTTTTAGTTTGACTGAATCAAACCCAGCCTGACTTCACAATAATTAGGTATGTGTCAATGTTCCCACAAGAACTGGGAAAATACCTTTACATCCTTGTTCTGAGAAAAACTGCAGTTAGTCACAACTTTCTCCATTTGGAGCTGTTTCTGGAGATGGAAAAGAGTAGTCAAAGTAGCAGAACTCCAGGACCAGTAAGGTCTGCATGTGTTGATTATTCATCAAATATCCCATGTTTTCTCAATAGTAAAGTGACTTTTGTTTCTAACACCCTTGACTATGGATGTTGTCACTGAAGGAAGGAAATTAAAGTTAACCTCTTTTGCTATTAGAAAGACATTTAAAAATGAACTTGAACAGCATTTCATATCCCAGAAATAAGCAGCCATTTGTTTCTAAAATATTAATTTAAGAGAGACTTATTTCTCACACAGTGTGACATCGCCTCTACTCCTAATGAAGGCTCCATGGCATCAGCAGGTTTCACAAAGTCAGATATGAAAATACATTCACTTACATTTTAAAACTTTAAATCACTATGGCACATTAAATATGGCATTTTATCATCCTTTATGTTTTTTGTAGTTTTGTTTGTATAAACTTTGCTTTAATTTAGAAATTATTTTTAAAACATTGTCAGTTAAAGGAAAGTTGTGGTTCCTGAAAGAAGTTATAGTTATGAAATCATCTGAAAATTAAGATTATTTCCCTTTATGCATCAACTCCGAACATACATGCTGTTTGAGAATTCATTTGCAGAGTGAGAACAGTGGAAATTTTTATTACAAAGGCATTTAATGAACAGGCAGCCTGCCGTAAGTAAAGAAGACCCTCAGCATAACAAAGCGATCTGAAGAGTTTCTTCAGGCTCTGAAAGCTCTCCACCCAACTTATTATGTGATGAGAGCAAATTTCACTGGACTCATCTCAACCCAATCAATTTCAAACAGTCAATGACCCACTGCTGTTCTGGTCTTGCTGGACTCACCACAGCCAACTTGCATACTTTCTCCTGGACACAAGAGAAAAATGAAATGTTTGGACTTGTTTTAAAAAAAAATTCTTGTCTGGGACCAAAGAACGTACTAGTTTGGAACAAAACAGAGTCATGACTTTTTTGGGGGGGAGATGTGCGTCACCCTGGGAAACTGGGAAAAGCATGTGTTTTTACATGGTCTCCTCAGAGGTTTGGTGTTTAACTGTGGGCAAAGGTATCACAACTCATGGCTCTTCAAGCAGGGGGTCTGGCAATGTCAGTCTGAGGCAGCCTGCCATTTAAAGCAACCCAAGGAGCCAATATTAGGTAGTTGTCTGTGTTTTTGCCATTAAACAAATCAAGGGTAAGGAATAATTAAGTTGCTCCATCTCACAATACTTTTTCTTATCTTTACTTATTTTTAATATTTCTGTCATTTATTTCACTGTTGACATTTTTACTTTTACTATAAAGGAAGAAAACAAGAACTTGGCGCAGAATGAATCAAAGAGCTGTTGAAAAGAGGAAATGGTCCCAGGCTTTAGTTAAAGAACTGTTGACTGTTCCTTCGCAAGAGAAAAAATTGGATCCTGCTGAGTCCAATTGAGCCAAAGAAAACCTATTTTCAGCCATTTTCAATTTATATATTTTTGAATGGACTAAACTGTCCTCTGAACCAAGGTTTAGAGGAAACGGTTCAACTGTTGATGCATATTTAGGAAAAACAAACCCTTCAATAGGTGTGGCTCGTTTATGAGCCCAGACTTTATTAGTTTATAGCTCAGAAAAATAACACACATCCGCCTTTATCATCACAGGTCGTAACTGCATGTAGACACAGCTGGTTTAGGCCTTTTTGATGGATTTTCTACATTCGCATTAAAAGCTTACTGTTAGTTTGAAACCACTAAAGTATTCAGATGTGTCACCGCTGAGGTCTGGAAAGAGACCCAAACTGAACAGAAGGATATTCAGGACAAACTGGGACCCGTCAAAGCTAATATCAAAAATCACTTACAATTAGGGCAGTGTCCAGCAATTCTTTTAATAATCAATTAGTGTACTGACTATTATGATGATTAATCAGATTACACAAAATTCTGAAGGCTGCATATTTTTCATTGGACCACTTATGCCCATTTTTTTCAAACAACATTAGAGGAACATTGAAAGTTGCAAACAAATATATATTTTTTTTACATAATAAAATAAACATTTCATGGCTGAAATGTAATAATAGCATTCCTTTAGTGAATGTTTGATTACTTGTAATCAAACATCATCTGCCCCTTTACCATAATTGGACCTACTGCTTCTTCTTGGTGTGGTTGAGTGCCTTTACTTAATTTTAGTTGTATATAGTATTATTAATATTGTGTGTTTGTTTATTTAATATTGTATATTTTGACTTTTTGCACGGGAGTTGCAATAGAAATTTCGTTGAATCCTGTTCAATGACAATAAATGCTATTCTATTCTATTCTATTCTATTGTAGCAAAGAATGTATTTAGCATACTTCCAATATCAACATCTGAAAAGCTCTGTACTTTCTACTTCACCACGATTAATCCGATCAACACTTTTGGCTTCAATAACACTTGTCAAGCATGGTGTGGATGCATAATAGGTTTTGATTGTTTCATTCTTTACAACAGATAAAAGAAATTGAAGACAAACTATGCATTTTTCAGGTAAGTTGACAGAGCGGATGATCATCCCAAACGTCAACTCTACCAAGCTGTGTCCATGCAACAGCTTGGACACAGAAGTGTCAACAAGACAAGAAGTGTCTGAATAATGAGTATATTCCAGTTATTTCTTGTTAAACTTCATTTCTTTCTTATTTTGGCCTATTTGGGCCCTCCACTGCAATGCTTGAGGTGATATGAACTTAAACCAATAAGAAGAAAGCCTGTTTAAGAATTATATTCTTATCAGCACACTTTGGATTAATTTAGAAAGTGCTGACTCAGAAGAGAGAAGATGCCTGGAGGAATGTACCAATACTTGCCTTTAGCCTAGCAGGAGAGATATCCACATCCCTTCAACACAAAAAAGAATCAAAGCTTTGGAAGAAAGTTAGATGCTTTGTGTATGAAGAGAAAAAGTTCTTGTCTAAAGAAAGAGTTTGGCTCCTCAGCCTGATGCTAACACAGATCCATAACCTTAATTTCTGTGGTAAGTGTTTTGCATGTTATTGGAAGGTCAGGGGTAAAGTTCCCTATGGCTTTAATATGCATCAGCTTCCATTACTATAACAGAAGATACATGTTGTCCTAAATATCAACATTTTATTGACCCAAAGATAAGGAGGATGTGTTGCGGCCATTGAGATTTAATTTGAAGACCCTTCAAATTAATTTCAGAGGGGTGAGGGAAGGGATTTAGCAGAGGATAAGTCACCGTGACATGTGTCTTTCAGTATCGGCTAAATCCACTCAAAGAAGGAAAGTGAGTGGAGGGAGAGAGGAAGATGACCGGTCATAGCAGTCGGGGGATTAGGGCTCATGACCAGCTGAGTTCAGAATGTACTCCCAACAAGAATCCGAGTTATGAAACTGATCCTCAACACGCTCCGCTGGCAGGCTTGCCAAACAGGAGGGGCTGGGCTGTGATGGCTCTGATGAAGCACAAAATCAGAATGCATTCTCTAAACAAGGGCAGGAAACGGATCTCATTTTTAAAACAAACATTAACCGGCCCGGGGTTTGTTTTTTTTTCCAATCCGATCTATGAGAGGCAGGAAGAACTGGTGGAAAATGAAGTGATAATTAGAGTTATTCAACATTGACCAGAATAGGACAGCCACCTCAGGGCCATTAATAATCAATAGGCTGCAGGCAGAGTTGGAATCATCAGTCGATTGACATCAGATCACTCTGTTAGCCAACTGGCATTACACATCATTGTTATATTTTAAGCTAAGTTTCCAAGAACAGCTGATAGAAAGTCACCTAAATACCAAGTAAAGAGGCCTCTGTTGACCCGAGGGCTCTATTGGTTCTTACCTACCAGCAATTCTCACTCTTTCAGATCAGAAACCGCTCGATGTTTTATAGACCGTCAACCACAGCATACACTTTTCCAAACTGGGAGCCACTGCAGAGATTTAAGGATTGGTGTGACATGTCACAGTAAGTCTTCCAGGGTTTGAAAACATATCGCTTCTGTCTGAAGAAAAGTGAAAAACTTTAAAAATAAACTAAGAAAGCAAAGTGATGCTGTAGTTCACCACAAACAGAATCAATGATGTGCTTCGGTTTGATGAGATTAAAAATGATTTTCCTAGCAAATACATATTTCAGGTCAGTGTTTAAAATATGTGGGAAAGCATCCATGCACATAGTTAATTTGTTCCAGAATTATTTGGGAACATCTTCACCTACCTGTTGCAGGTGAAGATAGTCAAACAGTGAATATTTCCCTGGATTAACCAGTTACCAGGAAGGAGCCCAGATCTATATGTTCATCTACTAATCTGCTCATTCATGCTTGTGTGCATCTTTACACAACTTATGCCGGCCAAAAAACATACAGATTAAAGAAAGGAAGAGAAATCTTACAGAAAAAAAAGAATCTTGTATATTAGATTAGTTCAATATATAAGTCAGTGGGATTTCCTCCAACTTCTAGACTACCATAGAGAGGGTTTTACCTCTGTATGGTTATTCTGATCAAGGTTTGGGCAGAGGAATGCTTTATGCGTGATCATTTCATTGTGTGGACAAAAAGCCAACGGAAGAAAACCCGCATCTGTATCCGAAGCAACTGAGTCCGTGAAGTAGCTACATGTGCGACTGAAGAAATGCAGCCATTTCTTCAAGTTCCCATCTCTCCATGCAATAGCTGTAGACTGCAGTAAAACAATATTGTTGCATTTAAGCTTTGATAGATGGCGTTTCCACATATTTTCATAGCCTGAACACGCTGACGAAAGCCGGTCAGCGCGTTGCTAACATGTAAACAAATGGCGGTTCCGGTTTGCGGTGGAAGTCGAACCCATAAATCATGTAAAGCCTCATGGGGGATAGGAATAAAATGGATAGTAGTATATTAGCTAGGTATGACTCAAACATTTGTCTGACATAAAAATCCCACAAGAAAAAAAGCTTTGTACGACATTAAATAAAAATTTACAATTTGTGATTGACATAAGGCCAACTTACACTTTTTAATGAGTTTAAGATTTTTTAAGGTCTAATTTTAGATGGATGAATTCAAGACTGCTTTGTTCTCTTCTATTTTAATTCCTTCTACTGACCAGGATCTCCTGACACTGAAGCCGATAAACTCGGTGAGCATATGCCTCAACATATGGCTAAAGAAGATTACATCAATTATTTCTCACCATGAAAGAGATCTGGTGAACCAGTCTGCTCTCTGCCAAGTTTACTAGAAGAAAGAATGTGTAAAAGCAGAGCACATCAAAGATGCTCTTACTATTACTTTGGATATTACATTTTTTGAAAGGGTTTCCTCCTTTAGGATCACTTTTAAAAGAAACAAACCTTCCAGACTCCACAAGCCAAATTCAACATGACAGAGATTAGCTGCTTGCCTCATATAATTACAACTGAGTACCCTGGCTCCTATTATAAATGCACTAAAATAACTATTATGACATTTTGGAGTGTTATGTTTTGGCAGCTGTGTCAGCTAGAACCAGAAGAAGCTAAACATCCATTTTCCCCTCACTGGATTAAAACTGTCCTTCGGAAAAAAACAGTGACAAAGCAGGATTGTGCCGTCCCATCTCCACATGACACCGCCGCTGGCTCCACACACACACAAACACACACACACACACACACACACACACACACACACACACACACACACACACACACACACACACACACATTGACACACAGTAACCAACGGTGCTGTAAATCAGTAGGGATTTTACTACACCATAAAGGAATCCTACAGGAAGCAATCTCCATTACAACATGGCAGATAAGTTCTGTGTACAAGGGACACAGAACTGACCGCCCACACTGCAGGGCCAAACAGGTTCTAATGGAAAATACATAACAAACATGGAACACAAAGAAAGATTTCTTTTTCCTTTTTATTCATGCTCCTCATATATGAAAGATCACAGAAAAAGGGATTCTCCCACTGCTTGGGTAGGAGAATCTTTCCAGATGACAACCATCAGTATAAATAGGAGGAAGGAAATTATAATAAAGGTATTATTTAACACAAACCCAACGTAATGCAGTGGGGATGCCATCTGAATATTGAGAAAACTCTAAGTTAGTTGCAACTTTGATCTCCGGAAATGGCAAGGTTTGTTAACGAGGTTAGACCAAAAATGTGCATTGATAAGCTGCTGCTTCAACATCGACATCACCAATAATACCACTGTGTGACTTGGAAAGAGTGAAAATATTCATTTCTCTTCCATGTAAACAGAGATTTCTGCCTACCACCACTAGAAAGTTAAACACAACTACAATCTAAAAATAATGCCAGACACTAAACCATGTCCACACATATAAAAAAGGAATAATTATTCTGTCAGTTCAATTGAGTCTTAAACAGGAGACAGATCCAATGTAAGAGCCAAAAAAAAAAAAGAAAAACAAACCACCACTCTTACTTTAAATAGTGAGGAAAAAATATATATATAATGACCATTGTACTAAGCAATGCTAACAATCAGGAAAATTTAGAAAGCATGACATATCTATATTCAAACATGGTCAGTTTTCAATATATTGCTACCAATCTAATGAGAAGAACTGGGTCAATATTAATAATGTGTTTATTTCCATTTTGATGCGTTTGTGTTTTTAGGGAAGGGGATAAAGTCATGTTGTTGTTTGAGCATTTGACAAGATTGTGGGTTGTTTAAAAATGATAATGTATTAATATCAGTTATTCGGTCATCAAAGTAATCATAATTTTTTTATACTGGAGCATCACTAACAGTGGCAGCATCATGCTGTGTGTGTTCTGCCCTTCAGCAGGGACACTTGGAAAAAATAGATGCCAAAAAAGCAAAAAGCTTGACTGAGGCATCAGAATTAAGCTTTTCTTTCTTTTGATTTAGACTTAGAATAGCTGCATCTTTACAATAACGCAATCTAAAGCAGAGGGCATGGAAATAAATCCGAAATCCAAAACTGGGTTGATTGCAGAGGTCAGAATCCACTACAGGAATCTGACAACAGGCTGAGACTAGCAGTCGTTTATTTACAACATAACGGAGCCTGTAATTACATTGCAACAGTCAAAAAAAAAAAAAAAAAGAGGAAGATCGAGAGCTCATTGATTAAAGGACAGGACCATGAACATCGGATTAATGTGCGATATGAATGATTGACACAGCCTGCTTAAATGTCAACACCTTTAGCTGCTGACAGGATGCAGAGTCATGGCACATACTTCCAGATCAGGATGAGATCCCAGCACTGAATCCCTCTCTCCCCTGGACCAAAACAAAGCATCAGCTGCGCTCTGCAACACGCCAAGCAGCAAATTGCTCTTTTGTCAAAGAATTAAAAGATGAGAGGGACAGTGCAATGTGCAGTGGGCATCCCCCTCCCTTTGTGGAGATAAACAAATGAGACCAGGGTGCGTGTGAAAACCTACGCCAGTATTTAGAAAGGTTAAAGTCAAATGTACCAGAGGAGAATCCCCTGCTGGTTCAGTCTACCATAAACGGGTCAGAAATTGTCTAAATGTGAAGGATTTACCACCAGTCCTTCTGGCAGCCTCGTGTTTTTTGTTTCACATCGAGTATCTCCATAGCAACAAGGCTGCCACGAAGGCGAACACATTTCTCTCTCCGTGTGGCTCACAAGTCTGAACCACGGGAGGCTGGAGCTCCCCACCGAGCCTCTGCTAAACACTACCAGCCGCGGCAGGTTGCGGAACCTGACGTGACGGGAAAACCGGAGGATTTCCTGCAACTTTGGCGCTTCCCCCCCGGCTCCACCTGGGGGCCACGGGCGACTTGTGGAGTTCAGGGAGAAGCTGGAAAACGAGTCAGCTTTTTGCGATTAAGTGTCAAGTTCATGTTTCCTGAAGTGTATCTCTGCTCTGCCGGGCTTGCAACTCACACGCCTTCCCCTTCGCGCTGTGGAACATTTGAAAGCCGACAACTGAAGTTGTGACAGAAAACCCGTCCTAGCATGGTGACGGCGCCGGCTAACGCTAACGCACAAACCATTGTAACCCGTTGAGCGACACTTACTTTTATGTCTGCCTGATCCCCACGACTGTTTAGCAATGCTCGGGCTCCGTATAATTGCCCTTCCAGCGGATTTCAAAGCGTCCATGTCTTAAAACACAAGTGGGGCGAAGAGCCCACCGAGCGCGTGTCCGTCTTGTCGGCTCTCCTCCCTCGATTTTAAAAGCCACGCGCACGTCCCAAACTTTTTAAAATATCAATATTCGGCTGTTTTCTTCTCCACTTCGCTCAGCTCGGCTTCACTCGACGGTGGATTATCATGCTCGTCCCCTGGGCGGCGTTATGTATGCAAATTGGCCGGATAACATGCGTGAGCTACGCCCGCTTTGTGGCGTTACGCAAGCGGTTGTAGCGGCGGCGGAAGAAGCAGGAGCCGCGGTGAGACTGTAGCGTCGACTCGCTGCGAAGGCTTCCGTACGGTTCTGCTTCCACCCAGTGTCTCCCGAGACACATGGGCCGAACAGGTTGGCTTCCTCGGGTCCTAGAGACGTCACCGGATACGTCATGCATTTAGTTGCCTCACCTCCGCAGGTGGATTTGAAACCTAAACTGAAGCTGGGAGGTGCGGTGAGAAGCAGAGTGGTGGGATCGCTACATTTATAATATGGTAGGCAAGAATTGTGGATTTATGCACTGCTGGTATGTCTGATGACATTGCAATGAACTACTGATCTATAAGGTAGAAAGCTTTCTTGTCATCCTTCTGCCACACATTTTCTATCAGATTCTTTATGCAATTCCAGAGGAGGACTACTGTAAAGAAAAACTTTGGGGACACCGTTTTTTAGTATGTAATTCTGTTTGTTTCATACTCCATAGTATGGCATTTGTTGATCAGGTCAGGTGTATGGAGCTTTGAAGATTTCATCTGCAATGTATTGGGCTGTTAATAGTTTTAGAGCTTTTATGAAACAATACAAGGAAAAGATAGAAAAACATGATGCCATTTTCTTATGAGGTTCATCTGATGTTGCTTCTGATGTAAACATCCTCTTAAAATAATCTTTTGCAGAAGGACAATCTGCAAAAGATTGTATTTCTTTTGCAGAAGGACAATCTGCAAATTGTCCTTCTGCAAAAGATGGACAATCTTTGAACAGATGTCATTTCACACTTCGTTGAGTGTGGTTAACAGTAAATGTTTAGAGGACAGAAATGACTAAGAATTACTCAACTTCCAAATCCTGTGAAAGTAGAAACACCAAGTACAAATTTTCCTTGACTTCAAATTAAACTAAGCTAAAGACGCACATTGATAGTTACACTTTATGTGTTTAGAAATGTTTACATTCTGTTGGATTTTCCTCTGATAAGATAATTACTCATGCCCTCTTGACGACATGGCTAAAATATCTCAGCTGATACCAATCTACTGCACTGCATTACTCAGAGCTTACGTCATTAACCTTTAAACAAAAACCACTCAGGAGGAAAGCTTATAAAAAATGAAAAAAAAGAGAGAGAAAAGAATCCAGCTAAACCAGACTTCACATCAGATGACAAGCTCAGAGACACAAGCTCAGGGGGTTAAGACATTCCTGGGGACACATTATGAAACATTACGGATAACAAATGGGATCTTAGTATGAAGTGACCTCCCTTGCTTTCCCGTCTAATACAATGAGATCTAAAACTGTCGGTGTCCGTCCACAGCAATTTAAAGAGATGGTTATTCTGCTTGGTCGTAGAGTTTTTGTGAAGTGTTGCTGTTGCTGCTTTCCAGCTGGCTGCGGCCTCAGAAACGAGTGAAGTGTGGAAAATTATGCCTGGAATTTTAGAGCAAAAGCCTGAGGTAAAAATTATAGAGGTGTACGTGAACAGGTTTACCAACTTGCAACATCTCCAATTCTTCTCTTTTAACCCCTGTGTAAGTTGCAGCTGAACACGTATTAATGCACAATTTACCCGGATTTCTTGATTTTCTGACAATTCCTGTAAGCTAACATCTAGATCCTCTTCTTTTAAAATATGTCAATAGATTTGTAACAAAGCATCACAAATCACCAGCATGAAGCAAGTCAAATGCTTCACGTTTGTTAAAGCATGAGTAAGAGGGAAGGAATGAGGAATTTCTCCCTCAATTTTCTCGCTGGGCCGGTTTATCAGGTGTGCGTCAGAATGGCTGGAACATGGCAGAATGCTGAGCAGAGGGCTTCTTTCATGCAATGTTCTAGTTAGGATGAGGCTCCTTATCCTCCTGAAAGGGAACACAAATATGTGCTGGAGGAATTATCACTTAGATCAAAATCTCTCAGTAATAAATGTCTTATCTTTTCACAAAATATCTTGGTATGAAACCAAATGCTCAAAATCTAAATATGAAATGTAAAAATGCAGAACTTGGAGGTTAGAAGAAAAACATATTGATGTTCTCCAAGGACCTAATCTACCCACCAAACCTGTCACTGCTTTAGTCACAATGCACTAAATATTTGTGCTCAGTAGCACTCAGGAAGATTTTATTAATTGTTTTTTTTTCCTTTTGTCACTGCTAAATGGGATTTTATGGTCTTAAAAAGAAAATAATGGGTCTAGTCAGTTGACAAGATCCTATATGGACAGTTAATCTGTTTTGATTTGCACTGCCTCCTAGTGGTGAGAAGAAGATCTTGCACTGTACAATCAAATATTTTTTTAAAAATTGTTGATTTGTTAAACATAAAAGCAAAGGGAAGAAATCTGCACAAAAACAATATATATATATTTGTTATATATATATAACAAATTAGTTGTAATTTTACCATTTATTCGCTCCATAATGCCTCACAAAAAGATCAGCAAAATGAGTTAAAAAAAACCCAAAACCAGCAGGTACATAAGTTTGCAAGAAAATTTTTTAATTTCCTGTAAACCTCACAGAGCGAGAGCGCAGCCAAGGTCAGACCGAGGAGAGAACTTAACTGTGACTGTGGGCATAGAAAACAAAAAACAAATAAAGCAGAACTTCTGTTTATGTTCACCCATCAGTTGACGGAACAACTGACTAAACTGTAATTTTCACAACATTTTTCAAGAAGCCGACAACTGCAGTCTGAGTGGGACAACAAGGTAGCAAATGCTTCTCCGTATACAGTAGGTGAACAAAACCGCATGCGTGTGTGTGAGATAATCATCATTTCTCGCAGAATACCAGAAATGGGAGCGAGGTGGTTACCAAAAGAAACAGCATTTCAATTTGACGAGAGTTTACAACCGAACAGGTGACCAAATCCTCTGCCTGGTGTAGATTTCACTGAGTGGTATTTAACTGGATATCGACAAATATGTGAGCACAAATAAATTTGCAATACAGTTTTGGAACACATTTAAGAAAACAGGAAGTCTGCAGTGGAATTATATTTCATTCAAACACTGCCCTGTCCATCATTGTGGATGTTAAAATGTACGACTGAAAGATATGAGGTTTTAGGCAGCACAAATGAGCTGTGGTGTTTTCCTTTTCACTTTTTTTTATTTAATTACTGATGAATCTGGTTAAAGAACAACAGTTCTTCAAAACTGGCTAATGGAATTTCCTCCCACTGACTATGCTAAGAGGAACATTTCCAGCTTGTGAAATATGTCACAACTATTTTAAGAGCTTTTTGGGCCGTGCTTTGTCCTCACCTCAATGACTTCACACAGAACACTGAAGTCATCATACAAGTAAGGTTGGGCCAACCAGCACTCTGAGTAAATAAATACTGAGGTTTTCAAATTCACCCCTATGGAAATATTGTTGAGGGAAAAAACTTGAATGGTAGATTTGTTGCTTTTCTTTCCTCATAAAAACCACTTGCATCATTTTACACATGCAACGTTTTTGAGTAAGTACTGAGAAACTTAATCATACTGTAAGTATCTCATAAAGCTCAGGTTCTGATACAACTTAATCAAAAATGTATTTCAAACTTTGCTTGCATGTCTTTTTTAGCCGGTAGCTTTTAGAGAAAAGAGTACGGTTAAAGAAAACAGCTGTCTGGTTTTGCAATTAGAGAATACGTCGCTCCATCAGGGAAATACACTCCTCTGGTTGTACCACTGGTGCAAAAACCAAGCGCCAAATACATGGACCTATGAGTCACAGAAGAATGAAGCAAAAGAAACTCATCTGCCTCTCCCCGAGAGCTGGTAGACGGCTGCAGTGACAGAGGAGCCACACCCTTGAGATGACCATACAAACCTGAATCTGTGAGGTTTCACTAGACATTTAAATAAAAACAACTGGGGCTTCCTAATTTTCCAGGGGATGTCAGTTTTTAGGTGGTTTGGGGAGTTTTTATTATTATTTTTTTGTGTCTTTTGTTTTAACTACAACAAACACAGTCACACAATACAACATCCTTCTGACCTGGCAAAAAGAGAGAACAGAAGAAAACTTGAGTTCTCAGCCGCGACATGACGGGGCCTGCAGGAGCAGTAAAAGTGTAGAGAGGGTGGATGGAGGAAAGGGAGGGGCAGAACGGAACAGAAGAGAAAAGGCGTTCACTTTTTGAGGGGCTGGTAAACAGAAGCGTTGGGGTCCAGGCTGGAGGGACTGGTGTCCATGAACTTTGAGGAGTAGTGGGGGGTCACGGAGGTCATGCTGCTGGTGTCGGCCGTGTAAGAGATGCTGGGCATGACGGCCATGACTTCTGCTATCTTCTGCTTCAGGTCTTTGATTTCTTGATCCTTCTGAAGAATCTGACCTAAAAAAACCAACAAACAAAAAAAGTTAAAAAAACAATATATCAAAGTTTTATTAATGGCAACATATTGGGAAATATTTTGCGCACCTTGTGCAATTTCCAGCTGTCTCTTTGCATCTCCAAGTGCAGAGAAGAGGTCCAGCTTGATCCTGGTCTCTGCGCTCAGGCTGTTTTCAAGGTGCTGAGTTTTGTCCTGCATGGCTGACAGCGCTGACATCAGCACCTCTGTGTCTTTTTCGTTTTCCTTATATTTATGAAGTTCCTGGAATATAAACAAGTTGTGCACACAATGTCAGAATCACCCTAAGATACTTTGTGGAAAGAAATATTAATTTGTAGAGTATTCGTTTCCAAACAGAGGTAAACTGATAATAAAAACACGAGCAGGACTTCAGAAAATAAGCAGATTTTAAAAAGAACACATCACAACAGAATTGAATATGACCAGTTTGCAGTTTTTGACATATTTCTAAGATTTTGAAGCATTCAAACTACAAAGGGTTTAACTCAGTGCTTCTCAATTCCAGTCCTCAGGGCCCCCTGCTTTGCATGTCTTGGATGTGTCTCTATTCCAGAGCAGCTGATTCAAATGATTGCATAACAATCAAGTGTGAGTGATTGACAGAAAGCTGTTAATCACCCACAGATACAATCCAGGTGTGTAGTAGAAGGGAAACCCCAAAAGCATGCAGAGCAGAAGGACTTGAGAAACACTAACTGTTTGAGCCAGTTTCACACTACTGACTCTAAAGCCACAATGGAGATTGGAGTGAATGCAAGGTTAAAACAAACGGTAATTATGACAGTGACATTCTTCAGCACTTTACCTGATAGGTGTCTGTCTGTATGCCTGTTTGGTTTTTGTGCTTTTTCTGCCAAATGATTCAACATGGTTTTCTGCCTGAACCAGTTAGGTGTTTTTCCAGACCAGTGACTAAGCATACACTCTGATCTCATGTTAGCTGAAGCTAATCCAAATACCTTCTCTCTGTCTCGCTCCCAAAACAAGATTATTCTTACTTCTCTGTGGTGCTGACTGGAATGATGGTAATGGTATAGACTGTACTGGATTTTGGTGATGCAGCACAAAGAATAGTTGGTACATGTAGATTTTATCTTGATTTAACAATTTAAAACAGAAAAGCTGGCCATAAAATTTTGCTTTAAAGATGACAAATTATATCTGAAGTTAGTTTAAATAAATTTTAACAAGGCTTTAGATAATGTAGTCTGTTTATTTTGCAAAGAATAATACAAATAAAGGGGGGAGAGAGAGAGATGATCAAAGGTCCCTGCATTGTTTTCTAAATTGGTAAAATAATGGCAATTTCAACATTTTCTATTTTATTTTTTGGACTCAACTTTGTTTCTATTAATACTGTAAGCTGATTAAAATGCAGAAAGGACTAAAGACCAGCACTTTTATATTGATTAATTCTGGCTTTCCATAATCAACAGGATAATGCAACAACTCAGAACTGCCAGAGCTTAATGTACTCTAGACACTAAACATGTAAATTTCTGCTGCCTCTTGGCACTGAGTAAGGCCTACCTGAACTTTTAATTCAAGATCCCGAATCTGCTCCTCTTTCAGCTTGATGTCCATTGTTAATTTTTTACCCTCTGCTTCTAATTCAGAGATTCGCCGCCGCAGGGTGTCTGTGCACTCCCCTCTGGAAAAAGAAACAGAATTTTTTTTTTTGTGAATCTCCGGGATAAATACTGGAGGAGAATGTGAGATTGTAACAAACCTAGATGCTGCTGCTAGCGCTACTGCTCTGGCTGCCGTGGCCTCCTCTAATTTCTTTCTCTTCTTTTCTTCTGTGAGCTGCTTCTCTGCCGCAGCTCGGGCATCCTGTTCTGCTTTGAGCCTCTTCTCTAATTGGCCGACTGTCTGTTTGTCCTTTTGTTTCGCCTGCACAGCATTGTGAAGCCTATAACAAAGGAAAACAGACATTTGGCAACTTCACATAAAATATCCATCATTCACAAAACATTCCCACAATATTTCCTAACTTTTTTTTTTTTTTTTTTTTAAGGACTCGCTACCCTAATTGTTTTCCCAGAGAGCTGTGCAACGTACTTGTTCTGCAGCTGCTCGTTTTCCTGGCGCAACTGGCCCAGCTCGGTGCGTATGGAGCGCTCAGCGCTGCCCAGCGAGCCAATCTGGCTGCGGAGGTCCTGCTCAACCTGCCGGCTGGCCTGCAGGTCCGCCTTCAGCTTCTTAATGTCCTGCTCCAGTCTGTCAGGTGCGGGGTGAAAACGGAGGATATGCTTATTTATAGAAAACTTATTTTTTCTGGTAAACATCTTTCCTCCAAAGGAGTTGATGTTCTGGAACAGGAGTTCAGAGAAACAGATGTACCAAACTTACAGCATTAAGCTTAAAGTATAAAAATTCTCAAATGTCAGAAGTTTGTATCCAAGTTTCATTTGATAACATGTCAAAATTATGGGCTGAAGTTCCCAGAATTGTGATTTTATTTTTTTGCAGATCTAAGGTTTAGTAAAGTTAACTGTAAATATCCTGTGTATATTTTTACATCTCACTTTAACGATGGAATCTGCAAAAGCACAGACATTGAGGATATGGAAGATTTTAGAAATAGGGAGGTAAATGGGACAGTCTTGAAAACCAAACATTTTTCCAGTATTTTTCATTTTATCTGCTGTCAGCTGTTGCCCAGATGCAGCTTAGGTATCTATGACCATCCTGTCTAAAATGGCATGAAAGAAAGATACACCAAGCAGCAGTTACTTCAGAAAATAAAACGAAAAAGATTATTTAATTTAAGCCTTTGTTGCTGCAGTTAATCAAGGTTCACAGTGTAGGTTGGTGTGTTTTGAGTGAAGGTGATGGAGATTTTTTTTTTTTTTTGTCTTAGTGAAATATAAATTAGGGAAAAATGAAGTTTCTGGTCTTCAATTAGATGAAATAAGAGAAGCTGGCTCATTCCAGTCTACAGACTGTCCAATACTTTTCTTTTACCAAATTTAACTAAGCTGTTAAAACTTGCATTCAGTTCTCTGCTTCAACAATGTTAAACTCTAGCAAACAAAAAGTGGGATTTATTTAAAGTGGACTGCACTAAAAGAAAGGCCAGACTGAACATCTTTTTGTCTGAAGCTCAAAACCAACATTGTACAACAGAGGGCAAACATTACAAATATACGCATTAATAGCATAGAGCTATAAACTGTTAGTGGGTGGAAGGGCTTCATACCTAACAAGTGCTTCTGGCTTCCTCAGCTCATTGTTGGGGATGCAGTTGTCGGTGGGATCCCTGTGGGAACCACCCGACGTCCCTTTCCCCACCGTTAACTTGTGCTTCTTCTCGTTCTTCCCTGCAGAAGACGGCTGTGCCGAGGTTGGCACGCTGCCATTGGAGGTGCTGTGGCCGCACGACAAGGAATTGAGCATTACGGAGTTGGTGTTAGTATTTTTGTAATTTTTGGAGGAGTTTGACGATGAAGATGAACAGGAGGAATTGTTGTCCTCTTTAGGCAACAGATTCTCTGTGCTGCCCAGCTCTGTGGTCAGTCTCTTGTTGTTTATATGTTTCTCCATGTACTCCACCTCCTGCAGTTTAGAGTCCACCGATGACGGCAGGATGCTGTTGTGTTGCTTTTTCGTATCCCCGCTGCTTCTTCCTTCTTTCCCTTTTTCCTTATACTCCAGTTCCGGTAATGGCACAGATGTCTTTTTATTGGCTGGGGTGCCATTCTGTGACACTTGAGGTGTGTCCACTTCAGATATTCCTTTAGCTGCTGTTTCACAAAACAGGAAAAAAAGATCAATATTAAATATTTGACAATATATTCATATTTGTACTGTCATTTATCTCTTTTTTTTTCTTTAAGATGCAAGTATCTTAAATAACCCTGAACAGTGAAAAATGTTCCACAAATTTTCAGTTTTGTATGAAATCACTTTTTTATTTATCCATCTGAATTAACTAAATGAGTACTCATGTCATAAAGGGAGTAAAAGCTGTCCAAACCAACCTGGTCCTTTGAAAATATTTGCTCTGTGTATCTACAAAGGAGCTGCACAATATTTGTTAAAACCACATCAGCCCTGAATTGTTAAGCAAAGTAAATGCATTGATTCATGCAAAGGTAAAGCAGCGCTATGACAAATGCAGTGTCTGTGGGATCAGATGGCTACTGACACATACCACTCCTTGCCATAACAAAAACTGAACAGGTTGAAAAGCTCACTGGATTTAACCCTGAGGGAATGGTGACCTTTCAAAACAAGGCATCATAGAGCACTGTAAGCTTAGCCCTTCAGAAAGGCGACTGATACACAGATTATGTGCAACACTCTACATCAGGTTAATGAGCTTTATCAGCCGAAGGCAGGAAGATTTAATCGAAATATTTTTGTAAAATGAAGTTCTCGTCTGTTTCTGACTGAGGTGTTGCTCAACATACTTCATGTTGTCAGGCAGACCCTATTTAAATGATTTCTTGATTTTTCCAGGGGAGGCCTTATTCAGGCTACGTATAGCAAGTGAAACTGAATTGGTGCTTTTTGAATTTCCTCAGGCTATGTTTGATCAAATTTGCTTGATGATTTCAAACGTTTAGGTGCAAAAATTGAAAAAAGGGACATACTTTTTTTATGGCACATTACTACTTCCTTCTGAACATGTTCAAACTGTTAACTGAGCAGCTAACAGGTAACTATTAAAGATCTTATATTAATGCAGACCCCAGAACGATGCATCAACGTTGCAAAAAAATCTGTTTTTACGTATCAGCAATACTTCTGAAACTGGGAATCTCCCATCAACACAAAGAACTTTATGTCGGACTCTTACTTTCTTCTGCTTCTCGCTCTTGCCTTTGAAGCATCTGTTGCTCCAGAGGCAGAGCCTGCTGTAGAAGTTGCATATAAAACTCATTCTCCTTCTGCACCTCCTTCTGCTTCCGGAGACGCATTTTATAACTGACGTAGCTCTTGAAGCCGAAGCCCAGCGTGACTACAGGATAGCCAATGCTATAGAGATGGATGCGGAGAAGTCTTGTTTAATTCAGCGCAATGATGACTCAAAACACACAAAAGTATTCATATCACTTGAACTTTTCAAAATGTCATAAAGGAACCATTGTTTTCAATATTGGGACTGGTAAAGATATTGGATCAGTACATTTCTACAACAAACCAATTGTATAAGTCAATTCACAGTGATAAAACAAATAAGGAAATCATTGGTTTCCAAAAACCAAGCCAAACTTTTTTTTTTTAATAGTTGGCAAAAAGGTATAACAAAATGGCCCATCAAAAGATGGGCATAATTACAAAAATAAAAGCACACACCATGAGTAAAACAGCATTAGAACATGGTTTTTAACTCGTAAGATACATTTTCCGTTGATAAAAACAGAAGTGACGCTCACCAGTGTGCAGCAAAAGGACGACATAAGTCCACATGGAAATTTTTCAGGTCTTTGAATCTGATGGCCGCCTCTATGTACACAAATAGTATCCATAGAGACACAGTCGGGAGGCACACACCCCTCTCTGCATCGAGGAAACAAAAACACAAGTATCAGAATCTCATTTTAAACTTGAGGAATTAAAAGTGGGTAAAATTGTTTAGATAAAAATATAAACCTGTTTCACTTAAAAGAAATATATGTAAACATTTCTGTCATACAGATCTATAATTTGTCTTCTGATTTCCATCACTGCACTATTATCAGTAAGGATTTAGTGTGCCCTGAAGTAGTCTCAACTCATTGTTTCTTAGCAGCACTGCACTCCAAACATTCAACACCAAGCTGTGGGCTGCAACAAGATATTTATACTCCTATGACATGCTGAGAGTCTGAATGTCACTGATGAGTTCAGAAAGCAACTGGGAACCACTGCGTCTCTCCCACCAACAGGCTCTTGGATTTCAATCTGACACCTGGCCTTCGCTCAACTCAGGCAGACGCCACTAAATCAGTCTGACAGGTAATTTGCAGAGCGTACCTCGCTTATACCCAACATTCAAATTTTTCTGAAATAAATCTTGTTTGCAAGCAAGCAAACACAATAATGAGCAGTGGTTTTAAATAATACCCACTTCTCTTTTTGGAAAGTATTCAAATGAGACTTTGATGGGAAACGACAAAAAAGGATGTTTAGTACGTCTCATAAATGAACTGACATTGTCTTTCTTATTTCTATAACTAAAAAAAATTTAACTCTCTGCCAAAAGATCTGATTGACAGAAGAAACCTGGCAGAAATTTTTTTTCTGAATTTTTAAAATTTTCACCTTGGTCCAATCCAACATTGAAACTAGGAAATGTTAAGAAAATCAAAACATGGAAAACACTTACCTGTGTGCCAAACATACTGCACCCACACATAGGTACTGGCAGCAAAGAATAGCCATTGCACCGGGATGAAGAGGAGGCAAATGATGTCCGAGGTAAACGCCACACAAACAAAGAATACTGAAAACGCCTGAAACAGAAAGGAGGGGCGATAAGAAAACAGACAAAGGCCTTTTAATATTTGTACTCATGCTTACAAATCTAACGGAGAAGAATTAAATTGTTTTACAAAAGGATAAAAAAGTGGAAAAAATTTCTTCACTTATTTTTATAGTTCTAAAAGAGATACTTCAGTTAACCATTGAAGCTTATGTAAATACAGTATATCTTTGGTTATCTGTTTAGTATCATATTGAGAAACAGCAACACAAACAAACACCTACACAAAACATTTCAACAAGAACATGCTGTGCACGGGCTTTAACGCATCACAGGCAGAGTAGAGCCTTTATAACTTAGCATACATTATGAATATATAATCATGACTACAGAAGTGCAGCCCTGGTCAGAGCTAAACCTTTTCATCGGATAGGAAAAGGCAGCGAATGAGATTTATCAAAACAAAAACATGTTTTTGAGATTAAGTGAATTTCACTGAAATTACAGCAACACAATCAAAATATGCCAAAAGTAATAATTATGGAATTTATTGTTTTGGTCTCCCCTCCCCCACACACACATCCACACCATACAAGAAATTTGGCAAACAGCGTTTCTTAATTTTATTTTTGTAGTAAATAAATGCTAAACTTTTCAGCAATCATACATTGTGTCTCTACAAGTAAATCTATGATCATAACAACAAAAGTTTGTCGAGATGTGACTGGGTGCATGGTGAAAGTGAAACTCTTTCAGATAAGCTTTTGGTACAACTAATTCTCTACCTAAAATTCCCCTAAGCACCAGAAAAGGAACTTAAGAAGATGTTAATGTAGAAAGACAAGAAGAAAAAAGTACTTTAAATTCAATGACTTGGTAAAACTAGCTGGGTTTCCCCAAATACATAGTTTGAATGTGTGTATATCACTGGGCTGACTTGACTTTATATTTCTGCATGTAAATCAGATCTATGTCTAGCAAAGTGTCTTGAGATGGCATTTGTTGTGAATTGATGTTTATAAATATTAATAAACTGAAATCTTTTAATTTATGTTAAGGACTTACATGGCGTTGCTCAATTTGCTCTCTTTTGTTGCAATTTTGTATTTAATCTGCTTATGTATCTCTTTGTACCCCAAGAGAACATTTTGAAGCTATTTATTTTCCTTTAACTTCTTGCCATTTGGTCAACTTTAACCCATTTTTTCAGGTTCAAAATGGATCCATCTGCTCCACAATGTTTCCTTACAGCTATGAGTCAATACCCATCTGCCAGAGAGATGCTGTGAACCCAATTTGATAGAGAATTTGAAGTAATTTTCTATAATTTTCTCAAAGTCTATTTCTGAAAGAAAATGTGGCTATATTCCTCCAATTGTAAAATCATAAACTGGTACACAGTGGTCTGTTTATGTTTAAAATGGATTTTTAAAAATTGATTGTTTTCTTGCTCAGAATAGAAGGGAGGGACAAAGTGACCCAGAGCCTATTCATAACAGCTATACTAAATGTTTATGCTTATTTTATGTCTGCCAAACATCCAGGTTTTAATACACCAGGCTGACACAATAATCTGCACATTTGTGTCTTAGTTGTGAGAGTTATTTATAGTTTCTCAAAGTCCTTTGTAAAACCTGATTTTCTGGGCCCATACCAAGGTTGAGTTCATGCTATTCATTCAGTTTTATGTAAAAAAACAAAAACAAGTGCAAATCCTAATCCAAAGCAACTCACCAGTCCTTGGTATCTGAAAGAGTCGTACACACTCCGCATGAAGAGCCAAAACGGCCAGAGGTACTCAAACCTGAACTCAAGCACAAAGTCTGCCAGCAGCACCAGAGCCCACACAACCAGGAACTTCAGGTACAGGAAGGTACTAAAAAGAAAGAAAAAAAAATCATATTTTAGCTTGAAGACACACAACATGGTTTTGAACAATGCTATAATACCAATACTAGACTTTGGCATTTAAAGCACTGTAGTTCCCTTATGTTTTTTTTTTTTTTGTACTTGCATCCATAAACTTGGCATCATGTAAAGTTTTTTTAATGCGCTTTCAAATCCTATTGTCTTTACATATCTTCTTCGAATGAATACATTCATATTGACTCATGTGCATGGGATGAAAGCCTGGCAGAATAATTTAAGAGGTGCTCTTAGTTCAAGCATCTTATGTTAAATAATATATAAAATACAGACATACTAATGAAACCTAAGAGCTTGGCCAAGATATGTTAACGATTATCAGGTTATGATAGAGTGACTTCTGAAAGGTTGTCTCAACTCGTTAATGCTGTATTTTTTTGGGGGGGGGTTTAGCCTTTTTCATTTTAAAAAACATTTATTTCTATGATTACAGCTGATTTATAAGCCTTTTACTGTTTCATGATGTGGGCGCCTTCTCAATAATTTAAAGGCTGCTCCATATCTCCGGACCTTGATGCTTAACCAGCGACTGTTGACTGATCAGGTATAAATATAGGAAGTCGCACAGAGGTGGAACCTGTCAGGTTCAGTTTGGACAGCTCAAGAGACCTACAAAGCCCAACTCTGAGGTTGCTAAACAGGAAGCGGCTACATTTGACAGCACCGAGCGATGAAACTTTAATATTCAAAACGTTAGTCTGGGCTGTTTGATTACGATAATCTACATAGCTATAATAAAATAAACAATGACATGGCTCAAGACAGGCTGTGCCGGGGCCTAGCAGCTCAGTTAGCTCAACTGCTAATGTTACCTGCTGGTGTGCAGCGAAAAAACTATAGCTAGCCTCAATAACAGCCTGTCCCGCCGAGGTAGCTCACTCTACGGGACCAAACCTCGCCAGAGTCGAGGTGGAGACTTGTTCCGTATAAGTTACCTGCCGTATATCCCCTCGGTGATTCGGTTCCGTTTTAACGGCCGTCTTAGTTTGCTGCAGTCCGCATTGCGCCGCTTCATCCTCCTCCCCTTGGCTTCGGCCTTCGAGTAACAGCTGTAATCTTATCCAGTTTTCTTGCGTATACTGACAATGATAATAAATAAAATGCCTGTGGTGTGTGTTGCTGTTGTTATTCTTATTCCCCCCCGCTGAACACAAAGAAATAAATAAAGACTCAGGTCGGGATCCTCCTCTTTTTCTCTTAGCGCACGCTCAATAAGCGCAAATCGCGCTGTTATACGTACGTGACGTTGACAAACTTACCGGACATCCAATCAGCATTTCCACCTAGGCTTTCTTGATTAACTGACGGGCTTGTTAGCCAATCACGTTTCACCAAAGAAGCTCGCTCAGCTCTCTTCAGTCGCAAACAACGGTGGCAAGCCATGAAAACTGGTTTAGAAAGTCTAGCCAATCAGCCAATCACATCTTTAAAAATAAATCAGGCATAGCTGATCAACCAACCAAATACTGGAAGGGGCGGGATATTTTATGGAGGCTTTTGGGTTTATTATGGAAAAAATATGCAGTCTTTTGGTACAAAATTCTCTTTGTTTGACTTACAAAACCCCCCATTCCAACAGTTGGAGCTATTTATATCAGTGCCTTTGTGAGAGGGTCGTTGAGGGACTGGGCCCAAGGCGCTGAATGCCTCCATGCTTTGTGAAAGGTTAAAAAGTGTGAACAGGGATAACCAACGTGTCGGAAAAGCGAGGTCATTTTATTCCACGCGAGAACAAAGAAGTGAGAAAACATGTTGGGAATTTTCCATTTTGAAAAGGCTTAATTAAATTAACTCTTCTCAATGAATCAATGAGTTATTTGATCTGTTGATTTAATTATTGAAAACGATTAATGTGATTGTATTTCATCTCATAAAGAAGTCGTTCACATTTATTTTAAAAAATTGCTAAGAGTATTATTTTAAATCTGAAACATTTATTGAAAGTAAAAAAGAGAGCAAATGTATTTTTGTAACAGGTGGCACCACCAGGGGTCGCACTCTCTACAGCCTGAGGCTCCATAAAAGGCAAGCTGGAAGCTGGAAGGTGTGGTGGCCAGGTGTTAATTTCCTGTGTGTGACTCCAGGTGTGTGTTGGCCCCACGCTGTTCGCTGAGTTTGGAGGAAAACTGTTTCAAATCGATCCTGTTTAAACGGAAAATTATCGGATTGACATCGAATGGATAAAGTTGACGGGAAACCCTCTTATTTGCATAACAATAAATATTAGTTAACTTCATTCTGGTTGACAGAGTCATAACATTTTATTTTTGTAAAATGGTTATTGCACCAGTTTGTATTAAATTGCTCTTTTTCAGAATTGATTTTTTTTTCTTATTTGAAATACACTGAAGATTTTTTTCCACCATTTAAAAAAAAAAAAGATACAGACTGCCTTCCTGTTCAGCAGCTGATAAAGAGCTGTGCTGGTTGCGCCCAGTTTCAAACCGTCGTGGCCACCGATTATGAGTCTGAAGGGAAAGAACCACGCAGAAAACAATCATCCCCCAAATGGCTCCTCAATACGCTCCTAGTCTGCGTTCCCGTTTGGCTCCTTTACTGCTTATTCTGCAAACTGGATTCATCATCATAGCTGCACTTTGCTTTGAAATCAAAGACGCCAACAGACATGACACGAAATCCTTCCTCCACTTTTACCCCGGTGAGTTTATTTATTTCTTTGGGAGCAAGAATGAAGGTGGCTTGGGTTCCAAATGTTCCAATTGAATTTTATTTCAATTGAATCAAATAACGTATCATAAGACTAGGATTTTAAGAAACTCTGCCTGTCTTAAAAGGCAAAATCAACTCGATCAATCTTGCAGATGTGATTGATGGGTGGCAGCATGGAAAAGTGTCTTTGTTACATAGTTACTAGTTATAGTGCATTTATTGGATTTAATGACACAGGGTTTCTGTCGTCTTCCAGAGTTCCAGGATGTGAATGTGATGGTGATTCTTGGGTTTGGCTTCCTGTGCACCTTCCCAGTGCGGTATGGGTTCAGTGGCTCTGGGTTCAACCTCCTTGTTGCCATCATTGCCACCCAATGGGCTCTCATACTGAACGGCATTGACTCCTGGTACAACAGCAACATAATCAGAATTGATCTGAACAGGTACAGTATGGTTAGTGGATTTGTTTTAGTTATTTAATTATACAAACTATGATATTTCAACAATATATTTGTTACTTTTCAAGATTAGGGCTTACAACTTATGAAGCCCAAAATTCCTTTCATTAGAAAACAATATTAACTAATTACTATACCAAAAAAAATCCTTTTTAACACATGTATGTTAACATATTGACATGTTGCCAGGCCATGTTGCCCTACGCAAGCATGGTGACTTCATATTTCCCAGTAGAGCCTCACTGCTACCTTCGACATAGCCTACAATGGGCCCAAAAGGGAATTGATAAACAAGTTGACTGTACACAGAGTGCTTTATTTAACCATAATAATGGAAGGTTGAGTGGAAGGAAAAAAAACTGTAGAAATCAATATCGTATTAACATGTTTCAGTAATATCCTAACTTATTTACATTGCACCTTTGTATTCAGATTTGCACCACTCTAACCTTTCAACCATTGATGTTTTCGTGTAGCATTATAGAGGCAGAGCTGTGTGCTGTTTCTGCACTCATTTCAATCGGATCCGTATTGGGAAAGACGAACCCAGTCCAGCTCACCCTGATTGCCCTCCTGGAAGTGACAGGATTTGTCCTGAATGAATGGCTCCTCCAGACGCTCCTGAAAGTAAGATTCTGTTCTGAAAATGTCCAGTCTATTGAATCTTCAGTGGAACACATTCTTTACAAAAGATTATATTATAAAAGTCGTCATAAATGAATGCTATTTTCTGGCTCCAGGTCCGGCCTCCGAACAGCATCATGCTGCTTCATGTCTTCGGGGCCCTCTTTGGACTCATGTTGACATGGATCCTGTATAGAGATGGCTCAAAGCAGGGATTTGAGAAGGAGAAATTCGACAAGAAATCAGGATTGTTCTCAATGTTGGGTGTGTAACAGACTTGTATTGAGACATTTCAATATGTCACATTGTGGCAAATAAGTCACAGCTCTTCCATCACAACAGCCAATGTCTAATTGGATCCATAACAATTAACCTTTGATTTTTGATTCCAAGTGCAGCATCAATGTATTGAAGATCATTCGGACAGTGCGTTGTCTTTGCTCTCCAGGTGCTGTGTTTCTCTGGATGTTTTGGCCCAGTTTTAACTCCGTACTGGTGGTGGATGATCAAACCCGTCTGGAAGCGGTGTGCAGCACCTACCTGGCCCTGGCTGTTAGTGCTGTGACAGCAGCCGCTCTGGCTGTGCTCTCCAGTCCCAGGGGAAAACTCAACCCAGTATGACGGGATCTTTTGCATGCTCGTACACTATTTTCTGCACTTTCTGTAAAGCTTCAGGACTCACGACTTGAGCTTGTTTTTGTACAGAATATGGGAAAATAATTTACTTGGCCACTATATTTGATATTTTTTGCATAATTTCCTCAACCAGATCCAAATGCAATCATGCATCCTTGCTGGCGGCGCTGCTGTTGGGGTTTCTGTATCGGTCGTTCAACAGCCATGGGAAGCAATGGCACTCGGATTCACTGCTGCCATATTGTCAACCATAGGATACAGATATCTTAAGGTCTTTATCCACCTTTACTTTATTTTCTAAAATCTACACTTTAAACCTCTGCTCAACATCTAATTTTTTTTGTTTTAGACCCACTTGCTGATTGCATTTGAGTGCCATGACACCTGCGCTGTTCTGAGCACACATGGACTTCCTGGTCTATTGGGGTGGCTCGCACAACTGGTCCTGCAGATTAAACACTGTGATGACCACACTGTGTAAGAATGCACTCAGCAATCGAAGACAAGAAAAAAATAAAAAACAACACAAAGTTTTTTTGTTTCGTTTTAGGGCTGTCCGATTTGCTGTGTTTCACATCTGCACTCTCTTTACTACTGTCTCTTTAAGTTTGTCCATGGGAATCATAACAGGTATGTATGTTCATAAGTTAGTTATATAGTATATGACTATATAGTTATATACTATATGCCTATATAGTAGGCATATACTATTTTGTGATGTGGTTCACAGCTAATGAAAACCTAAAATGTAGTTTCTCTAGCCATTACAACATCTCAGTTAAAAAAAAAGTTTCTATGTTTTGTACAGAAGTGTGCGTGCAACATGCAGTATATGGATTTAACACTTGATTGAGGCTTCATTTACCGTGAGTGCAGCACGGCACGGAGGCATCAGCATCCGACTCTACTGAGGTGTTCAAGAAGCCCAGTGTGGCTTATCAATGTCCTTCAACTCATTTGCTGGTCTCTAGTTTCTTTTTGATAGCAGACCAATCATATAGTAGTTAAATCTGAACCTGGTGCTTTTAGCTGCGTGAGCAGATGACAAATTCCTGATGGAAAATGAAATCGATGTTTCCATGAACCTCATCAGGAGAGAGAAGAATGTTATGCTCTAAACCTCCTGGTGAAGTACTGTGCTGACTTTTACTTTATTCTTGATTACAAATAAACAAAACACCAGTAGGTGCCATGGCACCCCAAATTATCACCGAATGCAAAAATTTAACACTGGACCTCAGGAAGCTTCATTCTGTCCCTCTCCACTCTTCTTGATTCATTTGCAAATGAAATGACAATCTGACTTTCATCTGAAAACTGGACTTTGGACCACTGAGCAACAGTCAGGTGCTTTATCTCCTTAGCCACAGTAATACAATACTGATGATGGCTCTGGATTACGAGTGGCTTGACACAAGCAAAGCAACAGCTGCTGCCCAGGTCATGGATATGCCTGTGAAGCGTTTCTTGAAACACTGACTCCACAACTTTTGAACTTCCATGAAACTCTTTAATTTACTTTGCTTCACAGCCCTTACATGACTGCTGTATCTTGTTCTATTTCTACCACCACTCAGCTTTCCACGATCAAGTCTGGGTGCAGCCCTCTTGCTAAAATTATTTGGGGCTCATCCTACACTGGAGAGCATCATTGACTGATGGACAACCATGTCAAACGTTGTGTGGGAAGTTGATGGCCACATTTCCAAAAAGAAATACTTTTTTTTTTTTTGGTCTGTAGTTTTCAGAGAAACTGACTTTTCATTATCTGTAGACTATATAGTTTGTTTACATGTTAATATTCAAATAATGTAGAATTAATATGCATATTAGTTGAATGTCTTGGTATAAATTAATTTTGAATGACATTTTAATTTGACATGACCCTGACCAACACTGAAAAAAACCATTGTAAGACAAATGCCAACTTAAAATCAAGCTTCAGCATTTTTAACCAAAATACTTTGTCTTACAGCCTTTCTTGTCAAGTGGACGTTTTGGAGACCCCAACAAAACAAAAAATGCTTTGATGATCAGGCTTTCTGGGAGGTATTCACACATGAATCTCAAAGAAAAAAAATTATAAAATTACAGAAAATCACATTAATGTTCTGTGAACTTGATGTTTTGTGTTTTGCAGTTTCCCAACCTCGTTGTACAGAAGTAAGATGAAGGAAAAAAATGATCAGCTCTCATCTTGGATATGGCTTTTCAACATTAATCTTTTCTATTGAACATAATTTTGTTTTTCTTAAGAGTAGAAATTAGATGCATTTGTCAGAGAAATAAAACAAGGAAAGGCTGGATGATGAAAAGACAAAAGCCAAACTCATTTACAGCCCAGTGTCTTTAATGATGCTGTTATTGGAAACTGACTCAATGATTTACAGGCACAAACAAAACTCGGTTAAAGCAACACCACCTTACAGTTCCGAAACCCTCTATTGTGAAATAGTAAAATTCAACATTTAATCTGACTTAATATAGAGCAGACAACCCGTTAAAGCTGAAAACATTTTTCAAACCCCTTATGAATACATTCAGTAATAATTCAAATCATTCTAAAATATTACCTGCAAATGGCACCCATTTCAAATTTCCACACGAACAGTTCAAATTAATAGGATGATGTGTTAAAGAAGTGAGCCAACCCAAGGGAATGTTGCAGTAAAACTCTGCTATATACATTTTGGTATACATAACTTGTAAACCATAATAAAAACATGGATACAGACTGAGTGCAAACACACATTTAAAGATGTGCCACCTTTGAAAGTCCTTAAACTTCACAGAAATCTGACAATTTGTGCTTAGTTATGATTTAGCTACAATGCAACAAAGAACATAAATTACACATTTTAATGAAAAAGCTAAAAAAGGTTTATATTTAAATGAATGACAGCTAAAGAATATTGTCTCATACAACATAGAGTGTTTAACCATCGACAGTCAGTGTTTTACTGCCAGAGATCCTCTGTGCGCCCAAACTTGAAGACCAAACCTCTAAATTAGAGAAAGTAAAAAGATGAGCATCATGTTTCATTTTGCTAACTGAATTGAATAAAAGACAAATAATGACAAACTTACCCGAAGAAAATGAATGCATTTTGGAAAAAAATGGCGATACCAGGATACACAGCAGACTTCTCTGCAAAAAACAATTATATCAAGATCAAACCGTGATACTTTGTGAAGTACAATTAATGGAAAAGTCTTTAACTTTTACTAAGACCTCACCACTAACTGCTGCAATATATGCCAATATCACAAATCCCACTTACGAGGCACTACGAATCCTCCGAAGAGAATCCACATGGAGGCAATGAGGGAGCCGAAAGCCAGCATGAAGCCAATGAAGAGCCAAACTCGAGCACCTGCAAAGAGAGATAAGGGCGGGTGGATTACTGAGGGCAACATGGCACAGCACTTTATAATTAGCCTAAAGTAGCAAGGAGAAGTTCAGGGACATTAAAGTGATTGGTTTGGGGCTTTTAATGGCTAATCAGAGTTGTTCTTCATCACTAATGGAATGACTTTGAAAGGCAATGTTTTAATTCAATCTTGAGGTTTCCCTCTTCCAAACAGGCTCAAGGAACAGTGCAGACCTCAATAGTACCATTGTAGAGTTACTACTGGGAAAGTGATCTGGAGTCATTTCTAAACAGTAGTGGTTTGATCAGTCATCTAAACTCAAAAATATCTCATCAGGGCTTGTAAGAAGATCTAGTGTCACCTTCAGATGAAAGGAAAATATTTAACGTGCTCATTTCTGACTACAACTGAATGTGAACACATACAATCAAGTTTAAAGCTGCCAATGTGATTGGACTGAATGGAGTCAAGTATGCATTTCTGTGTACAAGATGGATGTTCATTTTAGTAAAGGCCTTAAGTCAACATCCAGTGTTAGAGCTGTATAGATATACGAAATCGTTTAACGATTGTAATAAAGGCTGGTCGTTCCCACACTAGAAAGGCGGCAAAAATGTAGAATTCTACTAGAAATTTGATTTAAAAAGTGCAGTAGATTAAATTTACTGAACATATTTTCAAATTCACACAAGAATTCCTACTAATAGTTTATTCAAAGTTGTTTTCCACTCACATTTACACTAAAAGTGGGTGATAAGCAAAACACATGAAAACAAGACAAGACTTGAGTTACAGAAAAAAAAAAAAAAGACTCATCCATGTACTAACCTGTCTGTCCAAGGCATCCCTCGCTGTAGCTGTCTCCCCTCACTTGGCCATTGGAAACAGCATTTATCCTACACAAGGTAAATAGAACAAGAGAGTAAAAGTCAACAATCTCAGCCGTCTTCAAAAATACGTAAACATGAAGATTTCAAACCCAACCCAAAAGATCTGATGTCAATGAATCTCATTTTTGGATGTTTCGGCCTCATAGAAAGTTGCCCTGGGATTTAATTTATCACTTGATCAAGTTTTCAGAAATGTTGGTCAAAGCGGTGAGCGATAACACATCTACACTGTTCATGACAAACAGCAAAGGTCTTTTTCATTCATGGTTGTAGCCAATTTGCAACTAAACACTAGGTACCCTAACTAGAGAAAGAGGCTGAGGTATACACAAAAAACATACTAATCACATGACAAACTCCTAAATTAACTCATGCGATTAAAGCTACCACTCATCCATGACAATGGGGAATAAGAAAGTGCCTAAAAAAAATGGAGATTCAAGCATCCAAAACACAAAACAATGAAACTTTGAGAGATTGCTTTGAGAAATTCCACTTACATGAGAAAGGCCACCGTGGCTATGACTCCACACGTATGATAGGCATGATGAAATTCTGTCTCGGTGGGATATTTCACAGCAGCATCAATGATGATCCACCATCCTGTGAAAAACTGCACAAACAAGATGCACAATCACCCTCGACGGTTGATTGCTGACATGAGATCACTAAGAAATCTTCCTCTTCCTCATTACACCCACACTTAGATCAGCGCTTAGAACATTAAAACAAACACAGGAGCTCACATCGCCCTTGCCACAGCACATACGATTTGGACAAAAGAAATCATAGCAAATACCAGAACTCCAGCAGCTATGGATGCGATGGTATTTCTTCTCTCCCCCCAGTCCACATTGCACTCGCAGTCTCCGCAACGGATTCCGTCCAAAAATCCTGACATGATTCTGGGGGGAAAAAAAATAACACAAAATAATCCACAAGGATACATTACATTGTTTAAACAAAAGAAAGAAACGAAGCAAAAAAGATTGTGGGAGAGAAAACACTTTACTGCGCAGCCGCTGTGCAGTAAATACGATGCTAAAGCCAGTTCGTACAATAGTACTGTACTCAAGATTCATAGTCTAAACCAGCAGGTTTCTAACACCGATCAGACAACTACACGGTGAATGAGTGCGATTTTACACAGCAGAAAATGATAGTATTTTCAAAGAACAAACCTCTGTTTCTAATGTCTCTTTTGTCCGTCGCATTAACGCTAGCAAACATTTCCTTGAAGGTTTCTTGTTATAAAGTTACGAAAAATAGTGTCATAATTAGGACCGACAACGATAACCACTGACGGAAACATGCGTAAGCGAGTTTCAAGTAATGTTTAAAGTGAGTTTCAAAGATAATTTACCTTTTTATGTTCGGTTTTTGATGTCAAGCCTTTGGTTTAACCCGACTTGGCTTCCGAAAAGAAGCTCTCTCAGGCACATGCGCAGTACATCCACACCCAAGCTTTGTTCATTCTGTTGCCTTCAAGTACCCTGCAGAAAATTTGACTTTTCTATCGCAATAAACGTAAAATACAAATTTGCAAAAAAAAAAAACAAAAAAAAACTTAACGTTCAAATTAAAGAAAAAACGTTAAATTGTAGCACATTATATTATATTTTCTTTGGACAAGTGTTTTTCCTTTAAATAAATGTTTTGTGTCATAAATATCCTAAGACAAATTTATATTTTTTGTCATAGACAAAAAAGCTACGTTTACACCAACTTTACTGTAAACCATCAAAATAATAAAGTGACAAAAACCATGATTGAATTTAAAACTTTATTTCTTTCCTTTATTGTGCCACTGTAATACATTGTGTTTTTGTTTAATCGTTTCATCATGTAAAACACTTTGAATTGCCTTGTTGGTGAAATGTGTTGTACAAATCAACTTGTCTTGCCTAAAATAATAGTCACTCCCTGGATAAGAAAATGAAAAAGCATAACGAAAGTGCAAACTTGTAGGCTTCAGAGCAAAGGCTTAAAATTAATCTAAATCTAAATGTTTAACTAATTTAAATGTTTAGGAACAGTAGAACAAAAAACATTTATCTTTATTCTCTTTGAATCATTATTTGAATGACTGAGATAAAAGCCTTTTATTGTAAAAAGAAAAATCATATTCGTGCCGTATAAAACAATCTTGAGGAAATCAACATAACATTTTCTTCCATATTTAATAAGAGTTGTGTCCTCAGAGCAAGATTTGTGACTTAAGCATCATGTGTGAGTCACATGGAGGCATCAACCCCCACTGCTTGGCCCTTTCGCCACTAATAATCTGTGAGACTAAAATTCAGTAATCTCTTTCTTTTTCTGATAATCCTTGGCTACATGAAGTAATATTTTTAATTAAACAATATAAGCAAACCTTAATGTGAAATTACAAACCTATAAAATATATGCTGAAGCTAGCACTTGAGTATGGAGAGTTTATTTTTGATGTTTCCCAGCAATGAGCCATTAGAACTCTTTAACTAGATGGGTTGAAACCCATCTTAAACGAGGTCAATCAATTGCAAAGAAATGTGTAAGGACATAAGGACCACTCCAAAGTATCCAATGTAGCCAAAGGCACCACTCATCCTCTTCTCTGGATCTGGGAAGAAAGAAATAAACAAAACATTGTAGTACAATAAGACAAACTAAAAAGTATTTGTATTAAGTGCTGTAGATTCACATATCTTTAGCAGATGTTCTGATTTTTTTTTTCCATGAATGACCTTTTGCCTAGATGGCATCTTGTAAATAATTGTAAATAATTAAACAAATCTAGGTGAGGAGCAACACATTTTGCAAGGCATTAAGCCCGGGCGACACCCTCTTCTCATAAAATGAAAAAGGCAGGGGTATTTGGGGATTATATTTGAGCGATGTTGTAGGAAGGGGACTTGAAGTACTCTCAGTTGAAATCCGTGTACACAGCGTATCCAAAGTGGGGGTCTTACCTCCACTGTAGTACCCCCAGGCATAGAAGAACCTACTGGTCACCCAAATGGCACCCAGCACTGTTGCAGTTAACTAGAAATCAGAGTCCACAAAAGTAATGTAAATACAATAAATAAAGAAATGAGTTCATGACATCTGGAGAAAACACGCCCATCACTGTGACACCATGTGAACTGGGGTCAAAGACTACATGATGGCTGCCTCTGCTCTATGTGCAAGGAAATAAACACACGAACAAATAACGGTTAAATGAATATAAAATGATAATAAATACCGGGTACATAAGGGCTGTGATTGTTTGGAAAACGAGCCACTGTGGGTACAACTCCAATGTGTTCTGGTGGGCTCTCTGGATGCAGTTGAACATGTGCTCATTGTCGCTGTACATTGTGGGATACTGTAAAATAAACAAGCAGCTGCATTAAAAATGTTTTCGAACAAGATCATAAAAGACTTCAGAGACTTCTCAAAACTTCTCGGTCTCAATCGAGGTACCTTCACTCTGTATTTCTTCCTGGCCCCGATAACCTTTGCTGCCAAATAGCCCAGCATAATCCAGCTGTACAGGTAAATTAGTATCACATATCCGTAGTTTGAATTCACTTTAGCGAACACCTTCATCTTGGAGCAGTTTATCGCCTGCGGGCAGGTTTCTGGGGACGCAGAATGAGGAGTTAGCGAGTGTTCACCCGGTGGTTAACTAACAGCTGTAGACAAAGAATAGCAGAAGCTGCACCGGGCTCGTTGCGCTGTCGAAACCACGCGGTCCGCCATTTTGTGAGTGGCAGCCAGGTCCTTGAAGACCATAACTGATATTTGAAAAATAAAACACTAAGAACGGCCGTATCTGTATCATACCCGTAGAAAAATAGATCTGTATCTATATAGAGACAAATACACATACCCAGTCACTATGCAACAGCATTGCAAACTCAACGTAAAAACATCAATACAGATATCAATTCAAACCACCCAAAATAACATGACAAAACAATCACCCACATATTTTGAATCTTTCTGCGTAATTCTGACGAACCCAAACTGATCAGTGCATATAGTCATAAGAAATACGGGTCATATAACTCAGAAAATGTTCATAAGTTATGCTTTTAATTCATTCTTACTTCAAATAATTAATCGCCATTTAGTTCATTTGATTCAGCTATTTTGTTTTGTCAACAATAATAAATTAAAAGGTGAAGATCACAATTTTACGTATTTTATATGTGTTTTTCTGAATGTAACTGCTCTAAATATTATACAACAAAAACTGCATATACTGCAGTTTTATAAATATTATGAGCTATTATATATATATATATATATATATATATATATATATATATATATATATATATATATATATATATATATATATATATATATATATATATATAAAGACCACAGTGGTGCCTGTGGTCATCGGGGCCCTCGGGGAAGTAACCCCCAAACTGGAGCAGTGGCTACAACAGATCCCAGGAACAACATCAGACATCTCAGTCCAGAAATTTGCAGTTTTGGCACAGCCAAGATACTGCGCAGAACCCTCAAGCTCCCAGGCCTCTGGTAGAGGACCCAAGCTCTAAGGATAAGAACCACCCGCGGTGGGTGAGAAGGGAATTTTTATATATATATATATATATATATATATATATATATATATATATATATATATATATATATATATATATATATATAGAAGGGAATTTATATATATATATATATATATATATATATATAAAAATTCCCTTCTCGCCCATATATATATATTTTTTTTCATTTTAATATCAATATAACTTCAGTGAATCAAATCTATCCTCAACACATGACTGTCATTGAACAGCTAATAAAAGGTCACAACGCAAGTCTTGATTTTCTTAACTAAAGACCTTTTATAAATGTTGTTTTTTAACTGAAATATGACAGAATGGAAAACTCTTATTCAACTAACTGCTACACTCAGATAACATAGACTGCTCTACATTTTATTATCCAAGAAAAAACACAGCAACAGATTTAAAAAAAAAAAAAAAAAAAAAAAAGTATCTCCCACACATAAATACTTACAAAGTCCAAAGAAATGCATTCCGAGTGTCCCTGGCCCATTTACTTTCTCCGAAACGGCCCTCTTGTTGCCAGGGTTACTGGAGAACAACACGTGAAAGATAGTTTATTCCTAAGAGCCCTCGCTCTGTCATGTTTCCAGAAATACGACAAAGATATTACATTTTTATTACATTTCCAAGCCGATTTTTTTAAGCTATTCTCAGCAGGAATTCAGTCTCACAACTTGTTAGCTATGAACTTGTTTTCCAATTTATCATTAATAATGAATCAATAAGGTAACAAAAAAATAAAAAATATAAATCCCACATATCACATTTCCCACGTTGTATTTTTAATAGAAATGTATAGATTTCTAATACATAAAACACGTATAATTACATCAAACTTCGAAGTCGTACAATATTACCCAAACCCTTTTTATCTCTAGTACACGTTTTTCTAAAAATGACCATCACAATGTGGCGTCGACACAGGACATGGCTATGCCTGTTTTTCTACATCTACTCAACGGAAATCAGGAGATGTTACATAAAATGTCGCGAGATCGCCTGCAACGTCTGCGATTGTGGGGAAAGGATAATAATTACATTTTCTCCAATGTAAGGTCCGTGTTGAAGGGCTGACAAAGCGATACTTCTGGAACTGCAGATACTCTCACAGCTTTTCTACATTGACCTACATTTTAAGATGCAACACAATTTTAGCAAGCAAATTATATTTACTTTTCCCATGACTAATACTTAACTGCAAACCGAATAAATCTTTTATAAAACGAGTTTAGTATAGCTTTCAAAGTGAGCTGAATTTAGCATAGAGATTTAGCAGTTAAAAACGTTTAACAATGTGGTGTAACTTTTGGTGTAATCCTAAATAAGTAAAAATGATTGCTAGAAAATTTATTAGTTAACACATAATTCAAGTAATACAGGTTATTTGTGTAATAACATACGGTTATTACACAATTGACTACATACTCAACTATTGTATACTATGCGACTAAAAAGGCTGAAATTGTATCTTCACCACTTGTATAAATGTTATGGATTTATTTCCGAAAACCGCATTATGCTGTGCACTTACATAAGGAACCCGCACTCATCTATTTTACTGAAGGGCGGGCCGTTGAAACTGATTCGATTCTTTTGGAAAGTTCAGAAACTGGATTTTCTTTTTAATTCAATCTCAACTTCACAGTCATTGTGAAACAGAAAATAACGAACTTCACAGCATTTCTTGGAGAACAAATGTATGGTGTCTTGAATTTGGAGAACACTGGGCTTTTCCCGCTGACTTAGAAGCGTTTTAATAGTGAACTGGTCAAAAAGGTTGAATCGGCCGGACAGCACACGAATGGAAATTTCCAGAGGCTTCTTAAAAGCAGTTGCAGCCGCAGTCTCGTCGTCATTCGAGTAACGACGATTGGAGGATCAACACCAGAGGACACGTTTTAGCCTTCTTTTTTCAGCACTTGGAAACAAGACAGTATATCTGATAGCTTTTTAGCTGTTCTTCTACAGTCGCGCCTTGTGAAAACAAACGTTTAAGTGTTTTCTACATAGTAGCGGTTTCCGTCGACGTTTTTATAAGAAGACCAACCTGCTACATTTAAACTGGTAAGACTACAGCAACACGCCTACATTTTCGTTTCTTGGGGGCTTAGTGTTTATAGAGCATTGTTTTTATGTTTTGTGTCGTTAATTGCTTTTAAATTAATACAGAAGCGTGGTTGTTGAATCGCCCAAAGAATTTCTTGTTAGAATAACGAGGCCAAGCTACTAGCCGAGCTCTGTTAGCCTGCGAGTCTGGAAATTTCCAGAACTCTCGGGTCAGCCGTTGGAGTTACGCAACGCTACTGCAGTCACTAGGGGCAGTATTGAGTAGAATTTAGTTACGTCATCCATATTTCTACAGTACATATTCAAATGTCTCTTGGTATTTGTATGATATGCTATCTAAACTTAATGAAATCAAGTTACGTTTGCTTTACATATAGTAACTTTGTCATTTCCACCTTTTTTTCAGCCTTCGGCAGATACACTGAGAGATGGCTACACAGGTTGACTCGCACTCTGATATGGCACATGCTCGCCAGAGCGACGGCCTCAATGTGATCTTCGACCAGAAGAGTCCAGGCTCTTCACACTCCCGATCTCGCTCACGATCCGTCAGCAGCTCTGCCAGCAGCCGTTCCACTGGTTCTGACTACAGAGGGCGTAAAATCCGCCGCGGACGCAACAGGTCTTCATCCTCCTCATCTTCATCTTCTTGCAGGAGCGGGTCATCCTCTAGCTCCAGGTCCCGTTCCAGGTCCCGATCCTATCCGCGATGCCACCGACATTCTTCCCGCTGTAGATGTGATAACCACCGCAGTTATGGCGGCGACCGCTACCGCCGGTCCCCACCCAGGCGCTACAGGGCACACTCCCGCTCCTTCAGCCGGTCTCCACCCCGCCGCTATCGGGGACGTTCTCGCTCCTACAGCCGATCCCCACGACGCCACTACAGGGCTCATTCCCGCTCCTACACCCGCTCCCCGGTATCAGACAGATATTCCCGCCATCGCAGAAGCTATAGGTCCAGGTCCCGTTCTTGGTCACCAGCACGTTGGAGCAGATACAGGAGACCAGCAAGTCAGCTGAGATGCAGATTCTCTCGATCTCCTTCCATGACCTACAGGGGGCGATCGCGATCCAGATCATCTGGACGTTCTGTCAGTTTAAGCCTGCATGGTGAGTAGACTTTTTTAATTTATTTTTTATTTTGGACAGGTGGTGGATAGTATCGATTGAATAACTGTCTTCTCTATTTTCACTGTGGTCCACAGACAAAAGGGAACTCCTTGAAGTTGCCAAGGCCAATGCTATGCGAATGCTTGGAGTGGAGAAGCTGGACCTTCCTGAAAGTGTGAAGCCTATCCTGTCAGAGCAGCCAGCAGCCAGTTCTTCACCAGAGCCTGTTACAGGGGTGAGGCATGGCTCCCGAAAGAATCATTTGGAGGTGAGTGTTTTTACTAATGATAAAAAAAAAAAGAATGGTGTGGAAAAAATTACCTCCTCAGTCACTGAGAAATTCTTTGTAAACTCTATTTTTTATTTTTTCTTAGCTACACTACATTGCTGTTGGCTTGGTGAAAGTTGCATAGAAGTAAATATACATGATTTATTTATTTTTTTAAAATAAATGTAGGTTCTTTTAGATTTAAATTCCTTTTTTTTGAGAGCACACTAAATGTATTACTTGCTCTTGGTCTAGTTTCTTTTCTTTCTCTTTTTGTTTTATTTCCTGTCTTGTTAACCTGACCCATGAGGGAACACACCTGCTCTCTGTATTTATTCCTGTCTTCATAGATAACATGACAGTGGTCTCCTTCACTCATCGGCACCTGGGATTAAAAGGCTGTCATGTGACATGGGTGACAACCATTTGTTTGCGTTGACATGTTCTCTGACTTTAGATGTTGCAGTATGTTTAATATATGGAATGAGCACATACATTTAACATAACAATTCGATTACATGCATATGCTTATTGCACAAACGTAAATAATTTAGTTAGGTGTTAGTTCTGTGCCATTACATTGTATTTATGCTTTCAGATGAAATGGGTTATTGTTACTTAGCAGAATCTGCCACTCGCTGAAGGAGCACAGGCGTGTGGACTTCATTATAATGACTATTCCAGTCAAGACAACTCTTCTCCGTATCCGAAAGATAAGTTGGTACACAAGATGTGTGCTGAGGGGCTGGGGAACTTGCGTCTTGATCACTGTTCCATCACACTTCCAGTTTAAACAAACTAAACTTTTTTTTTTTCTTTTTTTTAAATTGTTTTATACAGCTTCAAGGTCTGTCCTTTAGATATAATTTATGTAATGAAGGGCTGCATGAAAGCTGCAGTTTGACAGTGCCATATATTAAGTAGAATTGTTTAACTGGATCTTGAAGTTCATCAGTTTGCACTTTAGGTTGAAGCGCAGTTTCTTGCTCATGAGTAACTTGTAATCTGTTTCTCTCCTTGAATTAGGACGAGGCAGAGCCTGGTGTGTCCAGTCCAAGGATAGAAGGCAGGAAAATTGCTTTCAGTGTAAATGTAAGTGACTCAAAAGTGCACACAGTCAAAATAATCTAGAATAAAATAGATGTTTAAAAACTTTTTTCCCTCGTTTTCTAGAATTCTGTTGCCAAGCCAACAGTGGTGGCTCCATCTCCTGCAAAGGTAACTCCCAGAGTTGACAGCGTTGAAAGCCGGAAGCCTTACGGCCATTGGATTCCCATCAGTTCTGGCCAGAACTCCAGTCCAAACAAACACCATTAAGTAGTTGTGTGGCTGGGGACATGGACACTGTAAATAATGTACATAGTTTGTGAAATATCAATTTTGTGGTCATTTTCTTTCAGATGTTAAAGATTTAAATGGGCAGCTGTGAAGAATTCATTCAGGTGGGATTATTCCTTATCCTCTGTATTGTGTATTTATTAATAAAGAATTGAATCAAGAATTATGTCTCTTTTTTCTTTGAACACTGACAAAATGTTTATGGAGTTATGACAACGTTGGCAGTATTATTAACAAGGGTTATGCCTCAATATTTTCTTAAGTGTTTGAATAAAACAGTTGAGTTTGTTTAATGTGTACAGTAGCAGTTCCTATAAATTCCACATGATGGCACTGTTTTCTTTAAAACCATGAGCAAATATAACCTGTTGACAGGTTTAGACCCTAATCAGAAGGGATTTATGTCATTTAGTTCAAATTGGTTCATGGTTTCCCAGTTCAGTGTGATGCATCTCAGCCTTGTTCCTACAAAGCTAATAGATACATTTGTTGATTTGAATGATCAGGACATCTGTTAAAATGGGTGTAATCAAACTCAGAAGCAGGTGTGCTTGGTGTTGTGGCTGCTTTTCAGCAACCCTGAAGGCTGTTGGTGGTAGCCTTGACAGCGTCTTGGCACAGGGACTGGTAAATTATTACTGAACTGCAAAGCTGTGTAATAAATCAAGATAATTATCACTAATAAAAATTAATTGCACATTGGAGTATCTTACAACTGGAATATCTTATGTCCCTGTTCTAACTTGAGCTCAGTCAACAGCTTTGATAGAATATCTACCTCAAGTCTGTCATGATGCTGTTTCTTTTTTTTTTCTAAGTTGAATCAACAGAGACACTCTGAAATGTGCCATAGCAAATGTTTCTCTTAACAGTGACCCGAGGTATAATCGACCTTGGAGTAAAAACTAAAATCATGCAACTTTATAGAATCAAAAACATTTCAGAAAAATAGCAAATGGGTGTATTTAACATCCCAAAAGGTCCTGCAGAGGGTGCAATGCCGCTTCATTTACAGATCAGGAATAAACTTGCATGGGAACCCATTTGCTCTTCTCAGCCACAGTCACAAGGTTTTCTTCGTCACATCACAGCCCTAGGCAAGTTAGTACTCAGATGAAGGTATGATGGTAGTTAATATTTATTCTTAAGCTTAAAATATTTCAATCATAAGACCACACACAGCAAACACAAAAGCCAAAAAGGATTACTGTGTAATTAGACATGGTTTATTAAAAAGGGAGGAGGAATATCTTTTCTAAGGTTTAATACTGTACAAAGTAACATAAGAAAATATAATATAAGCATGTCAGATCAAATCCACCAATCAAAGGACCAAGATTGCTTAAAAGCAAAAAAAAAAAACAACAAAAAAACATGGCAACCAGAAAAAAAATCACTGAGGTGACAGGACAGACTAGACGGCTGTTCCTCTCTCCAAGTTCTGTTTGATCTCTGCTGTGTATTTGCCATAGAAGCGCTCTGCCTTCTTGTTGAACTTGGCGTTCCTTTCGTTGATGTAGTCGATGTCTGCATCGTCGTTGTACGCCCTGCGCCGGCTGTATTTGGCACGCTTCTCAATCCTGACAATCGCAAAAAAACAACAAAAAAAAACAATCCATGAAGGACTGCATGAACCAGTGTGACCCCTATCCATGGCATATCCAATAACAATAATTGTCTGTAAGCAATATTTTTGGGGGCATGCGCTTAAATTTGGTAGGGTGAGTGGGGCTGGAAAACCAAACACACACGTACATGCTCTGAGGAAAACACTGTCAATTTGTGAGCTCCTATGCTTGATTCACCATGTCTTCAAAGCATTATTGTGCGTCATCCCTGGCAGCTAAGTCCTTGTCTAATGTTCTACAGTTGCATCTCCAACACAAGTCTAGGACGGTCAAATACAGAACAACTTGGGAAACCACTTCACCAAAAGTGAAGGAGCCCAAACAGTAAAACCTGAGGCACACCAGAGTGCAGACACTTTTTAAAATGACTTTATATATATACACTCCTGATCAAAATCTTAAGACCAGTCAAAAAATTGCAAGAATTTGCATTTAGAACTATTGGATCTTAAGAAGGTTCTAAGTAGAGCTTCACAATGTTAAAAGAAGAAATCAGCGTAAAAGACAAAAACTTTTGAGCGGGGAATTAATTGAAAACTGCATTTATTCTCAAACATGATTTTTTCCACCTGATCAAAAGTTTAAGACCATATCTCAAAAAAACCCGAAAACCCCCCAAAACAGAAATCAAAGTGCCAAAAAAAGGACTCAGTAATGAGTAGCTCCACCATTCTTGTTGATGACTTCAAACAATCGTTTAGGCATGCTTGATGCCAGTGTTTCCAGGAGACTAGTGGGAACGTTGCTCCAAGTGTTGAAGATGGCTTCACGAAGGGCATCCACTGTCTGGAACTGATGTCCATTTTTGTAAACTTCCCTTGCCATCCATCCCCAAATGTTCTCAATTGGGTTTAGATCCGGGGAACATGCAGGATGGTCCAAAAGAGTGATGCTATTCTCTTGGAAGAACTGCTTTGTCAGGCGGGCATTGTGAACTGCAGCATTGTCCTGTTGAAAAACCCAATCATTACCACACAGACGAGGGCCCTCAGTCATGAGGGATGCCCGCTGCAACATCTCCACATAGCCAGCTGCTGTTTGACGCCCCTGCACAACCTGAAGCTCCATTGTTCCATTGAAGGAAAACGCACCCCAAATCATGATGGCACCCCCACCACTGTGCCGTGTAGAAAACATCTCAGGTGGGATCCCTGTCATGCCAGTAACGTTGGAAGCCATCAGGACCATCAAAGTTAAATTTTTTCTCATCAGAGAAGACAACTTTCTTCCACCTTTCAATGTCCCATGTTTGGTGTACCCTTGCAAAGTCCAAACGGGCAATTCTGTGGCGTTGAACAAGACGTGGCCTTTGAAGACGTTTTTTGTTTCTGAAGCCCTTCTCTCGCAGATGCCGTCTGATGGTTATTGGGCTGCAGTCAGCACCAGTAATGGCTTTAATTTGGGTAGAGGATCGTCCCGTGTCTTGACGGACAGCCAATCGGATCCTGCGGCTCAGAGCTGGTGAAATTTTTTTGGGTCTACCACTTGACTTTTTGTTCCATAACCCTCAGGATCATTTAAGAAATGCAAAATGACTGTCTTACTGCGTCCGACCTCAGCAGCGATGGCACGTTGTGAGAGGCCTTGCTTATGCAGCTCAACAATCCTGCCACGTTCAAAGTCAGTGAGCTTTTTTGCTTTTGCCATCAGGAGGTCTTGACAGTGTAAAGACTTCACAGAAAATGACATGGAATCCAGATTTTTGCACAGCTTTTGGCTTTTAAAGACTATGGTCTTAAACTTTTGATCAGCTGAAAAAATCATGTTTGAGTGTAAATGCAGTTTTCAGAAAATTCCCCGCTCAAATGTTCTTGTCTCTTGCACTGATGTTTTCTTTTAACATTGTGAAGCTCTACTTAGAACCTTCTTAAAATTCATTAGTGCAAAATGCTAATTCTTGCAATTTTTTGACTGGTCTTAAGATTTTGATCAGGAGTGTATACACACACAAGGAAAAACTAATGTATTGAAATACACATTGTAAATTGCTTCACAGTGCAAAATAAGGAAATCCACCATTACTTGCCATATGTTAAGTGCAATGATAATACTAGGTACAAAAAACATCTATCTAAATTGACAAGCTTGTCAGTGGAGATAGTATAAATGTGGAATTTGTGCATTTTCTCGTAAATTTTAAGATTGACTGTTGGGTTGGACCAGGATTTATACCCTGGAGTTGATTTTGTTTCAAATTAGACAGGCTCTGGTCTATCACAGAAGCCGACTTACATCGCTGACACTCACTGTATTGCCACACTATGTTTGTGGTGTGCCAGTGTGACTCAACTCGCTCTCATTCTGAGATAAATGAAAAACAGGAATTGTTTCAATAGCCTGAGCCAATGAGAACGTACCAAAGTTAAGGTAGATTTCCAACATTTGCTTTTCAAAACGGGGTTTAAGACAGGGTAACAGGGTATTAACAAGGATTTAGTGTTTCTTCATAGTTTTAGCTTCCTTTATAACGAAGATGGATCAGAAAGCTGCCATGTCAGACTGGCACTGGATTAGAAGCTCAAATTATCTAAAGGTCAAATTTACAACTGTGACTTACTGTTTCTCAACATCCTCCACCATGCGGTCAATGCCCTCTTTTGTGGGAACATGGCTGCCGTAGCTCAGGCTATTGGACGTGGGGTAGAAATCCTCACCGCTGTGAAGCAGCACCAGCAAAAGAATTAGAAATACATAACCAAAGATAACCAGCATTTTAACACACTTAAACTGACTTTTCTATACCACCATTGTGATTTCAAGCATCCAAAGAAGGAAGATGATGCTGCTTCTGGGCATACGTGACAGTGGACTCATTCGCTAGGGTGCATGTGGTAGCAGTAAAAGGGTAATAAGCCTCCAGGCACCAAAATCCTCTTGACATTAGCATGCATGTCCTGTGCATCTACACTTTAATTTTTTATTTTTTTTTTATTCGGGATTGTGCAAGCATGTCAAAATAAAATCCCATTGGCAAATTGAGGAGTGCATGGCTGATCATTGACTAAACTCTTGATGAACACATGATGGCTGACTTCTGAGTTGGTTGCACCGGGCCAATAGCTACAATTCATCTTAGTACTTGTGACATCTTTTTTATTTGAGATTTTACTTATGCCCTTCAATCCACTTTATGATCCTTATTTAGCTTTTTGTTACACACATTTTTAATAAGACACACAACTGATGTGATAATGTGAGTTAACAAAGGCTGTTTCAAATGATAACATTCTACATTGAATTTGTTGTTTATTTTTCTTAAAAGCTGTTAGTTTTATGCCAAATCTTTTGGGATACACATTTCAAATATCTGTATAAATCTTAGGGATCCTTATAATATTTTTTTTTGCCAAATCTAAGACAAGTCTGTCTATAGTTTTTGATCATCAATGGTTTTCACATTAGAACTCGTGCAAGGATGCCATGAGTCTCTTTTTATTGTTGAATCATGAACACTGCAAAAACACAATCTTACAAAGTAGTTGGTCTGGTTTTCATCTTTGTACACTTACAATATGACAAAACTGCCTCAAGAGGCACAGAATTAATCTGCTGGTTTCACTGGCACTTAAAAGAAAAATAAAATCATTAATCAATGATTTACTTAAAACAAGCTCCTATATCTTGCTGAAAAGTTACCTGTGTGTTAGTTTTCTCTTATTTCAAGTGTACTAAGATAATTGTAATAGAAAGTAGACCAAAGATACTTGGTAAGATTTTGTGTTTTTGCAGAGTACATAATTTAACATCAGAGAAAAATATAGTGCATTAGGAGGTCTTTTAGCCTGTGGTGTTACCACACATATTATATTTAACTGGTCCAGCTGTAATCAGTCATTTGAGTAAAACTGAACTTGGCATCTCGAAAAATGTTAAATCACATACAAAACTCCATTTTGAACAGCACTGTATTCTTCCACTTACCTTTCCTCCCTTTGCTTCTCATAGCTTTGCAAATCTGGTCTGATTTGCTTGGTGAGCCTCTGGTACTGTCGGAATTGGGCCTCTGCATAACCTGTAGTCCATTGTGTGTGTGCGTGTGCATTTGTGGGAGATGGCAAGATAAAACATACAAAAAAAGAAAAAGTTATAATTAGTGGAACAAACAGCAAGCAGGCATGAGGCACAGTAACGCAAGCTGCAGCTGGTTAAGCAGGGCCGAAGAGGCATATTTCCTCCTCCCATCATTTCTCTTGAATCCCCTCTGGTGGAGAGAGACTGAGACATTGGATGACAGCCACATTCAGCAGCAAGTTCTTTTCTCTACAGATTAAATTAGGAGACGTACTGCATCTATGTGCTTATGTGGAGTACTTGTTGCTTCACGATCTTCCATCATGGAAAACTGGCCATACAAAGAGTCAGGATGTTTCTCACTCACACACTGAAGCACAGTGGAAGAACAGAATTCCAGCGCTCAGCTTTTGGAATCGACACACTACACTGCATTACTAATCACTAGAAGAAAAGGGTCCCAAAGCGTGAGAAGAGGGTTACCCATGCCCAAAATAAAACTGTTTGATCTAAACAGCATTTCCTAGAACGTTAATTCCAGATATAGTCAAAACGCTCACAGGAGGATTCCAGAGTGAATGTAATCTGGAACTGACAGTGATTTTAGTGTGTGATATAATGTTTGGTAATAACATTAGCTGTGAAAGATCCTACACAGAGATCAGATCAGATAGATAAAACTGTCGCCTGGAGTTCAAACTAAAGTGAATCCCGTGAATTGATCATTAAATTGAATATGTGGGTGGTGAGCTGCCTATTTAGAAGATAGAGTCCTTGTGGTTCCTTCAAGTTATGGGATCTAATCCTATTAAGACGGGATGGAACATGTGGGCAAACCCCCCGCCTCCCTCCCAAAAAAAAAAAAAAGAAACAACCTATGTGTTCTTTCTCATTTAATATTGCTGCATTATGTACAATTTGTCAACCCAATATCAGACAGATTTTCCATTATTAACTATAACAGAAGAGAATAGAAAAACAGCATTCAACATTATTTGCTAGCCATTCTACCCAGAGCCATCATCAATTATTATTTTTCTGCAGGAGTAATGTTAAGGCATAAGTGTTAAGAGATTAGTTGCCTGAGAAATTCAGCATTTTCCATGATAGACTATTTTATTTGAAACAGCTTTTGTGCCATTTCTTCTTCATTAAACAGATTAATGGCACTGTAAATGAATACTTTCTTACTTTGTAATAGGGTCCACAAAGAGGCGCTGTAAGGTGAAAGTGTGGCATGTTCACCAAATGGAAGTTTATTCTGATCGCTGGTTCCTATTCAACCGATTCTGTCTTTTCCTAATATTGAATATTTTCAATCTGCTAAAGCTATTTTAACTTGATAGAACTTACCTTTTAAAACATATATATCATTGTCATAATGGTTTATCTCTAAATAAAGCAGAGGGGAAACATGAAACTGGACAACATAAGTTAGACATAACATCAATGGCTTTTTCTACTATTTGATTAGGTTTGTTGTAGGTAGTATGATCCCATTGAGTACTATGCAATTTAGATCCTGTTGTATTGTGACCACTGAATGGACAAGCTTTTTATTAATATCAAAAGAAATCTGTTGAAGTAATCTTCAAAAGGCTGTTACTTGTAATGCAGGTGAAACCAAGTAGAACAGAGATGTTTTCTTTCAACGTCTAAGTGAAGCCATCAAACCTGCGAATCCTGTGTCTGGATTCTTCTTCTTCTTCTTCCTCTCCCATCGCTCAGCCTCATCAGCAGTGATTTCCAGCAGCTTCACTCTGTGATAGTCCTCACCACGAGCTGCACATTCCTTGAAGATAAATGTTCAGTCAGAGCTATCCAATATATCAAACCTCAATCTTCTCTGCAATATCAACGTGTGCAATGTCTCAATGACAATAGGTGACATTGAAAAAAACAAACACTGAAACTTCATGATACTTGTCAATAATATGATTAATTGACTTGGAATTTCATTGTACTTTATTTCCACATCTTGTCCTTTTTGATAGCAATATTCAAGAAACTGTGTACTAAAGTTTTGAAAATGAAAAGGATGAGTTTATTACAAATTCTAAGGCCTTTTAACAAATTGCCAAAGAAAGAGCCAGTCTAGAAAACAACAACAACCCCCCACCCCTCCCTGATTTTACTACAATTTAAGTTATTTATTGCCTCTTATTTTTAGGTTTCTATCATTTCGTATGAATTGCTATAAAAATGTTACGATGATTATCATTATGACCGTATAAATTATTTCCACTAAACCAGAAAACCAGCAGGTATTCCTACTGTTGGAACAGTAATTGATTATTACTGATTAAAAGCAGCTGTTTCGTGTTATACACTTTAGTTTAAACGTTTGTGTGAATATCGTGATATTATGGCATTTTTGCTCAAGGAATTCAAACCATGAGAACTTGATTCCAGCTTATGCTTAACAATGTCAAGAGGTGAATCAGCAGAGTAAGAGTTATTTCTTGAATACACATTTTGGAAACTTTTGTCTCTTTAGTGGAGAAAGAATAAAGACATGCATCAAAGGCAAGAAGATAAAATTTTGCGATTTTAAAGAATCTTTATTGTGAAAGGCTAACTGGTAACCATCAGCTTTAAGGTACAATCAAAAAACTACAAAAATTCATGTTCTGCCATGATTGAATTCCTGCAATAAGAAGTGTGGAAAGAATTATGATGACAGAGTATGTATGTATATATGAATGAATAAATAAAGACTTCCTAACATGAAAATCTTTGCAAACTAACAATAAGGAACTGAAGAGTGGCCCATTGTTTTCACACAGTACTGTATTATAGACATAGTGGCACATACCTTTTTCTTTTCATCTTCAGTAAGCTCCCACTCCAACCTGGATTTTTTAGCTTCCCAGTTAGAAGGAAGTTTCAGTCTCTTGTCCTCCTCCACGACCTCCTGATGATTCAGTTTACGAGCCTCATTCTGCATTGGAAATGAGATTTATAGGAAACTATTTTTGTAATATGCTGAGGAGGTTCACACAGAGTACCTTAAACGGGTATTCCCATAAGCTATTTGTCATTTACCGAAAAACACAGATGAATCTGGCTAAATGAATGCCAGATTCAGTTCGTTCTGCGAACTGAATCTGGCAACAACTCACCCGTTTAAAATGCAACTCTCTGAATTTACGCAGTCTGTCTTCTCTCTTCTGGGAAGCCGCAGTTTCTGTCGGTTCTTCTTCAGTAGCGGCAACTGTGTCCTTAAAGAAAGAAAAACATCAATATTTATACAAAAGGCGACGCAAATCATTCATTTATTGTGACCAGTTTTTAATAACTAACGGTCTGAATACCCGAACACAGCTGACATATTAAACATTAGTTAGCATGCAGGCTAACTACTGTTAGCTTAGCACAACAACGCGACACTTTAAACAACAGTAATTCAACTAAGCCGATTCACCTCTTATATATACAATCAACTAACAATAACTAACGATTGTCTCTTAGCTATACAAATATTTTCCCCAGGTAAATAACACTATAATACGACTACCTTACTACAGGACGCCATTGTTGTTCTTCCTTCTAGAAGAAAAAGAATCGGAAATACGTCAGTGGTGCCGGAAGTTACGAAAGTATCAAGGAACACGAAATTAAACTTTTGAAGAGAAGTAACAATGACACGATTTACTGTTTTATTCATAGTTTTATTAATTCAAGAAATATTTTTAGATATATTATTGAGTGATTAAGAAGGCAACTTTTTAAACCAATGGTTTATCACAAGCTTAGGTCTAACAGGGACAAAAAGAGTCTAAATAGAAAGTGTCTCACACAAGCAACTCTAAACCTAATACTAAAACACAGCATTTTTTGCACTAATTAAATTGCTTTTGTTGTTGCTGCTTTAACTCACTCCACATTCACAGTACTGTTCAATTTTTGTTCAGTTTAATTCCGTTTATTTTCACATCACCAATCCACATCATAACAAGACACTGGAAAAGAAAAAGAAAAACCCAAAAAACAATTCAGTCCAGTTATATACACATTCCAATTGATCCTACTTATCAAGCAATTCAGTCTTTATAATTAGTTTGTCGTTCAAAATGCTATAAGAAGTTTTTTGTCTATTCTATTGACAATTGCAGTTAGCCTGCATTTACTAGAAAATAAGTAATATATCAGTTTTCAGACAGCCAAAACAGTCATTTGTACATCAGTATTTGACTAAATTGTGTAATATGATCCCATTTTTCATTTCTGCTTCAGAGTTTAGGATTTAGAACCCCCGATAAATTGAACGTTTGAGGACAATTTGTCAAACTGAACCTGAAGGTCTGAGATACAGCTGAATAGTTGCTGTTTTGGATGACACAATGCGTTTAGTCACTGTACAATGTTTACATGTAAAATTGGTCCTGATGAGACTATGATAAATATAATCAAATAGGTCTCATAAATCAAAAGAAGACATCTGCCAACACATATTGTGCAGGTGGCTTTAATCTGTGTGATTAAATATGAGCAGCTGAAGAACAGACTCACATTCAGTATACACATGGAATATGAAGAAAAAATAAATTGAGGATATTCTCTATCAGCATGGGGACTTTCCGTCACACAAATATTTTTATTGAAATGTTTCTCTAAATAAATACAAAAATAAAACTGCAATACATATCAAGGGTCTGGACTTTTATTTATTTATTTTTATTTCAAACAGACAAAAATAGAAGCAAGAAAAAAGAAAAAAAAATTTAAACATATTTTCATACCCAATTGACATGCAATGATATATTGCCTGTTCAAAAAAAGGAGTAGTTCTTGACCCTTTCATACTCATCACTTACAAACAATTAATGTCCAAACACCAGATGAGCAAAAAATATTTCCACCTTACATGACATTGAAGTCTCACATTTTCATCTTAAGATGTACATTTATTTAAACACTTTTTATATCATCAATAGCATTTATGGTCTTTGTCACACTCATCTTATGCAACATATAACATGTTTCCTCAATAAGGAGGTCCTTTTTAAACAGTGTTTCGTACTTTTTTGAAACGCATTCAATCCATTCTATGCGTCTACTCCTTTGATTGGGTTATTCTAACACACTGATATAGTGGGAGGTGGGATAAATGGTCTCTAGTGGAACGGTGTTTATGTTTTTTGACAAATTAAATCCTACAATTGATGCACAGTTCCTAGTACATTTGATTTTTCATAATGTGGAAGCCATCATTCTGCTTTAATGATGGAGCTATATGCCCTGGTATGTAGAATATGTTTTGATTTTAACCATTCCTTTGTATCTCTGACTGTATGTTTAGGATTGTTATCCTTAATGAAGTTAAATCTCTGCCCTTGTTTCAACTCGTTTGCAGCTTCTTACCCTATATTAAGTTTAATCCATTTTCCCATCAACTATCTAGTGTCCCTGACCCTGGAGAAACGCCTTCCTATGGCATAATCTTCCGCCACCACATTTCATTGTTAGCATGGTTTAATCAGAGTGATTTAAAGTGTTAGTTTTCTACTATACTTAATAAAAAAAAAAAAAAAGAAAGTTCAATGTTGTTCTTGTCTGAATGGAGCAAAAATGATTTTATTTCATTCCTCTCTTTCATAAAGTTTCTATCGTCAGAGTCAAGTTATTACACATATAAAATACTGGCAAAGATGTTGTATACTGAGAACAAACAACTATGTGCATTTCAATTAATTTTAGTAACTAGGGCAACATCAATAACGGAAATGTCGCATTTTACAGAAATGTCTTTGTATGTAATTTTAAACTATCCAGTTTTGCTTTTTATCTTGAAGTTTAGATTGATAGAAATCTTACCAGAATGTTGGAAAGTGGAACAACACACGGACAGCAATTAAGAATATGGCTTGAGGTTATGAAGTGAGACGCATGAAAGGTCAAGCATAAAGTCATCTGTGCGCCACACAGAGAGACAGTTTAGATTCTCCAAAGCTCAATTATCACGCTTGTTTTTTGGTTGCAATAAACAGAATCTGTCATATATTACCAGTGAGTTTTAATTTTACCCATGAGGTTGCGAGTATCACACCAGGTTTTTGAACATGGGACCTCCAAACATAATTTTATGAGCTGATCAGAAGACAAAAGTAAACACTTTCAAGAGCCATCTGAGCATGTTTGACTTGCCAAAATGGATGTGCTCCCTGTTTGATTGCATTATACTAATAGAGCTCCTTTGGAGGATGTAATTAAGTGGAGTTTATAGTCTTAGATTAAAGCATCCTCTAGATCACAGGCAATGTTAATGGAGTGATGCATTTTCGCTGGAAACCAGATGGGAGCACATCACAACAGAGCAAAACATCACTGGGTGCAGTAATGGGCACAGCTATACTATTGCCATGCAAAAAGGAAAACATCTCCATAATGAATGACTCTCGCGAAAGAAGGAGAAAAGTGACCGCCATAAGAAAGAGGATGGGGAAATTCAGCATTTCCTCTGTATTTAAACTCACTTCCAAAACAACAGTGAGAGTGGTGTTTATGACTTTTAAATCTCCTGACATAAATACAGAACAAGCGTGAGAGTTCACAATTCGATGAGTTATTCTTCCTTTATTGTTTTGTTGGATTCATCTATACACGATCTGCTGGTCTCAAGTATTCTCACATGTTACTCTCGCTTTATTGTGATTTTACTCATTTCCCTGGCAGTTTTTCCAGCATGTTGAGCTTTCCGTAGATCCAGGGCAGAAATAAATTAATCCAAAAAACATGTTGCCGGAACGAGTCATTCAAAATAAGAGTTAGAAAACAGTTGGTTTTAGTTAAGAACACAACATACACATCAAGTGTGCAATCACAGGATTTCATTATTTCACTATGTTCACTGTGATGGGGTTTTTATAGAACATCGAAAAAGATTTGATCTTTTCTTTTGTTTCAATTCAACCTTGTAGAATATTGTGAAATGCAATAGAAATGGCAGGAATCCTATCACAACTGTCAGAAAAATATCATATTTGATTTCACTGATGTTCAATGTATCAAATTCTATATCACAGAACAAATAAACATATGTTTAGTTCATCTGACTGCAGAGAATGTGCATTGCCTCATGATCTCTTGATGAAGATGTTTCTATTTATGTACTGTATTCTTCAATGGTTAAAAAATTTTAAGCCATGACTTAAATGTATATTTTGAATTAGTTGGGTTTAATTGAATGTATTTATTTGGTGGCACATCAATACAAATTTTATCTCAAAGTATTTTATATGCCCAATTCATATATAGTTCTATAAAATTCTTTTAGGTCTTACAAACTGATCCCATATATATATATATATATATCTATATATATATATCTATATAGATATATCTATATATATATATATATATATATATATATATATAGATATATCTATATAGATATATATATATATATATATATATATAGATATATCTATATATATATATATATATATATATATATATATATATATATATATATATATATATATATATATATATATATATATATATATATATATATATATATATATATATATATATATATATATATATATATATATATATATATATATATATATATAATAGTGACTACTGGAGTTATTTAGTTGTGGGAATACTCATCTACATTTTTTCAATATTTTATGTATCTATAAATGATCATCAAGACCACAAACTATGTCCAGGAATTTCTTTTCCATTCAACAGTGTTGCATTAAATATCCAGGTAGTGTCGAATACATTTGTCAATTCCTTGTTATGAACTTATAAAAATATCTTTGGTCTCAAAATACACAGACTTGCTTTTAATTTGAAACCCAAACTGAAAGTTTGACAGGGATACACAGGGATCTCAGTGCTGTTGTCATTTCCATTTAAAGCGCACTGAACTATGGTACAACAAGGATCTCACATATGTCAGGGCCACCCAAAAATGCTGAATAGTCACTCTTTAATATTAACTTTTCCATTCAAGCAAATCAGCCCTGAAACGGAGTAACATTATATCTGCAAATAAATTGCACTTTGGGGGCAGATTTATAAATTTGAAGCAGACCTCACGGTGCTTTGTGACGGCCTTTCATTAATCAACCCAGACATGATTGTAGTTTAGCTTACTCCATACTGTGAATGAAATACCATACGTGTCTTTAATGTACATAGACATGAGTTTGGCTAGAGTCGTTATCTTACTCTTTTAATAAGAGTTCTTCCATTGTAGATAGCACACATGTGGGGGCAGGGCCTCGTGCTCTGCAGGCAGCTGCTCCACATCTGGAACTTAATATAAACATCATGGCCAATAAAATCATTCCATTTCCTTAATTACTATTCCTGTCATTTCCGCACTAAATGAAAAGTTATTAATTCAGGGCCAACACAAACAGGCTTCTCCAGAACGAGGAGCAGCTCCTGAAGCACCGCCACCCCGACTACACGCCGCCGTCACTGGACTGAAACCACAAGCTCCTGCCTCTCTTTTGGCAGCGTGGGTACATGTGTGTAGGTGAGTGTGTGTGTGGCGCATAGAACAGAGGCCAGGACAACCCAACATGATCGGAAAACAACGTGGCGTCTTGTTTTCCGTCGCTTACAAATGTCCAGAGCGGTGCCAGCAAAATCATGACAGGCAGACAGCTTCATGTACACTCTCCTCCTTTCATCTCTGCTTTGCCTTGTGTTTGACACGTGTGTATCAACACCCAGTTTATCCTCGCTCTGTGACATGCCTCTTATTCCCGTTTTTCACAGAAGGCCGTTGAAATAACATGCAGTGTGATGATAACTATTTAAGGAGTATTCTTGGAAAGCAATTTAAGAGGTCAAATGTCACCTTGCAAATTTTCTTCAGAGGCATTCCCCACAGCTTGCCATGGGGAAAATACGTATTGAATATGTCAACACTTTTTCCCAGTAAATATATTTCTTAGGGCTCTATTGATGTGAAATTCACACCAGATGTAGATAACAACACAAGAAGTTCTCACATTCAAAGAAATCAACACAAATGAGTCAGTAAACTTCGTTATGTGTAATAAAATGGATTGATGCAGATACTTAGCAGAAAAAAATCCCTTTCCTGTATAGTTGCATTCATAGGTCAGCAATGAACAACAACGTAACATTTAAGAAGCCAATCGATGCCGGTGCCTTCGGTAGCTAACCTAAAGCCTGTAGATTCTGTGGAAATATGGATTTATTTATTGTTCACATAATGGATTTTGAATCTAATCATTCAGGAACACAAAGAGCTGAATGGCCATTCAAGTGTACCTCCTCAGCTATATTGCAGATTTCAGCTTGGAGGTCTACTGAATAGCTGGACTATGCTGAAGCTCAGTGGAGAAATGTTGGCTTCATCACTCTGAAAAATTTTGAATTAATATGAGTTGCAACCACATTTAATTTTCTTTTGGGTTCAAGAAAGTATTTTTGAATTTGAAAGTATTAACAAATAACAGATATTTAATGTGTTGTGCCCCAAGAACAATTGTGGAAAACTATGTGGTTAAGTATGCTATTTATTTTTTATGGAGAAATTGTTTCTGGTAATTCCAAGTGTTTCTAAAAATCTTTTCTGATTATTCTTTTCACTCCTATCAGAAATCTTATGAGGAGGTCGGGGTGCTGCTTTTGTTGAAATAATGTTCTTTTCCATTTTCAGATAATGAGAAGTTGAGAAGTATATCTGTAACCAATGTGATCAGTATGTTTTTTATGGTTGCAAAGGCTTAAGTAATTACTGTATTTTTACCCATCATGACTGAATTGTTTTACAATACCTTCACACCGTGGAACCGTTTTGCAGGTCATCACTTAAGACTGAACAGACTGACGTTAAATTGTATTGATAAGGAGCAGAGTAATTTCTGCATTTCAAGTGCCTGCTACAATTCCTTCTTCATTCTTACTCCATGTGTTATTCTATCTTATTACATGTAAAGTAATTTATAGCTGACATGTTCTTACTTTTTAAGTGTAGATAGGTATGCCTGTTGGAAATAGTTGTGAATTTTATATTTATATCCTCTTTACAAGCATTCAAATAGCATAGTACAAACAGTAAAGTATTTCAGTAAAGCTATTTCATGGGATCAAATGTCATCTTGTCGTCTTTAAAAGGCAACAAGATGACAACAAGTGACAAGTGACTACAAGTGACAACTTTGGACTACTTCGGAAGTAGTCACCAGCATCATATTTAAATATGCCCAGTTGATAACTGAATGATCTATATGTTTGCACAAACGACAGTGTATGCATCCATTTGTTGCATTTGACTCACCAATTGCCAATTCCTCATCGGCAGAACAGATAATAATGTAAATGATTTGACATGGCTGCTCTGACTCCAACTGAAGCCATTCACTAGCCAAGAAAAGAAGAGGCTCGGGTGAGCCACACATATACTTACACAAAAGATGCATGTATGCACTCAAATACCACCAGTTTTGTAGTCAATGCTTTTGCTCCACCACACACACAATTAAAGTCCCAATTAAAGGCCATTATGGGTTTTTCCACTAGCAGCCAACCGCAGGGGGAGCAGCACCTCGGCCCGAACGTTGCGGGCGCACAGATGTCTCCTGTGTTGTCATCCAAAGGAACTCAGGCTGATCCACAAACTTTATGATCATAATTACTGATCAAAATTAAAGTGCAGCAGCAATATAAACTCAAAGGATTGGAGTAATAAAAAAAAAGTTTCCTGATTCCAGTAAGCAGTGCCAAGTGGGACTAGGAGGCAAACTCTACCCAATTATTATTCTCATTTAACACCAGAGGGAGCCATTTTCATTGTATTTCAGCAGAATCTGAGCGATATTATTGAATAAAAAGCCACATTTTCACGCCTAATTTAACCAGATTCTGTTTCCCACAGCCGCAATGAGCAGAAGATTTTAGTTCACACTCCAGATGAAAGTGCTGGGGTCGTATTTCCGCTGTGAAGCCTCCATTCACCGCCGTACCCACACGAGTTCAACACAAGTGTCTTCCCTTGAGCGGGGGCCTAAAAGTGTCATGGGTTTCCGCTTCTGAGTTCCCATCCTCTTCCCCAGTGACCTTAATGAGAGAGTTAGGCTCTCATCTGGCCAAACAATACACTGTTGTATACGGCTGTGATAAGAGGTGGCCACTCAACAGCCTGTGGACATGCAGCTGCGCAGGCGAACAGCCTTCCCTGTTTGTCCTCGGCATGACACGCACAATCAGTTGCCAGATTTAAAAAAAACAAACAAAAAAACAACCTTCACACGGACTCACACACACGTGTCAAAATGCATGATGCTGCCCAAACACGCATACACACACACGCACACACACACCCACATCCTCGCACACAAAAAAAGGAGAGAATCCCATTCCCACCCTCTTTGGGTCTCTGAGAACTAACAATCTATTTGCTCCTTTCATCTCAGGTTCAAGGCACAGATGATCTAATTTCAGATCTAATGATGAACAAATAAGTGCCAAATATCTAAAATAAGTGTCCACAACGACAGTCCTGTGAACCGCTGGATGATAAACGAGGTCTTTCTTTGTGGACACTACGGTTTATTCGTTGAGCTATTTAGGGATTTAAATGGCCCTTCTCTGTCCATGTGCACACTAATTTTGGGAGACAAAACTAATTGAGTCATCTGGAAGGTAGAGAGTTAGTTCCCCTGGGAATTGTTGAAAACCAATTTGCACAGAAAGAAAATGTTATTTTTATTTTTTTAAGATATTGCAGAATAAGCTTGCTAACTAGTAAACATTTGAGAACTCTAGCACACAGATAGAAACAAGCAAAACTATTACAAACTGAAGTACATGAAATCTGATGCAGGTATTTTGAAATTTATTTCCCAAAAGGACAGTCAAACATCTCCAATTTGAACTCAAACCAGTTCAAGACATTTTTCAAAACCAATAACACTTTAAACTATTTGGATTAGTTTTTGCCTTAAAACTTATCTTCTAATAGATTTCTCATTTTTTATGTCATTCTTATTTTAACAGGTAAATAATTGTTTGCTCTTTTAACAACAGTATCTTCCTGATTATTTTCAATCCAAATACTGTCAAATCCAGTTGATTTTTGAATGCCAAGTGGCAAACACTTATCTATCTATGGAAGCTAATTACAGTGCATCATGTGATGTAAAGTTAAAAAAGTAAAACTTACTATAAATACATAGCACATTTTCAAAGAAAGATATCAGAAACTTCTCCACAAAAAGAGCAAAAATAACTAAATGCACCAAAAACAACACAGAAAACAAAACAAAGTCAGAAGTACCTGTTATAAAAGCTCAAGTCTACCTCAACACTTCTCAGACTAAAAATGTTTTCAGCTGCTTTTTAAAATTGCCCACAGACTAAAAACTGTATAAATTAATCTAAAACATAATTTTTAAACAATGCTTAAAATCTGCCACAAAACCTGTGATTGTTATTCTAACTTCAAACAGATAATATATATTTTTTGTCACCTTTAGGCCTCCATACAGCAGAGATCGGAAGTGCTGCTGATGACCGTTTTATAAAAATTTGCTGCAATGTTTGACAAAGTCGTGTTGTTGGAGCAGAAAGTAAGTTGAGCTGTAGCAGGGGTTGGCATTATTTGGGTCCATCCACTTTCAACTGGACTGTGGGTGAGTGGCAGTCATTAAAACCAGAAGCACATGTGAGGGGGGAGGAAAATTGCGACAAATATTCCACAGTCAATGAGTGGCCTCAGATGGACAATCTACAGCAATCTGCAGGGCTCCGTGTGTGAAATAATGAGGTGTTTTCCCTTCACGTAGGCAACAATCTGACCTCAGTCGGAGGAGCTGTGGAAAATATTCAGAGCAAATTCAGAACCGGACTGGACTTTTTTCAAATCCAGTACATATTCAGAAAAATCCCATATCTGTGTGTCCAGTAAGAACAAACAGAAACACAGAGATGAAATGAAGGATTAATATTAGACAAAATAAAAGGACGGAAGGGGGAAAAAAAAGGAGGCCATGTGTGTAAACAGAGCAGATAGAAACCAGATAGGAGGCAATCGTAAAGGTAATATGGAGAGAGAATGAGTTTAGCAGAGTCCATTAAAGCCTCAAAGGGAACACTTCTAGGCAGACCCCGGACTCTGATGGAGAAGATGCTCTAACTCCAGGTTAGTGTCTCGCTCTGAGTAATGGACAAATTCGTTTCCAGACTCCCATGGCCCCTTCGAGAGCGTTGGTGAGCTCCCGTGATGAAGTTAGAGAGGGTGGGGGGGGTTCAGGCACAATGAGCCGCGCTCGTCTCCATTTACTGTTGAATGCAATTTGGGATCAGATTGCAGCGGAAGCACGACTGACAGCAGAGGAATCTATCGAATTCAGCTCAGACATCACAATAATATTGAGACTTGTTTATAAACAGACATTCAGGAGGGCTCGCTCAAGAAGTTCAGAGAGCAAAGCATGATCGAAAAGGGTGGGAAACAGTAAAAAAAAACCTTCATTTAGTTTTCTTATCTTTCACTTTGCCCTTGTGTCTTTTCCTAGTGGTTAACCAAGTCTTGGCTTGTCCCTGCAGAGCGACGCCATCCCTCTTATAATGCCATCATCCTTGCCCGCCAAGCCATAGCGAATGATGTCACTTCCACTCTTGGTCATAGTGGTTTGGGTTTTGGCCACTGGTACATGTGACAATTTGTGCACTACTTGGCAGGCCTGAAACTCCCAGCCTGGCAATTAGCCACAACACCCACAGCCTCACCCAGTTTTCATTGATGCACATTTTGGCAGTATCGTTATTTACTCTGCATCACTTCCGGAACGGCCCCATTAAACACCATTCTTTTTGTCGCTTCTCTCATCGTCTCCTCTCTGGCCGTTTAGCCTGAAGCTTTGTAGGTTTTTTGCGAGGCAGAAAGTAGCCGAGCAGGGGCAGGCCAGGAGACTTCTGAAGAAAATACACAGAGCAGGCAACAAGACATTGTGGTAGTGTGACTGTAGCAAGGTGCCCCCCGTTTCCAGCCCACCTTGCCTTATGTTTAGTGGCAGCCTTTCTTCTAATGCCAGGTGGGAGGGAATTAAAGCTTGCTCAGAAAAGGCTGAATGAACACAGGCCTCGGATCAAGCAGCAGAGATTCAGCAAAGTGTGTGACAGCGGCTTTTTTGTGATACAGTATAGTTCGAAAAATAGTTTTCTCCAGAAACTACAATGTTTTGAGATGAAATTCATACATTAAGCAAGTGTCAGAAATACCCAAAATACCCAATATTTTGTGTGGTGTTGCTCCGGCAGTAAACTCTGGCCTTTAACTATTTAGGTTGAAGGAATATCAGTGCTTAAATTTTCAATATGGAGATGAAAATAAAGACATGCGCATTCAGATTATTTATTGACTTATTTTCAGTCATGTTTCACTAAAATTAAAACAACTGCTTCAAAAATTCACCATGGAAATGTGAACAATGACTCACTGTGTGCAAAAATGTCACAAACTACAAATTCACTGTTTACATAGTTTCTTCCATTGATATGCTATCAGTATCTCCACCATATGTTGGAAAACATTCTATAATATAAACCAGATTTAGACTGACCAGTGTCTAATTTGTTGGTAAACTGCACTGCTGTCCAAACTTTGACTCTGCATTCTGTGTTTGAGGTTGTTTGGTTGTGAGTTTTACATACATACTCCCTATGTGACTAGGAGCAGGGGCAGATGCCATTGTTGTCCTCCTAGCATCTCATTATTGCAGTAATTCAAGTTCAGACATGTGGGTTCAGCAAAGAGAACCCCAGCCCAGAGTGTGGTGGTGAGGACGGGACAACCCAACCGCCACTCACAGCCTCTGGTCGGATGAGGAGGGAAGAGGATGACACTCATCATTTGGAGGTTTGGGTCTGATTGCTTCCCCTTGTGAGGGACTTAACTGTCTCCGCTGGGAATGCGGTCCCTTTTTACGCCCACGCCTGGAGACAAGAGGACAACTGAGAAGAAAAATTTCACAAATAAAATAAGAAACACGGCCGCAAAGAGCAAAGCTGAGTGTACAAAACAGGGTCAGCAAGTCAAAAAAAACAAAAACAAGGATGTAATCTGCATAAAGAGATAGGTGACATTCTGTAATGATGCCTTAGGAGCATAACCAAATGCTAAATATGGATGGGCTTTCAACTCCAAAATGGGTATGTAGTTAATGTTGCAAGCTTATTCCCAGCAAATACACAGTGCAAACGAATACTCCCCAACATATTTTGTTAATGTTATAATCAGAAATGTCAGTGTATATTTTTTGTTTTACAAAGATTAAATTGAAGGCTTATAATACATCCATGCATTGTCAATACTTATCACTGGACGGCCACAGTGAGGGTGGTGTGTTTCTCCCGCCATCATCAGGCGAAAGGCAGGGTACATTACGGAGCATCACACACACACTTAAAAATTAGAAGGCTGAATTAACTGTCATGTTTATTTGACAGGAAGCCGGAGTACCCAGAGAAAAGCAACGCACGCATGGGGGGAACACCATGCAAAAAGACCAAACACCACCATTTGTACTCAGATATTTCATACCACGCGTTTAGACTCCATTCATGAAATGATGATGGTATTTAAAAGAGGGAGCTATACGTCCGTCAATGTAACTTTATATCTTGTGCTGTTTTTAAAACTCCCGCTCCCTTTTTGAGAGTTAAATGCAGCTACTTTATTGACAAGGACATTTCTGTTCTTCAGCTAATCATTTCAATTTCCTGGTATCTTATGTCATTCGTTTACTTTAATTACTGTCTATGAAAGGCACCAGTGATTCTGCATGACTAGCGTCTGCTAAAGAGAGCAGAACTTTACAGCGTTCTGTTGTAGCTGCCAGTGTGGCAGAGAGATCTGTAGTCGGGTTAATGACTGTGTTGGAGTCCAACCACACACGGCTCATCTGAGCTCTTTTTGATCTAAATACTGCAAATGAAGTCAAACAGACAGACGGAGACAAATCACCTGTGGCTTCTTTTAAGATTCCTTTTGAGCCAGCCAGCTTTGCATGCAGAGGAGGGGCAGAAAAGGGCTTGATCTTTGTTCACTCATTACCGCTTCAGATTACTTATCTTTTTATATCTGGAAGCGTGCTGGGGTAAGGAGAGAGGGATTATCTTGATTTTCCCTGATGATGAATAGTTCAAACTCTGTCAGACTGGAGAAATGAAAAGTACAGAAACAATAAAAGCAAAAGGCAGGCAGCATGTGGACGACTGTGATCGCTGAACTACCTGGCACTCTGAGAGACTCGGCCCAATAAAGAATTATAGCCCTTGTCTGCTTCATTAATTAACAGCCATTCAGACAGGAAACCAGATCCAGTGCTCCAGTCCACTTTCATATCTCTTCCTATTTGCCTGCAGAAACCTCATTTTTCATTATTTATTGCATCACATCAAGAACAAAGATCATCAGTGTAGTGAAAACGATGGGGAGGGCTCTAAATGTATAACAGCTTGCTGATGAAAGACTGGCCTGCGCTGCGTGCTGTTAGAGAAAGCTCCAGCGTGATATTAAAAAAAAGGCCGGCTTGTACTGCCACACATTCAGGCGTAACGGTAATGAACCCCAGGGACTGCAGGGCAGGAGAAAAGTGGACACAAGTGTTTTATGATCTGGCAGCACCGTGGACAAAAGCAAATAATCGCCAGACACAGAGGAGCAGGTAGTTTCACTTAACCTCTGCTCTCTGCTGAGCGACAGCTTAACTGGAAGCACATGGCTGCAGAGCACATTAGATGGACGGAGAGGCAGAGAGAGATTTATTTTTCCTATTAGCCGATCCAACGGCTAAATATCCTTGGAGGTGCAACAGAGCCGTCGGGCTAATGATGCAGGTAGAAAGCGTTTTGCTTGTCTGTGCAACCAAATGTTGGACGTTGCTCAGGTTTTTCCAGCCACATAGCCAGTGGCAAAACACACAAAAGAGTTTAGGAAGTCACAGTTCTGACTGGTGTACCTGCATGGTCAGATGGAGGAAAGAGCACACATCTTGCGGACTGTGGTCTGCTGTTTACTGGATGTCTGTGGCCTGTGGCTTTGTCTCTTTCCCATTAGTGTGTTTGGTGTTGTCCACGTTCTAACTGGCCCTCCGGTAAATGCTGCTTAGACCTATTGGTCAGCCACTCTGGAGGGCACTGGAGCCACAAAAACCTGTTAAAGGCTATAGGATGGGAGAAAGCGAGAGAGAGATGAACACAGTAAAAGAAGGAATAAATGTGAGCGCTGTGCAAGTCTTTGCTCATCCCTTATTTCTTTGGCTTTTGCTTCCAGGGAGTGTGACATCCTACTAATCCTAAAAGTGCTTTCTGTTGCCATTGCCCGGATATTCCTTCCTTTCAAGTCTTGCCCCTCACCATTTTCAGGGGAATGTGATTTTAGCCCTGCCTTTGAAACATTTACAAAAGAAGTGTCTGCTCCTTAGCAGACGCTGTAGGAGTGAATGTTTGGGCACCTTATAAGCAGAAATCTGTGCGAATAACATTAAATGTATAAACAATGCAAAGATAACGTGGTTTGATAGATAAATATAGTAGTTTAGTTCTAACAACACAGGTTATTTGCTGAAAACTAAAGCATTGTTCATGTCTCAGGGTCTATGTACAGTTTTCCCTGGATTTCTTCCTCCATATTTTCAAAAGACATGATCTCAAGTTCTGTTCATCTGCAAAGGGAATGTTTCTTAGGGATGGACATCTCTACTTTTGTCTTTTATTTTTCTTTGTTTCAGGCACATGCATGTTCAGGTAAACAAGATGAAGGAAATGAACAAGGAAGGAGAAAAAGCCATCAAAGTCCTCCATAAAAACCTCAACTACTGATCAAAACTACCTTATTTTCCACAGAAACAACTTTCTTTTCAGGTACTGCTGTTCACCTTTAGAAAAACATTATTTAGGCATTGAAACTTTTAATTGCATTTATTATTATTATTATGGTTATGATTAGCCAAAATGAGACCAAGATGTTCCATGAAAATATTTTGAAAAACTTTCAATTTATCTACTTAAGAAATGACTTGCATCTGCTGTTCACCTGCTGGTAATTAATCCCAAAGAATCAACGGCAGGTAATATTAATCTGCTGGAAATAGGTTTTTAATTTCCTCATTTCCTCCTTTTTGCTCCACTTTTCAATCTCCTAAACATGCAAGACTGAGTAAACACAAGTAATAAGGTAAAAAGAACCCACGTCTTCAAATGATTACGACAAATGGTTATGACAAATAATTGAAAGTTTAGCTCGTTTTGAGCAAAACTTTTATTTATGAGCGGTTTCAAACTTGCCTGTAGCATGGCACCACCAGATAGTTGTATTTTAATGTGTGTGCTGAAGGTCAGGGCAAGCGTTGACCTTCTATCACACAAGTGTGAGACTGCCCAAGTTAACTTCTCAGGTCATGAAATACCGCTATCAGGTTCCCCCATGTGGTTCTAATTAAACCGCCAGGGGCTGCACATACAGTGTGGAGATGGCCTCACAGGCCACAGGACCGGATGGCCTCTCTGATTGTATACAGAGCAGACTCATTGTGGCGCACACCTCATTGCTGCCTCTGTGGAGCCTCAGAGCCCAAAGTGAAAGGCTCCCATCCTCAGATTATTGCTCTGCTTCTCTGCTTACAATTGATGATAAAAAAAAAGGTGAGGTTTGTTTTCACAAAACGTCATGATCACTTTAAATGACGGCTTAAATTATATACATATATATATAAAAAAAGAAAAAAAAACATTTTGGAAAAAATTTGGAGCACAAACTTTGTTAAAGTTATGATTTACGGACCAGCACAGAGATTGGTGATGAAATTACAGGGTTATCATGACACACCCTTCAGTTCTGTAAATGTTCCCAGCTCTTTCTGGTTTGAGTGAAAGCCAGTCCTTCTGTCTCAATGCCCCTCAATCTCTCCTTTACCACTTAAAGTCTATCACTGGACATTTTTATTGATGAGGCCTGACAGCCACCCAATTCCAATGTAACTTGGGACATCTGATACGCAGATCCACCCTTAAACCAAACAAAATTAAAAATAAAAAAAAAAAAAGGAAGGAAAAAAAAATGTAGCTTGGTCTTCCCTCTAGATTCAGAGGCTCCACTCCCCAGCAGGCACTAATCTCTCTTTCCAGTCATAGAATATGATAATTTTCTTATTTGCAAGAAATATCAATTGCTCAAGGCGGACACATAATCATTGGGGAGGAAAGCAGAGGCTACCTGTGTAATGTGCTTAAGAGGCTAACCCATTTAGCCGCAGGCACTGTTTGAAAATGAGAAAGTGCTGATGGTCAAAATCAATTTTCCCTGTGTCCAAATTACTCCCTACCCGGCTTAGAATTTCACCTAAATGGCCAAACCTTTAAACACTGATACTAATTCTATCATATTAGAGCCTGGTCATATAGTTGAAGATATTTCTAATTTTATTTTGCTGTATTTATTGATGTAGGAAGATGACGCAGAGGCCAGGGAGCAAAGAGTTCTGTTACTGAATGTGTTTGTGCAGATGTTGGGCTACGCATTCGCTGTGCCTGCAGCCATCAGCCTTTCACAGCGCTTTAGGATATTTACATCTCAAAATGATCAACAAATTTTGAACACAAGCTTGCTGCACATTGCCTGCTATATCAACATTTTATTGTTTTCCAAACTTAAATTCAGAGTTCAATACTTTTTAAGTCAATTTTTTGTTGTTGTTCCAAAATACTTAAATGCTATTCCAGACTGCACAGCAACCCCAGGAACAAATACCTAGAGATTATACATTTTTTTGTTTATTTAAATAACTCAGAATAATTTTTGAAAATGAAGTTGTTTTAAAAATTTATTTGGAGATCAGAATGTATTTGTCGATACTCCTGATTTTTACAAAAGAAGGATGGATACAGTATATTATTGCAAGTATAATGCAGATGGAAGATTGAGAGGAAAATATAAGCTTTGACTGTAGAAATAATTACCGTAAGCAGAAAATTGCATTGGATATAAGGCTTTAAAGCCCACAATTTCACACAGATAACACTTTTGAAGTTATAAAGAAATTGACTTCTGTTTGTGTCAGTTAGTTATTGTTGGATGAACATGTAACTCTTTGAGTTAGATGCCAATTAAGCAAAAAAAAAAATGCTTTTAAGAATTTTCTCCTCTGTGTATGTTAACGTAGCATTTGTAATTTTGACTAAAACCTTTGCTGAAATCACTCACAGCGTTACAAAAAAAAAAACTAAAAACTGCAGAAACAACTCTATGCTGCCATGGACAATTATGCAATTTTACTTGGGAGTTACATTTTGCTAGGAGCCTAACTGAAGTGCTTAAGTAAATTAGAGGCTGTCACAGCATAGGACACAGATGTAAACAAATTAATGTAAGATGGACAAGAGAAGTCCTCACAATCTGAAACATTTGGAGAACTTTTGCAAATTAGAGCTGGCAGATATTACAACACATTTTCATATTAGGAGTCAAGACATGTCATGCAAGCTGGTGGTTCTTGTGCATGAATGCAGGGAAAATACTAGGAATCATCTGAGATTCAGAGGTGGGACAGAATAGGATGCAGTTTTCCAACAAGCGCATAGTCTCCATATTCTCAGCAGCAAGAGGGAGGGATCTAATCCACACAATAAAGCTCAACTTCCTTATTGACAGGAGCATTTGGTGATCATGCTCCCTCTTTAGAAATCTACCCACATGATACACAGCATTGTGTAGAAGACGGAATAAAGGAGAAGTGCTCCATGAGGGGCGATGGTGTTGACGGTGATAGGAGTTCGCCCTGCAAGCGGCAGGTTGCTGGTTCAATCCCTGCTCCACCTTCCTTTCTCATGAGTTTTATGCATTTTTTCTTGTTCGCCTATTACAGTTTTAAGTTTTTCCAGTGGCTAGCACAAGATTAATGTGTAATTAATCACAGAAATTCTTTGGAATGATTTATAATAGTTGGATAAAAGCTTAGCATTTTAGCAGGGCTTTGTGCTCTTTTTATATCGATCTAAACCAAAATATAACAAGGCATAAATTAACAGGTATTTTTTTTATCAAGTATTAATGAGGGCCTGCACTCATATTTTTCTAAAATGTCAATAGTTTCCGCCCTCATATTTTAAACGTTTTTCATTTGATCTATTGTTGGAGCTGTTAAAAGAGCTTTAAATAGAAACATTAAAGCATTAACAAGCTATTCTCCAACATCTGATAGGATCAGATTAAAGCCCTGCTTCAGACTTGCTCGAAAGGAACTGGAAATTTCCTAGCTAAGGACAAACCGGACTTGACTTCCCCCTCCAAAACAACTCTGGTCAGGACTATAGATCTGTGGATTCGAGGTTGGGTTGGCTTGTGGCCTTGGCCCGTCCACCTGGGCTAGCCGCATCATAAACAACAGCTGTGTGACAGGTCCGCTTCTGTATCAACATCACCACACTGGCCACTGCCTGCAGCCACACATAGGTATTATATCCACAGGACTTCCTGCTGCAGGGCCGCCCTGTAAACACAAAGGCCACTGTCCAGGAAGTTACATGAATGTTAAGTTGCTCAAAGGTAACAGCAGAAACGTGCCTTTTTGATTCTAGCTAGATTCTTTCAACTGTATGATAACGAATGGACTTCAATTTCCCTCTTGGCATTTTGAAGACTAACAGAATTTGAGATTGCATATCGGTTGCAGGTCTGACTTATCTGTTTAGCCCTTTCCGCTCATCAGAACCGGGTCAGCCTAACAACCTCTGTCAGCTCTTCAGGCGTGAACAAGGTATATTGTAACCATTTGGGCAGAAACAGGCAGGCTTTCCCGATATTGACTCAAACACACAACGGGGAGAAGCAGGGGAGAAGCAGGGGAGGCGCGGAATAAAGTGACACTAATGGAACACTGATGACAAAACAAGGCGCGCGCGGGGACCACTTTCTGCCGTTTTTAATTCTTAATGCCGAGGCCTCGGGTTTCAGCATGTCCTGGGCCGAGGCAGCTGCTCGCGTCCGGACGGATCTGGCACGCGGATTAGGATTTCTTCGCGAGGAAATGGTCACGTGATTTACTGTTGCTAGAGAGGCGCTACAGGTGCCAGCGGGCGGGGCGGTGGGGTGGGGGGCCGAGGATAAAATGACCGAAAACTCGTCTCCTTTGGAACCACACTACGCTGGCCCACTCTCCTCTCTTGAAGCTGCTCTGTCGTGACTGGGCTGAGAGGCCGGAGCGTCACCCAATACTTTGAAAACACACTTTGATGGCAATTAAATATTAATATGGGGAATCATAGCCTGAGAGCTGTATCTACATTACATGGAGCATGCAAATCGCTCCAATCAGTGAGCCAACTGAAATAGCATCTGGAGAGTTATATAAATAAGACTATGGATATCTTTAATATCATTAATATGGACTGAACCAACTGCAGAGGGAAAAAAAATAACACAGAATTGGAAAGCAACGACTGTAATTATCATTATTTTGCATGTGGAGAAAAGATGGGTTTGACCTTGTAAGAATTACCAATTTAAAAATTGTAATTCAAGCCCTTGAAGTGAGATCTTGTGAAAAATACTAAAGAAAATATCCCTTTACCTATTGTTGACAGATGTCACCATTGGTTTGTAGAAAAGCAAATACATCCTCACATAAGGTTTAAGACTCTGCAATGTAGTAAATAGAAATAATTATAATGCTAACTGGTTACAAGCTGGTCAGACAAGACAATTTGTGTAATTCTAAACAACAAATTAAAACAAATGCTGCATAAACGGTTGTTGACAATCTGTCCTTTAACAAATCAACTCAATTCAGTTCACTATATTTATATGGAGCAAGTTCAAATTTTCATTTCAAGACAGTCGGCATGAAAACCGGGTCCAGTTTATTTTAAATCATGCAGAAATACTATAGGTAAAGTTACAATGACAACATAAGGAGGGACAGCCAATCATGTTGAGTTATCCACTTTGCATCAATCACTCTTTGCAATGTTTTACTGGACAAATTTATCAGTTTTTGCAGAACCCTCCAAAACAAGCGATGGACATGATTAGCAACAATACTCAGCAAAGCTGCAGTGTTTAAAAAAATGCTATGTTGGTAGCAAGGCATTCAAAAATACCAATAAAATGTTTTCCACACCATCATAGAACCTCAACTAGCCTAAACCATTGATGTAGCTGCCTTTGTGTTTTGTGTTTATGATGTAAAGCACTTTGAAATGCCTTGTAGCTGAAATGTGCTATACAAATAAAATTTGATTGATTGATTGATTGATTGATCATCCTAGGTTTTTATCTAATGTTTCAGATAAAATTAAGATTCATTAGATGATGTATTGCTTTCAATAAGCTCAATGCAGTGCCTCATCTGTCTGCTGGGAGGCAAGATGAAAAAAAACATTTGAGGGGAAGTTATTAGATGTCAGTGATTTAAAATTGCACACCTCTACTGCAGACGATTCTCTGCCTTTGCTCTTGGTTTCACTTTAACCGTTTCATAATCAGGCCTGGTTTCCTCCCAATAGGAAAACATCCCCTCCTTCCTCCTCGCCTGAGTCTGTCAGCGATTCTGTGTGGGCCTGGACTCAGCTCAGCCTGTGGCCAAAAATATCCCCCCATGGCTCCTCTGGTTGGGACAGGCCACAGAGACCACAGGCACACAGCCCTAAAAATACAGAGCTGCTCAGCCACAACTCCCCTCCGTTCATTCATTAGCACCGTGCAGACTCACAGGCATCCAGAGATGGCTGAAAAATGATGCAACGTTAGCATATGTATTGGAAAATAACAATGCTGTCTGCTCTTACACAGCTTCATCTCCAAAAATCTTGTTGCAGACTTTGTATAACTTCTTATTTCGGCCTGGAGACAAAAACACCCCTCTGGCTAAGTCGGAATACCTCGCATGTGGCGTGGGAGAAATTCATTAAAAGTCGTAAAGCTGTCTCACCAAAATGATTAATAGCTCTCTGGCTGGCTCTCAGAGATATCATCGCATAGTGCCACCCATTATCTCCACAATCTTACGAGACAGAAGGTGAGAAGGAGAGTGTTTAATTGCGGCAGTATTTATTTTTAAAGACAAGTTATACGTCTGCATTCCTCGGCTGCTGCCCAGCCCCAGCGTTTCTCTCCTCTGTGCCATATCGCCGGGCGGCTGCTCGATGTGTGGGCGCTGTTTGTTTTGCGTTTCATGCCTCCGACTTGCCAACAGATGAGACAGGCCCGGGCAAAAAAAAAAAAAAAAAAAAAAAAAGAAATCACACGATACCAACGTCTGTGAAGAGAAGACTGTTTGTGTGACTACATTTGCAAATATGAATATGTTTTCATGGAGACTGAGTTTATATAGATGTGATATGTATCTGTTGGTGTGTGCGAGGCCTGCTGCATACTTGCATTTTAAGAATGTGTGAATGTCTGAGTGTATGTGTGCTTGTGTAAACAGCTGGCATGCGTGCCTGTGGTGCTGTGTACACAGAAGTAAAGGTACTCTGGTTGAGGTTAGGAGGTGGGTGGGGGCAGCAATGCTATGGCTGAATGTGGCATTTAGTGCTGACAGTTAAAAATACGCTCCTCGAGCAGAAACAGCGATACTGCTTCTAATGCAACAAATCCACCGGAGACGACCCGGTCCCCCCCAAGTCCCCCTACCCCACCTCACAAACACATACTCTCCACAGCAACAACTCTCTGGAAGTCCTGATTTGGTGTGCAGCCTTGCATGCTAAAACTGATGTAAGATAATGGTTAACCAGAGGCATGGATGCATGCTCAGGAGTGCCGCCCGCCACACATAAAGGCATGCGGGTTCCTTGTTGGCACGAAACAGGTTGTTTGATTTTCAAAATCAAACAAGGGCTTTCCGTGCCGTGTGTTGCTACAGTAACGCTGTGTCTGCAAGAATATTGGAGGCAGTGGACAGATTTATGGAGGCATGAGAAAACCGAATACATAAATAATACAGTTGATATGTGAAGGCAATGCCATGATTTAGTTTGCTGTGTTGAATTTATCTGCAAAATTACAAAAAAAAAAAAAAAAAAAGAAAAACAAGAAAGTCACACATGTACATCGGTGCTCATTTAATTTTGTATTACTCCTTTTTTCCAAAACACAGGCGGCATGCAGTGGATTCGGAAAGTATTCAGAGCGCGTCACTTTTTCCACATTTTGTTATATCATAGCCTTGTTACTAATTGTGTTAAATGAATCTCTTTCCTCAAAATTCTACAAACAATTATTTTGAAAATTTATTAAAAATAGAAAACCAAGAAATAACTTTTCTTGGTTTTTTTTCTTGGCAAAGGACGTAAGTGTTCACTGCTTAACACTTTGTTGATCCACCCTCTGGCAGCAACTACAGCCTTAAGTCTGCTTGAATATGATGCCAGAAGTTCAGCTCTCCAATCTTTAGGCATTTTGGTCCAATTTTTTATTTTTATTTTTTTTCCAGCATTCCTCCAGCTCCATCAGGTCATGGAGATGTCTGTCCGGACATGTTCAGATCTTGTCAGAGATATTCCATCAAGTTCAAGTATGAACTCTGGCTTGGCCACTCCAGAACATCCAGAGAGATTTCTGAAGCCTTGGATATCTTGGCAAGAAATGAAGCATTGTTCCAATCTGAGGACATAAATAAAACCTTCAACATAACAGTCGTGTGCTTAAGTATTATTTTATCGATCAAATCCAATCAGTTAATCAGCATGCTGCCAAATTACGTCAATGTGAAAAGATGTACAATATTATTTACTCATGAAGTACGAAGACAGCAAGTAATTAATTAACCGCTTGTCTAAGGCTAGTTTTACATTCTGCTGGAAGTGGCAGAATGTGGAAAAAATAGCAGAATGTGGAAAAAGTGAAGTACCATTAATATTTATCCCTATGCACCATTTTAAAACCAAAATTAAACCTAACACACAAAAAAATCTGTTGTGAAATATACAGATTGAACTTACAGAAAATAGACATTTTCAGCTTAATTATACCAAGTAAATCTAGGCTCATATAGGAAATCAACTTGAAATTTGGAGAAGATGAACCCGGTGTACCTGGAGAGAACATAATGGACGAAAATGCAACTCTGTTAAAAATAATAGAGTCTGGACCTTCTTGATGCAATGCAACAACACAAACAACTGCACCACAATGCAGCTTACATTTATTCTGTGAAGGAAAGAATTCCACTTGAGAAAACAGTACCTTATGAAATCTGTACCACAATGACTTGCCGCGCTGTCATAAATGTTTCAAACCATTTGAGCTGCATGTAGTCTTCTCATGGGCAGGGTCACCCAAACAAAATTTTGTTGTGTATGCAAATTACAGTGGATTAGCAGGGACACGTCAGCTTTGAGGCTTATAGGTCTGCTCCACATGCAAAAAGTCACGTCAAGTCAAATTTATTTGTGTAGCATATTTCAGCAGCAAGGCAGTTCAAAGTGCTTTATGCAATAATAACATAATACAGTAATCAATTATAAAACAGCCATAAACATCACATTTTCTCAATGCCATCATCACAATCATTACGCAAATATACATCAGATCTATTGATCAATGTCAGAGTTATGAATCAAAGGCAGCTCTAAACAAGTGGGTCTTTAGCCTTGATTTTCAGTGAAAAGAACATTTCTCAAATGACCTTTGTATTTTTTCATTTCTAAAATGTTCCTTACCACAATATTTAGAAATGTCTTCACTTACACAAAACCAAAACGTCACAGTCACTGCGGCACGCTTGGATGTGGCAGGAGAAAAAACAAACAAACATGTCACAGGTTTTCATTAGGATTTGGGTTGTGGACTGACACGGCTATGAAAGAAGGTCGAATTTGTATCTGGTGAACCATTTCCATGTTGATGGGTTGATGTTTTTTGAATGATTGTCTAGCTTAAAGGCTTAATCTTGACCCACCTTTCTTGCCAAGGCTGTCAAAACTTTATTCAAAATGTATTTTTAATGAGTCTATGATGCAATGCACTCAAACATAGTTCCCAGGAAACCAGCTCACAACAGTCATTTTTAAATTTACCTCCCTTGCCATCCTGAGCTTACAGTCATAGCAAGATAAACCTTCGTAATTGTTAATCCTAGTGTCCTGTTGCTAAAACAATTGTCCCACTTTGCGCTGTGACGATTTTAACCCCTACTCACAAGAAGTCAGACATCTAAAAAAGGTACAAAGTGTGTTATGTTCTGTAAATGCAATGAGATGACAATGTAATTATCTTTTAATTACAATTATCTAGTTACAAACATGGTTCTAAACCATGTCTACATGGCTTAGAACCATTCACTGTTCAATGTTTTCACTTATTGTGGTGATAACTAACATATTCATAAATAAAGTAAGGATTTCACCGATCATCAGACTAAAATAAATATTTTGCCTTAAAAGACCAAAGAGGCTATGTCTAACAGTAAGTGTAAACAAGCTGCATTGGAAACTGATGTTCATATAAAATATGCAAATGCATTTTTACTAATTTTTATAAGAAGCAAAACTCATTAAGAGTTATTTATCGTTAAAGTGTCACAGTCACTGTTTCAAGTAGTTTCGTGCTTTTAGAAAGCTTCACTTTAAAATGTTAACATTTAAAAAATTTAGAATCCATAAAAACCACAAACAAAAATAATTCCATTGTGCTAGTTAGTGACACATGAAAAGGATAATAGATCAAAGAAGTGGAAAAGAAAGTAATTACACAACCAAAACCTTCCTCATTGTCGGAAAACAGCACATTTAAACAATTATCTCAATTTATACATGTCTGGTTTGAGACAATCTTGCACACACTGAAAATCATGCTTTGAGTAAATAGTTATTTCTATTTGTGCACAGTTGAATTATTTTTGATCCATACTGTTATCAATTTGAAGAATGTCTTTCATGTCACTCAAAGAAAGCTTTTCTTACAAACAATTTCCCTAAAGGCATGAGCAGAAATGTTTGAGATGTTTAAAAATATTGATCATATGACCTTTTCTCATGTGCTTCTTAATTTAATCAATTGTGTGTAGCCATAAATGAAGTTAATCTCTAAGGGAATCAGTGCTCCCCTTGCCTTGTGATGCACAGAAAACCATTTTACTTCCTTTTTCTTAGTGTTACAATGTGCAAATCTGGAACTCTGAGAGTGATAAAACTAGCAGTTACAAACTAAGGAGTTAAAATAAAGCATTTTCTGTTTGTGCCTAGATTTATCTAGTCTTCATGGTGATCAAGCAAAGTCAGCACGGGGTGGTAGGATGTTGTGAAACAGCTGCTTCAAGGCCAGGAGTTCATTTATTTGTCCAATGTCGAGTTTAGGTGGAAAAGTTCACTGGGTTGCCACCTGACCCACCAGAAAGAAAGCCTTTCAGATGTGCACATACTGTATTTAGCACAGTCAGAATATAAATGATGGGAATAAGAAACAAACAACTTTGAGCTGTGGGTCATGAGGCTGAAAGAGAGGCGCTGCAGGCAAAGAGAGAAACCATTTCTAACACCATCCTGATGAGTTTATGCCTGATAAATGAAAAGTCACAACTTTGGGCTGAGAATGTAGCTGATGCTGATTTCTTCCTAAAGTGAGTTTTGATCAGCTTTTTTTATTTATTATTATTTAATGCTAAACTACAAAATGGAATCAAGTTTCTTTGACAGTTTATGAACTTACATCAAATTTAGTTACTTTTAGCTTTAACTAAAACCGAAACAAAAGTTGAAAACTCCTTTTCTTTTGGACTTGCTACCTTATTGTGGTGGAAATGTTTGAGTCCCTCACTGAAAAAAATAAGTCATTGGATGAACATAAAAAAATTATGGAAAGGATTTCCACCTGATTACTTGCTTTATTTCAGCACCATGTACTTGTGTTCCTATTTAAAGCAAATGTGTTAGGTCAACCTAATTTATTAAGATTATTCCAATGTAAAGCAAATGTGTTGGCTCAACTTGTTACAATGGTGATTCAATGGGTGATTCTAAATCAAACATGGCTAATAATATTGTGGTTATTCTTATATAATAAAATGAGTTGGCAAAACATAATTCATTAAGGTTGTTCTAATTTAAACCAAATGTGTTGGCTTAACCAGAATTATGGTAAGGCAATGGATGATTGTAAATCAAATGAGTTGGCTCAACTCCATTCATTAAGGTTATTCAAATTCAAATGAAATGTGTTGGCTCAACATATGTTTTAAAGGTTCCTTTAACTCAGTTACTATAGCGTGACCCAGTGTAATGCAATACAGCCCGCCCAACTAATCTGCAATGTTTAGGACCAAATCATTGATGTAACTTCATTAAGATGAATGTAAATCTAGTTGAAACCACCTTATTTACAGTGGTACCTTCACACTACCTGATTCAGTAGGTCCAACTCACTAAAAGCAAGTTAGCTCAACAAATATGCTTCATGCTAAAAGACAGCTAGTTAATCGTGTGGAATTCTTTCCATTATTTCATGACGTTAATTCAAAGACATATTTTCAAGCGTTAATCAAGCATTTTAAGATAGCACTAGGTGAAAGTGTAGGAAGAACACTCAACAATTAGAAAAGGTACAACACAATTGTATTTTCAGAATTGTTATACATCGTTTTTTTACACAGCACAAAACACAGCTGAGTTGGACATTGAAATAAAAAAACAACTACAAAAAGGTTACAGTTTCATTTCTAAGCCAATTCTTTACAACATAAAACATGTCAGTATAGTTGCTCAACTTAGAGAAATGTAACAATATAAATCTTTTCTACTGCAGACTTTAAACACTCATTTTCCATATGAAACTTTGCTCAACTTAGCAGCGAGTTTCATATTGAGAACTTGTGCTTTCTTTGATAAGTTCTTTCCATCCAATTTCATTATTATTTTCTGTATTACTTCAAAGGTATGCTTGAGTTACTGAGCAAGTTGAGTGCTGAACGCACTAAACTTGAGGGTAGCTCAAGTTTAGAGCATAGATTAGTCCCAGCAGCATCACTATTGCAGAAGATACACTGCCCAAGCTGTTCATAACTTCCACCTCCTCCAGGACAATCCCAACATCCAGATGTGCATCGGCAGCCTCTGCACCCTCTGCTCAAATGACGATTCCGAGGACAGCCTCGGCTTTGGCCATTTCTGCGCATTCATCAACGTCCTAAGGGAGTTAGGGAAGGGTATTGGGGGAGAGACAATTCACATGTAATTAAATAAATAAATTAAGACTGACATTGATTGAGTCACTCATGGACCTTAGTTGGTAAAAGTATTTTAACAACTCTTAGGAGTTCTATTGTAAACACAAAGAGAATTTAACATACCATGTACTCCCTCACCAGCTTCTCTGGATCTTCATTTAGGTACACACAGACCTTTGAGGATGCACTCTCGTCTGACCTCAGCAGTGTCTTCCTAAATATGCAGATCAAAAAACAAAGAGAACAATCTCAAAACTCCAGCAGTATAGGTTCACACACTTGAAAACATAGCTACATTCAAAGGAAGTGACAACAAAAGTGATCAGTGGCTTGCAGTCTATTTGAAAGATATTTAAAATTGTTAGTATCCCTTCATTATGCCATGACTAAAATGGAGTTTAACATCTCATTTAAACATCTAACTGAAGCTGTTAGAGGTTTAAATAAAGACATGAATATATCACCAAAGAATATGTGAAAAGTACAGAATGGTCAACACAGTCTATATCCTTCTACTTAAATGAATATGCAAAGCATTCCATGTCTTACAAGTACATGGACAGTCTATGTGTGGGCATGGATAACGTCGCATATGCCGGTGTTTAAGTGTAAAATGTTTTAACAGGTCATATCTACGAGACAGAGAGACTACACTCCTTACATTTCCACATCCCCACGCAAATAAAGACAAATAAAACAGACTGGCCAAATAAATGTTTAGCTGAACTCTAGCTCTATAAGCTCTCTAACACTACATTCAGTCACTTTAGATCTGGCAAAACTTACTATTAGCCACTGAAATCTATAACTTGATAGCCGATGAGCCCCTTGACCAGTACTTACGCAGGTGGATTACAGACAGGTGATGTTCTGAAAGAGATCAGATATATTTTCAGCCATTAAAATATGCAATTCATAGTGAACTGAGTTGTATCTTTTAGTACAAGTCCCTTGAATGCCTCATGAATATAACCACAGGACACATGCAAGCACATATGTGCAGAACAATGGTGAATTGAACATTGTAGAAAGCAATAGTAACAAAGGTCAAAATGAGCACAAACAATCAACACAAAAAACATCAACATTTCAAAATTAAACCAATGAACTTCAATATTGTTTCTGAGCTACAATTATTTGGGGACAACAAAGAAGAGTCCAAAAAACCCCAACATCTTTACAGCAGAGGAATATGTATTTTAAAGAAAAAAAATAGAAAGCTCAAGTCTGTAATAATGGATAATCCATTGAGAGTTTTAGCCTGACAAAATATACTAGAAATCCATAACTAACAGGTATTTTAGGAACATTTAACAAAGCTCAGAAAGCAATGCTTTCTGCAGGTTTCACCGACTGAAATGTAGGACTTTTTATTACCATAATTAATTAAGAATCTCGATGATGATAGAAAGGTACCAAAGTGTGTGTGTGTGTATCTACATTTACCTCCATAGTAACATTACTGAAATAGAATTAAAATAGTTAGAAATAGACTGATGTTAGATCCGTGTGTTAAAAATCCACTAAACCTCCAGGGAGCTCAGGAGGAGCAAAACTGTGACATTTCCGGGGTCCATTTGTGTCTCTGGCAGCAGCTTTGTGACCCTTACACTACATATGGCTCTGCAGACTTTTTTCGCACAGAATGTACCTAACATGGTGCGGCGATAAATGTAAACAAAAAGCTATCTGCCTTAACCTAACCGACTTAATCTACAGAACATGAAATAATGTGACACAAGTATGGAACATGTAGAAAATGGTGCAAATGGTAGAGAAATTTTAAGTTACATATTTTTATATGGATTTAGATGAAAATAGTTTGACTCTTACCTTTTTCAAATTAAGTAGATGCACGCCAGGAATCTCCCCTCTGCCCTTGAAAAAACCCAACAAGGTGCGAGCCAGTTATCTCGCGTGATTTTCCGTAATCTCTTGATGTCGCTGGATCCTCTTCAGCGGGAGATGAGTCTGACACAATAGCGCTTTGGAACTGACGTCACTGTGTTTTTTTTTATTAGATTAACTTTGACAAATATTGATATTGAATAAAATAATAAAAAAAAACATATATATATATGTTTTTTTAAAAAAAAAAACATATATATATATATATATGTTTTAAAAAAAAAACATATATATATATATATATATATATATATATATATATATATATATATATATATATATATATATATATATATATATATATTTTTTTTTTATTTTATTCAATATCAATATTTGTCAAAGTTAATCTAATAATATATATATATATATATATATATATATATATATATTATATATATATATATTATATATATATATATATATATCTTGGCACAGATATTGATATTTGACAAATATCAATATTTGTCAAAGTTAATCTAATAATATATATATATATATATATATATATATATATATATATATATATATATATATATATATATATATATATATATATATATATATATATATATATATATATATATATATATATATATATATATATCTTGGCACAGCCAAGATACTGCGCAGGACCCTCAAGCTCCCAGGCCTCTGTTAGAGGCCTGGGAGCTTGAGGTATTAGATGTATTCAATTTAAGATAACGTCATTCAATCACGTTAGTTCAGTTGAGAGAAAAAACCGATTGTCTCGCGTGTTCTCGCGTGATATCCCGTGATCTCACTCGTTGTCGTCAGCACAATATCAGTCTAACTATAATGAATCATGTTAGTTCAACATGATTCAATTTTATAAATGTGAAGTCGTGGAATATCTTGTTTATCCAACATGATTTTATCACGTTTTCACTTCAAACCCAACATTATTGTGCGAAAGGTACATGATATTTTTTTGTTAATGTAATACGCCCCGACGTTCTTTTTTTTTTTGGCGGAAGATCTATCTGACGTAATTGAATCACGTTATCTCACCTTGAATACATTTTATTCCATTTGCGAGAAAAAACCGATTGTCTCGCGTATTCTCGCGTGATATCCCGTGATTTCCCGTAATCTTGCGTGAACTTGCGTGATATCGCGTGATCTCACTCGTGGTCTTCAGCATAGGATCGGTCTGACTATAATGAATCATGTTCGCTCAACATGATTCAATTTTATAAACGTTGAAGTTGTGGAATATCTTGTTTATGCAACATGATTGTATCATGGTTTTGGCTCAAACATGCAATTATTTAATTAACAGTACATGATATTCTTTTGTTAATGTGATAACCCCTGAGGTTCCTTTTTTACAGTGCTCCATGAACTCTGAGCACCTTCATTAACCAGACTGGTTACTCTCACGGTTTTTCTATCATAACCTGGTTCTGGGTCAGATGGCCACAAAATATGTCAATCAAAAGTCCTTGCAATGATTTTGGAGTTGTGATCCATGGGCTTTGAGTTACTCTATCACATTCCATCGCAATTTCTTTCCCTTTTCGGTCATCATCATTTTATGATCACTTAATGTCCTTCCAAGCTGTGATGCGTTTCACCCTTTAGCTGGAGCGTATTCTGTTTATTGGATTAAGCGAATCCCTGTCTCCCAGAATCACTCTTTATCTGTAAAGTTTTGTTTCTTTACTAAATGGGTTCTACTGTTCTGCTCATCCTGGTTCCTGTTCAGTCCTTCCTCCGATTTTAGTATGTAAGTTTCTTATTTTGAATTTTGATGCCATTATGTCCTTTTCATCAGCAATAAACTAAAGGCTTATTTTGGACCCGGTTACCTGAGCTGGTTTTCAGTGAAATCCTAAGATTTAGTTTTTTCTTTCTTTTTTTTTTTTTTTTTTTTGCATTCCAACCACTTGTTTACACATTTTTGTAGTATATGCCTCTGGTCTTTTTCTCTCATCAAGTCCATTACATCAAATTACTGATGAAGACATAAAGAATTTGTTACCGATACCTAAATTGGTCCTTTTTGACAAAAGACCATTGTTCACAGAATATTCCTCTCATATGTATTAATCGTGCTTTAAATAAGGTTTAAAGCTTAAAAAAGAAGTAAAAAATGTTGCTCAAGAAACTAGCTTTGAACGTGACGAAGTAATGAAATGCTGTTGTTCAGGACACACAGCATTTTGTATCGTAAAATGTGATCCTCAAACCAAATTATGTATTTCCCCTCCAAATGTACACCACACAGGTTCATTTCCTATTACTGGTGCTCTACTTTAAATAGCTCTCCAAACTTCAAAACATTCCCAAGTTGTAGCCACTGAAGTTACAGGAACATACATCTAATGCCTACTGGCTGAGGTCAGGCCGCTCATATGTTGGAACTGAATCAACAGCTTAATTTCCCTGATTCATTCTGGCCATTAAATCATTTTAGTCAGAAGCAAATGGAGAGCTGTTTGCTGTTTATCAGACTGAAAGGCTTCCTCTTCGCTCATTTAATGATAGCATTACAGTAATATAGGTGTTTACGATAGGTGTGGGGCTTATTTAGAGTTAATAAAATATTCCCTTTCCTATGTAATGAAGGGTGCCGTTTGACATAAGTGCTTTTTGTTTGTTCTGTTTGGTCTCAAGTGTGAGGAGAGAACCATTAACTTGAGACAAACATTTTTACCAGCGGTTTGTGAAAGCCTTCTCTGAAACGAACGAGAGGAGAGGCTCTGATGTGAAGCTTTCTTGTCGACTTTGCTCATTCCAAGGAGCAACACGGTGAGAGAGCGAGAGAGGAAGTTTTGAAATAAAAGTTTATTTGCATTTTTGAAATGCAAATAAAGACAGAGAATTTCAGAAAAGTTCTTAAATGTAAAATAAAATACATTTTGAGTTTGTGGAAGGTCTATTATAAAACAAACTGTGGAATGTTCCTTTTTTTTTTTTTTACCTGGGTAGATACAGTTCTCAAATAATGAGTTCATTCTTTGATTAAAAAAAAAAATCCAAACAAATTTATATGAAAAGGTATTTACCCAATAAAGGTTCCAACCTTGATGGTGGCAGTTGCTGCTTGGCCTCAAAGTATTTGTGGTGATCAAAAATGAGTCTTGTATGTCGCTGTGGAGCAATTTTGGGCAAATTTTGTTTGTAGAATTGTTTTGACGTCAACCAGACTGAATCATTGATGAGCATGTCCTTTCAGATGTCATTGCTTCACAATGCTTTCCATCTTGCGTGCCCATTAGTGAAATCAATAACTTCAGATAAGTTATTGATGCTCTCTTGGAGTAATTTTGGCAGACTAGCTGCTCCATGTTGTGGATATTGGCTCCCAGTGCAGTTTTGCAGAGCCCCAAAGTCCTAGGAATGGATTTGTGACCCTTTCCAGAAACATTGGTTGAACTGAATTTGTTCCCTATTTCTTCTTCGTTTTCTTTTCATTGGAGCATAGTATTTAGCCTACTTCATGTTCCCAGATAGCTTCTATTGAAGAAATTACTTTACTTTGTAGGTATGGCGATGAGAAAGACCAGGAATGAGTGTGACTTATCAAATAAATAAAATCCCCACATTAAAACAATTGTTGTATTCACTTCAGGTTACATTTGCCTGGCATTAACATTTGCTTCATGATCTGGTATACCTAAGATTGTATATGTGATATGGTTGACAAAATATAAAGCAGTGGGTTTTTGTTTTTCAGTTGAATTTGATGACGCTTCCCTTGGGATCCCAGAAGCTCAGCGCAGATGAGCGTGCACTACGGCTTCAAAAACCCACAACTTAGGAGCTGCAGTTAAGCGAGATCCTTTAAAACAGCCAAACCGCTTCAAACAGCAGCCAAACAAGATCCACATTGTTCGATGGCATGCCCAAAGTGGCCATAACCCAGGCACGGCCCCATAAACAGATTGTAATTGGTTTAATTATCATATAATTTAAAAAATATGTTTTAATCTGGGGTCCTCTCCTTTTATTTTTCTAGAGCCAAGTGGAAATGAGACATGGGGCCCTGTAACAAATTCAATATGCTTTTTATGTAAACACCTTAAAAAGCTCAAGGGGAAACAGAGGCGAAAGAATTAGCCACAATGCAGAACGTAAATAAGAAGTTTCAAAAGTTAAAGCACTAAAAGTTCTCTTTATTCCAAGAAAACATTGAGGTGGAGATAAAGCCACTGACAACATGCCCCCCTACTGCCTCTATGGCTGGTTTTCAGATAATGAAACAGGGCAGCAGACCGTTTAGCAACAACTGCTTCCTTCCTGGATGGAGGTACGACTGGTGGAGAAGGATAAGAGACAAGAACGAGTCAGAGGCGGCAATCAGACTCCTGAAGAAAGTTTGTCGGCTCCGACTGCCCAACTGCAAAAAGAGTGGAATTAAACCACCTGCTGAGACTTCACAGAGCATGGAGCAATTCATGACTCAACCACTACTGCAAAAAACACAAAGAAACATGTGAGAACACCACGCACTGCAGCACAACTCGCAAGAATGCTCAGCTTGTTTACACTGAAAAAAATAAGTCATTGGATGAACATAAAAAAATTATGGAAAGGATTTCCACCTGATTACTTTGCTTTATTTCAGCACCATGTACTTGTGTTACTCCTATTTAAAGCAAATGTGTTAGGTCAACCTAATTTATTAAGATTATTCCAATGTAAAGCAAATGTGTTGGCTCAACTTGTTACAATGGTGATTCAATGGGTGATTCTAAATCAAACATGTTGGCTCAACGTATTATATTGTGGTTATTCTTATATAAATAAAATGAGTTGGCAAAACATAATTCATTAAGGTTGTTCTAATTTAAACCAAATATGTTGGCTTAACCAGAATTATGGTAAGGCAATGGATGATTGTAAATCAAATGAGTTGGCTCTACTCCATTCATTAAGGTTATTCAAATTCAAATGAAATGTGTTGGCTCAACATATGTTTTAAAGGTTCCTTTAACTCAGTTACTATAGCGTGACCCAGTGTAATGCAATACAGCCAGCCCAACTAATCTGCAATGTTTAGGACCAAATCATTGATGTAACTTCATTAAGATGAATGTAAATCCAGTTGAAACCACCTTATTTTACAGTGGTACCTTCACACTACTTGATTCAGTAGGTCCAACTCACTAAAAGTAAGTTAGCTCAACAAATATGCTTCATGCTTAAAGACAACTAGTTAATCGTGTGGAAATCCTTTCCATTATTTCATGACGTTAATTCAAAGACATATTTTCAAGCGTTAATCAAGCATTTTAAGATAGCACTAGGTGAAAGTGTAGGAAGAACACTCAACAATTAGAAAAGGTACAACACAATTGTATTTTCAGAATTGTTATACATCGTTTTTTTTACACAGCACAAAACACAGCCGAGTTGGACATTGAAATAAAAAAACAACTACAAAAAGGTTACAGTTTCATTTCCCAGCCAATTCTTTACAACATAAAACATGTCAGTATATTTTCTCAACTTAGAGAACTGTAACAATATAAATCTTTTCTACTGCAGACTTTAAACACTCATTTTCCATATGAAACTTTACTCAACTTAGCAGCGAGTTTCATATTGAGAACTTGTGCTTTCTTTGATAAGTTCTTTCCATCCAATTTCATTATTATTTTCTGTATTACTTCAAAGGTATGCTTGAGTTACTGAGCAAGTTGAGTGCTGAACGCACTAAACTTGAGGGTAGCTCAAGTTTAGAGCATAGATTAGTCCCAGCAGCATCACTATTGCAGAAGATACACTGCCCAAGCTGTTCATAACTTCCACCTCCTCCAGGACAATCCCAACATCCAGATGTGCATCGGCAGCCTCTGCACCCTCTGCTCGAATGACGATTCCGAGGACAGTCTCGGCTTTGGCCATTTCTGCGCATTCATCAACGTCCTAAGGGAGTTAGGGAAGGGTATTGGGGGAGAGACAATTCACATGTAATTAAATAAATAAATTAAGACTGACATTGATTGAGTCACTCATGGACCTTAGTTGGTGAAAGTATTTTAACAACTCTTAGGAGTTCTATTGTAAACACAAAGAGAATTTAACATACCATGTACTCCCTCACCAGCTTCTCTGGATCTTCATTTAGGTACACACAGACCTTTGAGGATGCACTCTCGTCTGACCTCAGCAGTGTCTTCCTAAATATGCAGATCAAAAAACAATGAGAACAATCTCAAAACTCCAGCAGTATAGGTTCACACACTTGAAAACATAGCTACATTCAAAGGAAGTCACAACAAAAGTGATCAGTGGCTTGCAGTCTATTTGAAAGATATTTAAAATTGTTAGTATCCCTTCATTATGCCATGACTAAAATGGAGTTTAACATTTTATTTAAACATCTAACTGAAGCTGTTAGAGGTTTAAATAAAGACATGAATATATCACCAAAGAAATATGTGAAAAGTACAGAATGGTCAACACAGTCTATATCCTTCTACTTAAATGAATATGCAAAGCATTCCATGTCTTACAAGTACATGGACAGTCTATGTGTGGGCATGGATAACGTCGCATATGCCGGTGTTTAAGTGTAAAATGTTTTAACAGGTCATATCTACGAGACAGAGAGAGACTACACTCCTTACATTTCCACATCCCCACACAAATAAAGACAAATAAAACAGACTGGCCAAATAAATGTTTAGCTGAACCCTAGCTTTATAAGCTCTCTAACACTACATTCAGTCACTTTAGATCTGGCAAAACTTACTATTAGCCACTGAAATCTATAACTTGATAGCCGATGAGCCCCTTGACCAGTACTTACGCAGGTGGATTACAGACAGGTGATGTTCTGAAAGAGATCAGATATATTTTCAGCCATTAAAATATGCAATTCATACTGAACTGAGTTGTATCTTTTAGTACAAGTCCCTTGAATGCCTCACGAATAAAACCACCGGACACATGCAAGCACGTATGTGCAGAACAATGGTGAATTGAACATGGTAGAAAGCAATAGTAACACAGGTCAAAATGAGCACAAACAATCAACACAAAAAACATCAACATTTCAAAATTAAACCAATGAACTTCAATATTGTTTCTGAGCTACAATTATTTGGGGACAAAAGAAGAGTCCAAAAAACCCCAACATCTTTACAGCAGAGGAATATGTATTTTAAAGAAAAAAAATAGAAAGCTCAAGTCTGTAATAATGGATAATCCATTGAGAGTTTTAGCCTGACAAAATATACTAGAAATCCATAACTAACAGGTATTTTAGGAACATTTAACAAAGCTCAGAAAGCAATGCTTTCTGCAGGTTTCACCGACTGAAATGTAGGACTTTTTATTACCATAATTACTTAAGAATCTCGATGATGATAGAAAGGTACCAAAGTGTGTGTATCTACATTTACCTCCATAGTAACATTACTGAAATAGAATTAAAATAGTTAGAAATAGACTGATGTTAGATCCGTGTGTTAAAAATCCTCTAAACCTCCAGGGAGCTCAGGAGGAGCAAAACTGTGACATTTCTGGGGTCCATTTGTGTCTCTGGCAGCAGCTTTGTACACTAGATATGGCTCTGCAGACTTTTTTCGCACAAAATGTACCTAACATGGTGCGGCGATAAATGTAAACAAAAGCTATCTGCCTTAACCTAACCGACTTAATCTACAGAACATTAAATAATGTGACACAAGTATGGAACAAGTAGAAAATGGTGCAAATGTAGAGAAATTTTAAGTTACATATTTTTATATGGATTTAGATTAAAATAGTTTGACTCTTACCTTCTTCAAATTAGGTAGATGCACGCCAGGAATCTCCCCTCTGCGCTTGAAAAAACCCAACAAGGTGCGAGCCAGTTATCTCGCGTGATTTTCCGTAATCTCTTGATGTCGCTGGATCCTCTTCAGCGGGAGATGAGTCTGACACAATAGCGCTTTGGAACTGACGTCACTGTGTTTTTTTTTTATTAGATTAACTTTGACAAATATTGATATTGAATAAAATAAAATTATATATATAAAATATGCAAACATATATATATATATATATATATATATATATATATATATATATATATATATATATATATATATATATATATATATATATATATATATATATAGGGTCCTGCGCAGTATCTTGGCTGTGCCAAGATACTGCGCAGGACCAAGCAGTATCTTGGTCCCAGGCCCAGAGGATAAGAACCACCCGCGGTGGGTATATATATGTTAATTAGATGTATTCAAGTTGAGATAACGTCATTCAATCACGTTAGCTCACCTTGAATACATTTTAGTTCAGTTGAGAGAAAAAACCGATTGTCTCGCGTGTTCTCGCGTGATACCCCGTGATCTCACTCGTTGTCGTCAGCACAATATCAGTCTGACTATAATGAATCATGTTAGCTCAACATGATTCAATTTTATAAATGTGAAGTCGTGGAATATCTTGTTTATCCAACATGATTTTATCACGTTTTCGCTTCAAACCCAACATTATTGTGTGAAAGGTACATGATATTTTTTTGTTAATGTAATACGCCCCGACGTTCTTTTTTTTTCGGCGGAAGATCTAGCTGACGTAATTGAATCACGTTATCTCACCTTGAATACATTTTATTCCATTTGCGAGAGAAAACCGATTGTCTCGCGTGTTCTCGCGTGATATCCCGTGATTTTCCGTAATCTTGCGTGAACTTGCGTGATATCCCGTGATCTCACTCGTGGTCTTCAGCATAGGATCGGTCTGACTATAATGAATCATGTTAGCTCAACATGATTACATTTTATAAACGTTGAAGTTGTGGAATATCTTGTTTATGCAACATGATTGTATCATGTTTTTAGCTCAAACATGGAATTATTTAGTTAACAGTACATGATATTCTTTTGTTAATGTGATAACCCCTGAGGTTCCTTTTTTACAGTGTACTTTGAGTGCCTCTTTACTGGCAGATTTATGTGCAGAGCCAAGAACGTCTGCTTGGCACAGCCACAAGGGCGACATGTAAATGAGAAAAGAGTAAAACCCAACCCCAATCATGTACGATCATGTCTAATTAACTGGGAGCTGTGGGTGGAATCAGATCACATACAACAGAAATACTACAGATTAACTACAGTTTATAAGGTGTTTTGCAATAATAAGCTGGAGGGGGTTTAATTTCTATGCAGACATGCTTTTAAACTAGCCGTGACGCTTTGATGTTTAATCATTCAATTTACTTAATTAAGATACAATGTCTTACAAAAGTACTCATAACCCTGAGACGTTGTTTGCATTTTATAAGTCACTTTGTTTACATTTTGTCAGAAACCTCAATACATTTTATTGGGATTGAATCTGATCAACCAATACAAAGTCGTGAATAAGATAGAAACTGAACTTATTGGCCTACATAGTAAACATAGATGCTTCTCAATAATAAAAATATGACCGAAAAGTTTATTTATTTTGGGTAATATCTCTGTTAATATATAGAGCAATTGCACAGAGACTGATATATTTCATACATCTATTTTAATTCATCTAGTTCTTAGAACAAAATAAAGTGTTGATAAAAAATGGAGACATGAAAGTGTCTTATGAAAAGTGATACTAGCTTTTATTGATATATTCTATGACAGACAAAAACTCTAAAGGTTCAGATTTTGTGTTTTAGAGGTAAAAATGTTTGATCCCAAGCAAAGTATGTTCGGATCAAAAGTATTTATTCTTTTCCCCTGAAAATAAAACTCAGGGCAGGAAGAGTCACAGAAACAGCTGCATCCCAAAAGAAACCCATTTTTGGTGTCTTGTTTTACTCCTGGAAATTTGCTTAATCTCAACATTAAGTGTGTTTTGTTCAGAGACAATGCTGTGTCGCCTTTAAAAACAAATGCTCTCATGCTGTCATACAAAATTTATGGCCTGACTACAATTTCTAACAGAGACAAAATGAGGACTAAATTGCTTTGAGTCATCAGATTCCTTTAGGGAAATATTTGGAATGACTGGGTATGACACTAGAAGCAATTTTGAAAAAGCTGCCAAAGATGAAGAGGAAAAAGTAGTTGAGGTATCAGGGCCTTTCCAAGGAATAATCTTACTGTCATCGGTGTCAGGCTTGGGTTTGGTCTTTTCCGAAAGATACACAGTGAAATGGTTTTTAATAGCCCTATTGACAATCTAGTAAATCCAGATATTTTCTTTTTTTAAAATGTCAGGGTCTTTCAGGAAGCAAGAAAAGAAAAAAGGAAAGTTGTCAAAGAGGTGACTCAACACCAAGTTTATGTTTTATTGAAGAACTCAAAGTCGACCTGCAAGAAAAGAAGCTATTGTGAAGTTTCCAGCTCATATTTCAGTTCATTAAGTAAAAATCTACATTGTGATTTTTGTTTAGAGGTCTGGGGGAGGAAGTTGGGAGAAATGTTGCCTGATAGTAATAGATTAGAGACCCCTCAAACCAGCACCCTACAGAGATATTTAAAAGTGCTTTGTTGTGAACCCAGTATGTCTGTAAATGTGCACAACCAGTACTGTTATGCTAATGCAGACATAAATTAATCAGAACTTTCCTCTCTATGACCTTAGTTCACTTTAACAAGCCATGCAGTTGTTGTGCAAGTCTTGCTTTTCTCTGTGTAATGAATCTGACATTTAGTCATGAGGATTTAACTACCTAAAGAAATAGAGCTGTCAAATCGTCATTGCAACGACGCGTATCATGTCACAAACGCTAAAAGTCCATCTGCAGTTTGTTTCCCCAAGTACTCACTTCAAGCTAATGGTTCACATGTGAAGGATGAAAGATCAGTAAAAATACTAAGTTACAATCAAATTGCAAACCCTTTCTCCTTCATTTGGCACAGAGAAAAGAAAAATAATATGGAAAAAAAAGAGAGTTAAGCTAAGCGAAAGCAGACAGAGGATAAAACTGCTGTGAATATATGGTTTATACTTTATCCACAGTTTATCTATGTTTTCTGTTTACATTATCTTAGCAGCAAAAATGCTCACTCTGCATTTTCTGAAGTATCAATAATTATTATTTCTATGAACTATTTTTATGTTGAGGAAACTGCTTGTTTTCTCTCTTTAACAATGGTCTATTGGATACTGCTGATCCAAGTGACAAGTTATTATCCTAATATGGTATTCATGTCCTATTTTTTATAAGGTATGGTTAACAAAGGATTTTTTGTTTTTAAAAGGTGTATTTAAAATTCCTCATCTGCTTTGAAAAAGAATGGAAAGGGCAATTATAATTTATTTTTGTTTTCTACTTTCAATATTTACAGGTTTCATGGCTCTAAAATTTGATATTTGGCCTTCAAAGGGCAACATGCTGGTTTATTGGGAACTCACATCACAGCTCTTACCTATCCTCAAAATGTGCACTTCATTTGCAGCTTCAAGCTCAACATCACGTCACTATTTTCAAAACAAACTCTCTCCTCATTAGACGTTAGAAAAGTGATGGAGCGACAGAGGGCAGAGGGAGGGGGAAAAAAATCTGGAAAACAAAACTTAGAAATAAAGATAAATTGAAAAGAGAGGAAAAATGAGAAACAGCGAAAATGAAAGAGTGTTTTTGTTGATGTGAGCCAAATGACAGGCGCTGGGACACGAATGTGAAGACTTAATGGGCCTGGCCTCAGAAGTTGGCCTCCCCTTTGGTAAAATGAAAAGCCTGTGGAGCCGGCTCCTGTGATGGATGAAGCGTTGCGCTCGCCCAGTCCTGACAGATTCTGGGAAAGTGCCTGAGCCGTCTCCGGTCCTGATAAAGAAATAAAAGGAGAGCCAGTCCGTCTTGCTTCTGGCGGAACAGAAAAGCTTTAAAAATCTGATCGGTTTGCCCAACCACGAACCTACAAAGTCTAGTCACGACAACATCAGCGTTTAATTAATTATTATAAACACACTTGACCCCGTTGGTCAAAGGTGGTGACCTTATAAGTTTATGACCCACCGATTTTAATAAACTACCAATACGGAGGGCTGGAAGTGAGCCCACATGGGTCTGTTCAGGAGATGTCTCCAATCTGTTTCTAATTGGTACCATCTTCCTTCCAGAGTGACATCACTGAAGTTAAGGCGGAGGTGATGGGGACCAGATGGTGCAGAGACAGTGACAAGCCACTCTTCCTCACTCCTCACCCATGTGGTTTTGTTTCAGTCTTTTGCTTATCTTATCTCTTAGATCGCAGGGATTCATCCCCCTCCATCGGCTCCATCAAGATGTTTTTTATTGCCTCTGGTTTCCAATATAATTGCAGTGAACTAAATCAATGCTCCTTCACTTTACCTCACACATTCTTCATGCCGGCTGCGATTGATCTCACAAGATCAGTTTTCTTTTTATACAATGAATAGATTGGTGTAAAAATTAAGCCCTGATTTCTGTCAAATCCTTCTGCAAGTCTGCGACCTCTAATTAACACCCCCTGCCCCATCATTTCCCAAAAGTGATCCAATCCAGCCCCAGTGGCAAGCGCTACTGACCTGGCGAAGGTCGAACCTCTCCAGCGTTTCACGCCTGCATGCAGAAACGCAAGAGTCAAGAGTCGCATTGATCCTATGTGTGGGTGTTCATTTCAGATTCCTGTTAGGATCCATCCAGGGCATTGATTTTACCATCTCCTCTGATTAGGCAATTGAGGGGAACATAACGGCGCTCCAAAGGGGCCTAATCAGGAGGACTCATCCCAAAGGGCGGCTGATGAAAAGTGAATGTAAAAGTGTAAAAGAGAAGAGGACAAAATTAATTAACTCAAATCGTACATTGGTTATTAATTCTTTTTTATAATGATCCAATACTTAGGCAAGAAAACAATTTGTACAAAGAAATGTATTTACATCATTGTAGAGTGGATGAGTAACTGAAATCTGCAAAATTCTTAAAACCTCCTCTGAAATGGCCTATGTTGATAGTTCAAACACCAAATATACCGTAATATGCATGAACACACACGGTAAACTGCCTTGACACTACAGCAAAAAATAATGTTTACATTGTTTTCCTTATCTCCACTCTTGGGGATCCAGCCAAGCAGCACCAAAGCAAATGAATGCTTTGCAAATGCCAGCCAATAGCGTATCAACAAGCAATGCAACCTGGGAAACCTTGGAGTTGCTTTGTCAGCCGTGACCTGACAGCTGAAGCTCAGCCCAAACAGGCTTTGAAACAGATCCCAAACACCGAAGCTAATCAACAACAGCAAAGATGAGAAAGAGAGAAACTGACATGTCGGGATGGCCTAGTTAAAGCCTCGGGCTAAAACTGATAAAAATGCTATGCTAGGAGCCAGGAGTCAAATTTATGACAATACTGAGCATCCATGCATGCAGTAATTTTTGGGATGGCATCAAAACACAGCTAAATAATACCTGAAAATGATGAGCAGAATAAAATACAATGTTGATGTTTGTTTTTAAGAAGAGATTATCCTATTTGCTTTATATATGTTCCTGCTCCAGCTAAGTTTATACAGATGTCAACATGTCCTGCAGAAACCAATTAAAGCAGCTCTACTGAAGCAGGGAAAAGTATTCGATGTGAAAGGTAGCTTGGCCTCGGGGTTACGATGGGTCAGCATTGTAGCCTAAGCTACAAGTAACTGATGTCATTCTAATTTAAAGTCATAGTAAAGTGTTCTTAACCATTTATCGGCTTGACTTATTGTGCCAAAAGACAAGCATTGTTCAGCCTTATTTATTGCTTAGGCTTAATCCCAGTTTTACTTTGCAATGTTTTACAGGATGCAAAGGCCCTTTTTGATTTAATTTTCTTTTATGAGTGGTTAACAGCTGAAGTTATCCTCAGCCACACACAGTTCTCCCAATTACATTTTTGTTTCTTTAAAGTTAGTGAACTGTACCTTTTGAAGCAAAAGCAAGTTGTAAAAAGGGGATGAATTATAGTAAGAAAGTAATAATTACGCATTCTGTAATTCTATTATTTGGAAGAAACTGAAAGTCAGATGGGCCTGGCAGAAACAATAAGAGCTGCTAAGCTCTGTCTGGGCAGCAGCTCCAAAAAGTGATTCAGGGAAAAGTTAAAAATGAGCAAACAGCAGCAAAGCTTCCAGGTTTTCCAGATTTGTGACTTGAGCAAAGCAACATGACATGTTCTGCTTAATGATTTCAGACCTGGACAAAAGAGAGTAGACACAAAGCTTGTCTCAGCCTGTGACACGGATCACATGCAAGAAGCTGAAGTCGCCTCCAAGCACACAGTCCAGACCACAGAGCGTGGATCCAGTCACAAAAACGGAGGGAGACTGTCCAGGCATTCTTCTCTGTCTGTGTCAACAATGACACACCTCTGCTCCCCAGCTGGTCTCCTCCCTTCTCTTGGATGTCTTTCAAAACACACAGGCCTGCGTCACAGTGGAAAGCCACTTCAGACTGCTTTTGTTCATGATTCTTCTCTGTCAATCCATAATCCCGGTCTTATATGGGGGTCTGCCTGTCTCATTCTGGTCCCTCTTGTTCTCTTTCTTTATAGGAATAAAAGCAGCAGTTGAAGAAGTAGCCCACCCCAGGGGTTGAAAGCTTGTATCCCATCCAACCCTGAAAGCTGTTTTCACTCAAAACATTGTCAGCGTGCCCAAGCATGTCAAAGGAAGTTATTCGTAACAAGGGGGATAGCGAGCTATCCTTTAGATCTGTCATCAGGCTGTGGAGGGGAAGCTCTCCGCTCACTGGCCGCAACACCTTGGCCAGCCAATCGGAGGGCAGGAAGGGAAAATAAATAGAGGGCTCTGTCCCTTAATGGGCGGCTCACACTGGTGGTTTCATCATCCTAATGGTGAGTCGTGGCAACAGTTTATATTTCCTATTTTCCCTACCAATCCCTCTCTATTTCCCCAGTGCTGACCACTTTTAAACACAGCATATGAAACATTCTTAAAGTTGGTAAAAGAGATTTTTAACCAAAAATCAGCTGGTAATAACACAGTAAGGATATGTCCAAAAGATGTCTGGAAATGAAAGGAAGAAGGATTATTCTTCCATGTTTTTAATACAGCTATAGTATCTTGGTGCATTTCTTAAATGCTCAACAAGTCTTTAAAAAGCAGCCTAAACTGTCAGAGTAAGCAGCAAGTGCCAATGAACATTTAAAGTATTTTAAGCGTGGTAGCAAATTTTCAATTGGATTTGGCTCTGGATTTTGACTCAGCCAGTTGCAATATATAAAAAAATCCTAGTTTTCTTCAGACAACTAGGATTTATGCTGGTTGTCAACCAGCATATTTACATCTCAGCATGTTTGTATGCGAAAACAATTACGTTTTACCTATTAATCAATTTGGTGGTAGACAAAATCCTTTATACTTATGTTATAAACTTTGATTTGACAATTTTTTTCATAGGAAACAAAGGGAAACATTAAAGCAGCATTGTTTGACAAACATAAAATTGTATTTTAGTAGCAATGAAGTCATTCTTCAACATCTGTTAGTTAAAAACTTTTCTTGCAGTCAAAAAAAAACTATATGGCAGTTTTCAGTTTGTATTTGCTGCATTTGGATTCTCCTCATTAGATGGTTTAAAAGCAGAACAAAAAAATTTACTGAACTGCCAAAATCATTAGAAAAAGTCTGGAAGACTTTTGAAAAGGCTATAATTTTTTTATTTTTATTTTTTAAAGTTCTCTGTCCAAGATTATATACGCTCTAAAGTGGGTAAGAAGATAGATGATCAAAATGTTTTGCTCAACATTTTAAAAGGCTACAAGCCTTTTACACATTTGTCTTATTTGTCTATGCTGCTTGTAATTCCCTCAATGCAACAAGTCTAACCAGCTCTCTTGGTAAAAAAACAAACTTTATTAAAAGATCATAGGAAGGCGGTCCGACAATAGCAGCAGTCATCAATCAAAGACTGCCATGGTGTGCGTGACGCGGTGGGAGGTTTGGTTGGAAGAGCATCACAGAAAGTGACTCATGCCTCTCCAGATTTGTTGGTGCACTTCCCTCCTGTCTCCTCCTCCCGCACCAGGAATGTCACTGCAATCAAAGAAGATGTCGTGGGCGATTTTTCAATCGCAGACAAAGAATTGAAACTGAACACAAACAAATAGCAAATGTGTTGGCACTACACACACAGGGACGATGACACTGCAGCTTTATGGCACGATAGGCAGGAACACAAGCTCAATTAAACTCTAACGCTGATAGAAAACAAGCCAAGCTGCACTCAGTCAATTGTCTAACCATTATTCAACACATGAGGCTAATTTGTCCCTGGCAATTTCCATCTTGGTTGGCTGATGGACTGCAGGAGAGATAGAACAAAGTAGACGTGGTTGCATTATGATTTCCAACCAAACCAAGGCAGCCACAAACACCATATATAAATGTTAGCTCTCTTGCCAATCTCCTGCTATTCTGCCTCTGTCAACACACCATGGAAGCCGTGACGCACTGGCCGAGGCCGGACGCAAAGCTAACTTGAAGGATGCAGCAAATGTGAACCGTCTGATGCGGAACTGGAATCATTTGACTAAATTAGACAAGTTAAATGTGTTGGAGCCTGTGGTTAGCAGAATATAAAGAGAAGAGTCACTAATCCATCCACACACATTTGTCAACGCGGAGGGATGAAGCACGCGCCCGTGCGCTGGCAGACACACCAAGCTTTGTGGGTAATGGTGGCTGGATGGGTGTTAGAGGGGCGCCACTGTGGTTGTACTGGGCTGTCTGGGAGCATAAAGTGGCCTTCTCATGGTTCTCCTCATGCCTGGGTGGTCTGACCAGGGGGCTAATGTGTGTGTGGACAGGGACGGACGTGCTCTCGTCCTGCTAAGGTGAGAGGAGTGAATGTGTGTGTGGCAAAGACTGCCAGAGCTGTGCCCACACATGGAGCAACACTGATCGTCCTATTCAACACACGCACACACACACACACACGTACACAGGCTAGCACAGTGACCATGTATGTGGAACAAATATTTTGACAGAGACGGTCAGACTATAGGGCGTCTCCTCTCTCTCTGAGCGGGATCCGCTTGGTGTTGGGCTGGGTTCTGCACAGGATGGTCTTGCTGTGTTCAAACAGGACCATAGGAAAACCTCAGCCACTTTTAGAGTCAGTCAACCCCCTCCCCAAACTCCCTCCCCTTACCCCCAAATCCCGCCCCGACGACTGAAACACCAACACTGAGCCATCAGAGTGTGGGGAGAGGAGGACAGCCGATTCCTTGGGTTTCTAAGTTGTGGTCAAGAAGAAAAAAAATAAACATTTTCTTCCAACGAGATTTCAACAGGGAGATATACAGCCTGTCGCCATTCCAGTTACATTGAGGGGGAAAAAAACTGTCCTTCTCCTTCTCTCATAAGTGCCAGGCTATTTTGGTTTCCCAAAATATTTTCTGAGTCCTGAAGAGCTGCTTTTATATATCTGTCGCTGTTGCTGCTTGAAAGCGAGAGTGTCAACTGAAAAGGACCATTCAGCAGCCAGAATCAAAGTCCTCCGACTATGTAAAATGGTCCACTATTGAGAGCTGGTGGGGGGGCAAAACTACAACACTACAGTATCTAATGTGTGCTTCTCTAAATGCTCCAGTGTGGAAGGACTCAATGTGTTTAAATTGTTTTGTGAAACAGAAACACAACATGAGAAAATATAAGAATAAAACCAGGAAGGAGACTGTGAAGAGGAGAGATAATGACGGACAGGAAACCCAGCATGCTGGGTAATGGCAGGAACTGAGTGAAAGAAACAGACTCACTCAAAACTGCTGAAACAATGAGATGAAAACCTGGTCAGTCCAATTAACAATGTTGAGCAGCTGGGTAAGGATGCTTATTGAAAAGCTGAGTAAAATTGAAGTAACAGAGAAAATAATACACACGAATCCACAAAGGACACATAAGGATTTTATCAATCCAAAAACTAGAGACTTGCACTAAAGGCAGGGCTCCCCAAAGTCGGTCCTCGATGTCCGGCATCCTGCATGTTATCTCCCTGATTTAACGCACCTGGATCAAATGATGGCTTGTTAGAGGCCTAAGAAGAACACTGACATTCTGAAATGGTTGTCACTACCACAAAGGAGAGAATTAAAACATGCAGGATGCCGGCCCTCGAGGACCGACTTTAAAGACCCCTGCACTAAGGTTTTAACCAAACCAATGCATCAACAGATGAAGAATGTAACAACCTTAAAGCCAAAAGTTTAAACATATATAGAAACGTGTGACAAAGTTAGAACAAAATAATCCCACTCAGTCACAACAAACACCAAGTTTCAAAGACCTGCGAATCGTGGCAGACATGACTATTTCAGTGACATTCAATTTAATGTAAACCTCCAAAAATATCAGATTTCTGAACAAGTATGATGATCTTTTAACTCATCATTCCAGGTACTGCGCCTTGCCTTGATCTAAACCATTTCCCTCTAAATCTGTGGGTATTTAGGGTCATCATCATAAGATTTTTGTTTCATATGTGTTGTGTCATCTATTTTCAAAGTATTCATTTTTTTAGTTGTAGTCTTGAATTTACTTGTATTCTAATATTTACATGTTTAGATATTAATATATTTTTCTCTCTCTCTTTTTCTTTTATTCTTCCTTAGATCCCAACACGTCCATAATCCCTCAGTTTATTAATCATTTCTCCTCTATTTGGTAAAATTCTAACTAACTGTAAGGAACACAATGAAAATGCAAATGAAACACCAAATGGAAGCAGGAGTTGTGCTGCAACTCTACACACTGCAGTTTACATGTAATTTTGCTGCCGCCTTCATGCATTCAGGAGTTAAGAAAGCCCCATTTATTATTGATCAGGCTATCTCCAAGTGTCCTTACTGAGTAATAAACAGTTGTTCACAGACAGTCAGTGCATTAGTGTCAGCAGGAGACACACAGCAACGGTCTATCAGTCACCATCACTCTCAAATTGACGAGACTGATTATAGGTTGTTATTAAGCTGTATTGATTACTGCCATGAGCGCCTAAGAGAACAGGAAAAAGACTGTTGAACTGTACTTTTATTGCTCCCTGCACTAAAATACAGCATTCTGCAGGAAAGAGAAACGTAAGTAAAGGTTACTTTTTGAAAAAGCAACTCAAATGTACTTTCTTTAGCTGCATATTCCACAGCAAGTGACCTTGCAGCCTCTGTAGCTGTGTCAAAGAAGTTCACAATCAAATGCTATCAGTGGTTTTTAGCTTTTATCATCGCAGTAATTATGGCTGTCTATTTGTTGAATAAACCTTTGAAGCGGTATCTTGTTCAGATGCCATAGCCACCCCAAACACACCACTTTGGAGGCAGAGGGAGCAGCTAACAGGCTTTTGGAGGCCATGTGGGTTACCTCCTCTCTCTACAAGTTTATCTACACACACACACACCCACACCATTCTGTGCACCAATCATTATACCAACCGTGCCCACAGCTCCTCATCTCCACAGAACACACTTAGCTGTGGTTGCAGAAGCACTTACACCCACTCAGTAGGCAGCCCCCTTTTTTCTCCCCAAGCTATTCTGGCGAGGGGCTGGGATCTTCTTTTATGAACTTCCTGCAATCATCTATCAGCCAGCTGAAAAGAAGTGGGTGGGCACGGTGGCCGCAGTCTCTAACCTCAAGACGAGGCTAATGCAAGGAGGGCCTCTTTGGACTATCTCCTCCGGCCTGCGTTGCATAAGAAGCGAAGCCATTAAATATTAACCCTCCACGGGGTTTAATATTTAATGGCGGCGACATGTAATTTACACTTAAACTCGAGAAATCACGGGGTAAGGACCAAAATAAACAAGTGTATTTGTTCCAGGAGGTGTTATATGAATCCTGTCAGATGGGCTCTCTGATCTTATTTCACTAATAAGCTCCTCTGTGAGGCTGCAGATGTTTGAGCTTTGATTTGATTCATACTGGAAAAGCTTGGAAGCAGCAGATTTTAAATCACGACATATCAGCTGGCTGTTCTACTGTCGAATCTGTGGGATATTAATCTTTTTCTACAAGACTGCGTCTGATGAAACTCTCATGTACAGGCAGGGATGTTAATACCGCATAGCTCAAAGCAACATGTGTCCTGCCTCTGATCTAAAAATATTGTATAAAATATCAACCAGTAGCATGTGGCGGTACACCACACTGAGAGAACAGTTTCATGTCCTGGCCCAAGCATTGTATTCCCAACCATCCCTGTGTTGCATGCCTCCTGAAAACCAAACACTCTTTAATCTATATCCAGTAAAAACAACGATGTGTTTCAGAACATTTTTTGATTAAATCGTGGAACTGCTCTGTAAGTCTGTGCCTCAAAATGGGCTGCGGCAGCGGTCGCAGGTTTTCAATGAGCCACTGATCTTCGAGTTAACACCTTTTGGGGATTACAAACTATGTGAACATGTGTTGTGAATCTCTCCGCCTTCAGAGAAGACGACTGACCTCTGACATGTGGAACACCTTCTAATTTGTTCAGAGGAGAACTTAACGAGGGCTACTGAGTAGGAGGCTCGTAAAAACAAAGCGCGCTGGGGGCCTTGTTGACAGAAGCTGTGAGTTTTGGTGCATATATGATGAGTTTACAGGGGACATTTACTGAATGCGTGATTTATAGATTTTTAAATAAGGGCTAATAACACTGGGAAAGTTTAGTGCAAATAATTCAAATTTGATCAAACCCAACAGCCTGTAACTCTGCACTTTGCAGATTCGACAACATTTGGGTAATCAAAGTCAGAAGGAGGAGTTTGCACTTTGATGACCAGGTGAACATGGAGTCAAAAATACTAATAAATGAAAACTCAATCAAGAAATCATAAACAAATACTACAAAGTAAAGCTTTTAAAACAACATACATTTCTTCGTAGTTTCATTCTTTGGGATCAAGCTTTTGTGTGACTTTCTGACGATATTTCAATCAATATCTCTTCAGCTGACCATCATTTTTAGTGGTTACAGACATCAATTTATTTGAGTGGGATTACATTATTGAAAGACAGACATACAGTAAGAAGTTTAATTTGCAGTTTGGTAAAAGGCGTTTTTCCCTGGGGCTGTTTTTCTTTACACTTGAAGTGATCTACTCCTTTGTCTTGATCTATTACGTAAAATCAAAACGTAATACATTGAAATTAGTGGTTGTAACATGACAAAGTGTGAAATTGCTCAAGTGGTCTGAAATGCTTTTGCTGGATGCTATGCCATATGCCAGGAGTAATTTATTTGCGGGCCAAACCAAGTGTGTGTTTCTTTTATTTATTTATTTTTTCCCGTCTAGCTGATTTCAAGCTAAAAGTTGTGAAAATAAAGAAAAAAAAAATCCAAATAAAATAAAATAAAATAAAAATAAAACAAGTAATTTTTCAAATACAATTTTATTTGTTAAACAGGCCAATATGAAGTGAAGACTTGCTGGTAGAAACTCACATGTTCAACCATCTGGTAGGTCTCAGATGATCATACGACTTTTCCTGAAGTTCACCTCTCGTGCACCCCAAGCAGAGAAACCACACCATATGCTTCCAGGGCAGTATGCTTACCACTGATAAACATTCCTCAAACTGTGGTGGAAACTGTTTTATTTTTTTTATTTATTTCATTTTTTTTGTAGCTGCTGTGTGTCTCTTTGTCAGCCAGGACTGAGAAGGAATGCATGGACGGCTGCTGTGAAGGACTTTTTTTTTTTTTTTTAGCTGCTGCACCACTGGAGGGCACTGCTCCGTCTGCATTCACACACTGTACTCTTTGTTGGATGAGGCTTCTGCTACAAGCATAGGTGGAAATCAGTTGAGGCTAAATTTGACCTATTGGAGTCTTTGTTTTACAATGAAATTTACCAGGACACTGTATAAGAAAACACAGTAATTTGAAGACCGATAGAATAAAAATAATTACAGGCGTATTTTTTTAACAGAGCTGTTTTAGTAGATTATTCAGTTTTAAATAAGCAGGTTTTAAAAAAGCAACAATAATGATGCAGTTATAAACCCAAAAGGAAAAAGGGGTTAAATGTAATGCCACACAATATGAAAGTCTTTTCACCACAAACGTCTCAGCCTGGGTTTTCTATTTCATTTTGTTCTTTTTTAAAATTTCGGTCTGCAAACTGAAGCAGGGTTGGCTGCTCTGGAATGTTCCCAGGTTTGAGTTATTTTAAATGACATATTTTCACATCAACACGTCTGCCCCTCCACCCCCCCGGCCACAGTATCACAAACACTTTCATACTTGATAGAGGCAGGCTGTTGGCAGCCTTAAGGTGCAAAAAAAGGATTAAATTCAAAACCAGAGCAGATCTGCTGATTCAGTGGGTTTGCATAGTGAGTATTACTGTTACAATTACTGAAAGTCATTGCTTTGTGGATTAGATTTTGAAGAGCTGTCAGTTAATAATACCAGGAAATGATGGGATATATGTGAAAACTAAATGTTTGAAATGGAAATGGTACAAACAGAGAGGGCTGGGTTTTACAGTGGGGGACAGACAGAATGATGAAAACATTTGCAGAGACATTGGAAAATCCATGTGAGGCACAGCAATGCTCTGCATGACTGATGGTCCTTAATCAGAGGATATGATACAGTGATGAAGATCCAAACCACTGTCAGCTCAGCATGCCCGGCCGCGCGCAGCACTGCAGAAGCTCAGGCTTTATTGGAGGTGGGCAGATGTTCAAGTTTTTGTTTTTTTTTTCCTTTTCAGATGCTCCACCCCTCAAGCCGCTTTTATGGGGCTGTTTACTAGAATTGGCTTCCAGAGATCTTTATCGAGGGCGCCTTTGATTTACCAGAGCTCTCTCATCCCACATCCCATATGCAGCGGCAGAGACACGGGCCTTTCAAGACGCACAAATAGGAATCTGGCAGTCATTTCACAGTTAAGACATTTTTTTTTGTCTGCTTACTCCCTCCCTTCATTTTGCTCCTTCATAGCCCCCCCTTCTCTTTCTACACATCTTCACATATAATTATGAATGCTCTTTGCAGATGTTGCCTCTCTTCTTCCCAGCAAACAGAATTGCGGAGGAAAGCAATTCCTCAACCTAATTTACTGTCACTTCTCTCAGTTGAAAAGTCCTTTTTTGGAAAGTAGCTAAAAATATGAAATCTAAAAGCGAAATAAGTGGCACCATATTGCTAATTTTAATTATCTTCCATTACAAAGACTGCAGAGGAAACAGAGCAGCTGGAGTGGTTTCCGTTGAGCAATCTAGGTGGTCAGGAACCCACTGTAAACTGTAAAAGACATGAATCGATGCAAAGAGACAGTTATTAATCATCACTCATTAACGAATGGTAGAAGGATGTAGATTAAGAATAGTGACATGAAAAAATGCTTTAGAAAAAAAAGATGAGAAAATCACGTCAGCAAACTCTATGGAGAGATATTTATGCTAAAAAAAAGTGATTACTGGAGTCATTTGGAGTCATTACTGATTTTATAATATTTGCCTGTAAAACTCCAGACTTTTTTCTGTTTAAAGACATTTTGGTTGAAATTTCTGTAGTCTTTCTTAAAAAACAAAAACAGCCCCTTTCACCCCCCAAAGTTTTGTCTTTGGATTTTGGTTATTTTTCATTCAGGTTTAGACCATTCTAAGAGGAATATTTTTGGTTTGTTATTATTAACTTTGGCCTTCTTATTTAATTATTGTACTTACTACTGTTTTTTAGTTGTATATTAATTGAAACAATTCCATAAATTGTATTAGCTTTACTGGATTGTATTTTAGTTTACATTCTCAAACTATTGTGAATTTTTGTTTTTCTTTCTTTACTATTCATGATGTTTGAGTTTTTGTTGGTGTTTATATTCATTTCTAATGTTTCCTCCACACACAATTGAAACTTCTCAACTTCCTATCCTGTTGAATGATACAGTTGATCATATTTTGCTTTTTTTTTAGAGCAGATATTTGGGTACCTTATCAGCAAGTCATAAAATGTGTTCCTGCTTCCTTCTCTAAATCTCTGAAAATTACTAGATATGAGATGATTTAAAGACAGAAAATTTTATTTTTCAGCCACAAAACTATTGGCTGAAAAATGCAGTTTAAATGATGTTTTAGTTGTGCTGTCTCAAAGCCATTACTTTCTTCACTGTTCGGTATGATATTTTGAGCCCAAACATATATTTTTCCCAGCACGTTCTTTTTTCTTTAGGTGCACTGCACTCCAAGTTATGGTCGCATAAATGACATGTCTGAATCAAAGACTTGGAAAGGCCTTTAGAAAACATGTAGAACTCAATTAAGATAAAGACACATTTAAAAGACATCTAGAAAGTTTGCTCTTTTTAAGGAAAATATACATATGAAAAGAGCATTTTCTGACATTACCAGTTATTTGAGTACTCCTTGCTCATTGCCTGTGTGTTTAGCCAGGTCTCCTTCCTGTCCTCGAAATCCCACATACTGTTGGGGCAGATGGTAGCTTCCTGTTAACTAGTTGTTGTTCATCTCCACTTTCACCACATGCTTGATTAGGACGAGTAATCAAGCATGTGGTGCAAAGCCAATGACTCATCCGGATTTTGTCGATTACTTTTTCACCAGCTGGAATCAACCGAATCTCACTATGTATTATAACAATGTGCATTAAATAAAACTATAAGTACTTTGATATGAATCTATCTGTGAAACTGAATTGAACTGGGATGATTTTTATTGATATCAACTGGAGAGAGTTGGATATTAATGATTAAATTCATCATAAATTGGCACTATTTAAATAAAATTATTCAACAACATAAAAATGAAGAATGCTTTAAATCTTTTGTTCGTTTTTGAGCCATGCCCGCTGGGCAGATTATTATTTTACATCGACACAGAAGCACTTTCGATCATTAATATCCACCCATGTGGGGAGGCAAGTTTCTTTTGTGAGCAGACTAGACCTCACAGTTGAGGTCAAACCAACCAGTGAGCATGTTTGTCACATCGCCAAGGTCAACAGATGGTTTCAGAAGAAACAAAGCTGTGGGCCAGCAATGAGTGAGCCTTCTTTTTATTTTTTAGAAATATTTTGCTTGCCTCTCATCACATTACCTCAAGCATCAGCTACAGCCTTTCAGGCAGGCAAACCTCTGTTGCGCCTGCTCAGCAAAGTGATGAAGCTTCCAGTTTTAAGCTCTGAGTTAACATGACTGTGGCCTTACAGATGTGTTTGGGAAGCAAGGAAGTGAGTTTAGGCAAGAAAATTCTTTCTCTGTGGATTAATCCATGAACTGTCACGGTCCAGGTAAGGGGTGTGATTTGGCCCATGGCGACTGAGGAGGTTCTGCATGGTAGACGGAGGAAGGAAGCGCTCACTGGGCTAGAGAAGGTCAGCAAGTCTATTTAACGGTTTCTGAGAGAGAGAGAAAGGTTTAACTGAAACAGAGAGCCCCTCGCTTGTAATCCTGCTGCGGTTTCCTTCCTCAGCTTGACAGCCCCACACCCCTACACTACTGCTGCCTGCTAAACCGTCCTCTCCCCCATCTCTGTCTTTCAATATTTTTTTCCCCCTTCTTTTTCTTTTGTGGCATTGGCTTCCATCCAGGGGAGGAGATGTGGTTTCTCCAGCTGCTGTGAATCCTGCAATAAAGGTTTGCTCATGAAGCATGCTTAATTTGGGGTTGGAAGTTATGATACACCCCCCACCAACTCCAAGTATTTTTACTTTTATTTTATTTTTCTTTCAGATCTCAACCTCCTGTTTATCTTTATAACTTACTTTTATAGTATTCAAACAGTAGCTAAAGCAGTAGTGTTTTTTTTTTAATATGGGCGGTTCAGGCAGTTGCTCAGGGCAGCATTAAAAATGGGATGCACCTATAGTGTACATCTGCTCATTGTGTCCTGAACAAGTTTCCTACCATCCTGGAATCTCAGACCAAACATTTGTTTGGTCACTGCTACATTACTAACTGGTCTTACTGCAATGTAAGACTTCTGACTGTCCCTTGGTAAAACCTGAACATTGGATTAGAGTGTGTGACCCTAATTACCCTGCTACAGGAGTGTTCATAATTTGTGAGCACAATGTTCCTGGTTTCCAGGATATAGATTGTTTCCCTCTGTTTGGTCCTGTGGGCAGGACAATCCCCAGTAAAAAGGATATTTACCAATCCTCAACAGCTGCATTTCTGAGAATTCAAGTTTGTCAAGTTTGAGTCTCTAAAGCAGACTTACTAGAAACAACCTCTGCTTGGGAATTTTCAATATCATAATTTGTTTTACTTATGTACATTTTTTGCTACATAAAACTAGGAAACTTCATTTTATGAGTAAAATGGAAAAGTTTTAAAATTATGTGCTCAGATTTTGAGTTTTTTTTTTTAAACAATCTGGACCAAACTAGCTGCTAAACATTTTTTTCAGTTTGCTATATAGGTCCTAATATCTTCTCTCCATTTCCTCAAGACAACTTCACAAAGTTAATATTGATTTAATGGTAATATTTTTATTTTTTAGTGGACTCTTTTTCTGTCTTCCTCTTGTCCAATTGCCTGATTATTTAAGTTTATTTTGTTGAATAACCTTCAGAATTTCTAATTGAAAACAAAAACAATCTGACTCATCGGAAGAAAAAATTAGTCATGTTCAAGCAGAAATGTGAGTTTTGCTTAGCATTGTGGGTAATGGACAAGTTTTTCAGACTGTATGCTCCTTTCCAGGTGGCTATTGCAAAGTCACGTGATTTCTCTGTATCCTAAAAATGTTTTTTAACTTTATAAATCTAACCAAAGTTACTTTTGTGCTCAGCAAATAATAAAATTTTACTACAATGCCAGAAGACCATGCATAAGCTATTAGGGAGGAAAGTCTGCCAGCATTTGGAGCTGCTGCCATGTCCACATATAAGTCCTATTTACATCTCCCACACTAAACACTGCCTACTGCAGTGATCAAAACATTACATAAGACTGCTGTGGTGGTAGGTTGGGTTGCCTGGCTGGAATCCAGTGGCTTTCTAGAGGCCCTGGCTTCTCTCTGTACATTAGCCAGGATATTAAAGGAAATGCAGGCCGCCACAGGCTCCACTGCTGCGGTTTGCCATCAGCCGGAGCAAATCTGTGTGTTCCAGTGGCACATGCTCTGCCCAGTTTTGACAAGGGGGCTGCCTGGAGTGAGTGGTGGTGAGGGGGGACAAATGCACGGCCACTGCACTCTTTTTTGTGTGGCCTGTCAACAGTGGGTCACTGTAGTAATACTCATTACACATAATAGTCATAGAGACAAAGCGGCAAGCCACACGCACTGTCATGAATCCACATGGGCCCCTTGGTGTTCACGGACCATTAGCATAGCTGCTGTGTGCTGTAATCGGCTGTGGCAGCATTTTGCTTGGGACTGACCGGGTGGGACAGGTAATGCTGCATTACAGCTCGGCCAGGGGTGACTTGAAAAAGACACTAGAGAAAACACATGGACTCTGTGGCTGGATGGAAACTGGAAAGCATCCTACCTCACCATTACCCCTTCACTTCAAGAAGAAGCCCCCATTTCTGCATTTGTGTGAAAAAGAGATTAATCACGAATGACTCAACATTCTGTATTTGTGTATGTTCATTTTTAAACATCAGCATGTGTGTGTGTGTGTGTGTGTGTGTGTGTGTGTGTGTGTGTGTGTGTGCGTGTCTGTAGGGGATTGTCTCTTAATATAGTTAAGCTGTGAAAAACCCCAAAGTCTTTGGCGAGGGCTCACACACACTTTTTCTTCTTCCTTCCTCTCACCAGAACCATTTATCAGAGCAGAACAGGGGCAGCTTGCGTGTCGTAAGCCTCTTTGGAGCCACAAACAAATCAAGCAGGGCTCTCCATCAAATGAACTCCCCACTCGACTGGCGGTTACATAAAGGTTTACTCACTCGCTGTGTAAGAGCATGTTTCAGTGGGAAAGGCTTCTGATTGAATACATCCATACTAAGAAACACAAGGGAAGAAAAATTACTGAAACTCATAGCAAGGGTTGGGGGGATTGTCAAACTTTTCTCACTTCTTCATATGTCAGAAAACTCTGAGGCTTAACAGCTGATTCCTTTATCTCAGAGCAAGTGTTGCAAAATTTCACTATTTTACCTGGTGTGTGACTGACATGCAGAGAGCCCTGAAAAAGTGTTTTATATTTTGACTCATTAAGAGAAATCTGTAATATATTTTGTCAGGATCTTACAGTTTGTGATGAACCATGCAGTAAAGCAGAACAAAGGAAAAGGTTGTGTGGTTTTCAAACACACCTTTGATTATAATTAATATTTTAATGGAGAATTTTTCTACCAGTATATTTAGAAACTTCATACAGTGGGAGAGAGGGTGACAACAGTCATGGTGAGCGACTTGTGCTTGGGTACTTCATACTTGTTGCTCTTTGGTCAGTGTTCATAGTTGGCATTGCCTTAATTGTTATGTTTAATGGTGCAGATAAAGGCAAATGCCTAGGGCATTATCTTTTTAGATAAGCCGAACAAAGAGTTTGTTCTGCTTTTAATATTGGTTACATTTGCTTCAGCTCTATGTATTTAATATCTAGGTATTTTTATGAGAATGTGAATCTTTCATTGATCAATTTGATGAGCAATTTTGACCATATTTCACATTTTATTGCATCATGTAGCGCGGGGCGCTGGTCTTGGTCTTGACTTTGTCTCGGACCCTGAAAGTCTTGGTCTTGTCTCGGTCTCGATACACTCTGGCTTTGGTCTCGGGTAGGTTTTCTTGACTACAGCACTGATTACAAGTTTACTTTCATGTTTAGGGTTGCCATCCCTGTGGAATATGACCATCTTTAGGCTTTTTCCTCTTACAGCTTTTATCAAAAATGCCTCCATAAAGAGACCTTATAGCGGAAAACCCCACACCATGCTTTATAAAGGTTTAGGATTATTTTAAGTGTTGATTATGCACCACAGATATCTTGTTCCATATCAGACAGATTATCCCATCTTGCTCTCATCTGATGAGCCTTTATCTTGTCTGTTTGCTGTCTCACCTAAATGGCTTTTTGGCAAACTTTAAAGACATTTTAATATAACTTTCCTAAAAAAAACCCCCCAAAAACAAAAAACAAGAACAAAAAACAAAATAACAGTTGTACTGTCAACAAATTATTTTACTTGAGCTGGGACCTTCTGCAGGCCCTTCAGAGTTACTACTGGCCTCTTTGCTGGTTCTCTGATTAATGTTCTCCTTTCTTCACCTACCAGCTTAGGTGAATGAAAATACCTTCACTGGCTTCTAGTTGTGCCTTGCTGCTTTTATTTTTAGTTGATGGGTTGAGCAGTTCTCTGTTTGATGTTCAAAGCTTTGGATATTGTTTCTTAACCTAACCCTCCTTAAACCCCGCTTAATAGCTGAAACCTGAGTAATGAAGTAGGATTTCACAAAAATGCATTTATAAAATGCCCTCAAAACACTCATCAGGTTTGATGAGACCTCAGAACTCAGTCTGGTTTGAATCTACTGGACTGGTATTACCAACATAGGGAAATGAAGGCTTAAACAGAGGCACGGCCATTCTGCAACAGCATTTGCTTATTGTACGTGTGTTCACAGGAATCAAGTGGTGCAAGTTTGGAGTCTAGTGTATGAGTCATCAATCCAGTGTGTTTGTAGACGTGTGTCTATGAACAGAGAGAAACAAACACAGACACCACCATGGTGACACAACAACAATAGATAAAACATGCATATCAGTACAGTGACTAAAAAAACTGGGATCAGACCGGGTAATGCTTTCATCCCTTTTCATTGCCATTAGGAAATAAAAGTTTTTTTTGAGCAGTTAACACCCTAATTTATCATTCCTGCTATTTTAACTGCTTTTCTCCAGATAACTTCACAATATCCCGGGCGAACCTTTAGGTCCAGCCAAAATAAACTCTTATAACATGCAGATGGGGTTCCAGAATGAGAGCATGAATTACATTAAACATTTCCTATCTTAGGTCAGCTAGATTTATATTGCGTGAATAGGTTAGAAAGTTTCTGTCAATATTTAGAACCACATTTCAAACTGCAGGGCTTGCATGAAATGTTATCCTTCCAAAAGCTTCCCACAATATTTTACCAGAATTTTAGCCTAACCCTAACCCTTCAGATAGAGCTGGTGTAATCGAATCAGGTTTGAAGGCTGCTTTGCACATTTCTTCAGCTCTATCCTCAAATTTTCTTCTTGACTCCCACCAGAGCTTTGTGGAGGGAACCGGAAGCTGATGAATCAAAAGTGAGTCCAAGGCTTCATTTCTCCTTCCTTTTTTCCTTTCCCCTCTTTAACTACAGTGGTATGTTACTCAACTAACATACCACTGTATGTTAGTTGTCTAATCATATTACAGCTACAAAGTAAAGAAGTAGATGAATCTGTATTTGAAAGAGTATGTGACAATGGCTAATATGTGAAATTATTGAGATCCAGTAAGGCTAAAGGCTTCATTACAGAAGCTAAGTGTTGCATTAGTTCCAGACTACAAGAAAAGTAATCAATATCATTCATCCAACCTATTCCCTAAACAAAATAGAAAATGTCTTTGTGGTGTTGGCTATCCTCTGTCTCCAACATCATAGTTTATGCAAAGAATAACCACAAGAGCCTCTAAGAGGGGTCACCAATCTGAGCTCCACATTGAAGAAAGAGCCCAGGTCACGACAAAAAGCAGGTCAAACTTCCTCTCTGTGGTTTAGCTACAGCTGGAAGAGTCTCCAACAACTTGACCTTTACCTTTGACCCTGACTGTCAGTTAAAATGGAGACGAAGGATCTGTGCCTTCCTCTGGCTTCTGCGACTGTATCGGTAATGGCATTGATTACTGCTTCTGAACTGGAGTGTTTGCATATCAGCGTTGTATGAAAGCATCGCGACTGCCTGCTTTGAGTTATGGGGACATGAGGGATGTGGTATGGCTCTTTTGAGTAGTTTGAATGATTCATGGTGCAAGAAACACTTGCATGAAGTACATCGTATACAATCCCTCTGGTAGCTCCACCCTCTCAGCTCCATCTCACACCTCTCCCTTGTGGAGGACAAACGGGGCTTTTAGGGCCCTGAATAGGTTTGGAGTCATGAAGTGAGGATTTTCTGTTATTTTTGCCAAAAAGCCAGAAATAACTCAAAGGAATCCCAGATCATCAACAACTTATTGACATGATTTGTTCATGTTTCAGATTTCATCAGCACATAATGGTGTAATGAGGAAGCAGCAATGTTTGAGCATTTGTCTGAATGGTGAGCAGTCATTTGAAATGAAGGGTATCTGTGGAGGGCCCAGTCTCATAGGGCCAACTAGTGAACATTAGAGAGGCATGCAACTCACACTACACATCAATATTTAAGGACATACTGGGACTCTTCCATTTGATATCCCAAGGGGATGAAGCAGGCCAATATATTTTTTTCTCCTGCATCTCCTAACTGTGACCTCTGTTGCTCTTTTGCACTTCCCTTTCTCGCACTCATTTTCCCATCCATTCATTGCTCTATCCTTTCCACACTCTGGTTTCTGTTGTGTTTTTCATTTGTACTATTGCTAATGTTAGAGCCAAATACAGATGTAAATGTCAAATGAGAAATCCTTGACACATTTTATTTCTTTAAGCTGTAAGTCTTTGATTATTAACCGGGATTCCTTCTCCTAGTAGATCACATATAAAATGACTAGACCTTCACATTTTCTTCATGATGCCGTTCAAATAACTATCCACTCATTTCAAAACTCAGCATTATAGCTAAAGTGCTTGTAAATGACCAATTAAAGAAATATTTAGCCTTCAGTGGTATTCTGTCTCTCCATTAGGCTGCTTTTGGGAAACAGCATTGCACTTTAAGTGCTGTTCCCTGTTTTAAATTATTTTATGGCTTGAAGCGTTGGATGCAAATGGCTACCGGCCTGCCCTTTTCATATGTAAAATGCTTTTGACACTGTAGATCATGACAGTTTCATAAATAGCCCTCTAAAACCGTGCGTTTGGCTAGTTTTTGAATCATGTTTCAGGTCATATAAACTGGAATCAATTCAGTTTTTCTTTGAGTCATTGTCAGAGAAGTATCAGTCAAATCTTTGTGCTAGGACCACAATGAAGGACCTGGTTCAGCCGTCTAAATAAAAGAATTATTCATATTAATGCTCTTGGAAAAGATTTGAATTGGTTTATCACGAAGCACTGACACTCTACATAGGATGTAAATCTATTACCCTTCTTTGCACTTCATGCTTACTGGTGAATAGGACTTCCTTGTTCTCAAGCTCAGTTTACTAGTATATTTTGATGTAAAATGTCATTGAAACCCAAGGCTTTGGCAGCACAATTTTCTACTTTTACTGTTTCTTTGAAAGTAATAATCAATGATGTCAGAGCCTTGGTCTGGAAAAGACTATTGCACTACACTGTTCTGAGATCTGTCAAACTACTTGACACTGCTGACCGTAACTTTCAGATACATGTTTTCTGATTAGTGGGTTTCCAAACTATCTTGCAGTCTGAAATAATGTGTCCAAGTTTGTGGTCCCCTTTGTTGTTTTCTAAATGTCACAGTCTTCCATAAATGTCACTTTGCATTTTCTTTGGTAAATGGGACAATTTAATAGACAAATCAACACTCTTGGCATCATACTTGTTTACTTGCCATGGCTAAACTATATAAACAAAGTTGAAATAAACAAATACTTTCATATAGAAATTATTAATTTGATAATATTGACAAAACCTGTTCCTGTATGTTAGCCTTATGAATAAAAGTAAAATGAATAAATGAGAGAGGCTTAAGTTAGGTTTTTCTTTTGCAGGGGTTCTTCAGAGCAAAGGAACAGCTAAAGCACTTTAAGGGATAAGAATTTGTTTTCTACCTTTTTGCCCTGCCAGTAGGCAGCCAAGAGTGAGAAGAGGAGATTGAGATGCGATTGACGATGAAGCAGCTGGTTCTTCTTTGGCTTTAATAGCTCCCAGAAAGTCGACTATGGTTTGATTTGGTTTTTTACAACCCAGCCTTATTTTTCATATCAGCGATTCGCATGCCCCTTCAAACCCTCCCCCTTAAACTTTTGATGAAATTTGCACCATATGTCTTTTGATGGAAGATGAACAGACTAGTGGGCATGCTTCTCTTTAACTCCCCTGACTCGTGCGAGTGGTTTGATCAGGCCTCAGTCCTGATGGGAGTGAGTGCTCCAATCCTCAGCCTGTATTACATTCCCAAAATTGCCTGACTGAAGATAATGAAGGGCTATGACTTTTTTTTTTTTTTTTTTTGTGAGGAACGATCACATCCAGAAAGGAAAGGACTTGACTAAGGATGTGCTCACTAGACCGTTACTACCAAATCAACCCCATGAGTGGGAAATGTCCTGTTGTGTGCCTCAAAGAAGAGTCTGAATTCATCCAATCACTTCAGACTTCACGTCAAGTCTTCTCTAAATACAACATTCAACAGGATTAAAAGAATTTTATTTCACCTTGAATTACAGCTGCATGCAGCGTGCTGTGTAATCCATATTGAAATTTCCCCGGAATAAGTTTGGTCAAATGTAGAAAAGAGGAAAAAGAGGGAGGATGGTTTGCTGATTGCTGAAATGAATGCCATGTTTCCCAGTATCTTTGCCCCAATGAAATCCTTCCCTCCTTCAGAGGGAGAGCCAATCAAAGCCCCTTATCAACGTCTCATCAGGCCGACCGGGCGAATTAGCCTTTGGCGTTTCACAGAGTGACGCACAGTTTGGGTAATCAGGGAGAAATCAGCAGCCACGAAATGAGGGCATCCTTTGGAAAAACAGTGAAGAACAGCTAACCATGACCAGCCTCAGAAAGTGATGAACATGCTGATAAAGTCATATTTTTAAACCATAAAGTTAATGAAAAATGCCTCGATTTCATTTACGTCACAATGTGGCGCAACAGAGAAAAAAACAAAACTAGACGAATTATGGAATGAGTTTGAAAAGTTTCATTGTTTAAACAACCCACTGAAAGTTGACCCAAACTGCATGATTTCAAACTCTGAACCAATAAAATGAATAACTGAACAATTAATATTGAAAGCAACAACAGAGTCAGGGAGAATGTGAAATTTTCCTTCATGCAGTAAATGTATCAAAGGTTGACAGCATGTCTGTCTTCTGTCTGCCGCTCAGCAAGCTGTCACAGATGTTTCCGAACAGCAGTCAAGGTTTAAACGTGCTGGAAAACAACAAAGCTTTTGTCTTTTCATTTGCTCAATAGATAAAAGTATGTAAAATGTGGTGGTAATAAATATAGTGCCCCACAGAAACATTCGTATCCACTGATTTTCCTTTATTTTGGCTAACATTCCAGGTCATTTGAAAAAAAAAAGACTAATAAAAACCTAAAATCCTAATTAAAATTCAATGCAATCAATTGCCTTAAAAAATCTACTTAGTAAATAGGGTCCACTTGAGTAATTTAATTTCTCTGTGAATACATTAGAGGTTTGATAGAAAATATTAGTGATGTGACAGTACCAAGCAGACAAATTAATACACCTGACAGATTTGGCCTAGAGTTAGAGAAAAAAAAAGCTATATGAAGAGAGTATAAAAAATCTAAAAATTATCATCTGAAATAACACCCTGAATGTGCAATCGCCTCTGTGAAACACAGTGGTTGCAGCTTGATGCTTTGGGGATTCTTTTGTTCTGCTAATGCATTGAATCTGTTCAGAGTTCATTAGGATGAACTGTCAAAGGACAGAGGGCACTGTCAGTACAAAACATATTTTTACAGAGGTAATTTCACTGTGGCAGGTGTCTGTTGAAAGCTTGATGCATAACAACTGAGCTGGGAATCATTATTAAACGGTGCAGAGGCAAACTATAACACGTGTGTGATGTGTGCAGTAAGGCATCTTTGACATACTGTATGCAGCCTGCCTATCTGCAGGCCATCACTATTGATTTATTAATGCTAGAGAATGCAGCTGCGCTAATTGAATTGAGATCCAGGAAGTCAGTTAATGTAGCTGACAGCGATACAGGAATTTAATCTCCCTGGTGCACAGAATTATGACTCTTCCCTATCTATGCTGTCGGAGGGATAAATAGTAAATCAATCTCTGCTAGAATGAGCCGCACTCAGAGTTCTTCGAACAGGACGGATTGCTACGACCTTCCTCTGTCTCAAACCATCAACAGCTCAAGCTGCTCAAAATGTTTGTCACTGCTTCAAAAATAAATCAGAGTTATGGAAAATGCGCAGCCTGACGCAGATGGAGCTTCCAGAACCGGCAATCACAAAACCTGTCATTATAAAAAGACAATGTGCGCACTGCCGCCAAATCACTTGTAACATAATATTTCACAGGCACTTAACATCCTCCACGTCAGGGCATTCGCCTTTGGGCTTCAAAATCCACTTTCTGAAGTTCAGCCGAGTCCAGCTGGTTCCGCGCCACCCCTGAAAGAGTCCGCCCGTGTCAGCATTTCTACACTCAGGACCACCACCACTACAACGACCGCTACAATGTCTTCAACATCAGAGACGCTCCAACATAAAGTCATTAATAAAGGCCTGCTCTAATGTATATGTGTTTGTACAGCTGCTATATAGCTGAAGGTAAAAAGGAGGCTGTATAGCGTGGTCTTGAAAAAGCTGACACTGTCCAGAAAAGGCAAGCCAGGCAGGGGGCGAGAAGCCAAACCACGACAGTGTGCTCAAAGGCACCACCACCCAGGCCGGCCAAGGTGTGTGGGCCCGCTGGCTGGAACCGGACAGACAGTGTGTTTAAAGTGTGAGTACATGAACAGGAGTGGATCATATAGTGCATGCATCACAGAAATTCATAACCCAGAAAGGGACATGTGTATTTATAATAAAGACTGAGTGTCTAGGCAACTGTAGATTAGAAAAACAACTTTTCTTTTCTTTTTTTTTTTGTGCTCTGTTTCCTCTTTTGGTGGTTAATGGACACAAGTTATATACAGTACAAGCTTTAGTCTCTTTAATCATGAGCTTTTATTGTATTTTCTGCCAAGACCTTCCACCAGTTGCTGGTCGACTCTGCCAAGAGAAATGAATGAAAATGTAGAGAAACCAAATATTGTGGAATCAGGCCTCAGACCTCCAAAACCCATCTTTTCCTTCCCCTTTGAAGAGGCATAGAGTTATAAAAGAAGCACCTCAAACTGCTACCAGGTATTGAGTGGATGACATATGAGGAAAACAGTTCAGAGGGATTTAATGACAGGAGAGGAGTTTGTGTGGTTAATACTACCTGGTGTCTTGTGCAACTTAAGCTAGGCAAAGCTGTGCAAAGAGAAAACAAATACAAATGTCAGCATTTCTTTATTCCAGTGGCTTAGGAAGAGAGGAGACAGCATCATTAATCATTTTCTGACATGTCTTGATATGCAAGTTAAAAAAAGAAAACAGCTAAAGCAGTTCTGTTTATTAAAATAAAAAGTGGGTAATCCAGTTCTGCTCAGAAAAGCCTCCCAGAGCTTAAATCCCTAGGAACAATGAGAGGTGTCGACATTATCCTTGTGTGTTTCTAATGGATGGAAATCCTGGCTGAGTGTGTTCAGCCAGAGTTGATCCGTTGGCCTCCCCATTAGATGGGGCCAGGGCTGTGGCCAGTGGAGCTCTTAGGCCTGAAGAGTAGTACTTAATGCTTGGGTCGGGTGGAGGACCTTTCTGCCCACAACGTCCTACCCCATGCCCCTTGGAAAACCACAGCTGACCACCGGAGCAACGGGAGATGAAACCAAGGAAACCACGAACAGGGCAAAAGCCGCTCGGCGGCCGACATCGGGACGGAAAAAACAAAGAGTCCAGCCTTTTGGCGGCTTGGTGGTTGGAGCTGATGGAGGTATTAAGATATTAATTGCTTTTTGAGATGATTTTGTTAAGGAAGGAGGGCAGGCCTGCGGCTTTGAAAACAATGGCTGTTAAACGGTATATAAGCCTGACGGGGCAGAAAGTGTCCAGCTCTGAGCTTCACGCTGAATGAAAGAAGCATCTATAGAAGTTTAACATTAGTGGTTTGGGAGTTTTACATGTGAATCTAAATAACTTAATTTAAATAAAACTGATGTAATGCATAGATTCTCCTACTTGGTTTAAATCAAAATATTATATATGATCAGTAAAAAACAGATTTTTAACTTAAAAATGTTAACATTTTTAAGTTAAAAATGGGAATAAGAAGACTGCTTACTCAACTTTTTCGAGGCTGTCACTGAAGTGAGCACAAAAGCTGGCTGTTCAAAGTGTGGAAAGTTTAGCGGAAGAAAAAAGTGTGTCAAAAAAAGAATCACAAGCAACCAGAATAAGTTGAAAGGCTTTAGGGGACTTTGATATATAATTTTGATTACAGTTTTACAGTGGAGTGTTATTGAATCCTCTGACAAGAGAATAAGCCAAAAAAACATTGGTGTGTTTTTCTTAGCAAAAAACGCCAATGTTTTTTTTTTTGTTGCTAAAAACATTGGCTGTTCACCTAGTGCCCTATCCAAGCATGTTAATGGGAGGTTAAGTAGAAGGAACAAGTTGGGGGGAAAAAGGCACATAGATTATAGACTGAGAGGATTTTGAAGCAAAGCTCATTCAAGAGGTTGCAAGAGATTCCAGACTGTGGCTAGAGTCACAGCTTCAAGAGCCAACACACAGACATATCCAGGACATGGGCTATAATTGTCACATTCCTTGCATCATGACAACGTCATAAACACCTTCGCTGGGTTCAGGACGAGAAGGACTGGACTTTTGCTCAGTGGTCCGGTGTTGTTCCGCAGTCAGTGAGGATTTGAGGAACCGTATCATCTGCTGCTGTTGGTCCACAAAGTTTTATCAAATCCAAATTCCGCACAGACACCCACCAAGGAATTTTAGAGCACTTTGAAATTTACTTTGCTAATATGCTTTGGAGTGATGCTGATTTTAATTTACAGCAGGACTGGGCACCGCCGCACACAGTCTGAAGTGCCAATTCTTGTTTTGATGACAACAGCATCTTTGTACTTGGTTGGCCAACAAACCTAAACCACATTAAGGATCTATGGGTCATTGACAAGAGGAAGTAGAGCAACACCAGATCCGACAACACAGACACAAAGTTTCAGCAATTCATGCAAAACAAGCCACAATTAAGTACTGAGCACATGCTGTACGTACTTGGAGAAGGTTTTCAGTGGGTCGACATTACAGTAATACAGAACGAACAAACTTTATTTCATTTCTCTAATCACGTTATATTCTCTTTTTTCCCCCAAAAAATAGAGATGTGAGTTTTCAGTCACTTTGAACTATATTAATGAATTTAATGAAACTATTTAATATATAAGTTTAAATTCTTTAACTGAATACTGAAATTAACTTTTTGATTAAATATGTAATTACGTTTTCAAATCCTTCAATTTTGAATTTACAGAAATTGCAGAAATGAAAGAAGAACAAAAAGCTCAACCGCAGCAGGAGCGAGGATGTGGGCCGAACTCAAACTCATTTACAGAGTTCAGTGTTTGCAGCACATGCAGGACAGCCAGCAAACCTCTTACTGACCTTTACTTTGCTGGAGGAATACAATGACAGGACACCTCAAGGCTGTGTTCAGAGATACTGGGCACACAATACAAGTAAGAGTCCAGCCAATGCAGAGAAAGCTTTATTCTTGTCTTAAAGGTTAAAGCCTCTGGAGCTGTAAAGCATCACCAGGGGTGCAGACAGTCCTGACACACGGCCACAGAGAGGCTAAAGCTGCACCGGGAGAAGTGAATCACCAACCCCAGTGACTCAGGACACATAGCCTATACTTAAGGGTTTCTGTCTTCATGAAATTGAACACTTGCATGGTTGCGTGGGAGTGGCATGTGTACGATCTGTGTACGGTGCAGGCAGCTGGCAGTGGAGGGGCAGGAAGCATTACCATCAGCATCTCTGCGGATCAAGGAGAAGCCCTCAGTAATCCAGGCCTCTCTGCTGGCTCCCACACATCGCAATTAGAATTAATCCTCCTCTCCTCCCCTCTGAACCCAGAACACTGCTGTGTGTATTTGTGTGTCTCTACATGGGTGTGTATGTTGTGGCTGTAGAAGGAGAGGGGGGGAGGAGGGAGGCAATTAGCCAACTTGGTACTTGGGGTGGAGATTCCCCTTCCCCCCGCAAAACCACCAGACGACCACTAGGCTGTGAGACTGCGGCACAAACATCTGAAATATTGAGGGAGGGTAAAAAGTCGAGCACAGTGTTAGCAATATAAACAAGTGTTTGACCAGTGGCCACATAATTGGCTGTGAAGCTTGAGTTCATCACCATCATCAGAGAGTTTTCTTCATGGTTTTTACCACATTTGTTCATTGAGCAAATGTGGTTGTGTTTTCAAAGGACTATAACCCCTAATACGTTTTACAATGTCCACAGTTCTTAAATGTGCAGTAGGTTTTTAAACAGTGTGCGACTGTGAAGTGCAGTCCAGAGTGTGATATCAAATGTGATTTCAGAGTGGAGGTGCTGCTTCTCAGCGCGGGTTAAAGAGCTGCGGGCCAAACAGGACCTGAAGGTTCAACACCCAGAACAACCCATGCATACAGGTTATGACATGGGTGTTAGCAGAATGTAAAACATCATCAAAACATATTTGTTCTGAATTTTAACTTCAACAGTAATGGTTTGTTAAAGTTAGTTATCTTCCATTTAAACTTAAAAATGTGAAAAAAGTTGTTTTAAAGCTGCACTTTACTCCGAAAATTGTATTTTCCTTTGGGAAATAAAAGGAAAATACCCTCACTTTTATTCTTAACCAAAAATTGCTAAAATCAATCGCAGGCAGAGAACATCAGGCCCTCATGATCAACCTACTATTACTCAGCATTTCAAAGAAGGTTTCCCAAGACAAGCTCAGACATTTAGTTTGGTGAAATGCTGACAGTTGAAAAGTGAGAGATTGAGAAAGCTGCCAGAAGGTTTCAGAAGAAAGATAGCAGCAGATTATAGTTCTGATAAGGAGTCTTGCAATTTGAAATCAGTTAATCTACTGTCTGGAAAATAGTTTGTAAGTGTACAACCTTCAACAAAACCATATGTAAACAAGCTCATTGACAAGAACAGACCACAACCTGCCAAAAGAAGTCTTAAAAAAAATCCAAACCCAGGACACGAACAAGATCGTTGCTATATAACTGAATGAATGTGAAATCAAACAGACTACAGAAGTTTGCCAGAGAAATTAATTACTGAATCCACCATGTGTCACCGAGTGCTTGACAAAAATGTGAAACAATATTCCCAATCTTCATCATTAGATGAGATTACATTTGACTTGACCTCCCATGTTAGGATAAAGAAACATGCTAAGTATGCCTCAAAAGAACTCCATCGTTAAAGTCAATGATGCTTTGAAGCTGCTTTTCTGTTAAAGACATCCAGACCTCAGTCTGTGAAGGGAACTGAAGCTTAATATTCTGCTCAGAAGCCAAACTGAAGAAAAGCTTCTGCAAAGAAAAGAGAATTTTGTGGCATGGCTTTAAAATTGATGCTCATAAATACTCTCCATTTGTTCTTAAGCAGTGAGATATTTTGCAAAGAAAAATCAGCAAAATGTCCATTTCTAGATGAGCAAATAGCAGAGATATGGACTCGATATACTCTGATCCGTAATGGCAATGAAAGTTCTACAAAGCCTTGACGAAAATCATTCAAGGGAAATGGACGCAGGCTGTGTTATCTTAGACAAGTGGTTTCAGCTACGCTTTTACCTCAGAGGTGACAGATGTGATTTTCTTGCTCACCTCGGTGTCACTGTGGGGTGTCAGCATTTGACTTTTGTGGAAGTGCCTGTGAGAGATGTACAGGGTGGGGAGAAGTGTCAGGGTGGAGGCTCTACTACACAGAAAACTTTACAGCTGACGCCTTCACAGCTTCACAACTACCTTACTGACCACATCCAATGCAGCGACTGTGTCTATATTCAACTCCATTGTTACATTTCATCGTTACACTATGATGTAGTTTTCACAAGTGCCCACTCCTTTGTTACATCACCGGCGAGGACAAATAAACAGAACTGAACTTCCTCTGCCGACATCTGCAGAGTACTGAAGATTTGGTCCGTTTCAATTTTCTTTAAAATCATCTTTTTTTTCTCACAAGTTATTAAAATATTTGCCTTATAAAAAAAATGTCGGAAAATGATCCCTAATAGGCAGCTGAAAGCTGTAGCTAAAACAGCCTAAATTATTTCCTGATTTCTCTGCAACATACAAGGGGAGTCGAAGGATGAGGGTATTAATTACAAATGCATCATGGAATCAGGAAAAGGTGAAACATTTGGGAAACTTATCTGAACTCATGAATGGTGCAGGGATCAGACTGGGAACAGCATGAGGTGAAAGTGAGAAAACCACACAGAGGGTGAGTTATGAAGGACGGGCTACTTTACATCCGACTGTTCCTGAAAGCTGAATTGGTTGCTTATGTTTTAGGTAGGAGTGCTGCGAGGGAAGAGCTCCAATTGGGCTGTGGCAGTGACAAACTGCACCAGGGGAAATAAGGCCTCAGAGAGCCGTCAAGACACCTGCTTTACCCTGCTTCAGCTAAATGAAACACAAACAGGAGGTGGAGTAGAGAGCCACAGCTCTGACGAACGGATACTGAACTGAAAAACAAGCTTTATTCTGTTGTTTGAAGTATACACAGTCAGTGACAAAAGCTGCTGTCATTGATGTCAAAAACAGATGCAATATTTTCTATTGACAAGCCAAGTTTATGCTGATACTAACTCCAGGAAATAGTCCTTTACTGAAAACTTACTGAACAAAAGTGCTGATCTTGCACTTCCTTTTCCTTTCTCTGTTACTGATGGAGTCAGAAAGGAAAGTCTGTTTTAACCAATACAACTATAATAACAGAACTCTAATAACTCATAAAGGTTCTTGCCACTGATCCTGTTATTACATCTCGGGGGAGTGCTACACTCAGAGTGATCCACTGAGAGGCAGAAGGAACCTAGACAATTATCAAAGACTTCTCCAGCAGCAGACGGGCAGAGAAAGATGAACTTAAAATGCAGAACTGCGTTGCAGCAGATGGTACAACGTGTGTGGCTATCAACTTCGAAAACGCAAAGGAATTAAATAACGGGTTAAAAGTTAGGAAGACAGAATATTTGTTATTTTAAAAGTTGCCTGTTTTCAATGTTTTGTTGAGGTTTGGACTAAAACTTTCTCACAACTAAAGAAACTGCAATGTTTTTTACAAGCACATTTAATTATGAATTAAATGGTCTATTAAGGATCTAAATTAAAAAACATGATCATAATCATAATTGCTGATACAGCCAATATGTCTTGGTGGCCAGGGTGGCAAAACCTGGGATGTAAAGTCCTCTGTCAATTACAAATAGATTTTTTTTGTACATATTTAAACAACCAGTCGTGAAATTATTGCTAGACACTGTAGCTAGCAACTATTTGATTTCAATACAGCAATAAATTAAAGGGCAAGTTTGCCATTTTTTATGTGAACTGGATGAAATTTGATAATTTCCAGCTTAAAGCAAAAAAAAAAAAAACTTAAAATGAATCAAACAGAAATTTTACAAAAACTACATTTAATATTCATAAAAATATTATTATTCCAGAAAAACAAAAAGCAGCATCTCAATGTGTTTATTGGCATTTAATTTTTTTGGATAACAATCTACTATGAATTTATTTCCAGTCAAAAATTATGATCTTTTAAACTAATTTGCTGTTTTCTTGAACTTCATGTGACAATAAAGCATGGACATATGAGCAATTTGTCATTAAAAAAAAACGTAAAACAACAAATTTTAAAAAATGTCTCCCCATTTTTTATGTCAAGTGTAAAATGCCTAAAAATAATTTTGAATTCATAAAAATAAACAAGTTTTGACTATCAGTGAAAATGCTGAAAGTAGTCCACGCGATTCACCGATTATGATGGCTCAATAAGTGTAAAAAACAATGTGAGTTTGTGAGAATAAATAAAAATAAAACATGCGAAAATGAAGAATCTTAAAGTAAGGACCTTAAAAGACTGACATCAGGGGGAGGGAGGGCTGTGATGCTTAAAGATTCAAGTGAATCCTCTTATATCCTGCACACCCTTCTCCAGTTTTCTCTCTGCTGGCATGATGCAATGCAAGTTTGGCAGCAAATATTATTCTACATTTTCAAAAGACTGCCAGCTTGAAATGGAATCAGATTGAAGAGTTAAGCTCACTGACTCGCTCATGGGAGCGATGGAGGAACCAGGCGGCTCTCGACAGCAGCAGCGTTTCTCACATCACTGTTTGTTTTCGGCTCCCGGTGATTTCAGGAAACCCTAAACACATCCTGCATCTGACAATGTCTTGTTTCATTTGATAAAACTCCAGTCAAGGTGGTTAAACTTCAAACAGCATCCCCTCTCCTCCTTCATTCCCTTTTCTACAGACAGACCCAACAGACCAGCCAAACTGAATCTGCCCGGTAAAGTGAATTACAGGGTAATAAACGATACTTTCGCATTCAGGCAGTAAACTGCTGAGAGAAGCTAAATACTAATGTGATTTGTCAAGGAGTTTATAAGCTGTAAGTGCTACGATGAAAAGACTGGCCCCACTGGAGGAGATAAAGAAGAGGGTGAAAGCTTTTTGTTTGCAGCCAGCAGAGATGAACTGGTTAACATTTTCAGAGCTTATATGAGAACAGCGGCTCCAAGCAGCAAAAAGCAGCATACTGTGCTGTTATGTGCTGTTCAGCACAGCTAGGACATCCTAAGATAGACGCTGCTGATGCCTGGGTTTCTCATGAATAAACATTTTCTGGTTCAACCTCACCATTTCCATGTGGGAGAGTTCTTTAAAATCATAGGAAACCAAGTCCTAAAAATATATTCTTCATCTTTCCTCAGCTCTCCCAGACCTACACGGACGGACACGCATAATTCCCTATCACTGTGGCTCTGCTGTGTTATGCCGTGGGAGGCTGAAGTGGCCTTTTTGGGCTGAGCTGAGTATCTCTGTCCACTCTGGCAGCGGCTCAGAGCGCCTCAGCCCCGGGCACGGGCTGCCTGCTGGCCCGCCGACCAGCTTCCCTGAACCCCTGCCAAGCTGCTGACGCCACCTTGGGTGGTCCTGCTTCACGCAGTTCTGCTCAAATTGCCCCCACCTCCTCGTCTCTCTCCACCCCTTCCTGCACAAACAGCTTTTCTGTGTTGCTAATATGGAGCTTCATCAAAAGTCAGTGAATGCGACAGGATATGTTTCCATCATGACTTTGAAACGTGCAAAAAGTCCAACAATCTCACTGGTTTAAAGAACATCGTCATTAATATCGAGTTTACTCCCCTTTGCAGCCTCAGCACCTTCTCTTCTCCCAAATCCTGGTGTCTATTTGGGCATTTCAACAAATTCATTATGCTTAGTATTCAAATATATGCATACACTGTTTTGCAATATTATTCACACACCTAGATTTTTTTTTCTGATCTTATATCCACAATGTTCAATATATTTAATTGGTATTTTGTGTGACTGACCAGCAGGAAGTTTTGCAAAATGCTGAAAAGAAACAAAAATGCTTTGTTTTCAACTTATTTTACAAATACAGTTTGAAAAATGTGCCGTAGTGTTCCGTCCCTTTTACACAGACACCCCAAAATAAAAACTAATGCAGTCAGTTGTCTACTGAAGTTACCAAATTAGTTAATTGTGTTTAAATTCTCAGAGTCAATATGCTCTAGAGCCAATTTTTGCGTCACTTACAGCTCCGAGTCCTTTGGATTATGCCCACAGGCTGAAATTTCTTCCACTATTCTTCTTTTGCTCATGCTCAGACAGATTGAATGTGGGGCAATTTTCAAGTCTGTGTTCTGGCAGAATGCAAATATGGCATGAAGTCAGAATACCACCTTTGAAGTCCCTGAACTCTGCCTAACACACAAATGTTTGCAAATGTAAATTTCATAACGTGGTGCTTGATTTTACCCAACCCCATGGCAACATATCTGACAGAAATAATTCAATTCAACAGTTGTGGTTTCTTTATATTTTGCCGACAAACAGCCAGACTTTTCTCGTTTGCCTCAAGGAAGGAGTTAATAGAGACAGTGGGTGGACGGGGATCAGTAGTGGATTTTCCTCCCTACTTCCTAATTTTTGAAGTCCATTTTGTTTGTTTTTCTACACCCTTGACAGCATTTTGCACTTTTCCTGTCCTGCTTGGCAGCTGCCTCATTCAAGACTGTGGTGAAGGAGCATATTTGCAATTTAATGACTGCAGCGGATCAGCAGTGGCAGTCGCTTTGGTACGTTGAGGAGGAAAGAAAATGAGCCAAAAGCAAAGCTAAAGATTAACATTATAACTCTCACTGATAGCCTAAGATACAGATTATGACCAAAACAACAAATCTCTGCTGCCTTAGGTTGAAATTGGCCTTATGTTGAAAAGCTCAGTAATTGACATCCACCACATTATAAAAGGGTGGTTTGGACATCTGGTCCAGATGTCACCTTTTAAGGTTCTCCTGGCACATTTTCCTAGGAGTAAACCCAAGAGAAGACCAATAATCCAGTAGAGCAACATTTTCTTTTTCTGGTCTGGTCTGGGGTAACCTCTTTGGGTTCCCCCTAAATGTGCTGGAAAATGTCTCGACTTCCTGGTTCCTGGTTTCCTTCCTGAACCTGTGACCTCTTTGATCTGAACTCATGAGTCCTAAATTAAATAACTAAAGACTGTTAGGACTCCACCACTTTTATCTTTTGATGAAGGAAGGATGGAAATATTTTTAAACAGACTTGACTAAAACATGTTCCAAACAACTATGCATATGTATGTAGCAACAGAAGATTTCAGAGGTATGGAAAAAGTCAGTATCTGGAATTTGCTCCAGTTGCAAATTCCATAAACCCTACATGACTAAGTGATTTTAGTCCTGTTTCTTCAACATCGTCACTTAAACTCTTTTAAAGGTCATCAGAAATGAGATTCTGCAGATTCTTTTTGCATTTTCAGATGCATTTCTCATCTGACAAGCATCTTAACCCCATGAAATGGGATGGATTTTAAACTTTTTAACCTAAAGATCTCAATGGGTGAAAGTCAACAGCTTCTTTGCCAATCAGTTAAACTCTTCTAGTTTTCATTAAATATGTGAATGAGTTGTTGATGGTGGATGAGTTTATTTCCTGGTGTGATTTGTCATTTTTGAAGACAATCAAAATCAAATCAAATCACATTTTATTTGTATAGCACATTTCAGCGAGGCATTTCAAAGTGCTTTACATCATAAACACAAGAACACAAAGTCAAGAACACAATGCTGAAAACCAAGGAAGCAATCCTCCATCCTCCACCCTCAGAAGTATTTGGTGATGTCATCAAACTGGTGGATAATTACAAGTATTTGGGGATTGTTCTTGACAAAGATTTCTTCTTTGAGCCCCAGGAAATAGAGTCCAACAATGACTGCACTCCTCAAGAAACTGAATTTCCACTGAAATGATGACCCTTTCTGTAAAAAGTTTTATTGAAGTTTCTGCGGTGAAGACTGAGAGGCAGAGACAGAGTTTCCTTTATGTTTAATAATATAAAATGACAAGTCTCATTACGTTTGCTGCACATTGAACTTGGTTAATGCTGAATGATAAAACTTGTGCTATTCTTTTCCTCTGTTTTCTGTGTGATACAATGTATATGTTGTTTGATACATGAACATGCAGCAAGTTATTTTCCTATTGGGGACAATAAAATTTCCATTTACCATTAATGGACGAGTAAAGAAAGTGTCTCAGGGTCCAATTTATTTAAAAAGTCCCTAAAAGCATTGAAGAAATATTAATTAAAAGCGCTGTAAAGTATTACAACAAACTACAGCTCCTTGATAGACAATATAAAGACAACGGATAACTCAAGACTGTTACACAGTAGATGTTTGAGTTTGGGATGCAAAAATATCTGCTTTTGCATGTCCCCTTCTGCTCCAACTACGTTTTTCAATGAACCATTACCCAAAGTTAAATTCATCAAGAGCACAGACTAAAGTCATCCCGGACCAGTTACAGCACGCTGCCACTGTGATGAGTTGGAAACTGACTGTCAAATTACATGATGAGGACTTGAGGTTCTCCTGTTACATACACCAAACAGGCAGCCGACGGATCAGACCCGCTTAAGCCTGAACGCCGCTCTCGTTTCTCGTCTTCTGCTCCGGAGTTTGGAATCATGTTCCCCCAAAGCTCTGGAGGTAATTGTGCCGGGCTCCTACTCTGCTCCGTGACCACCTTTCCGCCGCCAGCCAGCATCGCAGCTGAAAGCCCACTCCCCTCGTTTCTCTCTGTCTTGTCTTTCTGTCTCTGGTCCAGAGATTCAGACTCCTGGGCCTGATTGCAGATGATTAAAATCATTAGAGGTTGGGCCACTTACTGCTGCCGTGAAGGCTGCTAGGAAAATGTGGGGTTACAGGCGGTTTTTGTGGGAGCTTTTGGGGGTGGGTAAGGAGACAAGCATCACTCCACTTCTGACATAAATGAAAGCATTATGAGCTGCCAGGCCCTAAATATGGGCACAAATATCCATCTACCCCCACCTCCGCCAGTCACAGCTATGCACCAAAACCACCCAAGTGGCCTCTGATACCATCAGTGAAAAGTCTCAGAAGAAAAGCGCCAATGTGTGTATTAGCAATGTGTGTAATCACGAGGCCTTTGGGGACACTAATGGATTAGTACACTAAGACACGGTCAAATCTGGGCCAAGCGGGGCCCACACTTACACACACGACGGCTAACATCGTCAAATGACACAATCACTGTGCTGAAAAAGTCTTAATTGCCCCTGTTAGGCATCAACAAAGGACTTCATAATACTCAAATGACTCATTTTTGAGCCCAATGTTTTGAGCCAGTTGATTAGAAAAAGGCAACAGTACAAACAGTGTATTTACAGCGAGTGATCATCATCAACTTAACAGAAACGCGGCTGCTGTCAAGTGTGTGCGGCCGTTGACTTTTCAGCACAGATGCAACCCAGATGTGTTTATCGCAGCGATAACTACAGTTGGTGGAGGCGGCCGTACATTAAATCAAACGTAGACGTTGCCGCTGGACAAATCCAATCTGTCTGTCAGCAAACAAAGTGGCTGGACAACTGGTGTAGCCGGTGTGTGATGTGAGTGGATTACAGGGCTGAAGACATGAATAATAGATGCTGTTTATGAGTGTATGTTTTCCAGCTGACCCCTGGGTCTGCAGTGAAAACTGCCTCTTAAGGGGCTGGAGGAGAAGCTGCAGAGTGAGAGTGAGACAGATGAAGCCCGTCCTACGAGGCGATGGGTCATTTACTACCTAGGGACCCACCATCAGCCATCAGTGACATGTTCAATCAGAGCTTATGGTGTTATACATACATCCTGCTACTGACATACAACACTGAGTTCAGCTTTTACGCTCTACGTTTAAATATGATACTCATATGGCTTAGATTAGAGTTTATCTTGGTATCACTGTGCAAAATGTTTAAGGAATCCCTATTTTTTTATCGTCCAAGAGCCCAGTTTTCTTAAAAACATCATCAAAAATTCTCCAGTTTTTCCTGAAGGTTTTTTAAAAATATATCATGATAGTAGTTACAGCAGCAGGGTGAGAAGGGTGCATGAGAATGTCAAATAGAGGTCTGGGTGTATCAGACTGGAGTGGTCGTCCCAATTTTCCCAACTATTGATTTCACATGACAAACTCCAAAATAACCTGTTTTTGTTGGGAGTTGTAACAGAGTCAAAGCAATTCTGTAAACTTTGAATCAAGTACACCAGATCTGGCCCAGGGGTTTTACAGATCTGGAGATGCCACATTCCCCAACAGATGCCTGTGAGCAGATTATAATAAAAACATGAAATTTGTAAAAGCTGATATGATGCATGTCCAGAGTACGAACTGACGCAAAGTTAGTATTAAGCATCCAAAGCCATATAACTCTTTTAAGCCCACAAAAATATTTTAACAAATTATCAAAGCTGTGAAAATACAATAAAGCAACAAGGCAAATTACTTTTTTATTTTATGTTTTATTTAAGCCATTTAATATTGAACCACAAATCATTGATTGAAAAGATAAAAAATAAGAAGCACCGAACCAGCTTTCAGTGGGATCTTTAGGTACTTTTCTTACCAGCAGCCTGTGAAAAAACCCCACTTGTTATCAATTTCTGTGTAAATCAACAAAAATCCCTAAGCATTACTACAGACCATTCACACCTTTAACTGGAGCATATCAGACCTCGCCACAATGGAACATGGCGTCAGAATAGTTGGAGGACAACTTTAATAAGTCTAAGGTGTTGCCTTGGTCTCCGGATGTGCAGGACAAATATGAATGTTCTGTCTTTGCACCTAACAGGACTTGCTCCCAAAACGCTAACGTTGCTCCAGATAATTCAGAACAATGGCGTCCAAGTCTCAATGGTTCACGGCAATTTAGGCAGCAAAAAGAAGGACTGACAGCATCAGACAGGAGGTCATAATCCTGAGACTGCTTAGTGTATTAAAACAGACAAATTGATCTGCTTGAATGGAAACAATAGAAACCTCTAATTTTTCTAAATCAAAATTAGAGGTTGTTCAAAGCTTTTATAGAGTAATGCATGTTTTTGATAAATGTAGACAAACCAAATTATTAGTGGTTTTAGTTATCTGTTCTGCACTTAAGTAAGTGCATTAGAAAAAAGCCCTCAGAGGTTGCTGTGGCCTCCTTATTAAAGGTCTGGAGCAGGTTGTAATGGTCAGATGGTGTGTAATTACTGCATGCAATTAGCTCAAGCGACTTAAAGGCTGCAAATGTCTCTGTAAAGACTGGCATGGAAGCCAAATATCTGCTTGCAAAAGTACATAGGACAGGGAATGAGAGCTTATTCAATTTTCACATCCTTTGGCTGGGAGGATATGGGAGAAAATAAAGATATTACTGCAGGATTACAGATAGAAAACTTCAACCTGATTTTATCTTCATCTATCCTGTGGCAAATCTGACTTAGCTATTTTATTCAGTAAGGAAGTTTGTGTAAGCAAGGCGCTTAGAAAGACCTGAGGCTGAGTTACCACTAGGTGGCATGGTCACTTTGGAGACACTCACACAAAGAAAACCTATGAAAAATAAAAAACCACAGACATTGAGATGGGAGGCTCAGCACTGTGACAAACTTTAAAAGCTTGATGAGCAAGATTTTTGTAATGCACTGCATCTGATTTGTAAGGAGATAACAGCCAATACGTACGAGATGTTCAAAAACATCAGCAGAGAAAAAGAAGTTCTGGAGCAACATGTGAGCAGCTGATCTGTGAGATACTTGCCAAATGGCACACAGATAAGCACCTTGGTATCTTCAGCTTTTGTACGAGTAACATGATGTTGTCATCAAAGGATGTTATGTCTCCAAACACGCTCATCGTGTGTTTGTAACCTGCAAAATCAGCAAACTCAACTTGTCAACAGTTCTTGGAAAAACAGTGCAGGTGTTATGGAAGGAAAGCATGCCAAATAATTAAAATAATAAAGTCTTCAAGTTGGAGATGTATGTGTGTGCACCCAATTTGTGTGAGCTTGTTGGCGTGTGTGTGTGTGTGAGTAAGGAATACACATCTGTGGGCATGTCTGTGTGTGTGATCACAGTTTTAGCTTGCTGAATAATTCAGTGTTCCCCCAGTGTGAACACCAACACTAACGGAGGGGAGCCATTAAACATCCATGAGGAGATCATTACAGGCTGCCTCCCGCCCTTTCCCCCTTCTTCATCTGCCCCCTTTTCCACTCCCCCAACCGGCCGGGGCAACTCCCTGCCCCAACAGCAGGGCCTAACCCTCCAACATGAGCACACGCTCCGGTCTGAAGCTGCTGCAGGGGCTCAGGGGGTCAGAGGTTACCCAAGCAAAGGCGTGACCCTCTGCTCTAATGCACTTGTAACACTTTTAAAACACTTTAGTGAGAGTTAAACAGAACAAGCTCTCAAGGAGGACCACACAGAGGGTCCTACTTTTCCTCAGTTTTTCCCCCTTTTTTTTCCACCCTCACACACACACACACCCACACACACAAACACACACACACAGCTTGAGCTGCTCTTGCCGTTTCTTTGGCTGCCATTCAGGCCAAAATTAGAGGGAAGTTAGATATGTAGTCACTCTCTTTCTTCCTTTTCCCTTTCCTGTCACATTTTGCAGAAATCTCTACTTTTTTTAATGCTTGGATGATTTTCTTTAGTCTGAGTATTTCACACGCCGATCCAAAAACAGATGAAAGCAGAACCAATATCAACTGATCTGTTTAGATCAATATAATATTGACATGATTTCAACATGGCTTTCATGTTTCTGTGAAAAACCTAAAAAGATAGTTTTTTTTCTGCAGAATGCCAACTGAGCACCTCATAGATTGATCTCCCTGGTTAACATTATTTAATTTTCACAGAGGTCAAAGGATTTCTGGGTTCCCTTCAGAAAGTGAATATTAATTGCTGGTTATCTTTCTGACCAAGGCCTTTTGTTCCTCAGCTTAGCTGGGTTTGAGGCTGTGGTTGTGGCTTTGTTTTCAAGCTAACAGCCAGCCTCAGATAGAAGGAGACTTTTCAATCACAGCGTGCCCAATAAATTAAATGAGGCACAATTTGACTCAAGTGGAGAGATCTAAATGAATATTTCTTCAGCTGACCAATCTTGGCTGACAAAGAAGTCATATCAGAAGTTTGTGTCCACCACAGGCGAACGTAAACCTCAATGGATGCTCAGCTCAGAGGTAACCTAAATGATTAGCATCACACTGGTTACACCCCAGCCTTACCCCGGACACCCTCAGCTATTATCATGTCATGTGAAACCAAGATAGAGCTGGCTGAAGACACCGTTAACAATTAACTCATATTGGAAGTTCCTAGGCTGACAAGTCAAATTGGACAAACATTTTGACACGAACTGTCCAGCATTAGGCACTGCGTCTCCAAAAAAGGACAGTCAGTTCTGAATGGCTTTTGCTGAATCTTGTTCACACACACACAAAAAAATCTCTAATGGCAGACATGTTGGACTTATTTGCACCCCACTCTAAATCAATTGGTGCTGTCAATTTTTTTTTTAGCATGTCTGAACCAGTCCTGCACACACTGAAATGCACTTCCATTCACTTACCATAACTCAACCTTAACTGGACTGGATAGGGGTGTCTAAGGTTACAAATTTTATCACAAATTCTGATTGGATATTATGTCAGGACTTTAGACAAACAAAAACATAAATGCAAAGATGGTATCCTGCCAAAAGATTTTCCAACCCAATCTCTGCAGGAACATCAGGGTCATATAAGGAATAGACAGAGAAATATTTTGCATCAGCAAAAACAGTTGTGAGTATATGTGTTTGTGCTGCAGGGTACAGACAAGTACCTAAGCTCTGATAATTAGGTATTCCAACATGAATGTTGTTAAGTAGACAAAATACTGACAAGGTGGAAAATGATGTCTTTATTAAGGTAGTAATTAGATTTCACAATACAAATATTGCGCAATGTTTTTAGTCAAATTAAAGACTGCCCTATTCAGCTTCTGTCAGCAGGTACAATGGAATACAAGCAATCTATGTGATTCTTCATAGCACCTTTTGATATTTATGTAAGCTTTTACTTTTTAATAGAACATAAAATTAGCATGTAGTGTTTGTTTTTTTCCCATCGGGAGAAAAATGGACAGGCATAAAAACCTACAGAAATGTACAATGCAGTTTTTAATTTGTAAAACTGAGCCTGACTCCACCAAGAGGATTTCTCACATATACTTAAAACACGGATTGAACTTACAGTAATATACTGACTACAAAGGCGCTTGATTCAAAAGCATTTGAAAAAAACTAAGCTAACCATTTAAACCAGAGACCCCCTTTAGATGTTAGCAAAATGAAAAAGCACAATTTGCATTTGCATTTAGCAGACTATGGTAACCCCATAAACATCTCCACTCGGCCTTCATCTTCCTGAGTGCAGTTGTGGTTTCTGCTGCAAAATGTGTCTTGAGGAGGTCATGGTGGTGTCATTCTATGCTGATGGTTGAGGTCAGAGGGTCAGCCAGTGGCAGGTGTCATTTCACTGAGTCCTTTTCTACTAGTGTGTGTAGTGAAGACTGTGGAGTGTGTGGTTAGCTGGCAGGTCAGTGGTGGATGTAGAGTGGTCTGGATCCATCCACCATGGAGCTCTCAGGCAACAGTGGCAGCCCAGAGCACTGACAGATAGTGGGCATTATCATTTGTTAAGTGCCCCCTTAGCCTCTGGTCAGAATCACTTAACATTGCCTGTGGTCACTAAATGCTGCCGGACTGCCGGTAGCAAGGTAAAATATTCATTGTTGTGAAGTGGTGGTTTTCCTTTGCACCAACCCTAAAAGCCTAGCTTGGTTTTATATTTTTAACCAGAGCCCTAAAACCAGTAGCCTTTTACTGGACAGTGTAATGGACCTCAATGGGATCTGCTGACTTTACCACAAAATCACAGGCAGTGAAGACATTCAGCCACAACGTGAATGTAGGATCTCTGCAACACAGGACCAAACAGAAAATCAGTAGGATCAGGGAGTATTCTTGAAATAAAACAGCACATTTTGTGAATTTGATGTTAAAAAAACAACAAAAAAAACATTGCGTTTGAATGGTCTCTGGACATGAAAGAACATGCGATGCTGGCTCTGTTTGGATGAAATAAAAAACGTACTTTCTAAGGGGAATTTTTTAAAAACACCAGTAGTCCAATAAAAATATATATCTTTTCTAGGTCAGCGCCATTTGGTTTTCCCGTTTACAATGAACAAGTGAATCACCACCTCTGCTGTGCTTGTGTTTGGAAGACTTTACTGCTAGTAACCTCGATGAGAACAGTCACGTCTCTGACAGAGGGGAACTTCCAAAAAGACCCTAGCAGCCTGTCCCCCCTCTAACCAAACCACATGGCATTTACAAGTGTGTCAAACAAGCTGAAGAACAAAAAGTAATCTTACTGCTGCTGCTATCTGCTGAGCTGTTGTTCTTTCATGAGCTCTGGTTGCTGCAAGCAGCATTGTTAGATGTGAAGTCACAGAGTGCTTGAACAGACCCTCTATTTTTTTTTTTTTTTTGCTTGCATTTAATGGGGTCAACAGTGGAGCTTCCACCTGTGGTGAGTCTGGCATTTAGCAGCTCATAAACTTCACCCTCTCTCCTCACTTTCATTTCACCTCCCCTCTCTGTTTCTCTCTCTCTGAGCTCTGAGTGCACAAAAAGCCTCCTTCTAATCTCAGGTACTTGTTTCCATGTGACCCGTTTCTAGTTTTAACCCACTTCAACCCTTGAAGCAACACCACAGAATCCTCAGCCACCTCAGGCTGACTCCCCTACTTTGGGTTTTGAGTTGTGGGGTTCAGGCCAGTCGAGTGGGGTAGGGATCCCTTCCCTGATGGTGCTTGGTGGCATCCTTGGTCAACCTAAGAGCAGCTCGCAAGAGGCTTGAGGCAAAGAAGAAGCCGGGCTGTGGCAGGTGTGGCTATGGGAGACAGCCACATGCGTCACCACACATCGCTTCTGAAATGCCTCGTGTGTATTGTAATTTAATCTGGTTGTACATTAAAATAATTAATTTAGAAAACAAATGGGTTATGTTGGAGAAAAGGCCATTTATTGCCACACAGAATCACACATACATCAATCACTTGAAACCAAAACTCTATTGCATTCTCAGATTTCAATGAGCTGCAGAAAATATTCTAGCTTTCACATCAACATTTTAACTAGTAATGTTTTAAAAAAAAAACAAGTAAAGCTTTATTTTACTTGAATTCTTTAAGAATAATTCACAGAACACACAGAGCAAAATACAGTATTTTCATTTATGCAAAGGAAAGCAGATAAATAAACAGTTAAACATAAAATTTGTAGGTTTTTACACATTTTGACAACCACAAAGATCAGATTTTATGCAATAGGCCAACAAAGTTGAGCATAATTGTTCAGCTCAAGAGAAATAACACAGTTTCTATTCATTTCTAGGAGCAAAATCCTGAACAGTGAGGTCCACTTTTGCATTGTTAATATGTTGTAGAAGCACCAGCTTCGTCCTTTCATATTTTTTTTAAGAGGAGTGATGTTCGTCTGCTGTGGTTTTTTTAGGAGCAGGAGATTTTTGTGCCACTGTTTTCACTGTGGCAGACAGACACAGAAACAGCTGATGTGGTGGCTGATGTTTTCCTGCATCAACTTATGTATTTATGTAAAAGGGGCATTTGAAATAATAGAAATACTATTTCATGATGTTGATATATATTACAGGGTTTGTAAAGTTCCCCTGGCTTCCTGAAGTGATTTGAAAGTTTTGTTGGGAACTTAGTGCAGTTTATGGTAGTTTTTTGTGGTAATATTGTACCTATTATCAGCACAGATTGTGTGTGCAGTAGCATGCATAATCATGACAAAACATTGTGCAGTGTGTGGAGAAGAAAAGCAAAAGAGAGAAGAACTTCAAGAATTAATCACTGTCCTAATGTCATGCCCTATAGAAATAGAGGAAAAAAATGGAAAACATCTGACACAGGACTTTGAAAATGCATGGCTCTTCGGCATTTCTTCAACTTTAGTCCGTAATTTTAGCTAAGAATAGTTTGAGAATTACCTTGAGGTGATTTTTGTGTGTGACGCTTTATGTATTTTACATGGATTCCAGAAAAGAAATGAAAAAGCACCCTCCCTTGTGAGAAACTACCAACAAAGTTGGTAGATTTGATTTAAAAAGGATCAACAGAGATTCTTCGGATGGGATTAGGGGCATTCCCAGACCGGACTTCATCAAAGATTAGAGTTGTCACTTTAACTAAAACATTTCTCTGAAAATGTAATGTGCTGGATTGAAAATTGGCAGCCAAAAAGAGCAGCCAAAGTCCAAAGCTTCAAGATACTAACAGATACCCTTGGGATATATTCAATAAGTTTTCTATCAGTCCATAACTGTGACTGTTTATTGTGCTAAAATACTGGTAATTGTTCCAAGTATGCACTTAGAATTTAGCAGATTCAGAGAGCGTACTTGGATTCAAGTCAGATACTTGGTGTATCAAATCACATTAGTTGGGAAAACCTTAAAAATAAGGGAAAAAAAGCTCAATAATATTTTTGTTTTCAACAGAAACGTTTGTGCACATTATTATTGTTTGTATCTACACCACAATCTTGACCAGGAATCCCTTGACAAAGATGTTGCATCTCAATGTGGCTGTTTGGTTAAAAAAAGAGGCTATAAACCGTAGCAGACGACCTCTGTTGTGTCATCTATGTGGATGCAGAAGTTTTTAAATTCACACATTTGATAAATTGCCTAAGCGACGGGCCATTTGATCTGAGATGTCTTCGCCGTCATCAGTCTGAAGTCTACATTCCCACGCCGGCTGACCATTGGTCGAGCACAAGGGCAGAGTCACGGTTTTTCTCATGAAACCACGGCAATGGCCATCAAAAAACCAATAACTTCCTCTGCATGTTGGCTCACTTCCGTCTTCCTCATGTGGGGACCTGCCGTTGCCATGGTTCCCGAGCTGGCTTTTGCGTGCGAGCAACTGAGACAGCCGTCTGTGGTTTCACGCACACATAACAGGAAGACACTGGTCGTACTTCTCAACCGTTTCTCACTTCTGCCTTCTTGATTTAGGGAAGGCCGGGGAGACGCTCAGACACAACACGCAGCGACTTGAGCTGCCGATCTTCCCACAGTGACACTCTCCGTTTGAAAAAAAAAAAAAAAAGTTTATGAAAATATGCTATTGAAGCTGATGCAGCAAGTAGCACGCATAATTATGATGATTCATCCTCCTCTGCATTTCTGACAAAACTGAAAGTAACTGCAAGAATGCGCAGGAATTTCAAGTTTTGAAAGATCTCATGATTGTGAAATGTTCTGCTTAACATATATTTTCAGTATGTAGGCCATGTTTTCATTCTACTTTTTGTGCAAAGCACGCAGGGTTGCAGGAGCTCAGTTTTCAGCTTCATTTTGGCCATTTGCATATGAAAAACCTTCAACTAATGACTAAAACATTCAAATCAGACAACCACATTTGCTTCACAAGGTGCAACTGTAAACTTAGACCAAATATCATAATAAATGACTTAATGTACTTAATGTTTTACAACATAAAAAAATTACATCTTTATTGGTTTTTTTTCAATTATATGTTTGTTTTTGCTTGAATTTAAAATATAAGAAAGAATCTGCAGAACGGTTAGAAATATTTCTATGTCAAAAGATCAGAAAAAAAAATTCTTAGTTACAAAAACAAAAAAAAAGATAAGAAGGTTTGCACTTATTTGAAAAGGAAAACAAAATTTAAGTTTTGACAAGTTCCTAATATTAAGTAACCAAAAGAGTGGCCTTGGCAGTTCAGAAGCTGTGGGAAACTGCATAGCATGTCTGTCGCATGGTTAAGTTGTTGTCTGAGCACAGAGTTGTCAAGCCACAGAGTGGCAAACTATACAGTAAACTCATACCGGAACCCGTCTGCAGAGTGATCTGTGCCAAGGCAGTTTTACTCCATCCCAACCTTCCTCTGATGCCCCTCAACGACAGCCGCCGTTCGGCACATAGCGATGTGGACACACAGAATCCTTTCAAAAACAATAAATTATATATTTATATAAACCTTTCCTGTTTGAGGTTACGATTTGCAAAATCGATTCTATTTACTAGATCCCAGAATAAGGAGAAAGATAACGTCTTCAGTTCCATAAGATTTTTACAGAAATGCTGAATTTTTAGCGGTACACTCTCCTAATCTTTGCCCATAAATTTCCCAGGGGCTAAAAGGAAGGGGTTGTGATGGTTTACACCATAAAAAGCCACATTATAGTTTAAAAAAAGGAACTTAGAGAAAAAGGCCTTAATCTTTAGAAACATTATCTGTGATCTGACTTAAAGTGTTTTAGCCCTTTGTAGGACAAAAGAGAGGTTTGCGAGTCTTAAGCTAGATTTATAGCTGGCACATTGAACTGGGCAGAGACCAAATGTGCCATCTGACGCACTGCTTATTGGCCCCACACACTGTCATGGTGCTTCGCCATGCTACTCTAACGCTTTGTAAGTTGACATGTGTCACGTACACCGTCTTTCACTCAAACTGGACGATTGGGAAGATATTTTTGCAGAGCAAGTCCACCTCCGCTGGCATTTACATCAACCCTCTATAATGTTTTTTTTTTTTTTTTTCAGAGAATACCGCTCCAATGTAAGCATCAAATACAAAGGCCAGACCGCTTGATCAGCTTGTGCACACTCAACGCAAATTTTCAATACTACAACTTTGCTCTGAGTTGTTCGGTGCTCAGTGAAATTGCTATGTGGTGTTTTATGCCAAAGAATATAATGCAACATAAATTCTTTTGAAAATTGATGTGCAATTTTTACTAATAAAATAATAAAAGCAACTATTATCTTGGTTTATGTCATTTTGGGGTAAGAAAGAAATGTTTCTGGTTTAAGACCATATGGTGGAGTATCACCTCAAACCCAGAATCAGTAACATTTCATTTCAAGATGTTCTTTCTGCTAGAACAAATTTAATATCAGTTGAAACAGCACCTTGTGTTGAACAATGATGCAAGACAGTGAGTTATTCCTATATTTGCATACATGAGCATAAAAAATAAACAGTGACTTCTGGCTGAAATATTCGTGACAGGGAATTTGTTGACGTTACAATGGAAAAGCGTGTATGTATGTGTGTGGGTTTGCAAAAACCACTTTGTAGCATTCTTAGTGGATTCCAGCAGCAAATGTCAGTAGTGCTACACACTCCCAGCATGTTTTTTTTTTCCTCAAACGTGATGGCTGTGGCCTAATTTAAAGTTACAAATCCACCAATCACTTTTTGACAGCAATAAGATAAACATGGATGCCAGCCTAGAGTAAGGAGGTTAAATCTGTGCGTTTAATGTGTAAAATGTAAGAATTCAAGAGCTTCACTTCTGTGACTCAGATAGTAAGCAGCGGTTTGTGTGTGGGTGAAGCCTTTAACTGTGTTGAGATGACTCAACTTAGCAGAACCTAGCCAAGACTTCTGGGTAAGGAGGTTTGGCTAACCAACACCGTGAGAATGTGGCAACATATGTCCTGTTCTGTGGCAACATTAGCCTTGTTTCTGCTCTTGCTCTGAGAAGGCACCAAAAGTTTTCACATCTTCAGAAACCCATCAAAAACAAAAGAAAAAAAAAAAAGCAATCAGATGTTGCAGTGCAGAATTTGTCACGAAAAAGTGTAAAAGTATAACATATACAGAGCTACTCATTCATCAGTCCTCATTAGTTGCTTATGCATTATTTTTAATGAGGAAAAATAGTAAAAATGACTCCAATCCACGTAAACAACCTGATGTTACAGTACGTTAAGCCATCCTCTTGCATGGTTTACTAGGCTTGCTGCCATCCTGTACCCAGCATATGTGCCCACAGACTTGTGTTGCTGTTTTGCGCCTGTTTAGCCTCAATCATATTCACCCGCGCATCATGTGCCACCACAGGTCCTGAACCAGGGCTGCGGGAATAGTATGGTGCATCTACTCCCACTCCAACCATTGTTTCTATTTGTAGTGAGGCCACAATAAGCTCTGCATGTGGGTTGCAATAGGGCCTTTGATACAGCCAATGCTTCCATATCCTCTGATCTGTCACCTGCTGGTGTATTTCTGCAGCGCTAATGCATTTAGGAGACTGTAGACTATAAAAGAGGACGGATGTTGCCAATTTCTGTCTGCAGCTCGCTCTACTGCACAGCTAGAACTCGGAAGAAAACTATGAAATGGGTGTAAGTGCATGCACAAACAAGCAGATTGCATTGCACACAATCACATGCACTGATGTGACGCTGTAGCGGAAACCATATCCACATAGACTTGTCACGAAACAGTCTGAACGATACAGAATAGAATCTATATTCATGTTATATTCTCTTAAACTCACATACACAAATGCAGACACGCAGCCAGACAGACACACACACGCAGAGACACACACACAGACACAAAAAGATAGATAAAGTAGACAGTTCCTTCTCGGTTGTCTGCACAGCAAGCAAGCCACCGACCACAACCACAAAGCCCCAGTATGTCAGCAAGCACCTGGCTATACACCCGCTCCCAGACAGCAGACAGACACACACACACACAATCATATGCACTTATATGCATATACATATATATACATGCACCATTCCGTATACAAGCGCCTAAAGATGAAATTGTTGGTTTTTCTAAAAACGACGATGCAGAAATCACCTGCTTCTTTCAGAGCCTTTCTACAGCTTGTAAATATAGGCAAAGGTTTGCAGGGATCACGCATGGAGTCATACGTTTTGTGTGTAGGTGTGAATTTGTTTACAGATCAACCCTGCAGGCCTCTAGAACTATTTCAAGTGACGAGCGTGGGAAACAACATCAGAAAGAGTGTCTTCAGAGGTGACAGATTGCACTACAAATACTTTGTGTTACATATCCAGTGTGCGACTTTAATGCTTTCATTTATATGAGTGAAAATCTAATTTGTACCTTCCTTTGTATGTTCATAAGTCATTTCTGCTTGTATTCAAGCAGCGTTGCATCTAGTACATTTGTGCAAATAGGTCTCTAATCTTCAAAGATGGCGGACACTGGCAGGCAACCCTACCACACAGTCTGACGAGCTCAGTCAATTAGATAAGACAGGAGGAGGAGGAAGATGTCTTCAATTGTCAAGACAGAGAGAACCACACAGAGTACATTTGAAGTTATCTTGGTGAGGAAATGTATTTGTACAATGTAGTTCCCAGCCCCTTACACAAATCTTAACCAAGAGCTGACTGCCTAACCTCAGCAATTACCTAATCCAAACCTAAACCTCATTCTAACCTTAGATCTGCAACCAAGTCTTTGCCCACAAACATGCCTTGTACATATAGTTGTGGGAAAATTGGGACAAAGCAAGACGTCTTCACTTTAAGTATCATAAATCCATCCTGTATTGAGATTGGTTCAATAGCTTTAATGCATTATTTTTGATCAAATTGGGCTAATTGAGCACAACTTCAACTGAGCAAGATGTTCAGCATTATATGGGCAAATGGCTACTCTAGTCTTTTAAGGTCAAGTTTTATGTTATTCAAATATTCTTACAAATGGAGAGCTGTTACACGTTTGCGTAGTCTTTTTGATTCTTCTAGTTTTTTCTCTGGGCATCATATTTAAAGTGCTGAAATAAAAGAATTGACATTTGGATTCACATTTATGAATCCAAATATCCAAACCTCAACCTGTAAGCTCTGAAATGTGTTATATTCAGGAAATACATTCAACAAAATATGCAAATATCCTTAAATAAAATCCAGTACAAACAACTAGATTTAGAGTTAATCAGTTTCACATGTATATAATTGAAAAGTAGTATTATGTATTAGAAATCCTGCACCGCTTTCTGATTATCACATAAAATTCAACTAAAATAAATGTTATGTAGTGCAGTGTTGAGTTATATTGTGTTTTAGTACTGTTTACTGGTATCGTATTTAGTTTTCCTTTAAATGCCAATAACTGCACCACTTTTTTAATATTAGTGTTTTAATTGCACTTTCTATGTAAAATTACTGCTTTAACTTATTTGTGTTTCTGAAGTGTGTGCTGCTGACCTCTTGGGCAGGTGACCCTTGGAAAAGACCTTGGTCAATGTTTGTTTTTGTTTTTTTAACTTGTTAGATAAAGATTGATAACTTAATAAAATACAAGTGTGTGGTTCTAATCTGAAAATAATTGAACATTTTTCACTGAGATCCAATCTTTCATAAAAAAACTGAACTTTACTTAAAGCACAAAACCCTGAAAATAATTCAAAACTCAACATAAATCACTTGAATTACTTCATGACAATCGATAATATTACATCAATGCAAATCAAGCCCAAAGTGTAATTTTTGCTGCAAACTAACCGGGTTTCAGTACATCCCGGTATCATTTCAGTTGCTTATAGCAAGCGTTATCTTCAGCGGTGAACATTTTAAGCTAAATTGTCGTTCCAATGAAATCTGTGATGAAACATCTGTCATTCCCAAATGCCAACAGACGTTTAAAAAAAATTGTCCCGGTTCAGAGAAAAAAGAGCAGCGACACTTCCCGCTTTTTACAGAGGGAAGTATGTGACATTCAAAGAGCATGGTAAGATTCTTGTTCACATAAACCCTAACCGCACCACAGTACTGGTTTCAGACGCAATAGGCACTCGGTGACGTGTTAGTGAGTGGCTCAATCTGCATTTCCTCCTGTGTTCAACATCAGAACTGCTCAAGGTAGTCTTAACATTTAAAAAATGTGTCATCCCAGGCTAGTTGTTGTCCAAGTTTATCTAAGAAACAGAGTTGGTGTTTGAAACTGAAAATCATTATTGCTATAGGCATATTTTCATTAAAGTAGTTACACAGTCATTTTTGAGAAATACAGGAAAAATAGTAATGCTCTTTTAGCTTAATCTGCTCAATTGGGCTCTTATATAAAACTTTAGCGTGATTTTGCACAATGTAATGCAGTGAAAGAATACTGGTGCAGTTTTTACAAATACAAGACTATGAAGTGTACTGCTTTTTGTAATCATTCCCGTTTACTCTGGTAGCCTTACAAAATACAATTCAACTAACTGCCTTCAGAAGTCATATAATTACTATATAGAGTTCATCCGTGTAAATTTTTATTTAAACACAGCTGTCCTGTGAAGACTTGAGAGGTTTGTTGGAAGAACATTGATGAACAAAGTTTTTACAAAACACACCAGACGTGACAGGAATGAAGCGATGGAGTCGTTTGAAGTGGACTTAGGTTACAAAACAATATATCATACAGTGAGCAGCTCACTAAGAACTGTTTGAACCATCATTTTGAAATGAAAATTGAACATCACAACTCCAAGTCTTCCAAGAAAAAACTAGATTGACAGGAAAAGAATCGCATGTAATTATCAGAGAAGCAATTAGTGGGCTGATAGGTCAATGTGACAAAACGTGAAGAAATATTGCCAGTTTTTACGCTTTTGCAGGTTTTCGAGCAATATTTGTGTGCTACCATCAGCCACAGTTTTAGGCCTTTATATTGTGAATAAGTGCATCAGAGACGGTCATGAAGCAACATGTACTGAACCAGGTTTGGCCATTGGACCTTTTTTGTACATTGTGGAATTTACCTGTCACTCAGTCCAGGGGGCCTGGAAAAAATTAGAGGCCATGAGAGAGGACAAACTCCCCAGCCACAAGGGAAAGACTGCGCTCCCCTCAGAATGAAACCCAGCCCTGGATCATACATCAGACATGTGTTGGGGTATAAGAAGGGGATTCAGCCAAACACACATACATAAAGAGACAGAGCAGAGATGGCTTGTAGCGAATGACAAAGAGCAATGAGCTCTGATATTAAAGAGCTCGAAGAATGGATGAGGAGGCAGAGGAAGGCAGGGAGACTTAAATGTGTGTGCATTTGGGGAGTTGAGACAGTGTTATGGGGCCATCAAGAGCGCCCTGTGTCACCGTCACCTCATATAGCATCCTAATGGACATTGGTCCTATTTGTCAAAGAAGGAGACGAATGAAAGTGAGGCGGCTTGAGGGAGGAGGAGAAAGAGAAAGTGAGAACGACATTTTTCAGAAAAATTGTGTGCGCTATTATGTTACCGGCTTTCAAATTCCTATTAAAGGCTTATGCACATATGCGTATATTTACAGTTACAAAGACGTGAGCATTTGCAAGAACACAGCCCTGGATTTCCTGAGCCCCCTTCCCTCGTTCTAGGTCAGTAAAAGCCACTGTGTTCGCAAAATGAGTGGGCTGCAATGTGAAATGAGGCCACAACAGCAAAGACTCACATACACAAATTCAGTGCGAGGTAAACAGTATGGTTTCAGTACTGTCCACTCCACTGAGCCACTCAGTTCTTGGTAAGCTAAACGTGATATTTTTGAAATCATAACATCTTCCACTTCGCTGGAGAAAAATAATAAAAAAAAAACTATATATTTTTTTCTTTGATTCACAACTGCACAAATATTACTGAATTAGCTTTCCTGTCACTTTGGAGATCTGGGTCAGTTATAAGTTTATATCTTTTTATGAGGATTTTAGATTTTGAGTCTTATTTTTAGCAAGTACATCCTAGTTTTGCTCAAAAATAAAGGTGCTTATCAACTCCTCGACAAAACATTTTATTCCACATTCAAATTGCAGACAGGTGGTGCAACTAATATATGAAAGCTTTTTTTTTTCTTTTGTCTGTGCATAAATATTTGAAATACTTTTTTGTACTTGGAGTACAAATGTAATCCAAACTGTAAGATGAGTACTAAGTAATACATGACATTGATTCAGAAGAAACCAGAAAAACCTAGCGTATAGGAAGTTCCTAAAGCCCCCAAAAAGATAACAAAAACCAGTTTACACAACATATTAGAATCCTATTGAAATGTTTCTATGCTTCATTGGAGGAAATGAAACTCAGAGACAAATGACAATACATCTACACTTCAAAAATATTATGCGATAAACGTGTTTCAGGATACAAAATCATGGGGAAGACTGCTGACAGTTGTCCAGCAGACAGTCACTGACACCTACCACAAGGACGGTAAGCCACAGGTCATGCTAAACGAGCGACTGTTCACAGAGTGCTGTAAGCAAGCAACATGGATATCTGGATTGGAACTGGGTTTCAAGAGTCACCTCATCGGCTTAACTAGGACATGGGCTATGACTACTTTTCTTGGGTTTGGCTATTCATAAATCAAAGGCAAAGAAAGAAATGTCTTAGCAGACCTCTGTGTCCTAGAGGTCCCAGTTTCTGTTTTCAGATTAAGGTAAACTTTGCTTTTCATTTGGAAATCAAAGTCCCATAATCTGTAGATAGAGGACAGATGCACAGAATCCCAGTTGAGGTTGAATATGAAGTTTCTACAGTCAGTCATGATCGAGGAAGTCTTGTTATCTGCTGGTGTTGGTCCACGGTCTTTTATGAACTTGTCCTCACTGCAGAAGCTACTTATATCTGGCTTAGTGACCATTCTATCACTGTGTTTGACCCATCTAACCTCGACCTCATCATGAATGTATAGGTATTTGTCAAGTTCAGGAAGATCAGAGGTAAATTACACAACACAGCACAAAGCTGAGGGCCACAATCTATTGCTTCCTGATCACACAGGAGGGGTCATTACGAGAACCACAACCTGGTCGCTCCGCCGTGCCACGCTGTATCGATAGAAACAGAATACAAATGTCATGTAACTTTACAAGTGCAGCATGTAAAGTGACAACATACAGGTTCACACAAACATTTAATAACCAAAAAATAAGAAATGAAAGACTGTGCAGTAAGGGCAAATTTCAATAATGTGAAAATGAAGTTGCACAAAAATGCTCCAACTGTGCTTCTATCTTTGTGCATAATTATCAAAGTTAATTTTCAAACATTCTACACATGAAGAATTTTTTTAACATTTGATTTTCACTTTTTAATTGCGATCCAGATAGAAGCGAATAATTATTTTTAATAATGACCGACAAAATAAATGACCTTTTCAATGGCTTTCTAATCTTCAGAGATACACCAGGGCACTCAGACTTAACAAAACAAATAACTTTGAATGGAGATGCCTTTCTTTTTTTTTTCTACAACAGTCATACATAATCAGTTCAAACATCGCATCTTTAACTTATTTTGAAAATCTGAAAGGGCATCTTTCAACTTACATCGCCCACTTGTAAATAATTAATCATCAGTACTCTTGCAAATTAAAGTCAAACTGTTTTGAGGTATACTAATGTTTCAGATGAATTTGCCATGCTTTGTTTTTATTACTGTTTATAATTTCCTAGTTTTTGAATTTAATCAATATCTTTTGCATCAGGTACAATGAGCACTGGTGAAGATTAACTTTTTGGACTTTAGTTCAGAGGTAACCTATTTTCAGACAACTTTTGTTAAACAAGTTGCATGATTAACATGAGTTTTTAGTGCAGCAGTGCAGACACATGCTCACACGCACACAGTCTCTGTGTAAACCACTGTGCATCTGCTCTAGAGGAACATCCTGCCTAACGCAGACTTGCATGTTTGCAAGCTCGTCTGTCACATCCAAACCCCATGTCTGAACCACAGGAAATACGTATGCGCACAAACATAGACACAAACACATGCAAGCTGAGCGCACACACACAGGTAATAAAACACAATGAGGAGCAAACCAGGTGACTAGAACCAGCTATGTTCAGATAAAACCCGAAGCAATGTAGAGAAGGAGAAAATTTAGAGTTACATCTCAATGAGAGCAACAGATTGGCGACATGAAAGCAAAACATCTTATGAACCCTCACAACTTTAAAGATCCTGATAATGCATCACACTTGTGGAGAAGCTGTCTCATTTATCCTGGACTGAGATATGTGAGCTGGTTGAGCGTTGGGGCGTTTGGGGTGCTTGGGGTAACTGAGGTCTTGGGTTTACGGGTGCTTTTATGTGAGGTTGCTGCACTTAACCTTCCAGCTGCTCTGTTGCAATGATGTGGTGCCTCTGTGCACCTCAAAGCAGAATGTAAATTTACCACTCTGGTGAAGTCAAGTGGTTCACAAAACACACAAGCACAACGTGATAAGCACTGAAAACCAAAACATAATAAAACTGGAATGTGATTAGCTCAATGTTTTGATTGCATCGGGGGATCCTCTTCCTTTTTGATTTTCAAAGTAAAGGCACTTGATGCACCTTGAACAATGTGTGACTGGAAACAAAACTGTTTCTGAAAACAAAAAGCTATTTTTTAGGTGCATTCCAGATTGTAAAGATATCCAAACAACCAGGTAAAATTTTACAAACATTCCCCAATCAAAACAAGCAATAAGCCAGAAAATGTGAATCATATTAATATTGGTTTTTTGTGTGCAAAATGTAAACACATACATCATTTGTTATTGTGATGCAGTTTCTACTACATATACATACATTGTTTCCAAACTATTTTCTGGAGATATATCATAAAAAATTCTAAATTTGCTTGGTCTCTGACAAAACCTTCAGTGAAACAAAACCATTTAAATTTTACATAAGAAAGTTTCACAGAAATTTTTAAAATTTATTTTGGTATGTAAAGTGTATTTGTTATCTCAGAAATCTTTGCTTCCAAAATAAAATTTTCATTAAAATAGAAACAACACATAATGCAGTACTGCCCTGGAGTTTGTAGGATATCTTTCTGGAAGTGACTAACCTGTATATTTTGGGAGAGCATCCATACACTGGATAATTTCAAATAAAGTTACCATAAGCCTCAGAAAATATCTTGTAAATTCTTAAAAAAATACATTTTCTGTCAAGAGAAAGATTTTAAAAAATAAACATTTTTTTAATGTTTGTTTATTAACATTAAAATTAAGTTTACATGTTACGTTGCAATGAACGTAACATGTAAACTTAATGGAAATAAGGTGTTGGCTTCTGGGAAATATCCTTCAGGATCAAGGAGATCTGTAATTCTGGCACAGATTTTAGAAAGAAAAGGATGAATATATTTCAGAACTTCCTGGTAAATTCTGCAGAGTAACCTTTAACTTCTGGCTACTTTTTCTTTTTGAATACTTTGCAATTTCTGTACAGGGATTATATTAAAGTAATATGTATGTGACATGAAGCTAATATTTTTTCACTTTCCTAAAATAATGGTCCAAGTCATTTTCCCCCTAAAACATAGAGATGGTAATTTTTTTATTTCAATTATATTTGTTTTGCTAAACTTACTTTAGCAAAAATTAATTGGACCATCAGGTGATGAATTTGGGTTTGAAAAAATAACCTATTAGTTTAGGATGCAAACAATGTAAAACTGTTTCTAATTAGCATGAATTCTGTACAATAATTTGTAGGTTCCTGAAAGTTATCTTCTGGGAAATAACTTGAAAATTCCTTCAAAGTAGCCTCATAGTAACCTCTGTGTTAAATTTTGGAAGGTAGAATATAAATTCCTGACACTAATTTGGAAATTCAGGAAAGTAACCCGAAAGCTCAAAGTTACCTCTCTATTTTGGATACAAGTCAGAAAAATAACTTCTAACACGCACGTTCTGGATGAGGATAGACTATAATATGTAATGTTTCCAGCACTTAATTATTTTTAAAGACCTCAGAAATGAAACCTTAACCACATAGAGCTAACACAATGTGACAAAATATATTTATCTTGAACTGTGTTTTATTAAATAAACAGGAGAGAGAGTTTGACAGGCAGTAATGGCCCAATTAGTCTGCTCAGCTGATGCCAGCAGCTGTTTGAGGGGTTTATAATTAACCTGCTGTAAAGAAAAGCTGGATGCTGCATCTTTGTGTTGGCACGGTTTCTGAATAACAGGAAGCGTTGGGGTGAAGGGGGTCGGATGGAGAGTTTACTACCTGTAAACATTTCTCTCTGATGGAGACGAAGCAGGTGCCAAAACTACAAAACCACCTGAAATGAGCCAGTCATTCTTCAACCGCTGCAGTCATGGTGGTGTGCACTCAGTCACAAGCTTCAATTTTGTCTGTCTGAGTGAATATTGCTATGGACGTCTACAAATTTCAGAAATTCCCACAATATTCACACAACAGTAACAAAACTTCTCCTTTTTGTCCCGTTTCCATGTCACACCACTCAGGATCTCTGGGATTCTGCCTGCGTGTGAATGTGTGTGTGTGTGTGTGATGGTGTGTGGTAACGAGGGGCCCACGCTCCCCTCCTTTCAGTGTGGTTACCACAGTCTCCATGTCTGCTGGAGCCAATAAATAAATAATGGGCCCGGTGATCACTTCCAACGGTGATACTGCATGCTAAAAACCACTGCATCTGGGAGTGTCTCACTGACAATAAAAACACAAACCAAAGCGCACATGCAGACACACAGATTGTTGCCGAGTTGGTAACAGTGCACACAGCTGCTGTTTACTTGCGAACTCTTTAGACTGTTTTAAAATAATTTTATTCACAGCGTGAAGGAGGATGTTTCCAAATCATCTCGTGCAAAACTTCCCCTTAGCCATGAAAGCCTCAGAAATTTCCAGCAAACATCTCTTATGACATCATATCACAGCAAATGATGAGTGTTTGAGAATCCGGTAATGGAAATGAACACAATAAATTTACTCGGACTGAATTAGATGAATCCCCCCAGTATGAGGTGTGAATGAGGAGTCAGGACTGCACACAGTCTAAGGAAAAAGGCTCCCATGGCCGTATGCTGGAGGCAGGCAGGACCCTGGTGTTTGATGCAATGACGGCCACTTCATTATAAAAACCTCCTCAAGTCCCACGCTGCATTCCACGTTTATGGGGAACATATGGGGAAGCCTGCAATTTTTAGACCACAAAATAAGCCCCTTTGCAGCTGGACGCACGACCGCACTGGGTCCTTTTTGCTTCTCGAGCCACGCCCGAAAGGCGTAGGACCACTGACAGTGATTAAACCACCACAGTTTTCTCAGCAAAACAGGAGTTATATTAAGCTTAAATACAGGGGCTTGATAAACAAGGCCTGGGCAGGGGAAAGAAAAAAAAAAGGATTTAGTGAAAAGACGGCCACAATGATCTTCAGACTATTTTCCCCTCACGGTCATGGGCAGTGCAAAGCAATGAGATACATTTCAAAACATGAAGCAGATGTTTACCTAGACAAAAGAGGGAAAACACACTGAGTAAAAGGCCTTGACTCCAGCGCCTTCTTCAAATATCAAGTTTGGACTAAACAGCAACATAGCCAATTCTTGCACAATATTGTGGGACAGTGCTATATTTATTTAGCTTTTCCTCTATTCTTTGTTGAGTATCCAGATATGTCTTTGTTTCCACAGGGGAACAAATAAATGAAAACTGACAATAAGACTAAAGATTCATGCCTTAGAAAACAGCTAAAAGAGAAAGATATTTACCACGTCTAGTCGCTCTACACTGTTTAAATTCCAGTTTTTTTTTAGACTTTTAAAATTTTGACCACAAGAAATTATTTCCAAACTTTTCCTATCTTTAATGTGACACAATTCCCTCATAAGTCAAATACATAAATACATTTCAGTAACCAAATACCTGATAGTTTAATTTTCCAAATGGTTATTAAGCATCAAAAGTATCACTTTGAAAAGCTATTAGTTGATAGAGTGGGCCAAAAAAATAACCCAAGTATTATATAAGAACAATAATATGTGCTATGGTGCATTTAATACATTATCAGTAATTGAAGGAAAACTAAATGGATAACCCCCTCCCCTCCCCCCAAAAAATAAATAAATAAATAAAAGCCCAAACAATTAGATCAAAACAGAGAGAATTTGATCAGGGATAGTGGGGTTATTTGGGTTCATGCGATGACATTCTGCTGCGTTTTTCATATGTCTGTATTAACAAGTAGGGTTGCAGGACTTTTTGTCAAGAAAGCCTTCAAATCTTCCAGGAAAACAGTCAGAAGCAAATGTGGGAACTTTTGAGTTATGATTCTAAAAGCTTTGTAGATAAAACACTAACCAAAAAAAGCCCCTCATTCCCACTGTGAAACACGGTGGTGGCACCCTCAGGCTCCGCGGCCACATTTCTTCGGATTGAACTGGGGTTTTTATCAAGATGTTTGAAAGCATGACCACCAAATTAAAGTCAGTTTTGACCCAAATCTTTCAGCAGTAAGGAAGCTGAATATGAAGAAGGATTTGCTTTTCAGCATTCAGAAATACAACGTACAAGCTTTGGGATGGCTCAAGAAACAAACCTGACAAAATCTGAGCAGTTATTTAAAGGGGATGGCCGAGGACAAAGAAAACCAAAAGTTGAAGCAAGATGTGCTTTAGTCCTCCCACAGTTTGGAGGGGTCACACTGACCCCATGTGCGCTTTTTCCGAGTTTTTTGTTTGTGTGTTTTCAGAAATTGACGGTCGGATGGGACAACCCTCTGCATCTCCACTGTCCAACTAAGATATTTTCCGCTCTCCTCCTGAGCTTTGCGCTAAGACCGCAGGAGGGCTAATGAAGTTTAATTTTAAGGATGTGGTTTTGTGCATTTTTTTAGTTTCTTCTTTACATTTTTTATGCCTGTTTTTCACTCTAATAATACAGGACATGTCACACAAAAGGAAGAAATCTGGAATGTTCCCAGAACGAGAATACTTTTGAGAGAAACTTTAGTTGAAAACAAAAACTAAATAGCCTGTCTTAGCTGTACAAATTCATAAAAACAACATGCTGGCTTCTCTTGAGCATTTTCTTCATAGTATTTTTGGTCGTAAAACAAACTTTGCATAAGGTTTTTAAAGACTTCCTGAGGTTAACATCCCTGACTCTGGCCTCCCGAGGAGCTCCGTCTGCCCTCTGTTTCTCCGAGCTGTAATCTGTCCCCAGGCTGGCAGGCCATGGGACGAGGCCATGTCAAGAGGCAGCGGAGGTGTTAGAAAAGGAAGCCTCGCTATGTGTGAGGTTAAGTCAGAGGCCCGTAGCGGCCTCGTGGACGGACTGATAAAAGCCCTGGGGCCGCGGCTGTGGCCTCAGCGTTCGGCCACACTCGCTGACGCGCCGTGTCATTTAGCCCGCGTTGCCGCCTAACTCAACGGCAACTGCTCATTTACAGGGCAGTGCGGGCTACCAGGAAGAAGAGCGAGCTCTCGCCTCTTTCTCTCTCGTTCTCCAACACACACATGGATTTACACATGGCATTCATATACACACAAACAAAGCTTCTGTCCAACAATTAGCAGCGTGCAATGCGGACCGACGTCCATACACAATGGCAGGTGGAAACAGAACCGAAAAACCTATGTATCTGCACACATACAGGTTTCTAGGGAAAGCACTGGGTCACATGAGTGACCAGACGGTGGTTTGGGTCTGTTGTCCCACAGCCAGACGTGGTCACTGTGTCACTAAGAGACAGGAGAAAGGAGAAGGGAAGTGTGGAGACCACAGGTCTGCAAATGCCAGTGATTTGAGAGCTCTCACACTAACAGACAGGAACCCAGACACGCACACACGTACATATGTGTAGTTTAGGAGGACAGTCAGCTTCACACAGCAAAATGAAAGTAACTCTGGCAGCACGTTTGCCGCCCCGCACATCCATAATTTCTGTGTAAATGTTGAGCAATCGGACTGTTACCAAATAACTCGTGAGGAAATCCTGAAGTAAATGATTTTTTTTCTTTAATGGCTTAATAGTGGAATACTGCAAGTCAAACCTCTAGAAGAGTTTTCATTTTGCTACTGCAAAACAAGGCAAAGTGAAGAAGCTCTAAAAGAATTTAAAACGCATAAGGACACTGCAAAGTTAATCACACCTCTTGGAGCCTTTCTTTATTTCACTAACTTCAATGTTTTTGATGCAACTATCCCTCATCCACACATGAATCTGATATCCCTAAATAAAATCAGCACAAACTGCATTCAGACATCAAGCACCAAAGATCCACAGCTCAGGAGGAAGAGGACAATAATTATCCTCACACTCCAAAAATCCAGACTTTATTGTAAATCGCAAGAAAAACTAAATTGTTGCGAGAAAAAAAATCCAACAAATGACATAATTTAATGTTTTATGGAGGGTTTAGGAGAAGCAAACCTCTGGTAAAAACGCTCTGGTCAGATAAGACTTCAAACATTTTGTTTTACATGGAATTTGCAATGAAAATCATAACCCTAAACTTAGATGCTTTTTTTCAGCAGGTGCAAATAATGAATCCAGTCATGGTGAATGCAAAGAGATATGTGAGGTAAGTACATGAAATTAACCTTCGACTGTAAGCAAAAGTCGGTTCTTCTTAATATAAACACATAACGTATCACAGATTCCTTGTAATAAAAAATTATTTTAAAAAAATCAGTACACTATTTTCTTTCTGTGTCAGAGTTATGCAATTATTTGTGTTCATTTATCACAACATTGTCCAACAAAATATTTCCAAAGGGATCATTCCCAGAGTGATGCCTGTTTGGTTGGATTGTTCCGTCTCTTTTCATTAGATTAGGAGTTTCATTTGCTTTTACGTTACCTTCTTGCTAAATTAGCAAAGCTGCAACTGAACGGATGAGCTAATGATAATTGCCACATGAACTCAGACAAAATGTGTTCAGGGAGAAATTCTGCATGAAGTTGCAAAACGAAACTTCCCCAATCTCTGTCTAGGGTGAGCCCCCTGCTCACCACAATATTTTAATTGCGCATTTAAACTATTAACAGAGACAGTGGAGCCGTCTGCTCCCAACCATCCCCAGTCTCTACACCCTGAAATGCATCTCACATAATTTGGTTGATTTAAGTTGACTTTTTTTCCAGTGCATCTTGGGAAACTTTGGTCGTCACTGGCATGAGAATAATAATGATTGTAAAAGAAGTAATGATGATGTTTGTATCTCAGCTGCAGACAGGCTGGCAGATCAAATCCTCAGTGAAGCACTTTTCCATTCTTAAATTCTATTTTGGAAAATGAAAAGTGTGGAAACCACAATCAGGTTAACTCACTTTGTACTTTCATTCGGTGCGAGACGCTACAGCAGGAGGCCACAAATACTTGCAAAAGGAAGTTTAAAAAAAAAGGCACTTACTTTTTTTAAAACAAATCCATGTGAACTTTGCATTAACTGGGTTTATGCTGACATATAAGAGTCAATCAAGGCAAAATAGCTATAAACAAATGAAAAAGAGAAAATTGGAAGGTAACTGTTCAGAGAAAGGGGGAAAGACCCAGGCACAGGCAGAGCTGCTTCTGATGAGACTAAGATTATGATACTATCAAGTGGTAAGTGAGGGTGGAGGTTTTGCGGGCCCAAAACCACCGGTTCTTACTAACACAGATGTGCAGTGAGTCAGACAAACATAAAACTAGCACAGGACATGCGTACACTGTCAACAGCAACAAGTTCAGAGTAGTTCAGATAAGTCTCAGAAAGCTGCTTCTTTCAATGTCATGCCTCTCATCTCTGCTGTGTTGAGCTTATAACATTTTATTGCTTCACTGGTTCATCTACAATTACTTTAGAGCCTTGGACGTTCAACAGCGGCGAAGGCCCCGGTGTGGTTTAAGCTCAAAGGAAAATAAAATGTTTCCAAAACTTCGGATGACCAACGAAAAGTGAGAGTAAGTACTGGAAGTCTGCGAAGCGTGGAAAGTACAGGACGAAACAGAAAATAAAAAAAAAATTTAAAAAAAACTGAAAAAAAGCTAAAAGACAGCAGGAGAAGAAGAAGAAGAAGGGAGGGAGAAGTTGGGAGGGAGAGGCCCTGTGACCTCATGTGACATGTGACGTGGGCTCCACCACTCACGGAGGGGAGTGTGTCTGTCTCTCTGTGTGGAGGATGGCGAGGAGGATGCAGAGAGACTGTGGCTTGTAGCATTTTACTAGCACTGAAGCTCCAGTCAGGCCACCGCCGCCGAGGAAGAGAAAGAAAAGTGGCAGACCACGCTGTCAGACAAGCGGGTTAACCTCGGAGTGTCGGCCTGCTGAGTGACAGACCACCAAGCCGGGCTCTGTTACGTGGGCCCCCGCCTTCTCTCATCTCCAGCCCTGGTGAGTCCACCTCCCACACCTGGACACCTGAGAACTCCGGCACCGCCAGTGCCATTCAGATTCAGTGCCGCTTCTTTCTCTTGCATTTCTCGCTCAAACACGTTCTGGTGCTGCTACTTGCACATGCTGCTGCTCTCTCTGCAAGCTTGTGGCTTGGGATTCCTGTGGTAGTCAGAAAACCCAAAGATTCTTGGTTGCAAACAGAGCTCCAGGAGTTCTTGCCCTCTCAGGCTCGCCTTCCTTCCCGTGCTCGTCTGTTTCACTCTGTGTTTTAATTCGGCTTTTGTCCTCTCTTTCCAAAGGTTGGTGGAGACAGGAGACACTGTCCTCCTGTCATGGCATCCAACAGCATCTTTGACTCCTTCTCCAACTACAGCAGCAGCCTACTTAGAGGTGAGCCCCTAGCCCACCCTCACTTCTAACCCACGCTCTACTTGTTTAGACAGTTGATCCATGTCCTTGTTCTTTTATTTCTCATACTCCTCTAATGTGCTGAGACAGATTATACAAAAAAAAAGAGGATCTGGTTTGCACTTGACTGATACGGTTCCATAAAGGCCTCTCAGCTTCTGTGTTTTCTGTAGGCTTGATCGAGTAGCTCCATAATGGGATTCTCACCACAGACATTCATTATCAAGTGAAACTCTCTGCGAGAATACGATCTCAGAGGCTCCATGTGACTGACTGCTTTACTGGAACACGGCAATGCAATGAAAGAGCAAGTAGGGAAAGGAAAGAAAAAGAAAAACATATTAGTGCCTTACTTCCAGGAGGTACTTTTGGTCTTTGCGGTGAGGTGAGTGCACTTGGCTGTCTTTAATGAAGAAACCATTTGTTACCATGGCATTTGCAATCAGACAGCTTTTGCTCGCAAACAGCATTGAGAAGAAGAGGGGAAAGATGGCCAGGCTGTGCCAAATGTCAAGAAAAACAAATGCTGGGCATTGTTGACACTTCAGTTGTTAATCTATGCTGGAGGCTTCAGTCACTTTCAGCCACAGAAAGACAGCGGAGGATGAAAAAAAAGCTCCTTTCCCAATTAAGGCCTTGTAGCAGTGTTAATTAGAGACAGCCACAGGAGAAGCACTACCACTTCATAATTGTTTGCAGAGTTTATCTTAAAAATCTCCGGAGCCTCACACTTACACGCAGTCAGACTCCCCATCTGTGCCTCACGTGAGAATATCTCTCTGATATCCTCTCAGTGACAGCAGATGATATTCCACAGTTCTCGTAGCTTCTGAAGGCATTTAGAGTTTCCTCATGACACGGCTCCAAGTCACCCCCCTTCTACCACCCGTCCTCTACTCCTTTATAACTGCTGGATCTGTGCCCTTCTTCATCAGATCAGCGCACCACCAATGTCAGGTTTCGTGGGCGCTGTCTATCATGCTTTTGTTCGCGGGGATCTGATTTTGATTTCGAGATGTGAGGCAGGATTGGAGACAGCGGGTCAAAAAGGGAAACAAGAGCCAAACAGCAACCAAAATCAATAGCGAATGTGAAATTTTATTTTAAAATCCATGCAGCCAGGGGACTGAAACTGAACTCAAAAAGGCCAAAAAGATGTTAAATCATCCACTTCAGTCTGAGAGCATTTAAATTGGGGCTACCACACACAAGCAAAACAACTCAGAATGGTGCGTCACACATGCAAAGGAATTAGACCTTTTTAGGTTCAAACTGAAGCGGATAGAAGCAGCATTAGAAAAAAAAAATCAAGCTCATGGAAACGTTGTTTTCAGCTCTTCAGAAGTCAGGAAGCACAAACCAAGAACAACATCAAATTCATGTGTGCAAATACAGACTCTGAAAATCATCTTGATCTTTTCTGTATTCATGTAGCGGTATCTTTCAAATTTCAAAAAAGCCGCCCCAAAAAAAGAAGAAAGAAAAAAATAATCTAAAAAGAAAAATTAAGCATCAATTTTATCAGCACAAAAACAACGATCACTGTTCCAGTGTTATTTTGGTAATTCTTTTATATATCACAACCTGTTTCACAGTGCACACATCTAAGTGTGTGATGTGCAACATCAGATGCACTTCGCGTGAGAAGCTAGAGGACGCTTCACCTCAGAAACCTCAGTCCTCTGCTGAAAGCTCAGGGAGACACACACATCTACACACAAATAAAAATACACAACACACACATGCATACACACAAGGGAACAGACAGTGCTTTTCTCGTGCTGTTTAACTCTGTTGAGCGCAAGAAAAAGTTAAAAGTCTGACAGTGCGTTGCGATAAACAGAAGGAGACATACATACTTGTGCCTCACAGAGGTGTTAATCTGATGCAGACTCATGGAGCTGCTGCACTTCACTGATAACAACCACAATGAGGCTACACCTGCTAACCCTCTCACAATTCAAGCAGAGCAACGTTTCTGGAAAGAAATTAAATAAATAAAGACGCAGGCTCCATAGAAAGAAAAATGAGTCGTAACATTTATAGTTGTGGTTAAGTTTGGGAGTATTTACATCAGGTGGAAAACCTGGTTTGTTAGCAGCAGAGATTGGGCCTCTGTGGAGGGTCATATCCTTGGCTCGGTTTCTGTCACCTCATTTCCATCTGCTTGGAAGGGCCGCTGTGTTCCCCCTGCAGGCTGTTTTTATTCATGGTACGCGCTCTGGAGCCAGCTTCCTTTTGTGGCAGACTAAAAAAAGGTCTCGAGTTTATTAGAGTAGAAGGATTTTTATGTGTTTGGCTTATTGTGCTGAATGAATGGAAGTGAGAATTTCAGTGAGAGAAATCCTCAGCACAGTAGCAGGGAGGTTATTTTTAAAGATTTTGCTCCACAAATGCAGAGAAGGCAGCATATCATCCTAACCAGAGAGAATCTCTCTCACCAGAGATAAAAGATTCAAACGGTTTATTTAAGCGACTTACTTAAATAATAATAAAAAAAAAGGTCCCTGCACAGTAGCTCCATCAAAAGAGATGCCTTAAAATTTGCGAGATCACATGCCTTGCTTCTGCTGAATTTATTACCAAGTCATATGGAGAAGATTTTGTTCTTTTCTGTTGAATTAACATGCCTGATTGGAGTCCATTCAAAGCCCTGCTGAGTAAGCGGCCCGAATATGAAAAGACTGGCGTAGCAGGCTGAAAGCTGTAACCAGATATAAAGAGTTTCAATATTTTAAAGCGAAAGCAAATAATAGAAAACTCATGACGACCACAGAGAAGCGAAACCCTGTCTCCAATTTAGCAGAATATAATATGTATTTATAAAACTCTGAAGGCATATGGGACAGAAAGAAGGTTCTGGACTTGATTAGGGCTGTAAACGTATTTCTGGGTACTTATTTACTTTCCAGTCCGTCTCGCTGCTTCCACCTCCTGTCAACACAACTTTATAGGAAACACTTTTAGGGGTTTGTAAGTGTGATGGCTTCGAGGTAGAGGGGTGTACTGATTATGTGGTCGACTGATCCCAAAGCCTGGCCCGATCCCCCCTGATTTTGGCTCAAAGCGTCGAGCTCCATCCTGTGCTGGTCAAGGTTAGAGTGTTGTTCTAAATATAATTTTCTGGTGGTCGGCGAGCGATCACACTGCCCAAATTTTTCTGCTGCCGATCTGATAGAATGAATTGGCTTCATACGGTTTCTTTTGATGAAAAGACTTGCTCTGAAAGGTTGAGTTGCTTATTTCAACAAGCGCACACCTTAGTGGAGATGTTGGGGGGGATAAACCTGCTGCGATGTACAGTGGAGCTGCAATGTGAAGCTAATGTCGGGCACATCATCTGGGGTGAAGACTTATTAAGCGCTCACCTGGTGTGGTCACATTGGACTGGAAGTCCACATTAATAAACAAAAATAACTTATTTTTCTTCAGAAAAGCATAGAATGGTGAAAAAATAATCTGGACCTGCTTCTTTAAGTTTCAGGAAATTTTCTTTTGGAGGAAAAGGCAAATGCAAAAGTATTCACACCCCTTGAACTATCTCCACAAACATTCACACATTTTATTCACGTTTTAAGTCAAAGTATTAAATATATAAGCATCAAATCTTGGAGTCTGCCCACATTGTTTCCATTGGGAAAAACAGTGGTGGAAGTATTATGAGGTTTTCTTCCTCAGAGTTGATGTGAGGCCTGATAGATTCATAGGTGCATTCACACCAGTCCTCTTCAGTCTGCTTTGATCAAACTGTAGTAAGTTTGCATAGAAAGTTGGTTTGGGGAGGTGTGAAACTACAATGAGACTCTGACAGACCACTCCAAAAGCAGGAAGTGAACAACAGCACAAGGCATTCTGGGTAAATACAACCAAAACCAATATGCAATGCGAGTAACACTCTAGAGGAAAATAGCATGTGGTCTTTCACCAATGACAAAAAGTGAAATCTTACCACCTCTAAAGTCTGACGCCACTCCATTTTTATATACATTTGTGCAGAAGGAAGTTTCATTATGTTTCCTTCAGTAGATCTCGGCATAGCGCCACCACAGACGATTGGGATGTTGGGAGAACATGTTTTTCAAAGTGTTTGGTTAGTTTGACATGATGGAGTGTGAAAGCAAAACAGCTGAAAATCTAACAAATGTTGTGATTTCGGTTCCTAATCAAACCAAGTCTACTGGACTATCAGATGCAAAAGCAAGCTAAGTGTAAGAAAATCCTAGCATAAAACCTGGGACTGATGTCTTCCTTAAACAAAAACCTTAATGAAGTATGAATAATTTTACAAGACACTGTATAGCTAAATGAGATTAAAAAAAATTTAAAAAAAAAAACATTGCAAAAAATATTTGTGCCTGAGCTTCGCACATTACCCGATTGGGTTTTATACCAAAAACTAACTTAAGTACATTTGGTTTCCATCAAAGATGACTAATTTCAAGTGAAGCCACTATCTTGATTTCCTAATTTTTTTTTTTTTTCATTTTGTTTCAAACCTACGCCCTAAACCACAGGACGGTCTCCGGGCCTATAAAGTGGTAAAGCCAGGGCCGTAGCAAAAACACAAGCATCACTGTGAGATAATTTATGCATCGACCTAAAATTATGTTGCAACCAAATTCAATACGCTGGCAATTTCCAGCAGAGATGATAAGTCAAACAATTTAAAGGTTCATCACAGGTTTGCTTTGTTTTTTCGGGGGGTGACTCAGAAGAAGAAAGAAAAGTTTTGTTTAGACCCCTCCCTGCATTGTTAACATGAATTCTGCTGCTGCAAGAAGGTGGAAAATCAAAACATGACCAAGAGCGACCTCGACTGCTTTGCACTTTAGTTTTTTACATTACAGCTGCATCCTAACCCACAAATTACTTTAATGGGCAGGCATGGGCCTGGTCCTCAGCACAGAAATTGACTTCAACTTATGGAGATCCCACATGTTCTGAAACATAGCAGACAGCAACATCATTTATGTCTGACTGTAGACAAGGATAGTGGGAATTTATCATGTGTGAAAATTGAGCTGAGCTCTGAAGACACCATCAAAGAATTTTAAAAATCATGTTTTTCACATCCTTTCGCAGTGAATCTTCACTTCATTATGACTAACTTTAATCATGCTCAAAACATCCTTATAGCCAATCCTTCTTCCCATAAGCAATAAAGAAAGAACCTAATTACGGAGGAGGAAAAATGCAGATAATGATAGGATGCGAGGCTCTGCAGGATACAAGATGTTCTCTGATTCTGCATTTTCCCAGAATTTTTTCCTCAACTTGTTTACATACATTGTTGACACTCCAATAAAACATGTTTTTGTTTTGTTTTTTTGGGTAGGGGTGGCGTTCTCCTGTCTCTTCAAACATAATTTTCACTGCAAAGAATCAATTTTTTTAAATTATTATTTTTTCTTGCGGAGCTAGCATTGCAAAAACGGGATTTCAGTTCTCAGTTCAACTACTCATCAGGGGGAACAAAGAGCTCCTAACTGCGTCAGTAATGGGCCACCTAATTGTTCCTTTCTTTTTGGCAAATTTGATCATTCTCATTTATGTTACGTCTGAAAGAAAATCGCAGAGTTAGTCTGAGGTGGTGGAAAGTGTTGAAGTTACAGCTGAAAGACAGCTTTGTATTGCTTTCAGTTTGCTGAGTTTGCTGATCCAAACAGGTGGAAAATCAGCCCTGTTTGATGCATGTGATCAACATTTTCCAGCACAAGCAGAAACTGAAGAGCGAAAATGACGGTTAGCCTTAATATATAGGGCTACGTGTCAAAGTATGTTTTGTGGCCAGATGCAGCATCTTAAATGCACCACTACAGGAAGTCCCATACAGCCCTTTGAATATTAAACTGTTTTAATTTAGCCACTTTAATTCAAATCTACTTCCTGTTTAAATGCTGTCTCATTTATTTTGTGTCGTACAACACAAGATGTACGACACAAACTGCGATCAGTTTGCAGACTGATCGCAGGTTTGTTATTTTTTGCCCTGAAGTAAACTTCAGAGGACTCGTATTTTCTGCACAGTGCCTCACTTCTGTATCGGCTCAGTAGGAAACACCATCCCAGGGATTCCCCCTAAGCAGAAGTGGCCCCTGCGCTCCTTCTGTATCATCTGTCTACAGCGAGGTCACTCCGTCTGCTTTTCTCACGGACGCAGCAGTCACAAGCACAGATGTACAGTTGTGTTATAAAAAAAATAAAATAAAAAAAAACACAGCCGACTGACATCACTTACCAGATCACACGCCGGTTTTGGTAGAAATTAGATGTCTGGATATTATTCATACCCTGGCAGATTTGAGAAACTAAAGTTATTTTTCATTCAGCTGCATTAATTTGAATAAGCCCACATTTATTCATTAAAATGTATTTTTGTTAGTCTGATGTCATGTTCTAAACTTAAATGTTATAATTGTATTATTAGTAAACAAAAAATCCCTATAATTCATAAGAGTCTGGCTGGACTGTTCCACTAATATTTAATAGTCAGAAGAAACATTTTGGTTAACTTAGAAGATGTTATAAACTTATAAATTGGTGCCGCCATGACTCCAACTTGGATTTAGTTTTAAACTTAAGATGACTTAAGTTTAAATTTGCAAATATAACTTGGGATTACGTGTGGGGCTATTTCTCATGATCTGTTGTTGTGGCAATTTACAACAAACTGGGATCCTGGATCAGTTTAAATGCATCAAAAACATTTAGGAGGTTATGTTGTTTTGTGATGAAGAGGAAATCCTGTTGTCATGTTTTGGTTATTTCAATAACACGACAACCCCAACCGCCCCAGTACTCCAGCAGCACCTCGGTTAACTTTATGGACTGGCCAGCTCAATCCAAGGACCTTAATCTAATAATCAAACATGGTTGTACAAACCCCAAGCAGATGTTACACACAAAAAAATGTGTGTGTTTCACTGCATTTTTTTTCTATCTCATTATGAAAGAATATTTGAGTTTATATAGATATAAAAAATTCAAACTCTTTTGGTTTTTTGAGCTGCCTCTTTTATAGAGTGCTAACAAACTTAACCAATTTTTCTTGGGAATAGGACGTGCAGTGTTCCTTGGAAATTTGTGTGCATGGAAATAAAAGCTATTATAAAAATGTTGAGTTTTATTCACCTCTTAACGCATACTACTATCATTTTGAATGCAAGACGTTTTACGGCATATGAACATAATTTAATTGCCGCATATGGGGCACATGCACACAGACAGGCGTTGGAGCCTTGCTAATGCTGAGTCAGAGAGGAGAAGTGCATGTCATCATGACGAGAATGACGTTTCTTTCAGCTCTAAGTGCCATCTGAGTTCATCTTAATAGCTGGTCCAGGTTAACATATGGCCTCCCAATGGCTTACTCCAGTAGAATTACTCACTGGGTGACTGAACAGCAGCGTCTCTAATGATCAGCTAAAATCTGTGCACTGAAATGAGCATTTCAAAGCTTTGCTGTCTTTTAAAATCTTGCTGGACTCCCTCTCTTCAGAACTGAAGCACATAAACGCTTTTATTAGCCAAGGAACATCCAGTTCTCTTATTTTCTGGAATTTGATAAAAACATTAGAAAGACAACTAGTTCTGCTAACACAGCCAACCTGGCAGAAAGTTTGTGTCACATTGACTTGAACGCAGCTTTTCCCCTTTAATCATCGTGATGACGTAAGAGGCAGACAGTGGGCCGTTCATTCATGCCGTACATGAGGTTTGATTAACCTAATCACCAGGCAGCCATACACAGAGCTACTGATTGGGTTTACAAACGCTGCTTGTCATCGTTGTGTCATTAGCTCGTCGTTAGCTGTGGCCGCCTTGACGTGGAGCGGCGACGTGCCGGGCCTAAACACAGCAATCAGGGGATTAAAGTCTGAGCCTCAATGGACGCCTCAGGCTCTGAGTCAAAAGAGGAAAATCCTGCATTGATATGTGCTCTCCACGTGGCTGCTTTGCTCCTCGTACAGAGGCAACGCCACTGCTCATTAGCTGTAAAGATGATGAGAGGAAGCATTCAGTGACTCTGGACCCGCAGGTGGTTTTCAGGATTAAAACAAATCCAAGGGGACGCAAAGGCTTCCAACTGGTTTAGCTTAATCTTGAAGTGGGAATCAAGCCCAGCTGTGACTCTCTTCTGCCACAGCTACACCGATGCCTTTTAATTCTTTTAATGAGTTTTATAATCATCAAATGATCAAACAGTACTTGAATAAGGTATGGCAATATTATGTGTCTGAGGGATTTCCAGAGCTCCTTGACTTGCAGCCACTTGAGCCACCACACCCCTGCTTCCTCGCGATGAGAAGCCCAGAGGGCCCGTCGAATACTTTCCAAGAGTTGTCTCACGTCTGCAGAGGAAAGTGGCATGGACAGTTGTCAGGAAACCGACACCGGGTTCCTGCTCCAATCTGGTCAAAGTCTGCAGTGAGTCAGAAGGAGCTCTGGAAGAGTGACCTTCTGAATGAGGTTTCTGAAGTCTGTTTGCTCAGGAATGACTGTGACAGAACCTGACAGAACCGACCCCACTGAAAGAACGCCTGAGCAGCAATGGAACAAGTTGAAAGAACATAAAAGTAGTCGAAAAGTCAAAAACCAATACATGTCGTGGTGTGGTGTGTTTTTAGATGGCTATGCTTGAATTCATGGGAGCAGAGGTATCATATAGGAACAAAAAAGAAGAAAGCAGTTTGCCCAGCTTCCATCAGACGCACTGGTTATTTTGACACTACAAAATATTCAGCTTCAAAAATGTGAATACATCGCAAAAATACAAATATTGACTTTGAAGGTGAATTTAAAATCACTGCATGCATTTAGATATATTTTTAACAAATTCAGTAAATTAAAATGAATCTCAGATTAAATATTTGTCTCATGAATTTCTTTGAGAAAAAGAAAAATGGAGCATCTCAGTCTGTACATCTTTGAAAAGTCAATCTGTTTCAAGAATCTGTTTCAGTTCAAAACGTAAAACTTTTGCTTTATATAGACATGCAGTTACATATTTTAAGCTTTTATTCCATTATTATTGATGAAAACCTAAAATCCTATTTCTTAAAAAATTCTATTAAGTTACCATCAGGCAAGTACTGCTGGCATGGCCAACGCAGTCACGAGAAAGACGTCTGAACTGACAGCTTTCCAGCAGAAAGACACTGACACCTCTGCAATTAGGGTAAGCCACAAAAAGTCTTATGCAAAAGACAGTGCTGGATGCGTACGTCAATAGAAAATTTAGGGTAAGGAAAAAGTATGATTGAAGAAAGTGCCTGGAGATGAAACAAATACCCACTAAAAAATTTTGCAAAGTACTTCAAAAGCCACCAAGCATAGAGGTACTTAGGACGTACTCAAAAACTATGGCATTCCTTGTGTTAATTCTGAACTAAACAAAACAATTTTATAAACATCTTATCTAGATTAAGAAGAAAAAGCAGTACATGGATGTAACAGTAGTGTACTACAAGGCCGAGCTAGCAGATATGGATGCTATAAGTTGAACAGATTGATTATAATGACTTGTATTCCCAATAAAATTTACAGATAAGACAAAACCAGATGATAAATCAAGCTCTAGTCTGCTGTTTCTTGGTGAAAAACACTTTTAAAGCCATTTGAACATACAATGCAGTCGCCGCTCTTCACATCATGCGTTCCAGACCTGACCATGTTCCTTCACAGTTCAAAGTAACAGCAACTAGTCTGAAAAAGTAAAAACATGTGGCTTTTGTTGCAGAGAGGAATGAACAACAGCATTCCACGAGCAGCCACATCAAAGTTCTCCCCTGCAGTGGTGCTAAATAAGGGCAGACCATCCTGTTCACCCCTACTGACATGGTCCCTGATAATTTAACATTTTAAAACTGACACTTCTTCCTCATCGGTTTCAATCAAACTTTTCAAATGTGTAGGGCTTCGATCAAGGGGGGGACAGCCACACAATATGCACAAAGAGCCATTGTCTGCTGGTGAAAATGTGGTTTACAGGCTTGGCTATAAGGGCCCAGTGGTTGCTGGAAGCCATGCGCACTTCCTAATATTCGGCTCACATGCGATTTCATTTTGAGAGAGGTCTGTGCTGTGGGGCTTTGCCTTTGTGTGAGAGGGAAGCCTCACAACTTATTTTCCGAGTTGACAGACTGCTATGCCCCTCCTCCTCCTGCTGCTGCTGCTCCCCAGCTCTCCTCACCCCCTCTTCCCTCTCTCCGGTGGCGCTACTATATTTGTGTGGGATCTCGAGCGAGGGAAGAGTAGACACAGGCTGTGTTGCCATTCAAACGTGTTCGAGCTGTCAGACTGAATGGCTTCCAGCTCCGCGATCTGTCTCCTCTCCACGTCAGAGGGAGCTGTTTGATCTGACACAGAGACTCCATTGCAGACACAGGGAAGTTCAACTGCAGGGAGGTTGGATGGCTTCAGCAGCCAGGGTAGCAGCCCAGAGAGGAAAAGGTTTGCACACACAGTCTGGTTGCAATCTTGGTGTCTGTGCTGTGTATCTATAAATGTCTCCGAGCATTACTTGTCCTTTTAGTAGGTGTGTGCGGTTACAAACTGGGCTGACATATTTTTGGGGGACTGCTGTGCAAAAGGCCGATGACGCACTAGGTAATGATTTCACTGCTTCGATGCAATGGCAGAGAGGTTACTTGCTGAGGTGGTGAGATGTGAAGCACGGCGTCGTCTTTATCACACACAACATAGTTCATGCTCAGACTCTCAGCACGTCGGTCACCTCATAGCGCAGCGCCACAGTACAACAGAACTGAGCAGTTGCTGGTGTGAGAGTGATGAAATGGCAGACGATGGTTTGATAAATATGCATCAATGGTTGAGCCACAGACCGTCACTACATCCCCTACATTTAATGTGGCCGAGACTTCAAATAAGCAAGAGGAACTCCGAAATTACACCCAATTTTCCAGGATAACTTCATTATGAGAGGATTTGGGAACATCACCTGCTTGCAGTTTGCACTAGCAGTTAAGGAGCAGAAGAGGAGTGAATTGATGTGGCTTCTGTGAAAGATTTAAAATACTGATCTGTGTGTGGCAGCTGGGCTCTGGCACCAGCGCGTGGCAGTTAAACTGTCACTGACAGGAACTGTAAATCTTTGGCAGAAGGTGAATGCATTCAGACAGTCCCACAGGTGCTGCATATACAATGTGTGCAAAAGTATTCATACCCATTGAACTTTTTCACATTTGATCCCTCTTACAAACAGTAAACCTCAATGTGTTTCATGTAGATTTCAGAGGACGGACCAACACAAACTAATGCATAATTATACAAGCTTTGCACATCTATAAACTGAAATCTATGCCCATTCTTTTACAAAATAACTCAATCTCTTCCAGATTGAATGGTCAAAGTCTGAATATATGTTTTCAGTTATTGACAAATTAAGAACTTTGACTGAACCATAAACACACCCTTATTTTTCCAGGTTTTATTCTGGTACAGCCATGAATTTAGTTAAAATTTATGTTTTTATGAACTCTGACAAGTTTTCCTGCTCCTGGGAAGACAAAAACTTCCACCCACTGTGATGCAGCAATCACTATGCGTCATAGGAAAATGTGCGGAGATTGTTTTCCTTCACACAAATTGTTTTGCATGTAGGCCAAAAAGTTGAATTTTTACCTCATCTGACCAGAACACCTTCATTCAGCATTTACTGTGTCCCAAATCATACTTTCATTTTTTTTCTCCTTAAATTGCTGCATTCTTGATACTTACTCATAAAGCCCACATTGGTGATTGACAACAGATTTTTACACCTGAGTTGAGAATCAGCAGATCCCCCAGAGGCGCTTCTCTGGTGAATGGTTTCTTTGCACCTTCTGTCATTGTAGGTTGACAGCCATGTTGTTATGGATTTGAAATAGTTGTGATGATCTATTGAATAGGAATTATGTGAGGGGTTCAACGTTTTGGTGTAATGTTACTCTATATCCTGGAAACTGCAAATGTCCACGCAGGAAGCCGTCTGCAGAAAAGTGTGGCTCTCTTTTTGCGACAGTTTCGTTTACATATACTTTAGTGGCATAACGCATATTGAAGCGGGAGGTGTGTTCCCAGGTTGTCTGTGCCATGTGTGAAAGATGAGTGTGAATCTGAGCAACCTGCAACCACGTAACTGCAGGTCGATGCTTGTTTCGGATGAAACATGAAAGAGCCTTTAAGCTTCTCCAAACCTGAGGACCTGTAGTGTTTAATGGTCTTCATGATGCTGTTTGTTCACTAATGTTATCAACAAATCTCTGAGGATTACACGGAGCAGTTACATTTCTAGTGAGAATATTTTTTTTAAGTCTTCAAGTTCATAATTATTCACCACATAGTGGTTCTCAGTTATATATAAATCTCAATAAACAACTTTGAATTTTGTGGTTGTAATGCAGCAAAAATATTATGAGGCTTCAGGGGTGCTGATGCTTTTTCCTTCCATTGTAAGTGTTTGTGTTTCCCAGTCTTTCAGTTTTTGTCTGTCTCTGAGCCATCTTTAGGTGCACTCAGCAAACTCTTTTGGCAAAGTCACGATGGCTTATGTGTTTGTCTGTAGGGGGTGGTGGTGCTGTCACTTTGGCAAGGCAACTGCACATATTGCAGCGATTACCACAGCGGAAAAATGTTTTTCTGCAACATACAATTACTACAGATTACAGATTGCCGTCCTTGCATCAGAAGCCCTCGCCAGAAAAGGAGAAACACTGCATTTGTGTGTGGATGTGTGTCGATACACACAAACAGACAGAGACCCAGAGACAAAGAAAGATGAGAAATGATTATAGCTCACACCAAAAACCACAACTGAAAAAAATGGGGGAGTTGACGTATTTATGGGTCTCATTTAGATTTAAAACTTATACTGACTTTCAGGGGTAAATAAAGCAAGAAGAAATGCAATCTGTCCTTCAGTACCATGAAGAAAAGCAGCATAGGGTGCATTCATGAAACCTTTGTCCATCATCATTAGCATTATGAATACCGTACGCTGATGTCCTCATGGCATACACAATGCTAAATGCCACACGTTACATTAATTTGGTTCCAGGTTACAAATCATGATGAGCATCAGAAACTTTCCTTCAGGTCACACTAAACAATATAGCCAAAAAGTGGTGCCCCGCAGCAAGGCAGGGCCCTATTTACAAACCCACCAGATCAAAACTCAACCCAAAGTGCTCCTATAATAGGCACTGGGGCCTTTTGGTGAGCTTACCATCCAGTTCTACTTTTAGTGGGTTTCCAAAAGAATAAACAGGCCTGCAAACCACATCACAGGCAGCTCACTGTCATCGTTGGGTGAGTGTACCCGATGGATGATGTGAGGGCGGGGCGAGCGTGACACTGAGGTCTACGGGGAGTTACCCCCACCACCCAACCCCCGGCTGCTCAGGGTGTGGAGGGTCTTATTGAACTGCGGCTGTCAGGACAGGGAGAGGGTCTGGCCCCATTCAAATCCTGGTTTCAGTGAACTGACCAGGCTGCCTCAAAATCTTTGCCCAGAATGAACAGGTCCTGAAACTTTGGTGTTGAAAAGAGATTGGTCACACAAGTATGTTTTGATACCCAAACTGGATTTGAATTCAGGAAACAGTGGAGTAAAAAAAAATAATTGAAGGCGTGCAAGTATTAAAAAAATAAAACTCCTTCAAAGTACCATGTAAAGTAGAAATAATATGTAAAGGGATTCTAATTGATTTTTGAATTATAAGTTCAATATCACTAGGTGCAAGTTGCTCTGAGGTAAAATATGTTAAATATTAAAACACACTATGTTAAAGATCTGTCTGCACAAAACATATAAATATAAAATATTTAAGTAGCAGTGTTGAAAAATCTCAAATTAATGATTTAGTTTAACAATAAACTTTACTTTCTTGTAACATATTTAAACAGTATGCATTAAGGTACTGTAATATCTAAATGAATGCTGACTTTGAACGCTGGCTATTAAAAATCCCTGCTTATTTTGGCCCATTAGATAATATGAAGCACATGAAAAATTTAAAATGCAGACAATTCCTATGAAATGAAAAAAAGCATCTCGGTTTCAAAGTTTTGTGTTTGAAAGGAACTTGCATGAACACCCAACTGCTGGTGGATAAATCAGAATATCATAAAAAAGTTAACTTCTTTCAGCAATTCAGATCAAAATGTGAATCCATGTGTGATATAGATCCACTCCAAAAACAGATATGTAACTGAAGCATTTGTTTCTGCCCAAAATGTTGTTTTTACAGAAAATGTAAATATTACAAAACAGCATGTTCCTTGTGCACCTTTTTATGTAGCACTTTTTTCTTTGACTCAACTTTCCATTATTAACATGCTTGGAATCATAGAATTATTTCAGTGAAGTTTTTTCTGTGACTTACCCTCAACGACTGTCTGCTGAGCTACTGTTACGTCAGCAGTCTTCCCAGAGTCATCTGAACCCTTACATACATAAAATTTCTGAAACTAAAATCATCATGTAATGCTAACAGTGCTTCTTCAAACAGCACTTTACTGGATGGCTTAAAGTTTGCTTTTGGAATTCATTATTTTTACTAGAAGTTTTATGTTAAAAGCTGCAACTTTTAAAATGTTGCAGGATTATTTCATCCTCATGTAATAATTTCAGCACGTTTTGATTGTCAAAACATAATGTGTGTTTGCTCACTGTAACTAAAGGTCAATTCTACTGGTTTACAAATTGCTTCAAGCTTGTTTAAGTTTTCCCCAGCAAACATCTGGTGCTGAATACAGTTGTGATAATTGTATTCTGATGTCTGGTAGTACAATAAAACATCAGCATAGCATCTGATAAATTTTCATTTCACAAAGTTTTGTTCTGCTTTCTAGCAGCCCCTTTTTACTACAAATTTATTCCATTTTTTGTTTATCGTCTAAAGAAAATTAAGGGAACATCTGCATCCAATGTTCTCTAAAAACAGGTAACTTTAAGAGCAGATATAAATTTCTTCCAGAAGAGTTTTTTAACCTTTAACCTTTAAAGATGCAAAACTTGACCTTTATTGACAATGCTGCAACGTTGCAGAGGATACAGTCATAATGACAGCCTGATAAAAGTTCCCAAGATGTTCGAATCACGATGGGGGTTTAAAACAAAAGCAGTACAATAACGTTGCCTAAAATATTGAACTGTCTTATCTGTTTGCTTCTCTACTCATTTGACAACTGACACCAACTACAGTTTTGAATTAACTTTTTTTGTTGTGCAGGAACTTTAAGGCTAAAGTTGTGGTCAAAACAGTAAATATGCGATCTTGAATTTAATTCCAGAAATAAAATTAGCCTAAAAAAAATTGGAAACACTTTAAATAATTGTTTTCACATTTTAATAAGTCTGTATATTTGATTTTCTTTACATATCTCAACTAATTTACTTATATGATCTTAATTCTTATTTAAGTGAAGCCATAAGATAATTTTAAAGTGCAGCTGTCACTTTGATATGGCATCAAAGATCCTCTTGATTTAAAAATTATAACTTGAAAAATACTTTGTCTAATGTATAAAATTAAATGTTAAACATAAAATAATATTTTTTTTTTACTTCACAGTATGAAAATAAAAGGAATTACTAATTAAATGTGGTACTTGAGTAAATATATTTAGATTGCTCTGGAGGATTAAGGATGTGTCAGGCAGCTACATGCATCACATGTCTGAAAATCTCTTTAAGAAGCCCGTTTACATTCAGCAGACAGAAATAAAAACCTTTTGGAGTTTTCCCTTAGTAGCCATTATGACGCTCAGTTGTTTCAGACAAATTTAATAAGCCCTCTGCTCTGCACCTTTTTTTCTAAAATGCAAGCAGAATATTAAAGATGTATGAGATGAATGTGCTCATTGTCTCCTCCAGTGACCGCTGCATCTCAGCTCATCACGCTTACATAGTAATTAGGTGCTGGGTTTGGAAATGTCACCACTCTGTTCATTTTCGCCTGGATAAAATACGCTCTCGGTGCCTTCAAGGATCTGAAATTAGGGGCCTGACACTCTTATTTATGAGTTATTGGATGTACAAAGCAAAGCTCCATGAGAAAAACTGCAGACATTTGAGTACACAGATGCATTCCTGCCATCATTAAAACTAACACAGACGACCTCGGTGGACAAAAAAGAAACATACAAATTTGTATGATCAAAATTGCTCAATGTGTTTCCTATTTTCTTGTCTGAACATCAAAATGGACAAAAATGACCGCCAATTGTGATGTGCTGACACGTTGTGTAATCAAAATTTGAGGAAGAATCAGCCATCAGAGCAGCGAAAGACCCAAAACCCAAACAGTCTGTACCCACTCAGTGTTGTTTAAAAGTTTCTCCATATACTTGTGTATATAAACACTCTGACGCTAGAATATGATTTGGCTTTGAGGAGACTGGCACAAATGACTTTTGGTGACTTACATCATGCTTGGGGAGTCTAATCACAGACACTCTTGTCATATCAAGCAGAAAAAAAGTCCACTTCACAGCGAACTGCGTTTCAACAAAAAAGAGAAAAAATAGGAGGGAAGGGTAAACAAGCCCGACGTTCCACAGCCACCACAGAATTCATCATTCATGGAGAAAAAAAATACCTCAAGCCCCAAAAGAAGAGCTAATTTAATCCGAGAGGAATAAAACTCCATTTCATAGGAGTCGTTCATTCAGAACACTCATATTTCCACTGAAGAGAAACCCCCGGCTGAAACTCGAGCAGACACTTTTCGGAAGGAATGCATTCGGTGGGTTGAGGGCCAAAGCTCGCCCTGTAATTTGTGAATGTACAGAAATGTGTGAGCGCCACAGCTTCTCTAAAGATAGAAATCTTTGTCTTATGTCATCGCCGAACCTCAAACTATTTCTAATTGCCCCCCTCTCCCTACCTCTAGCCCCCTTTTTTTTCCAAATGAATAACTACCCCTCCAAAAGGCTTATGTGTGCCACGTCCGAACTGAAAATAGCCTGGGAGTTTACACAAGCTAATAGATCAAATTCAGTGAAAAACAAGAAACTTTGAAAGCAGCTTCATGTATCTCAGACTATCCCCGGCTTCAAAGTGACTTTTAAGTGGCGCTGAAAGCTGTGTGGGTGGCATTTATAGGCAGGTATATATTGCAGACCCCAAAGGCTTTCACTGGTTTCTCTGCTATGGGTGATCACAGTCATATTAGTCTTTACATTCTGACTCATTACACAAAAAAACAAAGTATGTGGGGTTTTTGTCGGCTTTAAAGAGGAATAATGATGGAAACGTCAATGCAAGAACTCCAAAATTAGATCTTTAGTTCATATTACTAAAAAGAAGACATTTTTAGCTGATCTTTCCGATAGTTAATCAATTTTCTGATACAGCAAGCTCTGTTTTTTACTTAGCTGGAAAATTCAAATGGAGAGAACGTCTTAAAGACAAGTTTTCACATTGTAACCACTTGTTAACAATGATGCTAACAACACTGTCATTTGCAACTGAAGGCTCCGTTTTCCCCTTTATTCTTTTAATGGCAAGTAACCTATATGCCCCGGCCTATTTTTGAGGTGGGTCCGGGGGTTTCACATGTCCTCCAGGAGTTCTTGTCTTGATTTCAGGCTCAGCCCACTCGGATCATTAAAAATCGTTCAGGGGCACGGCGGGCTCCGTCCTCAATGCCTGTGCGGCTGAAACCGTAGAAACTGCGTGCCGAAATGCGGAGGTCTAAATGTGACAGGCGCCCGGAGCGCACATTACGGCTGAGTGTGGTGAAGCTGGAGCATGCGGTCACGTATTAATAATGAACTACGGCAGGAGGACGACTAAAATATCAGCAGCATTGTCACTTTCCCAGTTGAACCTGAAATAGATGCTGTATGATAGGTGATCTGAATGGACATTATGCTTTTTTTTTTTTTTTTTTGTATTTTTTTAAGATTAATGGTATCAGATTTGATCCCTGATTGCAGGGAACGCTTCAGAAAGTTTTGCAAGAGGAGGCAAGTCAGCAATCTTTGTGTGGCACCACACTGAATATATCAGAGCAGCCATTTTCTCCTCAAAACTTCCCTTGTGGATACCACAGATATGAACTGACAAAGTGACCTGGAACTGAGGGAAATTTCTGATTTTTGATATTCTATAACATTTTATTTTCCTTTTTCTGATTCAGAATCGTTTCAAGTATTTTGTCATGTTCCTCAAAATCACATTTTTATAATCATTTAGCAGTAGGACCATCAAGGAAGGGTCAGTGGCTTGAAATAATTTAAGATAATGTGCTTTTGTACCTGTATACTTTCATGTATGTTTCTTAGGTGACGTATTAATTTATAACAGTCAACAGGCTCAAATGAGGATCAAAGAGAAAAGAGCAAAGTTTTAATAATATGACAACATGATAAAACTATGTGATTAAAACATTTGGTATTGATTTTAAAGCAATTTTATGCCAGCAAATTTGTTTGCATTTTAAATTTTCCACTGACAGAAGGACCAGATATGTCAGAAATTAAGACAATAATTGTATCACACGCTCACGTATATTGACACATTTTCAGCAATACAAAATGTTTAGTGAGAGTACCAGGTTGTTTAGAAGAAAATAAAAAAATGTAACAAAGCTGTCACATTTAGATCTTCTTGGTTTTTTTTTTCTTTTTGAAATGAAACCTAAATTTCTTATTTCTGTCACATAAAGCTGAAATTATTTTCTGACGTTGGTTTTGGTGTCTCACCTCTAAGGGGCCACCATCTGGTCACTCATTAAAATCAGTCTGAAGGGCAATCCTGTCGGTCAGGCAGCTTTTAGGTCATTTTTCCACATAAGCAAATTTGTAGATTTTAAGAGATTTTTTTTTAAAGTTTTTTTTTTATTGCATTACTATATTGCAGCAATAACCAATGTAGAAAGAAAAAGATGTTTTCTTAATACTAAATGAATTTAATCAACTAAAATAACATGTGTATTGTAGCCTACTTCATTTTCTGTCTGTTTTGACAGAAAACCCTACCTTTAATCAATTAGTTGAACTTGAACGACTGATTTCTTTACAGTAAAACTTAATCTCAAAATTACCTAATTTTTTATTTTAATTAATTCCCCCCCATATCCAATCACGCTGTACCTCTGATGATGACTAACGGGTGATTAAAGACATTTTAAAGCCTCTTCTGGCGTCTCTTCTCGCCACTTAATTTATTCTCCTGCAAGTAAACAACTTAAAAGCCACCACGCACGCGCAAAACGCGCGTGAGCACGACGACAACTCGCCCTCTTAATGACACACCGTCTGATGCAAAGCATAGATGCGCTTAAAAACATGTTCGGATGATTTTTATTTATTAATAAAAAATTTAAATCTGGGATCAAGATAAGCAAGACGGATGATTAGATAATCATTAATGGGGGGAAAAATTAATGAGAATTTGAAATAACTAAATAATTAATTTCGCCGTCCAATATTTACCAAATTAATACTGACCATTTAGATCCACAATAACAATTTCTAGAGCTTACAGTCAAATAGTACAAACGATACTGATTATTTGAGTAGAAATGGCCAACTTCGGCTTCTTTGTGGACAAAAACTCATCATATCAAATTTTCATTTCATTCATTTTAACGCACGGTAGGCATTATTTTAAAAGCTGTAATGATATTTAAAACTTCCAACAAAAAAACAAACAAACAAAAAAAAAACAAGCAGAAGTATATAAGTCAAATATAACCTTATGAAGTGATGAAAAATGCTTCTTCGGCATGAAAAACACCTTAAAGTATGCTTCACTTTCAGAGTTGAGTCTAAAACATTTCAGATTTCCGACTCTCTCGCAGGCAGATAAAGGTTGCCCTCCTCTCTGTGCCTCAGTAAGTGTGAAATATGTGCCTCCGACTGGTCGAGCTGACAGCGATTGAAAAGGCAAACGCGCCAACTAGTGTCAGAAGGACGTATGGCCTCTAAGTTTTGCATGGTGTGCCGTCATTTCATGCAACTTTTGGAGTTACTAATAATTTGAGCCTCGGGCGCACACTGACACATGCAATTATAAATGGGCTGCGTGTTTGATGTGGGGGCAATTAAGAGACTATTGCACGCGTGTTTTAATTTTCCATATTCAATTCAGACCAGGTAATTAACGCGATAAGAATCTGCCCGAAACCCTAATTTTGCTTTATGAAAGTTTTTATTTACTTGGAGAAGCAATGGAGCCGCCAGACATGGCTGATGGCTTTTCAAGATGAGTTAGTGAAATTAAAACCACAGGTCTGTGAGAGTTTTTCTAAATACGTGACAAACAGATCAAATAATAATACTAAAAAAAAAAAAGGTCAGTAACTTGGGATGAAATAAATCAACGTGAAGAGAACAAAGTTTAAGATATTCAATTAAATGTTTGGTTTTCCCGTCGCAGCAGTTGCGTTGAGTGGACTCGATTTTTAATACATAGATTGAAAAGGTTTCATTCTAAATCTGATAGAATTTTAACACCGTTAAGTCAAACCAAATGTTATGTGCATCACATTTATCTTATTGCTTTACATTATCAGCTGTGCTTAAAAATCTGAACTCTAATAATTCCGGACTTACAAGAAAACAATTTTCTTATAAGAAAACGCTTTTAGAGGTGAGCTGCAAACTGCATGTAGTTTGCAGCTCACGGAGAAGAGCAGATATGTATCAATAATTGAGCCGGTGTAGTATGTGACAACGGGGCAGATCCGGAGAAGAAGCGACGCGCTTTGATTGGTGCGCAAAAGCCCAACCCAGCGCCCTCATTGGCTGAACCCAGTCACCAAAAGCTGAAATGAGTTGTGTAAAAGTAATATCGCGGCACTCTGCAGTCTGCTCAGCCACAAGTCTCCTGCTTTGCGCCCCATAAAGGATAACTTTGAAAGGAAATCCAGCTGGAGCGACGGGGAACCGTTCCTTTTTATTTCAGGATCTCGCAGATCCAATCGGGAAAATTACTTTTACGCACGAACAAAGGACTGCTGCAGTTTGATTGCTTTTATTCGAGTTCAGGACATTCAAGTAGATAGATATTTTTTCTCTCTCTTTTGCTCAGCGGTGTTGGTAGTTTTATGGTGACATTTTTAAAGCATTTAGAAGTTGCGACAACCGCTGAGCTGGACTCCAACTTTTACATTTATCGTGGCTGGATTATCGTTTTGTTACAAAAAATATATTTAAGGGGATTTTTCCTTATTTTGGTGTTTTAACTGAGAGTTAGAGTGCTCTGTGGCGTTGATGTATTGTTTACACGCGGCTGAAAGTATTCAAGTGTGCGGTAGATCCGAGCGCAGATAGAAAAGTCTAACCCTGCGCAGAGCTTGGACAGCGTCAGCTTGATAGATACATATATACAACTTGGACGTTCTTCATGATGACACATTGTGGGTTGCTGATCTAACGCCACAATCAGCAGAGTTTAGTTTCATTATTATATATTTTTTTATTCAGTCAGTGGAACTTTTTTTTTTTCGCCCCCTTCGCCTCCATCCTTTGAGACCAGCAGCGTCTGGAGCAGAAAGAGAGACACAAACTCCCCCAATAACCTGAGTTTGCCTGTCCTCCAGAGACTTTGACACAACCCCAGTCAGGTGGCGCTGACCCAAGCTGTTGTGATGCATATTCCCGTAGAGCCGCCCACCACAAGACGGTTCACACCGCCCTCCACGTCCTTCCCCTGCAGTAAGATCGGAGACGGCAACGGGCCCATGGCCACCCCGGGGCCCCTGAGGACGCGGCCAGACAACAGGAACGTCGTGGACGTCCTGGCGGACCACGCCGGAGAGCTCGTGCGGACCGACAGCCCCAACTTCCTCTGCTCCGTGCTGCCGTCGCACTGGCGGTGCAACAAGACGCTTCCCGTGGCTTTCAAGGCAAGATTGGTGGTTTCTAAACAACTAACTATTTCGCATTTTAATAACGCACAGCTTTATTTTTCCGACTGTAATGACAGAGATGGTCTGATCTGTGCATAGGAAATTAATTGCTTATGAATTCACACTGAACTTTATTCGAGCTAAAAATGAAATTATTAAGACGCAGTCAGAGAGGCATTACAATTTGGAGCGAGAATTTGAGGTCGGAAATGTGAAACCAAGAAGCAGAAAAGCTTCGTTTTTATCCATTTTGCATAATTTTATTCATCGTTTTCTAAAAATATATTATCCAAATGAAGAGACATCTGGGAATAAATAGCCGGATAGAGATAGAATGGTCACCATGCAAATCAAGATGTTGACATAAACATTAAACTGGATGTCAGCGGTGGATTCATCCTGCTGTGTGTTATTAGTACATCTCATTTTATACCCTTATACATTGGGAAAAATGTAAAAGAAAATTGGTGTGAATTCTAGTAGGCTACAACCGGATGTGGTTTTTACGCGAAACCCTATGGAGATTTTCTTTTATTATTATTATTATTATTCCTGGTGACCCGCAGTGACCACCTGCTTTTCCTCCCGTGCGCAGGTCGTTGCGCTCGGCGACGTTCCCGACGGGACGCTGGTCACCGTCATGGCCGGGAACGATGAGAATTACTCGGCCGAGCTGCGGAACGCCTCCGCGGTGATGAAGAACCAAGTGGCCCGCTTCAACGACCTCCGCTTCGTGGGCAGGAGCGGACGAGGTGAGTCAAAACTTTCTCTCTCTCTCTTTCACACACACACGCAAACACACACGCGTTCTCACAGATGCATTCAGGGCCTTCTTGCAACAATTAGACGATGACAAAGTTTCTACTCAGGAAACTAATAGATCACAATCTTATTTCCGTGTTTGTGTACACTCATTCCTTCAGCGTATAAGAAAGTCTTTATCAGCATTTTAATAAAAAAAATAAATTGCGTTAGTTTTATGGGCCATTCTGGCCTGGATAAATTTCACTCTGGTGTCCATTCTTATGATCAAATATCACGGCCTGATACGCGGATGCAACTTGTCTGTAATAGAGGTGAGCTCACTTTTTTTACCCGCTGATTCCACCCTTTAAGTCCAGTTTTATCATCCGTGCTGGGTTTAATTTTTGTGCAGAAATTCACACATCAAGGCCCGAGTGCAGGATGTTGTGGTTAAAACGCAGGCCTGCTGACTGTAATTTTTGTGCCCTATCAAGCAAATCAAAACCTCTCAGTATTAAGGCACAAACAACAAACTGTCTTCACATAAAACATTATTCAAAAGTTTGAATGTCACTGAGTGGAAGAAGCATTTCTTTAATTATCAAAGCACTTTTTGTATTTTATTTGCCCCACTCATCAAATATATAAAAAAAAACGCTATTCATGTTTAATCGATAGGCTGCAAACAAAACTAAATAATACAAACAGAACCAGTTATACAGTACATATTGAATTTCTTCTTTGAAAAAGTTTCTGCAATCCTCTCACACTCTGTTTTTAAGATAAGGAGTTCTCCTTCTCTCTGACATTTCTAAAAATATTTAGAAATTCCTCTACATGCATATGAAACTGACTGGTCAGAGTGGGAAGTAGCAGTTTCATGGCGGTGGTCCTCCCCCCCTGCCACCCGAGCCCTCTTTTTATTCTGCTACTGCTTTGATTCAAATGCTGACAAGATTTAGCCAACAATATTCTGTTGCTGTAAGCTCTTTGGGAGAAATCTGGAAGGCATTCTGACAGTAATCAAAATTATGTTTACATGGCAAAATTGTCAAAGATATGTGTTTTTTTTTATTTCTCTCAGGAGAACTGATTTTAAGGTCTCAAAAAAATATTCAGTTACTTATTAATCTGATTTAATCAGGTTTCTAAAATATAATCAGCTCAAACCAACTAAAAAAAAAAGTCAAACAGATTCAAATTCAATTGTTTGATTTTCAAAATGAGGGATAGTTGTGTCTAGTGTCTCATTCTAACTGATGATGAGTGATCCATCATCATGAATGTAATGTGGTTTTGCTGCAGGAAAGAGCTTCACTCTGACCATCACAGTGTTCACCGGACCGCCGCAGGTGGCCACCTATCACCGTGCCATCAAAGTCACCGTGGACGGACCCCGGGAGCCACGCAGTAAGTCTGTGCACACAGACGTCGTCACACACACATCACAAATCTGGCATGCACTGCGGTGAGATGCGGCTGCTGCACAGAGCATGTGTGGGTGTCAGTATCTGTTTACCATAAGAGAAATGCATGACTGCTGTGCAATTGAAAAAAAAACAAACTCAGAACAAGGTTGATACGTGTCCATGCGTAGGTGTGTAACTACTCATGAGTGCAGAAATCCAGTTTTTCACCAGAGTTGGTTTTGGGGTTAAGGTAAAATTAAGGTTTTGGTTAAAAGGTGTGGTTAGGAATGGAGTCTCTGGAGGATGAAGGTAGTGCAGCTTATTGTTCTCAGTAGAAGAGCAGTGCAGGTGTGTGAGTGCGTGAGTGTGTGTGTGAGGATCACTGGAAAGGTCCAGTCAGAGGAAACTGCAGCACATTAAGCCGAAAACCAAAGACCACTAAGAGGAGCTGAGCGTAACTCCAAGCCACAGGTGGCTCCGCTCCTCCTCGCCTTTCTCTCAGTGCTGGTCAGTGGGGTCCTACCTGCCTGACCACATAAGTGGCTCGTTGATTTAACGCAGGGCAGGCAAGGGGCACTTCCCACTGCGTTCTGAAGCTGTTAGCACCCTTGCTTACCCACATGCAGCTGCGTTTCACATGTGGGGTAAAAGCAGCCAATGCGAAGGGGATGGAGGAGCTTAATGTTAATCAGATGCATCCATCGCTTCAGGGGAGAACTGTACGTGCATAAATGTGTTGTACGGCTCAAATTTAGACAAGACGGGTGTCTTTTTATGATGGCATCTATGAAGGGAGCGTGTTTAATGTGCCGCTAAAGGTTTCTCCGAACAAATGGATTGCTGTGGTTTGTGTGGAGGTGGATACTGGAACAGGGTGGATTTAACCCAGTCAAAACAGAGCGCAGCAGTGCCACACGAGAGGGGATAGGAGCCCCTCTCATCCACCCCTCAAGCCCCATTGCCATGCTGGATGCTATTTGCAGAGGTATAATGCAGAACACTAACTGCATAATAGACACTATATGTGTGCATGGTTTCAATTTCTGCTGTAGAACAGAAAGAAAAAAGTTCTCCAAAGACGCGTGTGTCTGTGCATAAATGTGTTCTGATGTGCAGTCTCTGGTTTGAAATAACTGCTCGCATTAAAGTTGTCTCCCGTCTGTCTGTCGACACGTTTCGGCTCCGGCTCCGAGCTACTTTTACTCTGGCGCTCGGTGCTATAAAGTGACACTGTTTAATATAGGCCAGGAGGAATTTAAGGCTCCATTAAAAACCGCTTTTACACCGAGCTGAATTCACAGAAGCAGCAAAAAATAAACTTCTGCTGAAGATGATTTAAATGAATATAATTTTTATATTTACAACACAGAACTTCATGAGCTTAATCACCTGATAATGGAGGAAACATTAAAACCTCAATGGAAACAACACATCTAATCATCCCTGCATCATCATCATCAAAGCAATTTAAACAGCTGACAAAACAAGCAAATATAGCATATTAATATTGTCCATTATGTTGGCTGAATGAGCTTTCAGATCCGGGGCTGAGATGACATTTCGGCCCACTTTACTGCATTTGAGACTTTGTAGCCTTGAAATAGAAATTGCACGAGATGATATAAAGGAGCTCTCATATTTTAAACAAGGAACACATTCTCAGAGTCATGTTGCGGCAGAGTCAAAGTACAGGAACACTCACTGCCTTTCAGACGTTATTAGGACCATAAAAATAATCACATTCTTCTTTAACCACAAGAAACCGTCTTACATCGCTACTATTGAACAAAGCAGACAGGCACCATAAAACTACCAGGATTTTTTTTTTATTATTAATTGCATCCTTTTGGGGACAGCTTTGTACTCCCAAACAGCTTTGATCTGCTTTTGGTTTATGACGCCACACAAAGTGCCGTGCAGAAAGGCTGAGGCTTCTGCTCAGGCAGCAGGGCCGTCGTGCTCAAGGCTTTGGAAGGCTGTTTGCGCAGGCAGGGCCCCTCTACATTTGCATGGTAACCAGCCGAGCTGCGGCAGCGGAGCGAGCACCGAGGGGGAGGATGTTTTAATTAATGTTTGCTGATCCAGTCGGGAGAACCTGATGGACAAGACTGCAACGGTGGCTTGCCTGGGGCCATGAAACAAAGAATGACATGCCTTCTGAAAACACCTGAGCAGTAGGTTAGACACACATATCGTCTAGGCACACTTGTGTACACTGAAGGAGCTCCACATGCCTAGACACACACAGATACAAACACATAGAGACAAGTTCTGCCCCAGAACAGAAAGTATACTCCGCTAAGTATTTTTGTCGTCTTTGCTGCTGATTTCCTCATCATGCATCCGGCATTCGTCATTATAACAGCACCCCTCACCACACACACATACGCACACACACTTCTTTAGCTTTGTCACACACTACTATCATCCTTTAGCTGTGCTTAAACTGGAAACAGTGCTCATAACTGCCAATGACAACAGCAAGGAATGACATGCAGCAAATGAACATGAGAGAAAAAATATATTAGAAATAATTTCTGTGTAAAGCCGGTTCCAGGAGCAATATTGACTTCTGAAGTTTTTCTCACACTGCTTCAACATGACATCATCTCTCACCTATTTACCGACAGGGGAAGAGTTGTTTACAGCTCTGCATCTACTGAGCTTAGGATATTTTGAACTTGTGAAATGACATTTAGAAATTGTATTCACAACTTGTCTACAGGGGTTGAGGATCTAATTTAAGAGGTAAAAAAATAAATAAATGCGAGGATTTATAAAGTTCTGTACCCTGGTTTTCTGTCAGTGGCTGTTAGTATTTGCTCTTCAGACTTTGGTAAAACAGCTGTTAAATACAGATGTCCATTTTCATGTAAGAAATATATAAAAAACAACAACAAAACAACATTTCACTTCAATAAGTGATTTTAAGAGCATCTTGAAACATGTAGCAAAGAAGAATTGTCATTGTGCCTAAAAAGTTGTCACTCCATTTTCTCTGTTTACTATGTATTCTACTACTCTCCATTTTATTTTGATCAGTCGTATTATTTTTGCTTCCTTTGGCAAAGTTGCCTTTTGAAAAAGATTTCAGATCTCAATGGGACAGCAGATGGAACAAAAAAAACAAATAATTTACTATGTCAAAATAGATTGAGTAGTTGATTTAGATCATAACATCAATTTTCTTTTGAGTAAAAATAGTGTTTTCTTTGCCTACTTCTTATAATTGGCTATGAAAAACTGTTTCCGATTGTTTCTCGTTTTTATAAATAGCTTTCGACCCTTTTTATTTTCAGTTACATGTGAAAGAAACAAAAAATAAACAGTGTATTTACAGTCATATCTGAAAACTGACATTTTCTTATCAATTCAGACTGTTTCAATTCAGTGAGGTTGAAGTGGCAGCTTGTTTCATAGAAACGATATCCCTGCACAGAGAGCTCAACACCTGCTTGCATCAAGATAAGGCGAAACACGTCGTAACCCCAAAGGGACCCCCCGCCACCAAAAAGCACACGACTACCACCGTGTTTTCTCGCTCCTGTTTGCTTGCTTGGGTGTGTTCGCTCAGCTCCTACAGGAGAATGATGGGCGTGGGAGAAGGCCTCGGCGTGGTGGTGGGGGGTGAGCATGTTCGAGTTGGCGGGTTGAGTCTATTTGCATTTGGCACACAGACTGTACAAAGTATGCAAATAGCCAAACAATGACATTTGCTGTACTATTTTTCCTGTGATATTGCAGTCTCTCTGCAAAGTAAACAAAAAGACAGCATGCATGTTGATGCATTTGCGAGTGCGGGTGCTCAGACTCATGCACCTGCCAGGTGCATCTCTTTAAAAAAAAAAAAAAGAAGAAGAAGAAGAAAAAAGGTAATCACCACCCCCTCTTACTATACAGCGCCACGCCCATGCTCCACAAATCACATGAAAGGGCTCACCCTCAGTCCCAATTGCTCTCAAAGGCAACTTTGATGTTTGAAAATGGAGATGAGAGTCTTTGAAAGAAAGGCCTACAGGTGTATCAGTGCCAGGGGAGGGGTGGGGGAAACAGCAGCGTGTGAGACTCTGGTTGCTTTCCTCAACATCTGTAATCTACAAGGCACCAAAGCCAGAAGTCCTAAGAATCAAATCCGTCACCACCTAATTTCACATTCAGTCATTAAGACAGTCTGATTAAGTGTCATTTCAAACACATGACAATAGAAGAGCAGCAGTTTTATTGTACTCTTAAAGTTAATAGGTAAAAATTAACCTCTGTTGCGTCGACAGTGACTAGAGGCTGTGGCATGTTTCCTCCCCTTGGGTCACTGCCGACAAATCATGCATAGTCTTAGTGATTAGATGTAGAGCAAATATTGGCCTTATGATAAATCCACTGGAATGCAGTGGTGTGTGTTTTTTTAATATTTCAGGCTAAGACATTCACCACATTCTGAGGTTTTGAGGCTTGTGATGGGGGGCACAGATGAGCGTCTCCCTCCAGCGGTAATGCAGGATGTCAAGCCATTGTTTATTTTTCTCCTCTGCTACAGATATAAAGGCAGACATGAGAGCATGTGTGCTATGATTAGAGCCAGACCAATAAATTGCCCATAGATCGAAATCTGACCATTTTTTCTTAATTGAATCCGACTGTAGGTCAGCAGTGCAAATTCTGAAATTAAAAAGAAAAAAATCAGATTTTTTAATTTAATTAAAGTCAGCCAAAGATTAGGGAATAATTTTGTAAATTCCTATTATTTATTGTTGTGCTTAAGCCTATAATCTCTACAAATAAAAAATCTGGCAATTTTTTTTGAATTGACATAACCCTCAGAATAAGTTTATTTTTTTAAAGCAGAGTCAGCCAAAACTGGTCCGCAAATCAATTTATTAGTGCATCAATAATTCTGATGAATTTATTTATAGATGTTTAGACAGAAATATGGAAGCTTGTTAACTCCTCTTGCCACCTTAACCATCCTAAACGCTTTGAAGCCAACGCTCCATAAGACAGATTGTTACATAGCTTTGTTAATCTTCTTGCGGTTCTTACTACAAAAAAAATGGTGTCCTGTCACTGCAAAAAACAGGAGAAAAAGAGGAACATTGTTTGATGTTTTAAAAAGAAACAGCTAAATGCCACCTCCTCGGGCCAGCTGATGACTTTCAAAGACGCATGCAAAACAGCTTCAGGCTGCTTAAAATTTCCACATTATTTTTGCTGACGCCACACAGGGGATTAGCACTTAGTAGAAATTACCAAATAATTTACAGAGGACTCAGACGGTGTTTTTTTTTTCTCTGATGATGCAACCAGGCGTTTTCTGAGAATCAGATGAGAAGCCTGGCTCTCCTCTAAACTCACCAGCCAAGCGTCTTTCCTGTTTACTCACCTACCAGGGGAACTAAAATGCCCACTCTGTGTGCGCTCATTCTTCCTTATTTACACTGACTCTTACAGGAGGGGGCCATTGCCACCCTTCAGCTGTAATTCAGTAAAAGTTCTGATCTGTATTTAGAAAAATAAATAGTCCATCTTTCTAGACTGCTACATTATTACATTATTACATTAAATGGTTGGACGGTGCTGCGGGGGCGGCTGGAGGGAATGAAGCACCTGTTGGTTGCTGGGAAAGACGAAGCGTACCACCACCCTGCGGTTTGGATATTTACTTCTTCAGACCTGAATAGTTAGGAACAGCGAGCAAATAATAGGTACAGCGAGGTTCCAAAAGTGGAGAGGGATGCAGTCCTGGTGGCAAGCACAGAGCAAAGCCTTGATGGAAATTGCTGCAGAAAAACTTAGCTCAGTTTTGTAAGCTCACACCTGCAGCTCTGGCCCTCAAACAGTCCGGTGAATTCAGAGAAAGAGCTGAAGGTGAAGCGAGCGCATTGGAAAATTAATACATTTACATCTCTCACATGTACCGTGACTCACCTGGAATATCAGTTGTCAGTTCAGTGGAATTTTGTGCGAGCTGTGTGTTTGTTGAGAGCCAATGCATTAGTCGCTGCACTTTATTGTGTGCGATCTGGTGTGCATGGAGGTGTGAACATGAAGCTGTTTGACACATCTGCTGGCGTTGCATTGATGTATGTGACAGCAAGCAGTTTGCTGTCACATACATCTCACAGCTCTGCAAGAGCTGTGAGAAAGGTCTTGCTGCTTAGAGCAAGGTGCTGCTTAGAGCAACCTGAAAACATGCAAAAACCAACACAGACACACACACACACACACATTCACAACAACCTCATTCACCATTAGAGCTAAAATAACAAACTAGCAGCAGTTTACTGCTTTAATTTGAGCTGTCAGTGAAGCCAAAGAGGCCTTCTGTGTTCGACAAGGCCAAAACAGCAGCAGCAGCGGGGAAACAGCAACGTCTGCAGGCAAGGAGCCAAGAGGGCTGAAAAACAGCCCCATTTCTATCACCCCCCAACACGCCTGCCTTCCAAAACAAGACAGTTAAACACACACACACATCCACACACACATAAAGAACAAAGGAGGAATGATTGCTCTCAACTTGCTACGGGCTTTGCTGTATTGTTAAAGAATCCGGGTGCATTGGCTCCTATTCTGGCATCCCTGCACCCCATCCAGCCTGCCCGTACGTGTCTTTTTTTTTTTTTATAGGCCCGTCACTGCTTCTGTCCCCCACACACTGACACAAAAAGCACTTTATCCCCCCTTATCAGAAAAGGAAGGCTGTGCTCTTTGCTCAAACAGTCTCATGTAGCAACTTCCGCTGTGAGCGACTTGTTTTCAGGCCTGCGAGGGGGATTTTTCACACTGCTTATGTCCCCAGAGATTGTGATGCATCTGCCTGAGGGAGCAGATCCGAGCTGTGGTCGTACAGGATGAGCTACAGATAACTTCAGAAAGCCCAAACCGCGTTTCCATTAAACCCCTATTTGCAACCAAGTCCAGAGATTTTCTATTCCCGTTTGTGAGAAAAAGAAAAAATTGCTTCCCACATTTCATCTGTGATAACAGCACTGCCGTTTCATGCGTTCATATTGAAAGCGTTAGGAGTTATGTAAATTATTTTAAAGCAGGGAGATGTCTGTATGTGGCGAGCATTGACTCAATTTGGCCCAGACGAGACAGCCACAATCACCAACCAAGGGTAAAACCCACATCCCTCAGGGTCTGCCTCAAAACAAGAACTTTGATTTGCCCCACTGTAAATACTCAGTGGTGTGATTGGTGGCCTTGGCAAGCGGAGTGCCAAACATGCCGCCACCGCAGAGATGCTTTGTTAGCAAAGTGCCTGGAATAGAGGTAAAAAGGGAAGTAGAAGAAAAAAGGGTGGCGGAAAGCAGCGCGGTGGGAGCAAGAGCTCGAGGGGGGCGTTCAGGTCCGCTAGAGAGGAGGAAGAGGAAGACAGGTGTGCACTGCTTTGCTCAACAGATGTTGAAACGTCCTCAGCGTCTGTTGAGGGCAAACGGAAGTTTGCAGACAGGCAAGTAGGCCCCAGCGCTGAATGTGTTCAACTGTCGCTCCACATCGAGCTGACTGCTTTCAGAAGCAAGATAAGGATGCAGCTTGCGTTTTTTTCTTTTCTCAAGCTTTTAGCGCAAACAACACATCCAAGCTTATATGACCTACAAGTGAGGATCAATGCTATTTTTGTGCATTTTTTTCTCAAATAAAAGTGCATTTTTCACCATTTATAACCTTTTTACTTGTAACTCTGTGGCAACCATGCAAGACAATGCAGTCCAGGCAAAGTTTTCACTATGTTTGATGCATGCATCAAGTCCATTTATACAGTCGATGCAAATATTTATACTACAAATAAATTCTGTGAAGGTTTGGTTTCGAGCCAAAGCACTCCTTGCCCTTTGCTGCACAGATAGTGTGGAGAGGTCATGTTGTACTGTGTGTCTTCAAGGAGTGAGTTTTCATTGTTTATTTAAATGGAGACACAGGAGGAGAAGTTGAAAAAGGAATAAATGAAGAGAGGAAACACATCAGGCTGGGCCATCATTTAGATGTGGTTTCATGTTCAAGCCCTGGCAGTCACCTCACTGAGCAAACGGTCTCTGTGTCGAGCTGATATGGGCTTTGTGGAGGAAGGCCGGGGTGGATTTTACCGTTCATGTGGTCTTGCCTGCTCCCCCGCTTAAGAGTATGGTAAAAAGAAAAACAACTTTACCATACTTTCACTTTTCCTGCCTTCATGCGCTTCAAAGGCCTGGAGAGAAAGTGTCAAACAACTTGTCACGCTAGTCTGCAGCAATTATGCGAAACTATCAGGAAATAAAAAAAAGAAAAAAACAATTCACACACAAAACAAAGCAGGGAAGGGAACGGCACACCCAGTTCTTCAACACTCAGCCACTGCCTCTCAGTGCATCCTTAATACCAGACATTTTATATCAAGCATTTTATTTATTCTTCATAGACTTCCATAATGCTTTCAGTTGATGCGACCACTACCCTGAGAGGAGGCTAGTAAATCTACAACCTCCAGCATCCATTTTCGACGCTGGATGCATATTGAGCTGCTGTTTAGGCCTCATATGTGCATTGGCTCCCATCTCTCAGCTCTATCTTGTGGTTATGATATCATAGATAGAAAAAAAAGAACTAGGACATTCTCTACTAAGTGCACCCTGACACATTAAATATTCATCTGACCACGAAAACTCCCCCCTCTCTGAAATGGGGCTGCTGTGGAGCCCCCCTCTGGCCCTCGGCCCCACAGAGTCTAAGTCAAACGCAGGTGGTCAAACCACGAGCTGCGCATGAATACAGAACCAATCAGGCTAAAGGGTGAACGCCTTAACATGATACATGTTGTACATTAAGAGGTTTTACTTTCTTTTGTTTTCTTCGCACCAGAGTACAACATTTTTATTTCATTGCATCTCAGTGAACTAGAAAGTCATCAAAAAAGAAACGAAGTTTTTCTATGTTATATAAATTATTTTACAAACAAAAATAGTTCAGGAATTTTCTTCTAATAATTTTGATAATTGTCTCAATTACAGAACGTGTCGGTTTTTAAATTTAAATATAAAAAAATAATAAATGTAATTGCGCTACAGAAATATCTGCTCACTGTAAACTTAGTTGAGGCTTGTTTTTTTTTATTAGTTATGGAAACAATCTTGCAACTGCAGTTTGCCTTTACGGTGTTGGATCTGCTAAGGTATCAAGAAGTTGATTTAAGCTGCAGCTTTTACTCCACAGTTTGCTTCCACCGCTTCAATTGTCCCTGTTGGTTGTTCACCTTTTTTGTGACACTGTTGCCTTCCAGTGCTGAAAGGTACAGCATTGTGATCAGCCAGATTATTTACAAATGACCTTTGGTGGCTCACCATCCTTATGTTGGTTGTACTTTATAGCCTGCTGGGACACTGTTACTGTTCTCCATGATTGATAATGTTTCTGTAAAGCAGGCTGTAGTTTGTGCATCTTTGTGTGCCATAGTTTTTCCTTCAATTTAACATTTCCACAATGCACTGAAGAAGCTCTTCATTAAGAACCAGCTTCTTGAATACCAGGTTTTCTTTAGTTGGAAGTCATAATAATAATAAAAAAACACTAAGTAACGATTCTATATGGGTTTCACTTTTACAGCTGATAAAAAAACAATCAACTTTTAGATGATATTCTAACTGTTTCAGATGGACTTGTAGCAGGTGTGCAAGAGACAAAGAGTTTGCTCATGTAAACTGATCAGAGAAATTTCTCAGCCAAGAGACCAACACTGAATCTTCTTGGACAACTGCCGTTCCACGATTGCTATCCCCATTATGACTAGGGGAAAGAAAAATAAATACTCTTGTCATAGAACTATTCAGAAAAAAAAATCTGTAAATAAAATGTTAATTTTATCCAAGCAAAGAAAGAAAAGAGGATAGAAAACAGAGGAAAAGACAGTTTTTATCTGCCTATCAGTTGATTAGTGGTGTTAACAGTAACTGTGGGTCCTGGGTTAATGGGCTCCAGGCCTTGTTCTAATGATGCATCTAAAATTCCCACTCCTGAAAAAAATAAAAAAGCACACACACATATCAAACTAAACCCCCCCTGCTGGAAGCTGTGAACACTGTCGCCACATGCAGCGTATGAGTTTGTGCGTGTGTGTCCCTGCCAGCTGGAACCAGGCCACGGGATCTGCAGCTCGAGTGTGTGTGTGTGTGTGTGTGTGTGTGTGTGTGTGCGCGCGCATTTGTGTGCGGTTGAATGATTACTTTCATCTCTAAAGAGCCAATTCATCTCAGACCACCACTGGAAACAGAAAAACTGACCAATTATATATTTTTTCCCCTCTGCGGCATCTGCTTTTTCTTTCCAGCCAGAGAGCAATGGGATGTATCATTTCCCTGACCTCAGCCGTTTGAGGTGGTGTAAATCTCTTAATAACTACGCAAGGACACATATAGGGGCTATATTTGGAGGGCTGCTACCCATAGGCTGGCAGTACTCTGGTCTGGAGTCGACAGTGGTCTCTGTGTGTCAGAGACAGAAAACACCAACCTCCATTCCTTCCACTGCAGTTTAAAGAGAAGACAGACCGACTGGAAAGCGTCTGAATAAAGAGATATCCCAGAGTGCACAAAGACGGGGGTGGTGTTCCTGAGTAACGGCAAAGACCAAAGTGGTGCAGCGGCTGAGTTGGTGTCATAATGTTCAGGAAATCAAGCTGCTTTACAACAGCAGAAAAACAGCAGTTTCTGCTCCAGCAGATTAGTCATAACTGAATTTTTCTCAGACTTGTTAAGTTCAAGGTTACTGCTGATCAGAACATGTGAAAAAAAACAAACATCCTGGAGTTGTCACTGCTAGATTCTCGCTCATTGTGGATCGTTTAACATGTATTTTCTCCATGGAGCCAGACACTCTCACACTCTGGACTTGAAAGCCTTTCTTATTGTCATTTTTGTTTAGTTTTTTTATGGCAATGATGTGCTTGTGGTTAGTTTTAATTAAGCGTGTAGCTAAGGTACTCACTTCTGACCTATGAATCATTCAGGCATTAAAAATTAGCGTTGGTATTAGTTCTTGCAATATTAAAATAACTTGACATTTCCCGTCAAAGTGAAGTTTGTCTCATAAAGCAACACCTAATTGCTGTTGGCTGGTGAAATAATGGCACTTTCTGGAAACACAGTAAGGAAGCTGAAAGTGTAATTCCAAACCTTATTAGACTTTAGGAGTGAAGGATAAAAAACAATTACTTGCACTTTACAGTTTGTGTCTCATTAAATCAGGGTTGCATTTAGCACAGAACAATCTTTCTTCGAGAATATTTTCATTTAGCTTTTAACTACATATATTTAACAATTCAATTACCAAAGCCTATTATTTTCCAACTTGCAGCTTTAACTTTTGAGACAAATATAACATCCCATAATTGCAAGCAGTTAATGAGTCTCAGATATAAAGCTGCATGTTTCAAGCCTATCTATATTTGAGACTTTTATTTTGAAATGGGAAAGGAAGCAGCTCTTTAATTATTCTGGGGTGCTAATAAAAGTGGCTAATAAATACCTTTCAATGGATTCACAAACAGCACAAGCATTGAAGAAGAATCCTGCACTTTAAATTGTAGATCTGATTGTATTTAAATTATATCCAGTTCATAATATTACATACTGAATGAATAGGCCTGTGCTAGCTAATTATCCACTGAACATAGATTCTTAAAAAAAAAAAAGTTTGAGCTTTAAAAATCATATTTGTTAGAACACAAAGAGCAAGCATTGACTTTTGTCTTCAGAACAAACTTCAAATTAGACAAGCAAGAAACCTGTTAAATATTTAAGCCTGAACAGGGCTATTCTTGATTATAGATTTTATAAATACAAACGGATACAATTTGCTAAAATATAGTGATTTGCGGTTTCTCAAAAAAACAACAACTTAAATCTTGTTCTTGGAACTCGGTATCATGCATCATCTCATGAGGTGGATGTATCGTTATGCCCCAATTAAAAATCTCTTAAACTTCAGTAAAATACTGGTCTCTTGTTGACAGCCTTGAGACAAACTAACAAAGAGCTCATTTTTAATTTTATCTTCAGGCAATTTGTTTTCAAATTACTTATCACAAAACACAACTTGTTCGCATTTTTTCAGTAACATCTATTAAAATACTGAAAAAGTGTGACAGACATACACTGGTATCTTTACACCAGCTTCCACTGATTCCCAAAGAAATCTTTGAAGTCCATTAACACAATCTATGTCCATATAAAAAGAATCTATTTCTCACAAACGCATCTTGAGGATATTGTTTGAGGCCGATCACTGTGCTAAATACTGTTAATTTAGGCACATGGATAGTAAATAGGAGAAAGCATAAATCAATTGGAAAAAGACTGCAAACGTGATTGATCAAAATGTATTTTTTGTCCTATTCATTAGATGCATACAAAAACTAACACATCATTTTCAGATTAAACATAGCATCCACTCTTGAGTTTATTAAAAATCAATAAAAAGTTAGAGACATCTTCTTTGATGCACATATCATGGGGTAACCTTATATATGTGAAGCTATACATTTATATATATATTTGTATGTATAAGACTTGACATTTCTGTATAATCTTTAAGATGAAGATTGAAAGGAGGCAGTGGGTCCAAACAAATGGACAGAGCGGTAAACAGGAGGAAACTTTACCCATGGGTCAGCCTCAGAGGGAAGATATATTGCCCATGGGTCAGTGGAGAGAAAGGACGGGCAAAATCCATATTGGTCCGTCTGCCTTGCCCTCTTTATATTGTGATAAAATATTCAAATCCAGCCATTACTTCACATTAGGCTACTCTGTAGAGATGCCAGGGAGAAAACCACAGAATGTATACATGCTGGTTGACACACAGTTTTGGTGCATTGATAGTTACATTAAAATCTCTTCCCCCCATTAGAGGCATCCGGACTCACGTCTGGCATTTAAGGTGTGTTCACATGTAAAGCATGTGCATGTGCGAATACACATGCGTCTGTCCATGTAAAAGGCACAATCAGAGTTAATTTTTTCTCTTACCATTTCCCAGAAGGGGACTGCAGAGTGATAAGGGCACTAAGTGTGTTGGTTAGTTTTCTAGGTGCAGCAGAAATGCGTCACTTCTCCTTCCCCGACTTCACCTCCTGAACACATATGTGCACATAAACATCTCTTTCTGTGTTTTTTCTTTGCTGTGTTGAAGACTGATGACTGTAAGGTCTCATAACCTTGTTTGGGTGTTTCCTTCTCACTAAGTGCTGTGTCAGTCAGACCTGAATTTGTGTTGGTGCGGGGGTGTGTGTGTGAGAGAGAGAGAGCGCAAGATAGAGGGATGTTATTAGAGGTAGATACAGCCACATTGTACTGTTTTTCAAATAAGGTAGCACAGATAAAGATCATTTAACCTCATTACTTTTCAGAGACTCCTAATGCAATAATTTGTACTTTATTAGACATCAGTTTCAGGGAAAACAACATTCCTGCAGGAATTATTTTCAACCACTTACACCATCGTTATCTGTGGGTGACGTGGCAGCAGGTGCAGCTTGGGCAACATTTAGTGTCTAGCCAGTGTATTTCAAGGTCTGCTGACATTCTAATAATATTTGTGTGTTTGGCAGCTGAAAACATGGCAACAGTAACTTCCTATGTACATATGTTTTCCTTGGATTAATCTAAAAGTAGATTGGGGGTCCAGTTTCAATTTCTTAGTTTTCTCAAATTCAGAATGTAATTGTTACATAAAGATTATTCCCAATGATTCAGATGAAAAAGTGAAACTCATTACCTAGATTCATTTCACACTTTTAAATAGATATGTTTCAAGCACCGGCGATGGCATAAAGCTAATGAAAACAATAATTAGCTTCTCAGGAGATTTTAATATTACAGAACAATTTAAAACATATTTTTAATACAGGACTCTTCTAGCCTACACAAACATGGTAAGACCACTGACTTTGGCAGTTGCCATAATAAGTTGGCTTTATAAAGTGCTGTATTCAAGGATATTATTGGAAAGTTGTGTGGAAGGAAAAAGTGTCATAAGACATAAAAGTGCACAAGTTACAAAAGTAATCGCAGCTTTGCAGAGATTGTAAACCAAGCTCTATTTAAGAAGTTGGGAGAGATTTACAAGGCAACTGCAGCTGAAGTTTGTGCTCCAAAACTCAGGAACCGGAGCTAAAACTATTACAATCCTTAAATTTAACTGCTCCTCAATCAGAAACATCTTCTAAACCACCGTACCTTGGCTAGGGAGAAAAGGACCTGCACCACTGCCCAGAGATCCAAATTACAATTCAGCAGTTTTATTTAGAAATTCAGATCCTAGTGCCTGGAGGAACAACAGAGAGGCTCCAAGTTAATGAGGTTTATTCAGAAGTTTCAGTCAGTGCTGATTTGATCAGTCATGTTATTTACTAGTTTTGGCTCACTGCGTTTGTTCAAGTTCAAAATTAGTAGAGCTGTCTTCCAGGAAATTTTAAATACTGTACAGCAGAAGGTCCACTTTTTCTTCCACTCAACATTCCACCGAAATGCTTGGACACAGTTATCTAAACATCCAGCTTTTTACCCTCATTGTGAAAGGTCTTCTGGACAACTTGACATCATAAATCTCTGAAATACAAGTTTCACTTTTTGATCCAAATCAGTGAAAGAAATCAGCTTCTCAGTGATATTACTATTCTATTAGTAATCTGCTCTTGTATCCAAGAAAAAGATCAACGTGGCTTCAGGATGTTTAAAACTGTCCCTCAGCCATTGTGAAGGAAATAAAATATGCATGGTCCTCCATCTTGCAGGACACAGAGTGAAGATGGAAGACACCACGAAGATGCAGTTTTCCGACCGGCTGTCAGAAATCGAGCGCTACCAGCGGACTATGCGGATAGGCCCGGTGAACAACAATCCACGCCCCATCCACCAGACACACCTCAGTACCACACAAGGTGAGGACTTCAAATGGTAGCAGCGGCTTCCTCAAAATAAAAACCACAACAACAAAAAGTCACCTCACTTTGAGGGAAATTGGTTTAAAGTAATCTGAACCACAAATCTGTGTACACATAAAGTTCTGTCGAGGGCTTAAAGTCAAGGGGGGGATTTTTAAGTTCTGGGTGGCAGAGAGTGTGTGTGAAGGTGTGTTTGTGGACGGGCTTGCAGGGAGCTTCAGTTCTGTCCTGGGATAACTAGCGGTAAAGAGAATCAACTGCCAGGTGACACAGCCGGTCCTGCCGTCGGATTTGGCTGAACCTCACATTACAGGAATGTAACAGCCGTCCGCTACCTTGGCACTCGCGTCACTCTCAGACTGGCCGAGTGTGTGGGGGTGGGAGGAAGGCTGTGACTTAGGCTGAGGTGGTGCGATCGTTTTATTACAAGTGTTTGTGTGCGATTTGAGAACAGCTGCCTGGATGACGACTGGGCTGAGGATGACTCTTCATTCCTCATCATGTGTCAGAGGCTCTTCAGCGGGATATCAGGGAGGATGAGGGATGAAGGCATTCACTCCCCTCCCACCTACTCCTCTGTTCTCATGCAGGCTAATGATTGTCATTACCTTTGAGCGAGTGTGTTGCTGTGGACAGGAGGGCTTGTTTGGGAGCTGTACGTGGGTGCAGCCCTATCTCAGAGCATCACAGCCATACAGTGTTTGGCCTTGTGCTTAAGCTTAGGCAGCGCTGAATCACCAGTTTAGGCCTAATCTAACAGCTGACTGCTGGGAACACTGGGTCTTTTACTCCTGCTCCCCCATGTCCTTACTTTCTGTTGATGCTAATGTTGTTCCCTCCACATCCTGTACCGGGATGAAAAACACATCAGCCATTTTAGAAACAGCAGCTACCGGTAAACTTAGAAAATAGTTTACCCTTTTCATTTTTTTTATATTTTTAAGTACAGTGCACAATGCCACCACTGTGATGTTAATTTTCTGTTTTGGCAGAAGCTCTGTGGGTTGTCTGCCAGCAGAAAGCCCCCTGCGGCTAAGCTTAAACTGGGAGCTTTAAGCTTCTGAGGCCCGTCTTGAATATGCGGGGCGCAGAGGTGTGCAGACACAGTCCAGACGGCAGACTCCTCGCGCAGGATTAGGGCGGGAATTAAAGCATCACAGGCTTTTGGGGCTTCAAAGGGCTGCAGTGTTGCAACACACACTTCTGCGGTGCATAAACGCAGAGCCGACAAAACATGTTAACATCAGCTGGAAGTGTCAGAGACGCTGAAGGCCTTGAGCTTCATGTTACAGCTGCAGAGGAGGGGAAGGGCCATAAAAACCACACACCTTAATCTGTGGTATTAGCGTCGTGTACGCCGCACCGCAGGGCAGGAGTGGTAAAATAATTAAATAACAGAGTAAGATGGTCCTCCCACCCACTTCACAGTCTCTTCTGAGCAGCATCCAGTACATGTAGACGACAAGGGCTGCAGAATTAGAAGCAAAGCTCAAACAAAAATAGACCTGCTATAATAAATCCCATCTAGAGACGCAGGGAGGTGTTTACATATCAACAACACGCACTCCTCTGCTTTTTTCAGCCTCGCCAGACGCTGTTGTGCTCCGCTGATACTTTACATCGCGGGGCCTGTTTGTTTGAGTATCGCCGGGTGATAGATCGCCCATCAGCAAGTTATAATTAAATGGATTCCCGTCTCGCTGTTACAAAAGATGTTTTCCATTATCCTACATTTTCCCCCCTCGAGAACGACGAAAAAAAGAATAGGAAAATATGGTGTCACCTCTCCTCAAAGCTCTCTTGCTTCATTTTGTTGACTGAGCTGTGAAATACTGTCTGTTCTGTTGTCAGCAGGACGCGTCTTCAGACATCTGTGCAAAATCTTAAATCACACAATTGCACCATGGGCACATAGAAAATAAAAAACACACTGTTTCTCACACACAGAATGGTGTTGTAAGTTTTCTGCTAGCACCCGAGACAGACGGGGTAATTAAGAGCTCATTACAGTGCATGCAGTGACAAGATTCCTGCACGCTGGCAGACGCTTCATTCGCTGCTTGTTTTTGTTCTTCAGTGGCCACAGGTAAGCCTGCTAGACATGTGGAATGATTCTCAGTCAGGGCGGAGGGGTGTGTGTGTGTGTGTGTGTGCGCACGCGTTTGAAAATGTGTGGTTCGCCGAGTTCAGCCAAGCAAATCTGACACTCAGACAATCAAGCACTAAATTGTTATTCTGGTTTTCAAAACCTCAAGCGAGATACATGTGTAGCCGACTGTGTCTGTGGGTGGCATTGTTTGCTTTTTTTCCTCTTCCAGGTTGATGTGAGTTTGACAGCATTTTATAGTGTGTACACAGGTATTTCCAGTCTGTAAGAAAAACAAAAAGTATGATTGAAGAAGTGATTTAGCTTAAAGGATGGAAAAAAGAGGAAAGAAGATTTCAGTTTTTACCTTAATCCAGACAAAACTCAACCACCTCCTGGCACGAGCTCTAACAGATGGCCGAGAAGACAGAACATTTTTTAACTGAAACTCGCTTTAGCAATAGAGAAAGAGGGAAGAAAGGAAACGCAGCACCAATTTAATCATCCAAACAGAAAGTGCTGGCACTTTTGAGGTGGTATCGTTTGACATGTTATTTGTTCCAACACCTGTGTGTTCCCCCTCTGAAGATGAATATCAGACCCAAAGCATAACGTTCCACCATCCAGCGCTCTGAGCTTTGATGAGGGCTCAAAAGCGCCTTTCTGGGTGTCTCACAATGTGTGGTGATGGTTTTAATATCAGCTGCAGAAATCTTGCAGAACTGATACATTCTCCCCCAAGTTCCTTTTTTTCAAACCATACTCACTTTTTGTCCTAACAATGCCTTGCAAAGAAGACATTTAGTCAGGTTACTGCCACAAACTTAAAGATATTTTATTTTGACACAAAATAGTTAATAAATATGAAGTAGTAGAAAAACAAAATGGGTTTCAAAGTTTTTTTTCTTTCTTTTTTTACATAAACCTGTAAATGTGGTGTGCATTTGTATTCAACCCCTTTTACTCTGATTCTACTAAATAAAATTAACTGTTACCAGATTACTAAACAGACATGATAGGTCTTAACTGTACAAAACTATATTAACTGGGAAAGTAAATAATTATTCAAAGATTCACTCAAATCTGACCTTTTAGTGAGAATAACAAAAAAAAAAAAAAAAATACTCCACATCACACATGACCACAAACACATCATGACCACAGTGAAACATAGTGGTGCCAGTGTCATGCTGTGGGAATGTTTTCCTTCAGCCTAAGAAGACACAAATGGTAGATCTAAATCAAAATAAATTGATTTGTTAGCCTGGTCAAAGTTCAATGGCAAAAGCTAAAGACAGTCTTTAGAAAGACTTGAAAAGATGGAGGTATTTTCTATGGAAAATTTGGCAACAATTTTCATGTGTGAGTGAGCAAAATCAGCATAAGTATGAGAGGCAACAATTCAGGGCTCTTTAATATTAATGTGTGCCTTTACAGATTTTTATTTGAAACCCACATAGAATTTTTCTACCACTTCATAATTTTCTGCTACTTTGTGTTGATCTATCACATAAAAAGCCCAATAAATCAGACCAAAGTATGAATATTTTGTAAAGCATTTTACATTAAAAAAAAGAGCAAATCCATTCCATGTATGACACTTAATACAAATGTTGTTACTTCTGGCTTCATTTCGCTTAACTGGCACTCATCTGCTGCAGCTGTGCTTTGGCAGTCTCTCTCGGTATCTTAACATCGTGGCCTCTGGCCTGGACTTAACTTGAGAAGATTTTAATGCAGTCGTACCGCCTCCCGGCCTGTCCACAACGACCACAGTGTTTACTCCGCATAAACAAGCTAGCTGGACCCCCTGGTTTGAGGAGGCAGCGCTGCCGCCTCGGCTGGGAGGCGCACAACTAATTTACACTCCAAGAGTGACATGATAAGCCAATTAGAAGCGGTAGTGGGGCAGGAAATTAGCACCGTCCGGTAGCGGCCGGGATATTTGAGAGGAGGCATTTTGCTCATTAAGTTTCTGCCAAACCAAAGCAGGAGGCGCAGAGGCTAATACTACAGAAAAGAACAAGGAATCTGGAACAGCCCTTTAGGCGCTCCGCTTTACTTCTGCACTTCAATATTTACATAATATGCCAGCGGCTGCCAGAGAGTTTATTTGTCATGGTGCCTGAAAGTTTTATTTGTGGTTAGTTTTCTTTTTCTTTTCTTTTTTTTGTCACCCAGAAATGAATTTTCAAACTGAAAATGTTTCTGTCCAAAAAGAAATCTTTTGAAGCCATCAACTGTGTGAAAAACAATGAAAAAGGAGAAGTGAGAGTGAGTGGATTTTTTTTTTTTTTTTTTTTAAACCAGACTCGGCTGTTTGTGTAAGTCATAACTTCACATCAGAGTGAGGCTGAGTCTTACATTTCAGCAATTACAGAAACTACATGTATCCCATGAACAGTCTCTATTGAGTCCGGGGTGAGACGGGAAGGGCGGGCAGACGACCAGCTCTCAAAGAGAACGTAGGATTTTTCAGCCCATGTGTTTGTTTTTGCTCACGTTATAAGTGAGGGCTCAAAAGACGTATCAAATGTCCCGCATAGCTGAGCCAAGGCCATGTTCCTCCCCTCTGTAACACGCGCTCTTTTTCTCTCTCGCTCTGCTTTCCTCGGTCTTTCTTTCTGTCTTCCTCTCTCCCTCACACACATTCTCTCCCCTGTGTGACGCCTAAGGCCTGAGCGAAACAGGAAGTCAGCACAAGGACCAGTATTCACTGTGTCTCAATGACACGCTTCATTACGCCAAATTCATTACATGTCTCAGAGGCGTTGCTAGATCTGGAGTCATGAGGATGGGACGCCATTTTGGCTCAAGCAACATCTCAGCCATCCCTTTCATCTGCACATAAACTTCAAAAGCAGAAGGGTTTATTCTTGTCATCCCCAAAAATTGCACTGGAACCATCCCAGAGTGGCCTAATTAGTGACGCAGTCAACACTTCACCATTCCCTGCTCCGCAGCTCCTCCTAGGGGGGCTGGTCCTCCTATTAACAGGGGTAATCTGTGCCTCTGGTATTGATGTTGTCTGCTGGCCAATCAAAATATTTGAAGGAAATGTTTATTTTCTTGAGCGAATCGCACCAGCTGCTTGCAAGCTTTTCTGAATAAGGCCATTTATGTGTAAGAATTTGCCATTGTGAGGCATAGTGCGGGACCTCTCGGTGGCTGAGTGCTGATTTGGACATTTGCAAAGGAAGTGGAGGGGCTCCAGGGGAAGCAAAGATCTTACACAAGCTGTGGCTGAAAACCCTAGTGCCACCCCCACGCCACCCACTACTCCCATCTCTGCCCTTTGGCATCATTCGAAGAACTACTTGTCACAATGAGAGATTGGAAGTTTACTTAATTGTTCTATCAGAATCATGGCTGTTTGCTTGTGCGTTAAAAAGAAAAAACAGGATACCGTGTGATACGTTTGTAAACACAGCTTCGTGCAAGTTGTCTGGTAGCAAATATGCCATCTCAGACTTTGAATAAATACTAACTGTTTGCCCCAAGTCCGTTGCGGTGTAGCCTTCAGGTGTGAAGCTGGGTCCCACGCGTTGGGCCAGCAGGTCCTTGACCTTTCCTTCACTTCCTGACAGCTTTGCTGGACAGGCTACCGAGTGTCTTACACAGAGATCTCACCTCCTCCAGTGTCTCGCTGGAAGGGCCCAAAAATACCTCATATGCACCCACGGAGCGTGTTTTTTCCAAGCCTGGTCTCACAGTGGTGAGAAACCCACCCCCTTCTCTTCCCAGTCTTCACTGCTTAGTCAGCAGAGGCCAACCTGTGACAGGAACAAACATCTCAAAACCACCAGGTGTGAGGACAGTTTGGACCATTCTGTCATAAAGAAGGCTATTTGGATTGTGTTTCAGGTTCCCAAGCCAAATACAATGATTTCATTACTATAAACATCAAGCATTTACAACCCATACATGCGTTTGTGTATTCAAATTTTAAAATCAGGCGGAAATTGCTACAGTTTCTGACAAAGGGCATAAATACCTTTTTTTTTTTAGCTTTTGATTTAAAACTGTCATGTTTTTTTAAGGTTCTGAGATTATACAAAAAAAAAAAGTATTAATTCTATAATTTTACATTGCGAATGTTCTCAAATCTAAACAGATTTAAAATTATATATACGGGCTCAAATAAATGAATACACCAATGCAATTTAACTTACCGTCATGTGTTTTTGCTTGTTGCACTCTGACTGGACACCTTTTAAGTCCCCAACTAGTTTCTAACATCATTCTGACTGGATATTTGTTGTAGGGAATATTTGTGTGCACAAGAATTGGGTGCCAAAGTATATATTAGTCATATAAGCAGATCACAGTTTAACCTTCTGGTTCCTGTGTGTTTTGCTGCAGGTCTGTGGCCGGAGCAAATGGATACACCCACTCTGAAGACCTGTAAGGTGGAGGAAGATCTCAGATCATGGCCAGGTGAGGGACTGATTTCTCCCTTTTTATGTTTCCGTATCAACACAACTCCATGACTCTCCTTTGAGATTCTGGATTTGGAAAAACAAGCATACATGTAACGTAAGGGGTGAGGTCTGTTTTGATTTTGTCTGAAGAGCCTTACTACATCCCATTACATTCCACTAACACCACTACTGAGTCTCCCTCCTTCATCCCCTCCTACTCAGTCTTTCTTTCCTTTGTCTCTGGGTGATGTGGATCTTTGTTGCTTTCTTAGCAGCCCCCACTGCCACTAATCCATGCCTTACCCAGAAACCACCAACCCCACACCAGACGTGCTGAGTCATCCACTCACACTGTAAAGAGGACCCACTTTCAGACACAAAGAAGACTTTCAGGACAGGGTTTAGTAGTCTGACTAATGAGAACAGATGTATGACTTTTTAAGCTGCTACTTCCAAGATTTGAAACTAGTCATAGACACAAAAGACCGGTAGAGACTACAATAAATCAGAGGAGAATCATCTCCGAGGAAAGGATTTACTTAACAAATAAACATTGTAATCGTGCCACTGTGCCTGTTGATACATTAGTAAAATCTCAGGTTTTTCTATAATCACAAATTCCACTTCCCATTGCTTGTATTGCATGTCACAAGTGGAGAACATGCAAAGAGCCTGTGCTCTGGCATGATGAAGCGTTACCATAGATGAAGCTTTTGGTGCTGTTGACCGCGGTTCCACAGCAGAGAGGTGATTGTCATTTGCATTCAACTTGAAGCTCCGACTGCAAAGGCTTGACGCTTAAATAAACACCTGGAAATCATTTGTGTTCATTTCAGTCTCCTATTCTTTGGCATGCATAGCAGCAGCAGTCGCCGCCTTCTCATGCTTATCAACAGTGACTTCTCATCTTAATGGCATCCACTGTTCAAGCCACCCAAACCAGTCATTGAATCAGAATTTTTCTGATTAATCCTGAGACGCAGCCAAGTCCCTTCAGGAATATCACTGTAGCACGTAGCTGCACCAGCTGGAACTCTCTTTCCCTTTTTCCTTCCCTCCACCTTATTTGCCTGAGACACCATTCCCTGGGCCCTGCCTGTCACAGTTTGCATCAAGCCTGAGTAAACATTTCACAGGTGAGCGCCTGGATTTGCATCTTCCCATCACCAGCTACCACAGTCGGATAGACACATACACACATATATGCCCCGGTGCACAATTAAACACACATGGAGGCGATCGCTTCAATCCTGCCCTGATGCTAACAACCAAAATCAGTTTCTCCCGTAGGCAAATGAGACAAACCTCCGGGCCTATCTGGGTTACACGCTTGAGTGTAGACTAGTGGACTTCTTGAGCTATGTAGAAAGGAGGAAGGCTCCGCCCTTAAAAGAGTTTGCAGGACTCAGAAGCAGTGCAGAAAAAGAAGGGGTGCTGGAACACAATGTTCTCAATAAAATCCCTGATTCCCACCTACCCACTTCACAGACTGGGAACATCACAGACGGGATACGGTGCCAGCGAGCCCTCTGGGTTCCATCCCTTCTCCTCCTGTCCCTGCAATTTAGTCAACACGTTTCAGATGAGTCTAATGGAAATCATGTGTGGGGTTACAGGCAACTACTGCGAAGCTTGGTTGGGAAGACCCTCTTGGCCAAAGATGCACTGCCGTTACCACAGCCACAACAGCAAAGCCTGTACTTACAGTGGGTGGGGGGATGGAGATGCAGAAAGGTACGCAGGAGAGAGAAAATGCAGACCTCCTTTCAGTTAACACGGCAGTTTGTTTAGCTTGTTCTCTCCTCCAGAGGGAGCTACTGGACCGTGGAGCCTGGAAGGTGTCTGCAGACACCTTGTGGCTCTCAGCCAAGAGCCTGAGCCTGAACAAGCCCATTAAAGTGTTGTGATAAGTGTCCAATCCAGTTTCCCCTGACAGAATGCAGGAGTCAATCCCCGCCACAGTTTAGCCAGCATGTTTCCACCAACTCCAATCAACAGGGAGATCATAAGCAGGGTGGGCACGCAGCAGACATAGCCTGCGTGTCCCCTCCCCAGCTCCACCCTGACGCCTAAATTTAGAGCAGGCAGGGAGAGACGAAGAGACACACACACACACACGGAGAGGGAGCAAAGGCTTTTTGGGAGTCCGGTAGGAAATAATCTGACTCCACTTCACCCGAATCAACAGCAGCTGATGGTTTGGATTTTCCTTCCATGAAATCAGATATGGAGCCGACTGCTGTTCCTGGTAGACTCTGGAAAAAGAAACAGCACCCCCACCATGAACAAACTCTCTGCTTTTATACAAGAAAAGTAAAACAAAATATAAAAATGTGTGAGGAAGAAAAACATCACAGTGTAGCTGGGCCCATGGAAATTACAAAGGAGTATTTTCTATTTTGTTGCTGAAAATGGATCCTGTTCTTCACACATAAGGAAAAGAGATTTGAAAAACACTGCAGCACGCAAGCTTGGCATCCTCCCCCTTAGGGCTGTGGCGTGCAAGCGCTTGCTATTTCATAAATACAAGCTCTCTTTTCTCTGCCATCCAAATCGCTATTTTACACTTACAGTCATGTGGGCACATTGAGCCCAAGAAAGCCACATTGGGAGAAACAAATAATCAAGAACGGAGCTCTGTCTGGATAAATGAACGTGTGTGCAGGTGGCAGGTGTGGATGTCATGCTCACTACGCTAACAGCAAATATGAGGAACTTTCTCTAACAACCAAAGACATTAAGAGGGCGTTTTCAGTTCTACGGTGTTCAAACGTAACTCTTAGTCACCGGAATTTCCTCTGAAGTATCCGAATGTCACAGTGACTCAGAGAGAGCTTAATATGTACAGAGGCAATTAAATAAATTAGAATCTAGAATGAATGTCAAAAAGTTTGTTTATTTCAGTAAATAAACAATATTTAATATGTTTAATGGTAAACATATATTGCAGAGTGTGAACTACAGGTGGAGTCAGTAGTGAGCTAACTCAAAAAATGTACCTAGGAAATTGGTTGCGATTGTTTTAAATCCTTGTTTAAAATCACCCTGGAATTAGAAACGGCAGAAACGTCTTATCTGGCTGAAGGAAATGAAAGGGACAGCTCTTCCTTTCAGATGAAAGTACATCATTTTTTAAATTACTTTCAATGTTCAGTGAGATGATTCTACGGATGTTGATCATTAAGGGAGTCATGTTGTCTTTGTGTTTTATCTAGTCCCAAGTCAGTGTTACCATCTACCAGGAAATTCTGGAGAAATTCATACTTCCCATAGCTGACGAGCTTTATGGGCATGTGCACTTCATTTTCCAGCAAGACTTGGCACCTGTACAATGAACCAAAACCTGCCTTAATTACCACACTATCACTGGGATAGAGCCAACTAGCAGATAAGCCAAAGGCTGCTATTAAAGCAGCTGGCATTCCTTAACACTTTAGCAGTCACCTCCAAGATGATTGCCTCCCAGCTATGCCACATTGAATGCAAAGTAAAAGAAATCTCAGACAAGCCAGAACCCCATTCATGGGTATATTTTTCAGTCGGCTGACAATTCTGTATTAAAGCAAGCTTTTCTTTGACTTATTATGAACTACATAAAACATTTCTTTATAAATCAGGAGGTAACTAAGGAATGAAGACATTTCAAACCTGCTTAGAGGCTTTCAACTTTATTTATATTTCCCTCCTGGCTGTTAAATTATATAGACCCAGAAGGATTCAGCTTTGTTACCTGTAAGCTCACAGTTAACATTTAACTTTGACAGGATTTGCACTGTGATACACATTGATACATGAACAGAAAACGTCTTTCTTCCTCTCTTTCTCTCTCCGTTTCCAATTGTGAACGTCCGCCTGTTTCACTGAAGTATGATTTATGACATGTTGCACAACAGTGCAACACGCTGTCAGTGTTTATACAAAGCACCCCTTTGCACCGACAATGCCCCTTTTCATTGCTCAGAGGACAGAGAGCTGTACGTTGATTTCCTTTTGAAGGGCCGGTAGGAGGGCGCTGGTGAGGGGGGTCTTTTCATAACTTTGGTCTTGTGCACGAGGCTGTGGGATGATGTGCTGTCAATGCTTGATGACTGTTACGGAGCCAAAAAATGTCTCAGTTCATTACTTTTGAACAAATATTTCCATAGAGTGGTTTATCGCAAGAAATTTGAGAACAGAATGAAGGTTTAGGAAGGTTTGCTCTGGAAATGTGTAATAGTGCAGAGAAATCGTGATGTTTGTAAAAGGGAAATGTTTGAGCCCATTGTTTCATCACAGCGACAGCGGTTTTCCATCATGGATGAATGCTTCTAACGGTTTTTTATTTGTCTTTTTGTTTTACGCAGGGACTACAGACCTCTTCCCACAGAGGAGTACCTTCCCCTCTCTGTCCCCGCTGACAGACCCTCGCTTCTCAGACCCCCGCATGCACTACCCGGGGGCCTTCCCTTACTCTGCCAACACCTCCAGCACTGGCATCAGTGGTCTCAGCATGTCGGCCTCTTCTAGATACCACACCTATCTGCCGCCCCCTTACTCAAACAACCAGTCTCAAAACTTCCAGTCCAACTCTTACCTGTATTACGGCACAGGCTCCGGATCCTACCAGTTCTCTATGGTGGCGCCAGGAAACACTGGAGGTGAGCGCTCCCCCACCCGCCTCCTTTCATGCTCCGGGGCCACGGGCACTGGAGGGACCAACAGTCTGATGAACCCGGGCCTGAACACCCAGAGCGAGGGCGTGGAAGCTGACGGCAGCCACAGCAACTCCCCAACGGCTATGAGCGCTTCAGGTCGTTTGGATGAATCTGTCTGGAGGCCATATTGACTGGAAGAGAGCTAGAAAATTGGGAGATTGGGAGACGAGAGGGTGGAGAAGTGAAAATATTGAACAACAAAGCTGAACACTGAAAGAAAAAAAACCAAAAATGTTGCATGTTTGCCTTTGTTTTCTTGCTTTAAAGACTTTTGCTTTTACTGTTTGAAGACATTTTGTTGTTTCAGAGTGAACTCTTGCACTGCGCTGAAACCTGTACTCTCAAAGACCTTCTAAAGCCATACGAGTCAAGGTGACACTCAGCAGAGACTGTAAATAATTGTTAGAAAGCCATCGCAGTGATGTAGACAGATACTAGAGGTCAAATGAACAACGGCGTGGAGGTGCAAACAATTAGTATGTCTGCTGAGATGAAAGCCGCAGCAGACGTTCATCAAACAGACTGCTCAGACTGATCCAGCCCACTTGGCAGGTGGAGAAGAGAAGTCAGACTGGTTTTCTGCTCCATGACTAACTCCTCGCTAAGCATGGCTGCACTGCTGTAGCTATCAGTCCTTTTAAGCTTTCATTTCTGTAAAAAATTTGCATCAGATGTAAAAATGTTTTCACGAACATACAGGGCTGTTTCATGTGCTCAGAACCTTTTGGTCTATTTATTACCCACAGAGAGACATTAGCCTTTGGTTAGAGATGTAATGTCTCAGAACAATTCCTGCATTATTGAGAGAGAGAGAAGCATTTTCAAGTTCAAGAAATGAATTCTCTGCTGTTTCATCATGTTCCAGCAGGACAATGGATTATTATTGAAGGAATAAGACAAAAGCGGTTTGGTTTATTTTCTGCAGATAAGTTGAATTCTGTTGTCTGTACTCCTAACTTTTCCAACTTCTTTATTCAAGCTTTTTCATAAGTTTTAAAGTCCTCGCCAGAATTTATTTTTATTTGCATTATTTTAACTGGACAACATGGTTTACTTTTGATATTTATTTGAGCCAAACTTTGGGGAAATGTATGCAAATACCCCAAATCCTTAAGCATTTCTTTCATTTTTCCTTTTTTTATAAGCATTTATACAGTATATTTACCATGTTTGTTAAGTATGAATTTGGAGTTTTGTAATATATTGCAACTAAATTATGAAAAAAAAAAACCTTTTAATGTAATTTTGTTGCCTTCCAATGTAGCTTTGGTGCACTAAAATCTTTATTCCAAATGGACTATGCCCAAAAAGATCCTAGAGCCATGATCTTTTAGATTATTTACAATTTGCCTTCTTGCGCTTACAAAACAAAAAAAGCTAATTTTTGCACTATTTTTTTTGACTTTCCTTATATTTTGCTTGATTTGAAAGTGTGCAGAGCGAAATATGAAATATTCCTGTGCATGTTGTTCAAACACACTTCAAGTGTCCTTTTGAAAAATATTACACAAAGATAATCACAATCCTGCAGCACAGGTGTGTCTGCACATTCCCCCCATCCTGAGTGCCTTTTTAAAGAAAGAGAGAAGAGCAGGGTCTAGAGTGGGGTCTTCTTACCAACCATCTCTTGTTCTGCACAGGTCCCTTTGTTCTGAGTCATCAGTAGTGCTTTGAAGCATTTGTGGTCCCAACTGTCCCTCTTGTTCTAATTTACTAGCATTTGTTCACACGTCTGTACAGGCCATTTTCTCCTGTGCCGAGAGCTGAGGCATTTGCAACAGCTATCAGGTGTCTGATAGCTAGAAGACTGTAGTTGTGACTCAGAAATGGTTGCTACACAGCTGAGGTTTGATCGCTGAGTGAATAGTGACCCAAACATGCTTGCATTTGGAGCTCAGGTGAAGAAATACACATATGCAAGATGTTTTCAGCTTTATTCCACAAATGTCGTCTCATTCCTACTAAGGAAAAGCATGTTGTATTTTTAGCCACGCAAACCTCAACTCTGTTAAAAACATGACAATCATGCAGCTAGAGAAATCACATGATGTTAGTGTGGTTACTTTCTATAAAAACCAAAGATCTATACAACTGCCTGTAAAACTCTTTAAATGTTGAGATTTGTGGCAACTCATCTGTGTTGAATGAACTTTATTGTCCTTGTTTATGCAAAACTATGAAGCCAAAGTGTACAAGTCAGTCCTATTTTGTATGTTTAAAGAGCACAATGTTCCATCAGTTTTCTTTTTAAAAGAATCCCAGTTTCATTTTAGGTCATTCTTCTCTCTTTGTTGCTCTCTATGCTGAAAGCATGTACATCTGAAACTGATATGTTAATTTAAAAAACGTGTATGTGCTGAAACCATTACTGCTTCCATATGAGTGCTTGTAAAGTTTGCGGATAATGTAGTTTTTAATCATTTTAATTAAAAAAAAGATGCCTCACTTCTGTCTTCAGATTTTTTTTTTTTTTATGGTGAAACTATAAATGAGTTTTACACCTTACAAAAGTATCAATGCTACTTAAACTTTTTCACATTTTGTCATAATTGCAGTGTAATTGTATGTGCTAGAGCAACCCAAAATAGCACATTCAAAATATTGTAAAAATTAAAATATGTAGAAATGGTGGCATATACTTGTCTCAGTAGAGATCAAAATCATTAGGCCCCTAATGAAATGTATATATTTTCAACTGGTGTTAAACCCATTGATAATTTTTCTCATCAGTGAACAAAAAGCATCACAAAGACGAACTTTTTTCCAGCAGAAAAGTTGTGGAGATTAAAGCAAAAATTATAAAACAAGATCCTGCATTTGAACTTAAAAAGCATGGTTCAATGAACCATCTAAAAAAAAAAAGAAAAAAAAAAAAAACACTTGTTCATAAATAAATTTAACAAGACAGTTTTCAAAATAAATAACGAAGCTAGGCTGATATTTTTGGACACAAAAACCTTTTCAACACAGATTCATTTTAATTTTTTAATTAAGAAATTTGTATTGATGTCATGGGAAGCAGTTTGCTTTGTCAAGTGTAAATGGCAATTGGACAGTAAAATGTAAAAATTAAACATAAATTCATAAGAACCTGGATAGTCATCGGAATAATGCATCCAAAAATGTAGAAAAATAAAACTCTAAAAGGACAAAAAAGTCCATGAAGAATGATTAGACTTTACAGATATTCACAATTTTTCATCATGTAACCTCATTTTTTTCAATCTGGACTTTTAAAAATAGTATACATGACCCTCTTATAAAAATAGTATACATGACTTATAAATACAAGCAGAATTTAACCATTTTTAAAATATTTGTGTGAAAGTCAAGTAAACAATAAATTAGTGCACCAAAGTTAAACACGGACAATTTTACCCCTTGATTGTGCAAGTCATCTGCATTGGTTTCCTTCTTTAAAGCCATTTCATCATAATATTTATTTTTATTGCTGTGCGTGTTTTATTTTGAAAATTAACATTCATCCCAGTCTTGGAGGTTATTTCAGTTTGTTAAACTGTGGGACATGTCACAGTTTACAAACTAAAAAAATGCTAAACATGGAGACAGCGCATGATTCACCTCCACATAAACTAACAGATGGAAAAAAAATATGCTAAAATATTCATGGGACCAATTTCATTCCAGAACATTCTGACCCAACAGATTATCGCAGATTTATCCTCGTACAATAAAAATATCCCAAATGTCATGTTTTCCCACTCATAACATTGGGATGTTTGTTGGCATTTTGTCCCCAGTAACCTCTAATAAAGACCTTCTTCTTTGCCATAAGTGAGCCTCTCGCTGGGACCCCACAGAGGATTAAAAATGCCTCTGCTGTCAACACGGTGGTACCCAGAACGTGCATAAAAACGCATCCCAGGAATCCAACACCGCCCTGGCAGAGTCCGTGTTAGCACACGTCGGCAAGTTGTCACTTGTTAAAAACAATACAGAGAAGCTTGGAATGTCTGCTGGCTTTCTCACCCGCTATGTGGTTGTCAAATCATGCCAAGATTAGGGCATCTGTTTGGATCATCTGAAGCCGAGCCACAAGATTAAACACTTGAGATGCTACCTTGTGGGGTGGTCTGATTTTAGATGTGGTTAACCTGTAACAAAATACTCACAGTTCCTCACTCTTTAAACTAATGCCACCTGTTGGTGTGGCATAAAAAGCCTGTCTAAGCGCTTTGTTCTTCACCAATTTTCACTGTTATTCTGTATTTATCCGCTCTTGTATCTGTTCTTTTTATCCTTTCTTCTTATTCAGCTTCTTTTCTCCCCCTTTATGGTTTCTTCTGTGTGCGTGTCTGCATCAGGACTTCTATGGGGGCAGCTTTGGCAAAACAACAAAGACTCAGGAGGAAGCCTTGATACACACTGTATTCAATTAACTATGCACACTCAGAGCCTTTCCAAACATGCACACGCACACACACACGCCTACGCACACACACTTAAAAAATCCTGTGCTGACAGATCTCATCCCCCCCGAAGCCAGTCCACCCAGACAGTCTGAGCTCCACTTCACACCCTGAGTGTATGACGGTTTTCCCTGCAGGTCTCATCCCGGAGTCGTTCTGCATCGGCCCACCGCTCAGGAAGCACAAAGAAAAGATGATAAGCTTTCAATTAGGCCAGGCTCAGGGGAATTTTCCAGCTGTCTTCACACACTCTTTGAGGCCCGAATCTCGTCGTCCACATGTGGGGAGCACATCAGCTTTTGTTTTGGATGTAAAGAAGTGCTACTTTTTTTTCCGCCTGATCTCCTTTGTTCCCACTATGTTGCTCCTCGTTCAGAAACTGTAACTCTGCAGGAAAGACAAGAAATCTTTGCACACATAGTGAGGTTCCTGTCTGGTTGCAGTTGTCATCAAATATATAACCAGGCTGGCAAACACAATTGTTTAAAGTTGATGAAAAGTACTGGAAGTTACAACAAAGAAAAAAAGTAAACAACTGGGAAAAGAACAAAGTGTCTTGTTTGTATTACACAAATCATATCCTGTTCCAAATAAATCTCCGAGATAAAAATTAAACCGGCTTTGGAGACAAAAACAAGAATAGACAAGACAGACAGACAGACGGAGAGAACAGAGAAAAGGGAGTGTTTGGAACAAGCACACAATTGCCAAAACTCTCTCATTTCTCATGAAAACATGATCCCGTGTCGCTTTTGCGGTACCTGCATGCGAAACCCATTAAGGCTCCTTCTGCAGTCGCTGACCTCTTCTCCAGTGGACCCCGTGAGAAGGAGCAGGCAAGAACCGGCTCGCTTTCAGCAACTGGTACGCGAACGCAAGTCTATTTTCTAACCAAGCCGGCGGTGGGAACAGAGGCTACCGCCAAAAATCAGAGTTCCCACAGAATGACCGAGAAATACAGGGGCTAAGAAACCACGAGAGCTGTGATGCAACCGATTTCACACAAATGACTTGTGCTCACTGACATGGTGTGGGATTTGGAGAAAGGGCTCTCCCAGTTCAGAGGGATCCCAGTGAAGGTAGTTTCTCATCTGTACTGGGTCTACAGAGACCATTGTTTGTTACGATACTCCAGCCAGTTCTCAGTTCCCACAGTGCAGCACATATCCAGCCTAAGAGGCTGCAGAGTCAGTCCCTGTTTTGACAAAAAAGTGGGTCCACTAAAGCAAAGGGGCCCTAAATGACTTCTTAGCCAGCTACAAAATTGTTTGACACACAAAACATCACACCAGTCCTACATGTGAAATTTCAACTTGATGTAAAAATTACATTAATTTTTGCTACCTTTTCCCTTAGAACAAAATCAGAGTGATTTTGTTCAAAATCACTCTGATACATATTAGTAAATAGTTACTATCCTGAAACTTTTACATGCATCCTGTCTCCAGGACACCTGACTCAAATGAAGTGTTCATTAGAAGGCCTCTGCACAGCTGAGATCAAAACACTTTAAGACACATGCATTGTCCATACTAAATAAAAACAGAACAGCAAGGAGATGCAATAAAAATAAAATGATCATCTATTGTCATATAAACTAAGGAGCCAGTGATATCACAAACCAGAGAAGAACCAAAAGATGCTTTTACCGTTAGAGATGCTTTCTCTAACCGGAATGGTCCCAGTTCGTACCAGCCAGATTTATTTTACATGAGCAAATCCAGTGTGGCTGTAGGTTCTCAGATTTTTGTACCTACTTTAGGGGTCGCACCAATACAGGTACGGCACTGACGCAATTGGACAGCTGACCACATTCATTGATTGGCTCTTGATTTACATCTGAAAACGCCAGACATTACATTTTAACTGTGGGCCGTTGACATGTCGTCTACCATCAGAGTGCTGCTCATTTTGAAGAAGCAAATATGAGTACAATCAGGATCAGCAGCAGGAATACATGCAGGAAGGAATGACCATGATTTACCAGTGCTAGCAGTAAAGTGTGAATGATGCTTTTTACAGTCCGTTATCCGACACATGCAGACACACACTGCTGGTGGATTCAGATATTTCATTAAGATGTGTTGGAGGTAAGTAGCTCTCATGACCTGAAAGAACCCCTGATTTAAAATGACAAATACAGGAAATTACCAATAAAAATGCCACCATTCTACTTACAGTATATCATTTCAAAGAAATACTTAACAGTTCTTTCGTTTTATGATTTATTACAGTCGTTGCTAAAGCATTTAAACCCTTGAACATGAAACCACAACGATTATGCATTTTAACACTATTTTTTGAGTGGTAAGTCAACATACAATAGAGTAAAACTGTAAAAAAAAAAGAAAGAAAAAAGAAAATGTGGTTGAACATTTTTGATTAATGAAAACCTGCTCAGCCCATTTTAGTCTCCACAATATGGAACCACTTTTCGCTGCAACTGGAGCTTCAAGTCTTTAAGAGTATGTTTTTGCCAGCTTTGCATTAGAGACAGATTCCCCCCCAATCTTTGCAAAACAGCCAAAGTTGAATATGGATAATATCTCTGAAAAGTACATTTCAATTAGCATTCTCAGAGTTGAATCTGGACTTTGACTTGGTCGTTCTAACATAACATTTTTTGATCTGAATTATTCAATTGTACCTCTGTCTGAATGTTAGGGTTGTTTCCTCTCTTTACACTTCTCAACTTGATCCATCTTGTGTGTTCCTTAGTCTTCAGAATGTTGTTTGTGGACAATATTTTCTAATCAGGGGACTTCTGAAGGCAGTTTGTGACATGATTATATTTAGGAATGTTAGAATAAAGAACGATGATTATGAATCGATACTTATCTTTGAAAGGTTTATTCATAAAACATTTACTAAACTATCCATTCTTTTTCCAAACAACAATTTTGAACTGAGTTTGTATCTCAAATTCAACACAATCTGTGAATGTAAAGAAAAAAATTTCAGAAAAAGTCAACGAACTATGAATACGTTTTAATGACATTGACTAGTAAATTACATTGTACTTTGAAACCAATTCTTAAAAAAAAGCCATATGACAATTATTGGAAGAATCCAGTTTAAGTATGAATAATCTTTCCAAGTATTAATGTAAGAGTAGATCAATGTCTGAGGAAGAGAATAGTTAAAGTTGTCCCATTAACTATGGGACAACATTCCACTTACAGCCAGACGCGCTGTATGTGTTGCTCCTAAATTATCGCTCTACATTAGCAGCCATCATTTCCACCTATGAGTTTAAGTGCTTGCCAAGTGTTTGTCGATCAGCTCAGTTTAGTAATCTCATCTCTGACAAGGGGGAACATCCTGCCTTTCCACAGACACAACTTCAGCCATATCATAAAGTACAGTCTTAAAACGTGGATATAAAAAACCCCCAAAAGGTATTAATTTAAATCTTCAACAAAGCATGAAGGGAATCTTTCACATTTGGACAGCTGAAGAATAAAGCAATTTTTAAAAAACAAATTATAAGCAACTGAGCACCATCCCTCTCCAAATACTAATAAAATTGATTTCTAAGCATTGGAAATTTGTATCTAGCCTTAGGATGTGTGCAAGCACACATCCATTCAGAGAAATGCTGCTGATAAAATTGCATTCATGAGGTAAAGCTTTTGCGCAAATGCAAGGGAACTTGATGATGCAGATGAGCCTCCATATGACTAAACTCTTCTTACTGTGAATTAGTCAGACACAGACGGTGGCTTTTTGAGAAAGCCAACAGACTGCTGCATGGCGGATCTGTGGCCCCAAACATGGTTAGAGGGTATTCTAGCAAAGACCACAGTGGCTAACTTTCATTTGGATGCAATAATGGGCTCAATTTAGATTCTTCTCATTGTATAAAGACCACAGTTATCTGTGTGTAACCAATCTGACCCTAATTTAATTAATCTGTCAAGGAGGAGAGCAAAACGCTGAAAAGGGATAATAGCTGGAAGTGTTGAAGGATATTTATTTGCAATAATAAAATGTCATGCATTTCAGATCCTGATTTGGACTCTGCGTTTTCACTTTACCAATGAACTGAAATATGTTTTTACTAAGTGAATAGGCCAACTTCCCAGAAAAAATGCTTGCTGTTTCCCATACAGATTCATGAGAATTGACACAAATCTTTTTTTAATCCCTTTTTCTCACAGAGAAAATCCGAATAACGATCTGCACACGCAAACCCCGTTTCCTCTATAAAACAGGAAATTAACACACACACACAAACACGCACACACACACTGCAGCTCTTGCCAGGCACTCCCCCTTCATGGTGGGGTGCTAGGTGGGTGGAGGGGGAAACAAGAAGGCTAGAAGGGGAAACGGGGGGATCCCTGTGGACCAGGTCTCCTTTAACTTGAGCAGGGGAACTTGCTAAATAGAAAGTTCACATACACATGTTCTATCTTTCTATCTCCCTCACTGTTTTTCCATCCATACACACGAGCGGCGAGTTAAATGAGGATGATTGCTCAAGTCTGGTTTGGATCACGTGGGAATGTGGATGGTCATTAAAATCCACACTGTCCCTTTCTTTTTCCCACTGGCTGCATTGGAAGCAGAAAAGTCAAATATTCTTGCAGTTATCCAAAGTTTCTATGTGCTGGAAAACGTAAATATTATTCTGGGACTGATTACCAAACTACTTTTATAAAATGGCTATAAAAATTCCACAACTGTTTGGTACAGCCTCATTAAAAACATTTTCAGCACCATCTTCAAAATAAATCTAAATTCATAAAATCTCAAAGTAGGTATTAAACATTTTTTTAACAAAAAATGTTTAATAACATATCCTGTAATAATTTAATCTTAAGTGTTGCTTAAGAGTTTTCTATTTGTAAGTGTAAAGTCAATTGCGCCGTGATGAGACGACTGGGTTCAATTTTGTGTCATGGCTGACCTCAGAAAGCATCATGTCCAAACATCTCAAATTTTCTGGTGCCCAAAAAGGAAAAAGATAAAAGAAGAGGAAGATAAAGTTGACAAAGAATATCTGTGTGCCAGGCACAGTTACTATCGCGTTGGAAACTGTCTCGCATTTGGAAAAAGAACAGGCATTAGTTGCCATGAAAACAGACGCAGGCAAGAAGATCTTGACACTAAAAACCTAAACTGGACTTGAATTTTCTTAAGACAGAAATCCTGCTACATAGAAGAACCCTGCAATCAAGACCACTAAATAAATACATGTTAGGTCTGTTCTTTGAAAGTCTGATAATTTTTGGTCTATTTTTGATATGGATTTAAAACATTATTTTAAAGCATTCCCTGCAATGTTAAGGCAAATGTTAAAATTGTTACAAATTAAATTTCTTCTATGAAAATTTTCTTTAAATCATTTCCTATTATGGCTGCTGAATGTCCTCCTCAAACAGGCGCCCGAATAAAATTAGGCTGCTTCCAACATCCATTAAAGTTTGAGCTCTTTTTACTCCCAGACAAACCGAAATGACTTGCAGCTATTTCTTTGGTGTTTCTGTCTCCAGTAGCAGTGGGTGTGTGTGTGTGTGTGTGTGCGTGTGTGTGTGTGTGTGTGTGTGTGTGTGTGTGTGTGGGTGTGTGTGTGTGTGTGTATGTGTGTGGGGTAGTGTCAGACACCCACATGTCTGTCCACAGATGCCCTCCGGGTCTTTAGTAACCAGTTCCCATGGTTCCACTATAGCAATGTTGGACTTCCTCAGGGGACACCTCCCACATGCTGGTTTGTTTTCTGCTTTAATGGCGGATCATCTTACTTCCTCCTCATAATGAATGCATGGAAGGTAAACAGATTGCATGATTTTTTTTTTCCCTCTATGCGCACCTGTGCAACAAAGGCTTTCCTTCCGTCGGAGGGCGTGTTTTAGTTTGCACAATATTATGCAACAAAATGATTCATTTACATTGGGCTGTAGAAATCAGATACTTTGATTTTGATGTCTGCCTTTTTATTTTTACCCAGGAGGCGGGGAGGAACATAAAGTGGGGAAAATATCTTTCATGCATCTGGATGACTGTGATGCTCAGACTGAGGAATAATTGCTGAAATTTAAAAGCCAAATGGGCCGCAGAACAAAGAGCAACTCCGAGGTGATGGAAAATGAAGAACTTAGATTTGAGAGCTGGTAATGAGGGGGTTTTCCTGAAAGATGACAGTGAGGAGGAGGATCACAGACAGACAGTGAAGGAGGGAGAGTTAAAAGGGTGAATACATTAGATCAGGAGACAGCAATTACCTGACTTTTTTTTTTTCTTTTGGCTGTCAAGAATGCTTTAAACTGGCTGAAGGTGCACACACAGGAGACATGATTCATTCTGGAAGGCAACAGGTGTTTGTGCTTTAAAAAGGAGATTTTATAACACCTCAGCAGGAGCTACTGCAGCAGAGAGAGCCAACCAGGATTTGGGCATCTAGGATGTTTTTGCACATTTCTTTCACACAAGGCCTTCTGACAGGCTACTCTCAGCAGGGCACATCAGATCTAATCATAAATATAATCTATCCTTAAAATCCATCCTTCAAACAGCTCCACCAAGGATCAAACACCATCAATCTTTCTGCAAAAATTGACACAGAAATAGATTGTTACAGACAAAGTAATGAACTATAGAAGGTTTTTGACATGTGGTTGGCCGATAAAAGTACAGTATCTAATGAAAGTAGTCGTGCCTCTTGAACTTTTGTGTATTGTCAGATTAAAACCAAAAGATTTCAGTACATTAAAAAAAACCCCTGAAAAATCAAACATGAGGGCCAAGAAATGCAGAAAGCAAGTCAGAGGAAAAGTTAGAGAAATTTAAAATGAAGAGAGGTTATAAAAGACTATCCCAAACTTCAAACAACTCAGAGTACTGTACAACTTATAATTATTGTCAGGAATTGGTGGTGGAGGTGGTGAGGCAGCACGCTGGAGACCCAGGTAAGTGAACGGTGGTGTAATTTAATAACAAAATAATCCACAAAAACAGTCCAAACAGTAGTCCGCGGCCAGGCAGCACGGCTGAGCAGAAGCCAGGGCTCACACCGGTAGCAACTGGTCTTAAGGGCGGCACAAAAAACAACAACGACAATCTGACAATCTGACAACGACAAACGATGACAAGGACCCGACGAGGAACAAAGGACACAGGAGGGACTAAATACACTGAGGGTAATCAGGAGAACAAGACACACCTGGGAACAATCAAGGGAAGACAGGACAACGAGGAGAACTCAGGACACAGAAACAGAATAAAACACAGAACCTGACAGTACCCCCCCCTTAAAGGGCGGCTACCAGACGCCCAAAACCAAAATCCAAAACTCAAAAACCAGGGTGGGCGGAGGGGCGACGGAAGGAGGGCCAGAGTCCAGAAAACAAAAAACTACCCACAAAAGGTGGGCGGAAACACAAGGAGGGGCCAAGAGTCCAAAACTAAACAGAAAGAGGGCAGAGGCGTCGAGGGGGGTCCGGAGGGCGTCCTCGGCGCCCGCGGCAGACCCCACAGGGGAGGTCCGGAGGGCGTCCTCGGCGCCCGCGGCAGACCCCACAGGGGAGGTCCGGAGGGCGTCCTCGGCGCCCGCGGCAGACCCCACAGGGGAGGTCCGGAGGGCGTCCATGGTGCCGAGGAACACTAGGGGCACTGGAGGAACACTAGGGGGCACTGGAGGAACACTAGGGGGCACTGGAGGAACACTAGGGGACACTGGAGGAACACTAGGGGACACTGGAGGAACACTAGGGGACACTGGAGGAACACTAGGGGGCACTGGAGGAACACTAGGGGGCACTGGAGGAACACTAGGGGGCACTGGAGGAACACTAGGGGCACTGGAGGAACACTAGGGGACTCTGGAGGAACACTAGGGGACTCTGGAGGAACACTAGGGGACTCTGGAGGAACACTAGGGGACACTGGAGGAACACTAGGGGACACGGAAGGAGCACTAGGGATCTCGGAAGGAGCACTAGGGATCTCGGAAGGAGCACTAGGGATCTCGGAAGGAGCACTAGGGATCTCGGAAGGAGCACTAGGGATCTCGGAAGGAGCACTAGGGATCTCGGAAGGAGCACTAGGGATCTCGGAAGGAGCACTAGGGATCTCGGAAGGAGCACTAGGGATAGAGGTTGCCGGAGCAGCGGCACGAGGAGCAGAGTCCACGGAGGCCGGAGCGGAATCCGGCGGAGCAGGAGCCGGAGCCGGAGCGGAATCCGGCGGAGCAGGAGCCGAAGCCGGAGCGGAATCCGGCGGAGCAGGAGCCGAAGCCGGAGCGGAATCCGGCGGAGCAGGAGCCGAAGCCGGAGCGGAATCCGGCGGAGCAGGAGCCGGAGCCGGAGCGGAATCCGGCGGAGCAGGAGCCGGAGCCGGAGCGGAATCCGGCGGAGCAGGAGCCGGAGCCGGAGCGGAATCCGGCGGAGCAGGAGCCGGAGCCGGAGCGGAATCCGGCGGAGCAGGAGCAGGAGCCGGAGCGGAAACCGGCGGAGCAGGAGCAGGAGCCGGAGCGGAAACCGGCGGAGCAGGAGCAGGAGCCGGAGCGGAATCCGGCGGAGCAGGAGCCGGAGCCGGAGCGGAATCCGGCGGAGCAGGAGCCGGAGCCGGAGCGGAGTCCGGCGGAGCAGGAACGGCAGCCGGAGCGGGGTCCGGCGGAGCAGGAACGGCAGCCGGAGCGGGGTCCGGCGGAGCAGGAACGGCAGCCGGAGCGGGGTCCGGCGGAGCAGGAACGGCAGCCGGAGCGGGGTCCGGCGGAGCGGCACGAGGGGCAGAGGCTGGAGCTGGGGCTGGGCTGGCGGAGCGGATGTCTGGCCTGGGAGGCAGAGGTTTAGCGTCCCAGGCCGCAAAGGCTGTCCGGCGTATCTCCTCTGCCTCCCGCTGCAGCTCCACCAGCGCGGGGTGCGGGAGACGAGGAACCCAATAGTCCAGCAAAAGCCCCAGGCGTATGGCGAACCCAGGCCGTCTCAGGGCGAAAGTGGACGTACTCCTTGACTCTTCATACTCGCGGATTGTTCGGAGTAGCTCCTCTAAACCCTCTGGGTCCATGATCTGATTCTGCGAGCCTCACCGTATTTCTGGTCGGGTCCTTCTGTCAAGAATTGGTGAGTAGTGGAGGTGGTGAGGCAGCACGCTGGAGACCCAGGTAAGTGAACGGTGGTGTAATTTAATAACAAAATAGTCCACAAAAACAGTCCAAACAATAGTCCGCGGCCAGGCAGCACGGCTGAGCAGAAGCCAGGGCTCACACCGGTAGCAACTGGTCTTAAGGGCGGCACAAAAAACAACAACGACAATCTGACAATCTGACAACGACAAACGATGACAAGGACCCGACGAGGAACAAAGGACACAGGAGGGACTAAATACACTGAGGGTAATCAGGAGAACAAGACACACCTGGGAACAATCAAGGGGAAGACAGGACAACGAGGAGAACTCAGGACACAGAAACAGAATAAAACACAGAACCTGACAATTATAAAATGAGAAGTGAATAGCAAACAGTAGAGCTGCAAACCTACCAAGCCATGGCCATCAACTTTAATAGGCCAGCAAGGTGAGTAAGGCCATGAAGAATATGGACCAGCACACCAGTAAAATGGTTAAATGCCATTCCCGGCAAACAAAGTTCTAGAGGTCCCTGGTAATAACGTAATTTTTTGTTTTAGGTATGTGAAGGCAAAAATGTATATAATGGTCAAAGACACTTTCTACACCTGAGGAATGGAGGAATGAGGAATTGACTCCTGGTTTAGATGAAAACATACATGAGTAATGGATAAAAATGTGACTCAGTCAACGTACAAAGCTTTTAGGGGGTTTGAAAAACACATACCTCTGTTTGAAGCACAAGGTGATTATAGAAAGTATCAACTTTACTGAATACCACAGTTTCAGATACTGGTAGCTAAACCCAGAGAAAAACATTTGTTCTAATTCTTCCACTTCACAGTTCTGCACTTAAAATCCCCATTAATTACATTGAAACTAAAGTTATAACATGGAAAAATAAAAGAATCTCAATGTGAATAAATCTATTTTACTTGATTTATATGTATAATTAAGATAAAATCTAAAAATAACCCTTCAAAAAATATCTTTCTCCCAGAGTTTTCTGAATTTGCCTCTGCCCCAGTCAAAGGTGTTTTGCAGAAGAGTGGCCCTGCAGTTTTCTTTTTGTGGTTTTTGGAAATGCCCCCACTTTTCCGGCCCTGCTCCAATTTTCTTTAAATACGACCGTAATTGGTTTTATTTCCTACCTCCGGCCTCGTGGTGAAGAGGGGGGGGGGGGGGGTGACGAACGGTGGCGAGAGCTGCAGAGAATCGAATTAAAGGGAACCCAGCTTTCAGCTGGCGAGCTGCTCGCTTGGGTGGCGATGGAGTTTGACCCGCACTCCTATTCCCCCAGTTAAAAGCTGTTTAAGAGTAGAGCTTGGAAACCCATTAGGGGAAACTATCTTAAATCCACATGGTAACACACTTCTACACACAAAGCCACAAAACACTCAGATATTTCTAGTACCTGAATGTGAGACTCCTCAGTTCATTTTTTCCAGAAAACCTTGTTGAATTTTTACAAAGGCATACCAGCCACCAAATCAAAACCAGTCTCAAACAACAAAAAGTCTTTTTTTTTCTCTCTCATTGGCTGGCTGACAGAGGAGTGGGAGTGTGGCACTCATCATCCAGGCGTGAGTAATCAAAGAGGAAATAAGACATAGTGTCTGGACGAAGCCAAGTGAGCCTCCACTGATCTGCAGCCAACTCATTGTTCCTCACTTCCATTGTTTCCATGCTCGGTTGGCAGAGGGCAACAATCCAACAACAGGCCAGTCTAGATACATCCTTGTCAATTTCTTAGATTGCAATGATAATAAAGGGCAATCCTAGGAAATCTCAGCCAGAAAACTAGCAGGGAACAAAGTATTGTACAAATATGTGAATCTTATTTCTTCATTATACCGCCAATGAGGCTTTTTTTCTATCATCTTAAAGTTCTCTTGATCTAAATCTGTTCTACATTTCTATCTGTCTTCAATGTTTATTTTCTGCTTAACCCTTCTCATATTTGGTTGCTTAACTGTGACCTATTTTATACAAAGTCCTCTGACAAATAAAATCCTATTCAAACTGTGTTAAAGATGTTGAAAACCAGCAACTTGTTGCAAACAAAATCAGATCCAATTACTTTAGCTGGATCTATTAAATATGCTACAGTTCCAACAGTTTGACACATACGAAACATGGCCAGCTTTTCTCAGATTTCAGCTTTAACCTACACAACTTATTTTCTTCCAGGAATATTCACAGGTCTCACCAAAAAAACAAATCCTTTTTCCCCCTGAGTGGCAGCATGGGATCTTCAAAATATGAGAAGCTTGTGACCCAACAAAATAAAGATTTTGTTGAATATATTTCAAAGATGTTTCTTTAAGCCCCAAATTATTGAAACCTCTGGCAGATTTGGGTTATAAATACTTCTTTAATTTGACCTTTTTTTAAAAGCATTAAGTAATTAACATTTTGGAGTGCCCTGATTTAAATCTACTGGAGGAAGCAGATGAGGCCTTCAAATATCCAAGAATTGAAGACTGTCACCAACTAGGTCATCAAAATATACTAGTGGCAACAAGTATATCTTATAATTGGTCAGCAATTATAAGGAGGGATGCATTGCTGTAATGACAATTTTGGCTCTGACTGTTAATTTAGAAATTAAGGAAAAGTTCCAATTAACTTCAATATTGTTTCCATATTGGAAGACTGATTGTGAATATGTCTTTAAAGTGAAAGACATATATATATATATAAAATAAGGTGACAATAAACGCAAGTATCCCAAGGAAGGAATGGTAGACCAACAACTCACTGCACACTCCAATCATAGACAGCAAACGAATAGCTAGTGCAAGCTCCAAAGAACTGGAAAATGCAACAATAGTCTCTCATTGACATCTCACAATCTGTGGCTTGTGTCATAAGGTGACAGAACCTTCAGTCACCTTATCACAGAAAGTCATGAGATGGGATAGCTGTGCTAGAGATATTAATATTAACTGTAATAGAGATGACTGAAGTGCAGATGTGTGTAAAGTGTCTTTGCAGGAAAAAAAATCAAAGGCAGAGATTCACATTTTTCAAAATAAAATACTCCACAAACTGCAGGTAAAATGAACAGTCAAATCGATACGAGCCACACAGGAGAAAGAAAAATGTCGCATATGGCCACTCCTGCCCTCACATGTGTGCCCACAACATTACAAATGCTTCTAATGCCTTCTGTCATTCATGCGACTGTTACGTTTTATATGTACCACCAACCTAAGCAATGTTGCAAATCATCTACATCTTTATATATACAAGAGGAGATTCCTTGTTTTTATTGCCGAATGGTGGTGGTCTCTTTCAGTAGGATAATGGAGCCATTCACAAAACAATTGTTTGAAAACCACAACAAGATTGCACTGTTGATCTGGCGCCCAAACTCCCCAGATTTCAATTAAATCAAACATCTGTGCTCACTGGTGTGTAAAGAAATAAGACATGTCTGAAAATTTTACCGTACTAAGTAAAGGAGACTGAACAAATTTTAACTGTAACTTCAAATTAAGTCAAAAACAGAGTACAAGAATCAAAATTTTAAACTACTTTTTTTTTTTTTCCTAAAAAGGTAAAAGTTCTTATCAGTAACAGCTTCTGATGTCTGTGTTTGCCACGTGCACATAGATGAAACTAGATCCGCCTGTTGAAAAGTCTCCATCTGAAGCAGTTGAGGTGTTGATTTATACTGTATCCAGAAGCAGTATAGAAGGAACCCGTTATGGTTAAGTTCAGGGCCAAACACAGCCCGTTAACATCGGATGGGGAGACAGTGGGCGAGTTTGTCTTCTTTATGATGGCTGGAAAAAACAACAGATGCATTTCCAACCAAAGCAGGATTCTGGGGTATGTGGTGCAGCCCGCAAAAGAAATAGGCCCAGGAGGCTTCCGTAACCCAAGCACTGATGCAGAGAGAACACAGGGACTCGTCCAAAAATGGCACAAGAGCATGCATGCACATACACACGATGGACCGCTTTCCCGGCAAGCGACAAGTCATCCTGGTGGAAAAGCAGGGTAACGAAAGCATTAAAGCCTGGGACTTTGAGAGATTGCAGGCACGCAGTGGCATTAAAGACACACAGACTAAGCAGAACATGCCATATGGAATCCAAAGAAGAAAGACGTTTTCAGGAACAACAGTGAGACTGGACACACAGAATATGGAAAAAGTACCAATAATGTTGGTTCTGTTTGCATGTGCATGTATATTATCATCAGCCAGAGTGTGCAACATCAAAGCCAAACCTAAACGGGTTCAAGCCACAGAGTCTGTTTTTTCAGAAATTGGTTTAAAAGAAGTAAACATCTGAACACCACAAAAAAATATAAAAAGTTAATTTGTGGCTCCCATCCAGCACCAAATCTCATTTAAAATTGAGCTTTCTATTCCAGTATCAGGCTATAATTCTCTCCTCATTAAATGAGTCGTACAAACTTTAGAGCTCCTGGCAGCATTTCAGTTGTCAGAGTGAGACTAAGCTTTTACTGTACATAAGTTTTATGGGGTGAGCAGCCCATTTCTTTAACAGCTCAACTGAACAAATTCCCAGAAGTCTATACATTAACACATCTCATGCCTAAAAAAACCTAAAAAAAAATAAAACAAAGGTAGCCCAAACTCAGATCTCTTTAGGCAACATAATCTAAACTTGTGCATTCCTGATGAGCTGGCAGAGTAGAGAAATTACACAGGCCATCCTATTAATGCTTAAAGCACTCTGACAGAGCCTTTTGTTACTTACTTAAACCACACTGCTACAGCAACCCAGCAACCTAATGGAAGACTAAAAGCCATTAGAGCAGAAGGCTTAGCCAACACAAACTAGACATAAACTATGAAAGGAGAAGATTAGGGAAATCAATATCTTCTTTTATTTTCTTCTTTCTGCTCTTGCTTATGTTCTCCGGTGTTAAAGCTGAATGTCAAAGTATCTTCTCTATCTGCTGAGTAAAGGAGCCTTGTTTACACAAGGTGCATGGATAGAGGGTATATCACCAGCAGATATAAGGCATCTCCATGTATGCAAGCTGCAGCTTCCATCCTCGGTTTACTATTCATGTATATTGTACACTAACTGGCCTCTTTACTTAGTCATACTAGGTACTGTTAGAAATGAGTGGGGCCTGGTTTGCCTGCAAAAGTTCCCTATTGCATTCACTTTTTGATCCATATTGACATGGCAGTATCACATGGTCTATCTATGATATAAAATTTCTTGTTCCACCTACATCCAACACAAAGGAGATCTGCTGGGTCAATTGATTGATTGATTAGGTTGTTTCCGTGTGAATTAATGACTAATGTCCACAAAAGCAAACAATTCAGCAAGTGTACCCAATAAATTGGCCAGTGTGCATGTCTGGTTGAGCATCTTGCCTTTCATGTCAAGAAAAAGAAAAACTCGTGTGAGACAGGACTCATGAGTGTAGTCTGCAGCCATGTTTGCATGGCGACAAAGCAGGGAGGAGCATGCAGAGGGAAGGCACAGTGTGTCTTTTTACAGGCCTGCTGAGGCTGGCATGAAAAGAAAGCCAGAGAGTCGAAGACGGATGGTAAAACCAAAACTTCAAAGACCTCTTCTCTTTCTCTTCTTTAGATGTGCTGTACAGTAGAACACTGAAAGGGAACCTGCTGGTTCACTTTTACACAAAGACACATAGAGCCATGTTGTCTGATACTCCCACAAACACACCTGGAACTATCAAGATGGACATTTCCTGATTCTACAAGAACTATTGTCCATTTAGAAAACTACACACACATTACAGATTTATAATGTTAAGCACATTTCTACCTGTAAAGCCAACAATCCTCTAACACACAGACAAATGCTGCAGGCTCTGGCTCTGCAAGGTAAAAGGTTTGGGTGTGTTTGCTGAGAGGACACAACTCTTTCATGTCTACCAGTTTTTTTTCCTCTTTTTTGTCATCACAGACAAAATAAAAACAAACCACTTTTGTCGTCTTACAAAGAGACTAAACAGCTTGGAAAAGGGTGGCTAGAGGCATCGGAGCTGGCGTCATAAGTTGTCCTTCAATAACATCCTTTTCCTCACTATTATATACTTGTTTCTGTTCAATATGACTTCAGTTGTGTTATCTTGAGGGACTTTACAAAGAACATGTTTGTGCCCAATTAAATACAGCATTTTAGTTCATTAAAACGAGGACAATTCGGTCTAAATCAATTCAATTATACCCTATAATGACATCTCATCTCCCATAAAAACAACAGCTCTAATGCCTCTTGTAAAGAAAATGAGCTGACTGTGTGCAGGAGGCAAGAAGACGCCTCCATAAAAACAGTCCCGGCTCCCACTTGCGTCTTCCTGTGACTTACTACCCTCTAGTGGCTCCGGAGAGAAGCAGCATTTGTGTTTGAATCCCAGAACCCTCACAGTGCCTCATCACCAGCCAGCAGCTGCAGCAAACCACAACTCTGCCACAGGGTGTGACTGCAGGATCCAGATGGAGTGAGTGGCAAGGCAAAGGGAGGAAAAGAGTAAGGCTTATTTTACCCCCCTTTTTTTCTGTGGGCCGCCCAAGGGGGTCTGCCACAGCCCCCTATCTTCCCACCACAGTAGCCACCAAGCCCTGGAGAGAGAAAGCCAAGGCACCACATATTAACAGGGGCTAAAATAAACAATGTGAGCACACACACACACACAAAATAAATCCACCCTGACTGGTTGACTGCAGGCACTGGAGCGCAGCAGATAAGCCAGTGCTGTTGCTTGGTGGTCTGTGGGGTTGATGTGGGTGCTGGTGATGCCACAGTAATCTCCCCCTTCCGTATGCAAACGTTGGGCCCTCATAACGAGGAGACAGTGTTGCATGTTCAAACTGAATACACACTCTGCAAACAGCTGAAGTCAAAGGACACATTTGCACAAATACTTCACATACCTGTGGTGGGATACTGCCAAGCACGTAGTTAGTGGCAAGTTTCGAGACATCTGGATATCTGCCCCAAACACACAAAAAAAGAGAGGTGAGTGGAAGGTTAAGCGCTGCAACGTTTATATGTACATATTGTGAGATTACTCAAACCACCAGAACTTTCTCACATTTTTTTTAAATGGCAACAAAACTGCTTATAATTGTAAACTGAAGAAGCGACATAATTTTTAAAACTTTTTTTACAAATACAAAATTGAAAACTGTATCATGCCCCCCCTCACCTCCACAACAAAAAGAGTTCCTTTCAAAATTCACCTAATTATTAAATACTTTGTTAATTTAATTTCACTACTGTGATTCTGTGAAGGCCTCAGAGACCTGCTACAGCACAATAGTGAACAGGCAGGTTTAAACCACAAATTCTTTATAAACATGGAAAATGTGTAGTAAAAGATGCTCTGCACAAATGAGAATATTGGGATTTTTGCAAAACAAACACACACAAAAAAGAAAATATCAACTCGAATAAACCATTTCTGCAGTGACACATAGCAGGGGTGCTTTTCTGAGCAAAAACTGATTCAGACGTCAACAAAAATGATAATTAACTTCTACTTTTTGTAAACTGAGGAGAAACCCATCTCATGTATGATCAGAAACAAACTTTCTTAATTTAATTTTAAAAAAATGCAATTCTAAAATAATTGGAAAAAAAACAAAACAAAAACACACTACTAAGGATATGGATAAATTTGGCCTCAAATAAGAATTTTTTCCCAGCTCTTACACTCCCATCATCTCCGAGTAATACAATATATTTCATGAGACATAAAACTTGAGAAGTGTTACTTTGGTGAATAAATCCCTCAAGATCCCCTCTTAAAGACGTTTATTACAATTTCCAATGGATAAATTTGAACACTGTTGATGTGAAAGACAAAATCCGAGAACATTCTGGAGATTTAGGTCAATGGGTATTTGACTCCAACTCATTCGGCAAATAGAGACATGTTGATGGGGCAGTGGCAGCTTTCACAACCGGAAGCTTGGAGAGAAATACACCTTGTTGGATTTGCAGTTTATGGAGTTGGTGCCAACATTTCTCTCCGTACATAACTCGACCTTACTGCAGATGCAAGGCGCAGATACCGAGTTTGGGAAGCAATGCGGCCCGTAAGTCTGGATGCCTAAAGCTCACAACAAAGTGACTACACCACTGCTGCTGCTGCTGCTGCTGGCCTCCAACGAGCTCATTAGTCGACGAGAAATAGATTTAGACACATATTACTGAGTATTTACCGGTAAATATCCAGGCGAGAGCAGTGAACTTCCAGCTGGATCTTCTCGCAGGTGGACGAGGCAGAGCCGGCGCAGGTGGAAGCGATTAACTTAATTATGGTCTCGTCCCATTTAGTTTTGCCCGCGTCATGCTACTGGCCTTACAAGACCGCTTTTCTCCTTCTGTTGAACAATTTGTCTAGACTCTAGACAGGAAAGTCGATTTATTTTTGGTGTGGCCGGTGTTGGAACACCCACAGATAACAAAAAAGCAGCAAAGACCGAGGATGGTTGTTAGTGACAAAAAGTATTGGCCAAAGTTGGATCACCAGCTGGCACAAAGTGATGTTTTAACAATAAGTGTCCCGTTAGCCATCTTTGTAAAGTGTAACAGGAGAAAAAAATCTCTCTAAAGAATGGTTTAAGTTTAACTACTTTATTCTCTCTCTCTTTTTTTTTTTGTTTTGAAATGACAATACGGTCACAATGAAAAGTATTCACCATCTTGGATGTTTTCCCCTTCTGTTGCGTTTTCAAATCAATCACAACATCAACAACAAGAAAGCCATAGTTCTCTTGAAACAAATGTTCCTCCGAGATATCTTCAAACTTTGCTGCTTTCGTTTTAGCTTGTACCTTTAAAGGCCTGCTGCAGACATGATGCTGTCGCCACAGCATCCCCCTTCACTGTGTGGATGCTGTGTTTGTGGTGATGTTCAGTGTTTGCTGTCCACCAAACCTAATGTTTAGTCCGATGGTCAAAAACATCCATTTTGATCTCCTCAGACTAAAGAGCTTCACTCCATTTGAACATGACGTCTCCTTGAGTCTTGATATTTTTGTAAAGTCTCCCTAAGCCTATCCCTACAATGTCCTGGTGGCCTCTCTGTCTCTGTCTCTGTCTCTCGTCTCCTTGCACCGTCAGGACTTCCTAATCTAGGCAGATTTACACACAGACCATATTGTTTCTGTCACTCATTGTGAGACAACTGGCACCAACTGGCTGGACGTTTGTTGACTTGCTTCGGCCACTTTAAAGGGAGTACATTTTTATGTGATTATGCAAAATGTATTTGTCGAATTGTCATTATTTTGTATAAATCCGGGGTTTTTCTGTCTTATTTGTCAAAAAAGTTGTGTTTTGTTGCGCGTGATTAATTTATAAAAGCAATAAACAGGATGAAACATCCAAGGGGGGTGAATATTTTTATAAGCACTTCAATTATTTGGACTTCAAAAGTCATAACACTAAAAAGCAAATACTGCAGTTCCTTTTAAGTGAAACAGAAAAGAGGTGAAGTAAGAAAAAAAATCTATGACTGCATGTGGCTGCTCCAAATAAGTTTGTTTTGAGGAATCACTTCAAACTAAAAAAATATTAAAAAAACAAAACAACAACATTATTGGTAATGTTGTTTTAGTTTCTGTTGTCTGAACCATGGTACAAACAGATCTTGACTCCGATGTTCAGTGACTCATTCTGCCCGTTTTTTTTTCTTACTGAAAATACGTCCTTTACTGTCACAACAGAAACCAGACAATGTATTTGCATGGCATATTATGCTTATGAAAATGATCACTAATACTTTCCAGAGCGCCACAATGGTTTTATTGTTTCCCTCTGTGAAGTCCTGTGCACTGTCAATCAGCGCGCTAAATCAAATACAAGCAGCCCCCTAACCACATCAAATGTCAGGTGCACAGAGTTCATATGAAAAGAAAGTTTTTCACACATTGTAGGTCCAAAACCCAGTCGGGATATCGCTGTGTACCCTTGAGCGAGCTACTTTACCAGAGTAAATATTTAGTCAGCTGTATAAATGGGTGCTGTGTAAAAAGCTGCAAAGTGAGCTGGCAGTGCTGGGAAAGAGTCAATGCCAAAGAGAAACGCCTCCACTCAACTACCGAATGATGAAAATACATGTGTGATTGAATTACACTCTGAAAAAAAGAAAAGAAAGAAAAGAAAAAAGACAGGAAAAGAAAGCAGAATAAAACAAATTTTAGATTAAAGAGGCAGTTTTGAGTATTCTTCAGGCACAAAGTGCCATTGTATAGCACAATCATGTTAACTTCAGTTCCTATACAAGTGCTGTATATGTCAAAAATGACTTCAAATAAATTTGACTCTGTAATCTGTCGCCTTGAGTCTTTGTGTCTTTTTCGAACACTCCACCTTCAGCACATCATCCCAACCCTTTGTTTTAATGATTTTATTGGCCTAATTTAAATATTCAGAAAGCTCTGACAATTTTCATTCATGATTTCTTTTAGTTGTCCCATTAGCTATTTGTATTTGTAATTGAGTGAATGAAATGAAATGAAAATGCATTTTCCATGAATATGGAAGAGTTTAAATAACAGTTCGTGTTTTTTCTTCAAAAGAATGATGTCTAAAGTTTTGAATGTGAAAACAACCTTAATTTTGTGATTGTATTTTAAATTTAAGGATAGTTTTGTCAGGTTTCCCTGTCGCTTAATGTAGAAAAAGAAAATCGTAGAATACAGCCGACACTTAATTTAACCTTTGGCTTATCAGGCCTTTGTGATGTCTCCTCTAATGGCAGCAGAAATGCTGTGCGATCGGAGAGTTTACTCTCTCTCTTTAATTTTCATGCACATGTTGTTTTGGGGGGAGTCGAGAGTGAGGGGAGGTTGCTCAATGTCAGCTTCTTTAAACTTGTCACTCAGTTTTAAATGCAAAGTAAAGAACCTCAAAGAGATCTGAGGCAGAGTGTGAAGACTGTTCTTCAGAATTATTTTAAGTCCTCCAGTGTCTTATAACTTGATTAAATGTACAATAAATATATCTCGGACAAATTATCAATAATGGTATTCTTTATCAGACTGATTTCCAGTTCCATTATTTTCTTGTCGATTAATTAATTAATTTATTTTTTAAAATTAATTAAAAAGGGAATTTTTAAAGCTGATGCAAAATGAATTTTATTCTTAAGAAATAGACAGAAATCTCAGTGCTTCAGTTATTTGTAAAAGTCATTAGATTAGTAAATAATTAATTACTCAGACTAGTTGTAATAGATTGACTGATTTATTTATGAACATAAATATAATTTAACACAGCGCCTCAATGCTGTTTTACACTCCATTTAATAGTGTAAAATAGCCATGCTATGTATTTTTTATCCTTTACTAAACTTTTACCGAGATTTCACCCGTCATTTAGTCTAAACTTAAACCAGTAAAAATTGTTTTAGTCCTCAGGAGTCTAAACTTCAACATTTCTGAAACTAAAAACACATAAGGACACGCACACACATAGTCAACATGTTTACGAAACAACACTCAGCCCTCCTGGCCCCACCTCTATTACCCAATTACACTCGCCCTGCTTGTAATGATTGTGTGGTCTGAATGATAGCCAGCCTGTTTTGTTGTTTCTTACCACGTTCCCTCTCACACACACACACACACACACACACACACACACACACACACACACACACACACACACACACACACACACACACACACACACACACACACACACACACACACCCCTACACGCACACTTACACACGCACGCAGTCTGAGTCTGGATGGATTTCCTCCATGAGAATTAGAAGTAAAGGCAGCGTCTCAGTTAGTAGGGAGTTGGGAATGTCTGAGGCTGAAATACGAGACTTTAATGATCTGGAGGGAATCCAAAAAACTCTTCGCCCCCACACCTCTTTTTTTTCCCCCTTTCCTTTCTCTTCACCCTCTCTTGTGAAACTCTTAGCTGCCACAAGCCCTGCAGAATAGATTTGTTTGTGTGCCGAAGTAGCTGAGAAACAGAGTCAAGACTCACTGTAAAGCGGGTGTCTTCGGGCGGAGGTGGAAGCCACAGTGGGTGGACACCCACACGAGACATTCCTGACTGACAGTGAGCTGTAAACAAATATGTCTTGGCTGAAGGGTTCTGAAGCTTCTCTTCAGAGGCATAACGGAAAACATTAAAATATGGATGATGTTGTGAGGCGCTGACCACCAGCATTGTTGATTTTGGAATGGAATTTCTGCAATTCTGAGAAGTGGGGTATGTTTCTTTTAGTCACTCACCCAGAAAATAATAAAACAACTGTTAAAAAAAACAAGGTAAAACATTTGCATTGAAGCATTCAGATCAGACATAACAGCCTTTGAAAAGTAGACATATGGAGTTATGGGGAAAAGAAAGAACGACCTCTTTTAGTTTTTACATTTTAACATTGGTCAGTATCAGGGATAATTGTCTTATGAATATCTGATTTCAGTTGTATTTCTAACTGCAAGTGTGCAAATATACATAGACATTTCAGGATAATTATACATTGAACAGAGCTAAAGCAAAAATATACAAAAAACAAAACTGATGACATTACAACTGTAGCAGCAGTAGACATTTTCTCATGGTTGAATTGTAACCCAGTCTACTTTACAACAGTTTGTAACTTTCTTAAAGTCCCACCAAACTTTTGACTCACCATCTTTCAGAAAACTGAACCAATAAACTTCTTGTTTTTCTGTACTCAAACCCATTACTGCAAGGAGTCTAGTTCTTGCAACTGTGTGCAGGCCCATAATATAATGCCTCCGCCACCGTGCTTAAGAGCTTCATGAAGTGTTTGTGCTGATTTGCCAAGTTTACCTTTTGAACAACAGCTTAAGATTTTAATCTTTTTCTGCTTATGTCTGAAATAATCAGACATAATTAGAGTTGCTTAAGTGGACCGATAAAGAATGTACATAAAGAGAATTAAACTTGATTCATTTTCAGTTTGGATAATTACGGCTGTTATCCAAGCTGTAATTAGGAAGAGTTCTAATTAAAATCCTAATTAGAGGATTTAAATATTTTTCCATACTTTTTTTTTCTATATTTATATTTAAGAAAAAATATAAAATAAATTTTATACGTTAAAACTGTGTAGGAACCCTGGTGAAAATGAATGTACAGAATCTTTTTGTTTTTTTACACTTAAAGTTAGATTTAACCTTTCTTAAAACCTGGTAAAGGGTATAGACCAGATCATTTCTATTATACCCTGATTAAACTCTAAAAACTAAGTAAAAAGCATCTGTAGGGTTAGACTGCATCTTTAACATCGAGATAAGCTGTTATTTATCCCCTCTGCCACCTCATTCTACCCAAAGACAAATCTTTGATGAATGTTCTTTGGATATCTAGAGGGAACTTGTTTGAGTTGGCGTTGGACATTGTTTGGGACTATGCACGGTAATTTGAGACAGCTGCAGAAAGTAGACCTCAGCACCAGAGGCAAACTGTTTCTATTATTGTTAACAACTATTCAGATGTAAAAGAAAACACAAGTCTAAGTGCCAATAAGAAGTTTATTTAAATTCAGTCAATATTGTTAAAAAAAAAAAAAAGCCATGAAATACCTCAGATATTTCTTTATACAAACTCTAGTTGCTTGAAATGATCTAAAAAAATGCTTCCTGCTAAACATCTTCAGAGAAAACTAGTAAGGCCAACTGGAAAATGTTTTCTCAGAATTCAAACCAGGCGAGAAAGAGGCCTGTTTTTCCTCAGAATTCTGATGATATGCAATACATTTACATATGAAATCAGAGCAATGAAAAAACAAAACAATATTTACACTTCCTTTTTAAGATTTGTTACGTAACAAGAGCCTGAATAAGACAAAGAAAAACATGTGGCAAAAGGGAGAGAAGCATTTTACTTCATCCACATTAAAGCACTTTCCGGAGCTACTTTATTGATGCGTATATTTGCTACTTCAGATCTGCCTTCATACCGGAGGGAACGCGAAATGTGGCCAGGTTCTAATTATTCCAACGCTCCTCACTTCCTTTTTTACTTCATAAATATCTTCAGTTTTGCTCGACCTTCAGTGTTGTTTCCTTCACCGTGTACGTTATGAAGTCGCTGTTAATCTGCCTCTTTTTGGTTCAATGTGCATCACCTACATCAAGAAAAAAAAACAAGAGGTTTCTTTGCTTTGATAAGAGCTTTTTTGAATTACTGCAGCAACGAGGCAATAAAAATACTTTACGATGAGCTACATGTGTTTAGATATTTATAAATCTCAGGGTTTATTAGTCCTGAGACATTTCCTACAATTCTGAGCTGAGCTACTCTTCCCCAAGCATTTTAGGCAATAAGGGAAAAAAAAAATTATATATATATATATATATATATATATATATATATATAATATATATATATATATATATATATATATATATATATATATATTTATATATATCAAAGTATGTTTGCCAATCTGTTACAATTAGTTTTTTTTATAACGAAGCATATCTGCATTCCGGTTTGTATTATTTTCAGCTTCTAGTTTAACCCTGTTAAATACTGTAGGCAGAAACACTGGAGCTTCAACACTGTTCACAAAATCTCTGAATCAGCCGGAAATGAAAGGAAAAAAACAAAGTTTTCAGTTACAATCCAAGAAGAAAAAGAAGAATCTAATTTAATCTTCCAGAAACAAAGGCTTGTGACATTTCCCCTCCTGGCAGAGATGAAGTCAACTGAAAGGTCACTTATCTAACTCTGAACATTGATAAGCCCTGCTACGTGTCACACATACAACAGTGAGAGAAGAACAAAAGCGATTAAATGATCAATGTGGAACAAGGGTGACCTCTGCTGATTCAACTAAGAGAGACCTTCATAAGACAAGAGGGGGAAACAATAGGATGAGCAGAAAAGGAAACGAAGTCCAGAGTTTTTTTTTTCTTCTTTCTCATAAATGAGGCACATCAGTCCAAATGCTGAGGAGTGGGAGGTGTGGGGCAGTGAGAGAGGACGGGGGAGTGGGGCGGGGAGTGGGTTGGGATTTCAGTAGGGAATGTGGGCTGTGAAGAGAGGTTTATTTGACCAGCCTCTTGGCTACATCTCCATAGGCGATCTCTATCTCCTTGTCACTGGGGCAGGTGTTGGTGAACTCTTCACGTGTGTAGGCGTTATTCAGGTACTTCCAGATCGACGTCATCTCTTTGGGAATGTCGAAGCCTCTGTACTTCTTAGTCACAACCTAAAAGAGAAAGTTCAAAGTTCTCTAGAATAATCTGCCACATGCAACAAAGAACTGCAGGCAACTGAGATGAAGATGCAAATGTCTAGGGGTATTTTTAGTCTTCATACCCTCTAAAAACCCTCCATCACAGTCCGTTTAAACTTAAAAGTTGTGATATACAAAAGTTGTGATATACAATTTTGCAGGTTCAGCTAAATTCATCCAATATGACTTGAACTTGCTTAAGCCATCAATGTTTACCTTAACTATGTGCAGTTTGGGCAGCAGGTTGCAGTCCGCCAGGGTCATTTCATCCCCGTCCAGGAACTTGCGGCTGGAGAACTTGATGTCCTCGATGCTGTTGTGGTCGATCTCATCGGGCAGCGGGGAGCGAAGGTAGTCGTCCAGCTTCTGCAATGTCTTTAGCAGCCCACGTTCCAGAGCTGAACACAGCGACAGGAAACGGAGATCATTTCACTGCAGCTGCTGAGGCTGTATACTTTTCAACCACACGAGGGCAGCATTTATCAAGTAACATACAACATGTACATTAACTAAAAAGTTGTTTTTTATCATATGTAGTTTTGATTAGAAATTTCTTTTACCAATATTCTGCATTCCATTAGGATGGAAGGCAAATCCTACACAAAACACATTTTATCATCTGTGTTTGTTTAAGAGATTTTATTGTTAGAAAAAATGTGATGAATTTGAGGGAATGAAAGCTTCGGGGGTTCAACAGCTGCTATGTTTTAGAGCGCTTATCAGTGAACTATGAGATTCAGCCTCTCACTGTTGACACAGCCGTGGTCCTCGTCTAAACTCACTATGGATCAATATTTTCCCAAGGCGGAGCACAGGGAGCTGAAGCGAGATATGGACTTCTCCATAAAGATTCGTAATCAGAAACCTAACCTAGATTAAGCAACCCTTAAAAGACTTGATATTCTAATCTGTAGACTCACTGAGAGATGCTTTACTTTGCAGGGTTAAGGTAGGATAACAGGGAGTAGCAGACTGTGAGCACTGGCTGCTGAGAGGTTTTTTCTGGAAAGCTCCAGGTGAGATGAGGAGCGACACGAGAGGAGGCAGCAGAACAAAAGAGCTGTGTTCCCGAATCAGGGCAGAATCCGCCAATCAGGGCAGGGCTACAAAGGTTGCCTAGCGACCAGACAGCTCTCCCTTCACAGCTGAAAGGTATCCATGATGCAGTTAATCTTACACACCTGTGTGAGAATGCAAGTGTGAAAGACAAACGCAGGTCATTTACCCTCGTTTGCGTCTGGCTTGGAGTTCTTGATGTAGGCAGAAAACTTGGCGAAGATGTCCATGCCGGCTGTGTTAGACTCAGGGTGTTTGGCACCAAGCTTGATGAATCTAAAAAAAAATTTAAATAATAGCATATAAAACAAAGTCTGTGCTTTACCAAAGGAGAAAGGAGAATATTTTTGTCATTATAGCAATCACATCAGACATGGCAAAGAAACAATCTTCAGTTGCCCAAAAAAACCCTAAAATCAAGAGTAAGTCAATGTAATTGATAATCTAAAAGTAATGTATCCATCTAGAGCATAAAATTAACTGCACACCATCCAGGTGAAATTAAGGTGGTTTATGCTTTTCTTCAGTGTTAACCGGCCAGATGGATGCAGCTAAACACAAAGCAACTAAGGAGAAAAGCTGAGAAAGACTTCATAAATGTAGGTTCATCACACAACAAGACAAACCTCAGCATGTAACCAGATCAAAATATATAACGATATAGACTAAAGCAGATCCATGTGTTGAAATGGCTCCCTTGAAATCTAATCTTAAATCCAGTAGAGAATCAGTGACCAGACTTGAGAAATACTGGTCAAACACACCCACACTTCACACAACTGACTGAGATTCTTTTTTTGTAAAGACGAATGGTCAAACACTTGTGTCTATAAAAAAGCAGATAAATATACAGCCTCAGGGAAGTTGTGATTTTACAGTAAGTTATGTTTTAAAACATGTACAGCTTTATCTTTAGTTCACAATTATGGGCTATTTTGTGTATTACATAAAATCTATCTAGGGGCTTTCACTCAAAAACGGACTGGTACACCAAAATTTGCTTCCAATTCATTCATTAAACTTAATCCAGTGAGCACTCTCAAATAAATAGTGACCCAAACTCCATTCTTATTGCTGAAAAAGAGACTTTTTCTTCAAATCGAGCCCAAAATAATTTGCAAAATTGTTACCTCTTTTCTAAATAAAAGGCAAACATTCAAAAATCCTTTTGGACATGAAGTGATTCACATTTCCTACATATAAATTTGTTTTGATAAAATACTTCAAGGTTAACTTATAGTTGATGCTAAAACATTTGGACACCACTGGTGCAACTTCCTTTTTTTCTAGATGCGTTGTGGTATAATTCTCTAAATGACTTAAGTTGAGGCCTCCACTCCCATTTTATGCTCAGTGTTTTGACTGTAATGAGTTACATTTGGTGCATAGGTGTGGTGTGCTATTATAATATGGGTGAGAAAGGACTCACTTGGGTGGGCTGAGAACGTCCTCCAGGAACTCCTCAATCTTGTTGACATCAGTTTTTACCTCGCCATTAAACGTGATGAAGGGCGGGTGCGTGCCGGGAGCCAGGTTCTGGAGGTCTGCGGGCTTCCTGTGAAAACAAGACCATTCGATTCAGTCAAAGCTGTTTTTTTTAAACCAAGCCGTCCAGGCATTTCTCCCACTGCAGCTCCAGCTGCTATCTCTCCAACCGAGTGTTGTGCACTTGTGTGTGTCCTCCATTCTGCGGCCTTCGCAGCCAGCACATTCTGTACCAGATGGCAGGCAGATGAGGCTGAGACACAAACAGAAATGAACATGTGCTGAATGAGGAGTGTGAACACAAGTGAGTGGTCAAACACAAACAGCCTGTTAAATCCTCTTGCTAGAAAAGCAACACGAAACACAACAGCCTACAAAAACAAATGTCCACAGATCCTCAATGTTTTCATTGTGATGATGGTGGCTGCAGTTTGAGAAAAACCATTTAAGGGCAAAGAAAAAAGGGGAAATGACCTCAACTCTTTGGCATGTTAATGGGGTGTGGTACAGTCACCAAGTGATATCACCGAGGAGCGGGTAAAGAGGTGCCCTCACAGTCCAGGAGAGCAAAAACATGTTGACCAATCAGAAGACTAAGAAATTCCAAAAAATTGTTTTTAATAAATGCAAAAAATGTTTTTCCAGGGAAACAACTTCAACATGGCCTCCACTACTGGTTAAATTCTACCAAAAAACCACCATAAACAAAAACATGCATTTTATGTTAGCGCTAAAGGCTCCAAAAGACAAAAAAAAGAAAAGGCACGTCTATGAGTTATTCATTCTAAAAACAAAAAGTATAGCAACAAGAAAGAATTACAACTGGATGAAAGGGGTGAAGAAGGTACAAAAATAGTGAGCAACAGCCACTGCTCTACACAGCTGGATTTTATAGCATCCCTGCAGGAGCCACAAAGGGAAATATATGCAAATATATATAAACCTTCATACTAATTGTGAATGTGCAGGCGTGTGAGAAAAGCCTTACAACTAGCCAAACAGGCATGGCTTTAACTTCTGGTGCACTTTTGAAGATTCAAATTCCAGAAGTTTTGGTTGAACTTTTGAGTTAAATTATATTAATAATAAAACAGTGGATGAATGGAAGAATAAATTAATGGAAAGGTGGAGGAATGAATTAACAATCTGAATAGACGGATAGATGTAGGGATGGATGGAAAAATTAAGAGAATTGTTTAGGAACCAAGAGGAAAGTGACTCAAAGTTACATTTTTTTTGGGGGGGAAGCTCAGTCATATTTCTATTGCCATATAAGCAAACAATGTTTCAAAATAAAGTAGAAAAATGTGTAAAGACATAAATCATCCATTATAACCCTGAGCAGAGGTGAAGATAATCAGAATCCTGGAAAAAGTATGTTCCTGAAGCTGAGAGGCAAAACTAAAGAAATATTCAGAAGATCACAGTTTTCTTATCCAAGTGGTTGGAAAACATTTTCCACACCAAACAGGAAGGGAGTCGAGTCAAGCAGCCTTAAATAGCTTCTCTCGAGCCTATATGTTTATTTTTCTCTCATTTTCTACAGCTTGGGAAGGGGTCATGGGAAAACCAAACAAGGGGTGAGGAAGCAGCGAGCGTGTTAAAGGGTGGAGTTGGATCAAAGGGCTATAGCACAGCTCCACCCAGGAAGAAATCAAAAATACGGAAGAACGCATTTTGTCTGAAATGAAGCAAGGTTTAAAAACAAGCAGGCCTCACCTTTTCAGATCCACTGTGGTGACGTTAAAGACGACTCCTTTAAGCCAGAGTATCATGAAGAGCCTCTGAGAGAAGGGGCAGTTTCCGATGCTCTCGCCGTCGCTTCCCGCCTTCAACAAACATAGTGAGAGTTAGAAAAACAGAATAGCCAAATTCACATACATTTCTTTAGAAAGAAGAGAACAAAATGGGTAAAAAAACAACCCACATTTAATCTGGAAACCCCAACAGTTAAGTTCTAAACATCTCTGAATTCATTTAGCTTGCATTTTAGAGCTGCAATAATTCAACAAGTATATCTCTGTTACACAACCTTTTCAAAGTTCACAGCTTTTCACTTCAGTCCCCAAGTGAGGGTCTGTTTCAGACAATGATTCTTTCTGGCTCTCCGCCTCAAAAAAGATAAGTAGGAGTGAAACGCTCGACACCGACTCTTAAGTCCTAAAGACTTCAGCACATTTTCCTCTTCATCAATCTGCAAAAACACTTCAGAGTAATGGAAAACTTAAGAACAAGACGTTTTTTTTCTTAAGTCAGCCTGCACAAACAAGCTGAGCCGGGGGATTAAACGAAACAAACTCTTCCAGTCTGATGAATACTGTTTAACAACGAGATCAAAACAAACCGGGGGCTTGAGAAAATCAAAGCTAGCCAGACACAAAGAGTTTGTTTTCTTTGAAATAAATGATCCGCCCTATAAAAGAGAAACGTCAAAAGCAGTGATTTGTTTTTTCTCCTTCACACCAAACAATCATCACAAATAGACAAACCTTAAAAAGAAAAAATCTAATCTGAAAAAGGTTTATAATACGGTCATGCGAGCCTAAATGTTCATGAGGAAGTCTGATGACTTTCTACAAAGAGCGTAAGCAGCACACCATCATTACTCTTTTCAGAATGCTGTATTCAACCATGTCAATGGAAAGTTAAGTGGAAGGAAGAAAAGTGGTGGGAAAAGATCCATTTATTAGCAGTCAGTTTTTCAAAAGAACTGACTGCAGAGAGTTTTATGTTGGACATGGGCTTGACCGGTCACATGTTAAGCCCCCCCTGGACCAGAGGCCTCATCAGAACCATCTTACATGATCTGAGGAGAAAAAGGATCCAGTTCTTGCTTGGCGGTTCAAACTCTGTTCAGATGAATGTAAATTGAGCATTTCACTTGGAAATCAAGAAAGATGAGTCTTAATAAGCACTTGGAAGCTTTTCTGTATCCACAACACAAAAATAAATGCTCTTTTACAGCAGGACTCGCACTGCCGAATGTACCAACACCTGGATTAATGATCATCTCATCACTATTCTTGTTCGACAAAAACATTTCTTTGATTTAAACATCACAGGAATCATTGTGGAGAGGAGCATAAGGCACCAGACTCAACAATGCTGACAAGCTGGGAGTGCTATAGGGCAACCTGATCTTACTGAAGGTCTCATCTGAGCCACAGCCCCAACACCTCCAAATCAGGCCAAACCAATAAAGTAAATCCTGCAGAACCAAGTACAACATGGCTTCACTCTTTTCTTTAACCAATTTAGAAAATATCTTTTTTAAAATGGATAAAATGAATAACGTCCTATTTTCAAAGTTGAACAACACAAAGGTGAAAGTTCCATATTTATTTTGTGCATGTCATGCAGTTCTGTAACTGTCCATCAGGTCTGCAGAGCACAAGCTGAGGTCATTTGAATGCTGATGCTCTGGAATATATTCATTACGGTAGCGCTGCAGAACTCTGCATTCCTTTCTCTCTCTCTCTGTCTCTGCAGTTCTCCTTAAGGCGGCTTCACGTCTTTAAGAAATGGAAAAGATCAGGCAAAGTGGGCAGAAAGATAAGACTCATAGTTACTATAAGACAGATTTGGAGCGAGTATTGTGACTGATTAAAATCAGTTGACATCTTAGATAAACACTTTCCTATCAGAGATACAGGTCTGATCTGTGCACAATAGAGGACTTTGTTCCAACCAAACCCAGCATTTTTTTTTTGCTCATGTGGACAGACTTGCTGCTGTTGTCGTCTGTATGACGCCCTGTGGGATGGCTCTGTTTGATCTGTCTGCTGGCTCCCATTGTACAGTGGCTGTCCTCTCCCTTTCTCTTTTTGAATTCAATATCTGAAACACTGGGATTAAATCCCACAGCCATTATTTGGTAAATGAAATTCCCCTCGAGTGTTTGCATGATCAGCTCCGGAATAAAGCTACGGCCTCCGGGCAGTCAGAGCTGCGTTAGGATCAGAAGGACATCAGCGGGATGATTATCTCCCAGCGCAGCGCCTACAGAGAAGCTTTCAGGTCTAGATCAAGGGCGGAAACACCACACAGCAACTGTTCCCATAGCAATGGCTGGAACATATGACATGGAAAGAAGAGCTTCCACCATGCACAGGCAGAATTACGCAGGTGAGCTGTCTGAAGCACGCTGTCTGTCAGCAGTGATAACATGCAAAGCACATGACAAAATGGAATTTGTAAATCAAAAGAGGGTTCACTGTAATTCAAGGTACAGAGCTGCTTTAAAATAAGACTTCATATGAGTCACTGATCAAGAAAGAGGGCACCACAGGCCTGAGAAAGAAACTACACTGTTTTCTTCCTTGTTCTCAGAGCAGTGGCAGACAGCAGTTCTCTGCCAGGAGAGATCGGCAGCATGACGAGAGCCAGAGACGTTACAGGAAGTCAGGAGGAAAGTAAGGATCAAATGTTTTGATAAATATGGAGTGTGAGAGGTAATGGATGCTTTAAGTGGGAATGAAAGGAAGAGGTTAGATAGCAAGCTCTACAAGCAATGTCCTCTTTGGCTTACAGCCCTCTTCTTCCTCGTCCTTTTCCTTTTTAATCCCTTCTCCCCTCATCCTGGGCCCCTCTGTGGAGTTAGGGGGAGGGGGGCGGGGCATTTGGAAAAAAGGGAGAAACTATTCCAGAAATGTCCTGTCACACCCCCCCAACCAGGATGCTTTCCTCAGTTTAGGAGGTGATGCTGGGAGAGAAGCATTTCACTATACAGAACAGCAGAATGATATTGTCCTCAGTGTTGCCATGAAAAGGTGAAAATTCAGAGCCGAGAAGAGGTTTGGGAAGCCTTGTAAACAGTGTCCGCCTTCATCCTACTAATACTTTCCAGAGTTTGACATTTAGGAGAAGGCTTCTGGAGAGACTTCTGTAACACACCAGCACAAAGCACAGCTTGTTTGTCAAGTTTTAGGTCATATTTTAGTAAGAGGGAGAAAAAAAAACAATAAATAAAACTCATGCACATGAACAAGTTATATACCCATAAAAGGCAAAGCACATGAATTGGCTAAGGTGTAGCTTTTCCAAATAGGGCTGCTATTCTGATGATTATTCAAGAAAAAAAAGAGAAAAAAAAAATACAGATTTTTTACTTGTTTTGCGATATTAGAAATACATTAAAGATGTAGATAAATACATACAGTGCTGCTTTATATGGGCATTTGAGTGCCTAAAATGCATGAATAGCATTAATTTAGTGTACATTTCTGCAGCTCAAAAAATCCTAACATCAATATATGAAAAGCTCAGCCCTTTCTGTTGGACTTGACATCAATACAGTATTGATCTGATCTGTTGATTATGTTTTGGATTAACTGATAAATAATTGGATAGCTATCGGTGCTTACTAGAAGATTTTTTTACAGAATTTGAACTGGGTAAGGCTAAAACTATGCCACTCGAGGAGTTCACAGAAGATAAGATAAGTAGTTAAATGTTTTTTTTCTTAAATGTATGTTTTTTGAACAGTTTTGCGTTAACTGTTGCTGTGTGTGTGTGTGTTTTTAAGTAAATTGGCTTTTTCAGTCTGTATGCTCCAGTTAATGACTAATCAGTTACTAAATTAGTTCCTGATTATTTCAATAATCAATTCATCACGCTCGTTTCAGTTCTATTTCCAATTAATTCAATTGATTTCTTAAAGCATGTAGAAACATTTACAAGTGACGACTGCACTCATTTTCCCCAGTATTAGAAATGTCCAGCAGCTGCACACGTATTTAAGTCACTTGGAAAATATATATATATATCTGCAACAGAAAGTAAGCATCAGCTGACTTTTGCAAACAGCAGAGAGAAAAATCAACAGATTCCAAACACACACACACCATTGCAGTGGAGGGTGTGAGTGATGTATTTAGGAGATGATGACCCGGACAGTGAGGCCACACAAGAGTACTCAGGATGTGGCTGGGAATGCACTCCCAGGCACCAAGTCCAAACCCATAACATTTTACAAGCATAAAATACAAGCTCGACATTCCGTTTCTAGATCAGTGACGCGACAATATTCCACAATAATGAATCCTGTTCAAGCAGGGCACAGTCCGCTCACCCTCTGGTATAGAAAGCTAATTTTAGTAACGTGGCGGCCTGTGCAGCTCCCCTCCCCGACACACTTCTTTTTCTAAATTGGTTGGACTGCTCTGAAGGTTCAAGCTGCACTTGACCGAATAAGGAACTGACGATGTAACGAGTGCCACAGCTTCCGTCCTGACGGAAGAATGCAGCCATGGAAACCCGAAGGGCAATGGCTCTCCAGGCTTTCTGGAAAAGTCTCCAGAGTTGGTGGGTGACTAAAATAAACCCATGACTACATATGAAATGAACGACTCTGACATAATTACAGAACTTGTACTGGAATTTTGTTCACTTTATAGATAGAAAAAAAAAACTAAGTGTAATAATTACTCATGAGCTATATTTTATAATCATTCAGCGCATTGCAAAATTATGCACATCTCTGAATGTTTTCATACTTTGTGAAGCTGGGATTGTATGATACATCTACATAACGTAATGTTAAGATCACACATCCTGTGCTGTAGATATTTTTATTTTTAATTATTTTAATAACAGAAAGTTAAATACATTTCAGATTTGTTACCTAAAACTTGGTCCACATAAGAATACCATTCTAATTTTCACTGACTACATCTATGTATGAAATACATCGAAGTTTCTGATTACAGTGTAAGAAAATCTGAAAGCGTTTAAGGGCTATGCCTACTTTTTCAAGACATTAAAGACAAAAAAGCCAAAAAAAATAATTCCTTAAGGGTAAAAAAGTGAGGTTTGGCCTTATGAGCGAATGACTCAGACTGGACTGGGTGGGTAATGAGTCCTGACCACAGTCAGAAAGATGAGTGTACACAGGAGTCATTTTCAGCTGGAATATGGGAACACCAACACATCTTTAGTCTGGCTCTGACTCAGGCTGCCGTCACTCTGGAAAACTCAGAACCTTCCAGTCAGTTGTTTGACTACTGTGCTGGATTAGTCCATGAAAACCATTAAATTTTGTGGAAACTTTGACCCTGAAGACTAAAAAAAGTCTCTGAGCAGAAATGAAGGGAAGATTAAGGTAAAACAGGAGGTAAATGTTTCGCCTTTATAGCTGGTAACCTTATTCCAGTGCAAGCCTGCTGATCAATGCCACAGAAACTCTGGTTTTATCAGCCTTGCTGAACAGACAGAGGCCAAACGGATGTGCCAAAGATTTGCCTCCCAGGTTGTCTGCTACATCTTCCTTTTCCCTATAACACTATAAATAATCAAATATGCAAAGCAACCGCTCATGCTCCAGTCTGCAAGTTTGAATGTCAGTACATAGACTATTTTCATGCATTTTACTACCCTTTGCTGTCAACTAGTGTTGTATTTTTAATTTCCATACACTATGAAAATACTTTATTTCAAAAGGTCTCAAAGGTATGAATGTTTTCTTTAATAAAGATAACTTCCATTTAAAAAAATAATCTTGTAGAAGTGAAAATTGAAAAGCTTCATAAAAATGACAGATTGAATATGTGTTCAGGTTAGCACACATCACATTAAACACAAAAGAGCATATCTTCAGTCTTAAGTTACTTGTATATATGATCAACATTCTTTGCTTGAAAAAAAGAAACACCACAGACACACCCAAATATGAATTCTTTTTTTAACCCCATTTCTTTTCAGCAGATGAATTCTAAATATGTAGCAAGAAAACACCTCACGTTACTCTCAGATTAAGTTTATTATTTCACGAGAATGCTCTAATCCTGAATGTTTTATCTCCAGATGTTGGACTTATAAAAATGCAGGCTAAAAGTTTGCGTCTTGGTCATTTTTGCTTCTCTTTCACATGTGTGTGGTTACAATCAACATTCTCTTTAGCTGAATAACCTTTCTACTAAGTTTTTCTCTTTGTGTTTTACTACCACAGGAAACGGCCATAAAGTAATAACTAAGGGTGTAATGGGATCTCATGGCACGAGATGCAATATAGGAGGCAGGAAAATCCACCAACAGCACCTTATTACCACCTAATTAAAATATTCTTTATTGCGTGCCATGTACCAATTTTTATGTCGTGTGACAAGGATGATGAAATTTTCCCAGCGATACGCAACAAAATAAGCAAAGAGCAGCTCTGTATAAAATAAATGAAATGGATTTTTTTTCTACCAAGGCCAAACTAACAAGTCAGCCATATCCAAGTCTAACATTATTACACTTTACCTACAACAAAACAGTGAGTTGTTGCGTCTGTGTGCGTTTCTTGTTAGGGATTAGAAAGTGAAAACAGGGTTCAGCTAAAAGCCAACAAAAACTGCCGACAAGTTCTGAACAGAAATGAAGAGGCCACATTTATTTCCTTAAGCCCTGAGTGACTTGGACAGACCCACTCATCCTCAAATTAGTCATTGAAATGTAAAAAGATGAAAGTAAGTTTTAAACTTAAAGCTTCAAAATTGAGTATGGTTTGACTTCATTTTTATTCGTATATGTTTGAAAAGTTTATGAAAAATCTTGACAAAACTCATTCATCAAACTGGCTGCATCGTACATCAAATGGTAAACAGAGAATGGTAGAACCAAATACTGTTAGTACAATACAGCTAAACTGTATAGATACTGTACAACTATTGTCTATTCCTACATTAAGACAATCTCTTTTGTTGGTATCCAAACAACACCAGCTCTTATTTCACAGGCAGAGCTAAGCTTGTTGATGTGGTCAAGAAGAGGTGTCTTTTTAAGGACATGGACACAAATTAGGTTTGGTCAAATAGAAATTAAAGGGACTTGCTTCTGCAGCACCTGTTCAAATTGGTGTAATAACACACCAGCAGATTGATTAGGCCAGCAGCCAGAGACTCAGTCAACCAGACAGAAGCAGCAGCTCACGGCCCTGCTGCAGAAGCAAATTCACAAAGCGTAAACAACACACAGCAAAACTCTGACTAACCTGAAAGACAAGACATTAATCTTTGTCCTCTAACTCATAAAGCTGACAGATGAATAAACTGCTTTATTGATTTACTAATAAGTAAAAATGGTTGCTCAGCATGAGGTGAAAAATACCTAAAAACAGAACAGTAAGACACCATTCGGCCTCAGATGTCATTATAAGAAGTAAAGAGAACTGTGCCACTTTGCTTACTGAAGAAGATCTTTGTGTTTCCATGAACCGGCAACTCACAAGGCCTGTCTGACCGTCACATGTTGCAACAGATAGCACACCACTAGAGCAACCACTGGAGCAATTGTCCCTCGGGTCTCACAGTAAATCTCATAGGACAGAGATTGTGTGAGCATTAATGTTTACCATGAGGTTCATGAATAGAGACGATAAAATGAAACCCAACTGGGAGCCCCTTCGCCATCGACGGCAACAGACACGCTATGTTGTTGTCAGCTTCAGTGGTTCCCATGGGACCGTCCCAGATGACACGAACAAACACAGATGGGCTCTTCTGCCATCCAGACCTAAAAGCACTTCTTAGAGCACATTTACTGGCAGCAGGCTGGAAGTCTGGAGGCAGCAGCAGAAGGCTTTGCAACCCTAATGTGTGACCCTGGCACGGTATCGGCGTGCAGACGGAGATAAGGACTGCCTGTTTCCCAGACTCATCAGTATTCTGCTCATTTCCATTCAGTCAGGTCGGATGGAGGCGGAGAGCGTTTCTGAATGAGCAACAGTAACTGATAAAAATATTCCTACGGTACCCTTTGAGCTTTTCTTTTTAAATACACATTTTGCCCCCATCACAAACTTTCATCTATATCATTAATGCTGCATGTGACAGACAAAATTGCACATAAATGGGGGGGGAATCATTGATGGTTTTATTAAAAAATGGGAAGCGTGTCATTCCAATTTCACTACAAGTCATATTGTCAGAAAATAACACCTGTAATTTCTCTGAATCCATATTCAAGTCGTATCCATCCACATAAACTGAAAGGATGGGCAAAGGGGAACAGCAAAAAAAGAAAACAACAGCCAAACAAAACATTTGAATTTTATAGTTGTAACAGGACCACATTAGACACATACTACATTTAACACATGGAGACTATCGCCACACAAAGTGACACTTGATGAAGGTTATCTACTTTGACGTTTCGATGAGTGGAGGTGGCAAGTGAAACAGACAAGCGGGCAACAGGAAGTCAACGTCCAGCAAGAGGATGTCACTGAAACCAAAATGTTATCTAATCTTTGATGAGGTCAACATCGGGCCGTCCCACTAACAAAGCCATTATATCATAGCCATATGCAATTCGAAGCTATAAAAACAAGCAATCATGAGAACGGTGTGGAATGTTGCCATGGCAATGTGAACATTGTTGCTATAAACAAGGGCAGGTAGAAAGACATGCAAGATCATCAAAATATCTCCAATCTGGGGCTGTCAGCTTCTTCTAAAAGGAAAGCAAGTGAATATGTTCATAAATAGTTTATGGCGAGTCTTTTTTCTGAAAGATTATTAGTCAACTTGGAAATTTCACAGTAATCTGACAGATAAGACATCGCACTGCATTAAGAACTTACTGATGTGCCTATGGCAGCCTGTGTGTCTCTGCTATTGGCTCCCATTACTGGGTTTGATGCAGCAAAGTGAGAACAACGTCATCAATAATACATGCGGGCCACTGCAGCGCCAAAAACAACAACAAAAAAAAGATACACACTGAAAAAAAGTGTTTGGACTTCATGGAGCAAAGAGGGAAAGGCAGATGACAAAAGTTGGCCGCAGTTCTAAATCTTTGAGACCAAGGGATGATGCAACCTCTACTGCAAGACGTGAAATCATAAATAAAGAGAGGGCTGAGCTTGTTGCTTAGTTCCAATAACACAAACTTGTCTTTAGACAGTTTTTCCTCAATGTTGCCATGGATGTCTGCCACCTCGGTAAACACAAATGCTTAAAAGTATTGACATACTAGCAGATGTTTAAAAAAGGCTTGGGCTTTTTCCAACCTGAAGTGCTTGGTCATTCAGACAAAAAAGGAAGAAAAAAGCTGCAGTGCAGCTTTTACCAAGCTGCAGTGTTTGCATGAACACTGCAGCTTAAAGGCACATTCGCATCTAATTTGTCAGATTCCACATCAAACCTACTTCAATAGCCAGTATTTGTTTACTAGGTCACATTTTACTCACCTTTCCTTTCAGTAAAATACAGAAAACCCTTTGAAGGCAACATGAATTGGTGGATGGTCAACGCAAAACATTCACAGTTAGCATCTGAGAAGAGTCACGTATAAAATGAAGAGGTGAAATGAGCATCACAGACTGGTCAGTTTGGATTTGATGGCATGTTGTGCTCATATTCTTAGTTCATTATAATAAGTTTCAGTTTAAATATTTCCCATTGCACGTTTGGAAGATTATTATGGGCACCTCCCTTTGGAGGTTTTACAGATGCTGAAGAGAGCACTTATGCTTTCTGAGCCGGGAATGCCAGCAATCCCCCAGAATGAACCGGAGTGTGTGATGGAGGTGGCTGGGAACTGTTAACCCGCAATCCAAACTCAAATAAGCGCAATACAATGGATGGGTGGATGCATTTCTGTTTTGATTAGCCTCTCCTAAAGTTGCAAACCTTTTGGTATGTCCATCCCTTCCAAATATTTGTGCTCTCCAACCAACAACCTCTTGCCCAATGCAGGACCACATCCCACTACCCCCACGTCCCCCTTTCCTCCCTCCTTTTCTCCCCCCATTTACTATTTTCCCGCCCTGGAAAGGAACACATGCTAAAGAAAGAAAACAGCCATTCACAAGTCCTCACCATCATCATGGTCACTAATGAGGCAGAGCTGCATGAACTGGCCTCAGCGCAGTAGGCCTGAACAACTAGTATAGAAGAACATAGACAACGCGTGTTCAATCAGACAGGCTGCATTCAAACAAAAACGACAATTTTCCCAAATTTGCGTTAAAACAAAACCAGCCTACCTTTAAACAAAAACAAGCTGGGGAACGTCACAGGCTGCCTGATGCCCATTATCCAAAACATTTCATTAACACAATTCACTGCTCTAAAACACCTTTCAGGAATAAACGCAGCACAACGAAAATGGCACAAAGCACAATTCCCATTGTTTATTTGATCAACCCAGACTGGCCGCAGTGAGCCTTTGTTAGCGCCCCGTTTCCAATTTATCCCCCCACCTTTGCGGGTAAAACATACATCCACCCTGGCGAGCACCCTGCAGACTCCACCTGGTCCCAGTTGTTCAATATGAATATGAATTTAAAGAGGCAAAACCACTCGGCATGTCACAGCGCCAAAAAGTCCTCCAACCGAGACAGAGCTAAACTACAACGTTTAAACAACAAAAAAACACTTGAACGTATTCAGGTTTTTGCTTCCAAACGCTTTAATGAGACTTAAATAATCAAAGTGCTCCCTGAAATTACTGTAGCAATGAGTCTTCGCTATATATATACATAAAAAAAACTTGTACGAATCGTACTGCAGTCTTACCTTGACAAAAAGCTCGATAACGGGTTCGTTGTCCGCCTTTACTCCGTTCTGTGGCACGGACAACGACATTGTGGCTGCTTCTCTTAAAGTTTTAGGGCAAAAATGACTTTTTCCCCCCTTGCTACCACGCCCGAATCACTTCAGTTCTTTTCCCCCTACCACTTCTTTTTTTTCCTCCCCTCTTTCTTTTGGTAATTTTAGCACCAAAACCTCGTGGATATTTTCTTCCCCTCCGAGGAGGAGCGGCGGTTAGAAGCAGACAAAAGCGAACAAGGAGAAAAAGGGCAGCGGGGTCTACCAACTGTTTCAACGTCCACTAAGCTAATGTAGCTCCGAAACTATTGTTAAAGCGCGAAGCTATCTCTGCTGGTCTTGTGTGGAGAACCGTGATGGCTCAGGGTGGGAAGAAGCAACGGGAATACTTAGCAGCGTGATGTCATTCAGAAATGTGGGAGGGAGGTGAAGCTTGTGCTGAAGATGGTAAATCCCTCGGAGCCGCTTGGTGGCTGGCTGCAGAGGAACGATGGGTATGGCAAGCTAATTTGCCACATAATAGTTCATATCACATTAAATCCTGGGAAAAGCAAAGTCCGGAATTTCCCATGTCCCTGACATTTTGACTTTAAATTACTTTTTGAAAAGTTTTTTTTTAAAGCATGTCAACAATCAAGTATACTTTTGACAAACAGCAAAAAAATCTTTATTGACCTTAGAGCAATAAAACCTTGCTGACAAGTTTTTTTTATCACCCAAGAACGATGCAATTTGTTCAAAATGCTTCTTTTTACTGACATAGAGAGCTATTTGTGGACAAGGACCAGGGTATCTGAAGACTACTGCATTAGGGACTGCTGCTGAATGATCCCCCAGACTAATCTGAAAAACAGATCATTCTGTTTTAGTGACCTCCAGACTCTGGAGCTCTCTTCCTCTCAACTCTGTGGTCTCTTTAAAAAGATACAAATTTATATTTTTTAAATGTACTCATTTTTTTGCAAATAACTTCTTTGATGCATTGTGTTCTCAAGCTGTTGTATCATCTTGTTTGAGCAGCACTTTGCAATGTTTCTCTTGCAATATACTAGTTTTCTGTGATGACTGCATGGGCACTCCATGAATCCCCCTGATGGGTGCCAGGCTGGGAGATGCAGTGCCTTTTCTTTATTTGCCATCAGATCGATACCAAAAGGAACCGTCAGTTGTGGCATTGACGGTTTGTACTTCGCCACGTTCAACATCCATGTGCTATAACTTTTCAAAACTTCTGCAGCTGTGCTTTGTTTTACACTTTGCCAATCCTTCTTTTTTACTAGGTAAACATGAGTGACAAAATTCAGTTTTAAACAGAAAGGTTTACGCTGTGTCTTAAAAAAAGGTTTATTTCTGAAAGCATGACAGGATGACGAGAGAAAAGGTTACTAAATACAAATCATACACTATAGCAGTCTCACAAATTAGCACAGGTCAGGGGCATCAACATAAATTGCATATCAATTGGTTTAGAAAAAAAAATAAAGCATGTTTCACATCAAATTGCTTTCATTTTCAAATAAGAATTTCAAAGTCAGAATAAAGCAGGTTAAATGATCCAACGCCTCAGTTAAGTTAGAATATGAAACAGGATATTTTGTTAAAGCCTCTTCAGCACGTTGATGCAGCTTCCACTTGGAAAGCTGCAATCTTAATATTTCCCTACGCTTTTCATATGGTCAGTGGTCCATGCACATCAGAGGTTATCACTGAACATGCAATCGCTTCTTAAATGATCTACTGTACAACGACATATCATTAACCTGCCCAACTCAAACCTATGAAATTAAAATTTTCTGCTGTTTAACAATCTGAAAGTATTGACAACACAAGTTTTACAGTTTAGATAAACTATCGAATGGATCCATTTTTTTTTTTTTTTAAAGAAACTCACTTTCCAGAATGTACCAAACCTGTAAAAAGAAACAAGATTCAAGAATCAACAATTTGTACATTCTAAAGCTGAACCTAGGATAATGACAAACACCAAAAGTGAAAGGGAAAACTCAAAAGGTTCAAATTTCAGGACATCTCTGAAGGAGATATCTGGGCCTTCCTCATTGAGCGCAGTGCCTTTTCTCGGAGGTGCTTCTCCAGATCGTCCAAGGTGTCATCGACTTCACTCTCTGAGTCCTGCACAAACATTAATACATCTTCTTTTAAATTTAGCAAAAATCATTTTGATATCATGCCCTCATCGGCGCAAAAAACTTCAAAAGAATCCTTTACCTTTCTTGAATCACCGTCTTCCTCTGGGGGCCGACTCTCTTGGACGTCGTCGGTCACAGCAGCACTGCTTTTCTCCTTCTTATGCTTCTTGTGTTTTTTGTGCTTCTTATCTTTCTTGTGTTTCTTTTCCTTCTTCTTCTTCTTTTTCTTTCCACCACCGTCAACATCTGAATTCTGAAAAAATTGATTTTTACATTATGATTAAAGTAAATGTAACCTAGCATAGAATTGAACTTTGTCAAAGTCACAAGCTTCGTTTTCGGTCATAAATTCTAGTACAGGTGCATCTGAGAAAAAATAATAAGCATCTTCAAAATGTGAAATTCTTTTACTATTTAAAAATGTAATTCTTACACAGAAAATTACGAAAGACTGAAAAAAATAAAAAAGTCTGATGTAGAAGTGCTGAATGTCCTTGTATTACACAGTGTGTGTACTCAGTGGTTGGGCAGGGTTTCTTTTGCATGGAATAATGCATCAGTGCAGCGATGCATGGAGGAAAAACAGCCTCTGGCTCTGCTGACTTGTTCAGGAGGCTGGCTCAGGTTGCTTTGTCAAAATAAATGATGTTTGACATAAGTGCTACTAAAATTGTAAATTCTTTGCGGACACAAATTTTTCAACAAAATTGATACAAACTTGGCTAAACAGACACTTTTAGCCATTTGCAGAGGCTCATCCAAACAATCAGTTTAATTGTGAAGTTTAAAAATCCATCAACATGGTGAGTTTGTTTGGAGACGACTAATCTGAAGTATTCTGTCTATGAATAGGAAAATAACCTTTGTATACCATCTTAAAGACAAGATCTTGTAAAAGAAAAATTATTCCTAGATGAAATAATTGCAGTGTATTACCAGCACAGTAAGCATATTGTTACACATCATGCGTAACAGTTTATATTCCTTTGGTCTTTACTAGAAAGAATCCTGCAACTTCAACTTAAAATTTTGTGACAAACGTATTCAATACTGGCTTTCGGTTTATCTTCATCACTAGTTCTGGTGTCTCATCTTCCTTTTAAGACTTAGTAAACTCTCTATGGGGTTTAATTCAGATCAGAAGGTAAAGAAATCAAGCTCGATGACATCAAAGAAGTCATTAAAGAAGGAACCAGGACTCCTACTCCTACTGGAGAATGAAATCAGAATCCTCACAAAACTCAGCAGAAAGAGGCATGAAGCCCTAAAAACATTTTGGTGGTACAGTTGTGGTTCTGTTCAAAGAATTCAAATACCAACAGATGACATGGCTCCTCAAATTAGAACACACTAACATTTGCCATCAAGCAGCTCAGATTCAGAGCCTCTCAATTTAGTTTTAAGAAACTGATCTCAATATACACACGGGGCATTTATGATGCTGCATAAAATGCACCAACTCATGTTTGTTACCTAAATAACTAAAACAAATTATCTTTAATAATATTCTAGTTTATTGAGAAGCAACTGTACTGGACAAACCTTGCTGGGAGACTGACTGCCAGAACCACTGGTAGCCTTTTTGGCCGGGGGAGGAGGAGGTGGAGACCCGCTGGCAGAGCGGGAAGGTGACGGGGAAGCCGAGGCCGGAGCTGGGGCCGGACGTTTCAGAGCTGCCGGTTGAGGGGAAAGCGATCGGGATCTGGACGAACCTCTTCTTATAGGCTTTGGACTGGGGGAGATTCTATCAACAAAAAAAAGAGAAATTTAGAGGCTAAATATTCAAAAGGGACATTAAATCTGCATCTGATGGAAACTTGTTCTAAAGTCACCTTTTGTTACGTGGCTCTGGGGTACGAGACACTCTACGGATGAGCTTACTGCTGTGTGGAGGGGACTGCTGTCTTCGCTGGGCGGAGGGTGACGTGCTGGGCGAATCAAAGCGTCTCTGGGGACTAGTGGACCGCCGAACAGGGCGACCTCGGTTAGCGGGAGAGGGGGAGAGGCGTCTAGCAGACATGACAGGGGATCGGTTGTCCCTGTTCGGCCTGGCAGACGGTGGGCTCCTTCTATGTCTCGGGGGAGACGAGGAGGAAGGAGACGAGCGTCTCCGCTGAGCGGGAGAGCTTCTACGTTTAGGTGACCTGGAGGAGCGTCGCTTAGGGCCTGGAGAAAAGCGCTTTGTGGGAGAACTGGACAGCTTCCTCTTCTGCGGAGGCAAAGGTGAGGGGCTGTAGCGACGCTGGATTGGGGGAGAATATCGTCTGGGGGACAGAGAGCGACGACGGGGAGGAGGGGAAGGAGACCTGGGAAGAAACACGTTTATAAAGCAAACCAGTTTTTCAAATATTAAATGATAATGTTCTTCATCAGTAGCAGGATTATACCTGCGTCTTGGAGGGGAGGGAGATCTACGACGTCGAAGGGGAGAAGGAGAGCGACGTCTGCGTCCAGGAGATGGAGAACGTCTCCTCCTGAAGGTACAAGTGTCATACAATTGTTTTTTTTTACTTCACATTTGGAAAAATTTGAAAATTATATGCAGAACAAATCACTATCTAATAATATAGCTGAATAAAAATCAAGTTGTCCAACCTTGGGGAGGGATCTCTATGTCTCCTACGAGGTGAAGGCGTACGGCTGCGTTTCCTCCTGACTTCACCATTTCTGGCGCCTGGCCCTGGTGCTGACCTCTTAGGCCCTTCATCTTCTGAGGAGGAAGATCCTGAATCTGAAACAAAAAAAAAACAAAAATCAAACTTTTCTTTTTTTATGGCTTTACACTTTGCTGAAAAGACAAAAACAACACCAAGGTTGGGACAAGGACACAGCTTCTAAAGTCCATGAGACGATGGAGGCAAGATGACAGAAGGAGACTCGGTTAGAAAGAAGGGTGAAAAAAATAACGTGGAAAAACAAAAACGCTTCTTAACCTGAAGAGGACTGTTGATTCTGCCTGCGATACTGACGTCGCTGCTGCACCGAATCTGCTGTTGCCCCTTTTTCATTTTTATCCTCCTCTGAAATGTAAAGCATTGAGCGTCTGATCAGTGTGAGCAAGGCCAAGAACAGAGTGCCAAGGAAGAGTTACAGAAAGTACTTAACAGCGTTTACAGTTGGCTTTGTCAGAATATGGTGCAATATAACAATATGAGGGTTGCTGAACTCCTTTATGGAGTTATACCGTATGACTGGTTCTATTTTTGTTCAATAAACTGACTTTGTAACTTTGTAAATTCACTGCTTTGCAAAAGTGTTCATACTCCTTGACCTTTTCCCCATTTTGACACACTACAACCAGAAATTATGAGGAATTTTATGACAAATATAAGTTAGTTAAGAATTGTAAAGTAGAAATCTTAAACAGATTTTTTTCACCTGGGTCCTGAATCTCTGCATGTCCTTCAGAATTACCAAGGGCTAGGAAAGGCATTTTGAATCATTTATTGCCACTATAACAATTTTTAAGTTCTTATGATAGGAATCTGGATTTTTTTTGATACTTTTTTTTTTTTTTTTTACAATTTCCTCCATGAGAGCATTCAATAAAAAATAAAAGGTCCATACTGCCCACCACTTCTCTCACTGTCTTAAAGCTGGGCCATAATTTCTATGTTTCGATTATGAATTAAATAGTGCTTTATGAGATGCTTGGAGCTTGAAATATTATTTTATAATCCAATTCAATTTTAAATGTCTATGTCTAAAAAGAGATCAAATATCACACTTGTGTAGACTATTTAGATGTAAATGATTGAGTCAAGAAAAGGGCTGAATATCAATACATACTAAACTTTTTATACCTATAATTATAAAAATTGAAGCTCGTGAATCATTTTTTTCTTTCGAATTCTGCACTGCTCTGTATTTGTTTATCCCAACCAAAAAAGAAAAGAAAAACAGAAGATAGTGGTTGCAAAACATGAAAGAGGTCAAGATGTATTAGACTTCGACACAATTCTGTCCACTCACAACAAAACTTGGATCACGTAAGCAAATTAAAACTTCACAAAAATATTCTTAAGTAAAGTTTTATTAAACCTTCTGCTATATATTTGCTATTTTTGGACCTAAATTTTCTCTAAAACCTGGACAGTTTCTTTGGTGTGACAATTGTCATTTATGTTCTCTACTGATGACCATTTGCAACTTTATACAGCATTTTCACAACTCACCTTTGTAAACAGTAATAGTGTAAATTATCACGATTTAGTACTGAGGTAAACAGCAGGAGTGGTGACATAGCATGTTTGCCATTTTTAGACAAATAGTATATTTTTCTCCCACAAAACTGATTCCAGTGCTAAACTGGTGCTAGTGAAAACTCAGCACCAGTATTTTTGTTAGAAGCCAGAGGTGTGGTCATAGAAACCAAGAACCAATCCAAAATGTTTTAGCACCATCTTTTGTAACCAATATTAAATTTAGCATTCACTCTACATTAAGATAAAAACAAGCAAACAAACAAAAAACAACAACACTGAGCTTCAATAGAAATAAAAAAAAATATTCATAAATTACAGAACATGTTTGTAGGAACATTTGTTTCATGGAACGGTCAAAAGACAAGCAATTTACTATTCGGACAAATAAAATTTTTCCATTTTTTAAAAACCCATTTAAAGTCCAGGATTGATTGTTGTATTTTTTTCTTTAAAACAACAAACTCTTACCTGACTCAGACCCCTCAGAGGTTCTGGCCTTTACAAAATCAGGTGGAGAATCTCCTCTTCCTCCAGGTTTTCGCTTTACACCTAAAAGTGACAGATTAAAAACTCAACATGCATTCACTGTAATTGAAACCTGAAGATCTGTGGGTTAAATATTCTGACTATAGCAAAAAAAAAAAAAAGAAGTTTTCTCAGCAGAACAAGAGGTGAAGGTCTTACCTGATGATCTTGGTGGTGAAGCGGAGCCCCGGCCTCTCCTGGTTCGAGGAGACGGCGAGCGTTTATCCTTCCCAACGGGGCTTACAGAAGCGCCAGGACGATGGAGCTGTTTCCGGGGCGGCGTGGTAGATATTCTCTTCACAGGTTTCTTAGGTGAACGTGACCCTGAAGAGCTGCTACCAGAAGATGAAGCAGAACGGGAACGCCTCCTACAATTAACATATTTCCAGTAATTTAGGGAAACCTAATCAAATGAAATTAAATCTAATTAATTTACTCTTCGGGGACTTTAAATATCTGTGAAGGTGTGACTGACCTGCGAACAGGAGACCGCCGGTGTCTGTGCCTGGAGCCGGTGGGGCCCCTTCTAGGGGGACTCCTGCGACGGGGAGACATTCTCCTCCTGGGACTTTGTCTTCTACGAGGGGAGTAGGATCTGACAAAGCATAGAGAGTACAGAATTTTATTACACGTTTTTTACATTTATTTCTGTGATATTTCTGCAAAAACAGAAAAAGCATCACCTAGACCGGGAGCGTCGCCTGCGAGAACGAGAGTGAGAACGTGAGCGAGAGCGGTGGTGGGGTCTTTCCCTCCTTGTTTCCTTTTCTCTTTCACGAGACCTCGGTCTTTCCTCTTTTTTGAGGGATTTCTCTGGGGACGGTTCTTTGACTTCGGCCACAGAGTCTGCTTTAACTGACTCCACAACTGTGTCACTATAAAAAAAAAAAAAAATTTTAATGAATCAATACATTATTAAGTATGCAAGAAGAAAGAAATCAAATCTGGTTGTCACAAAACAGGTAGCTTTACATTAGCCCTGTAGACGAAGCTTCTTGGATAATGGTTTCTGGCAGGCCTGTTCCTGACGTGTCTGGCTCCTCAGGCTGCTGTGACGTTTTAGTGTTGGACTGCATCAGAGGTGGAGGGGGAGAGTCTCCAACAACTGGGCTGGGTTTACGCACTGGGGATCGCGACGGACTGCGCTTCCTTTCACGTTTCCCTGGAGACCTTGTCTTCCACCTGATCAGACACGCAGTAATGTTAGCTTTTACAGAGACAAATCCACATGTTTAAGAGGGGATTAAATTGTGTTTAACTTAAGAAAAAGTGTCATTGCAAACCTAAAGTATACCTATTTGGGACTAAAATTTCAGATCCCAAACACAGAGTAAAAGTGTGAATCTTTGGTTTGAAAGAGTCAAATGAAAAGCTCTGTGGTCTGGTGATCAGAGTACAATATTGTCACTTCACTGCTTTTGAGATGAGCAAAGAAGATATATTCAGATAACTTTCATTCAAAAAAAAAAAAAAACTGCCTGCAAATTCACACACAAAGCAAAAGAAGCAAAACAGAAAACGGATACCTTCTTGGGCTCTTTGAGCGAGTCCTTTCTCTTGTGTCTTTGTCCTTCTTATCCTGGTCAACCTTTTTCAAGGAAGCAAGCTTCTCTTGTTCAATCTGCCAGATATGAGCCGCATGTAAAATGATGTTGCAATAAGAAATGCATAAGATTTTTAATAATATTGTCAATGTAAAATACTGAGGTAAACTGAACCACCTCTGTCCAGATTTCTGCAGGAATGTTTTAATAAGAAAAACAGAACATAAACTTAATCCAAAAAAACAACTAGTTTTAATGTGACAAGTTCGATATTTATTTAAATTTGAGATTCCCCACAACCCCGAGCTGTTGTGAAAATAATCACCTGTCTCTGTCGAATTTCTTCTTTCTTCTGCTCCAGGAAAGCAGAGGGGATGCCAGCGATGTTCTCCTGCGCACTCAGCAGCAGGGGCCAAAGGTCCCTCATGAACTCCCGGGCGTTCTTCCCATTCAGGAACCCTGTCAGGTTGATCTGCATCATCTTGCTATCGGGGTGCTGCAACACAAACATGAAGGGGAGAGAGAAACAAATATGGCCATTTAAATAATTGAAAAGAAAACATCTAGAGGGAGGCAGGGCCCCAGAAATGGGGTGACCTACCTTCTAACCCTGTCTAAACTAATTCTGAGCTACAATTAGCCTTATGAAAAACATGTACAGCTCTGAAAGCAAAACTTAACATCTCAGGGTTTCACTATTAGAATTATACACAAAAAAAACTAATAGATTACCTCATACTGTATTGTACTCAATCTCTTGGGACTGACAATGTGAGTTAGCTGAGGGGAGACATATCTAGTAATACAAATGCATGCAATGTTTAAAAAAAAAAAAGTCTTAAAATCCTAGTTACATCACAGTAAGCCCTATAGCAATCTTTTGAGAAATTATTTGTATTCCTCAGAGCTAGCCCGCTATTTTTCATCCCTGTGCCACTAACCACCCCCAGTTCTTCCAGTCTCCCCACAGACTATAGTTCTGAGGTTAAACAAGTAAGCACAATACAAAGTGCATCAAAACCCAACACAGCAAGTACAGTTCCGGTGTCTTCAGTGAGTCCCGTGGGATCAGTGGGCACGGAGCTCCATTGGCTGGCTTCCGCCTCCCTACTGCTTGAGACTCAACCACCTTGAGCATAATGTTATATCATTTATCTAAATTGCAAGAGACGAACAAGCAATAATGAGTACACAGTTACACAATAAAATATATTTTTATTCAAACTAGATAAAATTGAGACATATCATAATCTCAACTCTATTACAGTACAATTTCTTTCCACAATGCAAAAGTAATTGTTTTACAGTTAGCTTTTAATCCAACCCCTGCAAATAAAAAACTAGGACAAGCTAAAATTTAAAGTAGAACATTAGCTAAAACTTATGTTGCTGTCAAAACAAACATCATGTGAAATAACTACCTAAGAATTTGAACATAATAGAAAAATCAAGGTCCTAACCAAGGCCAGTATCCAAAGATGCTTGCAAAGGGTATCCCATGGTGTAATAAAAATATTATTCAGGATTTTTTTCTTTAATGACTTGAGTTTCTGCTTCACACTGGCCTTCTATTACTAAAAACAAATGTGTGTGAAATGATAACCAGCCAATAGTAGACATCAGGTTTGTATATTATACAAAACAAATTTTAAAAAAACTTGTCTGTTTTATTTCCTTGTTTTAAACAAAAAGTACGAGGGGAATGAAAGGTGATTGCTTATAGGAGTGCAAATCAGGTTATTTCAGACTAAACTTCTTAGACTAAAGTTTGTTATGGAAAAGATGAACAGTTTTTAATGAATGTGTGCATTGGTAAGATGATATGTAGCTGAAAAGTATTGTTTCTAGTAGCTAAAACAGTTTTTTTGCTGACCTCCAGTGGTTGAAGTTATCAACTTACAAATGTAAAACACTCTCCTAGTATCCATAAACAAGGAGAGTTTTGGGAGTTAAAGATGTGCAATAAAAAGATCATTAAAAAAAGAGAAACTGATCAAGAAAAATCAAGAACTAAAAAAAGGAAAGCAAGTAAACTTCAATAGGCAGTAAAGATTTTAGTAACAATTTGAGCTAGATAAAATGTAAGCGCTAGTTTGTGATTGGTTACCAAGGCCTTTACAGTTTCACTTTCAGTTTTTCTCCAATTAATGACTGAAGTGAGAATATGTTTTTTTCCCCTTCCTTAATAGCATTGTTTTATAGTTTTTAACAACTCATGGCGACTGATAATGATCCCTACTGGCCCTAGCAACACTGACTCACACTTTATTTAGCAACTTTTAGAGGCCTATGTTCTTTTCAACAATTAGATGGAAACAAAGCTACAGCAGGGTCTAGGTAAAAGTGCAACTTCAGACCTCACTCTAAAAAGCTAAAGGTGAAACTTGCAATCAGGGGGGTCAGTGAGACAATACTTTTCAGTTTCGGATTTGATAAGGAAAGATATAAATATTAATTATACCAAGAGACAAGCTAATTTTTTTTACATTATTTTTTATCATCTGCATTATTGTTAAATATAAACTTAGCAGCCTCATTATAAACTACATATACATACGGACAGTATGATTATGGTACTGTTCAGTTTTGTCTTTCACTGGCATGATATGGATGATCCCTATATACAACTCACCTCAAAACACACACTGCATCATGAAGGGAGAGTTGGGCTCAGAGACTTTGGGCTCAGGAGAGAGCTAATTAGATGTTGGTGCTATACTTCTGATGCAAGGTATAACATCCATATTGGTTCAGGCCTTTTAAATCATAAATCACATCATCATTAGAAGACTGCTGAATAAAGGCATGTTGTCACAAAACAGCAAAACATGGAAATTTAACACAAGTCAGATTTAAACCAATTTTTACTTTACCCACTCAATTTCAGTGTCATTAGGATCTGCAAATATTTGTTCATGTCCCTTCTTACTGGCTTAACAATACCCTCAAATTAACAACAGTTCTTTCAATAAAACAAACAAACAACAAAACATTAAGATAATGACTTTACCTTCTCTTCAAGTTGGTTGAATATGAACTCTATGACCACATCATCCTCAAATCCCAGAATCTCAGTCACACGTTGAGTGATCCATGGTTTGATGACTTCTAGGTTCACTTTGGTCATGTCCACCTAAGGAAAGAACAAGCAACAGTTATGGAAATGCAAACATACAACAAATATGTAAAGAAAATTTGTAAATACTATAAAAGTAAGAAAAAAAACAAAAACCTATGGCAGCATACATATTTTTCAACAATAAGGTAAATGGCTAAATAACTAATATGAACCAATGTTCAAGTGAATGTAAGCAAAACAGATCAATTCAGCTGATGGATCTCATTGATGATTAAAGATTTTTCCAAAAACTACACGTGCTGCATTCAAATACAGCTGGGAGACTAGGTTGTCCCAGCTGAAATATTAACTGCAAAGTAGGGCTGGGAAAAATGGCTGAAAAGCCTATGATGTAAGTGTTTCATATCAGTCGCCTTCAATAATTGTTCATTTTTGTTTTAAATATCTGAATAGCCTATATATATATATATATATATATATATATATATATATATATATATATATATATATATATATATATATATATATATATATATGCAAAGTGGTGAAAACCTGAAACTGCTGCTATAAGTTACTCAACAAGTTGTTGCTTGGTAACCAAAGAGTGAGTTAGCTGATGCTAATGACCTAATTAAGATTAAAAACTGAAAAAGCTTCTTTGCTTACTGCAGGTTAAGGTGAAAAATATATATGTAAATATTTTTTATTTACTTGTACGAAAAATGTAACAAGAAGAGATTTTTTCCCACTGCTTCAGTACTACTCCAGACTCCTATAAGGTCAAAATTGCTCATATTTTTAAACGTTATATATATATCTATATATATATTTGCCACAAGTGCCGCAATAAAAAAAAAAAAACTGTACCAAAAAAGAAGATTACAATATATTCACAATAATATAAAAGGTTTGAATGTTTTCATTATCTCTGAGTCTTTGAATTTGTGTACAAAATTAGGTAAAGAGGTGAAAAATGGTTTGTTATCTGCACAATTTGGAAGTAAGAAGAAACAAAATGGCAACTGTGTACAAAATTTGGGGTATTATTTCAACCAAACTGACTCAACAGCATCACAAGCTTTTATGAACAAGCTTAGGATTAAATGCCTTTAGCGTTAATAACGTCAATGTGATGTTCTGAGATGATGCATATACTAATATATAATAGAACCTTATGCGTACTGGACAAGGAAGTCCAGACTGCATGCGTTTCCAGAAGTTACCTCGGTTTAATCATTTTCAACACTTGAGAAATTTTGATGCAACAAGTTTGTGTTTTAGAATATAAACACCCATGTTAATAATAAAGCTCGTTGTCATTCATAGCCCACCTTCTTGTCGAGACATTCTGCAAATTTCAGCTGCTTCAGCAATTTTTTCTGCTTGTTGCTGAAACGGTTGTCTTGCTCCGCACTCGTGCCCTAAAATAATAAAATAAAAACACTTTTGAAGTCAATCTGGGTCACACATGATGATCAGTTGCTAAGTCACCAGCAGGAAGACAATGGTTTCGTAGGAGTCGCCACATTAAAAGCAAGATAGGAACGTTAGGGGACATTAATAAGCAAGAAGTCAACAAACCCGTATGTAACCTTTCTAATTAACATCGGCGCAAACGTGTTCGCGAATAGCTAGTCGAAACATTAGCGACGCACCGGCCAGGCGCCATCTTAAGCCAAGGTCTGGTCTAATTCCTGCAATATTACCTACAAATAACCTAAACACATTTTAAACCCGCAAAGTAACATTTAATGACGGAGTACTATAATAAACATTTCTTATATAAACACTAATTCACTCCCCAGATACCTCAGTTCAAAGAAACCCCATAACGAAATCACAAATTACTTGACATCAGTTGATAGACGAAGCCATGACCGCACTGCTTCTAACAGTATGGCCTCCTACCTAAACACACACGCCAGATTCGCGACAAATATCTACGATATATGAACATGCAACCAACCAAACCGGCGATAACTCATTAGCTATTTGCTTAAAGCACTTACGCGGAAAAATCCCGCGTCCATTTTTGTTGAAATATGATTGTTTCAGGCGCAGTGGAGAAGGACGTGCGTCGGCCCGGTTAAACTCTTGAGTGGGAAGCCGGATGAAACGTGCGTCCCATGAGGAAGGAAGCGGTACTGCAGCTGGAGGAGTTGGTTTTGGAGAACGAAAGTTACAAAAGCATAAACTCTCACAGTTTACTACGAGTATCGTTTCACATTAACGCAACAAGAATCTTAGCACCTTCGTGAGACCCTTTGTAAACATTTATATATAAATAAGTGATCATAAACACACTTTCCCGACTATAAAATCGTGGTTGCACAATAATGTGGGGATATTTTTGTTTATCACGGACCGTGAAGCTTGGCAGAGTTGATGGAAAGAAACCTAAATACAGAACTAAATGCAGAACATTTCTGTGAGAAAACCGAGATCTCTCTTAAATGAAACAGTTTAAATCAAGAAATTTTACTATAAGACTAAAAAAGAACATACACATTATTTGTATTTTGAAGAGTTGACAAATTCAAAAGGTAAACATTTTATTTTTCATATTATTTACATTTGAATATAAAGCGTATTTCTAATTTTTATAAATTAAAGTAAAATATAATTTTGGCAGAACAACATTTTGATTATCTGTCTGTGCGACAGCAACTGTTCAGTGTACACCACAGTTCCATGCACTCTTCTCCAAAGTGATTAAAGTTTGATGATGGTCATCCAAGCACAAGAAAAAAATCAAATGAATAAATAACAACCTCCGTCTCAGATTCTACATCAAGTAGCTTTATTTTCAATATCATAATCGAGTGTTTTAAAGGCAGCCAGAATGAACAATGAGGTAAGCAGTCCAGAGTTCGGTGAGCGGCCATGCCAGAATATTCTGGCAAACAACCTGTTTTGTAACTCTAAAGGTTGCCTCTGGTCTATTGTAAAAAAATATACTGTAATAGAATATTGTGTTGTTGCATGCAGGAAACGTAACATTTAGAGATCTCTGTACCGTAAAAATAGCAATGTGTGGATTTTTTTCCCGTTATTTATGCAACTTTCTCATGAGTAAAGTGATGCATATGACAAGACAACAAAACAAATGTGAAAAAGCTTCAACAGTGTATGATTCCCTGAAGTAGACTGAGCAAGTTTCATTATAAACTAAAAGGTTCTGACTAGAAGAGTTCACTGATGCTTTGTCGCAGTGAAGTAACAGAAAGTTGTTGATAAATGTGCAGGTTGAAAAAGCCAGTGGTGAAGTATTTGTCTCTCAGCTGCCAAAAAGTATCTGCTAGCTGACAGGAAGTCCCTCTCTGGTCCTCTTGTCTCTGACACAGCGCAGCATGTCTTTCACCAGCTCCTCGAGCCCGAAGGCTGGTGCCCAGCCCCAATCCCTCCTGGCGTTGGAGTCGTCAAATCTCACAGGCCAGCTGTCAGCTGGAAAGTTACACAAAATCATTTCATCAGTAAGAATATGCTAGCGGTAGGAGTTCAATCTTTAACTTCACAGAGCTTGGGAGAAGGTGCAAATAAAATTAAGTGCTATTGGGGACTGAAAAACCTGTTGGTTCAGAAACTGTGATGTGTTGTGATGTGTTAACATTCCAGGTTAACACGTCACCTGGAATGCAATACATAATGTAACCTTCCGACTTTGTTTCCCTTATTTCATAGTAGATCATGTGTAAAGGAGCTGTTGGTGCCATTAACATTGTGCACTTTCCAGAATTTGGTATTGTGATTCTGTTGGAGTTTTCTTTTATGCTTCCTCAGGATTAGGACCTGTTAATGCCTGGAAATGGCATTTGTTGTGATACATGATTCACTTAATATAAGCTTGTCAAAAATAAATTGAATCAACACATCAATGAGTTACACAAATTGCTGTTTGATATATAAATACAAAACTGCCTGTGTTTATGTTACATTATGTTTGCAGTAAAAGCAGTAAAAAGAAATCATACCAATTGTTTGGCGCACTGAGTCTGGATTGTAGGTGACCTTAAGGTGTGGGAGATGCTTGCGGATTTCTTGGGCCACCTCCTCTGGCGTGAAGCTCATGGCAGCTATGTTGTAAGTGCGCAGAGACAGCTGGCACTCTGGAGTTTGCATAAACTCTACCGTGGCACGGTGGCAGTCAGAGATGTGCATCATGGGAAGACGGGTGTCAGCTCGCAAGTAGCACTCATGGTGACCTGTGCTGAGAGCGTCGTGGAAGATCTGAACTGCGTAGTCTGTAATGATATAAGCCCCAAAGATTTTAGTCAATCACACCTATCTTATCACAATGGAACTACGTCTCTTGTAGGTGAGTTTTTGTGAGGTGAGTAATACCTGTTGTTCCTCCACCAGGAGGAGTGTTGACTGATATTACTCCAGGGTAACGCAGGCAGCGAAAGTCCAAGCCATATTTATGATGGAGATACTTTAGAAAAACAATGCATTTATGGGTTTTGACTATTAGCGTGTTGTACAAGTATTCAGACATCATGAACGTTTCCACCTTTTGTTGCAATACAGCCAAAAACTCCAATCTTACTGGAATCTCAAGTGATAGATCACCACAAAATAGTGCATAAGCAAATTATATATACATTTGAAATGTAAAAAATTGTAAACCATCCAGTTATCTAAAACATTTTGAAAAGTGCAGCATACATTTGTATTCTGCCTTCTTGTATCAATACCTTTTAAAACCACTCCATTCTGCAATTGTAGTTGTAAATGTTTAGAGATTTCTGACTACCAGTTTCATCTAGAAACCAAAATGTTTGGGTCACACTTTCCATTTATAGATAATGGTCTGAACAAAGCCTCTATGAGATATCTAAAGTTTTAGATATTGTTTAATAACCTAACCTTGCTTTAAACATCTCAATAACCTCATCCTCTAAGTGTCTGCTCAGTTGTTTGATCTTCATGATACTGTTTGTTTGCTAAACCTTCACAAACAGCTGTTTCTATACTGATATAAAATTACATAACTTATTTAAAAGTTAGGTGACTAAAGGCATTAAATTTTATCTGGGGGTTTCAAAATAAAATGGGCTGAATACAAATGCACAGCACCTGTTTAACATTATTATTTGCAAAACTCTTTTACACTATTACATAATTTTTTTTCCATGTCATGGTGATGCACTATTTTTGTTGGTGTTTCACAAAAACATTTGCGCTTGTAACGTGACAAAATGTGAAAAAGTTGTATCAGCATAAATGCTTATGCAAGACTCTGTATTTCCTCACTATGAAGTTCAATTTATGCCTAAGTTTTTAAATCCTACCTCCCCCATCAGTTCGCCATGCACTTTAGAGACACCATAGATGGTTCTAGGACGCTGTACACAGAGGTCAGGGGCGGGGTCACGGGGAGAAGAAGGACCAAATGCCCCAATGGTACTGGGGACGAAGAGGCGAAGGCAGTTCTCCAGGGCCAGATCCAGAACGTTGTGTAGACCTGGAAGGGGCAAAAGAAACTTAGACATGCGTAGCTTAAAACCTGGAGAGACGGAAAACCACGGACATCGAAACCGACCTGTGATGTTAATTTTTCGTGCTAACGCTACGTTAGCCTCACCCACAACGCTAAGCAAAGCGCTGTAGTGAACCAGCCAAGTAATGCGGTTATTTATGATCAGTTCTCTGAGGTGCTTGTAGTCCAGCACATCGGCATACACAAACGGCCCTAAAAACAATCAGAAAGTGAAAACTAAGAAACATGTTAAAGATAAAAATAGATCAGAAAAAGTAGGGAAAACTGAATTAGTTTTCCTTACCACTGGTGTAAACATGAGAAGGGGGCTTCTTGATGTCAGACAAGATCACACTCTCCGGCCCATACTGGTTCCTGAATATTATTACACGTCTAATGAAATTTCAAACATTCTAATTTTGAGATACAAAAGGTTTGTGCAGAACTTACCTAAGCATTTGAGCAAGCCCCACTCCCAATTGCCCCAAACCACCTGCACACAAAGACATTTGTATATTTTACCTCGCCAAGAAAACAGCAAACAAACATGTAGAGATATTGGTACATCAACAGTCACTGGGCTGTGAATGCATTTAGGAGATACACAAGAATGGATGGCAAAAAAGGGTTTTGTTTGTCCCAAGGCTTTGTTACAGAACAAAAAGTCACCCAAGCCTACTATTCTCCTGCCTTTCATCTCACAAACACTGTCTGTTTCCATTCTTTTGTGATGAGTCCAAACAGGGTCCTGCTGCTAGCACAGATTGAAAACAAAGTCCACATGTCTCTCATGTTCTGCTTTTGACAACAAACACTCAACAACACCAGCCCTTCATTCTTAAACTGCCTAATTTCTTCACATGTGACTGCTTGAATTTGCTTAGAAAAGATCTTGAGCAATCGATCCTCTTACTTTTCTCACTATATTCTCATCACCACAGCTCTCTGCTCTTATTGTAACAACTCATGTCCAATGACAGAAAACAGTGGAATGGTGTATAAATCATATTTAAATTCAGAGATGTTCAATGTCCACCAGATTTAAATAATTCGGAGCAAATAAAGGCTGGAAATCATCTTTACCTGTGATGAGCACACGCGGGTTTTCCTGAGGTGTATCAGCATTGCAGGACTCCTGACTGTTCCATCTAGTCATCTTTCTAGGCCAAGAGCTGAAGCTGCGACTGGGTCGATTCTGTGCGCTGCTGAGGCAGCCTCGGCACAGCAGGCCCAGCATACACACCTGACGACCAGGCTGCATATCCAGCAGCAGTCCTTAGGAAAGTTAAAAGACCAAATGGGTTAAATTTATTACTATGATGACCATAGTTAAGTTATTTATGCATCAGAAGACAGATATTACCTTTATGCAGACAAACTCAGAAATCCCCGACAGGTGACTTTTGATTTCAAAATCAGCTGATGCAACTCGGTAAATCCACAGCAGTTCCTCACAGCAAAACTAGAAATCAAAAGATTGCAAGACTGCATTTGTGTGTTCTAGAATATCGGTTTTAAATCTCCTGGTAACCACTGGGTAAACCTGCAGGTGTGGGGAGACATGCTGGGCGATGTGGTTCTGGCCCACCTTTGTGTAATCACAGCAGCCTGTGCCTCCTGACTGCACTGGACTACAGTCTCCAGCCTACAAAGCTCCGTGTGGACAAACATGCTGACTTGCTGCGCACAGGGATTTGCATTGTGAAGACTGTTTAGCTGAGCTTAACAGGACTGCGAGGTGTGTCTCGTATATCCTTCTACTATATAAGGTGTGTGGTTATATATCCTTTTTATGAATGAACTGTGATAACCTCACTGATGTTTCTCCCCCTATTTTTTTTTTGTCTTTGGGGATAAGAAAAGTGCAAGAAGTGTATTATTATTTATTAAGCATGTTTCCAACTGGCTCTTCATGTTCACCTAAGTATGTAGAAGAACTCTAAAATAATACAAAACACCACATTTCCTACGTTCTACTGTTGTTACTTTTCAGCTCTTCTTTCTTTCTCTTCTTGAACTGTATATTTTAAAATGAACATTTCTTCAAGAACAACCAAAATATTACACACAAAATTGAATAAACAGAAAATAAGTCATATATAAACTGCATATACAAATAAAGAACAAAAAAAAAAAAAAACATCACTAAGACACTGAAACACACCAAGCTTCTGATAGTTTACCTTCCAATGTCTTAGAGCTCATGTATCCTGAGCTTTATCAAAATCCTTAGGTACTTCAGGAACAGCAGCATCTGGTAACTCAGTCCTTGTGTTTTTTGAGATATTGATGTTCTCCGTCACAATTATCGTCCTCATTTGAACTGAATATTAGCTTTACAACCCCACTTCTAGGTTATTATATTACAGTGTGACACATAGCATTAATTTTAATGTTACTGAGCATTTAAATCATGCAAATCAGAATATATATATATATATAAACACATTTAGTGCCATGATTAAGTTGGCACTAAACATGTTCTGCTAATTGTTGGAGAACAATTACCACTGCTACTATCTGTTCAAGATCATTACTGTCACAACTATTGCTAAGGTTTTACAAGCAATATTGCCAGCAATGGATAATATGCCCTTTAATATGAAGATGATTAATTTAAATGTAATCCCAACATAGGGTCAAAACCTAACAATTAATATTTACTCCTTTGTTGTTAATTTGTGTTCCATATATTTTTAGTCATAAATCCGCACAAGCTCCCCAGTCGATGCCAGAGTATGGAACAGCACGCTAGAGTCCAATTAAATTGTTTATATGAAAATTTACTATCACCACACGTATACATATGGACGTAGCTGTCCACTCTAGGGACCACAATGCATGAAAGAGATATTTTAATGTAATAACTATCTTGTAGTAGTTAAGCTAGTCATGAGATGCTATTAAAAGAAAAACACTCAAATCTCAAGTCTTAAAACACTAAAAACCCATTATGTTTAGGTTTAACAAAGGTATTTGTCCTTACATTGTACTAAGGCAGGTATTAATAATTACCAGATGTTTTAATCTAATACTTTTTCATAATAATCCATATTAATGATCTGTAATTTTTTTATAAACTCCTAAGGGGGAAAATAAAATGACGACAAAACTCAATTCTTAGGATCAACATTTATGGAGGCGAAAAAAAAATACAGTTCATTCAAACATGAAAAAAATTAAAATATGGCTCTGTGAAACAATTTTCTCTTTCAAATCCTATTTTCTTTGTAGGGGTGTCACCTCTGTGTCACCCTGTGCCACTCAATGACCATGCTCCTTATTTCCTCCTGAACTTCCTCAAGATGTCGCGCCTGCTGCGTCCACCTCAGGAAAAAGCCTGGGGGTCAAATCAAAATATCAAGACCAATCACTGTCATCTAATACGTATCAGAATCTGTTTTACTAAAGTGGTGTGATTAATCAAATGGCAGCTTACCTCTCCAGAGCTGCAGGGACTGTGGGTGAACTGAGGGCCAGATTGCCAGCTCGTTGGGTTCATATAGAGGGTTTGAGTAGTAATCTCTCTCTGGCGGCCTCAGCAAGGCCTGGAACAAACAGTGAGTCCTGTCCTTCACTGCTAGAGCACACCTGAAAGTGGTCATTGGTTTCAATGATCAACACTGACGAACTCTGCATTGCAATCTGTACTGAGTGAAAAACCCGCCGGTGCTGAACTGACCTCTCCTGGTCATTGTTGCACAGAAACGTGCCGTAGTCTGAAGCGTAGACCTCATTTGCCAGTCTGAGGAGCAGCGTCTCAGAGAAACCCAGCGCCAGGGGGAACTGACGCCAAAGCTGCCAAACACAGTCCAGCAGCAGCAGGAAGATTGGAGACTCCTGCTGGAGGCGAGCGTGGGAGTAGGCTGAATGGGCACACCGCTGCTGGAACGGATGTCCTGCCTGCAGGATAGGCCACGCACTCAAATGAACAAGAAGACATGATGTCTTGCAAAAACCAGAAATTTTTGTAGAGTTCAAAAGTTTTTGGGAGAAAATGATTGAACAAACAGCATCATGAAGAGCAAAGGAGCAATGCAGGCAGCTCAAGTTCGAAGCCGACAAATTGTTTAAGTTAGGGTTGGGTCATTAAACAATATTCTAAACATATCAAGGAGCACTGTTCAATCTGTCATCTGCAAATGGAAAAAGCTTCACAACTTGGCATTAGAAAGCCTTTTTAGACTAGGAAAGGAGATCATTAACCAGAGAAGCCACCAGAGTAATTCTGGCATTTTTACAGTTCACTGGAGAGAATCTGTTGACAGGATAACTATTAGTTTCACACTTCACAAAACTGGCTTAGCAGTGGAAGAGTGACAAGAAGACAGTTATTGCTGACAGAAAGCTATAAGAAGTAATAGGCCATATTAGTGAGTCAGCAAATATGTCAAAGAAGGTGCTCTGATCAGACAGGACTACAATTTAACTTTAAGTACACCATGTAAAATACTGCATGCATAATGCAGAGGGAATGTTTTTCTTCACCAGGTGTAAGAATGTTTATTATGGTTTGAGTAGAGATAAAAATGTGACAGTTCTGGAAGAATTCCTACTTTTTCTGGAAATAATTTCAAACTGGAACAAAGTCCAATATCAGTAAGCAACCAGAGCCATGATGGAATGATCATATTCATGTTGCAGAATGGCCCAGTAAAAGTCTGAATTTTAAACAAGGGCTTCTGTCAAGACTTGAAAGTTGTTGCTCACAGACTCTATCCATCCAACCGTAAGCTTTGAGCTACATGGTTAAGAAGAAGGAGCAAAAAGAGCTGTAGATGTAAAAGGCACGCTGAGACCCCACAGAGTATGAAAAGTTTTGCAAGGCGCTGTCTTGCTTACAATTTGAGTTGGGGATTATTTTTGTGAACTATTATACATTCACAAAAATATGATCCACCAAAAATGGTCTTCACTGGAAAAATGATATACACAAGGAAACGATGCTCTGAACGTCCTTTCTTCTCTCATACACACTGTAGCCCCACCTGTAGCCACTCCCTGTCCAGGAGAGCCAGGAAACCCTCCAGAGTGCGGCAGCTCGGGTCCATGATGAGTTGGGCCAGAGTACAGACGAGCAAAGTGCAGTCTGTACCTTCATAGCCGTGGACCAGAGCTGAATGGCCATCCCTGGACAAAAACAATACAGTCTAATAAAAAGAGTCATCTGCATTCATTCTTTAATGTAGCATGTTTTGGAAGTTTGGGCATAAGAGACAGACATCCTTTCTTCATTATTAATATTTTACAAAATTTTTGTGTAATTTGGTTCCTTTTCTTTGATTTAATACTCTTATTTTATTAATATCTACTAATGAAAATGACAAATCTTACGTTTCTTTAGTACTTTAGCAATAAAAAAATGACATTTTATCTTATTATATTTATGCTGCTTTTAAATGTTGCCCAGTTGCCATGCTTGTTTACTCTACTAAATGTTTATCAACCTGAAGTTTATTAAGTTTATTATGCAAATTTATGTGCCCACTAGTTGTAATCTCATCACGGAAATGTACTGTAGGTGTTGCTCTTACCTCTCCACACACTCTACCAGCAGGCCAGCTGTGGACAGAGCAGTCTGGACGTGAGACAGCCATTTTGAATTCTCCAGCTTGCTAAGCCAGCGGTCCACGTTTTGGGACTCATCTCCACAGGCTTCCACCAGTTTAATCAGGCTCTCCTGTAGGGCCTTACCCCTGAACACACAACGGCAAAGAAGAATGAGAAGCTAGCTCTGGGAGAAAGATCTGCAAAGTTACTAACACACTAACACACAAACCTTTCCATCTGTTTGTGAAGCCTCTTCCAGCGGCTGTAGCACGATTTGGACTCAAAGCCGCCGCCTGTCATCCGAGCCTGCTGAACCTGCTGACTTGAACGAGTGTCAATAATGAAACCTTTATCCGAGTCCTCAAGCACAACCTGAAGGAGGAGTTCGTCTTCCTTGCAGCGTTTCTTGTTGGCACCCGTCAGTGGCTGGCTGCTGCGCATGATCACCTGAGTAAATACAGAAAGCAGGTTAGAAATAAAATGGAGCTTGTACAGTGTTCATACTCCGCGAACCTTTCCACTTTTTGACAGGTTACAATGCCAAACTTTACTTTGTTTTATCGGGATTTTGTGTGATAGTTTTTATGATTTATTTACAGACAAAAATCAGAAAAGTGAGACTTGGATTTGTCTAACCCCCTCTGAGTTGGATATTGTCTCTACCAGATCTGCACGCATAAAGCCAGATAATTGGAAAACCTTACATGAGATCTTCCCTGTCTCCTCTATGGAAAACAATATCCACAGGATGATGCTGTCACCACCATGTTTTACTATGAGGTGTATTCAGTGTCCAGTCTCAAAAGAGCTGCTCACCTTTGTATGATATGTTTGCTGTCATCTCTGCATAGCTTGTGAAAATCTGTATACCAGACTTTCCAACATTTTCCTTTAACAATGACTTTCTTCTTGCCAGTTTTTCATGAAGAATAGATTGATGTATTCACGTAACAGTTATCTTTAAGTTTAATTGGATGGTCATGCCTTGTTATATTAGCAAATTTTCCATATCATTTCCATTTTTGGATCCTGATTTGAACAGTGATCTGTGAGAGGTTAAAACTTTAGGGTCATATTTCACAAACTAAAACCTCTCCACACATTTCTCCCGGTGACCTATCTGTTGTGTTCCTTGGTTTTCATGATTTTGCTCTATAATGACTCTCTCAGGCCTCTGCAGAACAGTTGGAATTATACTAAGATATATTCGAATGCACACCGAGCCTTTTATATAACAATATCTGTTTTACTTTCCAGTCCACAATCATGAACTACATTGTCTGTCACATGAAATCGGAATAAGGTAAATTGAAGTTTGTCCTGTAAATGGAAAACAAATTGTAAGAAGTTTAAAGAGGGTTGGATAATCTCGAAAGTCATCCTATCAGGCAGTACGATCCCCTTACCATGCCATTCTTTCGATGGTAGTAGCACAGGACAGGGAAGCGGCCACCCTGCCTAAATTTGGCCACTTTCTTCAGTGTTTCATCATCGATGCTTTTTGGAACAATGACTACCGGAGGATAGGAAGGACACACAGAGTAGGTTTTGTTCACACTGCTCAACCTCCAGTTCCTATGCTGAAAATAAAGAAAGATGGCATAGCTTATGGTCATAAAGTACTGAAAAACCAAAAATTTGCTAGAATCCCTAGAGAAGGGCGGCTCAAGACCATTTAAATTAAATTAGGTTACAGGAAGTTTGAACAGAAAAAGACTGCTCCTCAATATAGTAAGTTAGCATGTCACACCTAACAACTCAATAACAGAGAAGCTTGACAAGTTAATGTAGAGGCTGTCTTGGACAAAGTAGCACATTGAAAAACACTGCTTTTAATTGGGAGGCCTAAAAAAGACATTAACAATTCATTCAGAAAGTGGTCAAATGTGGTTAAACAAAATATAGTGTTTTTAACATTATCAAGATATATAATAACAGTACATTTTATTAATTTAAATGTGCTGCAGAAAGGCTTCAAACAAAAACAAGAATAAACTGGAAAAGAAATGCCTAGACATGCAAATTCCAGTAAGTTTCTCCCAGTAACCAGGCCACCCTGAGCTATACATTCCTCCTACTTGAAAAATGTTGGCCTCATTAAACACTTCCAACAATTAAAATCCTTATTGCCCAACCCTTCGTCATGGCGACATGGCGAAAGACATCAACTCAAGCTGTGTGTTTGTACGTTCTGACGATAGGGGAAAACAAATGAAAGCTAAGCAACAGGGATATCCTGAAAAGTGACCTTTCGGTCCACCCTCCCTGGCATTTTCCTGTCAGATGCCTGCTGGATTGTTGTTGAAAAAATGGTTACTTTTTACAGTTTTTGTGTAATGCTTTACTACAAGTGACGCTTAACTTTTGTTAGGCAAGTAAAAAAAGCTTGATAGTTTCTTACAAGTTCTTTAATTTGAGTGTAGTGTTTTTCAGGGGTTGAGAGACCCCACTGCTCCCGCAGGCTGAGGTCATTGGGCCTGTAAAAGAAAGGATACATCTCCGACACATTGTCCAAACAGGACAGGGTCTGCAGGAAAAAAAAAAAGAGTTGGCTGCTAAATGTTGTAATCCAAGAACATAACAATTTAGAGCAAAATATACTGATCCTTTACTTTTGTTAAGGTATTACTGTAAAATACCTCAATCGAGTGCGCAATGTTGAGGCACTGCTCCATGCCTGGAATGTCCAGATGAAGCACGCGCAAATCTTTGCACTTGATGGTGATTGTTCCAGAGGATCCAGGCATCCTGTGCATATAAAAGTAAGTTTAATCATGTTTTTCATTCAGGTGGATGCTTTTGCTTCCACCAATGCAGTGATTCCTTGCCCGACTTGCAGCAGAAGAGGAAACAACAATGGTTGTTCTGAAGGTGTGCTTCTCTTTGTGAGTGAACCATAATAGTTTCAAGTGGTTTCAGAAGTACTTTCTCAACGCATTGAAACCAAGCTTCAGAAAGAGGCACAGGAGACAGTGAAGCATGTGGCCAGCAGCAAGTTGCATAGAGAAGCTGCAATTTTATTATGAAATTTCCTTTCTCGGCAGAGGCAGAACACAGCAGGCACATGGCAACACCAACAATTTCCAACCTGTCACTGTGGGCTGCTTTTGAGAGGAGGCCGGAATAGCCCAAAAGGTTTTCCACACTGGTTGGACAGATTTGAGGAAGCGAATTAGACATAGTGGGATTAAATGACACACTTATGATTAGTTCATTCGTAAGTTTGGTAGTGTAAAAGTCAGTGTAAAAGTTGACGGCATAGTGATCAATTGGTATATCGGAGGGATTTAACAGTCTGATTTAAGTTGCAAGGAATGAAGAATAGATGAAACCAACAAGCTTGGTTTCAAATCCTTATTCTAAGAAGTCAAGTAGGTGATAAGCAATTTTGTCTTAGATCAAATTTGCAGTTCTGGACGCCTCCCAATCTCACCTTTTCTCAATGGCATCGATATTCCTGAGCAGCAACAGAACCTGCCTGGAGCTGCCCTCCTCTCTGTCCGAGAAGAGCAGGTGGTGACCAGTGACGCACAGGGTCCCTCTGCTCGGTGGGTGCAGCGGCTGACGGAGCACAACATCCTCCACGTTGGCCGTCTTGATATGGTCAGAAAACTCCATCTGCCTCCTCAGACTTCAGAAAAAAAACCCTCACAGAAAGGAACTTTCCTTCTTTCTACCACCCCCCGCACTTCACTTCAAATCACCTACTCGCCTCTGTTTAAGAAAATGAAAGCAAGCTTCCTTCTCTGCACTCGGAACTGGCGCGGCTGTCTTGCAGTTGCGCTGCTGGTTTGACGATAAGGCGTCTAAAAATAGAAGAAACTTCATATTTCCCCGAACATTACTGAACCAGATGCGGGTTCACCTTTTACTGTTACTACTTGTTAAGCTGGTGTCTGGCGTGGAAATGGAAAATAAGTTACTTGAGGCAACAAAAGACGGAAGTGCGCGTTTCCTGAGACAAAAAGCGGCCCAGTGTGATGTGACATTTAAGTTAAGTTTAGTTCAGTTTCGAACGAAAGGCAGCGAGGTGCGGATGCAATACATAAAACGGCCACCATGTGGCACTACAAGGCAACAAAAGTTAACTTCAGGCCATTGGTTTTGCTATCTGAACCACAGAGGCAATTTTGCCCTCAGTCTTTATAAGATTTGCTCCAAAACTTTAGAGCAAATGTTACACACAAAAAAGACTGTATGTAATTGTTGATAAATATTGAGTATAGGAAATTTGTAAAGCATTTAAAAATTTTTTTTAGTTTCTGAAATAAATTAAAGCAGCAATTTTTTTCATTCGAAATTAGGATTGATTCATTTTATTACATTGGATGTTGATATTTATGGAAAACTGATCTCAGTTATTCCATCATACAAAATCAGAAACACCGTTAAAAAAGTTATTATATCTACATTCTTATATTAAATTTGTTATTATAGCTATTTAAAACAACAACAACAACAACAAAAACAATATAGTTCTTTGTCAGTTTTAGCCAAACTTATTAAGAGCCAATGTGGAAGGTCCAAAGAGCCACTTGGGTCTATGAGGCCTCAGGTTACAGATCTTTGCTTTTGGTGAAGAGATGAAGACTTTTACAATGATTAAATTAGATTAGATTAAATTAGATTAGATTAGATTAGATTAGATTAGATTAGAGCAGGAGTGTCAAACTCCAGTCCTCCAGGGCCACTGTCCTAAAGTTTTTAGATGTGCCAAAGGTACAAAACACCGGAATGAAATGGCTTAATTACCTCCTCCTTGTGTAGATAATTTCTCCAGAGTCCTGCTAATGACCTAATCATCCAATTTGGGTCTGGTGCAGCAAAGGCACATTTAAATGTTGCAGGGCACTGGCCCTCCAGGACTGGAGTTTGATACCTATGGATTAGAGTATTAGAATTATTTTTTCTCTAGTTTTCCTAAATAAAACTTGTCTGTACCTGCAAAAGCTATAAGACATTTTATTTTCCTTGGTTTCTTTTAAAGATTTCAGACATAATGTATGTCAACTACTATATAATTTTCCCTATTGTGAACACAATTGCCAATATTTTCGTTTATCATAACAAATGCAAGATTTTTTTCTAGTTTCAACCTGATGGTGTAGTGTCAAACGGAAGAACTCCAATAGTGTTTTTTTTTTTCGCCTAACGTCATCTGTACAAATTTGACTCTTGAAGCATATAAAAATGAATGGATGGATGGGTTTTTATTTTTTGTGCAAAGCCAATTAAAATTAGTTTTTGCCTCATCCTCCACATGCAAATAAGTTGATTTAAAGTAAGAAAATAACTTCCCCATATATGGACAATGAATAAAGAATTATTGAAAGGATTTCAACACAAAATAATTAAAACAAAATTAAAATACAATGGTAAATACTGAGGCTACGTGCATGACCCTATTAAGTTTTACAGATATATGACAAATTTAGACGTAGAATTTTTTAACTAATGTCCCAAATACACAACCCAGCCATATTTTATAGTATTTTCCATAAAACACAGGAATGTTATATGTTGAACCACTACACTTGTGATGTATTCCATTACTATAAAATAAGCTGATCTGTAAAATATGATTAAAAACACAAGTTTATTTATTTCATATTTTCATAAATAAACAAAACATCACATTTGTTGTTATGACAGATGCAAGTTAAAATGACCTCCAGGTGTCCCACTCTCTGAAGATGTGCCACACAATTTTTACTCAACCAACTCTATAAATACTGAGAGTTTCAAGTGTAAACACAATATCTCAGCAAATCCGTTTGGGAAGTCCAGATTAAAAAACATCCAACTTGGATTAGCATGAGTAAGATTTATTATATGAATAATAGGGTGGAATCTTGGCTGGTTGAAAAGACCTCTTATAACTTCTTATAAGCTTTTTCCTGTGAAGATAAATTTTTACAGTGTGTTTGTTACATTATATTGCAACGTTAATGATGCATGAGAATGTGGCAAGCCATCTGTTGGCCTCAGCTTTTTTTTTTGTCTGCAAAGGAAATAAAAGGTAGTGATTTGTTTTGATCATCCATTGCAGAGGCCTTGATGCTAGAGGTTTGTGCATGAGGCCAGGAGAGACAGGAATTCTAGAGTAACTATTTCTCTCCTAGTGCTACAGAAAGATCAGTTAGCCCATGCTAAGATCCATTTAACTTTTACCTTACAGAAAATCACTGATTTAGATCTTCTAATTTCTAAAGTGCTTGGTCTTCTCCTGGTGCTCTCTTAAAAATCCTTTTTTCTTTCATGTCGCACAAATCTTCATTGTGTGGGTGAATCATATAAAATCTTATGTAAGATGTGAGGTTTGTGGTTATTACTTGACAATATTTGAAAAGTACATTCCATTTTACATTGGCCTTTTTTATTGGATGCGCCATTTCAATGGCTTGTTAACACAATGAGCCAATCACATGACAGCAACGGAGTAGGTTTGGTCTTCTGGAGATAAGTTACTAAAGTTCAAACCAAAGACCAAGATGTGGAGCAGAAGGGAATTAAGTGACTCTGAATGTGGCACAGTGTGTGGATTTCTGAAATGGACAGTCTACTGAGATTTTCCTCCATCTCCTTTTCTGACAAGTTTTATCTCTAACCTTGTCAGAAAAAAAGGAAATGAATCCCCTTAATTGATATCTGTGGACAGGAGGAAGACAGAGGACTGGTTTGATATGATGAAGAGGCAACATAAGCTCAAGTGAACACGTGTTGTAACTGAGGCATGCAGAAGAATACAATCTCAAAATGCACAATTCTTTAAGCAGATGAACTTCAGCACCTGAAAACCACATCGGGTGCAACGCCTGTTAGTTCAGAACAGGAAACTGAAGTTACAAATCTGAGCATCAAAATACACAGAGACTACTCTACTTTACATTTCGTGAGGAACTGTTACTTTTTACACTTACATGTGTGTAAGAATTGGGTTGTTTACACACGCACGCGCACGCACACGCACCTACACACCTACATGCATGGGTGTAGATGCACACGCACTTACACACATGCACACGCACGCACATAATCTCAGGTGGTCTTGGTTCATCGAAATGAAATTTGTTTTGAAGTTTTTCTTGACATGAAACTCTCTGCTGAGGTCTTCAGGTCCGACGTCCCCTTTCATAAAACAGCTAATAAATTATTCACCCCTCCCGTCCTCTGCGGGATGGGCGGCCACTGTGTGGCTTCTCCCTATAAAGGAGGTCTGGACCTGTTGCGCTCTCCGCACCCTCCGGAGAGCCGTTGTCAAACTGAGTTCAGACAGTTTCTCTTCCCCGTTTGCACGAATGGATTTTAAAGAGCTTGGAGCGGATTGCTCGGAGGAAGACACGGAGGATCTGGACAGCGTCAAGGCGCTGACGGAGAAGCTGAAGCTGCAGACGCGCAGACCGTCCTATCTGGAGTGGCAGGAGCGGTTGCAGAGTCGCCCTTGGACGGACAGGAGCCCCACGGACTGTCCGGACCCCGCTGAAGGAGACGTTTCCATGCCCACAGTTTTGAGGAATGACAACTCAGAGTTTGTTGTGCGCAACATATGCGGCTTTGATACCATTGATGATGCGCTGGAGTTTCTGAGAAAAGAGCTGGTGAGTTGGGCTTATGTTTAACTAAATTATTGCAACTTGACATGAATGATTTCCAGTTAATTCTCAGCCCTCTAAAACCCAAAATCTGATAAAGTCAGGATAGAGGCAGCTTCCTGCTTCACTATAAGGTAGATAATCATCTGCATGAATGCCTCTCTCATTTCAAGAATAGCATGAATGATGGCATGCTTAACTCAGTTTAAACAAACACCTTGTGAAACAATATGATGCCTGTTTTCTCACAGACTTTACCTGGAAGCATCCAAATGCAAATAATTTCAGTTTGGCACAAGTGAACACGAGTTTTAAATAAGTGATCAAATGTGGAATCTGCCCTCAGTTTTTATTTTTTATTTTTTTGGCTTTATGTTTTTGTAGGACTATTTCCAACAATCTGTGAAATACGCCAACATTTCTGAAGGCATTTATGTTTCTCTATGGGAAATTTTTTTTTTGGAATGACATTAAGTTTATAACTGCAGTGATTAGCTTACTCTAGCAGAATTGTTACCTTTTTTTTTAACAAGAACTTTCTACCCTACACTCTTTACAGAGATAAAACTACTGATTTCTTACATCTGACCCCAGTTTCCCACTTTTTTCTCTCACTGCCCAGAGGGAGATGCAAGTCCAGGACAACCGACTGGCCCGACAGCTGATCCGCCTTCGTGGGGAGATCCACCGGCTGAAAGTGGAGCAGGTGTGCCACCGTCACAAGGAGATGCTGGATGATGCCACTTACGAGTTGGAGGAGTGTGAGGAGGAGTCGGACCTACTATGCGACATTCCCATGAAAGCTGCCTTTGCTCTCTCCACGCCTCTGAAACACCTAGGCCTCACCAAAATGAACATTAACTCCAGGCGTTTCTCACTGTGTTGAAAAAGGTCAAATTTTACCCACAAAGCAACAGATGTTCTCGTATCTCTTCTCTGTGTTTGTACAAGGCACGTCACAAGAGTTATTTCCTTTTCAAGAGCGGACTGGTGAGTGGCAGGCAGCAATTGTTGCCAGCAGTGAAAATGAAAATGTCTGCCTTGATTTGTGTCCTGGTATGACATGAATGAGGAAGTATCTATGTACTCACCTGCAGAAGGCATGCACACCTCTGCTATTGCATCTTCCTGCTGGTACGAGTCTGATTCTGCTTTTTTATACAACAGACTCGTCGCAGAAACAGTAACAATAACTTGCGTTATAGTGAGCAATATAGTGAATGGATTCACTACATTGCCAAAAGCATTAAGACAAACCTCCAAGTCCTTGATTTCATTTGTTCCAAACGCCTCCATGGCCACAGCGAGGAAGGAGACCGGATGTGCAAATATTTCTAGAGCAGTCATAGTATGTCAGTGAAGTCAAGCACAGTGCTGTGATAGAATCCTGCTTGTGTAAAAGTCAATTGTATGCGGCATCAGAAACAGTTTTGAGTAGACAATGTAAAATCATAAAATTAGGCACATAGTCTGTACAAGTTGCCACCTATTTTGAAGAGTCAATGTCTATTTACCCCTAGGCTTTGTGCGTCCTTCAGAGCAGATCAAGACCAGTGTTTAGACGCTTTCAAGGAATGGGTTTCCATGGATGAGAACCTCTGACCAAGTACATAGTAAAGCATGCAGCTGCTGGATTGGAAAATCTCTGCTTGGCAGTGGCTGATGAGGTCGGTCAATCATATTTACACGCCTTCCAGCACATTACTGGGCCTGGGTGCAAAGTCACCACCCAGACTTTCCCATTCCAGCTTCACTGCCCACCAGAGCAAAAATAAGATCTTTGAGTTTGGTGTAGAGGTACTTGACTGGCTTGAAAAGAGCCTTGACTAAAACTTGAAAGAGCTTGTTTGGGATAAATTAAAGTGAAGACTGAGAAGCAAACCACTGGGAGTGACCTTACAAACGTTCTCTTGAAATAAAGGTCAAATATTTTCATAAACACACTCTTAAACCTTGTGCAAATAGTTTCTAGAGGAGTTGAAGTCGTTAAATCTTACATGCGTAGGGGAACTATTTAAATTGATGTAAACGTCACCGTGAGCATCCAAATACTTTTGGCAACACATTGTATCATATTATTTAACTGAAACGTGACCCGCCAGAGACATTTTTTTGTTTATTTTCTCAAAGACCCAGGGACCAATTATTGTGACAGAATCTTCAAACAGAAAGGTAAAATATAATTGTTGACGCAAAAAGAAATTTGGCCATCAAAACGGGGACAGTGAGATAGAAGACAAAAGGTCAAACTTTGTCTGAACTGGTTGAGGGACGAGGCGCCGACAAGTTGGATCCTTTCAGGCTGTCACATGCTTTAATGAAATCAAAGAGCTCAGAGCCGGTGTGTATTTGTTGGGCCCGGTGGAATCAGATAAAGAAAAATGCTCAGCGAGTTTCTATACTAAACAACATCTCTTCACACAGCAGCACACTTTAAGCCTTCATCAGTTTCCACCAGGAAGCAGGAGGTCACCCTCCTGATTTTTTTTACACCTCTCCCTCATGGACCAAAAATATCTCTTCAACCTCAGCACGGTTGTGACAGGAGCCAGGAGGCTGTTTTGTTTCCCAGTGACATGTTGAGATGCTGCAGAGCACTGATTGTTTAAAGCTGACCAAGTGTTGCTTTTATCCCCTTTAGCACACACTCCCACCCAAGATGAATGATTTGCTTTATACTTAAGTAACAAATGCACAACTGATTATTTTTGCTCCTCGTATACTGATGCATTTGAGCTGAAAGTATTTAATTCTATGCAATTTTTCATTGTTAAGTACTGATGTAAATGTATCTACTATGCATGTGAGTATAAAAGAAAATACCTTGGCTGAATTGTTTTCTTTATTGCCCAAAAAGGTTCAGTAATAAAAAGAGTAACTTAAATTCCCAGATGGATGGATGGATGGATGGATGGATGGATGGATGGATGGATGGATGGATGGATGGATGGATGGATGGATGGATGGATGGATGGATGGATGGATGGATGGATGGATGGATGGATGGATGGATGGATGGATGGATGGATGGATGGATGGGAATCAAACTACTGTTTTCCACACTCTATTTTTTTCTAAGCTTACCCTGACTAGGAAAATGCTTATTATTCCAGACTTTCCCAGACTGTAATGAAATCCTACAAGTGTTAGTGGTGTTACATTCCCCCACTAACATTCAAGTTCACAATAAAGTTTAAATCACCCATCAATTTCTATATTATACTTGCATTAAGCAGATTTTCCAGTTTTCCAGGCTTTATTAATCTGTTATTGTTCCCTAGAGATAAGATAAATCAGAGATGACTCAAGAACATTGCACAGCACAAAACCTGAAAGTTATTTAAAGTAAAGATCACCACAGACTCTAACCCATAATCTGGCCCCTCTACTAAAAGTAGATTTTGCACACGTGTCCTGCTTCTTTCATGTCTTGCTGCTCATTTCCTGCAGGGTTGTGCTGAACCAGACACTTTGTAAGATACAACTTGTAGAACATGAAACAAAATATTCCTTGGCAGATAGCTGTTACTGAGCCAAATGAGCAGACAGAGTCTTCATAATGTGGAGTGCTGCAGGACACATGACCTCATGTGTGACTTGAAATCAGAACAGTCAGACATGAAGGTGAATATCAAATGAAAGAAGTTGAATGGAAGCCTGAGTATTGCACCTTCCAGGCCTTTTTCTTTACCTTTGTGTTTCTCACGCCACTCAAGTTTGGCTTTCAGATATTCTCCCCTGACCTTTCTTCAGCATACCTAATGCTAACACATCCTTTAAAGCTGACATCATAGAGTAAATAAAGCATGCACAGCTCTCAGCTAACGCTGATAAGTTGTGTGCGAGTAGTAAGCATCGGTAGCATAAAAGAAGACTGCACCTGCATCGCAAAGCGGGCTGTAGGAGGACTGGAAAACGTTCTGCGCGTCGATAGCATCTCAGTTTGATTGCGTAACAGAATGTGATTTCCAACCACGTTTGGAAGCAGTGACAAATGTGGAGCAGGAATACCCTGAGCTGGCTGAGCCCTCCGACTTGAGAATTTCTGATACTGTTTACACACACATATTAGGTAATTTAGTAAAAACAGCTACCAGAAAGTCTCTGGAGTGCATCATGATGTGGAAAACTTAAACACCCTTATTTTTGCAGAATTTCACTTCTAACGGAAAAAAAGAGAATTCGGGTGGTTTTTGTCAAGAGCGAGACTCAATCTAAGCTGTGGCAGCCTTCAGAGCACATATTTCTGTGCACTGTCTGTGATGCTTGGACTGACTTCCTGCCGGTGCAAGCTCTACTGCAGCATCCGTTCACCACAAGAGAAGAAATGCGGCCCGCAGCCTGAAGTGTCTGAAGTGTATTTGCAGGGGCTTAGAGAGAGAGAGAGACCCCACAAACCCATGTTATGCAAAGTTTATTTTATTTTATTATTTTTTTTAAGAAAAGTGATGTTTGGTGATGTGACACATAAAATCTTTTTTTTTTCAAGTTTGATTTGATTGGACTTCAGATTAAAAAAAAGGTCAAAACTATTTTTAATTGACATTAAATGAAAAAACATATTTTTTTAGGTTTGTAGTCATGTGTTCTTGATACTAAACCAAAAAGAGAGGAAGCACAGCTGCTCCAAATATGCTAATGTGATATCACTTTGGGGGCAAATGTGATCTGTTTCATTAAGGTCTTGTGTGACTTTTAATTTCTATTTGTGTTGATTAATCGGGGATTACCGCGTCAGCTGCATACTGGTGCACCTTGCAAAGGTCAGCGACTCCCACATCATCACATGCTGAGAACCAAGACAAAAATACACATGCGTAGCGTCACCACCATCCTACAAAGCCCTCCTTTTCTAACTGTACTGGAACATTTTCATTTTTTGGATAGAGGAGTTGTCCTGACCCCCTTTTTTTTTTGCCTTGGAGCCCATAACGTTCCCCTTTGCTTTCACACAGCTGCACATTCAGCACCTGTTAAAAAGATTGCAGAGCAACCCTCAAAGTTTCAACGACAGGAAACTCTCTGGGTCGCTCTTCCATATGTGCATGTGTGTGTGTGTGTGTGTGCGTGTGTGTGTGTGTGTGTGTGTGTACGAGATACCGCATCAAGTCTGTTTGCAGTCTTAGTTATAATAAGAGAGGCGGATGATGACATCTTCACACCAAGCTCTTGGTGTGTAAAACAGTTGCTCTCTCGACATATAGCTCGAAAGAATAAATTCAGGTCTGAACAAAGGGAATCTTGATGGCGGCATCTGAACTCTGACATTTTTGGACATTTGAGGAAAGGTTCAATTAATTTAACAGGTGAGTAAAAGACTTGCCATGTTTCAACCTTAAAAGTTTGAGTTTAAACATGTTGCTGAAGACAGCATTACATTGACATAAATATGTACTTGTTTTGGTTTTTTGCAAATATTTAATCTTCAGCCAACTGGAAAATGACTTAAGAAATTATTTTTATCCAAGTAGCTGTGTTCCGTCTCTGATTTATGTCTATTTACTCTCATAAGGCTAAAGCAGAAGTTTCAGAAAGGTTGATGACATCATCACACACAATTATTGCTTTAAATGATCAATATAAAAGCCTTTCTACTATGTAATATTTATTTGTCTATCCGTTTTCTATGAAGTAAACCACCAACCATGTCTTTTCTGTTAAACAGAACAATAAACTTCTCAAATGAATTACAGGTACTTTATTTTAGAGATTATTTTCTCAAAGGTGGCATAAAATTAACCTCTGGTCTCAATTTGCGTCTTAGTGTTACAAAAATTTATTTGAAAGTGTCCTCAACACTGAGATCTTGAGTGCTTGTTGTGTTCATATTTGCTATATCCTGTTAACATTCAGCAGTTTGTTTGGAAAAGGCCTTCAGCTGCTTGTAATGATAAGAAAGAAAAAGGCAGAGGGAAGCCCCCTCAGTGGAAAATACTGACTTGTGTGACTCCCCAAGAGTGGGCCAGAAAGCCTTGGAGATCTGATAATAAAAGAAGGTCTTCAGAAGGGGGTGACCCCCCTTGTGATTCATCCTAAGGAGCTCTTTGCTGCAAATGGTGGGTTGTTATTTAGACCTTTGCAGATTTCTCACGGCTTTAAGCCTCTGGGACAGACGTCGGCTGTGATTAGCCCGCTGACCCTTTTTCCATGAGCGGGCTTGAGAAAGTTGGTTTATACGCCGCATTAGTGTGAAAATACGAGACATAGCACATGCGGACGACAGATTATGCGAGATTAACATTGCTGTGAATTTCTAAAAGAAAACCATTAGAGCCTTGAGGAAAATTGTTTCTGAGGGGATTCGGAGGGCTCTGAACTGGCATGTGTTTTAAGTGAACCAAAAGCGCAAAAGTTTCAGCGTTCACGCTGTCATCCTCCATTTTGTGTCAAAACATTTCCTCTTACCGGTCAGAGTTGTCCTGATTTAGGATAGTGGAACCTTCTTAGTTATAATAAGAGTAATACTAATAATATGTTGTAATTGCCATGTTTATTTGAAGCCTTAGTAATTGTTTTGTGAGCATAAGTCTTGAAGAAGTAACTTGTCTGTTTGAAATTTCAGAAAAGATGGGATGCGCCTGCAGTTCGGACTCAGACGGCGAATGGATGGAGAACTTGGACGAAATTTGCGAACACTGCAACTGTCCAATTCCTCCGCAGGCCTGCAATCCAGTAAGTGGATGCAGAGCTCATGTTTGCACAAATGCACAAATGGCTGAATGTGAATGACCACACATGAACTGAAGCCAGAAAGTGTTCACTTTACATGGGCTCCCACCATTCAGTCTGTTTGAGTAAACATGATACAGTACAATGTGTTTCAATGCGCTTCGGTACAACAGAGTTGAATACCTTGCATAACTGCAAGGGAAGCTGTCTTTTGTGTGTGTGATTAAGAAAGAGTACAACTATTCCCTCAGTGTTTTTCTTTCCTCGCTGTGACTGAGATGTCCCATTAGATTAGGCGTTAAGGAGAAAACCACCTGCGTGTCACACAACACAGTGGCGTTTCATTTGTTTGCAGAGAGAGTGAAAAAAAACACTAAACGGACAACAATTACCGTCAAGAGCTGGTTACCCAAACCAGAAACATACAAGAGTCTGCTGAAGTTTTACATTGTTTTCTTTGTTTGTTCAATCATGGTTTTGTTCCTTCAGTACACAGATCAGGTGATTCCGTATCCATCACAGAGTACACCCCCGATGTCACCTTTACCAGGTATATCCCCTGACTTTGTCTCACCATATTAAAGCTTCTCTTGAGTTATCTGTGTTTGAAAAAGTTGAGTTAAACAACTGTTTCCGTGTTAAATTAAATGTATCAATGTATTCGTTTGATAGGGGCGAAAGCACTGCAAACGTAACGTTCGATGAGTTTGTTGAATATGCTTTTTCGTCCTGCCTAATACTGTTCTCATTCTGAAAGGACGGTAGAACTGATAATTATGCTCATTTCAGAATCTATTTACTCAACATTTTCCACTTTCCTCCAACTTTGTTCTGTCCACGCAAGTTTCCTTTCTTCGTTTTCTTTAAAATGAAAGCTACGGATGTAGCCGACTGCTCGATCACCATGTTGACGCTTGGAAATATTCAACATCCTGGGGATTCTTGTAAATGTAGTTTACAAGTCAAATGTACTTTATTTCAGTCAATCCAAGTATCGGCAAACAAATATATGCAAATTTTTGAACATTTTATGAATAGAATTTAAATTACCTTATGCATCCTTCCACAAGTCTACACGTTCTACATGTCCCATGTCAGCCTTTTGTATCTCTCCAATTATTTGCCCAATTCTGGGACAACTAAATGCAATTCTATACATAATAACTAAGTTATTGTCACTTTTGGACCGGAGCGATCTGGTTAACACAAAACCAGTTGACTTTTTCAATACGTTGAACGTATTTCCTATATACTGAGATTTAAAACTTGAAGTTTATAACAAGTAACTGGTACAAGAATCTGAAAACTGGACCCATAATAAAATAATAGCCAAACTAAATTTTGTCTTCTTCGTACCTGTGAGCATGTAGCCAATAATATTTTGCATAACTGTGGCGTGTACATAACAAATTTAGAAATCCAGCGAGGTTGATCATCATAATAGTCTAGCCTACTTGGGACTGAGATGTAAATAATTTTTTTCAAATATATTCTTTAATAGAAAATATTAACATTTTGTCATGTACTTCATATATATAAAAGTTGAGTTTAACTATTTGATAGTATTTTTTCTTTACTTTTAAAACATAGAGCATCTGAATTTATAAACTCACGTTCTGTGCTTCGGTTTTGCATTTACCAGAGCGTGAAACAATATAAACTTAATTTTGTTACTGAGGTTTTAACTAACGATGCATATTTCTGCATTTAATTTATTTTGTTGTAAAATAAATATGTTCTATTTATGTATTTATATTGATGACATACTGAATAAAAGCATGTAGGACCTAGGTCATCGAACAAAATTTCCCAAAAAAACAAGGACTGCCTTCCTCTAAAATATGTTAAAACATAGTGAAGAACTGATTAAGAAAACATATTTCTAATTTATCCAAAATAGATCTTACCTTTGTTCAGCAAAAATTCTGTTCCAAAAGGAAACAGTGATAGTTGTAAGAGGTTTTATGACAGAAATGTTATGCGGCATGGGTCAAGGAGGATGAGATTCAGCTTAGCCATCACTGCTGTGTGTAGTTTGTAGAAAACCATTCAGAGAACCGTTCAAAGACACACAATGCACTGAACACTGGCCATAGGACTAAAACTATGAATGCTTTTTTTTGCAGATAACATCGGGGTGGCCATTTACAGCTATGATCCCAAACATGAAGGAGACCTGGGCTTTGATAAAGGAGACAAACTCAAGATCATCAACAAGTGAGCTACTTTTAAATCCATACAAACAAAACTCACAAATGTAAAATGCGTCCAACTCTAGCTAAAGCTATAATTTCCTCCCCGGGAACAACCGATGGATGTAACTCAAATTTGATTTGGAGAATATTTAACAACTTTTGACACCAAAAATCACATAAATGACATATAAAAGTCTCTTGCTGTTGGTTCTGGTGTCATTGTGGTTCTGAGAACAGATCATGAACTCAAAATGTTTCCGGTGTTTTTCCCGAGCAAGGATGCTCTGAAAACATGAGCTCAGCCAAAGTTTCCAGTCAGCTTCAAATATAGAAAATGTAATCAATGCAAAAAAAGGTGCTTAGAATACAAAGTACAAAGAAGACACCCAAACTCTGATGTGGAGAATACCTTTCAAGAAAAGAAATCAAAAGTCATATTTATTGCAGATTCTTTGTATATTTACATGATTAAAAACAAGTTGCTTTCTTTGAACGAGCATAAGATGTGTACAAACTCAGAAAATCGTCCTTAAGATTTGCATATGTATGCTTTCTGGGTTATGAAAGACTTCCTCTTGCATGAAGTTCTGAACATCGCAGAGGCGACATTTAAATCTTGGGAATCCATCTTGTAAAAAATAAGGTAAACATACACAGTTTTTATTTATGGTTAATTAAGTTTCTATTTATTACATAATCCGAGCTTAAATAATCCTTATTTACTGTTGACTGATTTCAAAATTCTCATAGCTCAGAAGAATATTTTGATCACTTGATATTTCATAACTTAAAAAACCAACTTGTGTGCTTTAAGAGTTTTAGAAGATCGATCCAAATCTATAGCTGAATTTGACAGTGTTGTGCAGCTTCTCTCCCATTCGCTCTTGTAACGTGCTAACGCTCAGTTGACTTCTGCGGTACAAAGTTAGATTTCGAGCTGCCACTTAATCTGAATGACTAATGTCAGCAAAAACAATGCAAGAAAAAATAGCAATTTTACTGGAACCAATAAAGGTTTTAGTGGGATTGGTTAAAGACCAGCTCATTATTTTTCTAACAAACTTCATTTTTGTCATAAACAAGACATTTTTTAAAGACGTGACAGAATATTTCAGTCATTCTTTCTTCTGCTGAAAGTTATTGTTTGATGTAATGAAGTTAAAATTAGCCTGTGACACGTAATAGGTGAGAAAATACAAGAAATGACTGAAACAAAATTTAAAAATGTTACACTTGAGGGTTGATTCATATATTTTCTGGTAAAATATAAAATTATTAAAAATGTTGGATATTTAACAACTAAATGAATTTGCAAAAAGTGTCTGAAAGTGCTGAGTATGAGAAAGGGGGGCATGATGAATGTGAAATAGCTTGACTAAAATTAGATTTTGTCAAAACATTTTTTGCTGCAAGGCTTTAAATAAGCTGTGCTCACAGTGGGGGAGATTAAAAGTAAATTATGAGCTTTTTTGTGCGCGTAAGTCATTTTTTGCATGCAAAACATGTTGTGGTCCTTTTCATGCTGCAGTTATAAATGCTGCAAAGAATCCACAAGTCTATAACAGTTCATTAAGAATGTTTGGTTTCGCTTAATTTAAAACAACCAACTCTTCTGCACTGTTAACAGCTGGCATCTGTTCTGTCTTCCAGGGACGACGCAGAGTGGTACCTGGCCGAGTCGCTCACCACAGGACAGCGGGGCTACATTCCCTACAACTTCATCGCAATGACCACAGTGGAGACTGAATCGTACGTCACAGAGGAAGCAGCATAATGTTACCACTCTCGGCAACATCTCATTTGAGATCATAACTGGTGCGATGCATGCCGGGTCTCTGAGGGAGAGGAAGTGGTTAGCTCAAAGTACGTTTGTGTTGCAGGTGGTTCTTCAGGAACATCTCTCGAAACGATGCCATGAGGCTCCTCCTGGCTCCAGGGAACAAGCAGGGCTCTTTCCTGATTCGAGAAAGCGAGACTTCCAAAGGTGAAATGCTCTCGTTTTAATCTTCCTTTCATAAATGTGCAGAGATCTTATAAATGGAACAAGTAACAAATCATGTTGCATGACTCAGACCCTCTCCATCCCTGGGGCTGAATTTTCCATACCCCACTTCCTGTTTGCTTATTGGGTTTATTTATTTGATTTCAGTTTTGCTTTCTTGTTAAAAACCCAAATTACCCCTGAGACTTTCTTTTACCTCCTTATTTTTTTCAAATTTGCTTTCAGTTGATCAGATATTAAGTAACATTAATTCATCTTCTGTAAAAAAAAAAAAAAATCTTCTTTTTTTATAAACCTATTAAAGATATTAAATACAACATAGACAAACAGAAAACAACATCTTAGCACAAACAACATGATCTGCAAATGGATATTGAAGATAAAAAAGTGACTCATGCTTCTCTCAGGTCCTGTTTCTTTGATGTGTCCTTTTTGTCCTTTACATCTCCCATTTTCTCCGAAAATGCTGTACAATCACAATCAAATGAAAATACTCTGAGGAAATCTAACTAAAGTTTAAACTGAGCTACTTAACAAGGATGCATCAAAGCAATCGGTAGATAATTTGCTTTACGGGTGGCCTAGAAACTGGTTTTATGTAAACAAATCAACTCACTCTGACCCAAATTAAAAACACTTTTCAGAGATATGAACTGAAATTGAGAATTTACACTGCAGGACTTCACAACAAGCAATTTTAGGATGACCCCTAACCCAGTTTGAACCCAGTTAACTCCATTAGCCTCATTAAATGTCTGTCCCCCTGGGAAGCACTTCAAGAAGTAACTGGTGATTCATCAGATTTGCAGGAAATATTGTTGCGACTTAATGATTATATTAATGGAAATCACCAAGCAAACTATTTTAAACACCTGGGGTTGAAATGAACACTGAAAATCTGTATTAATAAAATATTTTTGCAAAAATTAATCTTATAAAAAAATGTCTAGAAAGTTCTTTCACCTGTCTTTACACACCAGTCAGAAAATGATGTTAAAAGTAAAATAAATGTTTAAACCTGCTGGCATTGCTGTCTAATTGTGTTATTCTCCTGCTTTTGTCAAAACATGCTTTTGTAACTTTCTCACTATTCATTTTTAATGTTGCTCCAGGGTCATATTCATTATCAGTCCGGGATTTGGACCACAACACGGGGGAGGGCGTGAAGCACTACAGGATCCGCAACATGGACGATGGAGGCTTCTACATCACAACTAAGATATCCTTCAGCTCCCTGAAGGAGCTCGTCCAACATTACTCCCGTATGTGTGCCTCCTAATGGATCCAGTCAACATTTCTGTTTACTCAGGAGTTGAAAAGCTGTATTTGTTGTATTTTTCCAGGTGAATCAGATGGATTGTGCACAGTCCTGGTGAAGCCCTGTCAGTCCAGGGTGCCACAGAAACCCTGGTGGCAGGACGAGTGGGAGATCCCCAGAGAGACCCTGAAGCTGGAGCGCAGGCTCGGAGCAGGACAGTTTGGAGAAGTCTGGATGGGTGAGCTGTTTTCCTTTTGCATGAGATTTAACTTGTGTACTCAGAAAAAATGTAGCACAGAAACATCACATGTGAAAATGCCTGGTCTGGTTGGGAGCGAGACTGCGTGCCTGCCAGGAGCCAGAGTTTTTCTGCAGTGTGTGCAGAAGAGTTTCCTTCAGCTTAGTCCTAATTGTAGGCTTGTTTGAGCTGCTTAGGAAAAGAATGATGTGTGGTATTAACCCTGTTGTGCATCATTTCTCCAAATACTCTTCTCTAACCTTTTGATGAGTTCATGACTCTTTAGGATTTGTCTCCCAACAACACTTTGAATCTGATTATGGAGCGTTAAATTAAACAAGAGGGGCTAACCATTTTGATCTCAAGCACATCGGTTAGGCCACAACCTCATTATCATTCAATTGAAGGGATAATTTCCGCGCTATTTTCCATCCTCATTTGCCAGCACCATTTAACGTCCAAAACACAGCACTGAACAAAAGCTAAACATTACTAACCATGGAACTTGCCCTCATTTCACTGCCACTTTTTGTTCGCATCATTGTACAGCTTGAAATCTGGGCTCTTTGTTTGTCCACCCCATCCAAATGAAATGAGAGCAACCACGTACCTCGATTCAGGTTATTCACATTTTGTCACGCAAAAAAAACTTATTGGGATTTTATTTTACAGATCAACACGCAGTAATACGTATTTCTGAAGTGTGAAAAAAACTGTGTTTTTATTCATAAGGCAGAACTGCTACGTGATTTTGAGCAGAGGATATTCAACGGTTAGAATGACCTAAACGTGAATCTGATTAAAATTGATGTTCACAAATTCTCATTGTCCAATCAGACTGAGCTTGAGCTACTAAAAAAGAAAATACACTCATTGCTCTAAATGCATAAAATGCATAAAGCATAAATCAAGATACTGAATAAAGGTAAAAATGTATGCCACACTTTTCAGATTTTACATTCAAAAATTTTGAAATCCTTGGGTTAAAAGTTCAGTAAGTATTGTGTGTTAAGGCACTATACGTGATAACCATCAGTGCTTTACCAAAAGAAGAAGAAAGAGAAAGAGGAATGCTTTCATTAGTAGATAAAGATTTGTTCCCTCATCGCTATACGCTTCATGCTTGGAGTGCAGGAAAGTGTTTTATGTGAAAGAAAGAATGAACTGATTGGCTACAGCTTTGGTTGAGTACATTAGAGTCATGTGAAGCTGTTATTAGTACAGCACACATTTGAACCAAGTGATGTTTTTTGACGGGCGTCACAGGATGAGTAAATGCTTTTAGTAGCACATTAATTTCATGTGTGTAAACCACAGTGGAAAATAGAAAACATATGCAATAGAGACTTGAAGAAAATTGAGTAGTAAAATACTTTCTGATATTTCTTCCCACTGTTTTTACATTTAAATTGAATTTATTGCAAGTATTATTATTATTATTATATTATTATTATTATTATTATTATTATTATTATTATTATTATTACTATTATTATTATTACTGATCAAGTATAGTATTGTTAATACTATCATCCAGAACAATGTCTTATTTGGTATAAATAAATAAATAAAATGTTCTTGTACAATTACAATTTTAAAAATTTACCATGATGTAAAAATTGCTATTGTTTTAAAGAGAAAATTTGTAATTACTACTACTGCTGCTAAAATAAAGATATACTGAGTAAGACAGAAATAATAACGGAAAGATTTGTTTTGTTTTGTATTTTCTACATTCAAAAATATAAATCAAACATTTGCTAAATTAAGTTTTATTTTTCTATTTCTTACTTTGCAGAATACTGTATATTACAAAATATAAAAGAATGACAACATAATGTTAGGTGGTCAGTAAGTCTGGCTGTGTGCTAATGTGGCTGACGTAATCCTCATGGAGTTTTTAATGACTGAAAATGAGCCTTTCTTGTGAGAAAGTAGAAAGTTGATGCAGGTTTCGGTGAGCCGTCTTTGAGCAGCAACAAGTGGGGGAGGGGCACATTTTAATAGGACTCAGGGAAAACTAGTTTCCTGACCCCTCATTTCAAGAATTTTAAACCTTATAAGTGTAAAGATTAATATTTTTTAGAGATTTTGAAACCATCGCTACGTAAAAACTTCATACCTTCATGTTGACTCAAGTCTTGTAGAAAGCTACATTAACCAATCTCTTTAAAGTTTGTCGGAATTTGTCTTGCAGTAAAATTACAGGGACAATTCTATATAGGTACCTTTAATTTTCTCTTCACACTTGAAGTGTTTATGTTTTTTGCTTTTTGGAGTTTTTTTTTTTTTTTTTTTTTTTTTTTTTTTTTTACCATCCATTGATATCCAGAGGTCCTTTTCCAGGTATCTACAACAACGACAGGAAAGTGGCAATAAAGAATCTGAAAATTGGCACCATGTCAGTGGAGGCTTTCATGGCAGAAGCCAACATGATGAAGAACCTGCAGCATCCTCGTCTCGTCCGTCTCTTCGCCGTAGTTACCCAGGAGCCTATATATATTGTCACAGAGTACATGGAAAACGGTAAGTCCTCTCAAATATCATCATGACAGGAGATAAACCTTCCTTTGGAGTGTTTTTATATGAAAGATGAATAGAAAATAAGTCCTGGGATAGTCGTGCGAGCTCCTTCCAAAAAGGTTTAGAGAAGTCAAATATGTTTCAGCCTGTCTGAATTAATCATCTTCTTAATCTCCTGCCTCGTTACAATAAAGGCAGAGTTAGGAAGAGTGATCTAGGAGCAAGGAGCAAAGACAAAGGAGTGGTGCTTGTCCTGTGTCATAGATGTTCAGGATTAAACATGTTGATCTGTTATCGGACTCAGGGTGGGAACACGTTTGAACAAAAGACCAGGCAGCTCTGGAAGTTTCAGCCCTTTAATGAGTCACAATGTTTTCACATGAATACTTCACTCCAGCAATTCTGTTGAATCAACTTAACATCAGTGGAAGTGCTTTTTTTTTTTTTTTTAGAATATTTTGTTTGTGCATGAGATCAGACATACTGGAAATGTAAAGTGCATTCATCACCAGCAATTGAGCATGAAGACTGCGATGTGAGGAGGCCTAAGTAAAGGAGATCCAGCTTGTTTATGCTGGCTATTTTTAGTTTCTCCTCATTAGGCTCGCTTGTGTTCACTGCTTAGGTGTTAAATTGTTTTCAAGCAAACATGAACTTTCCCTTCTTCTTTTCCGGATCTGTCCTGCAAGGTTAATTGTGTTTACATGCAGAGGGGAAGTTTCTGATGTGAAAGGTTTTCATCATGCACACTGGTACCATAAACAATCCTGCAGTAGATTTTACAGCAGCCGTGTGATCAGCATCCTGTCTGTGGGTCTTCCTTCTTTTCCTTCTCATATCAGATATCTCATTTAAGCTAACTGTGAGCTCCAAAAGACAGATAAAATAAGGGCATGACAGCAGTCTGCTGGTTTCACATGACCAGAATCTGCATTCAGATGATAGCAATCGAGGATCTTTTTTCCCCTTAACCTCAAAAGTCTTTGTGATTCTTTTTATTGTGAGTGACAGCGCCAAAATGCACTGAGAGATGCTTTCACAAACACAACAGCCTTAGAGCTGAAGTGAAAAGAGTGCCTTTGTGTTATCGTTTGTAAACCAGCGGCAGTGTTTCCACATAAGGCCAGCTCTTTGTCCGGAATCCATGTGTGGACAATTGTCTCTTCTGCTGTCGAGGTTCCCATCTTTATACAGTTTGTCCCGTATTTTTTTTGCATTATTGCGCACAATAAAGAAGGAAAAATACCATGCGCGTCATTCCAGCTGCCCTTTGTGGCCTTGACAAAGAGGATTGCTCTCGCTTTTAAACTTCAAAAGCAACCTTCCAGACTTAAGCAGAGAAGTTAATGTCTCTTCTTTCCAGGCACAGTCATTCTCCTCAAAGTATTTCCTTTGGTCTGATTTAGCTGGCCTTCAAACGGAGATATTGTTCTGTGTTAGTTATCAGAAAATGCAGGTCAACTTGACAGATTACAGTGCACTTCCTCGAAATGTTGCTTCTGCTGATTTCTGCTGTTATTCTGATCCTGCTCGATTTACATCCATGAGGAATAATACATTCCCAAATGTCATTTGTCATCCAAACGCAGCATATTACTTGTATTGTTTTACATTTTAATCTTTAGCATGAAGCTAACATTTTTACATTTTTATTCCTCTTCTTCAGCCCATAACTTCACACAGTTGTAGGAGATTTCTGAGTTATGATGTAAAACCTTTTAGGCATTGTTCATAATTAATGTGCCACATACATTGTCTTCAAAATATGTACCAATATTTTGAAGACAATGCTTATGCAGTGTCAAATAACTCTACAAAAGCACAATTCTTCAAAATAAATTCACTTCCTGTTTGGTTTTATCAGGAATTTGACAATAGCAGGTTCCTGCGTACATTTTTGAATGAGATGTGTTTGATGAGCTGATTCGATCAAGAGAAAACATAACACTGAACAGAATCATTTATTTCCTATTTTATCGTTATGAAAGAAGTTGTAGGTTAAGATCACGGAAAGGCTCCCAAATGTTCTACAGTTTCATACATTTTAAAAATGGCTGAAAAAATACACTTTATGCATAAAAAGAACAGAGTAGCAGGATGTGTGACTGTCTCAAAGTTACCAGAAGTAGGAAATCACACCTACGATGCCTGCGACACTCAATTTTAAAGATGAGTAGTTTATAAAACCCACACATTAGATTCGTTACATGAAAATTTGAAATAATAAAAAATTTAGGACATCTCACAAGATTTGCAGAGATATTAAAGCCTGAGATGTTAAGAGGATGGGCCTGATCAGCAAAACAGAAAATGAATCAAAAACAAAGATTTCCTTTTTTAACTGAAATTTTACTGAAAATATTTTAAAAGCGCTAAAATCTGCCTTTATAGTAATGTTTGAAGGCACAGAGAAATGTTTTGGTGTTTGTCAGAAATTTTTGAATCTACACATCTTGTTAACTCTTGGTAATTTCCAAACATATTATGATTTACCCATTTGAAATCCAATATACAATGTGGTCATAATCCTATTTTGGAACAGAATATTCAAGCTTCAATTAAAAAATTCACTGAATTTTTTTTTTTTTTTTTGCAGGAAGCTTGGTAGACTACCTGAAAACACAGGAGGGAAGCAGTTTACCCATCAACACACTGATAGACATGTCATCACAGGTGAGATATGTCTGCCTTTAACATTCTTTTCTTTGAAAAATAATTTAACATTCCAATTAATTTACCTGATTACCTCTTGTTTATACTTACAATTACTCATGCTTAGTGTGATCCTACTGGGCAATAAATCACCAACTGTATTAATGAGGCTTGAATTCCACGCTAATCTTGTAATACATGCAGACTTGGGTGGGTGTGTGTGCAGAAAGGCGTGCATGTAATTATTATTACAAGTCTAGACACTGTGACACAAATAAAACCATTCTACTTACCAATAAACAGGATTTGGAGTGGACAAACAAACTGAAACTGTAACTTATTTTGTACTCTTGATTTATCTAGGCTGGCAACTATGCTGAAATATGTTCACTCCACAATGAGAGAACCTGAAACTCTGATGCAGATTAGTTTCTCTGAATCTCTGTAAGCTTATTTTATCGACAGAGAGAAAAGTTTTCAACTGATTTCTTATGTTAAACTAGATGGTTGAAAAGGAAGTGCATTTAAAGTGATAATATTATGATGTAGTAAGCTCTCAACATGTGAACAGGATGTGTGCTGCAAGGTGTGGGAAGTTTCATGAGTTTCAGAGGTTAGACAAGGTCTTTTCCTTCTCTAATCAGACTTAATTCTAACATGAACCAATTTGAAACAGAAATCGGAGGAAAATTTAATTCAAAAAGTTTTTTTTTTTTTTTTTTACGCAGGATTAATCTTAAGGAATTTCAAAATGTTACTTGGGTATTGTGGGTGTGGGAATGACAGTCAACCACAGGAAGACAGCCTGAAGTTTCGAAGTATTACACGGCAAACGGCTTCATCTGAAGAAGGCAAACTCTTAGACGTGTCAGAACTCGGTGCAAAGATCTACGCTTCATGCAGAGCGGTGTGGTGAAGGTTTTACAGCGAATGATGCTTTCATGCCAAGCCATCATACGCCGACAACATTTTGTGGTGACATGGCTTCTCGGCATCATGCGGTGGTGGATGGTTAAATGTTATTTTGGCAAGAATCTGACATTGTCTTTCAGTTATGTGCAAAAGTATAGTATAAAAAAGATAATCTAGGAACATGTTTAAAAAAACTGACTGATGTCTTCTTAAAGTTAGTTATCATCAAAGGGCAGTTAGGTGCTAACAGGTCAGAAGTGGACATCATGACAGGATAATACCCCTTCAATTTTTTCATTATGACCTCAAATTTCAAAACATTTTATTGGGATTTTGTGTGATAGACCCCTCCCGACCAAACAATTTCATAAATATAAAGAAAAACTGAAAGCCAACATAATTTTAGATTGGTTTGTAGATAAAAATCTGAAAAATGTGGAGTGCCTTTGTTTTCAGTCCCCATGAGTCAATACATTGTAACATCTTCTTTCTGATTGGAAATGTGTCCGTCAGATTTGCACATTTAAAAACTGAAGTTTTTGCCCATTCTTGTTTCCCAAACCGCTGAAAGTTTGTCTGATCAAATGCGTACACTCTGCGAATATCAATTTTCAATATATATTATAGTATAGTATATACTTAATTAGACTTTAATTAATTTAGGTTTGTCTTATTTCTGGCTGTATGTTTAAGGCTATCCTGTAATAGCTATCCTAGATATATCTAAAGTAGACAAATCCATACTACTTTAAATAAAAACAATAAGAAGGCTGTTTTCATTTTAAAGATTGCTACTGTATTTACCTGCATCCATATTCTTGCTCCCCCTAAAGGAAAGCATTTCCGCAGCACAATGCTGCTGCCACCATGTTTCATTTAACATGAGGTGTTAATTTTGTGCTGCATGTAGTTTGCTTGCTTACCAAAATCAATTTTAGTCTCATCTTACCAAAGTACCATCTTCCACATGTTTGCTGTCCCTGACACCTGACCGCAGAACACCTATGAAGACCTTTCCATTTTGATTTTTCTTGATGGATTCTCTTAAGGGCCATATTTATACCAGATGAAAAGTTGTCATGTCAACAGAGTCACCCACCAGAGCAGCAGATCTGTGCAGTGCCTCCAGAGTTATCACAGACCTCGTGGCTTCTTCTCTGATTCATACTCTCCTTGCATGATGCCTATCAGATCAGGTGGATGGACATGTCTCATTATGTTTGCAGTTGGACAGTTTGGATAAATTTGCTAAATTAGGGAGGGAACTTCTACAGGTCTTTTGTTCCTCTGGATTTTATTATTCAGTGTCACATTAGATGTATATATGTACACACCCCATTTTTCAGATGACAATTACACAAACTTTCACCAATTTCCATAGCCTTCTGGAATTACCCAATTCAATTCACTGAAATGTGAGTTCAGTATGAGGTGTACATCTCAGGTTCCTGAGAAGAACACAGCCTGCCCTGACACTCATGTGACGCATTGCAGCTTCTGCGATGCGCACCTTTCCTCAAACAAATCCTCACAGTTTAAAGCCTCGACTGACAGACATAAAATAGTTCAGTTGTTCAGAAACAGTGGGAGGTGAGGTCTTTGGAACTGCAAAAATCTTAATTGAGACACCTCATGCAAAAATATTTTCTGCCATCGAGTGTAGAGTCAGATGTCATCAGCATTCTGTGTTTAATAATGAGTCATATAGTCTGTGACTGAAACAGAAACTCTGTCACTGAATAGAGAGGTCTAAAGTAAGGCTGCAGCTTTTTATTCCATAAAATTGAGTTGCGTAAGCACAGCTTTGCACCTGGGTGGAGTACGTAAGAGCACAAAAAAAGGTAAAAGGGCAAAAGAAAGTGACCAGGGGAAGCGGTAAACTCCCTGGTTTTGGTGCATCTGTCCTGCTGGAGAGCCAACATACACATAGATCCTTCACAGACATTCATTTCACACTTCAACACAGACAAACGCTCTCTCCAAAGGGCACGTGTACTAATGTGCTGCCCTCTGCAGGTGGCTGACGGCATGGCGTTCATCGAGCAAAAGAATTATATTCATCGAGACCTGCGGGCTGCCAACATTCTCGTTTCCCATGAACTCATCTGTAAAGTCGCAGATTTTGGCCTTGCAAGATTGATAGAGGACAATGAATACACAGCCAGAGAAGGTAGGAGGAGAATCCTCAAAACTTATCGTTTTACGTTATTAAAGATTTGCTCAAAATGACTTTTTTTTTTGTGAATGTGTTTACTTTTTTCCTAATATATGTTAATATTTTTACATTTATTAACAGGTGCAAAGTTCCCCATTAAATGGACCGCTCCAGAAGCTATAAACTATGGGACTTTCTCCATAAAATCTGATGTGTGGTCATTTGGGATTCTTCTCACAGAAATAGTGACTTACGGGCGTATTCCTTATCCAGGTAGATACTCCTATCAAGTACACTTGATTTATACATATATATATATATATATATATATATGTGGGTTTTTTTTTTGCAATGACAAAAAGGAACAATACAGATAAGCGACGAACCCAGAGGATGACAAATGAATCACAAAGAAAATATTAAGTTTAGGCATTCATTTTATATTTATTTTTGACACTAATAATGTACTTGAACAGTTAGAGTTGAACAGTTATGTAACAGACATGTGAAATGTGTTTTAGGTGTAACTAAACATTAATCTCCCTAAATACCTTAAGTGATGTTGAAGGCTTTAAACCTTTTAATCTCATTAGCTGTTTAGTGTCATTATTCAGTGCTGCTGCTAGTTTTTGTGTGCAGCATAAAGTGATTTGTTTACCACTGGATTAACTGGATGCTCTTTGAGCTTAGTTTTGAATTGTAGATTTACAAAGTTTTGCAAGGCCTCTGGAGTTTTTAGAAAACAAAAACAAAAAAACATCTTTACAAGTTATTTAGACGTGTCACAATTTTGCTAGAGTCCCAATTTGAAGAAAGACCTTATGACTGTTGTCATATGACGAAAGAATTAACTTCAGCCTTAGAAGCAATCAAGAAAGAAATATCTATGAAATGTTCTCTATCAACTGAAATGAGTTAACTAAATGACATGCAGTAGTGGGAAATGTTCACTACAGAGGACTAATTTAGTGTACATGTCAGGTGGATATCAACAAATTACTATTCTTTTTTTTATTATTGTTTCAACTGATCATAATTTTATTTCCTGTCCAGGTATGTCCAACCCAGAAGTGATCCAAAACTTGGAGCAGGGATACAGGATGCCAGCGCCAGAAAACTGCCCTGATGAGCTTTATGACATCATGAATGAGTGTTGGAGGGAGAGACCAGAGGAAAGACCCACGTTTGACTACCTGAAGCACCTCCTGGAGGATTTCTTCACTGCCACAGAGAGGCAATACCAAGAGTAGCTGCAATGGACAGAAAACGACACACAGAGACACTTACATGCGTAATCAAACTAACAGTATGGTTGTTGATAGCCAAAGCTGAATTTTTAACTGTTAGCTATGGGACGATCAACATAGAGGTGCTTTGTTTCTGCATCAAACTGACCTGGAAAACATTTGCCATGACCTTTGAAGGAAATGTGTGAGCAGGGGAGAGAATCATGATGATCCTGCTGATTGAGTAAACGGAGGACTCAGTACTGGGCTGAATAAACAGCTGCACTCCTGGTGCTTTTACAGTAAAATGTAAATAACTGCCTCGGTTGAATTTTACCTCCACAGTATTATAACAGTTTTATTTACGGTAACAAACTTCTTGTGAATGCTATGTACTGTTGCATAAAATAAGCCAGTTGAATATTGTTGTAAAGCATATTAACTATAAAAATGGTACATTATGAATGGGTTTTTTTTTTCATTATAGAGAATGAATGTCTAATGTATAAATAGGGAAAAAAAGTATTTCTGAAAGTGTGGTGATTGGTGTGCATCAGATACTGATTTAAAGATTTTGTAAATACATCTTCACATGTTTTATGTTTTGTTTTTCAACCAAAATTGACCATTTTATGTCTGTTACGTTTTGTAGTACCAGCAACCCATTGACAGCAAGCTTTGAGTGAACTCAGGCAAGATACATATAAATAAATAAATAGGGAAAGAAAGAAAGAAAGAAACAAGAAAAGAAAGAAAGAAAGAATTTAAGTATTTAAGTACACTTTAAATATGGTAACAGGTTGAAAAAATTTACAAAATTACTTTTTCAACCTAATTGGTTTTCAGGACCAAAGTGGAAACACGTCATTTTTTTTTTAAATTTTACATTGAGATACATTTTTCCCATTAATTAAAAGAGAATTAGGATAAATTAAGAGTAGCACATTTTTCTATTTTCTTATTGCCAGGATTGAGAGAGCATCTGGAGTTACAGATTTTTTCTTTTCTTTTAAGTCAGACATGTTTTCCTATTGATGCTATCTGTTTTGTGAAGTGAATCAATCCATCCTGTAAAACACTTAGACAACATGACGCTGCCCCTATGCTTCACAGTTGCTTCTCAGGCTTTGAAACTTCCCCCTTTCACCTTCAGATGTCATTTTGATCAATATAATAATATACTGTAGCTGTGGTTCATGATCTTAGATTAAAGAAGACCCTCAAATACTTTTACTTGATGAACAAGGCACCTCAAAAGAGGAAGAGTAATTGAAATGAGATAAATAGGCAGAAGTAAAGTGGTTTCTATGAGACAAAATTGTTAAGTAAAGCACCCAGAAATGGTAAGCAAGTTAAGAGTGAAACGACTTTTTACTCAATGAAAAAAAATAAAAAGTAGTCATCGAATAAATGACTCAAGTTGGAATAAAAATTTATTTTGTATAAAAGGCTACTTAAATATTAAATAACTGATGACGTCATCAGATGGAGAAACATAATTTGAGTAAATAAGTAATTGTATCAAGTTACTATATCCCCCTATGCAGGAAAGACATGCTTAGTGCTATGTTATCTGTTAGATGCAAACAGACTATTTATGCACGTAGTAAACGTAAAGCGTCATCTCTGTGTGAAGCCGTTTTGTGTCACTCTGGCGCCCCCTATGGATAGCTGCGGACATCCCATTGACCAAACGTGTCGCTGTTGTCTCCTCTCCTGCACTGAGGTTGAAACCATCCAAAAAATTCGACTAAAATGGCATTTACCGCCCAAGGCACAAAGAAAAAAGTTTGCTACTACTATGATGGTAAGTACACCCATAGTTGCAGTTTCATAAGTAGACTCGATAACTGATCAAATCCGACAGAGTTTGCATCTATCAATTTTACCTCTTGCTAACCTAAGCTAACGTAGCTAGCTCGAGGCGCAGCTTGAACTCCTCTCCTCGCATATATAGTTTTGCTTAAACTCTAAAAACGTGATTTGGCCGTAGCAAAAGATGGCTCTTCAAATACAATTCCATGCATTTTTGAAGCGGCTTTTATACTTTGATATTAAAAAAACCCAGTCAATCAGCTAGCACGCTAACGCATGATGCACGGTTATTGTCAATAAAATGAGTTTGCTCAGGGAAAAGACTAAATTTTCTACCTTCGAAAATTTGGCGTTTGTTGTTGGAAACAAACAAATCAACGTAAACTGGTGTTAAAATGCCAGTAAGTAACTTTACATCATTTCCCTCTTCTATTTAGAGTATCGCCGATAGTATAGTGAGCAGATTTCAACAGATGTTTATTTACTGATAGATTTTGTGTTGTTTGTTTTTTTTTTTTTTCCTCACTTCAGGTGATGTTGGAAATTACTACTATGGCCAGGGCCATCCCATGAAGCCTCACCGAATCCGCATGACCCACAACCTACTGCTCAACTATGGGCTCTACAGAAAGATGGAGATCTATGTATGTGGAATGAAGCAACCTGGGTTTATGCTGTTTGGTTGCTCAGAGAGGTTCTGTCCCGGGACATAATCAATGACTTTATTTTTGTCGTTGCAGCGTCCACACAAAGCCAGCGGAGAAGAGATGACCAAGTATCACAGTGATGATTACATCCGGTTCTTGCGCTCCATCAGGCCAGACAACATGTCAGAATACAGCAAACAGATGCAGAGATGTACGTTCTTTCCACTATTGTTTTGCATCTTGAACGATTTAGAGAAAGTAGATCTTACGAAGCCATTTATGCCTTGTATTCAACCTTCTTAGAGTAATTAGAAAAAGCGTGTAGTCTGGTGACAGAGATGTGGAATTATTTGTGTCTGAGGATGGATTGTGTTCATGCTGCTAAATTAAGTAACAAGTATCGCATGCCACCTATGAAGATGGTTTTGAAGCAAACCAGCTTCATAAAAAATTTTAGTAGCTTATTTAGTGCGATTGGATCATTCAGGACCGATGCTGTGCCCGGTCTGAACAATACGGATGTCTCTGATGTTGTGTTTTGCAGTTAATGTGGGTGAGGACTGTCCGGTCTTCGATGGCTTGTTTGAGTTCTGCCAGCTCTCAGCAGGGGGCTCCGTCGGTAAGTCCGTCTTCCGGTAACCCTTTGTTTTAGAAAAGTTTTAAATTCTCACTTTCTCACTGTGTGTCAGCCGGTGCCGTGAAGTTGAACAAACAGCAGACGGACATCGCGATCAACTGGGCCGGAGGGCTTCATCACGCCAAAAAGTCTGAAGCCTCTGGGTTTTGCTACGTCAACGACATTGTCCTGGCTATCCTGGAGTTATTGAAGTGAGTGTTGATACTCAGCATGTGTAATAATAACATTTCCAGCTTCTTGTGATTCCAGTCACAGTATTCTACATAACATGCATACCAACATTTGGAATTAAACAATATTTTCTCTTTTATAGATACCATCAGAGAGTTCTGTATATAGATATTGACATCCACCATGGAGACGGTGTGGAGGAGGCTTTCTACACCACAGATCGTGTCATGACTGTGTCCTTCCACAAGTATGGAGAGTACTTCCCAGGCACCGGTGACCTCAGGGTATGCCTTTAACAGCGATACATGTAAACATGTCAAGAGGGCTGTAGTAATAAAATGCTGCTTTTCTTGTTCTCTTAAGGATATTGGTGCTGGAAAGGGTAAATATTATGCTGTAAATTATCCACTGAGGGATGGGATTGATGATGAGTCCTATGAAGCCATTTTCAAGCCTGTGAGTTAATAAAGTACCGTTAAAGTCATAGTGTAGATGTTCTTCAAAGCAAAAAATAATTAAAATTAATGATAATGATTGAGTGTCTGTTGCTGTTGCGTTTGTTTTCTTCTGTAGATCATGGCGAAGGTGATGGAGATGTACCAGCCCAGTGCTGTGGTCCTCCAGTGCGGAGCTGACTCTCTATCAGGGGACAGACTGGGCTGCTTCAACCTTACCATTAAAGGCAAAATTATGAAACTCAGATGAGACACGCAGAGTCTTGTTTGAATGTATTTTTTTTTATATCATTCTTCCACTATGTCTGCTTAGGCCATGCAAAGTGTGTGGAGTACATTAAGAGCTTCAACCTGCCGCTGCTGATGCTGGGAGGAGGCGGCTATACGATCCGGAACGTGGCTCGTTGCTGGACGTTTGAGACTGCAGTGGCCCTTGACAGCTCCATCCCCAATGGTATGCAATTTTTCCTGTTAGAAATTCTTTGCTCCCAATTCCTTTATGTGATCTACCAATGGAACTCATTGTGTCAACGTCAAAACATGTGTGAGAAGATGTAAAATAAATATGGAATAAGAAAATAATCTGTAAGGCTTTATTTTTCCTGATGTATTTCAGCGTTTTCCCATAAAGACACACTAGGAAGCAGTGTGTTTCAAGTTGGCCCTTGAAAATATTCAACTCAGATGTTGTGAAGGAACCAATCAGATGCTCATGTCCAGATGAAATAATAAATTATTTTGTCAATATTTTCTCTCAAACTGACAGAGCTCCCATACAATGACTACTTTGAGTATTTTGGACCAGACTTCAAGTTGCACATCAGCCCCTCCAACATGACCAATCAGAACACAAACGACTACCTGGAGAAGATCAAGTGAGTTCATCAAATGTGTTTCATATTTAGAGTATTTGTCTGCTTTTGGTCAGAGAGAACGGAGAAGTTCTTTGAGCTCAAGTATTCCTGTGTCACCCCTTTCAGGCAGCGCTTGTTTGAGAACCTCCGCATGTTGCCTCACGCCCCCGGAGTCCAGATGCAAGCCATCCCAGAGGACGCCGTGCAGGAGGACAGTGGCGACGAAGAGGACGATCCAAACAAACGCATATCTAGTAAAATCATATCTCAGTTTCTTCCACATTCATTCTGCATCACCTCTCATCCAGTTGTTGTGGAGAACCAGCAGCAGCATCTCTTAATTCATATCTCCCTTTGACAAACGTCCAGTTCGTGCTCACGACAAAAGGATAGCGTGCGAAGAAGAGTTCTCGGACTCAGAGGATGAAGGCGAAGGCGGTCGCAGGAATGCAGCCAGCTACAAGAAAGCCAAAAGGACCAAGACCGAAGGAGAGAAGGAGACAGAGGAGAAGAAGAAAAGTACAGAGGAAACAAAAGGTAGTCATCCTCACATCCTGTTAAATAATAATCAAGTCATTGAGTAAGTAATTTCAAATCTTTCACAGAAGTAAAAGAAGAGGAGAAGGTACCAGAGGAGGAAAAAATGGACACATCAAAGTGAGAAAACACAGTACAACCACATTGACCATGACGGCCAGGAGGCGGCTAACAGAAGGTGTTAATCATTTCCTTCCTCTGGATCCTTTAGGCCAAATGAGGAACCCAAGACACCTTGAGGTCCTGAACTTCCTGTGACAACAGTACATCAGATCAGAGCTGATCCTAAAGTTTGTTTTTTTCTAAATGAAAGCTGGTAAAGAACTGTATATTTCAAGACTGTGGAGATTAAATGGTTTCCATTTGTTCTTAATCTTTTCAACTTTTCCGTGTTTGGACAGAAAACTTATTTTTAGTATGTTTTGTACGAATTTATCTTTTTATTTACTATATTTGCTTTTCGAGTTGTGAAAATATCTGTAAAAATGGCTTAGCATGTGCCCTTTTTTATATACCTGGATGTAATTGAACGTTTTGTCAATTTTTTGTTTGTCATTTGATCCCCTTGTGTCATGTGCCTTTGCAGTTGTAGCAGAATAATGTAGAAAAATGTGTCCCTTTTCTAGAAAACGTGCAACTTGTCCACCAAGATTTACAAGATGCATATTTCTATACATATTTTACAGCTCTGCTTAAATTAGCTTGTGCTTTTAAGTTGCATAATAACTAGGGATTTTTCAGAAACTAAAGAGATCACATTTTGAACACATTTCTTTAAACAAACTTGTCTGTGGACGACTTAAAGTTCACTGAAAAGGAAAGCCAGATGTCTCGATTGATTTGTGTATATATATTTGTATTCGGAAAACAAGTGAGTTCTTTAAACATTTTAAGGTTTCAACTGTATTAAAATCTTTTTTTAAAGAATGGAAAATGTGTTTTCTTTTTACAATGAAACAGACATTTGAACTGAAGGTACATGAGGCAGATTTTAAAACGGTACAAAAGTGCGAAAAACATTTGAACCATAACAGCATTCCATCAAATCATAAAAAACAAATGCCACTAATGGGCATAAATAGTAAAATGCAAGTCCAGATATATCAAAATATTTGAATTGTAACATTCTCTGTTCAGTTTTTCATCTTGTTTGATGAAAAAATGTTTTTGCTGGTTTAGACCCAGTCACTCTGCATCTCTGTGCCATGCAGCAGTTGATCTTGCTCTTCAGGCGGCTCGTCGGCTTTTTCCTCTGGAATCGGCAGTGGAGTTTCAGCCCTTGTCTGGATTTTAACCTGAAAGTGTAAGAAAAAAAAGTTACAGTTGTATGAATCAATGATTGATTCAGTGATTCCTAATTTTCACGAGTTAACTTCATTTAATTTTTACATATGCTAGAAAAAAAATGCAGCAAATGTGTAAACTGGTTATTGTGTAGTCATCAGAAATACACCAACCATTCTTGTACTGTAATTACAAGAATGCAAAGTAAGAAAAGCTCAAATTTTAGTTTTAATTTAATTCCATGATGCACATTATGATGAGAGGCATCCAAAGAATGATGCTGGTTGCCTTAATTTACACACAAGACAACATTTCTTACACACTGATTTCATCTTGATATGAAGGGTTACTGATCAAACATGGGCGAATATTGTACTTACATAGATAACAAGTGTTGTACAAGAAACACTTGTACAGCATTTCCTGTACAAGTGTATAGGGAACGCTGCGCATTCTATTCCAGATTGAAAATAAATAAAATCTAGCAACATTTTCACTAAAGAAAGTGAAATGGTGACACACCTAAAACTTTTAAACAGTATTTCTTGAAATTATGCAGGTAAGTCTGAATCAAAAAACTGAAAAAGGGCCAATCCTGTACAGATCTGGAGTTTTTAATGCAACACCAAAAGTATTACGGCATTCACATGGATTTCTGCAGTAAATGCAGAACACCTGATAGGACCTTACCCTCCTTGCCTGGAGCGGTTTCTTCCTGCATGGACACAGGTACAGGAAGGAAGTGCAGGCAGCAAAACAGCGAAAGGTGAACACTGATTCCACGATGCACATTATGATGAGAGGCATCCAAAGAATGATGCTGGTTGCCTTAATTTACACACAAGACAACATTTCTCACACACCGATTTCATCTCGATATAAAGGGTTACTGATCAAACATGGACGAATATTGTACCTACATAGATACGAGTAGGATCGAAGGGGCATTCGTTTGTGATGGCTGCAGGGTCAGGGGTTTCATCAAAGAATTGGCAGAATTTCTTAAGCACACGCTCCTTCCTGAGGATGAAGGCTTTAATTAAAGAAAATGACAATCCCAAGGCAGCAGCAATTCCTAGGAAACCTGCCAGGATGCTGAAGATCAACAGAACCCACATCTGTCAGAGGAACAGAGTCAGAAGGGCATTTGTTAGGCATAAACCTTAATATTTAAAAGCAATGTTACAGATCGCACACATGCGTTTTTGTTCTGTAAAAGATTAGCATATTGTACTGACACGTTCATCTTTAAACCGCTTTTGTACCTCCAAACACATTCAGGTTCTAACAGAAGCAGACAGACAAGATTTTTGGCACACCCCTTAATGACTTGAAACTGACGAAAGTAATAAAAACATAAATTCAACCAATGAAAGTCATAAATTGCCTTTTTTTAAAGGTAATCTGTGATACAACATTAAGCTCTTTTGAATCCTCCTTGTAATCCGACCAGCATTTTTAGAAATGTTGAGAAACAAACAATTAGAGACGGGAGGTAAGTATTAGCACTGCCAATCATACTTGTGTATGCACTGCTTGATTTGCCGCAGCAAATAGGCAACGTAATGATAAATGAATCCTTTAATCGATGGCCATGCTCACTAGCCTTCATAGAAGGCTCCGCTCTAGAGAAGGACACAGCAAAGAGTGAGATGGGGTGCAAGCAGCATGTACACGTGTATGATTTGCAGTGCAAAGTTCCTCCTCCTTAGTCTGACTGGTTGTTTCTGACCAAGTGGTGCATTTCTGCAAATGGCAGAATTACATGAAGGCAGAGGAGCTCCATTTGTTCATAGATTATCTGTATTATATTATGCTGTAAAGACATATCGTAAAAAGTGACCAACTGCAGCTTTTACAGAGGAGTGTCAACAATTATGTCCATGTGGGTAACATTTGTGGACTGAAGGAGGTGGGAGAAGGTGGGGGCAAACTGAGGGAAAAAGTATTTACCAGGGTCTTGTTTTTCTTGTTCTTAGACAGGACAATAGCAACTATCCCGCTGATAATACCCTGAAAGAAAGGAAGCAGAAACATCATTCCTGACATATGAAAATCACAAATTTACTTCCAGCAGCAAAAATATTTAATGACGCAAACAAAAGAACAAAGGAAAAAAACTTCAGTGTGTTTAAACCAACTTACAATCAGACCTTCCACAATGGCAATGACATTAGACACAGCGTATATAATAGTCCGGATCTTAATCTTAACAATGAAGTATCTGAGGACGGCGCCGTGCACCAGGGCTCCCAGAAGAAAGTTGACGTGGCCCACCAGCACCAGCGTCAACCCCATCTTCATCAGGGCTCTGTTGTCTTTGAGGTTGGCGCAGCATATTCCTGCAGGAAGAGAAAGTAACTTCTAGACACGCAAAATCTGTTTGATTTTGTAAAAAAATAAAGTCCTTAAAACAAAACGATCTTTAGCACATAATAAAATTCAATATTTGAATATTTATAGAGTACATTCAGAAGAAGAAACAAAACTAGCCAGTCTCTTACTTTTTGCTCTTCCCAATATTAGTGGGGAGTGTTGAATCCAGAGAAAAAAAGTTTAGATTGTCAGGCTGTATTTTTTATTTATTATTTTTAAACTATCACTTAAAAGCAGAATATTTCAACAGTAAACCAGTGTGTTACACAAAAAGCCATGCAAGTTATTATGTACACATTTTGGTTCATAACTCATTTGATGTCAGCTACTTAGAAATAAATAGTGGTACCATTTACAGCACAAGAGCAACCTATAAAAGCAATGCAAGCATCCAGCATTCACAACATAAAAAAATAAATCCATATCAGCAACTCTGCTGTGAGCAGGGCTCTGTGGTTTCAACAGAAGAAAATGCAAAACAGCTGCAGCTGGATGGCATGTAACCAGATCGTGAGCATGAACAAAACACTCTGCCTCAGGTGTGGGGGATCCAAACACCCAGCACCACATCTACCCAACCTGAAGGGTCAATTGGTGTCAGATAGATACTCAGGTTCTCCGTTCGGGAGTGAAGGCTGTGAAAATACAAGCAATGTTTTTGGTCATAATAATGTCTGACATATCACCAAAACACTAAATGTCTACAGCTTTTATTTTAAAGCTGATGTAGCTAGATTGATAATAGGTTAGTTATTGAATAGAATGAACAATATAAAGCTCCAGAAATAAAGATTACGGATGGCATTTTATTTGGCCTGCCAGTGGTTTGATGGAAGGCCAGTCATTGTGTCCTATATCTGATATTATCTTATAAATAGATTTATAGATATAAACCACTTGTGTGTGTGTTTCTGCTTTACAACTCAGTACTTGACCAGTTTTTGGACAAAATGAGAGAATTGGAAAGGCATAAAAATCTTGAAATAGAACCCTAACATGGTACCATGTAAAGTAAAACAAAATATTATCAAATACTACTGTATAATTTAGAAATAATAAATTTACACATACAAAAACACAACAATGACGATTACTTAAGTGATGCAACTGTGAAAACAGAGATGCCAGCAGCACAGACTCTCCAAATGTTAGTTGCAGAAGCGCCAGACGAAAAGAATCGATATCGATTCAATTCCAGCTTCAATTCAACCTTCACTCTCACAAGAGGCGCTTTCAAAGAAAACACGTTTAGAGTTAAAAGACATCAACCAAAGGAGGAAGATAAAAAAAAGAAAGAAAAAAGAGGCAGGATTTGGATTTCAGGCGTTTCAAAGGTTTCCAGGTGCAAAGACAACGCCTAAACATTTCACACCGAAACCAGTCAGTCCTCTGAGGTTCCCGAAGAATTTCTCTCACGTACCTGAGTTCACCATGATGGATTCTACAGATCACAGATCACCTTCAGATCACAGCGGCGATTAGAAAAGCCGTGGTCAAATCATTTCTGACGACGCGCTCTCCACAGCCCTGGTATGGTGGATGAACTGACTTCCGGGACTGTAAGTTGCCTGAGACTGACTGCCTTACCTGAGCGGAGGCTCCGCCCACAACAGTTTAACGGCGCTGCAGCTGCGTGCGGAGAGAGAACAACAGACAAAACATTGACTGGATCGGTGGTTTTACACTTTTTTGTAACTAAGAAGCTATGGAAGCCTATTTCTGCAAACGTGACATAAACATAACTATGAATATACTACAATATAAGATAATTATAAGATGAGATGACCAGGTCAAAATGATGAGACTATCTCATAGTCATGGATAAAGAATTTTTCTGTTTGATTCGTTTTAATTCCATTCTATTCTATAAAATAGAGTAGAATAAAAACCACACATACGATGCCTAAATGCCTATATACGATGCCTATACGATGCCACACATACAATGCCTATATGTATTGTGTGGTGTATATGTTTTCTCTTTTTGATGCTGGTTCAGGCAGAAGTTATCCCTGATTAAAAAATGTCTTAAACAGCCATATTTTGTACGATCAGAATGAGGAATGAGATCCAAAGAAAGGTTTGATGAAATCAGTTAATTTCTTTGGTTAGTTTTTGTTTATATATTTTACAAATACTCATATTCTGAATCAGACTGTCTTCCTGTTCATATTGAGACTGATTAGAAATCAATGTAATTGCATAATATGAGCAGACTATATTAGAATGACCAGCTTTAAATGATCCTTGCTACAAAATAAATGATGAAAATGCAGCCAAAGATGGCTGCAAGACAGTTATGCAAGGAAAAGAAGTCTTGGCGTCTCATTGGCTTGATTACTGAATTGAGGTATTTCACATGATGCCAAAAACACTTAGATGGGCACAGCAGAATAATGCACATGCAACCTAATTTCAACCAGTAATTGGTAAGCTGCATCCTATAATCGAATAGGATGCAGCTTGCCTTTTTAAAACTTTAAAAGAGAAAATATGGCATTAGAATTTATCAGGTAAAATTGCATATTTGGGTGTAGAGCGCTACACCATATGCACTGAAACTCTTGATGCAAATGATCACAATATTGGTGCATGATGCGTGCTTTTCCCAACACCTATTCAAAGCTCCATGAAGAACCAATAGGATGTTAAGAAAATGCAACTGAAGGCCAAAACAACCTCAGTCACATTCTGCTCACCATCCACAATTCCCTGCATTGTAAGACATGCAAAAGGAACTGAATGCATATGCTCCAAACTTTATGTAATCTATGCCATCTGGAATACTAGAAATTTCATCATAAGCCATTGTGGGGCGAAAAATACAACAAAAAAAAACCCTCTTCAAATATGTGACAATTTTCTCTATTTGAATTACTGAAATTTTAGATATAAGGTTTGAAACGAAGCTTTGTTTTGTTTTTTGTTTTTTATATAGCAACAATCGTTATTTCCCGTATATTTAATGTATTATGACACTTGCAGAATGAACTCGCCTCTGGGTTTTCCTGTATCAAGTTTTGGTTTGTATTCCAACCAAGGCGTCGCTGTGGGGAGCTGGGCTCTGTTTTGGCCGGTCGCACTGTGCACGCTCCCTTTTACTGCGCATGCTCTGTGTGTCTTTCCTATCCCAGGTTTGACCCTGACCACTATTTCCTCCGCACCGCTACTCTCTATAAAGTGCCCATGCTTTCCTCACGCAGTCTCTTTCCCCGGCCGCAAAACGACCGTGAGTGTCCAACTCACCGTCATAGGAAAAAAAAAAAAAAAAAACTTAAAATAAAAACGCATAAAAAAATATAAAAATCTACAAAATCTAAATAAAAACAAACGCAGAGCTACTTAAACAGAAACCTTTTTTTTAAATAAAAAAAATAGCAAAATTAAAAAAATATGTACAAACAGAGGTGGGATTTTTAAAGAAGTTCTCCAGGTTTTATCCTAAGAAGCTGGATTTGCGGAAGCTCTTATAATAATCGGTGGGGGGGAAACTGAGGTACGGTGAAGAACCGGGTTGTTGACTGTTTCGGGACAATTTCACCTAATTACGTATAGGCTATATTTGCATTCGGGGGGAAACTCTTTAAGAAATGAACACCGCGACGGGGAGTTATCCGATGGCTTCTCTCTACGTTGGCGACCTGCACCCAGACATAACGGAGGCTATGCTGTACGAGAAGTTCAGCCCCGCCGGACCGGTGCTCTCCATTCGGGTCTGCCGAGACATGATCACCCGACGCTCCCTCGGATATGCTTATGTGAACTTCTCTCAGCCCGCTGACGGTAAGGAGTGACTCAGTGCAGTGTGAGCATGGCTTAAAAAAGCAAAATAAATAAATACATTTGCATGTTTTCATGCTTATAATGAATGTAAATATGTATTTTTTTTATTTAAAGGTAGTTTGTTGCACTCTTATTTGGGGCTTTCTTGCATTTTGTAAAAAAGAAAAAAAAACAATAAAAACGTTTACGTAATTATTCTAGAATTTTTTTTTTACACCAAGTAATTAGCTATTTAAATGGACATCTTCTCTAAGCAGGAAGAAAAAACCTCAAGCACAGCAGAACCTCCCTGGATCTGTCTGCAACAATCTTTTATTGTAGATTGTTTATTCTGTTTGGATGAAATCTTGCAACTTTTCCTTTTTAAAGAGGTTTGATGGCACTACGTTATAAAATTAAAGTAGGAACTTTATAATGTTTATGCTTTATAAAGTATGAACCCTGTAATGATGATTTTATAAAGTTATAATAGGTAGGTTGCAAACAGCCTACCTGGTACTTCTCAGTATTCAGATGGATACCTGGTACTTTCCCAAAATATTTCCTTTCCAGAACAAATTTGCACTGATCCTAAAACATTACGTGTTCGAAATGTCCAGAAAGTACTTGCTAACTTTTAGAAATTTAAAATTTGTAAATTTCAGGAAAATACCTTGTAAGTTTTGGAAAACATGCACTATTATGTGATAGAATTAAATAACTAATAGTACAACATTAGTCGCTAATAAATGATAGAAAAATCTCAATTAGGAGATGGACAATTATTCAAGCACTTTTGAGGTTAAGAAGATAAAGAGTCTGCATGTTTCAAGATGACATTTATTGTTTACAGTTAATTATTGAGCATGTCAATTTTTTTTTGAACATTCATTTCTTTTTAGTGAGAAGGTCTGATACAGCTTCTTCTCTGAATATTGGGGCAAAATGTAACAAGGTTTCAATAATATGGACAAATGGTAGGAGGCAGGTTGGGCTAATGTTCGCATGGCACTCCAAAACCCAAATGCAGGAGTTAATTTCTGGTATTTGATAATGATTTATACATGAAGAGCGTTTGGGTTGGTGGTGTCAGGAATTGAACCATAATCACAATAGTCAGACGTTCGGAATAAATAAATACAAAAATATATAAATACATGTATAATTATTCTAACTTACTGAAAAATTTACTCTGCTATCTTAAACCTAGTTAAAAAAAATTATATAACACTGCCCAGCTGGGACAACCACCCCTCCCCCTTTGTGACACCACTGGAGTATTGATATCTTCAAACTGACATAATTAAAAAATACCTTTACAACAAGTTTAGCATTTTATGATTTGAGTTAAGTAAAATTGTCTGCATAAACAAATGTATCAGCAAATGTCTGTAGGATTAGATTATATCAGGCACAGAGAGGAAAGCTAGCAGGTGTTGAGGTTGCCTTTAGGGTCTTGGTGACACTGTCTACATTGTGTGAACTTTTCTCCTGTTGTATCAACACAAAACACCTGTGACAGCTTATCCACGCTTGAGTTTGTGACTCAAGCCCACCAGAGATGGATGACGACAGACTTGTTTCCTGGAAGTCGCTTGGCAGTGAGCAAGCCCCGAATGAGTTATGCTGCAGGTTGTATGTGTTGGGTGTGTAAATAGATTTCAGGATTCGTTTGTGTGAATATGAACAAATGGGCTGATATTCCTATTCAGAACCAGTTGATTTAGGAGAATATTTGCAAACAAAAAAGTAGTAGATGTAATTTCAGGTTGTTTTCCCTTGTGCCGTTTCTCATCGGAGTGGTTGTTGTTAAATGTTTCTCTTCCCCATCAATGGTGAAGAACGCTCTACTCTCACTCCATGCCAGCACACATGCCTCACAGGACCCCTCTCTAAATATAGCTCTGAGCAGCCCAAAATGTGCCTGCCGTATAACACTTGAGACAAACAGTTACTGGTTATTAAAGATTGATTATACCTGCTGATTGACTAAATGAACACATTAGTCCACCAGCTCTTGATCTACAATTTCCATTCAGAATCTTCCAGAAGTCCCTGTGATGCCACCCTCTGCGAGCACACTGGCTGGGAAGTCCAATTGTGAGCCAAACTGCTGATGCCAGCAGACGCAAGGGAGCTCCGTTTTGTTTACCAGACACTTTCAGCTGGAGAGCCCCTGTGTGTGTGCATGCGTGTGTGTATGCGTGTGTGTAGCTTCTGAACAAAAGGGAATGTTTAGCACGGGAGCCCACATTGACATGGGAGGTGAAGCAAAAGATAGCCACAGATTGATGTTACTGGGCGGACAGAGCAATGGTCAATGACTGCACTGAGAAAAATCTAAATGAAAACATATTTGTTCATCACTGTATGAGCTGAAAGTCCTGCTTTGACTTCAAGGTATGTGGTTTGTCCAAAAAGAAAGACATGTGCTGCGAGCTTTCCGACTGCAGCTGCCCCTCACTCGTCCCAGCTGCTGGCAGATAACTCATGAGCCGCATGCTTCACTGCTGTGTCTTTAGCAGCAGGTTTGCAGCCGGGATTCTCCACAGTGAGAGAAAAGAAAGGCAAAATGTTTTTAAATTATAACCTTATGATTATTGTTGCACCAAATGACTGGTACAATGGAAGCAGCGCATTCAATTTACATTGTCTATATTGTGCCGTTCAAAAGTACTCATGACTCGTGAACTTTTGCAGGTTTCAGCCTCAAACTACAATTTTTTTTTGAAGAGGTCTGTTACAGAGCGTCTTGAAGTCCAAATAAGAGATCAGACAAGTCAGGGATAATGTTGTAAAGATATTAAAAGCATGGTTAAATGCAACTTGCTAAGCCTTTGACAACTCATGAAAATGTTTCAAGTATTGTCTGGAAATGGAAAGAGTATGGGACAAAAACAGACTGTTCAGTTCCAGAACGTTCCAATATGTTTTTTAAGTAAACATCTATGTAAAAAGTAGCAAAACTTGACCTTTTCCTTCACTTCTTCCTAGCGGAGAGAGCCCTGGACACCATGAACTTTGACGTGGTGAAAGGGAAGCCAATCAGGATCATGTGGTCCCAGAGAGATCCGTCACTCAGGAAGTCCGGCGTGGGCAATGTTTTCATCAAGAACCTTGACAAGTCCATCGACAACAAAGCTCTGTACGACACCTTCTCTGCCTTCGGCAACATCTTATCCTGCAAGGTAGAGTCTTCCTAAAAGTAAATATTTATTTATTATCTGTATTTGGATTAAGTCAATCAGTGTTGGGTTTACGCAATGTAGAAATGTGATCCAAGTTTTTCTGTTATCAGTAAGAACACTTTTACAATTTTTTGGTTTGTTTTTAGGGTAAAGGACACAGATAAAAAAAAACCTGACTTTTATCTTTGTTCCTTAATGGACTACCAACACATTCCAAATACATTTCTGGTTTAGTTCAGTTTTCTGGTTATTTGTTTAATAATATTTTATAATGTTTTTCTTAGCATCAAGAGGACCAAACTATATCTGTCTGAAGGGGAATTTGAAACAAAGAACATGAAACTCCAGTTCAAAACATATTTTTCAATAAGTTCAGTGAAAAAGCCGAGTTTCAAATATAACTAGTGTCACATAATGGGGAAATATGGATACAAAGTAAAAACTGTTACATCAAGGTTGTACTGTAGCAAAAGAAACTAATAGAGAGTCTAATAAAATAGACTACAAATGGGAGCACTCAAAACCTCCAAGCTTGCACATAAAGATTGTACAAAGCGATCACAAAGTATGTAAATTGTAAAAAGCCATGCTTACTGTTTCCTAGCTCTCCTCTAGGCTAACTGAGTGCAGCTTTGCAAAGTAGTGCTAAAGCATCTCATACAATTATCCTTCCAAATTCTTCCGTCTGCGCTTTAAAGCTTGAGAGCTGTCTACATTCCTGAAGACATTATACCCCTGTTCACCTTTCCAAGGTGGTGTGTGATGAAAATGGATCAAAGGGCTACGCGTTTGTCCACTTCGAGACGCAGGACGCTGCAGATCGCGCCATTGACAAGATGAACGGCATGCTTCTGAATGACCGCAAGGTGTGAGTGTCTGATCAATCCCTTTCTTTTTTTTTAAACCATTACCATGAGCTTGTCTAAGTGAATTATACATGTTATCAACCCCAATTAGAGTTCCAGGTGTCAAGAGTTTTGTGTGTGTTGACGTTATGATGTTATTCACTTTGCCTTGCAGAAGTTCACAGTCATTGAACTTCATTGCATTTGTCATGCTGAATCAAACTCAAACTTCAATGTATGTTATTCAGATTGCTTGTGATCCACCAACATGAAGCAAATAATACATGATTTTCAGTTTTTCAATTTTTCAATTTTTTTTTACAGATGCAAGTCTGAAACATGTAGTACAGTATGTATGTGTATTAACCTGTTTCACTCAACTCCTCCATATAGGTCAGATTTTTGGACTGCAAGGCTTATTATGGGTAAGAAGATATTCTAGGTTATTCATTATGTTGTTTCTTATGAAAAGCACCATTCTCTGTGCAGTTCTGTCGAGAGGCCCCTGAGCATTCCCCAAAAACAATTTAGCCTTCTTTTTCAGTTTGCTGAGCTCCTTTTAGTCTCTGATGGTAGAACAGATTGTACTCTCCACTGCAGACTTAGAGAAGAGCTGCACCATCTTGCAGCAAACCCTAAAAGATAGATGCTTCCTCAACAATTACAGCTTTTTCTGTTCTTATCTAAGTAGACTTCACCACTGGCAGTTCTACTTCCATGTTGAATATAAATGCATGACTCATTTTTGTTTACATTTTTGTAAAGATGCAACAGACTGGCGTTCTGTCCAGGGTGAACCCCGCCTCTCACCTGGAATGTTAGCTGGAGATAGGCACCAGCACCCCTCCTGGCCACCCTCGGGACAAGGGTGTTAGAAAATGGACGGATGGATGTTTGTAAAGAAAATAAGAACAAAAACGTAATTGAGATAAGCTCATTTTCTTTTCACAGTGCAGCTTTGCACCAACCATATTGTGTTGGTGTAAATCCCAGTGAGATCCATTGAAGTTTGAGTTTGTTACCTAATAAAATATGGAAATGTTCAGTGATTATGAATGCATCTGCAGGGCATTGATTTTTATTCCTGCATTTCTAAACATGAGTGAACTGACCTGATATGCTTTTTTGTTTGAGTTGGTGACCGCAAGTTTGTGTGAAAACATATTGACTAATACATTCATCATTTATTCCCTTCCAAAATGAGAAATAACCAACTAAAAGCTCTTTCCCACCAGAGACATTCGTTGTTCCCTTATTGTCCACTTGCTGGTCATTCATCTTAGAGTGTGAGTGTGTGTCTGCGTGTGTTTTAGTGATGGATCGAATGCAGATATGCAATACAGGATGGCTGAAGGGGAGAGGTCCTCATAACCAGGTAGATAAGATTGTTTAGCCTGCATCTAATTTAAATTTAAACTTGTGAGAGTTTTCCTCAAGCTCTCTCCATCCACCTCCTCATCATGTTTTGGATCAAGACCTTGACATGGTTATGTCTAGCATGCCATCATTTATGCTTGCCTTTGGATGCTGGATGTGTTTTCTTTTCTTTTCTTTTTTTTCACAGTCAACCCTGAGAATGAAGAGTCTCACAATAAAATCTTGGATTTAGTTTGTCCAATGGATGTTGTCCGTGTTAATAAAAAAACAACAACAAAGAGACGGGGCCTGGTGTATGTCTCAGGATTGTTGAGACTATTTTACAAAGGCGCGTTTTGCTTCTCATGTTGCTTGTTCAGGTTTGTGGGTCGGTTTAAATCTCGAAAAGAACGGGAGGCTGAACTCGGCGCCAAAGCCAAGGAGTTTACCAATGTTTACATCAAGAACTTTGGTGACGACATGGACGACGAACGACTGAAGGAACTTTTTGAAAAACATGGTAAATTGACACATACAAGCACTTTGCAAGCTGTTTTAACTGTTGTTAGCTTGCACCCAAATATGTCTGAGATTAAACATGATAAACCAACACAAAGTGATACGACTATGAAATGGACTAATAGAGAGTCTAAAAAAATAGACTACAAATGAGAGCACCAATAAAACTGGTTTTAAATCCATGGTTTAGATTTTATTTTCAAGTCAAGGTGGGAGAATCTGTTGACAGGAAAACTTTTAGTTGTGTACTTTACAAATCCAGACTTTGTGGAAGAGGTATGTTATTGCAGAAAAGGTGGGTTTCAAATGTTCTGGCTCAGAGGGCTGTAAAAAATGCACACCACATTTTCAGACTGTTGTTTGCAACATTAAAATAGCTATGCAAGAATTTTTTTTCATAATGTCCTACTTTTTGTTGCCAATCATGTTAAAAACCAAGAAAATACAGTAAAATTTGTTTCACTTCCTCTGTCCCACATTTGTAGGTAAAACCCTGAGTGTGAAAGTGATGGCAGATTCCACCGGAAAATCTAGGGGTTTTGGGTTTGTTAGCTTCGAGAAACACGAGGATGCTAACAAGGTATTTTATATTACCAGGGATCCTTAGAGGCTATGCTTGATTTTGGAAATGTTCTCACTTAAGTGTTTGTTCATCCGAAAGGCTGTGGAGGAGATGAATGGCACTGAGCTGAATGGTAAGACCGTCTTTGTGGGCAGAGCTCAGAAGAAGATGGAGCGGCAGGCGGAGCTGAAGAGGAAGTTTGAGCAGCTCAAACAAGAACGAATCAGTCGGTATCAGGTGAGCTTCCTCACATATTCATGTCAGGAACAAAAGTTGAACTGTCTTTTAATTGAGTTCTAGAGCTTTGTTTCAGGATCTACAGGTCTGAGGTACCATGTCAAGGTTTTTATGATTGCACGACTAGAAAAACTATGAACATTTGTTGATTTGAAGGGGTTACTTGGAGAAGGGGTCTTTTATTCTAAGATCAATATTTCAGCACAACTTGTTTTTTCATATTTGCATTTGATCATAAAGGGAAACAATGAAATATTGTTGCAAAAAGAGTAAATGTGAAACGTGATTTGCTATGGAAAACAACAAAGTTATTATCAAAGGTGGCTCTACAAGCTTTGCGATTATGAGGTGAATTTAGTATTAAACACAAGTTTTCCATTTTGGATGCATCTGTATTCAATAAATATGATACTGTGTGTTGTGTTTTTTGTACACTTGATTTTAGATTCAACTAAATGCTGCTTTTACCGACTTTACATTCAAATATCTGAAACTGAAATGTGAAATTCTTTCATCAGGGAGTGAATCTTTACATAAAAAACCTTGACGACACGATCGATGATGAAAAATTGCGTAAGGAGTTTTCGCCATTTGGCTCCATTACAAGTGCTAAGGTGAAAAAAGCATCTAAACAGATCATTACACCTTGACTGAAACGAATCTGCATTGCACATGTGTGTTTAGAACCCTTGTTTATTCATTAGGTGATGTTAGAAGAAGGCCGTTCAAAGGGCTTCGGCTTCGTCTGCTTCTCTTCTCCTGAGGAGGCCACCAAGGCTGTGACAGAAATGAACGGACGTATCGTTGGCTCTAAACCTCTGTACGTCGCTCTTGCTCAGCGCAAAGAGGAGCGTAAAGCTCACCTCACCAACCAGTACATGCAGCGTATTGCTGGCATGAGGGCCATGCCGGCTAATGCCATCATTAATCAGTTCCAGCCCACAAGTGGCTACTTCATGCCCGCTGTGCCCCAGGTAAGGGAATCACTTTCAGAATAGATAAATTAAGGAGAATGAGCCGATTTGATGTAAGGAAAAATTGTCGTACTACTTCAGAAAATCCTGCAACAAATAAAAGTTTCATAATAGTTTTGTGCATGTATTGTGGTTAAAAATGTAAATTGCCTACATATTTACTTTTTATTGCTAAGCATTGCATTGGAATGCAAATTAAAGTTGGACATCTTTGCAGCAAAATAGTGAGACATGTCCCGTTTGATCAGAAGAAGTAGAGGTCCATGTCATGGTGGACGAGGGGCAGACATTCACAGTTCACAGTGTTAACAGTAAAGTTATTAGTTGTACACTTCACAAATTTAGCCTTTATGGAGGAGTTTTTCTCAAAGGAAACAAGCATTAATAACAGTCTGCACTGGTGAAAGCAGACACAACCTGTGCATTGTGCAAGAAAATTCTTTAGCTGGAAAACGCCTAAATATAATATTGTGAGCATTTAAAAAGAAAACAAATAACATTGCACATCATCCTGAACACACCATCCCTAAAGAGAAATATGGTGGCAGTAGCACAAGCTGTGGGAATATTTATTGTTGCGCAGAGACAGGAAAGCTGGTCAGATTTAAGAGCTGGATGGATAGAGATAAATACAGGGCAAGCATGGGAGACAATATCTTTGAGATTGCTAAAGACTTGAGACTGGGAAGGAAGATTACATTCTAGTAGGATAACAACCCCACATGCACAAGCATGCTTAGATCAGAGCATGTTTGTGTTAGAATAAACCAATCAAATCCACATGAATCCACCTGAAAATCTATTTCAAGAGTTGACAATTGATGTTCACAGACTCTCTCCATCCAATATGAATATGATGAAGCTATTTTCCTACACAAATTGGAAAACATTTCAGTCTCTAGGTGTAAGAACCTGATAAGAGACGTATCCCCCAATAACTGCTGCCTTAATTCCTTTCTTGCCCTTTTAGGCCCAGAACAGGACCACATACTATGCACCGAACCAGTTGGCTCAGATGCGGCCCAACCCACGGTGGCAGCAACAAGGTGGTAGAGGTCAAGGTGAGTATTTTGTGTCTCTGTAACATTCAAGTAAACATTCAACACAGTGTAGAAATACTTTGCCTCTTCGAACTCTGCTTGTGTTGATCCCAGGCGGTTTCCAAGGAATGCCGAACTCGCTGCGTCAGCCTGGACCCCGGGCCAATCTCAGGCACATGACTCCTAGCAGCGGTGCACAGGGCCCACGAGGTCTGCCTTGCTATGAAAAGTGACGATTATCAGTGTGTCTGCTATTTAAATTTTTACTTTTTCCTCTTTATTTTATCTCTCCTGATAGGTGCTGGTCAGACCATGGGTCCTCGTCAGTCAATGGGAGTTCCCGGCCCCAGGGCCATGCCTCCTTACAAATATGCCACTAGTGTCCGTAACCCCAATCCCCAAGTGGTGCAACCTATTGCCGTACAGCAGGTATTATTTTTATCTTCCTTTCAGTATAAGCATGCATATCTAAACTCTCTTTTCTAAAATACTTCATCCATCTCGTTTAGACTCAGCCAGCTGTGCATGTTCAGGGCCAGGAGCCGCTCACGGCCTCCATGCTGGCTGCTGCACCTCCTCAGGAACAGAAACAGATGCTGGGTATGACCCTGCTCTGTGGCAGCGGACAAACTACCAACTTTTGACTTTCTTTACACTAATTTGCTATCATTTTGAAACAGGGGAGCGTTTGTTCCCGCTAATTCAGGCCATGCATGCCAACCTGGCAGGAAAGATCACTGGCATGCTGCTGGAAATCGACAACTCGGAGCTGCTGCACATGCTGGAGTCGCATGAGTCTCTCCGTTCAAAGGTACGTCATTAATTCTGCCTCGAACAAAGAATGTTCCCCATGAAATCACTAAACCGTTTCTTTCTTGTTTGATCGGTTCAGGTGGAGGAGGCTGTTGCAGTGCTTCAGGCCCATCAAGCAAAGAAAGATGCTACTCAGAAAGTTGGCGGCATGGCAACTACTGCTGCTGCTACATCCTAAAAACCAGATACTGTATTAACTTGGTATGAAAAATAGTAAAACTAATGAGATTTTATCATTTCAAATGAATTACATTGTGGTACTAATGAGTTCATTGTGTTGTTCCAGAACTGAAAAATCAAAGTCAGGATGGACAGATACACAACAGTGCCTCCAATAACTTATGCAAAAATATTAGGAAAAAAATTTAAATTAAGAAAAAAATACATTAAAACTTATTCAAGTATGTTTCTAGTTGCAACATACTTTCAAATTGCACACTATGTTAATGTAAAAGAGTCAGGACATATTTTATCAGAAAAAGCCAGAAACCTTTTACCAAAACCAACATGAATTTATTTTGCTTGAAGGCTTCACTTTGATTTTAAAATGATTGGCTTGTTAGCCATCTCATGTTATCATGGGTGTGTGGAATTATCAATAAAGGGATTATAATCAAACATAAGTCTCTTGGTGTTTTATTGAGTCAAGTTTGACTTCAGGCATTTTGATTGGGAATAAAGTCAAGGATTATGACTCATATTGAATAGGATATGACAGGTTTTAGGTGCTTATGAGTGGTTGGAACTTCTTTATAAGAGAAGGTCATTTTTGCAAATTGCATATTTTTTGGAAACAGCAGAAATAATTACTGTAAAGCAACCGTAAACAAATAAACAAAATATTCAATGTCTCAGTATTTATCAATGTTCAAGACTTTTCATTTTTTTAACTGAACAAATTATTAAAAACTTAAATATGGCCATATAAAATGTAGCATTAATATTCATATTAATAATGTGGTTGTTGAATTATTATCATTATAGGTATACTCATATATTTGCAATTGAATTAAATGTAATATGATAGTGGCCATATTATTATAAAAGTCAGAATAACCAGTTATTTTATTACTTTAACCTTATGTTGAAGTATTGACAAAATGATAGTGAAAGTGATCACAATATAAATATTGTAGTGTAAACAATAAAAAATTTTATTTAGCAATATAACTTAGAGAAGACAAAGAAAAACAGAAGTGCAGGTGTGCTAAACCAGGGAGAGAACTAAAACATGCAGGGTGCCGGCCCTCGAGAACCCACTTTGGGCACCCCTGACTTAAGTCAATCGATCAAACTGAAAAAAAGATAATGAAGGTTAGTAGTTCCAGGGATGACCACTAAGAGGCGCTGTAGCCAATCACATCCTGGGGGCGGGCTTTACTTTCAGCCCGCCAATCAGCGGAAGCGGTCGTAGTTGAAAGGTTACGTCTAATATGGCGGCAAGCAAACGAGTTCTGTATGTCGGTGAGTGGTTTAGATTTTTTACTTTAATAGTGCATTATATGATTTATGGTTTGTGTGTTTTAGAATATTGTTCTACTTCACTTATAATTATGTTCATGAAAGTAAAACGAGAGCGCAAAGACGGTGTTTGTGCCATGTCGGCAGAGGAAATGTGCACTAATCTACCAAATGCTGCAACCTTTTAATATCTCCTAAATTTAATGTAGTATTATCAACAACACTAGTTATGATATAAAGACTAAAGATTGGCATTCACCGCTGAATCTTGGCAAACATCAATTAAAACAGCAAATTATTATTGTGTATAAGCTGAGTGTCTGTACTGTGTGTTTTCTGTGAGGTGGCTTGGCTGAGGAGGTGGATGAAAAGGTGCTGCATGCAGCTTTCATTCCCTTTGGAGACATCATAGACATCCAGATACCACTAGACTATGAAACCGGTAAACCCACATACTTACTGTTTCATTTACTAAAAATGCCGGTGGATCCAGGCCTAATTACTGTGTGTTGTTCTAAATTTTCAGAAAAGCACAGAGGATTTGCATTCATCGAGTTTGAGCTGGCAGAGGTATGTGAAGAAATGGAAATATAGCAATTTAAAGCGCGTTTCTTTATAAGGTGACTGACTGGTGGGTATTTTCTTCTTGTGCAGGATGCAGCCGCAGCCATCGACAACATGGTAAGAGGTAAAAGTGCTGTTACTCTTTGGTGGCCTTGAGAGTTGTTGCTGAAGTGCTTCTGCTTTGCTTTTGGCTAATCAGAATGAATCTGAGCTTTTTGGACGGACCATCCGTGTCAACATTGCAAAACCAATGAGAATCAAAGAGGGTTCTTCTCGACCAGGTAATGAAAACTATACTCCGATCGGGACTTTAATTTTTTATTATTATTATTTTTTAGCTTCATTCTGTAATTTTATTCCTCCCCATAGTTTGGTCGGATGATGACTGGCTGAAGAAGTTCTCAGGGAAAACTGTAGAGGAAGCTGAGGCAGAGGCAGCATCTGGAGAAACAACCACCACAACACAGGAAGTAAGAGGCATTTCCTTATCCTGATAGTTTGTTTACATGTCTGATAAGTGTGTTTCTTTGTCGGTCACCACCTTCACTGCTGAATGTGCTTTTGTGAAGAATTCAGCTCATTGGAGGTCAGCTTGACAGGTTGCCTTAAAGTGAAGAGCAGTGGTTTTGGCTTTTTTTCCCCAAGATTAACTGGAATTTGACTTTCTACAGACTATGCAAATTCTAAATATAAATTATGAAAGTTAATGTGATCAGAATTGGATCATATTTTAATTTGGATATTTACAAATGTAAATACCATTGTGTGTAGCAGTGTGGCTCTGTCAGGATGATAATGTCATTTTTTATTTAGTAAATGTAGTTAAATGAGATCAAAGAGACACTTATTTGCTTCCAGATAAGAGATTTTTCAGCATCTCTTATGAAGGATTTATGATAACATAAATTATTGAATTACTTTGCAAAAGTAGAAAATTTAATTTAAGAAATGTTTGCATTTGGAAATCTATGGAAAAATAAAACAATTTTTATTTATTGATATTGTTCAACATCACATTTTCTGAAAGCCACATCATGTCTCTTCCTTTCTCATCATCATTTCTTTCTTTATTCAATTCTACTGTCTCCTGTCATTCCTTCATCTGCCTGTTTATTTGTCTGCACATCCATCCACACATGCACCAGTGTTTCTGCTTCTATTCTTTTTACAGGCTCCATATTTAAAATCTGACCACTGCAGAAGTTTCTGTCATAAATATATTGTACTTATTTTAAATCATGATGAAATGAAAATAATACTAAAATGAAACTAATAACTCTTTAAGAATTTGGTTCTTACATTTTGATTTAAAATATATTTATGAATCCTGACCCATGTTTTCAGTCTGGAATACTTAAATAAGTGGAGAATAATTTATTATTTGCAGGGTGAGCCTCCAGCGAAGAAGGGCAGAGTGAATCCACAGGTCTACATGGATATAAAGATTGGGAACAAGCCAGCAGGGAGGCTGCGCTTCCTCCTCCGTGCCGACATTGTTCCAATGACAGTAGGTCTGTACAAAGTCCTTAAACACGTTGTAGGATTGACATCAAAGGATTGTAAGAATGAAGAATGAAGATTCTTTCTTGCTTAGCCAAAAGATGTCCTGGTGGGATTCTGTGGTGTAGGTTCATTTTTTATTATTTTTTAAGTTTCTAATTGACACAAAGCAAAAAGACAAAATGATATGTCTTTTAGCATCTCATCTGCAATGGTTTCCAGAGGAACTACTCTCAGAACAGACATTTAGTTTATATACTTAAGGAATTAGAAGAAACTTAGAATCCAAAAAAACTAATCATTACCTTAGATCAACATTTAGCCCCATCAACTTTAGAGAATCAAACACAGAGAAACAACATCAAGTCATGAATCCAGAGAAACCCCTACTAGTTAATAAATCTGTATTTATTATTAAACATGAGGAACCAATATGTAGTTCCATACTTTAATACTTGTATTTTTCTCTTGCTTTTCTTTTATTTTGTTTGTATTTCCTCTAAATCATGCAAAGCCCTTTGAAATGCCTTGTTGCTGAAAATGTGCTATATAAATAAAATTCTTACCTTACAACATTTCACAGTAATGTGCAGTTTGTGTTGCCATCTCAACATTTTAGGCCTAAACGTCAGGATACAGGCAGGCTTTTAAATGCCTCCAAATTCCAGCAGCAACATGTGAAATATGACTCAAGTCTTCTGCATCGAAGAAATAAGGGGAAAAACACAAACCAGTTTTCTTCAGCTTTAAAATGAAGCTACAGATTTAATATAATGTTTAGCTAAAACTTTACACTGTTTTTAAATTCAATAGAGAACTTCCGCTGCTTGTGCACACATGAAAAGGGGTTTGGCTACAAAGGCAGCAGCTTCCATCGCATTATCCCTCAGTTCATGTGCCAAGGAGGAGACTTCACCAACCACAACGGCACCGGCGGGAAATCCATCTACGGCAGAAAGTTTGATGACGAGAACTTTGTCCTCAAGCACACAGCTCCAGGTAATGAATCCGGCAGTAAGTGGATTGTTTTTTTCTGATCCTAACAATGTTTGCCTAAAGTTGCGTGCTTGTTCACACAGGGCAACTCTCCATGGCCAACTCTGGGCCAAACACAAACGGCTCTCAGTTCTTCATCACCACAGATAAAACGGACTGGTTGGATGGGAAACATGTTGTGTTCGGCGATCTGGTGGAGGGAATGGATGTGCTGCGTGCAATGGAAGTAAGAAATCGAGCCACAATCTGCTTATTTCACTGAATTGCAAGTTTCTAATCCTGCATAAAATTCTGCTTTTAAGGAGTTGGTCATCTTTTAAAAATAAGTTGGATTTAAATGTAATCTGACTTTACTTTATTCCTCCAGGCTCAGGGAACGAAGGATGGCAAACCAAAACAAAAAGTGATCATCTCAGACTGTGGAGAATGTGTATGAATGAGTAAAAAAAAAAACAGTGTTTGTGTGTGTCTGATGGCAGATGTTTAAGACATTTTTTTAACTAAAATCAATTTCTGTTATGTAAATATTTCAATAAACTCATTTTATAACTAAATCACGGGTTGGTAAGCATTTTTCAGTAATTTCAGTGTCATCTTTTTATGTCTGAGTTGCATATAAACTGTGAAAAAGGTGTTATCATTAATTTCTAAAAATTATTTCAGTTGCAAGGAGAGAGATCTGATGATTTACCCAACCTGTCAATTTGAGAGACTTGCTAAAACTTATTAATTATTTTTCCCTCTTCATCCTTGATTTCCAAATACTGGTCATCTGCTAGCAGATCTGTTAGCTCTGAATTATTTTCTTTTTTCATATCTAAGTGACCAGAACTGGAAAGAAGTTGAGTGACAGATCATACAAAGTTTGAGTGAAAACTTTGAAAAACCCACATAAAGTCTGGTTCCTTATACTTTTAAGTTTGAAGGTAGAAACTTTTCACTGTCCTGCATAAATGTTTACCATCTTAATGCACTCAGTAATAAAATGTTTTAACTGGCTTGCATCACTAGTTACCAGTTGCCTATAATCCAAATTGTATCCACAAAGGATACAAACAAAGTGCTCGTTCATTTACAATCATTCCCCAGAGACTTATGTTGCTAAGCCAGAATAATGCTGCCTGTTTCTGGATTCTGAATTTCATGCTGGAGAGATTCAGCAACTCTCCAATTTTATTATGCACTGGGATCCCTCAAAGTTATGTGCTCAGTCCATTTCTTTTAACTCTATTAACTGTATGTACACATCAAATTTTGATCTGTAAAGTTTCTTATTACATGGTTGTAATTTTGCTCAGTGTAAAAGTAATTATTGAACCAATAAGGAGTGAAATTTGGTTCACCTTTAATGAATGATTTCACCTGAATAATACCCCTGGGATTGTGAACTGGACTTTCCAGATTTGCACTTTTGTTTCCAGGAAATAAAACCCAGCATACACTACAACATTCTTTAACGCTGAATTACAACATTCTTTAATGCTGAGTTTTGAGACTATGTTGATATGACAATCAGACCTATTCAGATGCAAACCGATGAACTGAAACAGGTACATGTAAAAAAAAAGTGGAATTTCACTGAAAAGGTCATTTATTTCAGTAATAAAATTCAAAAAGCCATACTCATTAGACGGTCATTACACACACTAATGGATATATTTCAAGTGTTTATTTCTGCTACGTTTGGCTTATTCCAAAAGTAGTCCAAGAAATCAGTTTGTTTTGCTGAAAAATAATTCTATCACACAATGAAAAAAAAAAATTGACTTAATTAAGAAAAGTACTAAAAGACATATGCATTCACTTCTTAGTTGGTTTTAATCAACGTAGAGCCACACATAACAGAGGCTGCAAGGCCGTGGCACTGATGAGGTATTAGGTAGACACTGGGATGCACCGATTGCAGTTTTCTGGATGATCACCGGTTACCAATGTTTTGAAAAAACCTAACTTACCAATTCTGGCCGATGCCAGTTTTTTTTCTGAAAAGTTGCTTAATATATTTTCAACAATGGGTGACTATTGTTAACTGTAAACTTGCAAACATGACCTGGTTGGTTGGTTTGTGAGTCAAACCTCTCACAGGATAAAAGAAAAGCGCAGTGGTTTATTTTTATTCCTTTGCCGAGGTTAATAGCACTGGTGGATAAGATGGGCTTCACATGTAAAAATCAGCTGATCACTGATCTCACAAAATTAAGAAAATCGGCACTGATAAATCAGCTGGCCGATAAATCGGTGCACCCCTAGTAAACACAGGAGAGTTTGCTTGCAAAGTGAGTTAATCGGGTGCCTGCATTGGGTCTGGCTGATAAATTAAGACACTTAGCTTTGAATCAAAACGAATCATGTCTCTCTGAGGAACCTTTATGCTGGATTTCAGTGCAGTGCCTTTCTACAATTCCTTCAAATTCTGTGACCTTTATTTCTAAATCAAATGCATTTCAATGAAATTTTCAATTAAGTTTGCTCTTTAACTTTAAGAAGAAACTTTAGACCACAGAACAACAGTCCAGTCAATCCAATGGTTTTCACCTTTTCTACAACCCTTCTTCCTTCCACTAAACTTTCCTGTAATGTGCTTTGATACAACATTCTGAACAACTTTCTTTAGCATTGACTTTTGTAGCTTGCCTATTGGTGTCAATAATAATTAAACTTTTATGTATAAAAATGGTTTTCATTTGTATTATTTAATGTTTTTTTAGGTAAAGTTTGGTGTTTTATTTATCCAAGATGATTGAAATAAAACTGTAACTTATAAATATATACAATACACTCAGTGTGTGAAAAATGTGTGAAACCTTCATTGTTTGAACTGAAATATTTCAGTAAATCAATTTATTTATGATACTTTAAACAATTGAGATGCCTTTCAAATATTTTTTGGAAAGGTTTTTTTCTTTCTTTCTTCTTTTTCATGTTTTTTAAAAAGTAAAACAAAAAGAAAAAAAAGAGAGAAGTAAAAAAACAACTTTTGTTAAATCGTTATATCTTCAAATGAAAACCAAATTGTTTGGTTCGTGTTTTACGTAAGAGTCGAGACTCTACCTTTCATTGGTCGAACAAGTTTTAAGGTTGTGGAGCCACACCTGAACAGGTCAGCGCGGTGGGACGTCACACACCAAGCGCGCAGCTCCACCCCAACTTTCAGCTCCGTTCCAGTCCGGGGAGTGAATCTGCCCAGACTCTCGTCGGGGTTGTTGAGCCACGGACTGCTGCGCTGCCGCGACTCTGAGGCACCGCGACTGTTTTGGAGCTCTAAACTGTGAGTAACCTCAAACAGACACAAGCGAACATACTAGATCAGGCTGAGATGTGAAGCTGTTTTAGTGGATTTCATGGGGGAACGCGTGTCAGCGCGCAAATTACGCACGGAATGTACAAACTTGGAAGTTTTTATTTCGGCAATGGAAAGTAATGGGCTCGATTTAGCGAGAGTTACAACATTGTAAGAAAGAAATGAATGCTCATGTCAATTAGATCTAACAAGATGAATAAGAATTATGTGTATTTTTGCGATCTTTGGAGTGATTCAATACTGTTTAAACTAAACGACCAGAACACAACGTTACTGACGTTTCTTTGTGTTTTGTTGCTTTCTCAATGATTGACTTCAGATTCTGTTTGTTTCAGATACCCGAGATCTATCTGTGACATTTAAGCCCAGAGGAAAGCCTTTTGTCTGCCTTCGATCAGCAGGAAGAGACAGTCTGTGAATAAACTCCATCATGAACTGGGCATTCCTCCAAGGCTTGCTCAGTGGGGTGAACAAGTACTCCACAGCCTTCGGTAGAGTGTGGCTGTCCATTGTGTTCCTCTTCAGAGTCATGGTGTTTGTGGTGGCGGCTGAAAAGGTGTGGGGAGATGAGCAGAAAGACTTCAAATGCAACACGGCTCAGCCAGGATGCCACAACGTCTGCTACGACCACTTCTTCCCAGTGTCCCATGTCAGGCTGTGGGCCCTGCAGCTCATCTTCGTCACCTGCCCCTCATTACTGGTGGTGATGCATGTGAGCTACAGGGAAGAAAGGGAGAAAAAGCACAGGGAAAAGTATGGCGAAAACTGCCGCCGACTTTACCTGAACACTGGGAAGAAACGCGGAGGTCTGTGGTGGACCTATGTCCTCACTCTGCTTTTCAAAATAGGGGTGGATGTGACCTTTGTCTACCTTCTCTACCACATCTATGAGGGGTATGACTTCCCCCCTCTAATGAAGTGCACACAGGAACCATGTCCCAACACAGTGGACTGCTTCATCTCTCGGCCTACTGAGAAGAAAATCTTCACCCTCTTCATGGTGGTCACCAGCCTGGCCTGCGTCCTGCTCTCCATCTTCGAGGTCATCTACCTGGTGGGGAAACGCCTCCACGAGTTAGTCAATGGGGATCATCACTCAAATCGCGTGACCAACACGTTGTCCAGCAGATCCAGTCTGATGGAATCGAACGCTATGAAACATACAGGGAAAAAAACACCCGAAACGCCTGCACCCTCATACAGCGCAGCTGTGTCATGAGACGCGAGAGCAAAGACTTTCTGAAAGAGCACAGAGACGGAGAGCAAGCAAAAGCCGGCACTCCTAGCTGCCTCAAGACTTGTTGGTATAAAGTACCTCAAAGACTGATTTTTTGTACAGAGTTTGTATTTCTGGATCAGAATATACGTGTCATACTGTTGGTAAATATAATGTATTGTAAGTGAAAAGCTCTACTGTTGTTTTAAAGAAAGAAAAACAAACGTTTCATAGGTCGCTTTGTTTGATTTAGACTTGGGATCAGAAGCGTGAGTCACTCCTTGGTTTGGCAAGTTTTACCAGCACATGTGGTTCCTCTGTGTAAGATTTTCCCTGTGCTTAAGCCCAACCTCAAATGTTCAGCCTGCTGAGAGTCTGCCCCTTTCCCTCAGAGCCTGACGTTGGATATTACTTGTTTTTGTTAGTGTTGTGTTTTCCTGCTTTTTGTATTTATGCTGGGGGCAAGAATGTGGTTTTCATAAACACAGCTGATCAGGATGAGGATATTTTACATTCGACCTCACTGCATACGTGTTAATATTTTGTAATAAATATTATTTTATGTTTTAAAGGGCTTCTTTCTCATTTTTTTGGTAAACTGACATGGCGGCTGGAAGAGAGGAGAATGTGTTTAAGAGCAGTGTAAACCCATACACCATCTCTACAGAAAAGGATTTGTTGACTCTGCACAAGCCTTGTGGCTGAGCAAAGATCTCAGCCTTTCTTCCTGTCTCATTCTTGCTTTTCCATTTGTTTCGTAAAAAGCCTTGCACCCCATTGGCCAGGCTGATTATCCTGTTGCCAGGAGCAGTGCTTTCATTGTTTGGGTATATTGGTACATTGAGGAGGAGCCACCCACTCCATGATTTGATTCATCTCCTCTGAAGAGTGACTCCACCCAATACAAGAATCTGTGTTTATGTTGCCTTTTTTCTTTTTTTATACCGTTGATTACAGTAGTTTCTCTGCAATGTGCAAAAGCGGTGATGTTGTCAGAATTAAGGGGCATTTGCAACTCTCTCCTTATTTGCCTTGCTAAGGTTTAGAAATGCAGCTGTTTACATCTATCTTGGCAGAACAACCAGTGACAGAATGGTATATACAAAAGTAAACCAGTCAAATTGAACTCTACAAACAAGGACTGGATTAACTGCAGGCATCTGTAGTTCACTGGAAACGTATGAAGAGTTTTTAAGGCAAGCTACAGTACAAAACGCTTCTGATTTTTAAAGAATAATAATAGAAACGTACACTTTATTGTAAATTACTTTAACAGCTGGTATACAGATGGAAACGAGTATTTTATTACCTTACTTTGTAATTTCTAAAGGACATTAGTAGATAGATGGAAGATTTGACATTCGAGCCTGATATATTCAGACTTTTTAACAAGAACAAACATTTCCCTTATTTTCTCAAGCAGTAAGTTTGCTAAATTACCTTGCTAAATTTTTGTTTTGAGGTAAAGAGCAGCATCATGGAGATAAAACTTTCAAAAGAAAACTTATAAGACATGAGCAAAGGATTTCTTGAATAGATGCATTTACTAGTTAAAGAGGATGAACTCCATCTGCACTAGGTAACATTAACATGTAAGAAAACACACAAAAATAAAATGTAAAATACTGTACATATAATTTGAGAAAAAAAGAGCAATATTTGCTTCTATGAAAGTGGTAAAGTCTAGATAAGTGTGGTGAGATAAACAGGATATAAATTTTGACTGCAAGGTGGAGCAGCTGAAATCCACATGGAGTTAGCATGTTTTCCACAAGCCTGTGCTTTTTTTTTTTTTTTTTTTCAGTAAGCAGCTTCTTTCCATATCCAAAAAAAACCCGACTGTTTGGTCACTTGGTCTCTCTGAACTGCTCTTGGGTATGTGCATGCATGAGGTTGTTTGCATGCACATACCCAAAACACACCCAAAACTCTCACCCAAGTTTTGGGTGAGAAGTGGAGTTCACACAGATCTGGTTCTATTGTCTGGATATAAAACAAAGAACTTCATTCTAAAAGTGAGGAGAGGAAAGTAGAGATATTTGACACCCTTTAGTTTTATCTCATCTCTGAAGAAAGACACTGGGAGTATCATAGTTTGTGACCTTTGTTTGGGATATCGAGTTAACTTGTTATTGTCGATGAAACATTTGATTGTTAAAAGATATTTTCTCCATACAGAAAAGACAAAGAAACAAAAATGAATCTCATCTACTAAGAGTTCAGATGATATAAAAAAATCCAGACTTTTATAAAACAAATTCTAAAAAGAGTGATAAAAAATTAAAAAATAATTAAATAATAAAAAAAACACTTACAATCTGGTTCTGGTCACCTGCAGTTGAGTCTGACTGTAAATTCAGTTCTTTGAATTTAGCTGATTCATCTTCACACCTTGAAATTTATGAATGTTTGCCTGATTCACGTGTTTGTAAAGTGGGTCAGTTGTTTTTTTGTTTTTTTTCATCGGTGATCTGTTTTTCCAACTAATTGGTGGAGAACGTTTTGACCTAAATCTAAATTAGAATGACTAAGGTATGTCATCAAAGCACTGCTTAGTTGCTGAACAATGATGATGATGATGATGATGGTGCCAAGCTCTCTTGTTGTCTTCAGATATTTTCATTCCTCAGTAAATTCATCTTCCTTCCCAGTGCTGATGAGCTCCTTTTCCCATGTTTGCCCTTTTAGATGGAAACTGGATGATCTGTCCTGTTGAGATAAAGATAATCTAATCACTGTTTTGAACAAATCAACTCTAAAACTCGTATGAAGGATATGATCTTTACATTACTATACATTACTGTAAACTTCTTTACAGTAGTGTAAAGAAGTTGCTAAGAATCTCTGATCTCTGAGACAACTACCTTAATTTAAACTTTTTAGATCTCTTTTTCACTTTTAGAAACATTTTTTGAATATTTCCGGGTATTAGAATAACTTAGATTTTTTTCTGAAGAGTTTTAAGACAGATGGTCAGTTTGGAGCTTGATAATTCATACCATAAATTCAAGGAAGGTATTGGAAAACTTCCTTCAAGATTTTGGTGCTTATTGACGCAGTAGCAACTCAGAGTTGCTTCATATTTGTCAGCTGCACATCTACAGTTGCACCACATCTAATGGCCATTGAACTCATTGTGCTTTATGATATGACGCCTCAGCTGCATGCAAGACTTTCTTGCAATCAGAACATCCTGGTTTTTGATGCTAGTTGAGGACTTTCTCAACATAGTTTTAATGTTCTCCCCAAATTCTGCCTGGATACTCTGGCTTCATTCCAAAAACAATACATGTTAAATTCATCAACCATCCTAAAAAGCCTTTACATGTGAGAGTGCGTGCGTATGGTTGGTTGTTTTGGTTTATGCTGTGATGGATGATAATGAATTGTTAGAATCCAACATGAGAGCATTTTTGAAGCTGATTGCGACTTGAGCAACAGTTTTCTTTCTATCTTGTCAAACCAGTCTCCTCAAGCTTTTTTTTTTCAGCACATTCTCTGTAGGAGCAAGGCATGGTCGTCCATTAGCATCTCGGTATGTTAGCAGCTTCTGAAATACTCAGGCACCCAAACCACTCACAATTCAATACAACATCAATCTCCTGTCTTTTCCAGTCTGATTGTTGTTTGAAACTTCAGCAAGTCATTTTCTAGATGCCTACATGCATCAAAATACTTTTTATGACTGATATTCCTGTTTGTGTAAGCAAGTAAATAAATAGTCTTCCTTGAGTGAAACCTTTCACAGGAAGTATTTGAAAACTTCCTTCAAGATTTTGTTCCTCATTGACGTAATAACAACTCAGAGTTGCTTCGATGTTACACATGTGATTGCCTTTGGCCATCATCCCTCTTCTCCAGTCGGACTGTGTGTCTCTGTAAACAATCCTGCCCTCCCACTCGCGATGGGAACCTCATGTGATTGGGAGGTCTTGTGGAAAGACCTTCTCACACAATTTCTTGGCTTCCTTCCTTTTTCAGAGCCCGCAGTTGAAAGTTGTGCCTTTCAGTCTGTTGTATCCGTCCTGTCGGGATTGTCGCTGGCAGAGGTTGAGTCACGCTATGGATTCCTTTGGGTGTGTTCTATCCAGACTGGAACCAGTTCTTCATGTAGTGTCTAGAAAAATTGTTTGCACCCCTCCCCCCAGTCTGAAAGAAATTATTGTCCACTAAAATGATAAAAGCAACTGTGGAAGACATGACTTTTCTGAAAAGCACAAATAAACAATGTAGAGAAGCTTTGTCCTAACAACTCTCCATTCTCCAATTCTTCAAGGTTCATTCTCCATTTCTAACATGCAAGAGTTGACGACTGCCTCCATAAAAAATGATGATCTTATCTCACGCTACATTTTCCTTGTTCCTCATTTTTCTTTGTTCCTTTTGAGAAGGAACAAACAAATTGAAGTTTCTTAGAAACCAAGGGTTTCTTTTTCTGTTCTTGGAACACATGACTAAATTATTCAAATTGGACTTTGGTACCAAATGAAAATACTTTTTTTTCTTATCCTCTGCTATGTAGATAGAGAATGTTATTGTTCTGAGAAGGAACAAGTCTGCAAGAACTGGCTTGCTCTGGCACAACCCAGGGATTTTAGTACACAGACTAAAGAAAGGACACAAAAGCTACACCTTACATAATTTCAGAAGGTGAATGATACTGAGACCCTGTGAGGTGAATGGCTGGGCTGTTATATGAGCAGAGTAAAGTTAAAACATTGTAAGGCACACAATGCTTCTTTTTAAATAGTATTGTGATATAAATCTGCATGAAAGAGCATGCAAAAAGTTTTTTTTTTTGTTTCAAACCCATAGCAAATCTCTAAGTAAGACATCCCCCAAGCAACAAATATATACAAGTCAAAGGATAAACACAACAAAAATATGCTTTCCTGTTAAGGTGTGTCTCTTGCGTGCGCTGTCTAGAACCATCACATGTTCTGACAAGGAGACAGTCCTGTTCCTGGAAACTCAAACTCAAAACAATAAGACTGAGTGTTCACCTTTAAAACCAAAGACTGCAAAGCAAAAACACCTGGTAGGTATGCTGCAAACTTTGACTAAAGAAAGCATTGAATGCTTCAAAATGAGAAAAATTATTTTGATTATCCTTTACTGTACTAACAGTAAAGGCTTAGAACAGTTTAGAATATGCATCGATAAGGTAATTTTTTTTTCTTAAATCTGATCAGATAAAAAAAACTCACAATTTTAACAGGTTTTAACAATGGTTTTTATTGATCTTTTGTAATATTTTATTGTAATGTCAACTGTCAAAATTAAATCAGTACAATTAACAGAAATTAAGTCATTACAACATGACTTTGTGTTTAATTTATCTATATAATGTGTTTCAAAAAGTCAGAAGTTTCTCATCATCCTGACCTAAAAGTTCTGCCCTGTTAGCAAACCTACTGATAACTGAATAAAAATGAGAATAAAACTTTGCACCTATAAAGATTTATACATCGCTAAATCAGTCACACTCAACACAATTTAATTTCCTTCAGTGGAGATGATGCTCATGTGTTTTGAAAGAACACAGTGGAGAGAAATACATTGTACCACATTTTTAAGCCAACGCTATACTTTTTGGAAACAGAATGTAGCTGAAGACTTCTAAGCCACTAGCAACTGTTACAGATGTAGACAGGAACCAGGCTAGGAAAAGGAGGGGTCTGTACAGACACTATGTAATTACAGTAATTTCCTGTGCACACGACCATCTGCACAGCCAGATGACAACCTATCAAAAATACACAAGATTCCTTCATTCTTGGCATATTGAAGTGAATATATTCACTGAAAAAGATGATTTTGACTGAGCCAGAGGAGAAAGACAACAAAACAAGAAAAAGAACCTCCAAGAGTTTAGATCTAAAGAAGAAAAGTCACATGTTTCTCACCTGTGCTCAAAATCCAATTTGTCCACCTGTATAAAAAAATATATATATATATATAAAAAAACAGCTTTATTTGGATTTTTGATGATTTCTACATTAACAGCACAGGGTCTCTCTCACATACACAATTGTACACTATGTTCTAGTCAACATGTTGCTGCTGTGTTTGGAAATAACACATCTAGATCAATGCATTATTTTGGCTGGCATTGCAAGTGGCAGCCTGTTCACTTAACATTTCAATCAGCAAATCAGGCTGGCTTTGGAACGTGAAGCTGAGACAAGGTTAAAGTTTAAATTCATATAATTCCCAGATCTGAATTTGATCCCAGGAGCTGACTGCACACTGTTAAGTAGGCACCAGCTGTAGTTCCAGCCCAGGGAACATTTACATATAGGGCCATGTGGCTAGAAATGCAGATGACACAGTGTGTAGCTTAGATACAGAAATTGTCTGATGTGAATTGTCTGTATAAGATTCCAACTGGACAACTCTGGGTGGAATGTGGGACTCATAGTGTCCCAGATAGATGTGTTGGGAAGTTCAATAAAATCTGAGCTAATATTATTAACATCTGTTCAAGATCTCACTGAGCAACCAGATTGGATTTTGCATACTCTGATCAACTGGATTTTTCCTCCTAGCTCCTGGGCCCAGTGGGTTCGCTGACATCCACCAAGACAAAAGCTGAAGTAATCTCGCCAGAGCCACTTCAGAATCACCATAAATATAAAAACCCGGTTTAGCTGCTTTGAGAGTGAGAAGGAGAGAAGCAGGGCGGAGAGGAACATCTGGGCCGGCTCCAGCCTTCCTTCGTTTTCTTTGACCACACCCACGGCCACATTTCTCCTCTCTGCGCTCCTACCTGTCCGCGGGAGCCAAATCCGTGCGTCAAAAGATCGGCACGAAGTTGAACTGAGGCGGAATAAATGGGAAAATCAACAAGCCGGCGGTTGTTTTAGAGAGATATGGAGTAAACGTCTCAAAGTAAGTGAACATTAACGATTCTGACAATGTGTTAGAAGGTTTTGGCAACGTTCATGTTTGGCGTTTCAGACAGAAAATGAATGCTTGAGGTCGCGGTTTGCTGGTGCGCACTGAGCGGATCGACTGGTTTGTAACCGACTGTGATTTAGAACATGACAGCATCGTCTCAGAGCGATTCTTCACACGACGATATGTTCAGAGAGCGCGGACAGTTAGTGCGTAAAAGCCGTTTTTTTAAATTAATTATATCTTGCTTTAAGACTCAATAATAGATTTCCTTCAACTCTTCTACGTGAAAATACTCACAAAAGGAGACTGGCATGTGCTAACCTCATTTCCATAGTGACTATTTGCCTAAAAATGCCCTAAAGAAAAGACTGAACAAACAGTTTGTGGGTGTGTAAAAAGAAAAAAAGTTTGTGGCCTTTGTTGGCAGTTTGGGCTGTGATTTTACAAACGCCCTCTTGATATATATATATATATATATATATATATATATATATATATATATATATATATATATATATATATATAATTGGCTGAAACTCAACTGGCTCTGAAAACATGACGTTGGTGACCCATTTTTTGTTTTTTTACATTTCCACTTCCAGGTGAAAGGAGAAACAGTAACCATAGAGAGAATAATTTCAGACAACAGATATTTGACGACGAGTCAGCAACATCAGCAACATGGACTGGAAAACCTTCCAAAACCTCCTCAGTGGAGTGAACAAATACTCCACTGCGTTTGGACGGGTATGGCTGTCGGTGGTGTTTGTGTTCAGGGTGCTGGTGTACGTGGTCGCAGCTGAACGGGTTTGGGGGGATGAGCAGAAGGACTTTGACTGCAACACCAAGCAGCCTGGCTGTGCTAACGTCTGCTACGATCACTTCTTCCCCATCTCCCACATCCGCCTGTGGGCCCTGCAGCTCATCTTCGTCACCTGCCCTTCGTTAATGGTGGTGATGCATGTGGAGTACCGCAAAGACCGCGAGCGAAAGCACAGGGCCAAATTCGGTGATGACAGCAAGCTGTACAACAACACTGGCAAGAAACATGGTGGGCTGTGGTGGACCTACCTGTTAAGCCTTTTTGCAAAAACGGGTATTGAGATTGCCTTCCTCTACATCCTTCACCACATCTACGACAGCTTCTACCTACCGAGGCTCGTCAAGTGCCAGGTGATGCCCTGTCCCAACGTGGTTGATTGCTACATCGGTCACCCAACGGAGAAGAAGGTCTTCACCTACTTCATGGTTGGAGCTTCGGCCCTCTGTATCATCCTGAACATATGTGAGATCATTTATCTCATCGCCAAGAGAATTGCACGGATCATAAACAAGTGCAAAAAGCACAATCGCAGCATTGTGCATCATGACGACTACACTAACGACAATTTCCACAACTTCAACATGGTTTTGCCAGAGAGAGCTAGGGACGATAAACCTCCACCCTTCAAGAATGTATACAAAGCAACAACTCGGCTAGAAGTACTTGGGACAGATCCAAAAATACGGGCCTCTGCTCCCAACTTGACCCTATCATTGTCATGATGGAAGTCAGTTCCACAGCTCAAAAGCTGAGAACTGCTTTGGCTGGATCCCAGGTCACAAACCTTAAAAAACATTACAGATGCAGACTCATGAGCCAAATTACGGAATGTTTCAGAGCTGCGTCATTGGTACTGGATTCATTGTGACTTTGTGTCCGCATCTAAAACTCTGAAGTAATTGTTTGAACTTTGGTCTCCAAGTCAACATCCACAATATTTACAAGTCAACTGTTAAATTTAAGTTGGATTTGTTGGTGATATGTGATTGTTCGTTTTGGATACTATAAATATATCTGTGCCATTTAAGCTCTTCTACTTTTAAAAACAAGATAGTGAGGGTTTTATCAGCTTTACTTTTGAGGAGTTTTGGTATGGGGAGGGAGTGTCACAAAAGAAGCAAAGACACACCTGGTAGAAGTATTCACCCTGCCTGCCCGTGTCTACAGTGGTGTGTCAGGAAGTGATTTCGTAATCTACAGTTTACCCATCAAAAAGGGATTTTTACAATTTAATTTCCTCTCAGTTTATGGTTTCAGCATCTTGATTTTATGTAAATCCAGTGAAGAAAAGGACACCCTTCTTCATGGGTATGTAGATGCTTCAGAGTTTGTATTAAAGGTGTCCAGAGATTACATTTTTTATTCTCAGACAAAATCAAATGCATTTGTTTTGCATTTTATTTTTTTAAATCCTTTCTCTGTGTCAGGTTTGTACTGCTTTGACTCTTTGTGTCTTGACATACTTGTGCACAACCTCACTCGATCCAAGACCACTGTTGATTCAAGTCAACGTCAAGGGAATACTGCTGTTTGCTCTGTCTTTAGGACTGAATCATGTTGGATGAAAACTGGACAGACCTGGATGTGGCTTTTGGAACTGTAACAGTCCAGTCTCGACGTCACCTGGAAATGTCTTGATTGCAGATGCTGTTAATATTCGTCCTTTTTGTAAAAGTGTAAATGTATGACAACAATGTGTGTCTTTGCCGTTTTTGAATTGAGATTCATTATTAGAAACAAGCAACTTCTGAAAGAGAAAACATAATATGAACGTAGATTTTAATTCTACACGTGGATCCTGACAATCTTCATTTAAGGAGCGAGTCATGTTTTATGATGAATCCTCACATCGACGTAAATTTGTGCCAGACATGCATCTGAATATGCTGTGAGTCATGATGAAATTGTATCCCATAACTGCTACGTACTTTTCCAGATGTTTCTTGGAATACGCAACAACCTCAGGTTCTCTGTTAGACTTGTCATTCAGGTTTCTTTTTTTTTTAATGACAGGTAAAAAAAACCCTGTCATTCAAAGCATAGCAGCTGAAATGCTTTGTTTTGTCTTCTGTTTTCTTAGAACAGGAAATTTTCCACAGAGACAATGAGAAATCTACTCACAATAGTTCCTCAGATGGTCATTAATGGCTCAAAATATGTTTCTTCCTGAAGAAGTATAAAAGCATAAAAAGGTACTGTACATCTGACGCCCTCTACTGTTACTGGTACCCAATGGTAGCGATGTGAAAAACTTGAATATAAATGATTCTTTTATTGCAGTTGGACAATCAAGCCTAAAATATTATGAAAGAGGAGCCTTTCATTTTAAAACATTTATTAGCCAGAGGTAGGAAACAGTGTTTAACTTTACAGCTGCGACATTTACCATTTCTATGAAGAGATGTAAGTGACACGTATAAAAATAATAATCCATGACTTCTGTTTTTCATCGGTGTCCTGCAAATGTTGATTTAAAAACTCCAAACTTTTCCAGACACCATTTATGACAACAATGTATTGGCAAGACTGCCAATATTTTTTGGACAGTCTTGAAGAAAAACTTGGCATTCAAGTACAAACCATTTTCCAAGTTGGGTTTTATGGGTTATTTTTGACAAATGCAGTTAAAACCCTGATGCAAAGAGATGTGTAGGCAAAAGAAGCAAAAACCGGAGAAATGGCTTGCACCCCAGGTAGCTTTATCTCTGTAGGCAACACAATGTGCCTTGCCCAGAGGAACTCCGACACGCAGCAGGGGAAGAAACAGGAATCTGAATCACAATTTTTCCAAATTCAAGACAGCTACTCTTCCAACTGTTGTCCTCATTAAGTAAGTGTGTGAAACAGTCAAGAAATAAAACTGAGTTGAAAAAAATCCAAATTGACATAACATACCATAGATTGTTTTCTTTAATAGTGGGATGAGTCTCACTTATTTTCCCTTCAAAATAGAAATAATAAAAGAACATTCCATTCAAGTGAGGCAGATAAATGATATAGCAATGCATTTTCACTATGTTTTATCAAGTCAGATAACTCAAAAATACCTTAAACTAGATGCAGTCAAATCAACAACACATTTAAGGCGGTGAGCTGACAGCAGTCTGACTGAAGTCAAGTCTAACTCTCAGACCACCACTAGCAAGGTATGGTGATGAAGTGTCTTCTCCAAGGACACAATGACTGAGACAGATGGAGCTGGGTTTCATATGCATTGCTTACAAAATAAACCACTTCCTGAACTACTCTCGCTCCATGTGCATTGCTCTTCATAACTCACTAATACCAACAGGAAAACAAAGGATGAATGTGTGGAAAAGCTCCAATTGCTAAGAGGCCTGTGGAACTCCCTGAGTCCCAATTTTTTTTAACATTTAAAAAAAAAAAATCTTGTGGGCACCGTCAGAAATTGAAAAATTGAATCCATTTTGCAGGTTGACGGTCTAAAATCATTTTCTCAAATCAACAAAAATTTGACAATATCAGTACTCCTCTGGTCATTGTGAGTTGACTTGTTAGGTGACCTCAACTCGGGTCCAGCCCTAAAAATATAACATCCTGAAACCTTCGGATGGATTCCTTCTCAAGCACACCTGAGTCAAATGAATGGTGAGGCTATTTGATTCAAGTGTTTCAAATATTTATCTGGAACTTGACAGAATGATGATGAGCTTATTCCATTTGATTTGTTGGACCAAGGGCACATCTAAAACTTACAGGACCCTGACACTTGAGGACTTAAAAGTAGCCATATGTAACTTCAATAAAATATATATTTTTTTATACATATTTGTTACAACTATCACTATGTTGTGATGGTATGAAACACATAAACTTTGAAAAAAACAAATAAATCAAGCTTCTTTGCTTTCTTCCTGTTGTCCTGTGCTCTGTCTGAAACAACCAATCAGACCTAGGAAGAGGGTCTTAGTGCTGTCAATCACTCCTGTGTATACCCCACTCATAACCCCTTCCCCATAGGCGCTTGATCTTTTCACAGATTATCCGTCTCACTTTACACTGTTACAACATGGTGAAAAAACATATTTTTGCAAAAGCTACGTACTGTACCTGTACTTTATGTCAAAGCTGGGATTCCCCGGTCAAACATGAAACAAACAGACTTAAAAGCAGAATTTTTCAAAGGTTTCCAATATGAGATGATGCTAAAACATCCTAGCAATATTTATCAGTAGACAAATGCAATCACAAATTACAATGTAAAATAGTTTTATTTTTGAAACTTTCATAATTATGTACATTTTAGATTTGAAGAGATAATTTAAATAAATAACCTTGAGCACTATGTTAAAAAAAGAAATAGTTTCACTAACCATTATATTGTCCAAACTTCAAAGCCATGATGGTTTCCACAGTTACATCCTGAACTAAATCTTCTGCTGTGATATTAGTGACATAATCTGTATGTACAGGGTCATGCATCATTAGAAACTTAAAGTTAAGTGACTTTTTTTTTTTTGTCGCTGACTTGACAAAAGCATTCCTGTAAAAGACAAGTGCTCTTACGAATCACAGATTTTACATAAGGCACTAATATGCTATAATTATCAATACAGAAAACAATGTTTAACAACAATTTTTAGAGAGGCTGAATCAAACTATACTTTATTTTATTTAATTTAGGAAACTCAGGATGATATAGCCTGGGAAAAAGCCAACGTTTTTTAGTCTACAGTTTGCAGGTGGCTTGTGCCACTTTGGAGCTGGTCTTCCTGTTGATGGTTCGACAGATAAAAGCTCCAGCATCCATCAGCTTTGCGAGGTCCACTCCCTGACACGAGAACACAGAGTCACAGCTTAAATGATTTGAGGAAAAGTTCAAGTATAACACAAGTAATCCATCTATTTTTAAAGTTTATAAGCAGAATAACAGCATAAACAGACTGACAGAAAACAAAAACAGAATGCAATTATTCCCAATGGATCAAAGGTGAAAATTTAATTGCAATATTATTTTAAAAAGCCGCGCGACAGACTGGCAAACCGTCCAGGGTGTACCCCGCCTCTCGCCCAGAACGTGAGCAGGAGATGGGCACCAGCACCCCTCCTGACCCCAATAGGGACAAAGGTGTAGAAAATGGATGGATTATTTTTTTTTAAATACTGGAAAATATGGTTTTTCCCTGTAACATTCAATTGTAGTTTTTAAAAAAATGTACAAGTCATTTAATATGTGACTGTTTCATCCAGAAGACAGAAAATGGATCAATTGAGGCATTATTAACTAATAATCAATGGAATAACTGCTGTTGATGGTTTTCTTTTCCCTCCTAGCCAACTCCAAAACAAAGAAAAGAAGATAACAAGTTGATCTCTTACTGTTTCAATTCCAAGTCCATGCAGCATATAAACAACATCTTCGGTTGCAACATTCCCAGAAGCCCCATGAGCGTATGGACAGCCCCCCAGGCCAGCTACTGATGAGTCTACCACACTGATTCCCATCTGAGAAAACAAAACAAAACAAGAAACAGAAAAACTTCACTTTTATAATAATACCTGGATTGTTTCAGGGAAAGTTTTTGGATTCAGAAACATTAACTCAGCCTGACCTGCAAGGCTATTAGGATGTTAGCCAAAGCCTGGCCATAAGTGTCGTGGCAGTGAACAGCTAAAGCGCTGACTGGCACTTCTTTGGTCACAGCTTCCAACATCTTAGTCATACTTCCAGGAGTCCCCACTCCAATAGTGTCACCCAGAGAAATCTCGTAACAGCCCATAGAGTACAGGCACTTCGCCACCTGTGAGACAGAAACAAATCTTAAGTGCTTTGCATCTGGCTGTTTTGCAAAAGATGACGAATGACCTATTTGCTGAACAAGCTCGACATCTTTTGAGCCAGAACTCACATGTGCAACTTTTTCAGGCGCCACCTGGCCTTCATACGGACATCCCACGACGCACGAGACATAACTGTAGTGACGAGAAACATGGATGAAAGAGTTCAAGAGCAAGTCCAAATTATTTAAAGGTTTACTGAGAGTGGCGAGGATGCTGGTAATTATACCCCCGAACTGGCACAGCAGCTTCTTTAGCTGCCTTCATGACCTCCTCGAAGCGCTGTAAACTCTCCTCCACAGAGCAGTTTATGTTCTTCTTGCTAAACAGCTCAGATGCAGCACCAAATATGGCCACCTCTGAAGCTCCGGCCTTTAGCTGCAGCACAAGAGATCAAAACATGTTTTAGAGCTATTACCTACTGTATTAAAACCTGAACATTCAGTATCTATTCAGGGCTGACACAGGGATACAGGAATGTGCAGCACTCACAGCAGCTTGAAAACCTTTTAGGTTTGGCGTTAGGACTGGATAAGACACTCCTGGTTTCTTACTGATACCTTTCATTACCTCTACTTGATCTGCCATCTGATATTTAAACAACAGACACCGATTAGTATATAAAAAAGACAATAACAACAAAAAACAAAGCTCAATTTATTCTTACATGCTGAAGTTGGAGTGGGGTTTGTTCTAAAATGCTTACCTGAGGAACCCATTTAGGGGACACAAAGCTGGTGGCCTCAATGACTGGAAGTCCAGACTCTGACAACATGTTAATTAAATTGATTTTCGCCTCTGTTGGGACGACAGTCTAAGGGATAGAATAATAAAATACAAAAAAATGAAGAACAGCTGATAAATAATGCCAACTATGCATGACTCGTGTTATTTCACCAGGTTGTATCATGTTGCCACACCTATTCTTTTGCTCACTGAACCACAGGGGCAACAATTTTACTTTATATTTAAAGGTATTTTGCTTTTTTTTAAGGTTACGTCTTAACCTTAATACAAAAAATCAGAATTGTAAAAAAAACTGAAACAAAAACAGCTAAAAACATCTTTGCTGTATTACATAATTATAGTTACATAATTAAAAATGAGAGAACAATTTGTATGAGATGTGTCCAATCAAGCTTGTAAAGCTTGTAAAATTAACATGTTATAATGCCTGTACTGTCAGTGATTACACAAAAACACATCAAAATCAAAACAATGTAAGAATACAATAAATAAAACAAAACTATTTTGTTGTAATTGTGATTTTTTAAAGCTAAAAATAAATAAATGTCTATTATATTATGAACTTCACTGAAATTCCTGAAAGACACAAAAAGCACCTGCTCCCCTTGGATAAACATTTAGTTGTAAATCGTCATTAAGCTTCATTTGGTTAATCTTATGGTTTGAAAATTAAATAAAGCAAAACATTACTAAAAGACGTGGTTTATTTATTTACACGAGTGTACCTTTTCATTTTGAAGACCGTCTCTGGGTCCAACTTCCACTATTTTCACCGTTTGCGGGAGAGCATGAGCAGCTTTCACACATGCCTGAAGGCAAGAAGACACACAGAACCACCGACAGGTGAAATCAAATACAAGTAAGAGTCAAAGCTGAACTGCAGAGTCTCCTCAAGACCCACCAAACACAACCAGCTTCAAGCGAAGGCTAATGGCTATTTGGAGACCGATGTTCTTTACGGCGCCAACCGTTTAGTTCAAACAACGGGGGAATAAAAAACCCAGAACTAACCGTCTTCTCCTTTGGTGCGGAGCGGAACGACATATATTGCTGACCCATTCTTAATGTTAAAGTGGTTCTGTTGACAAGCCTCATTGCAGCAGCCATCACCAGCTGGCTAACAGCAGCCTGACGTCATACTTCCTGGAAACGCGAGTTGTGACGTTTTCTTATTAAAAAAATAAAAAAATGCGCAGGCGCCATCTACTGGCGATAATTAGGTAGTGAATAAGAACCGATAGGATATAGAAGAAAAAAAAACATTTATTTATTGCACATTCTTTTAGTCACTACACAGAAGAAAAAATATTGTTATGGCCTTATTGTTTTAAAAATATCTTTTTCAATTAAATGTCAGCTAAAAACTGGATCCCAGAAGTGTCAGTATAGCAAAATAAAATATCAATATAAATAAATCTGACTCAAAAATAAGTTGAGTCAGATCACCTCTTCACACATTTATATCCACGTTGTGGACAGTGTTGATATTTACTTACTTCAGTTCTGCACCTGAAAACAAACCCATTTCATACACCAACCTCAGAGCACCAGTTAATCTCACTTGATAATTTAGGTTTAAATTCAATTTGAAGAAGAAAACTGCTAAATAAAACATAGAAATAATTTTATTTCCTGAAGACTGAGTGTTGTGGCTCATTTCTATTGATTGCAGTTCTGATTCCTGGTGAGACAACTTCACTCACGTAGAGAAAGTACACATATTTTCTCCCTGATCAAACAAAATTAAGAATAATTTGACATTTCATGGTTAAAAAAAGAAAAGGTTTTCTGGAGTCTTAGTACTCATAATTTTTTGTAGGTAGACTTCACAAAAATTATATTGTGTTGATTGGATCTCAAAATATACTATGGAATTTTACTTAAAAATTAGCAAATGTGTTTTTGTAAATATTTTCTTTAGCTTTTCAACTTGAAGATTTTCATATTTCAGAATACGAAAGCTTTGTTCTCCTTTTTGAAAGTACATTGCACAGATGAATAGCTGGTAGAGACATAGTAGTTCAGCTACAACTCACATCTAATGATGACTCGGGCACAGGTGTATAAAAATATATTTAATGTGTCAACGTAAAAATAAAAAGTAATAAATAAATTATAATTGATTATACCATAGTGCATATAATAAACAGGAAATCAGAGAGTTCCAGACAAACACTTAAAACAAAATGATGTCTCCTTAAACTTGAAAAATCCTTAAAAGCTGCCATTTAGTCTGGATCAACATTTTGGGTTCATTGCTAATAAAAAGTCCCAAATCTCTGCAAAGACATAGTGTCTTTTCATGCATTCAAATGAAGAAACACTTATTAAAATCATTGTAATACAACAACTCAACCAAAACATAAAAATTCAAATGCATGCTTTGGATACTGCATAACTTTAGCAACATTTACAAAAAGCAGTTTTTGTTTTCCCCACTGGTTCGAAATGAATGATTCCTGTGTTTGATACACCCAACAAACTGAGAGCTTACATCTCCAGACTACAATTTTATTTTATTATTATTTTATTTTTTCTTTTTGCATTGCTTTAACACTGAGATGCAAACCGTCAATACATCTGCACATAGTTTGGTCCTTCTTCACTGCAGCTCCTCGTCGCTGTCTTCCACTTGCTGGATGATGAGATCTGCACCCGAGTCTTCAGCAAGATCATCTTCATCATTCACCATCCAGTTTCTCTTGGTGTCGCCCTCCTCCTCACCGTCCACACCTAATAACAGCGCTGGCTCCTCATTGGGCGTCTGCAGACCGTCCATGGGAATGTCATCACAGCCCACCTCCTGAATGCAGGTGGTGCAGATGCGGTAGCGGCGTGTGCCCTCGCACACCACATGCCCAGTTTCCTCTGTCACCTGACATTTGCACTTCCTGCACACCAGTTTCCTGGCTTGGTGAATCTGAGGAAAGCCACAAAACAGTTAAAATGCAATTCCGTTTTTCTTTTATAATTTAGTCCAGATTTTAATCATTTATATAAGGTCATAAAAGTGGTTAATAATGGCTGGAGTCTACCGGTAGAGATCACTTGGCAATATTTTCCCGCTCTTCCATAACTTCTCCAAATCTTTCAGACTGTGAGGACTTCTCTTACCAGTAGACTTCTTCTGGAGATTCAGCAGATGACTTCCCACTCTGAGCCCAGACATCAATGATGGGCAAGATTTTGCCCATATTTAATAATAGGGTTCTCCCACTTGTGTACTAACCAAATCCACCAATGTTTCTCCAATAGTTAAAACTCATATCCAGCTTCACAGAAATAGGAGGCTCATCTCGAGCCCACTAGGTCACTGTTAAATGAAGCCCACAGTTGGAGATTCCACTGTGGGTCAAGGTTTTGGTTTGGTGTTCCATATGCATATTTATTGATGATGCTGTTTTCTTCTATCCTAAATGTTTTTAATAAAATGTTGTAAGATTTGATACATAGTATAACCTTACCCTAAATACAGTATAAAACCTCAACATGTCCTATAACCTTCATGTAAAAGTAGAACACCTTGTCCCAGAGTGATGAAAGACAAAAATAGCTCAGTACTTTAACCTCGCGGCATCACAAAGGTATTCCCCTATCATGCCATCACATTAAAACATTCCTTTTTTTTTCTAATGCATTTGTTTCCTCCACACTGCAAAGTGGGGTATACGAATCAAGCTAAACTGAATAGCATGTAGCTTCTTTTTGAATTTTATCCACAGAATTGTATATGAAGAGAGCTCTAACCCGATATTTTATTTAAAAAAAAAACGCAGCTACAGACTCTGAGAAGACCTACCGTCTCAAAGTGGCTACGTAGGTGCTCCAGGCGGGTGAAGCGCTTATTGCAGGCCTGACATGGGTACGGTCTCTCTCCGGTGTGACAGCGCAGGTGACGCTTCAGGTCTGCCTTCCTCTTCACAGTGTGTGTGCAAAATGGGCATTTAAAACGCATAACAGGGTTGGAATCTGCAAAAATTATGAGATATGGCTGAAATATTGGTCTTATCAAATAAGACTCATGTCATTCAAATCTGTTCATCAATAATATCTCTAGCAAAGCTGTTGATGGTGTGTAGAGACAAACAAACCTTTATTAAAGTGGCCAATAACACCAACAATTGGAGGTAATGTGGCGTAAAGCTCCTCTGCTTTCTCAGCCTTTAGGGTTCTCGCCTCCTGAATATCCAGGTCTTCATGCTGGCCAGAACGAATGCTGTTGGGAGCTCTCCGTTTGGTCCCTGCTTTCCCACGTCGGCGCTCTGATCCTGGTAGTGTGTACAGAGGGTCCTGAGGGTCATGCAGATCATCTGTCTCTGCACTGAGCTCATTAGCAGGGCTGCTTGGGTCAGTCTTAAGGGCTGAGACCACACCTTCCTGCTCCGGCTCCTTCCCCATAAAACTGGACTGGGACCTGGAGTTGTCCCGGGTCCAGAGTGCAGGTGGTGGGCTGACGGAGCGGGGGCCTTGCTGCGGATGCTCTGTAGACTCTTCTCCTGCTCCGCTGGTGAAAGAACAGGTCTCAGACAGGCTATGGCAGCGGTCACTGTCTTCGTCCTTTACACTAATGTCCAGGGAAGATTTGATGAAATTTTTGCAGTATGTGATGACACTGTTCATCTGCAAGTAGCTGGCCGCGGACATGACCTCGATCACATTGTGACTGGACAGATCCAGCTGCCCGGAGTAGATAAAATCCAGGATGACGGTGAAAGTCTCTGGGCTGAAGACGTCGAAGGTGGCATTGACAGTTTCTGGCAGCTCGTCTGGCCCCTGAGACAGCAGCATCCGGAAGTAGCCGCTGCTGGCAAACAAGACGTTCCGGTGGGCCCTAAAGAGCTGGCCCTCAACCAACACACTGCAGTCGCAAAAAAGCTCCTGCCGGCGCTGCTCGTTTAGCTGCTTCAAAAGGTTGCTCTGGTGAGATGCAGTGATGTCGGCCGTGTTGAACCACCTCTGAGGTTGCCTGCAGGAGACAAAGCGACAGCAGTACCAGTACCTGTAAATGTCAAATACAAACGGACTGCATTTGTCACAACAAAATATTATTAAAGCTAGAATTTTATATTCCACTGAACTTATAAACAATATCTGTTGAACTTTTTCACATGTTGTAATGTTGCTGCCACAAATAAACTATTAGGAAATTATGGAATGGAATAAAATAAATCAGTGCATAACTGAACAGAAAGGGGATTGATTATTTATTTTCAAAGTCGTACAAGTTACATTCCAGTCTGATCTGACTAAGCCCCTTCTTCCAGATGTTGAGTGTATCCCATAGTTGGTTTGCAGCATGTTGGGGTGCCTACAAGTGCATAAATGCCAAATAAATCTTGTTTAGATGACAAATGACAGAAAATGTTCCGTTTAAAGTAATTCTCACATCCGCCATCTCCTCCAGTGCCACCTTGCGCCTGGATTTTTGCACTACTTTGATTTGATCTGTCCAGTACCAATCCCAATAACATCTCTAGCTGCATGATTGTTTTGCACATTACTGAAAATTCACATTACCATAACAATGTCGTTATTGGAACAAAGTCATTGGAAATGTCTTAAAATCTATGTTAAAAAAAAAAAAAGATTTCAATATTATTTGTAATATTCATGTGTGCGATATCAAAACAAACGAGAGTAAATGCACCTCAGATCAACCTGTAATTTAATGTATCTTTGTCTGCACTAGACGACCCCGCCTACATGATTTCTTTCTCCACTGTGATTGGCTAAGAGATCCTTCATTCGAAGCAAGTCCTTTTAATGGGTTACGCCCGACTCCAGTCAGAGAGGTTCGGGTGACAAACCTTTTAAACATTCCCGTATGCTGAGTTCAAAGTGGCTAAGGAAACCCTGATGATGAAAAGTAGAAAATGATCTAAAAAGGCTGCAGCTGGACATGCAGTCCAAAGGAAAATAAATAAAATCTCTCTCAACCCCATTTGAAGAATGGTGTCTGTTTTTTTTTTTTTTTTTTTTTCTGAGGCGCAAGATTCTCAAAGCGTTCGTATGTCAATTGCACCGCCGTGCCATCAGAAAGGCCGGGCAGCGCCCGATGAGCCCACGGTGAAACACCCGAGGTACTCTGTGGCCATTTCTTTTACGCTCAAAACCAAAGGGGATGTCTGAGCTGAGCCATTATCCTTTCGCCGAGGCACCATTCGACCTACAAAACGACACGACAGTGCTGCAGTCCTGCGAGAGAAAAGCGGGCAGCGCCGCACCGGAGCAGCCCAGCCTGTCCTGGAGCGACGCCCACTTCAGGCTCCAGCCAAGCACACAATGGAGAAAACAGACAGGCGACCGTCCTGCGTGCAGAGCAGTAAAAAACACTGACACCGTTAAGGTCCGATGCGCTAAAAACGCCCGTTTTTTCTATCCACGAGGCCACCCCTCCCCATCCCGCCCCCCACTCCACTCCACTCCACTCCACTCCAAGCTGGAGGTCCGGAGCGCGACGAGCAGCGGGGGAGGATTCGCCTGCTGCCCAGAGAGAGCGGCTCGTTCTCAGGCGAGGTGTCGCCGAGACCCGCTTACGCCCCATATCCTGATCTGCCCCCCCCTCCCTCTGGAAAAAAAAAAAAAAAAAACCATCAATACTCACTGGTGGCTGGATTCACCCGGCGCCCGATAGAGCCTGCTCGCCCCCAAATCCGCCACCATATCCATTTTATCTCACGTTACCTCGCCGCGTCGCCCCCCTCTGCTTTCTTTCCCCCTCGTCCAGGGTCCACAGGCAGACACTTCCTGCTCAGCCCTAAAGACCGAAACCCGGTCGGAGCGACTGGAGCTCTGTGCTGACGTGGGTGTTTATTAACTGGGTGCCCGAAGGTTCAAGGAGCCATTTAAAGCCCCAGCGACCCTTTTAAAATGAACAAGTGAATAGTGCAATATTTACACAGTATTTAGGAGTCTGTGATGAACTGAGCTCACTTCAACCTTATTATAAATGCAGAAGGGTGCATATTGAAACCAGCGTTGTTCTAATTTGTGTCACTGAAGCCTTCTATATTAATCTCACAACACATTTCAACTTTAATGAGATTTAATAGATTTTTGATGGAATATAAGTCAAACTCAAAATTAACCAAAAGAGTGAAAGTGATTTATTCTGTAGGAGCATTTATTTATTTTTCCATTTGTAAAGAATCCCTTATTAAATCTGAATTCGAAAAATTTGATTTATACATGTTTCCTCTTGTATAAAATGTCTTGAAACAGTTTACAGTTTATAGCCACAGTTTTATGTGGACGATTTCCAAAGAAGCATCAAAAGGGTTCGCCATTGGTGAACCCAGTGGGATTCATGGATTGCCAGCGCCACAGGTCTTCACCTACACAACACAGGATGCAGAAACATTAAAAGTTATTGTGGATGACATCTTAAGGCAGTTTTCTTTATTTTGTCACTTTAGAAAAAAATGAGAGATGTCAGTGTGCTGCATTTGACATATAGTGCATGCTTGTGAGAGTGCAAGAAAAAATGATCACATGCTCTACATAAAAAACAAAAAAGAAAAAACTGAAAAGTGCGGCGTGTATTTGGTTTCTTCGCCTCTTTTACTCAGATGATCCTAAGTAAACTTTAGTGTGCAACCATCTTTTTCTGAATCCACCTCTCAGTAATTTGTAATTCAATATCAGTATCAGTGCAGCTGTTTGTAAAGACTGCTCAGTCTTGTGTGAAAATGGAGAACGTAGCCATCAGAGGCCTCCATTTGCAATAAAGGGGCCGATGTAAACGTGTGGAGGATGGGGAACCTGGGCAATAATCTGTTGTAGACTGTAAAACAGTTGAGACTGGGCTGGAGGTTTGCCTTTCAGCGCTTTTGTCAGGTGTTTGAGTGGCCAAGTCAGAGCCCTGACCTAAAAATGATTTGGAATTTGTGGCAAGACTTCAAAATTTATGTTCACATTGCTAGAGGTATTTTGCAAAATAAAATGAGCAAAAAAAAAAAAAATTCAAACTCTACCTGTGTAAGCTAGATGTAACGAAGAAGACGTGCTGCTTTACATCTACACTGCTTTGACTCAGGAGGCGATTGAAAAATGTTTGTTTCAAGAAATGAAAAATAGTTTATCTGTTTCCCATAAAATTTCAATAAAACTTACTGAAGCTTGTGGCTCTAGTGTGACAAAATGTGATACAGTTTCTGAAATGTTTTTGTGAAACACTAAAAATTTATATTTTTACTAGATTCATCAGTAAAAATGAATGTATGGCTCACTTACACATTTTTTCCAAGTGAAAGGCAGCTGTCCAGCCAAGCTCTTTCTCAGCTAGGCTGGGGTCTGCATAGCAGGATGCTATATCTCCTTCTCTACGAGGTGCAATCTTGTATTTAATCTATGTAAGAAAAGATAAATGAATAATCTATAACAAAACTTGAATACATTTAGAAGTCATCTTATTCTTTAATGTACTGAATATTAGTAATTACATATTCCAACAAGGATGCAAACAAAACCATGATTTTGTGCTTGTGGGAGTTTAATGACTTGCCTCTTTTCCTGAAGCCTTCTCCATCGCTTTCACCATCTGGAGCACAGAGTAGCCCGTTCCTGTGCCAAGATTGTAAACCTAAACACAAAAATAAAAGAAAACGCAGATAATATAGCAGGACTAACTATATCTGGTCAACATAAATGGTCAAAAGATAACTGAAATATACCTGGCATCCACAGTTGTCCTTCAGTTTCTTCAGAGCAGCTATATGTCCTTTTGCCAGGTCTACTACATGGATATAATCCCGAACTCCTACAACAGACAATGAAAAAGTTGCATCGTTATGAATATTTAATTGGTACTTTCAAAGCTAAAAAGAAAACCCCTCTGTCCTTGCCTGTTCCATCGACTGTTTCATAGTCATTTCCAAATACATTGAGAAATGGTCTCCTCCCAACCGCGACCTACGTGGATCATAAAAAGGCAACAGATTCAGTGAGATGAATTTACACCCACAGAGTCCCGCTGATGTTGCTGTGCTTTTACCTGAGCTACATAAGGCATTAAGTTGTTTGGGATGCCCTGAGGGTCCTCTCCAATCTGACCTGAGGCATGAGCTCCGATAGGGTTGAAGTAGCGCAGCAGCACAGCATTCCAGTCCTGCACACAAGAAGCAAGTGTTATCCCCTTGGTGAGGAGAAACGGTGCACTTCTCTGAGATTCTTTAAGCACTCCGGTGAGCACCTTCTCAGATTTACAGTGATCCTTGATCATCTCTTCTATGAAGTACTTGGTTTTGCCGTATGGGTTGGTGCACGCGCCCACAGGGTGCTGCTCATCTATGGGGAGGTACTGAGGGTCTCCATACACCGTGGCAGAGCTGCTGAAGACCAGATTGTGCACCTTGTGAGCCTGCATCACCTGAGACACATGACGACGCACAAAGACAGCAACGCATACAGTTAGCCGCAGTCAACTGAGAAAAAGCAGAAAGCCTGATCTAGCAGAGAAATATTAAGGCATGCTTTTATTTTATATTCCAACAGAAAACTTTTTTTTTTTTACAAATGAAAATATTGTATGTGGATGTGGTTTGCATTTATATCCAGCCCACTTAAGTCAATAATGTGCAGAAATGCCTCTTGTTGCAAACAAAGTTTATTAAATGAAACAAGCAGCTTTAAAAATCTACACTAATCAATCCAATGCTTTTAATTAAACCTAAGAATTCCTGTAAAAAGGTCAAACTTCGCCTCAACAAGACTCACTTTGTAATTGTGATTTGGACTTTAACTAGGCCATCCAAACACCTGCTAGAAGATGAATCTTCTTCATTTAAAATGTTTTCATAAAGGATTCTCCTGATTTCTCAGCATTTTGTGCTATGAATGATGACCAGCTTTCTTTTCACTGGCCGAAGTTTGCATCCCGAACTTGCATCTTGAACATATTGTTTTCTTTCTCCATCAAAATTTCACGGCATGTTCTATGTTCCCTCGTGCTGCAACGGAACGTAAACTGTTTCCTAATAAAATACATTCGGTGACAAACTGTGGCAAAAGATGTGATTACTTTGGTAAGAGACTGTCTATGTGGCAGATGTTGTGAAGTCGGCAAACAAAGGTGAGGAATTGTGTAAATAAAGTTGAGCGTAGAGCAGGATGAAGACAGAGTTGTGCAGACTGAATGGAGGCTGTTTGTGCAACATGGAACTGACCTCCATCAGGTTTATGGAAGCAGTGAGGTTGACTCTGTAGTAACGCAGCGGCTGCTCCACCGACTCCCCGACTGCTTTCAGGCCGGCAAAGTGCATCACAGCACTGAAAGAGTGCTGCACAGCAGATGAAGCAGAATGAAATCCATGTGAATGCATTGTAATACTTACAAGCAGCAATTAACTTAACTGTAAAATGTTTTTTTCTTTATGTGCAAGAGTAATTAGAAATTTCAAGTTGACTTATTCGAATCTAGTCTGAATCCACATGTGGTCATCAGTAAATTTATTTGTGGTGGGGGACATTTTATGGTGGTGAAGAAACAAATGTGTCCAGAAACCATGTTATAATTCTAATCAATTTCCTAACTGTACAATCAAACATTTTCGAAAGAAAATCAAACTTCTGGTATTTAAAATGGGAAGAAAACACAACAGATACTGACTTAGCAGAAACTAGTTATCATGTTTAACAAAATTCGGACCTTTTTGAAGAGTTTTTCCAGTGCAGGTCGATCCAGAAGGTCCAGCTCGTGAAATTCGATGGTGGTGTTTAGAAGCTTCTCTATCCTCTGAATGCTCTCTGCCACATTCCCCTCTCCTCCATCAAAGACACAAACACACACACAGATCTTAATAATCGATGAGCTTCATTTAATCATAGTTTTTTTTTTTTATCCTTTCTGAAGGAACTGGTCCTCACCTCGGACTGCGTTGCTGTAGTTATCCACCACCACCGGCTGGTAACCTGCTTCGATCAGCTCCACCACGCAGTGGCTCCCGATGTAACCGGCTCCACCTGTGACCAACACCTTCTCCGCCATCCTGTGCGTCTGTGACGTCATGCAGCGAGTCAAGCACAGGGCGCATATTGAGGATGCCGACCTGCCTCATTTCTCCTGAACACACCTGTGTGGCCCTAAGCCTGTCTAACTGCAGAATACCACACTGAACAATAGAAGGCACTGACGTCAGCAGAGGCAGGTATATTTATTTTTGGAACATTCCTCGTCTAAAAAAAATATAAATTTCTCCACTAAATTTGTTTCGTTTTAATTCCGTCACGTGCTTACATATAAAGCGTGTTTCCTATTTTTTTAATTAATTGCCACAAAACTGGAAAAAAAATAAAAATAAAAAAAAAGACATTCAGAATCGATAGAAACACAATTTATAGCCTTTTATTTGCATTAGCAGTTTGTTTTGAAGTTAGGCTGAAGGTCAAAGTCCAAACTGCACAAGACTGAAACGAAACACTGATAAATAAAACCCAGAACTCCTGCTTAAGCAGCCAAATTACAACTTTTTTCTTTGTTGTTGTTGCCACAATTGGAGTAAAACTGACTGATATTTCACAGCACGACATGAGCTGCTTGTAAAACACTCACCTAATCTTTCTGTACAGATGGAAGAATGTCGCTCCCGGTAAAGTTTCTTTGTGAATGTGGTCAGAGCAGACTTAAAATGAGGCGTTCAAGTCAGTCTGCCCATTCAAAAATACTTTAGTTGACACATAAAGTCTGTCCTTCCTGGTAAACGTGGAGACGCGTTAAGTACTTGAATAACTGGCAACGTAAAGGGTATTAGTTTTCAAAATAAGAGAGTGTATGTGAATATTTGAAACTTGAGCCATAATTTTACGTTGAAACTCTCTTAAAAAATAAACAATAACTTAAAACACCATCCAGAATACCCTTCGCTTCAGGCAGACTTGTATTATGATTTTTTTAATACATTAATTTTAACTTTTATTTTGAAGGGCAACACGGATTTAGCTCAAACAGAAGCGGACGTGTGATTCCTCGCGGTACGTGAACGCCCCCTCGTACGTGGAGTTGCGTCATGACGATCCCACGCCTCATCTCAGTGATACAGGGAAGTGTTTGTGCAGAGCACCCACCGCGGAGAGCAAATTAAAGAGTGCCACGTTAGAAGGAGCCCATGCTGCTAAATTAGCTCAGCAGCAAATGTAAACATACGGCCACTTACTGCAGGTAATACATCCTTAACTCCATCTGGGCCCTTTGAAAACAGAAAATGCAGAAAAAAAAAACATAAATGTCAACACTCACCATATATTATTTATGTATTTTTAACCTTTTAGATGCCAGTTTTTTTCCCCACATAACATTTAAAAAACAAAACAAACAACAAAAAAAATAATGCTTTGGAACAAAAATGTCTATCTATCTATAATATATTCCTTACTTTTGAGGCATGCTATCATGACAAAAGTTATCATAAAACTATATCCTGTTTATAACTGCTTCTCATTAGCTGATATGAATTACCTAAAAAGATCTTTTCATTGCAGACTTTCACAATAATAACAAACTCGCACCCGTTTTCATGCAGGCACAAAACCATGCAATGTAAATTGAAGAAAGTGTGAAGATACTTAAAGCTAAGGATGATTAATCACTTTTCCTTTTTTTAAATTATGAAACAATTTTTAAATAATTCTTGTCTCGTTTAAACAAAGAACATGATGAAACTCCTTGAATTAAAACCTCCCAACATCCCCTTTTTGTCTGACCTACTAAACATGTTCTGCTGCAGCTAAGCATCTTTCAGTTCTCATTTCGGTGAATTAAACTTGTGATTTTTTTTAGGCAAAAGTCATGCTCTCTTTGTTTTAGGATTTAACTTCCTGTTTAAGAGAGAGTGATGCTTCTCTCTTGGTTGGACGAATGACTAAAAGGGAAATGTGCTTTTGTTTCTTAACTATTGGGACATAGAGCTTGCTTCTATGTCTGCTAAAATCATACATAGTTTGTTTAAATGTTCACTTGTAAACTTCAACTAGATGATCATTGTTTCAACAGTAAATTAACCTATCAGAATCTTTCATTTTAGGAAAAGTCAGCATCACTTGATATTAGGATTCTAAGTTTTCATACACCCAAACAAATTGTCTGACCACCAAGAATATCATTCCCGCAGCATGATGCTGCCTCTACCACCTTTCGCCTTGTGTTCAGGTTGCCATGTTGGTAAACACAGATTCAGCAGACTGTGCCACATTTCTTAAACCACTGATGATCCTGACAAGCCCAGAGATTCTGACATTTGAAAAGAGATGCAGTAGGAATGGGAAGAAAGAAAATTAAGAGATAAGCAGATGCCTGAGAGGCGAATTTAGTTTCTAATAAATGGCTTTTCTTTGTTATTGAGGAATGTGGGACAGATGAGAAAGGTCAAGAGGGTAAACAAAATGGTAATATGATTCAGTACAGATACGGAGGAATAAGAGCAGAAAGCAATCTGACTATTTAAAAGAGGACAGAAGGGGCAAGAAGAGTTACAAACTAAGAGATGAAAAAAATAACCAATCAAGACGATTTGTTAAGAAATCATTCTGCTTTTTTTTTTTTTTTAAACAAGATTAGTTTCAAACATTGTGTTCTGTATTGCAAGTCATTGGCAATAAATTAGTTTGTACACATTTTAATGCAAGGTAAAATAATAATAGGAGCACGACATTTTCAAAATGTTAGCCGTCTTAGTTCTTTTCATGGCACCTAAGTGGCAGAGTCCAGCACCTTGAAAAGGAGCCTCATACTGTAATTCACTCTGCACTAAATTTTACGTTAGAGCAGAATTTTAAACTGCACTAATACAGTTGGGCAAATGACATTATCCATGCAAAACTCCAAACCCATCTATTTGATTGCCAAACAGAGAGGAATAATTCACCACTCCAAAGAGTACGTCTCCACTGCTGCTAGATCATGGAAGCCGATTTCCTGAAGCAAAGACAGTTTGTTATTCTCTTAGATCAGCTTACATGCCTAAGTGATGGATGTCACACACCTTTGGCCATCGAAGGGATTAAAATATCCCAATTTCATTATTTGGAAAGTGAGTGAACAGTTTTTCATTTAATATGCAAAATATGGAAGAGGCGGACTTAAAATGGAAAACCTACACAGCTCTAAGCTCTTTGTTGTTTGTTGTTTGGACAGGTGCTGGGACTGTGATGTTTCCTGTCAATGTGAACTACAGTCATCCTTTCATGAAAGCAGAATGCCATACTTCTTTTAAGACGATAATATACACTACCACAAAGTAAATATGGCAGAGGAACTGTTTGAGAAGCACACCATTGAGTTTGAGGTGTTGACTTGGCCTTCATGTTTTAATTTCTACATATATATATATATATATATATATATATATATATATATATATATATATATATATATATATATATATATATAGAAGAGAGAGAGAGAGAGGGAGAGAGAGAGAGATTTTTTGATTTTTAAAAACTCATTTATTCACTCAGTGATGATACACATAACATAAACATTCACCACAATTTCAAATTAACACATTCATAAATGATAATTCAGAATTATTTAAAGTAAATAAAACACCGTCATAATCCCAAATATTTTGAAAAACATTTAGTTCATCCACATTTAAATAATATTTATACTCTAACATCACTCTTGCTCTGACCATACTCTTAAAGAGTTTTGCACAATCAGTATTTTGTTCATTATTAATTTTAAATTTCCTACTCAAATAAATTGCAAGCTTTGATTGACCAAGAAAAAAATTTAACAGTCGTCCAATTTTCTTCTTTTTTTTCCTATATAAGAAACCAAAAATAAAAGACTGTTCTGTAAAGCTTTCTCCAAATAATTTCCAAATTTTTCTTAATAATGTAAATAAATCTATTAACCTAAAACATTGTACAAAACAATGAAAGATTGTTTCTCTTAACAAACAAAAAGGACATTTATCTGACACACCAGGATTAATAATAGAAACAAAAGCATTAACTGCAATAATTCCATGCAAAATTCTCCACTGTAGATCACCAACATTTTTAGTCAATGGTGGTTTATAAAGTAATCCCCATACAGGTTTAAACTCAAAACCGACTTTGAAAAAATCTCTCCAAGGAGTATCTTTTTTATCTTTTAATTTTACTTTGTTCAAAGCCTTTACACATTTCATATATAATATCTTTCCATTCACAGAGTCCAAAAGTGTCCATTCTTTTTTATCTTTCTGTAAAAAGAGTCCAGAACATTCAAGATCTTTCAATTGTGGCTTAACACACAACTTAAAGAATGGATCAGCTTTATCAGGCGTTAAAACGCCATCAAACCATCCTTTTATGAGTCTTTTATCATCTTCTGATAACATCCGCTTAAATGTCGCCAGCATAGTGCCTACAGTTCTTAAAGAGTGAATCTCCAATCTTCGAGCCAAGGAAACAGCATCATTCATTTCAGATCCAACAAGTTCAAGCAGATGTCTCAACGTAACCACCCCTCTTTTCATCAACAGTTCAGGAATCATAACCATGTTGTCCCAAGCTGAACCCAAACGAGATCCCTTGAGCACGGGTTCACGTAACAACCAATGTAAAGATGTGGATGTCCCATCTCTCTTTGTTTCCATGAGGTTCCAAGCTTTTAACACACTCACATAAAACGGTGATAAACACTTTACACAATATTTTGAAAGGTCCATAATGAACAACATTTTACCAAAACCTAAATTACCAACTTTTGAAAAAATAAACTCTGACATGCCTCCACAAAACATTTTGATCACCATACAAAAAACTCTGTAAAAACTGTAACCTAAATGCTGCTTTCCGACTTTCTAAATGAATCAAACCTTGCCCTCCTTCTTCCTTTGACAAAAACAAAACACTCTGAGGGACCCAATGTAATCTGTCCCAAAAGAAATTCAAAATGATTGTCTGAAGTTTTACCAGAAGACCTGGTGGGGGTTCTAGAACAGATAAGCGGTGCCACAGAGTTGAAGTTACCAAATTATTAATAATTAGTGTACGACCTCTGTACGAGACTCGTGGCAAAAGCCAGTGCCATTTCTTTAATTTACCCTCCATCAGTTCAAGAAAACCTTCCCAATTTTTCATTACTTGAAATTGATCTCCCAGATAAACACCCAAATATTTAAAACCATTTTTTGACCACTTTAATTCATCAGGTAATTTAGGTTCTTGTTTTGTCCATTTACCAACTAACAAAGCTTTACTCTTGCTCCAATTGACTTTGGATGAAGAAATTTTCCCAAAACACTCAATAATTTTGTTTAAAATAAAGACATCTGACTCTTTTGTGATTGCCACAATAATATCATCCGCATATGCAGAAAGTTTAAAAGGTAAAGATATTTCATTTAAATTCACCCCCTGTAACTTTTTCCTGATTTGACATAACAAGGGTTCAATGCTCAAAGAATACAACATTCCTGACATTGCACAACCTTGGCGAATACCTCTCTTTACAATAAAAGGTGCACTTAAACCACCATTGACTTTCAATACACTTTCAATGCCACAATAAAGGGTTTTAATCATGGCAATGAACCCAGAGGAGAAACCAAAAGCCTTCAAACTATTCCATAAATACTGGTGCTCCACTCGATCAAATGCCTTTTCTTGGTCGATAGAAATTAGACCAAAGTTTAAATCCAATAAATTAGAGAGGTCCAAATAATCTCGAATTAAAGTTATGTTGTCTCTTATTGATCTGCCAGGGATGCAATAGGACTGATCAATATGTACAACTTGATCCATCACTTTTCTCAATCTGCATGCCAGAACCTTTGAGAAGATCTTATAGTCTGTACACAAAAGACTGACCGGTCTCCAGTTCCTTATTTCATAAAGATCACCCTTCTTAGGAAGAAGAGTGAGCACAGCTCTTCGACAACTAAGGGGTAACATTCCCCTTGCCACGCTGTCATTGAGGACTTCCAAGAGATCTTCAGCCAGAACAGGCCAACACGACTTATAAAACTCCACAGGCAAGCCGTCTATTCCTGGAGCTTTGCCATTTTCCATGCTCAGCAGCGCCTCCTGCAGTTCATCCAACGTTATGGCATGCTCCAAAACAACATTGTCATTGTCTGACACCTTTGGCAAGTCTTTAAGAAATTCTTCTGTTATCACAGAGTTTTCTCTGTAATCACTGGCATATAATGTTGAGAAAAAGTCCACAGCTCTTTTCCGCAGGTCAGTAGGATCCGTCAATTCTTTCCCTTCTTCAGATCTTAAGCAATGGATGAAACGATTTTGTCCATTTTTTTTCTCCAAACTGAAGAAGAATTTTGAAGGAGCATCCATTTCAGAGATACTTTGAAAACGTGAACGTACCAGAGCTCCCTGTGCTCTGACCCCAAGCAGATCAACCAAAGCAGCTTTTTTTTGTTTGAGCGCCTGAATATGGCCTCGATTTTCTGTGGACTCACAAAAAACCTGAAGTTCCACAATTTCAGTCTCTAATTTTTCAATAGATTTCACCATTTCTCTTGTGACATTGTGAGTGTATTGATTACAAAACTGCTGAATTTTAATTTTACCAATATCCCACCACTGCTGTACAGATGTAAATTGACATTTCATACGTCTCCACTGTTTCCAAAAATACAAAAATCCTTTTTTAAAACAACCATCATTTAACAAAACGGTGTTGAAATGCCAATATGCACTCTTAAGTTTAAAATTATTTATAAACACATTCCCTATGATCATACAATGATCAGAAAAACCCACTGGACACATAGTGCATGATCTAAATATTTGTGACTGATGTCCAAAACAATAAAATCTATCTAACCTTGCCAAAGTTATATAATTCTCTTTATAATGAGCCCAGGAATATTGCCTTATGTTTCCATTTTTAAGACGCCATACATCAGCTAAATCATAAGTTTCAATAATACGTTTCAAAATTCTCCTTGAATGTAAATGTGGCTCCAAATGATTCCTATCTAAATCATCTATTGTACAATTAAAATCACCCCCTAAAATTAAATATTCTGTTGACCCACACTTTAAAAGTGTATTTGCCAACTCTTCTAAGAAAACACAGCGTTCACTTGGATTCACAGGAGCATATACATTTAGTAAAATCAACTTTATATTTTCATATTTAACAATAACTTTTAACAATCTTCCAGATACAACATCTTCAATTTCAATAGACACTGGAAGAAAATTTCTTGAGAAAAGAATAGCTACTCCTGCACTTAGTGAAGTTTTATGACTCAGAACAAGATTTCCATCCCATTCTTTGTTCCAATCAACTTCATTATCAACGTTGCTATGAGTCTCTTGAGCAAAAGCTATGTCAACGCCTTTAGACTTTAAAAGTTCAAAATACACAGCCCTTTTTTTCACATCCCTTGCACCATTAAGGTTCAAAGATGATATTTTAAATCTACTCATAATCACATAGAAAAAGATCCAAAGAAACAGAAAAAACAGCATCTAAACTGCTTTTTAATTTTCATATTACTTAATACGAGCTCTGACTTTTTGCACAAGTTTTCGAAGTCTATATACTTCAGTGTCCCTTAGCCCATCAGAAGTCCTTTGTCTCATTAACCATTTAACTGAGTCAACAAACAATTTTTTATTAGGAAAAAAATCATCTATGACCACATCCCGTTTCCCTTTTGTCACTTCCAAAAACCTTCTAATCTGTTCTAGACTGTAGCCATTAGTACTCTGGCCATCAGGAATAGAGGAATCAGAAGATTCTCTGTCACTATCAGAGTCACAAAAGGTCTCTGAATCACTTTCTTTCCCACTTTTTTCAAACTGACTCTTTTTAGGTTTCACCCCTTTCGGTCCTTTAGATTTTCTTTTAGTGTTTGGCACTTTGAAAACACTTTCATCATCCCTAATCAGACTTCCTTCACTGTGAACTAAATCATCAAAATCCATTTCTTCTTGTAATCCTTCAGGTGTGGTCGTTTGACTCTCTTCAGTTCTTTCAACAGAACTAATGACATCCTCAATGTCACGTTCTGCAACATTTGACAGCTTTTGCTCTCCAGTTGAAACTCCTTCCTCATCATTAATTTCTTGAGCTCCTTCCCCACCGGCAGCTACCGGGTCTGCCTCCCCAGCATCAGCCTCCGGAGCTCCGTCCCCAACTGCGCCCACTGGAGCTCCATTCACCGTATCCGCTGGTGTCATCAGCTCTGGATTTTCGTTAACCTGAACAGTCTCCTTTTGAACCTTTTCAGGGCAGTTTCGGACTGAATGTCCCTCCTGATTACATCCAAAACACCTCATCGTTTCCGTTGTCGCAAAAATAGTATAATCAAAACCGTCAACCTTAAATTTCATCACTATGCTCAGTTCCTCAATATCATTTTTAAGAATCATAAACACTTGTCTTCTAAAAGACACAACATGTTTCAACTTCGGTGATTTGCAACCGGAAGGGAGCATTTTCATTGCTGACACGATCTGACCGTGACGTGACAATTCCTTCAGTAACACTTCGTCACTAATGAAAGGCGGCAAATTAGACAAGATGATCTTTTTTGCAGGGTTTATTAAAGGGAAAACAGTAGTTTGTGTATTTCTCAAAACAATTCCCCTCTCAACTACGCTGTTCACCTTTTCAATTGAGTCCAAAAATAAAACCACTGCATTGTTCATTCTGGACGCTGCTTTCACACTTTCACATCCGACAATTTCCCCAACAGCCAAACCACACTCCTCAACCGAGAAATCCACGCCAACCGGTATTTTAATACCGTGTCTTCGTGAAAGGCTCCTAAAGCCTGCAGAGCCATAACTTTTCCCGGCCATCACACCAAGCTAAAAAGCTTGGTGCAGCCGAAAAAAAACTATCAAAAACACCAATAAAAACAGAATGTGTTAAAGTGCGAAAAAAAAAGTGAAACACCACTGTGAAAAGTGAAAGTTTAAACCTTTGGAAAACCTCACACTCGTCCTCCTTCCACTCCACACATGCAGCAGCAGACGCTCACGCATGCGCACTCCAGAGAGAGAGAGAGAGAGAGAGAGAGAGAGAGAGAGAGAGAGAGAGAGAGAGTTCAATACACTACTATTGAACTCAATTTGCTTTGTCAAGACCAACAAACATGCTATATAAAAGGATAGAGACTCATTTTGGTCTATTTTTGTGAGAGGAAGATGGAAGTGACCCTCAGCTGGCTTTTGGAGATTAGCTGCCATTAATTTAATTATTTTATAAAAGCCCATGGCAAGAATGGGTCAGAACTAAATACTTCAACCAAGAGAATTGACTCAGAGGTTATTCTTAAAGGCATATAGCACACAGTTCACGAGAAGAACTTGGTCGTGTTTTGCTTTTTAGATGCATCATAACTGTCACTGGAATGAGATTTTCTTTCATTTGAATGTTATCAAACAGAATAAAATATACACAAATGCCTCAGACTCTCATTACATGATGATTGTTTTCTTTATTACTCTTTTTTTGTTTATGTTTTTTGTCTTTGTTTCTTTCTGTTGGTTCAGAATTTAATTTTATTTCATAGGCTCCTGAGGAAGGATTTCAAAAACTCTGCAGCTAAACTAAAACAATTCTACAAAGAGATTCCTGCAAAGTGCCGTAAGACTCATCCCCTGTTTTACAAACACTTGACAGAAGTTGTTGTCGCCAACAGAGGATGAGCCAGAAATCCTCCCTGGACCTTTTCACATTGGGCCAGATTGGCTTGGACAGCTTTTCCTCCCTTGGTGAATGAAACAATCTTTAGAAACATTTTGTATTTATGTAGGTGATCTATGTTTGATGTAAAGAACTATTTGATGATTTGAAACAAAAAAGAACAACCAGAACAAGAAATATGTTGTAAGCAAAGACTTTTCACAGCACTCAAACGTCAGAAGCAACTGGATGAAATCTGAAGCATATCGGTTTATGCCGATGTGCTTCAGATTTCATCCAGTCAAGCACAGCAAGTTTGATTGCCTGGAGCATCACAAACAACAACAACAACGAAAAAATAAGATGGGGAGAAATAAAATATTTTGCAACAGCTGAGACTGACACTTAAGATAAGTGAAAAAATTTAATGCAGCTAGAGCAGAAAAACCTTTGCAACGGAATGAAGCTTTATATTTAGGGGATGCATTTATGCATGCTAGTAAAATATGCCTTCATTCTGAATTAATTGTACAATAAAAAAGGAAAAAATCCTTAAATTGATCCGCATTTTTCAAACCTTAAACATAACTCTCCAAAGACATAAAAATAAAAAGTAACTTAATTAGATGTTCTATCTAAGATTTGTCAAACCATAGAGAGAAATCATTTTTGGCTCCTTAGCACACGTCATAAAATCATTCACAAGAGAAGAAGAGAAAGTCTTGGCTCAAATCCAAGAGGGCTACAATCAGACATAAGTCACCCCTGAATTAAGCCGCTATCATTTCCTCCTGCTGTCACTACTCCACCCAGAAAGCAAAGAGCGCCGATGTACATTTGTTCTTTGAAAATGAAGGGAGAAAATGTGATGGATGGAGTGACAGAGGGTGTGATCGTCCACAGGGTCTCCATCTGATTCTCTTTATCTCTCTCCACCTGAGTGCCAGTTAATCCCCCCCCCGCTTTCCCTCCTCATCCCTTGGACTCCCAGCTGGATACACCGCCTCCCTCCGAGTGGCAGCCTGCATTAGCACTGAGGAACTTTCCCCCACTGTCTGTTAGCAAAAAGCTGATTGGAGATTACGGCCTGCTGCAGAAACACAGCCCTCCATCTCATCTCAAATCTCCCCTCTCTGCTTTATCTCTCCCACCTCTCCTCGTTTCTTTATCTTCTTAATCCCAGCTCTCCTCCTTTTCAGTGTCATCAACTTTTGCTCACATTTTTTTGCCCTCCATCACTGCTCTTTCTCAGCAGCTGAATTGAGAGGCAGATGAAGATGAGTAAATGGGGAGGAAAAAAAAGAAAGAAAAGAAAAGAAAGAGACAGAAAAACCTTCCCCTCCTGAGTGGAGCCAGAATGATGTCATGGGGGCATTTGTCCTCCTGGTGTGGAGGCTTCCCTTCCTCTGCTAATTACCTTGTACAAACTCGAATCTGATATGGCGGATATGAGGCCCAAATACAATTATTGTGGGCTAACAAAGAGATATTGAGATTCAGGGAATGAGGGAGAGACCACAAGTGAGATAGAAGGCGAGTCATGTGCACGGTCCATGCGCGCACACAGCCACCCACACACGCACAAACACAACCACTTGTCCTTCCCCTCCATTCCCTCAGATAGGCTAATGTTATTACACGGGTAATTATCCTCATTAGTGCCAGCAGCTGTAGAGAGCCCATTGCTCGCTGTTCAAACTCCACCCCAAACCTTTTTGTCTTCAAAACCAGTCTTTGTCCTCTCCAGATCTCATTTAGAGACTTTGTCGTGATCTTTCTAGTTGTAAAAATAGAACCAATCGACCAGCTACAGGTGCATCTAAATAAGTTTCAATATTATGAATCCACTCAGTTATGCCAGTGATTCGATCCAAAAATCAAAACTGAAATATGACGTAGTTTTACTGCACTTTGAGTGATTTATGTGAGTTTGTTTAAATCTTTGGGGCTTAAAGCGAATGAGAACCCACAACCTGGTTTAACAGAACATTAGAATATCACAGTTAATAAAGAATAATTTCTAATACAAAAGTATTATGCTTTGGCCTGACAGCTGATCAACAGGAGCCCAACAAGTAGCATAAGCCATAAAGGGACACTGGCAAAGAAACTGATTGTTCTCAGAAAGTATGTTAATGGAAAGTTTAGTGTAAGGAAAAAATGTGGTAGATAGAAATTCTATTTCCTTCTGTTTGTGGAGATGAAAGAAAATTTTGTATTTCTTTTGGAAATCAGGAGGAAGAGTGGAGAGGTCCAGTGTGAAGTTCCCACAGTCAGTGTCATCTGGTGGTGTTGGTTCACTTTATTAAGTCTGAAGTCAGCACAGGAACTTTTAGACGACTTTCAGAAGTTGACAAGCTTTATGTTGATGCCAAGTAATTTTTATAAAAGGACCTGGTCTGTCATTTTTTGTATTGACGTTTAAAAATCATTTAGTTGTCTGTTATAATTTTCAAATGTAAAATATGAATAAATAAATCTGAGATTTCATTAGTTGTGAATATGACAACTTAACAACAACAAAAGGCTTGAAATGAATCACTTTCTGTGTCATGAATTATTTCACTTTTTTAAAATAAACAAATTGATGTTCTAATTTACTCAGATGCATGAAAATAACAGACATGAGCCAAGTCATCTGTAATGGTGAGACCAAAGGATTCTCACTGATCTTTCACAGTTAGTCAAAAAATCTCATTTTACGGAAGGAAAAAAGAAGGAAAGTTTTGTCAATCTGAAGAGTCTTCAACACCAGGTGGCACTGTTTGGTCTTCTGTGGCTGCCTCTCCTCTGGTCTGCCTCATGTTTTGCTGCGTTTACAGGCCATTCTTCTTCAGAGTAAATTAGCTGTCAGAGTCCTTCCTCCTCCTGCATAATGACACTCTCTAAATTTGATGTCCGGCAAAATGGAAAACAACTGTATGTGGATGGCTCAGAGACTCTGGCTGTTTCCTTCTTGCATTTTAACTTTATAGAGAAATTATGGAATCATCAACTGAGGCGGGCAGCTTTATGCACAGCCTCCCTCTCGCTCTGTGAGATTGCCTTTTTGTTTTTATTGCCAGGGGCTGCTGCTGCAAAGACAGACAGTGAGTAACCTGTATTCCTCTAAGCCTTGCATCAGGCACTAAATGTCACGCATTGCCTGTTTTTATTGGCTAATGTGCCCTGTTGTGCCCCTATCCTTGCTTTTTTTTATTTATTTTTGTCTTTTTGCAGGACACCTTTGTTAAAGAGATGGTTGTTAATGCTGCTGACCAGATGGGCTCCTTCCCCCCACAGGTCTCACTCCGGGTGTTTACCATGCACTGGGCTGTGGATAACAGGTGAGATCGCTGCTGAGCTTTTCAGCCAATCAGAGAGCAGCAGCTGCCTGGCCTCTGCCTGTAAACCTTTATTTGGCATTTGAGTCCCTCCTCACCAGGAGTGTGTTTGATAATAACACTGAATCAAAGTGATTTCTGGTTTATGTGCTTTTCTTTTTTTTTTTTTTCCACATATGAGGTTTTTATGTGGCACCGTCACGCATGTTGCCTCACTCAATCCTCCCCTGGGTGTCATTATTTTCCCAGTGAGCAGCTTAGGTTGAGTGAAGCTTGAGTATCATCACGGGTATCTAACACTGAAAACCCACTCAGTCATTTAATTTTCGTTTCATGAAGTTTAGAGATAAATTGCTCCCCAAATGTTCCCTCATGTCCTGTGTGACAAAATGTTTCCATCGCTATCGCTTCACAGAGTGGACATTCCTTTCCCTTTTTCTTTTTCTTTTTTTCTTTTTTCCAATCCAGGCCATCCTGAATTACTGCAATTTGGTATCATGGCAACAGCGAAGGTAAGGTTGGGCCGGGGATTGTTGAGGAACGGCCCCTTAAAGCTTTGAATCAATCTGCCTTAATGGATGACCTGTGTCGAGCATGCATATGTGGATTAGTTTAGCCGGGAGCACCTGTCCCTGTTCTGTCAACAGCAGATCGGGTTACAGGCCCCTCATCCACCTGGCCGACACCACTTCCTGTGACCGGCTACGCCGACACCCGCACTGCCACGTTGAATTACGACATAAACAGGAGATTTCAAGATATGTCAGGGTACAATATGTTTTCTGAGTGTACAACGTTTTGGTACATAATGATAAAAAAATAAAGAGGTCAGCAGAGGGCTTTGTGTGTGGATCTCAGCACCCTCCCCATCCTACAGACCTCTAAAAGGATAAGCGAGAACAGCTAATGGATGGCTAGTTGGGTGGTATGGAGTAAATAGATGATAACCAACTCATTGAATAAAAATGCCTTGAAACAGAGTGGACTTAGGACGATGATGGAGTTAGATTGACGGAGTGACCCAGTGAAGTGAAGCTGCATCTGGACTTAATGTCCTTAAAGAGAACTCTTTCGTCTATGCCGAGGTGATGACTCTGTGAAGAACAGGATAAAGATTTTGCATCTTTCGTCTAATTATTACACATATCAAATATGTCACAGAGTACTTTGATAAAGTATTCGTGCACCGTGAACTTTTTGTGCAATCTCTCACGTTACAATGCCTGCGTTTGCTTAGGCAATTGTTTCTTTAAGGATTTAAGAGAAAATTGCGGGGTAAAATGTGAGTCTGATAAATGTAACTTCCTCACTGCCACCATGTAGCCTGCAATCCTTAGACAAAAACATTTGACTTAAAGCAACATGCTGAATGTCAATGCACTTAATCATCTAATTGAAGATCTACAGGGGAAAATGCAGACTTATTTGCTCCAGCTGGAGTGAAGCTCGCTTATGTGTCCTTTTACTGGTGGTGCACTGTCTTCTTCCCTAATGATGGATCCCCTGAAGATGAAACAATTAGCGAACAACCGTTGTGCTAACCACAAAGCTGGGCAGATGATAGATAGGGTATCTGATAGACTGCTGGTTGGTCTGGGGGCTTTGTCCCGGATCCCTGACACCTTCTATATTGTGATCAATGCAACCCCCATGTTTCTTCCATCTCATCCCAGTTCCCCCCCCACCAGCTGCCTCTGACCCCTCATCATAGCTCTGACTCTGCTTGCCATGTGCTGGGAGTCAAAGGGTTCCCACCTATCGCTCATCAGAATGGAACCCCACCATCTCCTGCTCCTGTGCGCTAAATCACAATCAATCGCTTGGCAGACAGAGATGGATTGGGACGTCCACGACCCTGTACCTTCCAGGGAACCCACCCACCCTTCAAGGGGCTGCTGTCACTGACGAATAATAGGTGATTCCAGGAGGAGTCAGCAGGTCAAGTCTGCTGGCCCTACAAGGAAGTTGCCACAAAGGAATGGGGGGATATTTTTTTCTCTTTAGGAACAATGTCTAACAGCACGTCTGACTGAAAGGAGAGAAGCGGTGGCTATGCAGAAAAAAATAAATAAAATCCATTTAAATCTATCTAATTTTCACTCAGATGGTAATGAAAGAAATTTGAGTCCTTTCTGAGGACTCAAATTCTCATATGTTCTCATTTGTAACATATGCTAAATATGTTGTGTAAAATTATCGGCGCAGGAAACATTTAATTATCTCAAAGCAGACCGTTTTTATTGACGTTAATATGTTTTTTGAGTTGGCTTATGAAATAAATCAATTTCAAATAAATCAGATGATTCTTCTGAAAATGACAAACTTCACACAAGAGTTTTTAATAAATTGTATGTATGCACATATTACGTGAGATTCTAATTTTCAGAGAAACTGAATGATTACGCACTCGCCCATAATCATTTAAAGGAAAGAATGGATGTCTTCAATCTAACTCTTTCAATTGCCTTTCTAAAATAAAAATGATGCAATAATATTCTAATTTATTCAGATGCATCAAATGAGTAATGGGAAACCTGCTGACTAAGTTTAAAAGAAGAAACAAGTAAATAAGTAAATTAACAGCAGTGAAATGATCCCATTCTCTTCAACAGTGTCATATATCTATTCTAACAAAAACCCAGAGGTCAGTTTACTCAGGCACATTTGCTTCTGTAGGTTTTCAGAAAAAGAAATACTTTTGGGTGTAGCTTTACTACACCATACTTTTTTAAAACTTTTACTTAAATAATATTTTTATCAAGTATTGCTACTGTAATTTCAGTAGCATTTCTGCATCCTCTACGCACTGAATGGAGAACAAATCTATCTTAATCAAAATCATCTACAGGGAAAGATTTCCCGTTGTGGCTAAATCTGGCATATGTACATGACTCATGTTTTGTGAGGTCCCCTTCTTCAATGATTTCCAAAGTTAAAATCCACCAGACGCAAACACAAACCTGCAGTTGTGTTAAAGCGAGGCTTCTTATTTGTACAAAAAGCTTTGTTGTTTTCTATCTGTACCTGTTGGACATCAAGTACACAGTAACACCACGCTGTCATTAAAGGTGCTTTTCCTTGTTAAAGTGTACACATCATTACCTTTTTGTTTAATTTTTTTCACTTTAGTCTTTAAAATTTCAGAACTTGCACATAACGTTATACTTTTTAATGTAATATAATTCTGAAATATTAAAAGAGATGTATATATCTGAGGCACTCAATACATGAGTAACATACTTTATTACTTTTACTTGAGTAAAAATGTTGAAGCAGTGTTACTCTGACTTCAGTACAATCTTTGGATGTTCTAATCAGCTCTCTGTGAACCTACAAAAAAAAAAGAAAGAAACAAAGAGAAATATCATTTTAGCTATGATACAAGCAGTATTTTGCATATTGTATGTGCCTACTGTGCTCTGTCTTTGAGCTCTTTCTCAGAATAATACAATCTTGACATTGTTCTGCAGACCATTGTGCCCATTTGAAGAGTTGCTGCCTGGTGCCTCCTGATTTACTTCACAACAGGCTGAGTGATTGCATCATTCACATAAGCACTGACAACAAATATCATTCAGACATGCAAAAGTCTCCACAATGCCATAACACCATGATTGGAAGCGAAAGATCTCATTTGGTATTCACCGCCTCGGCCTCAAGGATGATCATTCACATGTAGATGTGTCCTTCTGGAAGTGCCTCGGATATACAATTTCCATTTAGATAAGGTGTATACACAAATAAAGAAAGGACATTGGGTTCTTCATTTGATTAACTAATCATAGTCTTTGTAATTCCTCTCTGGGACCTTTAAGGGCAGTGCAGGGCCGCGCACCCTGATTAGCCAACGGCATGATTGCTGCAGCTACGGCACAAATCAGTTCAAGTAACTCAGCCGACGACACAGTGGCAATGATTAAACAGGTGATTAAGGCAGAGAGAGTTTCTGTCTAATCCCTTTTCCCATTGTCTAAAGAGATAGCCAGAGTGTAGTCCCAGATCTACAATAACTGGACACCACAAGAATTAGAGTGGGAGGTGATTAGGGCCTTTAAAGCTCCCTGGAGTGAGAAGGCAGGTTGTTTGTGATTAGCCTGAACTTAAAGGTACATTGTGTCCTTATTGCCTCTTGCTGGACAGGGGAATTCATTATCTTATTCTTAAGCTGAGAGGGAAAAAAAAAATACATACACCCACAGGCCTCGGGGCAGATGAGGAATTGAATAATCCATGTTCGTGGCACCAGCGAGGAGGACTCAGACTGGCAGCATGTTGACAAACCAACAAAAACACTCCTCAAAGTCCTTTAACCCTCTTCCCACTTCTCCGCCAGCCCTCTTCATGCACTGCAGTGGCGTCTGCGCATCATCTGAAGGCTGTATAGAAACTCTACAGCTCCTCTCCATGACTGATCTCTTTTGATAGGCCTCATTATGCAAACTGCTCCCAACTCCCGCCGCATAATTAGTGCTTAATTAATTTGAGTGAAATCTTTCATCTGTCTGTGTCCGGCCAGCTCCTTCCTTCCATTTACAACATGATATTAATTTCAGAGTTGGGGGGGAGGAGTGGTAGCCCAACGGATGAAAAGGCTGATATAATTAATCAAGTACTGTATCTTTTCTCTTCGTTTTTTTTCTTTTTGTTTTTTTTTTTTCAGGAATAATAAGTGTGATGAGCAGAGTCTGATTAACCCTATTATAGTCCCTAATTAGGGTGATCATTTAATAATCAAGGAAGCAGCACAATTATAAGAGAATGCAAATTATGCCATCTGATGAAGAAGTGTGCCAATTTTTGGGAATTCTTTGTTTGGAAAATCCTGCATTCCCAAACCAAAAGCGAAGAAACGCTTCTCCGCTTTGTGTACGTGTTTCATGGCTGCACGTACATAGTCCAGATATCTGCATTTTGCATTTTTACATGTTTAGGTACCCAATTTTGACAGGAAAATCCTAAAAAAATATATATATATTGTTCACAGTTTCCCACAAGCCATGAAGGGTACACAGTAAGCACAAAATAAAATGCCAAAATTTAACATGACATGCAGAACACCATGTGGGATAGAAAACTAACTTCTGGACACATTACATACACAATGACACATGGCGGTGGCACTGTCATGATATGGGGAAACTTTGGGGGAGAGTTTTGGCAAAATGGATGGATGATGGTGGTAAATAAGGACTGGAGGTTCACCTCCAAGAAAACAATCCTAAACATGCAGCCAGAGTCACCATGATATAATATCCAGAGTAAATTATACAAGCAATCATTTTTCTGTTTTATTAGACTGTTTAAGAAAATGTATATGTACATGTATATATATGTATGCGTGTGTGTGTGTGTGTGCGTGTGTGTGTGTGTGTGTGTGGGGGAGGGGTTTGCCATAGTCAGCTTGGTTGAACTTCAGCACCATGGCCAGCAGCCAGGAAACACAAACACATTTTGAGGCTTTGTTTAACATAAAACTTTATGAATAATTCAAACAGCAGATAGTCGTGAATTCAACAGAGGTTTTCACATGGGCCTAATGCATCTTTAGATGAACGGATACTAGTCAACAGATAAAGGATAAGGCCCATTAGGTCTGCCAGAGTCCATCTTTCATGCTCCTCAATGATCCAGCTGCTGTCCACACTTTCATCACGATAATGGCAACCTCATATACGGAGCCCATGAGCAATGGGCTTGATTTCATTTCTCTTACCAGCCACACACAGAAACAGAAGATGGGCCTTCTTTTTGTTGTTTACTTGTGTGAGAAGTGTATCGACTACTAAGCAAATGCCTGTCAGTGAGATCCTTTATATGCAGGCTGCTCTTGATCCAGCATGCATGCCTCCTCCATGTCTTTGTATCTGGAAGGTGTGTACTGTGTGTGTCTACATGAATGTACCTCAATTTGCTCCTCTTTACCCCCATAGTGCAGCTGTGCCTCGGAGAACTCTTGTGAAGTAATTGAATGAGCCGAGGCCGGGTGGGGAGAAGAGAAAGAGGAGGAGGAGGAGGAAGGGAAGGGGGGGGACCTGTGGCAGTGAATATGGTGCCCGCTGGCCTTATTATCCGTAATACAGCAGCCGCTCAGCCTGTGCTTTCTCATCCACTCATGAATACAGAAATGAATGTGATGGACGTCAGAGGTGAGCGCAGCGGGGGGAGATGGGCCAGAGCCTGTTTTAATCAGCTCCCAGATAGAACAATCACTTTATCCACCTCCACAGCTCAGAGGTGAATTAGCGTTTAACATTCCAGGGCATGCTTTCTGACAGGGGACTCCACCCCAAACAACCAATGGACTGCAGAGATTACTGAGAGACACTCTGCTGTTTCTGATGAGGAAATTAGGGCTAAACATGCCCCTGGGACTCAAGCGACTGATATGCCCGATCTGCAGGAAGATCTGTTTCTTTTTTTTTTTTTTTCTTCCTCAACAGTCTATTGTTGTCCCTTTGAAGTGTTTGTTCAGGTGAACGTGCACACAGATTTTCCATATTCTGTTAGCAGAAAAAAAAGAGCACTTCAGTTTATAGTTCAGATGTTGCTCATTTTGCAAAAGGCCAAAAGCGCGGCATGGTACTTTTGCAGAAATGTCCTTAAAGCATAAAAAAAAAAAAAAAAACATGTCCTTGTCTGCAAAGAATGATCTGCATAATTGTCAGAAGTACCAACGACATCAGGGACATTCCCAGTCAAGTCAAGTCCATGTGGTCCATTAGCCTTAAGCTCAGAGGTGTAGCACTTTGCAGAGCTTTTCACAGCATCCGGGCCTCATGGGCAACCTTCTAAAGTACACTTTAAAGTCTAGACACTGACCTCTGTGTTGCTCCGATGGCCAAACAGGCAATTTTCCCATTTATCTTTTTTACAAGTGCTGCCTTTTCTTTTATTTACAGCTGGAGTTAGACTGTATTTTAATGCTTTGGGTTTCCATAGTTTGCCCACAAATGTCTTCCATGGTCTTTGGAGAGCTCAGGAAAAAAGTGTGATCCAAACTTCCAGTTAACTGATGTGAACGGTCTGCAAAGACCAACAGAAGAGGAAGTGGGAATAATAGTCTGTGGAGAAATATTGAGAGGTCTGTTTCTGGGTTATGAAGCTAAAAAGAGTTTAGCTTTCATGCTTCTCAATGATGAAGCTAAAAACAGTTTAGCTTCATAACCTAGAAGCTAAACTAGGTTCATTCATTTTGCATGAATAAATTATTCATGCAAAATTCCAGAAAATTACCACTTTTTTTGTTTACCCTACAAAAACCAACAAGGAAAATCACAAAAGGCATAATATCTTAAGAGGCCCTTTGCAGAGACAGCTTGTTTATGCTCCTCATTTTAAAGGAACAACAACAAGCACATGAAACACGCTTCAACAAAAATGTTGGAATTTCTTTTTTAAACTAATAGAAATATATCGAACATTAACATAAATCCGAGACTTTATGTGAATTTATGATCACTTGCAAGAGTGCTACAGCTACAAATTGTTTTATGGGGACTTTATACATTTGACAAAGAAGAAAGTAGCACATTACAGTGAAGGGAAATAGAGGGATACATAACTTTTATTTACTCATTAAAAATAACAATCTAATTGATTTGTTCAGTTCCCCAGAACCAGTAATTAGAATCATAATTTGAACCAATAACACCTGCAAGTCTTTTGGAATGCATTTCCAGTCATATCTATGTTGCTCGTTCATGAACTCCAACCAGCTTCCATTGTTGATGGAAGCTGGTTCAACCCCCAGCATGATGCGGCCACCATCATGTTTCATCAGTGACATGCAAAGGATTTTCTCCTTGTGGGTTTGTGTATGTCTTCAGATCCTCCCGTCTTACATGAGGCCTCTTGGCCGTTCCTCTCTCTGGGCTTTTTCAGGTTCTCCTTATTCAGATTGTCAGTTTGGGTGGCCATGTGTTTGTAGGTTTTTAGTTAAACCATATATACTTTTTTATTTTCAGGCAATAGATTCAAGAGTTCTCATTGAGATTTTAGAATATGGTTTTATAACTCAATACTGCTTTAAACTTTTCAATTTATTTACTAATTTTCTGTAACAAACTCCTGAGTTTTACAAACAATGTGGATTTATACTGACATTCACACTCACTCTCTAGTAACACTAGACGGTCTCTATTTACCCCATTCTCACTTTAAATAACTTTCGAAAACCTGTTTCATTTTCCTTCCGCTTTCTAAAAACACACCACTTCATGTTGGTTTATCATTTAAAATCCCAATAAAACACAATATGATTTGTGGCTTTAAAACGACAAAATGTGAAGATGCTCAAGGGCTGTGAATACTTTTGCAGGGCTTTGTAAATGCGATTTCAGTTAGCTTATTTGACAGTAAGCTAACTGAAGGAATTGATGTATTGATCACAGTTAAAAACAGTAAGAAGAATTTGACTCATTTTGGCTCCAAAATCTTGTTAGATCATTTGGAGGTGTCGTCCATCAGTGCAACAAGACTAATTGCGCTTTAAAACTATATTCAAAAACCAATTGGTTCATTACACTGGCGCTTTTGTGCTACACTCCTATTGTTTCTCCTTAGCTGGCTCTTTTCTAGTCCTAGTTTTGGAGTGGACAAAGGCAGAGGCCGAGGCTGTGCTGTGTTCAAAGCCAGCGTGATTAAATCTGGATCCCTCGCTGGCTCTCTCCATGGTGCTGAAAGAGCCCTGTATCAGATTACGAGCAGCCAGAATAGGACCTCAGATAATCCATTACAATAATTGATTGACGGAGCATTGAAAGTGGTCCTGTAGTGAGCACCAATTACAGTCATGTCCTGTTGCACTTTCAAATTGTCTCAGTTTGGCGCAGCACATGGAGGCAATCACTCATGTGGGAAGTAGAGCGCTTCTGTAAGAACAGGCATCCCCACTGCACCGAAGTTAATGTTTAACAGCGTCTGCAGCACGGTGTTTGCAGAAATGTTTGTGTTGAAACCTTCAGTCACAGGAGGAGAACGTTCCTGTTGTCCCCAAGATTAATTCTTCCTCCTGCAGGTGGTGCAATGAAGTAACTTCTGCTCTCTGACGGCTCTTCAAGCATCGGAGCCGTAACAGCATGAGCCCCATCTGCAAATTGCACAGGGGTTTAGAAGTAGGTCTAGTGTTGAAAAATATGTTGTTTGTTTACATATATATATATACATACATATGTATTTTTAATGATAATTGAAAACTTACTTTATTTCAAAAACTAAATCGGTAAAACAGAAACGTACAGAGATGTGCTTAACTGATTCGATTTCGCTTCATTTCAGTAGTTATGACTTACAGATAATAAAAACACAGAACTTCAATATTTCAATTTTGCTAAACACATAAAACAAATTATAAAAGAATGTGGGCCTCCTGATAAGTTGATCCATGTCGTGTACAGCATCCCATGGAGGCAATGATGGAAACATAACTTGGGAATTGCTAAAACACAGTCAGACAAAACTGCAGATGATGGAGGACCTCAAACAGGCCAGAACCTCGATTTTATAAATGAGATATAAAAATGTACATTCATCTGAAAAGGGAACTTTGGACCACTGGGCAACAGTGGTTTTGTCCAACACAACACATGCAAAACACTCGTGTCTCTGTGTGTTGGTTCTTTAAGCAGTGACTCCAGTCTAATGCCTCCAACCTCTTGGGCTTTAATTAACATTTCTCTCTAGGCTGTGCCCAACCTTTTCCAATGACACTTTCTTCTTCCACTAAACTTTCAATGAGTACGCTCCTCTCTGAACAATCCAGCTTCAGCACTGACCTTCAGTTGTTCATCCTCCTTGTGGGGGCTGTCATGTTAATGATTTGCTGGACAATCATTAACATGTTGTATCAAAACCACAGTTTTTAACCTGGTCTGAAGTTTTGCTCCAATTTCTTATAAGAATACATTTTGAATGTTCATAAACTAGAAGTCATAATCCTCTAAAAGAATGGAAGTAGCCGCATTAAATATGTCATTTTATGTCAGTTTCACTTTTTGAATCTGAAGTAAAACAACCTTTCAAAAATAACTATTGAAATGTATTTGCAAAAACCCTTAACAAGATGAATCATATAAAGTTTAGAATAAAGCTATAACAATGACAAAATAATAATCTTGAAGCAAGTGGGGAGGTATTGGAGAATATGGTCTGCAGTGAAAACAAACGGCTGCAGCTGTATGCTAATTAGGCGCCTTCGCTTCCCGTCCGCGCGGGGCAGCACGCGCCACTGAGCAAACACGCGCATGCGAGGCTGGTAACACGGGCCCACGCGCCCCACAGAAATTATCTCGAGGGAAAGAGGAACTCGTTAAAATGCCATCAAAGCTTGTAGCCCCAACAAACCACGACTAATCGACGAGCAGAGTCGAAGAACAACAAGAATCGGAGCAGAGGGAGCGAAGACGGGCGTCAGGAAAATTTTCAAACAACTCGAGCTAAATGAAGCAAAAGCAACTTCTTTTAAGTTTTTAACTGGTTAAACATCTCCAAATGTTAAAGAATGGATATCCAACCAATTAAATCAACGTATTTAAAACTCCCCCCCCTCCCCCCTCCCACTTCATAAAGTTTTAATTCTTAAATATGATTATTTAGTCAGGATCAAATGTAAAATTTAACTCGAACGGAGCCAACATAACGGTGTGTTTTCAAGCAGGTGAGAGAAGGCTCTGGGACACAGAGGCCTATTGAAAGGGGGGCTGCAGGCCTGCGGCTCAGCTTCGATTGTGTAATTATTTGACTTGGTCATACTGCAGCTTTATGCAAATGAGGGGAACAATGAACGACGATGGAGATTAATTCCTCCCTGGTCTGCGCACTGAAAGAGGGGGAAAGAATGCGCCCTCTTCCAAGCGGCGCACTGTCGCATGTAGGGCCTGCTTTATGAAGGCAATGCATGGAAACTCAGGCAAATGTGCGAAACGCGAACAGAACAAAGAGGAAGAGAAATAAGTTGAGTTTAGCACTTTTATTACAACAACATTTAAAATTTGTCAAATTTGAAAACTTTTTTTTATTATTTATTTATTTTTGCCTACTTTACAGCTACAGTAACAATAGTACAAACTTTAGCTTCCGGAAAGCAATATATTTCCTACAAGTAGATGCAGCGCCGGTTTTGAACATCCGTGCAGAATGTCCCATTACAAGCTTTGGCTGCTGCTGCCCTCCTCTTTGTCTGCAGCGCTGATTCCGCCCAGCACGCGTCTCACTGTGGCCCAGATTGCCTGCGAGTCCTTTTTTCACAGTTAAGAGGTCAATTTGCCTTTGAAACGATATGAAAAAAAAAAAAAAAAAGATATCCACGCACACGCAGACGTGGCCATTGTGCACAAAGACCAGAGGGCTTTCTTATTACTTATGTATGCAGCGAGATGTCTGATTTATATGTCGGGTTAAACTACCGAGACAGACGCGTGCCCTCTAAATAAAAGAAATACTTCTCCTCTATGGGGCTTATATTATAAAATAAAATCGGACAAAAATGAAAGTTGCGAGCGAAGAGTGTGCGTAAAGGTGGTGCGTAAAGATGGCGCAGAGGTATAGAGAACGAGTGTTTTAAAGCTGTTTTTGTGCTGCACGTTTCACCAACATCTCAGGGAATCTTCCGAAGCATTTTTTACAACCTTCTGATTTTACATTTTAAAACATTTTCAAATCGTGGTGATTTTTAGCACCGAGGGACATTTCCCTTTTAGCGACTCAGAGGCCCCCCAGAGGAGAGCCACAAAGCAGTGGCACGTGTGCATTTGTGTAGGGGCCCATCAGACCGTAAAAAGAGGAGGGTCCCGGCGTGTGCCTCGGTCGGGGGAGGGAGTCTGTGCGTGCAGCATTAATGTAATAAACCGCCAGTACATCTGCTGAGCTATCTGCACATCCTCCAACGAAATCCACCGACCCCAGGCTCAGAGCCCTCCCACAATAAAATCCACTGGGATCTTGGTTTCATCCCATTGGTCGGGGATGCTGCAACAGGGGGGGGCGAGAACAATAGCATCATTCCGGCATAAAAAGAGTGGAGCTATGCCTTGGAGACGAAAACATTTCAGCAACAGAAGGATCGATATAGAGGGGAGTAAAAAGTCCCTAAAATTCTGGTGTTGCCATATTTTTTAAACCAACCTGGATACTCCAGATTTCAGCCACCTCTCCGAAGTGCCTTTCTGCTGTTACTCGCCAAGATGCCCAAAGGATTCCTGGTGAAAAGAAACAAGAAATCCGCACATGTTTCCTACAGGACTCGATCTGATGAGGATGATCTCCAGGAGCTACACACCCCAGCTGCCTTGCCAAGTCAGACGGACCCCTCCCCGCCGATGTCCGTGGCGTCAAGCCCTGACCGCGCCTCGGTATCACCAGATTTCGTCGCAGCCGACGCGCCGGTGCCAAGGCTGGAAAAGCCGGAGCAGTTCGGCAATCCAGAAGCGGCGTGCCAAGCCATCTACAGCCCCACCCGACCCATCAGCAAGGAGCACGACAGGGGATATTTTGAGCGAAGTTTCAATCTGGGCTCGCCCGTTTCTGCGGAGTCATTCCCCGCAGCAGCCTCGCTCTCTGGCCTGGACCACCTCCTGTACGCTCCGGTGGACCTGAAAATCGGCACCAGCAACAGCAGCCGGGGCGGCGCAGCCATCACAAACACCACCACCACCACCAGCAGCAGCAGCACCACCAGCAGCAGCAGCCTATCAGTACCAAACAACCGGGTCGCAACCAAAAGACCCGCCGCAGAGGGAGCAGAGCGAAAACCTAAAGCCGCCTCAAAGAAACCCAAAGCCATCAGGAAGCTCAACTTTGAAGACGAGGTGACCACTTCTCCGGTGCTCGGGCTGAAAATCAAAGAGGGGCCGGTGGAGATGAAGCCGAGGGCGCAGTCCTCCGGAGGAACCAAACCTTTAGGGGAGTTTGTGTGCCAGCTGTGTAAAGAGGCGTACGCGGATCCCTTCTCCCTGGCTCAGCATAAATGCTCCCGTATAGTCAGGGTCGAGTACCGGTGCCCCGAGTGTGACAAGATGTTCAGCTGCCCGGCGAACCTCGCCTCTCACCGCCGCTGGCACAAACCGCGGACCAGCACCGGCGCGCCGGCGGTGCCGCCTGCGCAGGGCGTCAAACCCGACATGGCCAAAATGCAGCCGCTGGGCGTCAAGGCGGTCTCCGACGAAACCAAAGACATGAGTGACAGAGACACCCCGAGTCCCGGGCTGTCCGAGTCGGGCTCTGAAGACGGCTCGTACGACTGCCAGTTCTGCGGGAAGAGGTTCAAACGGCAGGCGTACCTAAGAAAACACATCATGGCTCACCAGGCCCTGCAGAAGAAGGTACTGGAAGAGCACGGCTTTCAAACCAGCGACCGTGCAGCGGCCGAGCAAGCTCCAGTGTCCGCCCCTTCCTCCTCCTCCTCCTGCTCTTCCTCAGCATCATCAGAGGAAGCCTCAAACCAAAGCCCCCTGAATCTGAGCCCGGTGGACTGCCTGCTGTGCACGATGTGCGGGGAGAGTTTCACCAGCAGGGCCGGCCAGGAGAGACACCTGCGCCTCATGCACCCCTCCCAGATCTACCCGTGCAAATACTGCCCCGCCACCCTCCCCAGCTCACCGGGGCTCACCAGGCACATAAACAAGTGCCACCCCTCGGAGAACAGGCAGGTGATCCTGCTGCAGATGCCGGTGCGCCCTGCCTGCTGAAGACAACGCAGAACTTGTGCCTTTGATGAGGGAAAAACAAAAACAAACAAAAAAATAATGATAATGAAAAAAAAAATAGAAACAAAAAAGTGGCTTTGGGTTAAAAGAAAAAAAAAAAAGAAAATAATAAAAAAGTTGCCCACTGCCATAACTTTAGGCCAATGAAAGGCAGGGCTGTTCGATGTTTAAGTGGTGTCTTTTTCATGCCAATCAGTGATTGTTGAATGCTTGTCTCGATATTTACTTTACCAATAGGCCTATTTTGAGATTTGATTTCTCAAATTAGTTTATCAAGAGGGGGAAAATGAATACAAAGCGTTAGTTTGACTGTTAAAGGGTATTTTTCTAGCACAGCACATGCTCAATGATAGCTTCTAGACCTAAGAAATGTCTTTAAAAAAAAAAGAAAAAAAATCTCAGAAATCTTTTTTTTTTCTCCCCATCAAAGTCTGTTGAATTCACCGACCGTGATTGCTCTGTCACTGTAGCTTTACGCTTGTTTGTGGAGGACAGAACTTTATCAACTTTGTCTTGGTGGGGAAAAAAAAGTGTGACTGAAGATTTTTTTTCCCCAGTTTAGTAGAACCACAAATGCCTTTAGTAAACAGAAGAAAGCCTAGTCTTGAATAGCCTGCATACACATCCAAATCCTGCTGTATAACTGCCTTAAGAAAAAAAAAAGTCAACATAGATTGTTTTAATTTTGAATGCTGGCACATATTTTATTCGATTTATTATTATTGGTATCATCATCGTTATTATTATTATTATTGAAGATTGTTGCAATATTTTTTCCATCATATTTATTTATTTATTCTAATTATTTTATGTAACTTATTGTTGTGATTTCTTTCCTTTTTTTCCCCTCCCCTGTGAATCGTTCTGGCAGTTTACATGTCGTGTAGCCAAATGTCTTTCAATTATTATTATTATTATTATTATTATTATTATTATTATTATTATTATTATTATTATTATTATTATTATTATTATTATTTTGGTTGCTGTCTTTTATTTATTAGTTGTGATAATTGTGGTGGGTCGGGTTTTAATCATCAATCTTCACAGCTCTTGTGTTTTCAAAAATAATAATAATAATAATAAAAAAGAAAAACGTAAAGCTCTTACCTTAGATGCAATCTTTTTTAAGGACAAGTTATTTTTCTTAAATGTTGGCTTTTATAGCGCTTTGATTGTATGTGTACATCGTTGGTGTCTATCGAAATAATAATAAAAAAAATATTTTCAAAAAGACGCACTGACTGCTTGAACTTTTTCACACAACTTCCTTTAAGAAAAGAAAAAAACAAATATATATTTTTGCTGGAATAAATGTACTTAACCAACCCAAATTATATATAGCCTATTTTTGATGTTCTGTGAGCACCCTCTCACTTCAAATATTAAAGCATAACAATCCAAAGAAAACATAAACTTTTAGAAATGACATCAACTTAATCCTAACTTATTTTTTTTAATTTAATCGATGGTTTCCTCCCGCGCGCGGACCAGGACGATCGAATCAAGGAGTTCGCAAACTTATTTAATCGAATAGGTCCGAGTCATTCACCAGTTATAGGGCAGCGAATAGATTTTTATTTCCATTTGTAGGTTTCCCACTTTCAGAGCTTTTCAAAGTTGAGTCCGTCGCGCGGACACTCTCCCCGTGAATCACTGACGTCGGAACCGAACCTGCGCGTTCATCAGAGCGACTTTCTGTAAATCATCGCTGCAGAGGCTCAAGAGAGGAGAGGAGCACTTAGAGCCTCATCATAAATCCCCTCCTGCCTTTAATACCATGTCAGGACATGACAGCGGGACAAAGGAGGTGGTGGATCAGAGCTCACCTCTGGAGCAGTAAAACATCTGTCTGCTTCTTGAAGAAAAAAAAAACAAAACATAAAAAACAAAGAGAGAGAAATAAACTTTTTTTTCCCCCTTTTTTTTCTGAGTTGCAAGACGATTTATGATTCATCAGGTCCACTACTGACTTTAGATCCATCCTGGCAGGAAACGTAAAGCTCGACGTCAGACGGGTCAATTGAAACTTAAACGCCTTGAAGTTTTTGAAGTTGCGCTCATGTTCAGTTTCAGGACATTAAAAACGCTCCTAAGCTTTGGGGTTTTTAGATTTCGTCACATTTCAGCCAAAGAGGACAGAGTACAGCATAAACATGTTGCGGAAGGAAAATATACTAAGCGAGGCATGGATTTGTAATTCAGTTCCCTCCAGTCAGGATTTTGCAAGACCAGTGTTTTTGGGTACAGTTAGAATGTTGCCTCTTTTCATGCAAAAAAAAAAAAAAAAAAAAAAAAAAAAAAAAAATAAAAAATCTTATTCAGATTGGGTGCTGATAATCTGTTAGTCTTGAGATTCTAAATTGGATTCAGGTCTGCACTTTGATTAAGCCATGAATGTTTTGATCTTTGCAGTCCTGCTGCTAAATAAACAGAAAGCTCCATCTACCTAGTGCCTCAATACCATTTTGCTGCCACTCCAATGTTTCACTGCAGGGATGATGTGCTTTACTCGTAGGTCAAACAGTTTGACATTGACCTCACCTACCCAGAGCAACTTCTTCCATGTCTGCTGTGTTCCCTAGATGGGTCGGGACAAACTGCGTGGCTTTCTATCAACAGCTTTCTGGTTGCCATTCAGCCATGAAGGCCAGCTATGAATGTGGATCTCTGCAGCTCTTCCAGTTACCAGGGACATCTTGGCTGCTTCTGTGATTTTGGGATGATATATTGAACAATGCTATGAAGCCTTTTCTAACCCTGTAATATCCCTTTATAACCCAACTCTGGTTTAATCTCATGCACAACCTTTACCTTGACCTGTCTTAATCTGCTATTTGTTTGCTAATATTTTCTAAAAAAAAATATTAGCTTGATAACTTCACAGAAAAGTTAGGTGTGGTTAAGTTAAGCAACTTGTTGAGCATCTGGCTGCAACGGATTTTATTTAGGGGTATTAAAATACAAAACAAATCCAACACTTTGAAAGGTTTGTACCTGTGTATGCTTTCTCCACTTCACAAGTATGAACTATTTTGTGTTGGTCGATCACATAAAATCCCAATACAAAAGACTGCAGATGTGTAGGTGTACAAGTGACAAAGTGTTAAAAATATAATACACAAAAGTGTAGTTAAAATAAATGCAAATCAGTGAACTGTGTGCCTAAAAGTATTACTTTGTATTTTATTAATATTCCAAACCTGTCCAAAGTAAATAAAACTTTTCTTTTTTTTTAACTAGCATTGCTCTCCCTCTGCAACACGGAGAGATATTTGAAACTTGAGAATGGACCACAAAGACATGAAATAATACAAGACAGCAATCTCAGTGTCAGCCTGTTCTGCTGCAACATATCTAGAGTCAACGACGAGCCTGGTGAAAATTAGGTAACATTAGGATTGTTCCCCACACACATACAGATTCAGGGCTCCAATTATGGTCAAGTGCTTTTTCATGTGCCTTTATCTGGCCCAGGAGAGGTAGGGGCACCTGTAGGTGCTGCAGCCGCTGCACCTGTACCTCCTGGTGAGGTTCCATTACGCAGGCCTCCTCTAAGTAGGCCTGAGCAGCAGGGGAGACAGATGGGAGGAGGGTCAGGTTACCCCTGCTGCTGATGGCACAGCCGGCTGGGGTCAGAAAGCCCACGGTGACAGCAGCATCACAGATTAAAAACCTGCATTAGTAACTTCCCAGTCAAACACAGCAAAACGTAGAATTTTAAAAACGATTTAATGAAATGCTTCAATTTTCACATTTCCAGTGAAGAAAGCAGGACCTCGGTCATTAAAAACAGTTTTGATATGTTGACAAATGATGAAAACTTCAAGCTTTTTTTTGCTTTCTTATACAAAGATTATATTACAGGCATGAATATATTTATATTAAGAGGGCAATGAGGCCCCTGAAATTGACACAATGTACAAGGATTTCTAAAACGAGAAGAGAAAAATAGCACGTCTAAGAACTAACTCATTTTCTTCACAAATATAAGACACACAATCTTGGTCCAAACACCTCCAGCGACGAAGCCACTAAAAGAGGAGCAAAACATCCCTTTAAAACACATTATTCTACAAGCTACAATCTTTAGATCCACATAGCCGGTTTTTCCTTCGAGAGACTTTGGGGGGAAAAACAAAAACCACAGTTGCGATCCAGGCCTACAAGTTCATACATTCTTCAAAAAAAAAAAAAAAGACAACCAAATAAAAAGCACAGCAACATTTCTGCGAGACCCCCTGATGTTTGGACTCCCCATATTCTGCTGTAGGAATGAGCAAACAACAGGAGGTGAGATCTTGGAGAAAGACGGTAAGGCATAGCAGTGCAACAGATGGGGATAGTGTTGCAGCTTGGGTGGAGCTCTCAGAAAGTGTGAGTGCAGGAGGGAGGGGGTTGGACACCTGGCTGCCATGACGACCATGAGCTTGCAGGTCGAGAGCGCTTCTGGTCTGGTTGTTGCTAAGAGGCCTGGTGAGAGTTCAGCTCTGGCACGCCACCTTAACCCAAACTCAACCCCCTCCGAGGCAGCCGGGGCCTCAGGAGGACACATGGAGACAGAGAGGATCATGGGAAAGAGCAGGAGTGACTTACACTCCATTCTGAGATGAAGATGGAGCAAGACGCTAAAAAAAAGAAAAGAAATCCATCTGTTGTTTTTGTGGGAGGCACAAGACATGGATGTTTAGAGATGATGGAGGAGCAGGACCAATTATACCGACGAGATGATCAACAAATGTTCAACACGGTGGAAAAAGAAGCCTTAAATTCAGAGAAGCACCAACAAATGAGCTTTTTCAGCAATTTTCAACCGAAGCAGTCGTCCATCAAACCCTAACCGCAACCTTACTTTCTAGTGGACCATATCTAGCAACACCACACTTTGGTGTGGATGCTGTTACTGAACAAAGAAGATTCAAAGTTTGCCATTTTCCAGTCTCAATAAGTTCTTTAGTAATGAAGTCATAAAAGAGTTGCTTGTTTTATCCTTTTGAGCTTTCAGCCAGTCTGTCATGGATGTTGTGTCTTGGAAAGTATTTGCAGCAGGGCATTCAGATTTTGTGTATATTAAAATGACTCTATTTCTCCTATTTCTACTTTGAATCATCTCAGTGGTGATAAATAAAGGACAATTTAACTGTTTATTGAGTCTAGGTTTGATAAATAAAAACAATTGCTCAAACCAGAACCGGATTATTCTATAGCAAAGAGCGACTCTTTAAAACACAGTTTGAAATGAATGAAAATGAGAAAAAACAGGACTTTTAGCTTTTTCTTCCCAAAAGTTGAGAAAACATAATTCAATTCTCAAGAACCAGATGTACATCATCTTATCTTTTAAGCTGGCTGCATTGTAAAATCTGAGTTAAGGATCTACATTTTCTTGAAATATGCAAGGAGTCTGTGGTTTTAGTAATGCTAGTTGTACCAACTGTGCTAATTGCTAATCTCAGTCTGAAAAGCCAGGTTTAAATGTCAACTCAATCATTTGGCCGTTCTAAAAATAAAATATAAAAAATACAACTTTCAAACTTGTTTTACAGCAACCAGTCAAAGCCGGAAGAATAGAAAAAGTACTATGAAGGCTATTGTATCATAGATCTCGAAGAAAAATCTGGATGTGATAAAATCAGCCACAAAGCTCATGTTGGTGCGTCTCGAGACCCATCTGCATTTCTTTTTACACAGGTATTGTGACAAGCTTCATAAGAGAGACCCGAGTACATGAAAATACTAAACTGTCATATACTTCACACATATTTACACACACAAACACACACACACACACCAGTGCATGGAGTAAAGTTTCACCTGAGGGTTTGGCGTTTTTTTTTTCCTCTAAACAGCACAGGATTCATATTACAACAACAAAATGATTCATCAATTCATTCAATTTAGGAAATGCAGAAGGAAAAAAACCAACAACAAACAAATGAAAGCAACTTGAATCCCAAACAAACTCAACAAAAGAGGAGCATTCAGTGGTAGTGATGAGTGAGTGCAAAACATACTGGTAGGTTGGGAATGTTGGAATGTCAGTGTCATCATAGGACAGGGCAAACTGATGGCGGAGGAAAGAGACAGGAGGAAACTTATCCAATTACCGGACATAAGCCCAGGTTAATGACATCATATAACGATTATAAACGTGGTCTTTTCTCATTCCAGCAGAGTTGCATAAATCAAACAGTGACAAAATCTATTGGAATCCATTTAAAGTGGAAAATTAGAATGGTAAAAAGAAAAAAAAAAAAAATTTCATTTCAAGTCACAAGGATGCCATCGATTGTACAATGGGGTGAAAAAAAAGCAAATAGAAAGGAAAAAAAAAAAAAATCAACTCAGACACTACAGAGACCATGTGCCCAGGTGTGGTCGTGAATGGCATACGTATCCACCTGGAAAAGTTTCCGAAAATGGAATCAGTCTTCCACAAACGTTGAATGAACCGGTGCTACAGAGGAAGACAAGAGCTTGAGACCTCACCGGATGTGGAGTAACTGGCGCAGGAAGGCAGTGGCGGCTGCGGAAAGAGGTAAAAGACAAATATCTAAAAGGACACCAATCTCCTGTGCAAGTTTAGCACAAACTGTCATTCAGTGCTTCACATAAAATGTTGAATTATCTGACAATGAAACAGCTTGAAGCAGTCTCCCATTTCCTTACTATAGTAAGAACATCGGTTTTTCTAGCGCTTTCAAAGAGCTCTAGTCTTAGAATAAAAAGTCACACTTGGATCACAGATTGCATTAAGACTCTGAAGTCTTCCTATGATGAACATCGTTTAATCTTGTGCCCTGTCTCAATTAAGCCAGTAAAGCAAACTGAAATGTGAGACAAAAATCATCAATAACCACTTAAATTAAAAATGACGCCACGCTCAAATTAACGTTTATACGACACACACACAAAAAAAAAGACAAAAATATAACAATCTTGCAGTCCCGGCAGGGTGTTTGAGGTTCTTCCACAGCAGATTCAAGGCTTCACTCTTGAGGACAGTGGACAGGTTGAAGAGCTTAGTTTGAAGATTTGCTTATAGCGCTCGCCGATCTGCGGAGTTTTCCCGAAACTCTCTGCTTGGTGGAACGAGGGAGGGTGGGAGACACCTGCTCGGCCGAGTCCGCCATGGGGTTTCCACCTTCGGGGCTCACGCTGCCAGTGAGGGATCCTAGCAGAGAGATGGATGAAGAGTTTGCAGAGAGAAGTTTAGCAGCTTCACACAAACTGTCTGTACGATGTTCATCCCAGCATGCCGTGTCATGCATCTGACTCTTCATTAAACCAAGTTCGTAGGATTTTCACCAACATTCAAAAAGCTACAACCGAAGCTGCAAAAAGAAAAATAAACACTGGTTAGGATCTGAATTATTTCAACTCAAGTTAATTGGAATTAGACAGCCCATTCTAAAAGTTACATGCTTCTTTTTCCCGCATGCTGCTGAAAAGCAAAGCTTGCTAAAAGAAAAGCCCATGTCCCCTCTTCGCCCTCCTTGGCTTGCTTATATAATGCAAAAAGAAAGGCCACCTTTCCAGCTTAAAGGAAAGCATCCAGTTCACAGCGTGATGGCAAAATGCTCTGAATGAAAACAAAATTACACATTACACTCTTATTGTGAATATTGGAGCTTTCCCATTGTGGCACCTTGTCATTTTTCAGCAAAAAAAATAAGTTCCCATCAGTGATTATGGGACGACTAACGGTAATAATGCCACTGAGGACAATCAAGTATTGTGAACATCGACTTCCTCGCTGCGCCCCCGACCAAATCCAAACTACTGGGGGTGAGGGGGCCTCCCCCCTCCGCCCGTTTAAACAACTTTTCTGCTTTGTTGGGATGGCATCTGCTTGCCTATTTTCTTTCCTATCCTTTTATTTCCTGCCATTTTTCCGAGGCATCTCAAGTTGCAGCGGCTAAAAGGAATGGCAGATGGCAGGAATAACAGACACAGCCAGCACAGTGGACACCAGCAGCATCCAGCGCTGCAGGTCGCTGGGAGAGGAGACCGGGCTGCGGGTTGAACGCTGGGTGTGAGCATTGTGCCGGGCTACAGGAGGGGAGGTGAAACTGGATTCTGAAAATTTGGCATTTAAATGTAAAAGAGGGACAAGCTTGGCTGAAGCAGTGTACTGGGGAGGTTTTGCATTCCTATAATCTGGAAGACGTTCATTCCAGCAGTGAATAATAATAATAATAATAATAATAATAATAATAATAATAATAATAGTACCAATGTTTGAAAAAATTATGGTTGAAAGCTGCTGAAGTTTTCCAACACATCAAAGGCTTTAAATCCTTTCAGATAGAAGAAAAAATGCTGGACTGATGAGTTTTCTTTGGCTTTATGAAGGATAAAGTGATGCAGCCCTGAACCACTCCCCATTTGATGCTGTGCACTGCCAGTCAGCTGATTGAAAGAAAACGACTACACTATTTCCTTTTATCTCTTTTACAACTGCAAGTGTGAAAGAATCAGTTTTCTGTCAGTTTGAAAATGAAAAAAAGGAAAACATTCTTTCAGCCAGCTGACTGGCAGTAACAAATGGGGAAAAGGCAATGCTGTTTTTTTCCCCTATGGCTCTATATTTCTGGAGAAAACTGATCACTTCAGGATTTTTTGTGGTGTCTCTGACTTTAACCTGTGAAGCTGATGTCAAATTTTACCAGCTTCAAAACTTCACATTCTTAAACCCTCAGTTTACAGTAACCGTCCCGTTAACAGGTAATAGTCAATTACATTAGCAGCAGAAGGAATACCTGATGCTTTTATCTCTTGAACAAAGAAATTCACTACATACAAGCAACAGATTATTGGTTAAATATCAGGAAGTAATGGTAGTTTTACTCCAGGTTGAACTGTAAGGATTTTTTACCAGCCATGCCTACAGCTGAATTTGTCTCAGACTTATGTTTACAGCGAACGGTATTATAGCAAAATATCTTTAATCAGGAGGAATTGTGTTTTCTGACTGTATACATTTCTTTGTTTTGAACCCACACATTTAGCCTCCCACACCCTTGCAGTCTCGTTTGTTTTAGGAGGAAAGAAGAAAGATTGAAAAAAAAGGGTAAAGAGATAAAAAAGGGACCCTTTAAATGGTCCTGCACTCCCATTGGTCCCCAGTGCAGCAGTTCAAACAAGGCTTTAGATGACAAAGACGTCTTCCAGTGCGGCAGGTGTTAGTCTCAGAGTATGCCCCAGGCAAACAGGCACACTCCAACAGGAGGAAATGAGGGGGGGAGGGGGGGGGTTAAAAAAAAAGAGAATGAAAGAAAAGAGAAAAGTGTTTGCAGGGGGAAGAGATAAAGGCGCACCACATGCAGAAGCAAGGGCCAGAAGTGTAGCTTTATTGTTCATGCTGCTACTTAGTCAGGTGCTAATTGTCGCCACCGTACATCGCTCTCAATTACCAGCCTGGCCTAAACAGTAGGACACCCCCAAATAAACAGCCCGGTTTCTCTTTCTTTTCCCATTCTGAAGCGCATTCAGTAAATAAAGCTTGGTTAGTACTGAATTTAAAAAGAAGAGCGGCTTGGGTAAAAACAGTCAGGGTGAGTGAAGGGTAGGTAAAGCAGCTGGACCGAAACAAGCTTCCAGTCCGACTTTGGCTTACCTTCACCACATCTAGCATTTGGACCTTTAACATATTTGTGTTAATCTAAAAAGGAAAAACAGAGTACATATTCATTTGTGAGGGAAAAAAAGTGGAAACACCAGAAAAACTGAACGCAACACATTGCCGCTGAAAATAAATATTTTTGAATGATTCACAGGAGTTGAATGGATGGAGCTTCAGGTAGCATGTGTGGTGTTGTGATTAGTTGTAACTCGGAGCTTTAAAGAAAGAGGGGGTTAACCAATTCTGGATAATGAGGTAATGAACAAGTGGGATTTCTCTGAAGGTACCGTCATGTTTGATGCTGCCCAATAACACAGATTTGGAAAAAAAAAGAACATTTTGAAAGCCAGTGCACAAACGGTGCGCAGTTCACATGGAAACAACAGACTTAGAAACATTTACCACCAATGTTACGAGTAGAAAAGGAGTTTGGGTGAAAAAGCAAAAGATGCTGGGGCACCTCAAAGGGTCACGGCAGCTTTTATGTAGTTTCATCCTGAAAGAGCCTTTATTTCTCCTCTGCTGCCGTTAATCATTTTAAGAAGTACGGCAAATGACCACAAAACGAAAAAACACACACACACAAAAAAAAAAAAAAACAGCAAAAGAGCAAAGGAAAGCAGTGGAAAGTGTAACGCACTGATAGAGAGTTTGTGGGATAGATGGACTGGCTCATGCAGGAAGCCATGATGTTGCACAGAAGCTGCGTGGTGAGAGTGAAGTTACATTGAGGATAACAGCAGCTGCAGTAAAGTAAAGGATGAATGTGGGCTAAGGTTTACGGAAATATTCATTCCAATTTAACTTTCTCCACATTTTTCCACATTACAACCACTCCAAAATTTAACTAAAATTTTATGCAAAAAAAATAATAAAATCAATATACATCAACACCTGTAAGTAAAATCCAGTGCAATCAATTGGGACAATTATTAATTGCGTATATTTAAGTTTGACCTTCATAAAGGAGTAGGTAGAAGAAAAACTTTATAAAAGAATGTTTAAAGTTTGGTATGCATAGAACATACAGCAATGAAGTGGAAGAAAGTGCTGTGGTCAAGTGAAACCAATATTAAATGCATGGTGAAAAAGTCATCACTGCATTTCGCCTTAAACACACTGTTCCTGCAGTGAAACATGGCAGGTCAGGGAAGCTGAAAGGGGCAAAACACAGAGCAATCCTCAAACAAAAGCCTGTTACAGGTAGCAAAAAAACTAAGACAGAGGTTTACTTTAAAGCATGAAAATGATTCTAATCATACAGCCAGAGATAAAACGGCGAAGCCACGTTCATACATTTAGACGACTCAGTCGACATTTAAACTTAATTCTAATTGAGAAACTTTGTCAAGGCCTAAAAAATCATTCACAGATTCTTTCCATCCAATCTGACCAGGGATCAAAAAATAAAAACTTAGGTCTTTACATCTGCATAGCTGTTAGAGACTGATCCCAAAAGGCTTGCAGCTCTAAGTGCACAAATTGTTGGTTCTACAAAGTACTGACTCTCGGTGCCAAGTACACATCCATAAAAAAACAATCTGAATGCTGTGTATTCTTTATCTTCCACTTCATACATATATATTTCGACTATAAAATACAATGAAGTTTGAAGTTGTATTGTGGCAAAATATAAAAAAACTAAAATGGTATGAATAATTTTGCACGGGACTGTATGTTATGTTCGTAATGTTCAAATCAGCATGCAGGACCTGAGCTTGGAATCAAAACCTGGATGCATCAACAGAAATGAAACGCAGCCTCTAGGGATCTGATGATGTCAGGATCAAACGACTGAAGGGGGGATGTCAATGGGCTGAACGCCATGCCAAATATGAAGGAAACAGGCAGTCTTACAGTCCAGCTTGGCCCAGGGGTACTCCATGTCCCAAACCATCCCCGGCCAACGCCTGCACGCTGTCATGGAGGATGGATGACATGTTAGTGGCAGCAATGGCAGCCATAGCAGGATGGACAGACAAGCAGATGGGGAGGACAAAGTTGCATATAAACACAGCCCTGCGCATTGAAAGAAACTGGAGAGCAGTGTACAGGAGAGTGAGACGGAGAGCGGTCAGCCAGCTAACACAGTTAAATGAAATAATATACAAAGTTATAAGCCTTGCATGGTGTTGAGGGTTCTCAGAACTGAGAAGTCAGCATTTTAGGTGGATAATTAATGAGCAATTTTAAGACAAGTTTTTACCTCCATGTAGATCACATGCAATGCTTATGTAGGAGTTGGGTGTAAAATCTATACAAACTTGCCTGGTAATAGTTATGTTTCCAACAGTCCTCTTTATAATTTTTTTGTCAAATGTAAATATAAAATGATGGTTCATTTATTAAGGAAAAAAATCTATCAGAAACAACTTGTTCATATGTGAAACAGAAGAGATAGTGCCCCTGAAATTTATCAATAAATTTCTTTGTCTGGTCTGATTTCTGTCTGACTTGAAGAATTACCAAATCACTTGAGTCAGCTAAAAAAATCTGTAAAAGAAACATATAAATGAGAAAATCCTCAACAGTCCAAATCCTCAACAGTCCAAAAGTTTGGACTCCTGTGAATGAAAGAATGAGTCGCTTTCCAAAAATGGAGAAAACATGGAAGAAACGTGAAATTAACCAGAAAAAGCTGGATAATCAAAAATGCTCCAAGAGGGTGTCAATGCTAGGAGGTCACTGAAGAACTCAAAACAAGATCTTCAGCACTGCAGACGTTGTGCATCTGCAATGCTTAAGTTCAGTGCTTAATATACAGAAACAGAATCTATGTGATTTCCAAGGCCAAAGCCATTTCTGATCAAAATCAACAAAAAAGTCCATTACATCATTTCCAAAAATCAACTTGATGATTCACAAGACTTTGAGAAAATGGTGAGACAAAAGTGGAACTTTTAGGAAGGTGTGAATCCTAATACATTTAACAGCATTTCAAAAAAGAGAGAATAATCAACATGGTTAAAAATGGTGGTAGCGTGATAAGACTGGGTCTGGTTTGCTGTGTCAGGAAGTGGGTGACACACCAAAATTGACAGAACCATGTCCTCTACAAGGTGGGCAAAAAACAAAGGCATGCCACACTTTTAAAACTGTATCTGTAATTTGACAACCAGGTATCTTTTTCTATTTCACAAATATGTAGCACTTTGTACCTGTTTATCAAAAAAATAAAAAATTCTGATTAAATATTTTGCACTTTGACAGTTTGTGATTTTAATGGAAGAATTAACTAAATTAACATCTGGTTTTTGTGATTTCACTTTTTATTATTGTGTTATGATTATGTGTAAATAAGATTTTATGCGGGGATTTCGAACATATGTAAATTTAAAACATGATATAATTACTGATTTTTTTAGACAATCCTTTTAAAACATGTAAATATGTTTTAACGCTGTAAAGAAATGTGTTTTCGTTTGATGTGTGGGTATTTTTTTCTTGCTGCTGAAGGAGATTTAGCACCTCTGCAGGAAGGAGCAGCCGACGATATGGAAATGTGACTGACAACTTCTTGCCTGCCTGAATGTCACACCTGCTCCTTTTTAAAAGTCCATCACACTGGCGGAAACACTGGAAAATAGACGGCAGTTAATTTTCACTTGTTCCCACTCATAGTAAACACACTGCACGCACGCTAAAACACCATTAATACGTATAAGCCCAGACATATCTGAAAATGACAAGGCATCTGTGGTGTGGTATTGTGAAGTGCTTTCCTTGTCAAAACAGAATGTGTGTCGGGATCCAATAGAGTAGAAAAGTGCAATCTTGTATTGATTTCAGGGCGGCTGCAGATCGATCAGAGCTGCTACAAGGAGGAAGAACAAGATAAGACACGATTTCCATTCTATTCATCACGGACTGATAAGAGGGCTGTGCTGACATCCGCGAGCTGCTGTTTGTCGGTCAGATCTTTTAAGTGTTAGTGACTGAGCTCATGAGGAAACACACACAGACATAAACACAAACAGGCACTCTGCAACTGGCATTTAAGAGGCTGCTTATATTCATGGGGGAAGTAATTGCATGGAAAGATGCAGTTTGAAAAAAAAAAAGAAGGGATGAACAAAGTAGCATGAGTGGGGCTTGAGGAAGTGGAGAAAGCAGTGTGTTTGAAGTCAGTCGGAGCGCATGAAGAGCCAGGGCTTGTCGTTTGATATTCATCAGTGAGCGTAGGCGTTGAAGAAGAGTGGAGGGGAGGGAGAAGGGGGCAAACAGGTGTGTTGTGAAGGAGGGGAGAGTAATGTAGCAAAGGAGCCAAGAAAACAAACAAAGAAAGAAGAGGAAAAAACAGGAGACAAATGATGCAGCAATGAGATGAACCGAAGGGGAGTTTTGTTTATTTCTCACCTGTTCCGCTCGCAGAATAGGACGGGGAGGGAGAGAAGACCTGCGAAGCAAAGTCTTCAAAGGTCATGACCTCTCTGTGGTTCTGAACAATGGCCTCCAAGTAGAGTGCTCGCTCTTCGTAGCTGGCGGCAACTCGTTAAAGGAGCAAACAGTATGTGTAGGAAAAAACCAAAACAAAAGCAACTGGTATATGCTTCAAGTTTTTTTTATACATTCATTTACATGAAACAACTCCTGAAGTCAATAAATCCATAATTTCCTGTGCAGAGGAGAAAAAGATTAATTTCTATATTAGACACAGATAAATGTAAGATATGCTCAATATACTGCAAACAATGTCTGCAACAATGCATTAGTGTCAAGAGTTTCCCCTTTGCAATTATTACATAGCTTTTTTAATGACATTTTACAGCAGGAAACTCACACCACACACAGACGACTACGACAATACTAAAGGTCATAGATATTGTTGGATGCACAGGAAAAAGACAAAAGTGTCTACGCACATACATGTATATTCATCTTCACATGTACTCAGGAACATGTTCTGAGCCTGGAGATCAACTGGAAAATCAAGACACAGAATGGTGTGCATGTGTGGGAGGCGCATGGGTTTAAGTTATCACACCAATTTGGTTCTGTGATCCCAAATTCTTCAACTTCTAAGTTGTTGTTGTCTTAGTAACAAAGTTTTAGGTAAAAAGGAAAATACTTTCCTAAAGTCTCATTTCTGCGACTCTCTAGCATCTGGAAGAAAATCTGATGGCTGATCTGAGAGTCCCGTCAGCTCGTTACCTCCTGTGTTGGCCAAAAATAATCCATTCAGTAAAATTAAAATTTGCTCCAACATTTTTTCCATCGGAATCTTTCATCTCAGATGAGAAAATAAAAAGTATCTAAATCTTTAATTTACAGCATCGTGTTAGATGCTGTAAAATGATAATCCGAGACTCTAAAAAAACTGCAGAAGTTTTATGGCTTTAATCAGTGTCTTATTGAAAACACTCTCCATCTATTGTTAACTCAATCAAAAGAAGTTTATAGTTAACATTTATATTGTGCTATGTTTTAGATTTGTTCTTGCTCCTTAGTTATACTGGGTTTCTTTGCTTTATCTGGTCAATTAATAAAAGATAGGCAATGATCCATTATTACAAGATTTTACAGTATTTGTTCCCATGACAATTACTCATCTTTCCTGTGTGAAAGAAAAGGTTACCTTTTCAGAGACTAAGTTTACTGATTAATTATTATTTAAGCTTGGTAATATATGAATTATTGTTCTTAAAGTCATTTAAACTGACTGATAGTTGCTTCATAAAACACTGTGATAGTGTGATTTAGCTTATGTTGGACCAGACAGCCCCATCATCATCATTCCAGCCAGAAGCAGAAATGGAACAATCAGCCATGCCACATAGCCCCAAATGAGAATGCAGTCTCCAAAATAATCATAAAAAAGAATACATCAATGCTGGCGTGATGCTGAAAAGCTCTCCTCTACCTACTCTCATCCCTCTCCTCTCTCTAATAGAACCCCTGCTGCAGGCAGCATGTCTAGGACCACCCTCCCCGATGTGCTGCCTGCCACTTCTCCGTGCCATCAGGGGGAAAATTGGAGCCATTTGAAATTCAGAGTGACAAGCAGCGACCGAGGCCTGGGCAGCCAGCATGCAGGATGGATGCCTGGATTTGGAATGGAGGAAACTCCAATAAATAAATAGATAAATAAGCCTCCAAAATGGCTTCTGGGTGAGGGTGGAAAAACATTCTGATAGCTATTATCATATCATTATCATAGATATATCCTGCTAAGTCTGTTGTGGAATGGAAGGAAGTCTGGGATAAAATATGGTGAAGGGAACCATTGGGGAAAAAAGGGCTATTTGATGCCATGATGACAGTAAGTACCCCGAGATTTAACAATGTGTGGGTGAGCGAATATCCGAGAATGAGTCGGACTACTCTCTGTGACCATGTTTTCTTCTCAAACAATGCCTGACAAATTGCTTGACAAACGCATGAACTCCCAAGCAGACAAAGCCGCAGTTATTGAACACTGATGCCCTCCTCCCCCATCTCATTATGACAGCCTGGGTAGAGTGAAACTAGGTTGAAGTGGACGCCAAGGATGAACCAGGCTAAGCTGAGATAGGCTGGACTGGGCCGAGGGGCTGTGGTCTGGGTTAGATAGATAGGACAAGACAGTCACTGGGCAGGAAGCCTGTAGTGGGCACATGCCGCCACAGCAGGGGCCAAGGCAGCCATGACCAATGGCTTTGAGGGGAACCATGGCGAAGCAGAGATGACGGGCACCTGTGCAGAGACACACCAGCGGGTACGACAGCCAAGCTGTTCAGGGTAACGGATAAAAACTGGACAGAGGGCAGAATAAGACAAAGGATGAGGTAGGAGAGCATGTTCCTGAAAAATAATGTCATTGAAAAAAATACACCGTACCTTGCAAACACATTTATCTATTTATGTAGATATCAGACACCAACTTTGAATAATCTTCTCATTTCATAGTGAAAAGACATATTTTCAAAACTAAAATTAACCCCTTTACTCTGATATTCCTAAATAAAGTTTAACTGTTTCAAGGGCAGGATTACAAAGCAATATTCCAAGATTTTAACATCATAAAGAAGGGCATGCCATCTATTGTCCCAAAACCCAGAGTATTGCACAACTGAAAACTTACCAACACATATCTGTCCACCTAAATGGATGCCGTTTTTCAGAATCAGCTAAAAACTTGACTCTGAACGAGCTGCAGAGATCCACGACTCAGTGTAATGACAGGACAGCTATTCGTTATGTGCTCTATAAATCTGGCTTTCATGTAAAATTGAACTGAAGAAAGCCATTGTCAGTAGAACGCAAAAAGAAATTTTGTTCTGCAGTAGACTTTACATCCAATGGCATAAAACAAAGAAGGTCAGAGCTGATAGGAACATCCATTCTTGTGGAGACAATAAGTTGCAAAAGACTGTCCCAGAAAAGTGTCAGAGAAATACAAAATTTAAACATTAAGACACCATAAAAATAAAAGCTTTTATTTTACACTTTAAAATGGAAGAAGACAGAGTAAAAATACTCAAAAGTATGTATTGGCTGTATAAAAGCTCTAAAAGCTGCCAAATAATATGGTGTGACTAATTGATTGTTCCTCACAGTAGAGCAGCATGACTTTAAGCACGTAAAAGCACTTCCTAATGTGCTCTTTATCCGTCTTCCAGACATGCAACGTCACTGTTTTCTGTCACTTGCTGGAAACTGTGCTGGACAAAGAGTGGGCATCCCAGGCCCTGCTGCTATGGTAACATGGGTCACAGCTCTGTGTGGTGGGTCATGTCCAGGGTTTAGTGGATGATGGACAGAAAGAAAAGAAGCTTGTAAAAAATAAAAAAATAAAAAACAAAATGTACCTAGAGAGGGGACAAGTGGAGAGGGGGAAAAAATAATACAGAAGGAAGGAAGGGTCTTGATGAAACGACTTTCAGGGAAGCCGATAAATGAAAAACAAGAAGGGATGGGGACAGAGAGAGAGCCTGAGCACAGCGTGGGTCAACAGAGCCATATGGCGGTCCATTATCAGAGATGCAGATGACTGTGGGCCTGTTATTGAGATTCCTAAAGCAAATATTGACTCCAGCTGGAGCAGGCGCTCTCTGACTCCGACACACGCCTCTCCTCCGCTACTTCCTTCCGCTGCCCTCTTTGTAAGTTGGACAAATGTATTACAGTGAGTAAGAGAGAGAAAGTAAAAACTTAAAATAAGAACAATAAAATGAACAAAATAGAGTAATCAAGAAGTGGGAGAAAATAGATGCAGAATGGAGGTGATAGGTGGGTGAGAAAAGCAGGGAAAGGTTTAAGGTATTTTTAGGATGTGTAAAAGCATGGGGCATGGTCATGCTCACTCACATTAATGTTCAATGATATGTGTTGGCAAAAAAATACCTGCAAAGAAATTTGACCTAATGTACATCAAGTAGTAATCATGTCTTTTCTCTCCCACTCTTTTTTTTTCTTTGCTTGTTTCTAATTACTAATCCATGGGCACAGCTTGTTCCACTGCAAATGCACAGCTGCTGCCATCTCCTCATAGTAACCGAATCAGGGGACACATCCAGAGCAGTGACGCAAAGGCTATGTCCAAGCTATGGATACCAAGCCCGCTGATTCTGACCTACTTTTACTGAAGAAGCATGAATTCAAACATGGATGGTGAGAGCAAATATCCAGGGAAGGTAAATAGCAACAAACAGGAAATCATCCTTCAGGATAAATTTATCATCCTTCAGGAAAAATACATGCTGCCATTGAAATCCCCCACTAAGATGCAAACACTTTTGGGTAATAGACAAATGGGAAACCAAAAGGAAAAATTCAAACCGGTCTACATTTTCACAGATGGACTGCAACTCAAGTCATCTGTGACATAACTGTTATTTACAGCTGGTCTGGGTGGAAGATTGTTGCACCACTTTGGGAATTTCCAAGGAACCCCTACGTTCCAAATGGCTGCATTTCTATTAGGGGGAGGAGAGGGAAACCAATGTAATGCCTATGGAGTGTGGCGAGCACAAGGACAGTAACGAGAGGGCGGGAAAAAAAATCTTCCAGGTGTGAGATTTGTAAAACAAGTTGGGTTAGGACAACTTCCTTGAAATGGGATGGCTTTGTAAGGGATCTGGCATTGGGATGAAAAAGATAGCAATAAAAAGAGCAGCATGCAAATTAATCTCTGGTTATTACATTTTACTACAAGTTTAATGAGACGTTAAGATGAGAGCTCTCCACATCGAAATGCCACAATTTTTCTTGTCAGAGTGAAATCTTCTAATTGCTCTTTTAGTTTAAGCTTCTATGAGCTTCAGATAAGTTTAGGTTTGACATTCTGCGTGTCTGAGATTCTTGTAATCAGTATTCTGCACTAATCAGAAACTCTTGAAATACATTTTAAAATGAAAATAGGGATACACAATAGTAGGAAAACATAATTTTGTATATGGTTGTTGAATACTATGTTGACATGCATATCGTCATATGCCAAGATTTTCATCACTGGCTGCCTTATTGTCATCACTTAAATTTTATTTAATAATTTTTGAAAAATAGAGATATGAAATATTACTTCCAAAAGATCTGCAACTGAAATATTGCACAAACTGATATTGCCATCAATGTAACATGCAGATCTACAAGAAACCTGTTCTGTATTTGTGAATAGAAACAGCATAATGTTATATTTTTATTAAAACTGCTAAATTGTCACCTCTAGAAATGTATATAATGTTACACCTCTAACATCTACACATTTAGGATAATACGTATAACTAAAAAAAGTAATTTTTTGAAACCATCTCCTTCTAGACATTATTATTTTTTCTTTTAGTTTAGCAGAAATGTCATTCTCACTACTCGTACCTGTGTATGCATATGTGAATGTGACAATGTATGTGTACATACATATGTATCTTGGGATGTGTGCACATTTGTTTACATATGCATGCGTGCTGTCCAGATGGCAGGGAGGTAGCTCTGGGGGAATGGTGGGGGTCAAACGTCTTTGTGGATCAAAGCCAAGGTCAGGGCAGCTGCAGTGGCCCATGTTCAAGGTGAATAGAGGCCTCAGATGGCTCTTCATTAGAAGGCTGCCCCATCCCTGCTGGATCCCAGCAGCCAGTCTCTACCCTCCAGGATGAGCTAAGTTCTCACCTTTTTCTCTCTGCTTCTACAGAGACCCGGTATGAAAGTACTCAACTATTGACATTCATTTTGTACTGTAAATAACTGAGCATAGGTAGAAAACTACAGATCCTCACACACAGAGTGGGTGTGTCAACAGACACTATACAGACACACAAAAACATCAAAACCCTCCATTTATAAGAGCAGTTGAAAGAGCATGAGCCCAGATTGACCTCTGAACTGGTGTCTCTCTGGAGAGAAGCATCCTGACAATCAGACCAGCCTGAGTCTTTGTGCTCCCCAGTTTCCCTGCTGACAAAAGTCCTCACACCATCACTGGCCTCTGACACACACACTCAACACATCTAAAAGAAATTGAGTCTTCATGCACACATGCACAGCCAGCAGGGATGATTATGCATTATGGCCTCTAAACATCGTCATTTATGTGTGTATGCTGAAACATGTTTGCTTAAACACTACATTTTATACACACTGAACAGATGAGGTTCTTGGTAAGAAAATGTCCTGGAACCCACCGGATCACTGCTACAAAGCTAATTAGAAAATTCTATAGGTATGTAGAGCTCCAGTACAATTCTTTATCTCTGTAAATAAAAGTGAAATTATCTTTGTTTTTGTTTCCACACAGTAATATATGAGGGGGGAAAACAGCAGTGTTCGAACCTTTATCCACCACCTGCTGCTTAGACCAATCAGCTTTAAAGGCCTACCTTCCAAAGGTTTCTCTAATGTCACTGCATAACTCAACCAAAGCCAAAGGACTTAAAGATTTTATTGAATTTCCTCCAATGAAAACATGGAGAAATATTGAAAGAAGCTATGAGAAGTAGGATGTAAAAATCCAGATGAGATTAAGGAGTAGTGAGGTCTTTAGAGCCTCTAGACTGATATTTAACTACGTAAGCTCTGATTTCATCCAACAGAAGTCGGATGATGGGTATGGGGATAGTGACTGCTTCCTCGTCTTTTGTCTATATGCTTTATTCATGTCGAATTTTAAATAGAGCACTCCCTAAAGCTAAAAATTAGCTTAATTAGAACATTTTTATATTAGAAGAAGGTGGAGAAATTGAGGTCTGACCAGGGTTGAACTTGATAAAGGCTCCAGATCAATCATGGATTTATGACATTGTTTCATGCAACAGAACTCCAACTCTACGTTGGTTAATTTTTTTTTTAAATGATCCTCTTCAAGGAAATACATTTGGAAAAATTCTCCCTGAATGAACTCTACCCAACAATGACAATCCAAAAAAAAGAAATAAAAAATAAATCCCACAGCAACCAAGCAAATAGGCGCATGTCTATTTCTTCCTAAAACTCTGACTCATGCATGTGGACAAAGCCATGCCAATGGCCTTCCGGCCTCCATACCAGCAACCAAGGTTAATGCTGTTTGTCAAAGCGCTTCTAGGAAAAGGGGCTCTTGTTGTGAAGAGGGACAGTTGAGAGATGAGGTGGAGGATTCCTCTGTGTGCTCGTCCCCCTCCTCTGTCAGTCCCCACATCTGCCCATTAACCTGGGCCAATCAGCTTGACCTTGGTAAGGAGAGGGCCTCAGGAGTAGCTCACAGTGCCATCGAGTCCAAGTGGTCATGTAATTGGCCTGTTAAGAGGAAGAGATTTGATAGTAATGGTAGCGAGGTGCTTGGTTACTTTGGGGTGCGAGTACAAACTGACTAAAAAGCAGATGTTTTCCTTTCTTAATAGGCATTTTATCTCTCCTCCCTATGTGAAAAGGAAACTCAGAACCATGTTTAACCACAGTCATGTTGTATTCAGAGTAATGGTCTGTCAGTTTTCTGTCACACCAAGCATTTTGTATGTAAGTAAAAAGTTAAAATCCTGCTCTAACCAGAACATAGCACTTCTTCCACATATTTGCTGCATCCACTGCATACTTTGTGCCGAACCACAAACAGGTTTGTGGTTTTATTGATCACTACTGCTCTATAAATGGCAGACTTGTACAGTGCACAAATGCTCATCCTGTGCACAAATTCTCTACTTCGCAGTTATGTACTATGTGTTGGTCTATTTAATAAAATCCCAATAAGATTTTATATTAAAATGTGAAAGAGTTGCAGTGGTAGCAATTATATGCAAAGGACTGTATGCATTGTATGAACTAGAAAAATGGAAAAAGAGGAAACTAAGTTATTGGGAGAAAACAATTAGCTAAACCATAAAAAAAAGGGATTTCACTGAAAGGGGGGAAAGGGCGGAGACTTATAGGAGGGAGGGTAAGATGGAAAAGAGGAAGGAAAGAAAAAGAGATAAAGCTGAGCAGGTGTTGATTGGAGAGAGGCCGAGCAGTGAGTGCCAGCGGTACCTGTTGTCACAGCGAGGGCTGAGGTGTGAAGCTCGTCTCAGCAGAGGCCCTCGGAGGTGTGAGGTGATTATGGGCAAGAAGACAGAGAAATTTAGATGGAGAGACACAGGGAGAAAGATAGACACGGGCAGAGCGTGAATGTGGCAATAAAGCTGGCTGCAGGAATAATGGCAGAGTGGGAAGGAAAAACAGATTGAGACGGATAAAGTGAGAGCATGTATGACAGAAACCAGCAAGTAGGGTGATTGTACAGTGCATGTGTGTGTTTCATTTCATAAAGCAGCTACTCTGCTCTTGGTGTCTCATTAAACAGCTTTTTTTTGGGCATAGACAGCTTTAGCAGCAGTACAGAAAATGTCTGAATGTGTCACAAATGCATTATGATGAATGGAGGTGTCTGTGTGTCCATTTTCAGGGTGAGCGTGGACTTTGACGACAGCGGATTCTCCTGAGGAGTAGCTGCTTTCAGAAAGTTTTAACAAGTAGTCTAATTAGTGGGCCCAGGATAACTGGAGTTGCAGGAGCACCAAATGAGTCAGGTCAAACAGTAATCCCAGGTTAATGACACCTCCTGAGGGGTTGGTTTCCCACTGCAAGAGCTTTCTACGCTCCAACCTCCACACCTCTCTGCAGTTCATCTGGCATTCAGACAGCGAGATGAGGAGTTATGGTTGTGACATCACTCTCAACCAGTGACATCATCACTGCCCATCAGTGATTTCACGCAGGCTGGCCTAAGCTGAAGATCAAACCTGTTGTCTAGAAACTGGCCTGACCGGATAATTTACAGGCTGCAACGAAAAAAGTAGTCACCCATTTTCTGAAGTCTCTGGCAGTTAACTGTTTCTCTGGGGGACAGTAAAAATTGATTTTTTGCCAAACAACAAATCACAGTTGTAGCACCAACACAGAGGTCAGTGGTGTTACCTGATTGTTGGGAATAAAGCTTAAAGTAATAAGCCACCGTTTTTCACCAGAGACTTTGGGATAGCCATAAGAATCATGGTGACCTAATGGTCTTGCCCAACGTGGCAACTGTCAAAGCCTACTGGTCTTATGTATTTAGATGAATCAAGTCTGTAACCAATCTCCTTTTCAAAGGACTCTGGCGTCCATTGATGAGTCCTAATACAGCAGGCTCAGATGTGAAACACAAAGGGTCGACATGATTAATCAAACACAGACCCATTATGGCCAGACAGTCACACCAGCCTCCACGGTACGTTAACAGAAAGTCATAATAAGATGAGCTACAAAAAGGCTGATAGGGATGAAGATTAACAGATACAGCTCTACGAGTGGCTGGGTGACAGTTGTCTCTGAAGGTCTCCTTTGTCAGTGACGATCACCAGAGTGACATGAACGTCGGAGCCCAATGGAAACATTATTAGGTTGGGACAAAGGTGGGCACGATATGAGCTATCTGGGGTGAATGTGAGTAATTTTTTCCCTTCAGTTCCTGACATTTGACTTGTTTGGAGTCGCGTCAGAACAACAGCATCTATCTGATCTCAATTTGAACTTTTAATAAAAAGTCGCTGATGAAACACAGAAGGGCATGTTGAATCCAGGTAGTGATTAAAATCCAACTGAATGCTCACAAGGAGGTTCACCCCATATTTTTTGATTAAATTTATAGAACAGCAATCATTCTCAGGTTACAAACAAACTCTTAACATTAGGACTCGTGCTTAAAAACACACATGCACACAAATCAAACTCCCCTGTTGTTCTTCTATCTGACACATAGAGAAAACAGGTCAGACACTTAAATTACAAGAGTACAGCACAAACTCTAGGTCATCCCAAATGACTGATTTTAACCATACGATAACATTACTCAGACAAGCACTGATGAAATATTAAAAACAAAATGAGGAGAAGCTTCTGCAATTTTAATGATGCTTGTGGCATGTGCAACAGAACAACAGTGATGCATTAATGCCGAACATCTCTGCTGACATAAAATCTCCTGTCCCCCCCATCTACAGAAGGTTTATTGTGCCAATTAGGCTGTCTGGCCTTATGCAAAATGACAAGCATTTAGTAGGAATGATAATGATCAGCGCTATGCTGCACATGATCACATCTGTGGTAAATGTAAGTGCTAAGAGGATTTAGTTCCTGGAGGGTTAGAGAGATTTCATAATATTTTAAGAATCTTATATTTGTGGAATAATTATTGTAGTGAAACAAAAATATTTTACTGCACATTTTATATGTGAATCTTTAGAAATTGTAATATCAAATGTGAATTTATTTATGTAATTCAATTCAAACAGACATAAAGAGGCCAAACAAACAGATAAAGAAGGGTGGTTCTGTTCTGGGGCCTGTGGAATAACTGCTTTACAACAGCAGAGTGTCTTCTGTCAGAGATTTGTCAGAACCACTGTAATACAGATTGTTACAGGAGGTCCTTTCTGCTTACAGCCATCAGCAACATTTTGAAGAAATTCTACAACAATTTCTTCTTGTTGTAGAAATGAAGTCTACAACAAGACTTAATTTTCCTGAAATTGGATCTATAGGTTTTATTTTTTTTAAATAAAATTTCTGACATAAATTCACTTTTGCATGATATTCTAATTGAAATGCACCTGTCTTGTGCACATAGATGCATTTTGTAGACAACATCTTGTGATGATAAAGGACTGGAACTAAGGAAGGAGTTGGACCGAGCCTTCTTATTGTCTGTATATTAATGGATAAGAAGGACGGTGAGGGGTGATGTATATGTGTATACACACAGAAAGAAACTCACACAGAAAACCTTGGGCAAAGAAGAAAATAGACTTCTGTGTTGGCAACAGCTTTTCCCTAATCCTCGCCCTTGGGCTATATTGTGCAGTCAAGCAGGCTATTACATGGCAACAATTAGGGGGGCTGCAGCCCAACACCTGGTCGTCCCCTATTCTGGCCCTTCAGTGGCAGCTGACTGTACAGTCTCACAGCCAGGTGGCCCTCCTTCAATGACATTAGCTAGTCACTCCAGGGTTAATCAGGAGCCAGCCATCATCCAGTGGGCAAGCATGAAGGCCCATTCAGACTGAAGGCTTTTATAGTGAAAATGGATGATGGAGACAATGTCTGTTATAAAAACTTCTTCAACTGAAGATCTCTGACAGAGATCCCACATAATCGAAATGGACTTGGGGGAGGGGAATAGGGCCTGTGGCCCCTTTGGATTCACGGCATACGTTTGCTGCACTGTCTTGATTGGGTGAAGCATAGCTTACAGCATGTCAACTGTGCATCCTGCAGCTTATAAAGGACCTTTTCATGGGTGGACAAAAACAGATGGAGGAGCGGGAAGTACTATACATACAGGCAGACGGGTGATGATGTGGGGGGAGGGACACTGGATTTTTGTCAGCCGCCTGATACAAAAACAAGTGTGCGTAGCTCGACCAGCTCCAGATATTACAGCTTTTAAAAAAGAAAAAAAAAATCCAAAACCCCCTGGCTTGGAGATCTGAGGATAAATAACAATCATTAGAATAACAAAAAGCTATAGATTTGTACCCAAATGAGCTAGCATCTCATCAATAGTAATTAGAAGCTATACATAACTAATGAAGATGTGGACACTACATTAAAAAAACAAAAAACTATTGAGTTATGTTATCTAAAATTAAATCATTAAATAAGAAGAATACTAAACCTTATATTGCATTTCAAACCACCAAGAAAGATAGGCCACAAGACCACAAGATGGTAAAAAGACTAAAAGACACAAGTTAGAAAAGTCAAATTTTACAAAAATAAACCCCAAAAAATAAATGCTCTCAAATTATACTGTAACCTTGTTACATTGACACCAAACAACTCTAGAACAATTCAATGGTTTGCCAATCTGTGACCAAACGTCATATGGCCACTTCCTGCTTCAAATTTGGATCCATGTAATATTACAACACTCAATTTGTAATCAAAGTCAACACGGAACTGGGAATAACATCACAAAGGAGTTGAGAGCGTTCTTGTTACCAAGTCAGAAAAAAAGTTTGATTTTTCATTTGTTTTGGCACTAACTATTGCTAGCAAAACACGTCAACAATATATTTCTCAGTTTTTCTGGCATCCAAACACAAAAGGAAGATGTTCATAACTGGATACCTTCTAACATTATCATTTAACAAGAGAGAAATTGTCAAAAGTACAGATAAATGATTACAATAAAGTTTTCCTACACACTACAGTAAAATCACTACACTACATACTGTAGTATTAGTCTTATATCTTGTTTTTATTTGTTCTGAACCCTATTTAAAATAATAAATACGGTAGATGACTACCCGTGAACAAACAAAATACTCAAATGACCGCCTGCTTGAAGCTGTTATGTAATTTTGCAAACCTACAATTCCGCATAGAAGACTACAGATAGATAAAAGAAACAGACCCTGAAATGTCCCACTGGTTGGCATGATTTTATGCACTGTTGGTATGAATCAACCAAAACCAAAGATGCAAGGAACAAAATGACCAGCACGCAATCATATTCAGTTGCAGAGGAGGGACGTCAGAAGATTCAGGTAGCATCTCTCAATGCTTCTCTTTCAGCCACAGCCACCACTTGACAATAAAAGAAAGACTATCAGAATTAACACATCAAAGGCTGCTGTCTGTAAGAAGAGGCAAACAATGCACAGCGATGCACACTTAAATGTTTTGTTTTTGTTATTGCTTTGTTTGCCGCCCTTGTCTATCAATACAAAAAAATTCCATTTAGTGCAAAAATGCAAATGCTGGGAGGGACAAGGACATCCACTGAACGAAAACAATGGCCACAGGCCAGCCGAGAAGCAAATCGTGCCTTTGAAGTATTTAAAGAGGTATTAATGTGGAACTTATGAATAATCAACTAATTTCTTTTTAACGCCATGAATTAAGTCTGCAACATTAAAAGCAAAGCAGCCTTATAATAAAAGAGCAGTCCTGGGGAATCACAAAAAAAAAAGATCATTTAGAAAGAAGAGCCAGATGATGTAACAACGAATAAAAAAAAAAAAAGAGTTTACAAAACGTAGAGCTAGATCAGAGACGAAGAGATTCCAGTGGAGCGAGATGAGTGACATTTCACTGACATTTCCCAGCAGCATTCAATGTGAGGCTGTCTCACGACGGTGTCGGGAATATCTATGGATATGCTTGAATGTGACACAGGCGTTAAGGGATGTGGGTTCTTTCAGGGGCCGGCCTCAGCTCTGGGGCCAGTGATGAGGAGCCTGGACCCTGTGAGATTGAATAGTAATCACTGGAGCACAGATAATGGATGATTGAAGGCTCTTTCTACTCCGCTGCTGGATTTCAATATCAGAGAGGCCCTAGAATTGGGATTCTTATCAGGGGTGGTGTGTCAAACAAAGGAGAGCCGAGCGTGAAATATGGGGTCCAACTCAGGCACACGACCACGGCGATTAGCACAAGGATAAAAAGGGCCGCACAAACAAAAGAGGGCAGCTTTAGCTGGACAACGAGTCGTTTCTGGCCTTGTTGCAGGAGACACGCTAGGAAGATGGGACATAAAGGAAAAAAGACAGACTACTTGCTGGTTACAAGAGAAGGGGACAAGAGTTTTTCTGCGATGGTCTGGAGATGAATGGTGACACAGTTGACTGTTTAAAGAGCCTTCCATAGGAATAACAACAGAGAAGCAGGGATAAAATACAAAGCACCTCCAAGCTATTTGTATGAAAGCGCACATCTTTCACATTTGCAAAAGCATGCATGGTGGCACGAGGCTTCACATTAATGCCAAATCTATTACAAAAAAATATATTATTCCCATTTATCCCCTGATTCCAAGCTCCACCGCTTGCCAGTAAAGCTCATTAACCCTCCCTTCAAGAACCCTGAGACAAAAGAGAGGGAAAACAAAACATAACTAATCAATGGGAATGCACTGGGTTGGGAGGGTGTGGAGAGGGGGATAACACGATAACCTGAGAGGACTAACAGCTTTTGCTTTAGTGCTGTGCTCACTGGGTGTGGGGTGGAAAAGAAAGTTCATTAATTAAACAGGGCTAGGGGTAACAGATGGAATGGCTAGCTGGATGCTAATCACTTAAAGCGGAGGGACAGGTTTTTTACACTTGAGCTGGAAACAGCAACAACAAACCAATCACACTGGACCCTGAGGCATCTAGTAGGGACTCTGGGATTACAGTATCTTAAGGGTGGGGCACTGAATTTATTTATTTATTTTGTTAATATTAATATTTGAAACAATGTTCAGACAATACTTTGATAGACATTTCCCATCTAGATTTAACAATTCCTTCATATGCAAAACTATTTCAAAGACGGGTAAACTACAAATGTTTAAGTTTCTTTAAAAATACTTGCATAAAATTGTTTTCAAACAGAAGTAACTGTACAAAATGATTCTAGGAATACTGAAAGTGACTTCTCTTAAGAAAAGTAACTCCAAAAGTCTTTCAGACCAACAGGCTTATCCTGTTGGTCTGTTGATCCACTTGTGTCTAATATTCCACACATTGTCTTAGATCATGCTGAACTCAGTGACAACAAATTATGGCAAAAACACAAACCTTGCAAATTTATGAGGAATTATACGAAGTGTTATAATTATAAGCTATGTTACATTTACTTTAAATCTGGAACTGTGCAGAAACTATATTTATATCTCTGAGTTACTGAAATAAGTCATATTTCGTTGATATTCAAATTATTAGACATGCAATTGTACAACTGTAAAAAAGCTGAGTTTATGTACCATAATATCAAAATATAAAATTGCCACAACAGTGTGACACCAGACGTGTGTGTATGCTACCCTTGGCTGGTCTCTGGGACCCTGTTGTTGGCCGTCTGGTTCTACGCCTGCCCTACCTGTGTTTTTAAAGGGGGGGCCCCCATGAAGCCCAGGCCCTGGAGTGCAGGCTGGACAGGGCCTCCAGGGCTTTTCAGGGTGCCATACAGTGGACACCTTTTGTTACGGGCTGGGTGGCAAGAAGAGGAGGAACTAATGTGGAGGGGAGGAGGGGTAAAAAAAAAAAAAAAAAAAAAAAAAAGGAGTAATGCTATGAGTCATTTTGCATTAGCAGCAGGAGTGGGAGACAGGGAGAGGGGGAGTAGAAAAGAGGGGACGAAGGGCGAGAATACTTTTGCATGTTGTATGAAGCTAGACGCCATATGCCATCCGAGCTGGGCTGCCTCCTGAGTCAGGGCTCTTGGTTTGACAGGCCTGCGCTTGCCCCCTCCAACACCCCCCTCCCCCAACTCTAACTAACACCCTCCTCCTTCTAGGCCTTTCTATGCTCCAGCAATGGGCTTGGCAATTGCTTTGGTTGTGTATGGTCTGCACTCTGTTCATCTGTGTGTGCATTGGAAGAAGAGTCCATATGTGTGTGTGTGTGAGTGTGTGTGTGCGTGCGTGCGCGTGGGGTGGGGGCTTACTCAGTGATCTGAACACATCGGACATTGTCGTGAGTCCCGGCAGGAACAGCTGGTCAGCTGGAGAGAGAGGTGGGAGGGGGCAGGGATAAGGAGGGGAAGAGATGGGAGGCAGTGCGCTACACTGATAATGGGATTAGGTTAAAACATTCAGAGGGGGAGAAAGACCCCTCCCCTTTTAGTAGCCCTCCAAATAATGCATAAACTCCCAACTACCCTATCAAAGCCAATGCCAGCCACCGCCCAAAGAAGAACTTGCCAAGTCCAAACGGGGCCCCTACCAACACACTCATTCAGCAATAACTCAGTTTTAATAAACTCACCCCATAAAGTTCAGTTGATGAAATTTATTTAAATTTTACAGAAACTTCCTGGTAGTGAGCTTCGTTTCCTACAAACAGGAAGTTGGCAAGTTACACTCACATGAATCCTGTATATAATGACTTGCATGGCGTCTCACTGTGCCCAGTCAAGCACCGTGTACCATGGCGATCCAGACTGCTGAGTATTATCTATGAGGCTGCTGACAGTTATGGCACAACAGCTGGCAAATTAGACCTATCAGCAATGCTAAATAATTCATGTGAGACAACACTAACATAGCAGATCCTATTCATGACACCCCATCATGCATATGGGAGCACTTTCATCTCTGCTAGGTGAGGAGTTTTACAGTATACAAAAGAGAAAAAAAAAGGTTGTGGTCAGACAGAGACAGGGCTGAGAGTGGGACAATAACTTGGAGGAAGGGCTGTGAGAATGTGTCACTAATAATTATAATGGGAGTCTTGGGCTGAAGCATCAACACACAAAGGAGTGTACCCAGAATATCATATTCTTTATGTTTTCACTTTAAATGCTTTGAAATTATGTCCAGATATGTTAATATGAGCCGGTTGGGGGGGTGGGGGGGAGAGGGAAAACATGACAGACTTCAGCAGCTTTCTGGGTTCCAACGAAAGAATCAAACCTTCTTCTATCTGCTACACACACACTTACACACACCACCTAAAAGCCTGGCTCGCATGACTGGCGATGGGCAGAAACAGATTATGGTTATTGATCGCTGCCTGGAGATGGATCTGTGTGTGTGTGTGTGTGTGTGTGTTTACTTGTGTGTCAGAACAGGGGATGGGGACTGAGAGCAGTGTGCAAAAGCTATTGATTCTGTCCGGTAGGGAGGATATGTCTCTGAATCAAGGTCAGTTTTGCATTGTCTCACCTATTAGTAACTTGCCATCTGACAAACACACACGCTGACACACGCACACACACACACAGATCCATTTTTATCTATAACAATGGCCCTATCACAAAAAGTGACGGACAGAGCATCAAACTCAAGTGCTTGTCAAAGAAAGAAATGAATCCCACCCTTTGGATGAGGAGATTACTCTATAGTGACAGCATGAACGACCTTCATACACAGTAAATGGAATTGGACAGCGAGGCCATCCTGTGACTGACTGCTTTCAAATGAAACGAACTTAGCTCTGTAATGCTACAATGAGGTACATTTTGGCCAAAAAAGATGGAGAAGGTGTAGTAGAAAAAGATGCAATATTAGCCACAGCCTTGGGAGAATTGTGAAGCAAAACCCATGTATTTATTTTTATTTTTTAAATTAATAAGGTTTTGTATGCCATTGGTATCAGGGCTTCAGGAGGGAGCACAGACAAGGTGGACTGAGGTCCAGTGTGATGTTTCTACAGTCAGAGAGGATCGGGTGAGCCATGCCATCTGCAGGAGCGGATTCGCTGTGTTTCTTCAAGTCCAGAGTCAGCTGCTGTCTATCATTAGTTTTTAGTGGACCTCATGCTTCCCACTGCTCACAATGTTCAAGCAGTCATTTCATTTTCCAATGGGATTTTTTTCTGGTCCACAATAACAAAAGTGCAAATACCCGTTTTATATGCCTATTTTATCATTGTGCTTCATTGATTTCCAAATTGACATGACCTAAACTCCCAAAACAAGTTGTGGAGTATTGTTAAGAGAAAGCTGAGAGACTTATTACGAATACTGAAGTGACCAGATGTTTATTAATATATCAGATGTTTGTTTCCATCCCACATCACATTATATTTCATGTACTATCCCGAAAAGCATTGGGAGTACATTTGACACAGCACACAGGCTTACTTCTTGGTAATCTGGCATTTCTGCTTTAAATTTTTTTTTTCTCGTTTTTAAATATGCCAAATTTCCAAGAAAATGTGCTCAACAGAAAGAAATGCTTAAATAGATTTATATCCCTATCGTTTTAACAAATTTATTCAATAAGCTGTAGTTTTTGCTTTGAATAACTTTTCCATTATATTCTATTTAATTGGGATGTGGCCAGATATGGATTTAAAAAAAACATATAATACTGTAAGCCACAGCGTTTAACTATTAATCGAAAAATGTAAATGTATTGGTCTAAAAAAAAAAAAAAAAAAAAAAAAAAAAAAGACATGGTTCAACTTTGTCGGGTCCTTTTCCACTATGTCAGAAATGTTGATGAAAAAGATCCATTAATTGTTTCTGACACAAAACCTGAATATTTTACTGCGGCTGTTTTAAGTTAAACGGAAGAAAAAGATACTGTAACTCTTTGTATATAGCACTCAGTGGTTCCACTTACTATGAGGTCAAGCCACTGAAGCAGCAGCCTAAGCAGAGAAGCCCAGACTTCGTTCTCCCCAGTCACTTGGGCCAGTTCCTCCAGGGGAATCCCAAGCTATTTCAAGTTTAGAAATGCAGTCCCGCCAGAGTGGCCTGGGTCCTCATCAGTATCAAAACCCTGAAATACTTAAACTCATCCACTTAGGGCAACACTTTGTCTTCAACCTGGAGATGGCACTCTACCCTTTTACAGCTCAAGAACAGGGTCTTAGTTTTAGAGGTGCTGAGTTTCATCAGAGCTGCTTCAGACTTAGCCGCTGCTCAAGTGAAAAATTCTGGAAGTGGTTGTTATTCTTTCCCTACTTATTCAGACCTTAAAAACACTGAAAGCAAATAATACGCTTTCCCAACCCTTTCAGGACTGTGTAGGAACCCAGCATACACAAGTTCAGAAATGATTCAAAAAACTGTGATTTAAAAAAACAAAAACAATTTGTGGTCATCAGTGCTGACAAAGCCTCTGTGAAGGATAGACAAGCTGCAGATGGGATGCTCTGACCACAAAGCCAGACCAGTTGCATTTTCTGTTAGACATACATAAATAATAAATTATCGATGATGAGTTGTTTGTAAAAAGCTTATGATAAGATTCTCATTAGTTTGAGGCCAATGCAGTGTCCTGACAAGCAAGCTGAGACAAAACATGCAAAAAAAAAAGTGCAACGAACAGCTGTAGAGCTCATGAAAAAGTGGATTGAACAGGTCAGACTTAACAAATCAGCAGGAGAGAGGAAAAGGGGAGATGGATGGAAACAGGACATAATGGGGAAAGATATTACGAGGTGGTATCCTACTGAAAAACATTGTTGCCCATCTGTGTGTATTTTCCTGCAATGTTGCTGGTGGACATTTTTTAATATCAAATCTTATTAGCTTGAGAGATTCTGGGAGCGTTGCAGCGGACTGCTGGAGTCCTCTTGAGCCTTGTGACGGAGCGAGAGAGGGGGCTGCTGAGCCACACTGGCCTTTTATCTGGACACACAGGGGTCATATAGCTCCTCTTTGAAGAAATATTCTCTAATTACCTTGGAGAGTGGCCTCACAGGCAGAGAGCAGGCTGTGGATTGTTAAGGCATTGTGGAGAGGTAAACTAAGGAAGAGGATTTTCTTCTTGCACAGAAAAAGGAAAACGCACACACATCCTTCAGGGGGAAAAAAAAAACACAAGTTGTTGCTCTGACTTGTTAAAGAAAAAGACCTGCATATCTAATGAAGCAAAACGAAACAATGCAATAAATGGGGAAATAAAACTGGAGCAATGTACATCCAATGTTGAACATGTGCATCCAGTGTTGAACACCCCTCAAAGCAAAACTTAAAATGGCATTTCTAGTTCCTAGTGCCACAAACGACACATGAATGAACTTCAACTACCCTAAAATAAAAAACAAACACATAAATAGTTTTTACAAAACAATACAGATTTTGCTATTTTATTGCCGCTATACTGGTAAGCACTCTATCTAATTCGACATACAAACATCAGACCTACAGATATTGGCAGTGTGCTTTGCCTGGCTCACTTGTCTCATCTCCTCTTGGACAGCGTGAGGACTGGCTGCCTATCAGTGCCAGACCTCCAGAGGCAGTGCTTATCTCCTCCCATAGATCGCGTCTTTGTGCTTATTGCTCCTCTGCTAAGGAATGCCAGGTGAAGCTGTGCGACTCAACACAGGCCTGTTACTCGCCCCTCTCTCCATCGACTCCCACCATCCCCATACCACAACCTCCCTAAGGCTCACACAGGCCGGCAGTGGCCCCACCACCTCTGCTCCCCCTCGGCTCTGGCACAGACAGTCACACTGGGCTAATTCACTTGGCGTTGAGTAACAGACATCTGTCACTCAGGATGCCCCAGGGGACACACAGACACAGCCTGATACTGGGTTGGGGGGCCGGGCGACGCGATGCATTGTGAAACGTACACAGACGGATGCATACTTACACACAGGCAACGCGGTGTGTGTCGCAGCTCGATTTGGGACAGACGGTGGTTGATGCATGAGTATGACGAAAGGAAAGTTTTAAAAACAAGTGCGTGCATCTGAAAACACAAATACAAGACTTCCTTCCAAACTGAACCTCCTTTGGGGAGGTTTCTATAGCAACTGCCAGTGGGATGGAGGCGCTTTGGTGAGAAGGTGCTGTACATGTAGTCCGAGGAGGAGCAGGGGCGTTAGAGGAGATCGGGTTTCTCCCTCAAGGGGCCATCCGTGTCCCCCATATCACCCCGCACCCCTCCCACCCCCAACAACTCCATGCTGTCGGTATTCACATGCTAATTTATCTCCACTGGTAATTACACTCTCTTTAAACCAACTGACAACTACAGCTGGAGTCAGGCTCTTAACGGCACACTGTTGGATGGGTGGAGGGACGCAGGCGTGTGTGTCTGAATGCACTTACATGTATTTGCTCATGGCGCTTTAATTTTGGCTCACTTTTTCATCCGTATAATGGTAGTGATAGATGATGACACATTATCTCTGCTCCAACCCAAAACAGCCCTACAAACCTCCCATTTTGCTCCAGGCTGCGAAACAGCCCAACCTAATAGTTATATGTAAATAAGGCAGCTCATAAAGATCGCTGTCAGCACTCAGCTGTGTACACTGGCTAACATGACATGCACGCCACATGTCTCAATGAATTTACCCAGAAGGGGTTTTAGTTTCACTATAAACTGAAGCTTTGGAAAGTTTTACCTCAATTGTTGGCCTTTTATTTTGCTTTTTTGTTACACTAAAGCATTCAAGTGATGATCTGTTGTTACATGAGATGGTGAAGAAGACACAGTGGAGGTGTAAAGGATACAAGCTCTGGTAGAGAGTCAGCCGGGACTTGACAGCTCTGCTGGCATTAATACAAGTGGCTCGTACCAAACTTGGCAACAGCGATCCAGTGACGATGGCGCCATTAAACAGAGGTCCAAAGAAAGGAACCTAAAAAGTTTCAGAGAGAAAAAAACAAATACATAAGAATTAAAAGAAGAACAAATAACAATTTGAGTCCAATGATTATTTGTACAGTGATTTTTTTGTCACATGATGAAAAAAAATGTCCAAAAATGTCTTTTATTAAGGTAAAAAATAATAATAATCTATTCAAACTAATTAAAGCTTCCAATTTACCAAACTATTTGCCCCTTATACATAATAGCAGGTCATGCCACCCCTGACAGCAGTAACTGTATCCAGTGTTCAGGCTAACTCAAAATTAATTTTTTATGCCATTGTGAATGAATTTTGTCAAACATTTTTTGCAGAATTGTCTTGAATGAGCCATTAGTTGCAGTGTCATAAACAGTTTCAAGTTTGGACTTTGACTGGTCACTATGTTCCTATTGTTTTTTTTTGTTTTGTTTTAGCCATCAGAGAACACGTCACATACAATTGGTGACAAAAAAACAAAAACAAAAACCAAACACTGCACATTATATACATAAGCTAAATTATGGAAAATGAGTTCATACATTAAATATTTTTTAGCCATTTTATTGGCGACCTACAGGCAGGAGGAGCAGGCTCCCATAGAACGGCAGCCAGTGCAATTAGCGAGAGGTTGCGCAATCCCAGGTGAGGCTAGGCTTGTTGCTGCCTCACCAGCTGCGCTTCTGAGCATTTGAATGAGAAAATGTGAAAATACAATCAGAATTGGTTAAGCTAAATGAAAAATAGGTACTTTATAGTACAAACCACAGGGTGAAAATAGCAATATAAATGATTTTAGCATTAGTTATTTTTCCACGATGACAGGTGAGGCTGTACCTCACCTGCCTCCCCTGACTGCACGTCACTAATATTAAATAATATAATTTGAAACAATGAGTGTGAATAATAATAATAATAATAATAATAATAATAATAAAAACTACATTTTAAATAAATCTGTTATGGAGCAAATCCTTTTTCCCAGCACTGTAGGAGATTCTTGGATTAAACATCTTCATGGATATTTCTTCCAAACGGTTGCTCCATCTGTTTAGGGCAAAGGGTTCAAGTTGAAATTGAATTTTTCCTAACTTTGCATGACAAGTACACATATCTAATGCGAATCAATGTTAGGTAAATGAAATTAAAATGACAATCAATGCTACACAATGCCCTCATATTGAGCTGCTGGACAAATACAAAAGGAGCAATATGAATTTTAGCAACAGCCTGGGTGTGTGTGTGTGGGTGAACAGACGCGTCGTACACGCGTCTGTTCATGCATATTGGAAGGGGCCCTTAATCACCAGAGCTCAATAGTCATTGACCTGGAAGTTGACGGGAATGTCAAAGGGTTCCTGAAAGGTTTAATTTGGCAGTTCAGACACTTTAAGAGTCCAGTTGAATTTAAAAAAAAATTATGGAGATGTTGTTCAAAAGAAGAAAAAAAAGATTTATTTTAGATGCAATTAATTTCTTTTATTTATAACATCCCACAAATATGTTCAGGATTTTTAACAAATATTTATGCAAAAAGAGTGTAAATAGGTATTTTTAACCATCTTAAAACTGTCATCAGTGGCTTTAGGAGTTTAGACATTTCACTGCCCTCTGTGAGGCCACACATGGAGTACAGCACTGCAAAGTAACCAAGATGAAAGCTAACCAACAAAGGGCAGTAACCACCTCTGAGAGCACATACCCACAGTGTGGGTAATAATGCACTGCTGTAGGAGAAGAGGACTGAAAGCCTTCAGACAGAAAACAGAAAGCAGAAACATCTTTTAAAAATTCACAAGAACATAAAAAACAGGAAATACAGGGAAGAGATTGCATTACCGCATAAACAGAGACAATATATTAAAACAGCACAGTGCTGTCTGAACACAGTTGAAGACTTTATGGTGTACGATTTGGCTCGTCACAGTACCGAACATTTGGGTGTTTGATGATGGATCTTATCCATTAAGTGTCTCAGAAAGCTTCAACTGTGAACCAGCATGTGGAAAAGCAAAACCTTCTCAACTAAATATGGCAGGCAATAGAAGAGTGTTTACTAGGATACCAGAAGGTTTTTACTGTCACCACCACCTAACTGTTCAAAAACAGTATTTAGAATGACAGCTTTTTGGGCATTTGCTTATTGTGGGCTAATCATTTCTATTCATCAATTTTATTTGAAGAGGCTGATTGAGCCAACTAATCACAGGCCAAATATGTGACTTTAACTCTAAAAAATGTACTGTGATAACCAGATTATAACACTTTCACAAACTCTGACAGTTCAGATCACATGACAAGTCAGTTCAGACTGAGTTAGCAGTTTGGAAAATTGCATAATTGGACATATATTGTGGAATGTGTTCATTTATAGATTTGAATGGACAAATATGGGGTTTTCCCACAATCTAAGTGTGAGTGTATCTATACAGACACTTACAGTGAGTGAACAGTTAAAAAGAACCTTTCATGATCCCTGCTGCTCTCGCCCGCTCAGCCCAATTTCTGCTCTCTGACTTTTTGTAGCTGTATGTTCCAAATTAGAAACTCTTATAGGAATGAATTAAGTCAAGGGAGATAAGACTAAGTTTAGCAGGTTAAAGTGTTGTATATTATAACTGCTCTGTAAAACCTAGATATATTTAGAGCAGCAAAGACTGTCCTGGAATTCCAGGGGGACAAAAACAAAAACCTTTTAATTTACAAAATGTACTGTTTCTTCCTTTTTATATGAAACGTGTACACCAATGCGTAGGTGTTAGTGTACATGCTTTCCAAAGAAGTACTAAACATTTTATTGGTATAGACAAGTAAAAAGCATTAACATAAATTAAACAAGGACTGTAACAACTCAAAGCTGCAGAAGGTAACTTTTATAAATGTTTTTATTTATATTTGCAACAACTGTAACTATGTCCTTTTTTATTATGATAGGCAAAAATTTAAAAAAGTAAAAAAATTGAGTTTTCTCCCCTGTGGTCCTACTCCTACACTATTCCCAGTCAAAAACAATTACAGCCGGATGGAGGGTCTATAGTTGTTTTGATTCTGTTAAAAGCGATTCTCTCTTAAAGTGTGATTATTTGACTGAATTTAAATTGACTGATAAAAATTTTATTTGGCAGTTTAACATGATGCCTTCCTTAAATTGCACTCTGTGAGTGGTTTCAAACTCCACTCGCAGCATGACACAACCACCACTCACTGAAATGCTGCGCTCTGCAACTTTTAGATGAGTCTCCGTCTCAACACACCTGAATCAAATAATTGTATAATTAGCACAACTTTGTAGAACTTGAACAAATTCTAAGGACATAATTCAGTCATCTAATTCATGGGGTTTGGGCCAACAGTGCATGATCACCGGACCTGAGGCCTCATGGACCGTCGCTCGACACCGATTAAAAGGCTCTACCACAGAAAAAAAAAAAAAAGATTTACAATTACGTTACAATGTCTATAAATATTTACCTGAGGCTTCTTAATGATCTGGATAAAATACATGTGATTCTTCATTGGGTAGATGATGATGAGCACGTCTCCAAAGTCAGTTGGGATGATGCCACAACGGTAGTCCCTGGTGTGCTCGGACCACACGATGTGCACCTCATCGTTGCCCAAGTGACGCAGCTGCCAAATAAACACAAAAATCATTCTAATCAAGGGCCTTGGTAGTGCATGTTATTTCCACTGTTACAGTGATGAAGGAAAGACGACAGATTTAGGCGGATTATTGCAAAAGACTGTTTTGCTAGTCAGTCTTTTATTAACTAGAGACCAGAAGAGAAAACTAGAGCTGAGGGGGGAAAAACAAGGCAATAAGAGATAATAAAGAATATTTACTTGAAAGGTGTCCCAAAAAAAGTGAAACCATTTTTTTATCACTGCAATCAGGAGGCGTAAGAGAAATCACAAAGTTTGTTAAAGAACAAAAAAAAAAAAAAAAGGTTCACACTGGTCCTGGATTTGCCTCTTTTTATAGATTTTTCATTATAAATTCAAATAGCAAACACAAAATAGACAAAATTGCACTTTTTAAAACCAAAGTAATTCAAATCCAATTAACCTTCCCCATCAGAGCTTAAATTGCTTCCCATTTCCACTCTATTCATAAACACAAATGAAACAGGGCAGGACAAGAAGACGCTCTTAAATGACAGGAAATAGGTTGACAGCAGTTTATAAAAGGTAAACAGGTCTCCCCCTTTTCTGAAGGTAAACAGGTGAACAAAGTCGCATTATCTTCTCTTACAGATTAATATTAACTATGGCACCTTGCCACAGTAGTCCCTCCCCTTGAAATATTATGTTTTGTCACATATCAAAATCTTTGTCTGAATTTTATGTTATATACCCACATAAAACAGTGCATACCTGTGAAGTGAAAGGAAAATAATACAAGGTTTAGGAAATTTTCAAAAGACACTGGACCCTTTACTCCAATACCTCTAAATAAAGTCAAATGGAACCAATTTTATTCACATCAAATCCACTTGTGTGTCATTTCATTTCAGAGAAAATTGTGGAGAATTTTTGCTCAGAACTTTTATTCAAAGCTCTGAGCATTTCAAGCGGCATTAGCTAAAAATAACACAAATGTATATCTACCAAAACCTGACAGTCTACCTAACCTTAGTCTGGGCAAGAAGAGCTTTGGTCAGAGAAAAAGTTAAGAGGCCCATGTAACTCTGGAGGAGAGCACAGCTACCCAATCATACAAACTCTATTGTCAAACATGGTGGTGGTCGTATCATGCCATGGGGATGTTCTTTAGCTAGAACAAATGGATTTTGTCACAGTTGAGCATCTCACAGAGAAATACTCAAAGAAAACCTTTTAGAGCCTACAGAGTTTCAACTTTCTGGGATAAAAAATATGACATTTTTTTTATCCCAAAAATATGAAAATTGCATATTCTGTTCCTTTCACTTAACAGCACTTCTCAGTACTGGTTTATCTGAAACAAAATCCCAATGAAAAACAATGACGTTATTAGAAATATGTGACAAAATGTGAGAAAGTTTAATGCGTCATCTGTTAGTCCAGTGACCAAGCACCCTTTCCGAATCCCCCTTCCGATTTCTATCGAGAACACTGAGAAGTGAGCCTCCACTCGGAAGAAAACATCTGCCAATGTACTGTTGGTCTAATGAGCCATTAAGAAACATGCCCTTGCCAACAAAAAATGCAATTAGCACATTCTATTATAAGCCCTTAATTATGGTAATACGGTAATCTTAAACAAATCCACGGCATGCTGATTACTGAAGCTCGGCAGTTCAGACTGTCTGTCCAAGGATCAGCAGGTACCAGCCGGGTCAGTCACTGGGACAATTTCAGAGAAAATGTTGAATATGCATTTGCAGGAGACAATTAACACTGGGATGTTAATTCGGGTTAAGATATTAGCATTTGGATGAGCTGAATGACAAGTTTAATGAGGATGCTTATGCTCTAGTAAATCATCTTCTGCACAAATCTATTTACCCCTCTGTTAATCACATCCAAATGTTTGAGACTTCTTTAATAAAATGTGATTCGAGTCAAAGGCTCTTGTCCAATTATCCCTCTTTGACCTCCCATCTAACCACTGGGCTTCACACACGTAGAAACAGAAAACCAGAGGACTCCAGAACAAAAGAGGCTCCTTATAAAAACAACCTGCAGCTAGTTAAGCTGTAGTGCCTGGGGGGGTGAGTGTGATAGCTGAGGCAGGCACCCGTCTATCTCACTCTCTTTCACACACATGCACATAAGAACTACATGGCCTGACCCCAACCCTGCAGGTCGTTTCCATAACCCCATTACTGAAGCCAGCTGCTACTGCTGCAGCCTGCACTGCACTAAAACCAACAATTGGATTCAGGAATTCGTGGTTCTCTTTTTTCTTTTCTTTTTCAGGATTGTCTGCCCCCCTTCTATCATCTTCAAAAAGACAAATCTGCTCAGCCAGAGCTACCCCATCCATATCTCCCCACGGTATGCTTCTATGGTTACAGCCAGTAAAGTGGGTGACTGCTGGACTAAGTGTTATTTTTAAATTGACAGAGAAACATCCTACTTGGACAGAGACGAAGCCTGTTTCTCATTCCAATTCTTCTTCTCCCTCCTGTATTTTTTTCTTTAAAGCATTTGCACCAACAGCCAGTCTGCCAATTTTTTTGTCAGCCTTGTGGTTGGTGTAGGGATCTGAGCAAGGTGAGCCAGAGCAATTACAGAAGTTTCTGGTGAAATGTATGGTGATGGGATAGCACCACCCTCCAGCACCTCACTTTGGTAAATGTAGGAGAAATTCTTCCTTCAAAGTCTACTCTAATTTTCAGTGCCCATACGAGAAACTTCAGTGTATGTTTGGAATGGGTAGTGTACCATTTTAAAAAACAAGAGGGAGAGAAAGTCTGAAAGTGGGATTGTGGTTGGATATGAGGAGAGCCTGATGAATTTCCCTTCCCAGCAGGGTACTGTATGAGAAGATTGGCAGTGCGGGCAGGGGCCTTGCGGCTCATTTCTCCGTGCTAACTGCTACCGCTGCACTAGAGCTTAGAATCCCACAGCAGAACGCAATCGATTGCTCCTGTGGCGGCAGCAGGAATTGGATAAAAGGATCCTGCCGGCATCCGGCCGGCGCCTGCCCTAGCAGGGAGAGCTAATAGCTGAATCCAGGCCCTGGTCACAGTGCGCAGGGAGGGGGGCAGGGGCTGGCAGAATCATAGTCATTACCCCAGCGGCACATGCCCTCTCTTCACTCACGCGCCTGCGATTCTCTACTCCTCAGGCCTTCCTGACCAGGGTCACTAATCAATGCCCGTACTTTGGAGTCACACCTCCTGATCACAGCTTAACACAGAAGTAGAGGCTACACAACACACGGCTCTGGGCAGGCATGACTGTGGAGCCATTTCACCGCATCTAATGTATAAAAAAGCTTTACACAAGTATCTATATGTACGCAGGTATGTAAAACTTTTTAAGACGATGATAGTCCACATTTCTACTGAGTGTTAGATGAGCTAATAAGATTATTTTTACCTTTTTGGTGAGACAGTCATCAGAATCAGATGGCATCCGCGTGGATACATGGAATATGACTTCTACAGTGGAGGTAGCATAATAGGGAGCTGTTAGACCTGTGCTGCCATTCCTTTGGAGTCCTCCCATAAAACCACAGTGTGAGGCTAGGTCCACCTGAGGAATACAGCTGAGTGTATAATTTAATGTAGTCTGGAAATATTCTTTTAGGTTTAGCAGAGATGTAGTGAGAAAGGGCTTGTGAGGAGAATCAGATGGTTTTCAGTTTAATCAGCACTGGTTGGAAACTTAAATAGCTGATCTTTCTCCAACCAGCAAACGTGCCATTCTGAATGCTGCTGGTTGAAGCTGACAGCAACTCTCTTCAGGTGTGGGAGTTTGACTGAAGTCAAAAGACGTAAAGTTAAGCTGAAATGTATCAGGGACCCATTTTGGGAATCTGCCTAAAGTTGCTTTGTTTAATTCCCTGGGGTTTCCCATTGCTATTTGTCATGCAACATCCATCAAATTCAAATTCTGCCAGATCTGCGGTAATTGCTAATAGAAGACACTAAACTCCATAATTATTTCGTTGTTGTTTAAAACAATATTAAAACCCAGTATTGTAGTGAATACTGTCTCTAATACATGGTGTTAAGTCATCTCTTAATAACATTCATGGCAGGCAGGCCTCAGAAAAATCCTTTTCACTGTTACATTTTAGAAAAAATCTCAATCTGCAACAAGTTTTTATCAGCATGTTAAAGCTTCACAACAAACTGAAGTATAGACAATTCACTGTAAAAAAAAAAAAAAAAAAAGAAAGAGAACTGTAGGTCTTCCCACCTCCCATCCCAGTCCAGACACAAAGTCTTCATAGGCCTGGCTGCCTGCATAGTTTGACAAGATGGAGCACTTGTCTTCCTGGCCTTCTTTGATGTAGAACACAGCAATTTTGTGCGTCTCTCGGCTACAGAATAACATAAAAAGTAGAGAAAATTAGAGGTCAACAACAATCCTGTAGTCAAATTGATAAACTAAGCAAAATTCAAGAAAAAAAAGAACATCTGCCAAATTTCTCCTCTTTTCACTTGATTTTTGAAAGAACTGCTGCAAACTCTGCCCATCCATTTCCCCTGTTGCCATGGCAGTGCATTGCTCTACGCTAGGTTTTGGGGCACTTTGCATGCTTGTACACAAACTGTTGTTGTCCTAACAATCTGGTACATCGGCGAAAATAAGCTACAATTCTGTGGATTTTCTTCAATACACTTGTCATTTGCAGTGTGGGAAGTATGTATTGATTGGGAGAAGAGAGACAAGAGAGATGGTAAGAGATTTTCAGAGTTGTGGTTAGCTGGGGCTTGCATGAGGAAAATAATGGTGTTACAAAAAAGGGGGCAATATTATGCTGCTTTCACTCAGGCTAAAACAGGTATTGCAGAAAGCTGCATCTGTAGTTTGATGATAGAAAAAGGGGCACTAAATTACAGACAATTGTTTTCACTGGTATCAGGCAAAATCTAGTGTAATTTAATCTAATTTCTGCTGGAGATAGCGAATAAAAAACAACTTACCACTGCCTGGAGTCCAAGTTTTTCAGCTCTCTTAGAAGTTTAGAGTTTTTCTTCAGCAAGTGGAAGCTTTTTCTGTTTGAAAAACAAACAAAAAAAATCTGATTCAAGGTGAGGTTTTTAATGTAGAGAAAAAACACAATTCAACTATCAATCAAGTTACCAACAACCAACAGGCACTTGACTGTATGCAAGTAGGTTTCAGGAGAAAGTTCAGGTGCTGATTTAGTTATAAAACCCCCCCAAAAAAAGGCACAGGTGCAAAATACAATCTCCTATTTGCTGTGTGCCTGTTGCACCATCACTATTAAGAGGTGTAAGCCTTTAATTTACGGGGCAGCACTGGAAAGATGTGGCTTTGTAGACGCTGATGAAAACAGCTGGGCACCTTTACCCCGTGGAGAGGAGATTAAGACCCAGCAGACTCCAATATGGCTTTAGTTTCACTCTCGCTTTAACTAACATGTCAACAGCTGAGTTACTTCAGCTGTGCTTCACAAGTGAATCCTTTGGAAACATCTTAATAAAAACATAATTATGATATCATTCAGTGTCTATAAGTATGACATAAATCTATTCAAACTGAATCAAACATATTCTCACTGAGAAATCCTGAGGGACGATGTGCAAACATAACTTTAGCAAACAATGCCTCAGCCAGCATAATTTTAAATAAAGTTTAGGACACTATTGACTAGTTCTGACAACTCCCAATTATCCTAACCCTAATCAAACATTTGTCTAATTGATTGACCTCTGTTTAATTCAATAGCGCATCTCTACATGTAACTGCAGCTGGTTTCATTTGATAATACCTGCGATCCCATGAGTTCATGCCCAGATCATTAAGAAGCAGTCTGCAAAAGTAAAAAGGAGCTTTTGGTTCCTGGTGGGAGGGTTCCCTCTGGCAGGCAGCCCGAAAGCTCACATCGGCATCCCACTTCCTGACTTGCTCCTCCTCCTGCTGAGTCTGACGGAGAATGCCCTCCAGTATAGCGTTCTCTTGTTCCAAGTTCATGCCATGAGGTGACGGGGCTGGCTGATTGAGCTGGAGCCGTGGCTGAGGAAGGCATTCTGGGCTGCTGTGGCTAAGGTCCTCCAACAGCTTATCCAGCACATCGACCTCATCCTCTTCACAGAAGTTAGAGAGGGAGTCCGAGACGGAGCACTGAGTTTTGTAATGTCCTTTCAGCGGAGAGGTTGGCTGGTTTCTGCTGTGTGAATTAGAGGTTTTTGAAAGAAGCGGGTCAGCTGGATGGAATGTACCCACATCAGGGTCCTCCTGCGCAGTGCAGTACAGAATCGTTCCATCCCAAGAGTACTTTCCTGAAATGTCTCTGACGATAATGCGAACTTGGGAGGAAGGGTGCGGGGGTTGACCTGTGGTGGGCGGCTCGGCTGGGATCTGAAGGTAGGACACCAGTGTGCTGTCGTTGAAGACGAACAGCTGCAGGTTGGGGCTTTTAAAGACCTCAGAGGACAGCTCGGACGACTCCACATACGGGTTATCGTGGTTTTCGCTCACAAGGCTGTGAAGGAGAGCTGGGCCACCGCTGAGGGGATGGTGGCCAAGATGGTTCACCAGATGAGTCATGACCATCCGCGCCGTCAAAGGGATGAGCTCCATGTTTCGACGGCGCTTCTCTGACAGGAGGGAAAAAAAGGGTATGGGGAGGATAAGGATTACAATACTGAGATACTTGCTGAAGGAAAAACATATTAGAGAACTCTAACCAAACTTGCTGCTTTATAACATATTATATTCAATGCAGAACTTAAAAAGCTCAACATTTGTGTGCAGACATGCCATCATCTCTATTAGCTCCTTTTACACAAAGCCAAATCTCATTTATGATCACTAAAAGGTGGTGTTTTATTTATTTCTCACAATAGCTTGGCCAGCGCACCTCTAAGTAGGTAGAATCTAATCATAAGAGACAAGTCTGAAAAGCCCATTGAGTCTTTCTACAAAAGATAAGCATTGAGACCAGCCAGGTGCTAATGAGAACGAGCATCTTTACAGGCCGCTGAATAGAACTCCACTCTGTGGATTGCATTTATGTAAATACACAGGGTTTGTTGCTCCCCAAGTGAAAGGCATGCAGCACTTTATTCTGCAGTGATGTGGGAAAAAACAAGATGATGTACTTTTGCATTGTGACAGTGCTATCAATACCATCATCCCTCATCAAAGTGGAGAAAGCTCTTCAGAGAGCAGGCCAAGCTGCATTAGAGATGGGCTGGCCCTTTGATGTGACTTGATCAATATGAGGTGAGGGCATGAATGTAACTAGGCCGGCCGGCACTCTTTGGTTTGCCCTTTTGATAGTGTTTTGTTATATCTACCAAGACTCCGTGCTGCAGTACACCAAAACGCAAGACGTGTGGTGAAATTTTACAGACAAAAGCTTTTTATTTCTAGAATATGTTTTACATTGTTTCAGTTCACATTGGCACTCTGTATCTGGGCTTTGATGACTTTTATAAGTTGAGGACCGGGGGTAGGGAGAGGACTACGTTCCCTAATGGAATCACAAGGTCATAAAAAGGGGAGAAAAAAAAAAGAAAAAAAAAATCAACAATTTTATCTAAACCCCATAATGGGTCTTCTCTTTACGGCACGGCACTAATGCAAAAATTCCATTCCCTCTGATGGCTGATTTTCTTTTCATACTTTCAATAAGATATTGACATCTAATGGAGAGGCTCCAAATGGATGGACTACTTAGAGTTTGCTTTTACCTATAACCATTTTTGGTTCTTTTTCTTTCCAAGGGAAATGTTGAAGTAGAGAGGGCAGGCATCGTGCTAATTTGCTGCAGACAGGAATGACTAAATGGGAGAAGTTTCATTCTCCCATGTTTCTGTTTTTACATACCAACACATGCCTTTGCACTGACATTTACTCTTTGCAAATTAATGCAAACATAACCAGAACTTCAATTCTATGGAAGATAAAGTATTGCTGGGCCGTTCCTTTCCCTTCTTCTTTCATATAAAAAATGTGGACAACCATGTTCCTAGATATAGTTTGTAGTCTCAGAACAAGGGATCATCAATTTTCATCAATTTATTTAACTTGGATATATTCACAAAAAATGCATACTTAACCTGATGACTTCTGTATTTGTAGGACCAATTACTTTTATGTTACATTATATTGAATATAATAATGTTTCATTCCACAGATTGTGCTTGTCATTATCAAAGCTTTTTTGAAATGGAGTATGGGGAAAACGGAATGGGATCAAATCTTTTTTACAGAGCACCAGGACTGCATAATGAGGCTCGTAGTTTTGTTACAGCACAATATCCACTAGAAAGAATGTTAGACTAATAAAGAAAAACAAATCAATCCAGAGGCATTGGTTTTATGGTACAGGTTTAACTTTCTACTCTGAAACTGTATGATGTTTGCTCAATGTTACAGTGGGAAACATCATACTGTTCCATATTGTTGCATCCTTACCCTCAGCTACTGTCAACAGGTTGCCAAAATCTGCTGTGGTCATTTGGGAGGGCGGCGGCTCGAAGCTCTTCACCTGACCCAACATCAGGTCGTATTCGTTAGATAAGTCCGACAGACTGAGCAGGTAGTGGCTCTGCTGGGTGTGCAGGTTGGAGCCAGACACACAGCAGTGAAGCACCTGATTGATGGAAGAGAAAGAAGGAAAAAAAAAAAAAAACAGGTTGATCATGTCCAGACGAACTGTGCTTGTTTTGTTTTTCTGTGATGTGAGAGCACGCTTCACTTTGAAGACTTAAATTCAACACTAATGTGTAAAGGTAAGACCTCTCTGTGCCTGGCACGACATTGCACAGAGATGCTCCTGCGGACCTGTTTGAGACAGACAAGATCCTGGAGCGTGCAAATATACAGTCTATTTACATCATAAGGCGAGGCTGAGTTGAGGGGTCGGGGGAGTGAAGAAAAGAGGGTCTTTATTGCCACTAATCCATTTCTCCTCTGATGTGTGAGTGTATCGATCTACATAACAGATGGCAGAGCATCCGTTGGCAACACTAGATAAGGCGCACTGGGGCAGTTGATTACAGCCATTGGACAGGTTTACACTGTTTGATTTAATTAAGACATTATCCCTGTGCTCTGCTCTCACCACAAACATACACACACAAACACCTGTATAGAGTAAAATTTGCTGATAGATAAAAAAATTTTCAGACGGCACAAAACATATGCTAAATGTATGTAGATGAGGGCGCCTCTTATTCAGACTGGAACAACTTGAGTAAAGCCATGCAAAAAAAAAAAAAAAAAAAAAAAAAAAAGCTAATCCCATTCAGTACACTTGGCTGAGAGACGCTTGGAGAGGCAGTCTGGCCCTGCCATGTGAAACAGTATTGTGTAGGGCAATGTAGACAGTATGTGGATGCTTCTACCAAGCTGAGTGCATGGGGGAGGGATTGGCGGCTTGATGCTGAAAAGACCTGAACCAAACAGCTGCTACACCAAAGCCCCAAAGAGCTTCCTCAGTGGAGAGGTAAAAAAAAAAAAAAAGAGGGAGGGGGGCACGGCTGTGCCTGACAAGTAAGTGAGTGCACCTCGCATAGCAACAGTTCCTGGAAGGTAACACTGAATAAACAAGCATAGCTCAGTTAGAGGGGCACATATTGCACAGAGATGTACTATGTACATGCACACACATCAAATAACAAGGCAGTAGATGTATGTAAACAAAAATGCAGATATGATATTCTTGCTGTCTTTCTCCTTATGCATACACACACACACACACACACACACGTGTGCAGACACACACAGAGGGTGGTGCAGCTGGCTGCTGAGGCAGGGAGAGAGAGAGAGAGCAGATGGAGACGCTTGAGCACAACTCCAATGAACCACTGAGGTCTGGAGCAATGTTGCATTTTAAAGCCGTGAGCATCCACCAAAATCAACTTCTTTTGCCCTTTTTTCCCAGCAGTGTCTTTTTAAGCTGTGTTTTGAAAAATATATACACTGGTAATTACAGGAGCATGACACTCCCTGTTACCAACACAAGCCAATCAGGGAAGAAAAGGACTTGTTTCCTAGTAGCGAGGCTATTCTCTGCTTGGTAAACAGAATAATTAGAAGCCAACGAGCCCATAGAAATGTAAAGAGATTTTGGTCTTGATATTGCAGTAATATTGTCACACCTCAGATGGAAACCCAGAGGGACCGTGCCTTTTGTGTGCCGATGGACGACCAATCATGCCTAATTGTATTTGCTTTCATAGCAGCTGCAGTCTCTCTCATATTAAGACATATTCCATTCAAATCTCCAGGACAAGCGTTTAGAGCCTGAGCTTATCAATTGGACAAAAGGTCCTGTTTGAATAATTGGACCATTTCTTATCAGGGGTGACATCCTTACAAAGATCTGCCGTTGACCGCATCTGCCCAGACAGGAGGGAATGAATAATACCTCATTCATTTGTGCCTAAAGCCTGGCCCTCATCCTCAGGGTCAGACCATAAATAAAAAAATGTTAGAGGAATAAATACGGATATGTAGATTAAATGTTGAATATTTTGCATGTTTTAAGCAATCAAATCAAGATCAGAGTGGACTTGCAAAGGTGTTCTACATATGACAAATTTCAATCATTTGTGTCAGCTACGATGGACGCTTCTATATGGTTATGCCACCATAATGTTAAGTGAGGCATGTTTATGAGGTCATGGTGGAGGTGAGTCTAATTAAAGCTACAATCCCATGTGGCATTGTGCTGATGGAGGGAGTATAGTTAAGGCTGCTGTCTCTGTGAATGAAGGTTCTGAATCTTCCAGAATATAGAGCTTGAAATGTGTGTGTATATATATTAAGATTAAGATATGTTAAGATTTGGATTTAAACACTCACCCTGTAGATATAGTCCAGAAGCGGGGCCTTGCTGGGTGAGTGGGGCTCCAAAGACGACTTGGTGATGGGTTCTAGCAGCAGACTCATGGGAACAGCCATACACCAGTCCAGCAAGCAAAGTAGCAGCGAAACCATCATCTTAAAGTAACAGATACATAATCTTTTAGTCATATCTACAAGTGAATCTCAGTATATTAGAACGTCAAGCTTTTGTTTAGCTTTTTCCAGAATTCTTTTCAAAACAAAAATGACAGTGATAAATTTCATGTGTTTGTTAATCTCATAGTGAAAGCATAAATCCAGCTCTTTTGAAAACATGAATGTTAGACTAATAAAGAAAAACAAATCAATTCAGAGGCATTGGTTTTATGGTACAGGTTTAACTTTCTACATATCTTACTTTCTAGATTGTTTTTTAGATGTTTTCCATCCTAATCATGCAGAGCATTTTTGTATCAAGTATTACCCGTGAATCAACTTGAATAGTCAAGATCTTATTGCATGTAGTATCCACAAATGGCAAAAACAAGAAATTGTTAAAATTGGTCTCTGATTTGGAGGGGCTGTCAAGTAATTTCCAACACTTTTTTTGATTCTACACCCACTTGATGACCTCCATTTCATTTCAAAATATGCAACGGTTGGAACCAATTTTTTGACTAAACATAGATTATTTACACCACAATTTGTACTTTGGAACTTTTGATAATAAAAATTCCTAAAACAGAGAACTACATTTCAGACTCTTTGAGAACCATGGGTCCAGTTCAACCTGAAGTTAAAGCTGTCTAAAACCAAAAACAGATAGTATAACATGTCCTTCTTTGATTTCTAAATAAATGCATTCAGACAGTGAAGCAAAATCAAAACAATGATGGGGAAAAAATATCAAACTCAATGTGTGATTTGGAAACTCAAAGATAAAGCACATCAAATTAATATAACTATGTCAAGTCTTCTGCAATAATTTAGCATAGTGAAATTCTTTCCCTTGAGATAATTGAAGGAAGAATCCTGAATAATCATATATTTATCCATACTTTTTTATTTTCTATACTTGGAGACCTTGTTGAAAAAATCTAAAACTTTTTCAGTAGAGGTGCACTGATTGTAAGCCTGACCTGCCGATTCTGACTTTGACCGATTTAGATTTTTTTGGTCTCAAATCTTGCTAAATATGGCAAGAATGTCAATTTTTGAAAAATTTGTTTTGTCCTTTATTAACCAGGTAAACCCCGTTGAGATCTGGATCTCATTTTCAAGAAGGACCTGGGCAGAAGTCTGCAATACAGAGCAACCTAGTTACAGAATAAAACCAATTAATACATGTACACACGTGTAAAACAATAGAAAAACAATTTAAAAGCAGTGACACTGTTTCATAAATTACCTTCACAGAATGTACATGTAAAAGGATGTAGTGTGTGTTCACACAGCATCAGTGTGTGCCACTTGCTGAGCTGACAACAGTGAGGTGAGCTCTCTCACACAGCAGAGCAAAAGAGGACTGTAGTTGATTTCTAGACCTTTCCAGAGGTAGATAAAATCAGCCAATCACTACAAAAATTAAGACAATCTGGTATGATTTATCAGCTGGCTGACTTATCTGTGCACCCCTATTTTTGTAACTTATGAAGACTCAGTAAGAGCCAGGTATCTCACTGAAAAACACGTCTAAGTAACGTTGCTTCACAATCCTCACAAAGCATTGTGTATCTCTGTTGCTTGTGAACCTTTTTGTAAATGTCGTATGCTTGTAGAGCGCTTTACCAAGTCCAGAGGAATTTTTGTATCACATTTTTTCTACCACTGAACTTCCCTTTACTATGTTTGGAAACAGCATTGTAAGCAGACAGTTTTTCTCGTGTGCATAAATCCAGCCTATCTTCGCAGATAATCCATTATTTTTTATGTTTCTTCATAGTAATTCTAATTTTTACACTAATTGCATTTTTCAAGTTGATTAGTAAAACAAATATTAAGAGGTACAAGCATCAATAGTAAATGCATAACAACAAAAAATGTGATAGGAAAGCCTTAGAGAGATGAAAGTAGAGAAAAAAAGGATAACAAATCACTTCAGTGGAAACATTCCTCTGCAAATGCACCATTCCGACATGATAGATCAAGGGCCTTTAGATCTATAGATGTACCTTTTTGTCTGCTTCCACTGTCGAGTGCTCTGCGCTTGGCAACAAAAAGGCTATTGTAGCCACAAAGATCTGTGTTGGGACAAAACAAGGTGAAAAATAATTGGATGACGCATCTATTGTTATGCTCTCCTATTCATACGCAGAGCCATACTTGTACAGGAAAATAAATGTGAAATTATTGAATTTGGAGTATTTACATGTAAAAGTAAAAATGACTGACCCACCACTTCCTTTTAAAACAATAGAAATTTTCATCCATTATACCATATGCGCATGAGTGATACCTCAATTATCTTCTTGGGAAGAGTTGGATCCAGCCGCTGGAGATGTTCCCAGTGAGAAATCAGCAGTTGAAACATGTCACAGGCGACTTGCGCCACTACTTTGTTTCCAAACTAAAGAAAGAGCCCAGATAATGAGTAGTTAATAGAGCAAGCAGAAAAAAGGTAAAGAAAAAAAAAGGTAATAAGGTAAAAGGTAAAAATGTCACATGTTTTGAGAATCAGAATCAACTTTACTAGTCATGCAATATCCTTATTTTGCTTCAAAACTGGACAGCTGACTACTCTGGCTGAAGAATATTTATTGTGTTCATCAGGAGGAAAGTGACTCTAAGGTAGCTGAAATTAGTAGCATGACCTGAAAGTATAACAGTTTGTGTCCATGATGTGTGGGATCTGCAGAGGTACTAGTTGCCCTTTTCCTGATTCTAGATCAGTGCAACTGTTGGATGAAGAAAAGGTAAACTGCTGGCGGTAGAAAGTGTTAAACCTAAACACTTTCTACTGCATTACATAACAAGCATCATTTGATCTGTATGGTTAGTATACAATACATAAACAATACATATACTAACATGCATGTATATGTTATACTAACATATACTAAACATGTTATACTAAATTCTATGTTTTGTAAATAAATCACTAAAAACGAAACGTTAATTTGTGATATAGGTACAAGATGAACTGACAATTTTATATATCAATTCACCTCAATGTTTCAGCCAAATTGTGATTACTGCATGTAGGAAACGTGCTGTCGGAACAACAGTAAAGTAAAAGAAGTCAGCTGGTTGCTTTAAGTCAAGCCAGGCGCTTTCTCAGTGTCATATCATGAACAGATTGATAATTTACAAGGAAGGAAAGTGTTGGGAGGAAACTGAGTGTGGTGCATTCAAAGCACCATCAGACAGACTAATTGTGATCACACTTTATCAGAAGATCAATACAAAAATCCTTAGACTGAGAGATAAAGACAAACTCATCACAGACAAAAAGACTACCTAGGAGTTTAATCATCAAAAGTCGTGACAAGAGAATATTTTACTCATCTGTGTCTCAGAGGATGAATTGTGGAGTTTCTAAACTACTTTAAGACGAGGGAACAAGGGCAAATACTAACAATTGTTCACTTTAAAAGTCAGTAGAGAAGTAATTAATGTTTACTTTTTTCTGTGCATGTGCTTCTGATCAGCTCAACAATCTGAACAAAAACTGCAGGGAGCTAGATTGCCATGTAAAGGAAGAGTGCTGAAAATGTCCCCTTTTTATCTTTGACGTGTGTTTCTATGCAAAACGACTATTGACAGACCAGTATTCTTTAAAGCTGTTAAGTGTTTCAAACTTACCAAAAAGTTGACCTTCTGTGATGATCATTGTGAAGTTAATTTTCAGCTACTTGTTACAGCAGGTCACACTCAAATACCTGAATCTTACAGAAGCAGGAAGCCAAGGCTTATTGAAGATGGTGAATTAAAGTTTTGGTGAAAGACGCACTTTCGGGGGCAAGATTCTCCGTAATTCTCCTTAAATTTAGTTTTTCACTTACTGTGCAGATTATCAGCATAATTTCATTTCACTTCACCACCCTGCCTCATTTTCTCCAGACTCATCGGAGGAAAGAATTGAACTGTTGACAATTTTCCTTCAAATGTGGATTTCTTCAGTGATTTGAAATTCTTTGTGGAGAAATAGAATTTCCCATTTCTTCCAGCTGAATGCCTCTCAACGTGTAACAAGGGCAGACAATGTGGGGAGTACAGAAATGGCCAAACACAAAAAGGGGCCCTGAGAGTTCAGCACCTGCTTTTAGAAAAGAGACTCTCAGTGCCACTCTTTCCCCTAGATCCCCCACCCAGCCTATACCCTCTATTTTGGGGCTGGTTGAGTCTGTGTGTCAAGTTGTACAGGGGAGTGATTACTGCTCCATTAGAGAAGGGGTGGGGTGGGGGAGGCAGGGGGTGCTTGAGCAGGAAGCTGGGAGATGTAGCTGCTTAAATTGGCCCACATCTACCGAGAGCGAGCAGCCTGGAAATTACGCCACCGCCCAAAGTCCTTTTCCATGAGGGGGAAAAAAAGGGGCAGCCTCCTCTGGTTCTCTGCATCTCTTCACTCAGGGAGAAAAGAGGGTTCTTATAAAATATACCTATGAGTCACATCACATCACGGACATGTTTTATTCTAACACTTTTTCCTCACTCTTCCACTATGTCTAAATTGTTCCACAGTCCTTTAATGCAATCAACTCTCATTTTTTGTAAAAGCCAAGCCCCAATAGAGATTGTAAAATAACAACAGCTATTATGTTCATATTTATTTAAGACACAATAATTGTATTGATTATGTTTTTTTTTCCCTAGAACTATGACACATTAAATTGCAAATGATGAAAGCAATTTTAAAAAGTGAAGCTTTCTGCGTAACAATTTGCTAACATAACTTATTTCTAAAGTTACAAACCTTTAGTGTTACTCCCAGAACATTGATGGCATCTTTAACCTGGTGGTGAATGTTCTTTTGCGTGAGCTCTTCACACACCCACAGGCCCAGGCTGCATACAGCAATGCACCTGAATGGCATAATCAGAACATGACACATGCTAATTAAGAAGAAACAAGGTTATTTTTTTACAAATCTGTAAATAAAGTATTTCTACAGTGAGAAAATATTTCTCTTTTCAGTTTGAATACAGAAACAAAATGAAACAGAATTTGTCACATTGTCATTAGCTGCAGGGAATTATTATTAATAGAAATAAATGTTTTAAGTCACTCTGTGAGTAATTAATGTATCTTAATATTTTATGATGTTGTGCTTTACTCTTTAAATTGAATGACAAAAATCTATACATGTTTCTATAGCATTCTGATTTATTGAGATAAACCTACAAAGACATGTAGAAAATAATGACTATTTATGAAACTAACAAACAAAAACTACCAGTAATCCTTTAAAGTAAAATAGTGAGACCAGCACAGATGATCATTACCTTGCTCCTTCACAATATTCTTTTGTGGCTGCACCCAGAAGATTCTTAACCAGATCATTCTGAGCAGAAAACCAAACAGAATAATTTCACAATGAATTTTCAAATAATTTCAAAGGCATTTACTTAACTAATCTACAGAATTAAACCACAAATACATTTTTTAAGAGGTAACTTGCATAAATTGCAAACTTTAGGCTTCTGTGCAAACTGTGAAATTTTTGTGGCAATTTCAGGCATAAAACCATCTTTTTCAGGAAGGACTTAGAATAGTGAGTATTGATCTGTGGAGTTCTTTGGCTTTGTGCGCGTTTGTTTCATTTGCATTGTGGACACTGAGTGATCTCTCTGCTCTGACTGCAGGCGGTTCGCTGAAGAATGACTGTGAGAGATTCACTTCAGTACTTAGGATGCGGGAGGATTTCAGGGCAGCACTGAAATTGGTGTTTTACATGTCGCCAAAGTCTTCGATAACAAAAATGTCATCAAATTTGTTGCTAGTAGTGTTTTTGGAAAGCAGTCGATGGGTGTGTCTGAAAAGTCATCGACTGTAATGACAAAGGCCATAAGTTGGCGACAGTGTTTTCCTCTTCCTGATCAAAACCCCCTCAGCTCATTTCCCACACTTACCCCTCAGTGTCCCCTGGCACTGCACACAGATTGCATTTTTCAAAAATTGTCTGGGGACGAGGTTATGATTTCACAGAGGTTTGTTACACTGCAAAACTTTCAGTCCTATTGACTTAAAAATCAGCGGCTTAGAACTTTATAAAGGTTGGGAATTGGTCCCAAAATCTTCCCCCAAACTATAATGAAAGGGTAAGTCAACTTCAAGTTCACCTACCCCTCAAAAAAACAGAAGCAAATGTAAAATCCTTTTAAAATGTGATAAAGTCTATTTTGTAGCACAGTTTAAAGAAATAACACGAGTTAATAGTTTGCACATATAAATACAGTATGTTTTTTTAATGTCTGACTTCATGAAATTTAATTGTCAAGAATCTCTCTAGATTCATGTTTGTTAAAATCCAAGATACAGCTAAATTAATTAATGCAGAAAATGACTAATCAATTACTGCAACCTACACTGATCACTGTTTTCACCATGCTGCACCACATCGATTACTCACTTTGATATCCTCATTGCTGACACTGATGTCATTAGAGCCAGGCACAGAATGCAGAACAGGAATCTGGAGGTACAGGTTGGGGAAACACACAAGAGAGCCCAAGATTGTCTGAGCCTCCATCCTTGGAGCCTGGCAGAAATGAACAAACATCAAGTGAAAACTTACAACATGAATGCAACACATTTCTAGAAAACAGGACAATTTTTTACATTGGGAAAAACAATTCAATATCTCTACCATACTAACCCTAATCCACATAGACATCAGTGGATTAGGCAAAAATTACGTCTTACTTTAGTGTGATGTAGTTCTGACCCACACTTCACTTCTGACTGGTTGCTCTATCCAATGCAACAACTATTGCTTGAGAAGACTTGAAGAATTTAAAGAGTCCACTTTCTTGTCAATTTTAAGATCTGGTTGAGATAAATTATGTTATCATTCTTATACATTGTATTTAATCTGTTTTGTAATAACAAGGGTTTCTTATGTATTGGACATATACTCAGTGACACTTGGGTTTTCTTTTGATTCTTTCCCCCATCCCAACAGTGATTCAAAGACATCTGAAAGCCCAGAGCGAGAAAAGGCAGAACATCTGACTGCTTTGCAGCAAACAGTGGTTGACCGAAGACTTGACCACCTCTGAAGCCAAGAGAGATGGCGCTTGCGGCCACAAGAGCAGAAATGCAAAAAGAGTTTTGGGGCTAATAAAGGTGTTTTTTCTTACATTATTGTGGGTATTAAAATATAGAACTGAGATTCCAAAAATCTCCTCATTCTAGACTTCTAAGAGATTGAACTACATGGCATCAAAAATATGTAAATTAAGATAATATTATTAACTTTAAATTTTCTACCTTTACAATTACAAAATACCACCACCACTCTCCATGAGCATTTTGATCTTGAAAAGAATATTATTTCCTACCAAGTATTGCCGCCAAATAGTCATTTATGACTGTAATATTGCATACACACTGATATATAAATATAGTTGTGCTTCATTATGTTGTGCAGCACTAACCAGTTTGATTTGTGTTATTTTCAAAATTAAATTCCTAGTTTAGTATTTACTTGCTTTTATTTCTTTGTTAGTCTTTATATTGGTTTGTTTTTGTGTATTGTAAGCTTATTATTTCCATAGTATAAATAGATGTTGGTTTAATAATAGCATTCGTCACACCACTGACTCCCTGACTCAAAGTTATAAATATCATATAAATTAGTAATATTTCTCAAAATTATTACTAATCTTGAGAAATATAAAGAAATATCCTTGGATTACCTTTCAATGTAACCGATTGCTCATTGAAAAGTTACAAAAATTAGTATTTACATGGGGTTTGACAGCAGAGGCTGATTTAGGAACATCAATATAGTTTCAAGTATCTCAATATTTCTGCAGGACAGTATTGTTTTTGCAACCTTTTCTGATAATTGTTTCAAATATTGTCAGAAATTATATCATGTCTGTTTACACAACATCACATGACTTTCCTAGCTCTGTTTGAAGTAATAAAAATGGTGTACATTATCTCATGGACCATTAAACATAATAGCGGGTGAGTTTACCATGGAGAATATAACAACCATGTGTGCTTAGTCATTTATTTTATTAACAATGTATCATTAATCAGAAGCATTTGTTCAGTTTCTAATAAAGTACAGTTTTTGTCACAAATACAGTCATCATGAGCTAAGATTTTTTTACATTTTGATTTAGTTTCCAAAGACAGTAGAACAACCTTGTTCCATTTTTTTAGTAAATCACAGGAAAGTAATTTATGGTTATAAATTCTGCCATTGTTGCTCACTCCAACATTGAGGCACAATAAGAAGAATGCTGGAAGGTTTTTCCGAAATTACATTCTTCAGTTTTGTCCGAGTCATACAAATGACAGACATTTCAAGCATTTCTTATATCTCCCCCTAAATGCTTTTTTTTTTTTTACGCTACCAGTAGATTTGGAAAAAAAGAAGAAAAAAAAAAAGACAAAACCAGTAAAAACAGTGTGTAAAGGGAATCAACCAATTTACACACTTTCAAAATGTGTTCAATTAATAAAAAGCAATAATCCATTCACCTCAGATCTGTTATTTTTCTTGAACAGCTCATTGAAAGAGTGAGTTGAATGTGGTCTGTCTAGCATTCAACATTAACCTTGATCTCATTTAATTCGGACACTGAATTCCAATTCACATTCAGAAATATAGAAAATTAAATCAACACAATCAAACCATACAGCAAAACAACATTAGGCCCTACTTATTCCAATTTGAATTAGTTATAAAACAATGTGGCCAAATTTGGTTTATGATGTTAATTAGTGAAAAACAAAATCATGAAATAAAGCGCAGCCGTTAACTGCAATGAGTTTTTAATTTTCAATACAGTCTTGCTCTGATGCATGTATGTGGCAGTTGGGGGGAGGAATGTTTATCCAACAAAGAAATCTCCAGTAGATCATCAGAAGACCAAAGCATATTTACTAGTAGGGCAAATTATATTATTTAAACTAAATACCCTTTCCAGAGAAAAATGAGGATAGCTCAGAGGGTGAAATTTCTGGAGCTATAGAATATTTTACTCAAGCATGTTGTGGTTTATGTTTATGGATTACAGTCCTGCTCTGTAAATAATCTACAGTGCAAGAACTAAACTAGTACACCATAAATGTAAATAAATTTTAAAACGTCACATCATAGATAAAAATAATAATCTACAGTAGGATTAGCATAACTTCCAGACAATTGAATACAATTTAATACAAGCTGCATTCACAAATTTGGAAAAGAAAAAAAATTACATTTGTTGAGTGCATATTGCTAAAAGTATACATGGTGTGCATAAAAAATCTTTAAAAATGTTTTGTCTTTTATTTTTTTCCCCCCATTTCTCGGTTGCAAAAATTCCCCTTTTATTTTTCTGAAAATTGCAAGACAAAAGAAAAAAGATATTTTGTGTCAAAACATTCTGTATATATATATATATATATATATATATATATATATATATATATATATATATATATATATATATATATATATATATATACTTGTATGAGTCTCACATATATGAGGGCTCACATATATCATTTAACTTATTATTAAAAAATATATATTGATAAATTAGTTAATCAAATGGAAACCGGTTTTCAAATATTTTTTTCAAAATCTAGATTTTTACCAGTTGTACTATTGACAATCGACATAAGCTCTCGCTATTATGCTTTTCTATTTCAAAAATAGGATCTCAAGACCCAACTCTTGATATTTCACTTATCCCAACTTTGGACACTAGAGATAAAGACAATTATTGACTTTCAGATGCAATTTATATACATAGATGTGTGTAAGAACTTTGATTGAATCCATATTTTGGTGCACCATTAATTCCAGACTGATACTCAAAGTAAATCTGAATGTAAAACTTATTTGTACCTCTTTGGAGTCAGAAGAAAGAACACGGGCAGCAGCTGTGATAAAATCTCCAAGCAGCATTGTGAAACCTGGTAGACCGAGGAAGAAGAAGCGGGGCGAGCAGGAGCGGACGATGGTATTCAAAACGTCCTAAAGAAGTGAATGGACACAAACAAATGAATAATACTATTTAAATTTTATAGTGACAGATTTTTGACCATGATCTTGGAACAAACTGACAATTTTACCAATCTAGATTTAAGTTTTCTGCAGGCCCCAAGTTTTGAAGAAAGAGGAACTAATCTTTCCTTAACAGATGAAAAGACGCAACATGGTGAAAGCTTCTCACTACAAATGGTGGGCTGGTCATTTAGAGCAAGACGATTAAAGTTAAAGATTCAAGAGTAAAAGACAATACGGAAGGGGGGGAAAGAAAGACAGACGAGAGGCAGCAGATGGATTGTTCACAGTGGATAAGAGGGAGGACAAAAGACTTCAACTTTCATGAGTCATATGTAGGTACACACACCAGCAAACCTGTAATTAAAGCCAGAGACAAGGTATTGTTTTGAGGCGGTACAGCGGCTCAGTGGCAGATGGGTACTCTTTCAACACCAACATATGCTGTGCAGCAGAGGGTTACACACAAACCTCTTAAATGTGTACAGTATAAAACCAACCGCACATACAAAGGCCATTCAGATGTTGAAGGTTTTACACCAAACTGAAAATACTTGTATATACACAACATATACACAAAATGGTATAAGAATTTGCTTCTCAACAAGAGCAAAATTACTCTCTCTTATCTGCGAATATGTGTGTACAAAGCCAAGGTCCAGCTCAGAAACACCTGCCTTCATGGCTATAAACCTGAGCAAATCCGACAGTTCAAACATTAGCCTGTTTTTACCTGAGCCGAGGGCCACCTTAACAAAACACATGCATACAATTGCAGCATCAGAGACACACAAACACACTGTGCCACCTATGTATTTGTGACATAAGTAACCCCAAACCCTCAGTAAACAGCTATGCAGGTGAACAAAAGGAAAACAGAATAAACACAGACATAAAAAGCAGGAAGTCAAACCAACATCAGTGCTGCATGCGGAAAATTGGTGGGAAGAGCTTTAGAGCTGAGGGGCCAATTTTACCCTCATTTTGTTGGTAATTGACCTCTGAAGCATAATGTGCAGTGCAGTCAGAGGTAATTAGCAGGCAACAAACTGTTTCTTGATTGCCTGAAATAAGCATTTTAGAGGAAGCTACAAATGCAGACGGCAAAGTGCTTTCGATTGTGTGTGTGAGCAGAGGGGACCTGATTTCAGGTGTGAGTAAAGAAATCAGCTTTGAGGAAAGTGGAGCTGTGTTGGCAGTAGGGATGGCCGACTGCATCAACAAAAGGTGCATTAACGTCAACACTGAACAGAATTACCACAGGATTTTTTTTTCCTATAAATGTGGCCTCATCCTCAGGAAAGAATGCACTGCGCCTGGCCCAGGGTGACAGGGTTCATTCTGGCATTTTATCACACCATAAAGTATCAAAAAACCTTCACAATTATAAGAGGAAACATTTGATTTCAAAAATTTTATAAAGAAATATCAACAGAGTTCACAGTTCAGAGATTGACAGAAGATTTTGTGAAAAAGTTTGAATTAATCTTAGCTGAAAAAAAAATATATATATACATATATATAAAGCAATTTAAAGGTTTTGATAAACTTCAGTTATGAAAAATAAGCAAGTTAGTTTTAAACGTTATTTGCTCAATGAAATGTCTCACTTATTCAGTAACAAATAAGTCAAAAACAAACACCAAAAATATATATAAAAAATATTTGTGGACTTGTCAAGGTGTGCATCAGCCCTGGTGTGTCATTTAATTGTGTTAAAGTAATCTAACGTTTACCTCTGACATGACTACTTGGTGTCCTAATCAGACTTTTATGAACTTTTAACCCCAATTTCTTAGCCACACAGAACAGTAAACTGATGGAAATATGTTTCTGAATTTATTATATCAAATTTACATAAATATCACACAAATGGGTGAAAAAACTAGACATGTACAAAATTTATACGAACCTTTGTGAAATTTACCAATTTAATAAAATCTGAACATATTTACAAATTTTGAGACCAACTTTTTAAACCTTGCAGAAAGTCTTAGAAATGTGTCTAGTTGCTTCACGAGTGCTTCAGGTCCCAATAATTGAATTTTTAATTAATTGGTAAAGTTTTCTAAACTCTGCAATTGATGACTGTTGTGGGATGCACTTTTTTTTTTTTTTACCAAATCAGAGCCTATTTATGAGTGAATGAGCTGCAAAAATTTATTCTTCTTCATGTAGTTTAGTTTGTAGGCCAAATTAATTGTTTTTGTTTACCTTCTTACACAGACATTTATAGTAAAAAATGTAAAACAGGTTGTGTTCGAGGGCCAATCATAATGAAGAAGCAGGAAGAAAGCTGGTTATGGGTAAGTAAAAAGGCAAGTTGCCATACTTATCCATATCACAACCAAATAAGATAATTATAAATGACTTTCTCATTGTGATCTTTGTTGTATTAAACACGACAAGTGTCACCTCCAGAACATTTAATCTGTGAAATGTAAGGATCCTGACTATTACTAATCCTATTCGCATAAAATGATTTGCAAAGCTTAAAATGATTTAGTCCAGGAGGTAAATATAGTTAGTCCAATTTAACTATCTAAATGTGTCATCATATAAAACGTCCTGCAATTTAAGAATCTAAACAGATTCTTTAAATTCAAAAACACAATCCTGGGAATCTGAGTAGGATGATAAATTTTCGTAATTAACATTATATATTTAATGTGGTTGTTTATTTCTAATAAATGAATGACCAGGAGATACTTTTAGAGGTGAACATTTTATATAAGGAATTAATGTTTGTTTCCAATCTTCAGCTTTTGACAGAAAGTGATAACCCAAAAACAGCACTTCTGAATATTTGTTAGAGAAGTGGGCTGCACAAGGTGAGAAAGAGCAACAGGCACATACACACAAAGTAATTTTCCTGATGTTCACAATAAAGCATCCAGTTTCTGAGGTATGGAGATGCTTCTGTAATATTTGTCTGCATATGATTCAGTTGAATCGCTCATTAATAGTTTAATTATTAATGAAGTATGTCAAAAACCTAGAGTAAAGATGCAAACACTAAGCAACAACAGAAGTTGAGTGCGACTGATGTTTTTTTTTCCTCTTCGTGACGCAGTTATTGATTAATGTGTTAAATGTTCATTCATACTGACAGATGTAAACCAAGGATTAAACATTACATCAGCAACTGCAGGGAAAAGCACTTTATACAACAAGCTCCAAATCTTTGAAATTAGAAAGCCTATTTGCCATCATCCTAATCTTTAGCTCCATCCACAGATTCAAATCTGGAATCTAGCTATTCTCCTCTTTAACATACATGTTGGTCAAATCAAAAGAACAGTTTCTAATCTATCAGCTATATAAATAAGTTTGTACTTAAGCGTTATGCATGTTTTAGAATATGTGTTTTGGAGTAGCATACTAAGGCTGTAATGCATAAACCTCGGTTGTGGCAAAATATCTGTTATTGTCAGGAAAAAAAAAGAATAGGAGAGACTGTGGCATGCTGCATGCCATTATTGAAGTGAAGTGTGATACTGATGAAATGTATTGTTATTTTTCAGCTTTTTGAAGTTAAACAGGTTTCCAATCACTTACGTGGAACTGATTCTATTAATTTTAATTAGGCACTGGACCCAAATGGCCTGGATCAGTATTGAGGATAAAGAGTCCTGATCTGGGACACTCCTGTTGTTTCAATAACTAAATGTCACAAAAATACGTTGATAACCATTTAACTCTAGATTGCCTAGCTTTTAGAAAGACTGTTATTGATCGATTACTGCTATTGTGCTGCCATCTTGCCATTGAGACCAGTGACCAGTAAGTGACAAGGAACCAGGACAATAGCTCTGACCTTGGCACTCTGTCAGTTGGAGGAAGAATCCTACTAACAGAAGAGTGGCTGACTTAAACAAAAATTAACCACAAAAAAGACTATTTAGGTAAACTGTCAACTTTAGGCAGAAATAAGGACATGGAAATATTTGGGATCTCTTGCTCAGTTTGTTTCAACAGATGACAACTTTAGTTACTTAGGTTATGTGTAAACATATGTGTTATAAAATTAACTTGTTTGATTTGAAAGGGTTGTTTTTGTAAAAAAAATAAAATAAATAAATAAATGTTTGGGTTTTTTTTTGGGTTGCAGAGGGGCTTGGGGGTGGAGGCAAAAAGGAAGGAGGTGGGGGAGAATAAGAGCCACTTTCTTATGTTAAGCAGGCGTGCGGCTGTCCTCTATTGTGTGGCGTGAGGACTCTTTTCACTGGCCAATTTGAGCATGCTTCAGTGGCCAGCCTGGCTCTGGCCCCCTAACGCATTATACAGAGCCACAACAAAAGCTGGAGAATGCTGCCTGGTCTCGCAGTGCGCCGAGCCCCCCTCATTGCTCTACTCTCCACTGCGTTCCCCAGGCTCCCCTCCCGCTCCTTCACACACACAGGCAGGCCGGGCCGCTCTAACTCTGGGCCCCCGGCCGACGTGTCAGTCTAACGGAGCGCGACAGACGTCAATCCTTAATTAATCACGTATACACGGCAGGGGCTCAAAACATTATTTAACGACATGGAAAACATTCTAATAAGCTTGTCGCACTGCCAAGGCGCAATAGAAACCCAGCCAAGAGGGCATATATGCATATATATTCACACACACATTTGTATCCAAAACACCCCTTGCTCACCCAGACTTTTTTATCCCCATCTCTTTGTTTTGGGGAACTCTATTCATCTCCACTCATCTTTGTCTAGGACCAAAGGAGCTACGCCAGATTTGAATACAAGAAAGGGTGTGGCGAGAAAAGGAGGAAGATGCCAAAACACAGCAGTGCTTCTCAACACCACCGGTTGGCAGGCAGAATGAGCCTCTATTTTAAAACTGTAGTGTATTTATAGTTTATGGTTTTACCTAGGTTGAGTCTATCCTACCTTTAATTTGACCATGCTTATTTCAAAGTTGACATATGAGGGGCACAGGAAATGTCTCAGAAACTAGCTGAATAAAAATGAAAATTGCAAACACATTAAAAAGTAAACTGAAATTAGCTAATTCTGAGAAAGTTCTTGAGCGCATCTTAGTTTGACGCGCCATCTACGGGTGATGAAAGAACATCTTTTATTTAAGAAGAAACCTGATGATGAGTAAAGAGCCATCTGCTGGTTGTACCTGGTCATCGCTGGTGAAGCCCTTGTGCATGACGTGGTACAGGTGCACCAGGAAGTCACTGTTGGGGAGAACGTCTTGCTGTCTGGTCATCATCTCACAGATGAGCTTGTATGCCTGCAGTTTGCCAGCCTTGTATTCTGCTTGGAGCATGGTTGCCTGTGGACAACAGAAAAGCAGAGTGGTCAGCAATTTTATGACGAGCTGTATAATGCGTTAGGGGGCCAGAGTTTTTGTCATCTTAAATCTGCATTAGGTTTTTCTAACTGCTTAAAACTTAAACAATCAAGAGAGAAGGTGCAAACTATAATTTTTACATATATGACATGCTGTTTTGGGGAATTAAGTGAATACGATTTAAAAATAAACAATTTGCTCTAATCAAGGACATGTTGCTTCTGCCACATTAAAACTATATAAGAATAATAATAAAAATTTAAATGATAGTAAATCAGTTGTAATTGTTCTGCAATACTATTGTTAATGTCATTTTAGAGAAGAAATATGACGTGGGATGATCAAATGATGCTACTGTAAAATAACATAATGTGGAATATTTACATATTAGAGGTTAATCATTATCAAACACTTTCTTCTATGTTAAAAATATAATTATCTGCAACACTGGAGCTTAGTGCAAAGCCTAAGAACTAATTTTAATGTATGTTATTAGGACTTTATGTCATAAATCAACATAAGGTTTTCACTGTACACATGGTTTTGAAATGTATTCAAATTTCTCTCGCATTTTTAGCCCTCTTTACTTCTTATGTGATCTTCTTCTCAAATAAAAAAGCAGTAACATTTTGAAACAACCCAGGAGAAGATGTCTGAATTTCATACAAGATAAGATGTTGCTGGTATCATTACTTATACGACGCATGCAAATGCCCTGCATGCCGTTTGTTGTGTCCATGCCTTGTTCCTACCCTGAAGAGCCATGATGATAGCATTCGAAGAGGAGGGATGAACACAGGCTGGGGAGGAGAGGACTGGTTATCCACGCTGATCCCAAGATTGTCCCGGATCTGTGATCGCACATTTAAATGAAATCACCACATCTTCATCAATGCATTTTTGCATGACTGTTTAAAGAACATTATATTTTCAAAATAAGAGTTGTGAAATCTTAGTGACATTAATGGCAGTGTGGTCTGTTTTTTTTTTTTTTTTTTTACCTTGGCCAGCTTGTGCCAGAGATCATAGAGATAGGAGAAAACCTTGGCATGAATCTTAGGGCATCGTATGTTATTGACATCTCCCAAAATGCCCAAAATCCTTCTCCACAGGACAAAAGCTGAATCAGGATGCCAACCAGTCAGCGTCCCTCCAGCGATGATACTGACATCATCGGCAAGACACTCACTGCTGTCTGCAGGATCAGAGACAGTTTTTGTTTGAATGCAATACAGATTACAAAACAAGGCAAAATTTATTTGTAAGGAAATTGGATTTAGTCAACATGTGCTGAATAATTTTCTGAAATAATTCTAAATACTTGAAGACAGGAATGAAAAGACAAAATTCAAAACTTATTTAGCAACTGTTGACTGAATCTCACAAAGTATCTGTGCTTTTGTCCCAAATGCATTCGACCTGTACCATTTAGCTGTACATGAATAATAGGCCTCAATACTTTGGGGAAAAAGGCACACAACACATGCATCATCTCATTGAAGTATGGGAGAACAGTGCCACCGAGTGGGCAGAAATAGAAATGCAGGTAAGAGGGAGCAGAGGCCAGGAATGGACTTTCTTGTTAAGTTGTGATATCTTTGTTGAGAAAAGAAAATGTTCCCCAAAAAACATTTAAATTATATTCAGTTCAAAGGTCTGAATATAATGTAATAAAAAAAAAGGGAAAAATAATTTGATGCTCAGTATGTGCATATCTATCAATGTCAAAAGGAACAAAATGAGTACCAAACTGAAAGATGTCGCTATAATGCCTTGCAAAAGTGCTCATACTAATGAACCTTTTTCACAATGTGTCGTGTTACAACTGAAAGGTTCAATGCATCTGGGTTCTATGTGAAATATTACGTTAAGTACTGTATTATCTTCAAGTGGAAGAAAAACTATTTTTCAAACTTTAATACGAATACAAATCTGAAAAATGAGCTGAACTGTAGAGGGAATTAATAACAAGCAGCCAAAAAGCCCGCAGTAACTTTGGAGGAGCTGCAGTGATCCCAAACTTTCAAAACAGCCACTTCTCTTTATGAGCTTTATAAATCTGGCTTTATTAAAAATTGAAAGTAGAACGCAATTGTTGAAAGAAAGTCTTAGCAGTCCTGTTTTCAGTCTGACAGAAGTGATGTAGAAGACAGCAAACAAGCAGAAGTTTTGATCTACCCAGATGAGAAAGAAATGCAGATGTTCTAAGTACAAAGAACTTTCCAGATTTGTATTGTTTGTATTGGTCTATCACAAAAAAAAATAATAAATCAATTACACTTAAATTCTGGTTGTACCTTGGCAGAATTTGAACATGTTTATTATTTTGCAAGTCACTGTGATTAAGAAAAGAAGATCCATCTCAGCTGAGGGAGGATGAAAATAGACACATGAAACAGAATTTGTTGATGCAAGAACCAGGTGGAAAAAGTAGAAGAAAAGTTAATGGTATCTTTGATTGATAAATAACAGCTAGGCAGCGGTACCCAAGTGGTGTGGCATGTGCAAGACAGACTGATGCATGGTGTCATCCAGGGGACAGTCCCGCGGGCACTCTGTGTGCACCAGCAGGGCTGGTGAAGAGGGGGGGTTCTGGGGGTAGTGGTAATTGTGGTGGTAGGGAGGAGCAAAGTGGGGAAGGAGAGCACACTCAGGACCTAAAAACAACAATGGAAAAGGGATAAAAACTGGCTTTGAGGTTGAGGGAGCACAAAGACACACGGATCACAATACAAGGAACAGAAAAATTAAACTCAAACGGTGGGATGTGAGGAGACAACAACACATTTTCTCCCAAAACAATGTTAGGAGTAAAATAAAAATCTGACCAAGATGAAGACCTACAAGTACTTGGAAACGGACTCAAGCTTAGGTACAGTGAGGTACACCTAAGCTTTTAATGTAAAGCTATCCTGTGTTTCTGTTATTTAATATTTCACATCGTTAAAATCTGACATCTAAAGTGAACATTTTTAATCTTCAGGAGTATGTGTTAACTGCCTTTCCCTGGCCTTACCTGCCAGAGCATCATTGTGGCTGAGCAGCAAACTCCCTTGGTTCTGGGGGTCAGCCGTAACGTCCATGTGAGCCGACTGCGTGGACTGAGTGTCGGCCTCCTCATCAAATGTTTGCCACGTAACTTCAGCCTCATTGAGGTAACCGTTGGATGTCTCGCTACTCACACTTTCACCTGTTTAAAGAAGAGAAGATGTGCTTTTTATAGTCGAGTCATGCGAGCACAATGTAATTTTTAGAAAACATGCTCTTTATGGACACGTATAATCAACTGGAGCTAAACAGCTAACACATAGGTAATTCAAATTACACAACCGGTAGGTAATTTCTCACTTTTATCTCGAAGTTTGTGTCTTGTGTAGGTTGGGGGTCCGTCAGTGCTTGACTCTGTCTCAGCTGGACTGCTGCTCCGTCGGATAAATATCTAGATGTGAAGTAACAAATTAAAAAACAATAAACAAAATAAAAAAATAAAAAAAAATTAAAAAAATTAGGACACACAGTTAATACTTAATTATATAATAGTACAAGTTTAATGTACATACCACTGGTGGCTCATTGCTCTCAGTCCTGCCCTCTGAACCACAAGAAGTGGGGGAGTAGTCTCTCTTCTGGGCTGTGAAAAAAAAAAAAGTTATTTTATTTAAACAGAGAGCATGAACAGCTCTCTATTAAATGCTTTTAAATACAAATTTTCCTTAAATTATGACCACAAATACATCTATGTAAATTAAAATGTTATTGAAATGTTTTAGTTTGTAGCTCAATTGAAAAAATGGAACTTGTGATATAGAGGAGATTTGGTATATGGACATACTTCTAAAAGGTTGAACTTATATGTATAATTTTTTGTTTTTTCAATTGGTCTCATGTAATGTTCACATTTTCTGAGAAATTCAATTTTGTGTTTTTTTTTTTTAACTGAAAGCCATATTGTTCAAAGTAAAAGAAATAAATGCATAAAATGTGTATAAAAAATCACTTTATGAATTGCATTATTGAAATAAATACAGATTTAATTCTAGTCTTCATTAAATAGGATTCTCTTAACAGGGGTTTAATTGTGACACATCATATTGTTATACCATTGTAATATGGACATAATGACATTTTGTCATATAAAATTACAACAAAAAAGTAATTAGCATACAGGCAACTCCACTCATGAATGACTGATGACGGTTCAGTTGAATAGTGTCTTCACAATTTAAGTTATGAATGAGAATGAGGATATAAGTAAAATAGAGCGAATATTTTTTGTTGTTGTTGTTCAATACCTGGTAAAGTGTCAGACAGCTGCTGGGTGATGTCTGATGTGCTGCTGCTCCGCTGCAGAGGACTCTCCCTGCCCCCCATCTCTTCTTCTCCTCCACATTCTGAGAGCTGACATTCTTCCACATCTGGAGGGGGAAAAATAAAAAAAAGGTCAGTTTGTGTCACTACATCATCTGAAAATAAAATTAAAAGTATAAAAGTATAATTGCATTATTTCCAAGGAGATGAAGAAATGTTCATGATGCAGAACAGACTGTTATGAAGACATGGAGGAAAACATCACATGCAGACATGCATTAGTAATAACTAATGAGATGCTTTTGTTACAGACTGCAATTTTGCAATAAAGGGAGTTCAGTACATAAGGAACTATTTTTAAAAATAAAACCAGGGTTCCTACAGCTTTTTCATGATGAAATTTGCCCATTTTTACAACAAATACAAATGCTTACTGAAAAATGTTTGCCATATAACTTCAAAAATTGCCACGGAAATGCTTAAATGTGAAATCTGAAAAAAATGGATGGACGGATGGATCGATAGTTTCTCAACAATGTAACTAGAAGTAAAGTGTAAGAATATTTTTCTAGGCTCTTTCTTCATTTTTCATAGCTATTCTCCCTGGAAAAATAATAATATCTAATCTAATCCAAGCTTCCCCCATTTTCATACAGCACAGGTCAGGTAATACGGTCATAAACACTATTAACTGTCAAAATATGTTAGAGATGGATGAGAATGCAGGGCGGAGGTCACAAACACACAAATACATGCGGCTCTCGCAGTGCACGTTACCTGAGAGTCTATGAGAGCAAGCAGAATTACCAGAAGAGATACCAGGCAAGAAAGAGCTCACAGTGTGGAGCAGCATAGGAACACTTTTAGTAGTGGGCAAAGCCTCGTAAAGATGGACACAGTTGCTGATGGACTGGCTTCGCTTAGCTTCCATCAGGAAAAGATAGAGAGGGAAGAAAACAGATAGTGGAAACAGCAGAAAGGCAAAGGCAAGAAGACAGAATTCAATAAAACAGTCACTTCTAATGATGTTTTTTTTTTTTAAATCACATAAGTAATTTACATCACGCAGACATAAGACGTTTTCCCGTGATGCCATTTAAATACATCAGAAAGACAAACTAACTGTAGTTTGTAGTTCTGTGTGGGTTTTACCATATAACACCCAGAAAAAAGGAGATGCGATCAATAGAAAATACAACTACTCTAACTCATAACAGCTGAGAGTATTTTATCACAGCCAAACACAAAATAGCTACACATAACTTCTCACATAATTAAGGAAGTTATTTGAGGAAAAAAAGTGTCACATTAAGCAGGAACAATTGAGCAAGTTTTCCTCTTGGAATGGGAAAAAAAACACAAAACTTAAGTAGAAAACTAAATAAATTAAGCAAGTGAAATTAAGCAACTTAAAACTATATTTTGAAGGAATATTAAATATTGGTAATTGCTGAACATCTATCTTGATATTGCTCAAGATAGATGTAACATCTCTTGCAAGAAATAAAGTGCAAAAACATTAAGGTTACAAATTAAAAAGAACAAAGTTTGCACAAATACTGCAAGAGCAAATTCAATATATGCAAATTACAGTCATTTTTGATTCTTTACAAAATTGTAAGGATCACACATGCATATGACTCAGAATGTACTGAGACACCAAATAACTCAAGCTGTAACTTAACGTTAGGATGAAAAGCAAATATTATGGACATCCCATCATCATGCGATTACAGAAGTGGTTATTTTGTGACAACTTGATAAAGGTTACTCCACTACATTGTGTCTGTATGCTTTGATATGCATGTGAAAAGTGGAAGCAGCAATTAGCAAGCACCTATGAGTCTGCTGAGATTACTGTATGAACTACTTCCCAGTACAATGTCCCTAAGAATGGTTTAAATGAGATAATGCAGAGGGATTGTTATGAAGGCTGAATGTTGGGAAGAGCACAAGCTTCTTAAGGAGCCAGAAGCTAATTTCAAGAGATAAAATTACAAAGTCAAATTCCTTTTAAGTTGTGATTGACATTTAAAAATATTTTTTTATAACTGAAGGCAACATAGTTAATCAATTGTGCATTTTAGAGTTTTGCTTTCTGAACTGAAAAAAAAATATCCCTAGGCTGCACCTGTATTTATTTCATGTACTTTATACAAATACATACAAAAAAGTTATTGTATTTAACAAGTTTCTGCCCAAAATAATTAGCTGTTCACATCTAATAAAATATAAATAGGATATTGCGACCGGTTAGTAGCCTTCAAATCAAAGGCAAGAGGAAAGTTTATTCACCTGGATCTGTGTACTTGCAGACACTTAATGAGCTCTATAATTAAAGACCCTTTTTCTTCATTATAAGAAATATCTCACAATAAGACTGTACATTTGCATGTGTAAGAGCAACCAAGTTTTGACAGTTGTCAATGCTGATGCTTTACCATTGTGTCTGGATAGTACTTCAGGGTTATTCTCATAGAAAGCACTGAAAAAAGGTGCTTCTCTCATCTGCTTTCAGCACACTTTAATTATGCCTTTCAGTTAAGAGAGATACATCATATCTCCCACAGCCCACTGCTGCTTCTTGTTTTGTGCATATTAATGAGCATTAATTACACTCTTAATGAAACAATCAAAAACTCCAGTGTAATTGATGTGTGGGCTTTCTTTTGAGGAGCAAGGAGAAGGGCTGTTGCTCCTTTGAAGATCAATGTGAGAGCAATCCAATTAAGCTGAAGAAAGGAGGAGAATCTGAAGCGGTTGCTTTTAATGTCCATCTTTACTTGCATTGAGATACAAATAAACAGGCTAAAAAAATAGATGCATAAACATCTACCTAAGGGACATAATTGATTTTTCAACACATGCACATAAAAGCATACAGACACATTATCCTTTAAGCAAATAAAAAAATCCCATCCTTTCCAAACAGGCTTGTAATCTGAGAGCAAAATTGGTGGATTAAATGGAAAAAACCAACAAACAAACAAAAAAAAAACTATTTCCTTTTGATTTGACCATCTGGATTAAAACAAAACAGAAAAACATAGGAAAGCATTGCAATGTTTGACAAGTCTATCAGTTAAACATATAATTTACTTCCCACTTCTCAATCAAATAAAAGCTGCCATTACAGCAACATTGAACCCCTATTTTTGGCATGTAGTCTAGGGAATTGTTCTGTGTGCCTGCAGTTAAACTGACATGGAATATGCAGACACTGGCCAGTGACATGTCAAAGAAACAATGAGGGCCATCTGTTGGCCTCTTTGTCTACAGAATTGCATCCCACTGGCACCTGGCCCCTTTCAAAGATTTCCACATAAGATCATTATGTCTGATAAACCCTGTGCGTGGTTTTTGCTGTGCAGGCTACCCCCAAAAAACAGAAATACAATGCATTCACAAGTGAAGTTTACATACATTTCCTCACAATTGAGTGCTGGAAGCACTTATGGTAATCGCAAAAAATATAAAGTTTTTCACAATGAAGTTTAACTTTTTTTTTTTCAGATTGGAATTATTATAAAATTATACAAGATCAGAAAAGTATGAATTTATTATGAATTGTATGCAAACACACACACATGCACACACAGCAAATGCAACCATAAGTATTTAGATGATTTTCTGTCATCTGTCAAATATCAAAATAAGTTGTAAAATCCATCTCTTTATCTGTATTCCATGTGAGAAATTTACCTTGGATAGAGGGGTGACACACATCAAAGATAATAAATTGATAGATTAATTGATAAAAGAAACTATATGCCAGGAGTAAGGCTCTTGTCCAATTCTGCCTGGATTACTTTTTCACTCTTATGATAAAGAGGTAATTTAAACTGGTTCAATTCCTGCCACAAACAAAGCTCCTGTTCATTTCAACAGCTTTGAAATTTGAGCTGTTGCATAAGCTTAGTGATAGCCTGATTTATCCATATCAAAACCACTAGTTTCAATGTGGTGTTGAAATGCCATCCAAGTTTCAACTCATAAACTCACTCACTCACTCATGTTGACATCAAAAAATTTGAAGGTTGTCCACCATCTTTATCATTCCATCCAGTTTGCACAATGCTGATGGCAAAAAAAGCATGATTTTAGCACCTCTACCGTTGATAGGAGGTGCAGCATCCGTAGCTTTGTAAACTTCAAGCTGACCCCTACAAAGACACATCACTGTCACCATCACTAAAAAGCTCATTCTTTTCCTTGTCTGCCTATAAATTTTTTTTTCCCAAAAGGTCTGTCCATGTGGTTGGCAGAAAGTCTCAGTTGTGCTTCAAGCGTTTATTTTGGAGGTCAGAAATTAACTGTGAATCATCTTACTGGTATTTCATCAGTAAGATGATTCTTACTTCATCATCATAAACTTTAGATAAATAAAAAAGGGATTAAGTTTAGATATAACTTTGTGTTCTAACCAATGATGAGCTGAAACACACTTTAATACTAATTTTGGATTATAATTCCAGATTGGCTCAGACCCCAATACTAATGAAAAATACACAAGCTATGCTCAAAAGCCAAATCTTGGTCAGACCACAGCAGTACCCAGTTAGAACTGTGCTAAGGGTGTGTTATGGACAAAAAAGTACCTGGTGTCCATCATGCTAACAGACATTTATCTAAATATTAGTGGAATGTATGTGTATACTTGTGCCTGCATGCATGATTTTAATCTGTGTATTGGATAAAATGTCCATAATATCAAAAATTGTACACAAACATTTTGTGAATTATGTTGTGAGTTATGTTGTACCATCATTCCTCCCTGAGGAAAGAAACTCTTGCAAATGAATCAATATGACATTTAACAATGTTAATATGTATTTCTGGTTAGTTCTGTAAAACAGCATATATGTGGGAAAAGCTTTATAAAAGCCAGTGGTGTAGAGCTGCTAGTGGACCGTGAATCAAACTAACCGGAGGCCTTCTGTCGGACATTGTTCCGGGCTTTCTCCACACCGGGGGCTCCTGAGGTAGTGGCAGAGCGAATCCTCATGGGTTCCTGGGCTACCGGCCCACCCTGCTCTCCGTGGTTTCTCCAGCTCAGTGAGAATGAGCGTGCAACTGCAGCAGCCTTCTGGGAGTCCTGGATTACTCCTGGCATGCAAAGACAGAGTTTTAAAGGACTAAAATGCCAGTGGGCAGTTTTGCAGGAGCTATACGTATAAATTCAGATTTAGAAGAAAGGATTATCCTGACAACAAAGAGAGATATCTGCAGAATGCATAATACTACAAAGATTACAATTTCCACAAATAAAGGCTTTACAAATGTTATGTTGATTCTCCAACAGTCTTGAATTAAATCAACGTACAATGTACCAAAAATATTGTTATTGTAAATACAACTGAATTGAAGCAAAGTTTAGTTTAAAAGAGCCAAAATTATATCACTAGAAGATAAAGTTAAACATTACCTTGCAAGCGTATTTCACTTAATGTTTTTCATATTTTGTCACATAAACGTTAGGGTATTTTAGAAATAAATGCTAAACAAATTCAAAGTAGTTCATAACAATGAAGTGTGTACAAGAATTATTTATAAAAAATGATTGATTTTTCAAATTTTTATTTTTTATTTTTACTTGTTCCATGAGAGCATCAATAAATATTACATTTGAAAATATTATTAAATTCAGTTACTGGGTGCTGCTTAGAGATATAAATTACACTTTTTTAAGTAACTGGGTTCTGAAGAAGTCTATTTTAAATGTGGATATTTTTCAAGCACAGTATTTGTGTTTGTGGAGCTATGAAGGCTATGCCATGCAATCACAGCCATACATTTCTTAAAACAAATTAATTTATTATAATTTTTATTATCACAATAGTACCACAAAATATTGTGTCCATAACATCCATCCCTAATTTTTAACTCAAGTCTTTCAAGGCTTATTTCTACCAGCTTAGACACTGATTTTTTTCTCCAATTAACCCTGAGCAGTTTCTCTGCTTCCACTGAAAAAGTTCTCACACAACATGATGCTGCCACCACCATGTGTTACCATGGTGATGTATTGTGAAAGGTTATTTTCAACCTCAATACAATTGGTCTTCTTTTCCCCCCATTATTTTATTACAATTTTTTCCCTTTTTGTTCTTTAAATACCAGCATCTCAATTAAAACGATATGAATTTATTCTTTTTAAGTAAAAGTTTCATCTTTTTCTTTTTTTAACCTGAAAACAAATATCAACCCTACTTTGTCAACCACAAAACAGCAACATAAAGTATGTACATTGAGTGAATTAATATATTGTTCTAATAAGTTAGTCTTTTTGAAGCATCAGTGTTTGTGGTTGAGAAAAGACATTTTTTGCACTTTAAAGATTGCTGACCACTGGTTTAGGTGAGAAACAATGTCTTGGTAGGTTTTCTGATCATCTTTTCATTTTTGGATGAAAAGATGAAATTCAAAGCTATCAATATTCTTTTGTAACCTAAAACCTTTGTCTATCACAAAATAAATCACAGTAAAATACATGGGAATTTGTGGTTGTGATATGACAATAAGGAAAATTGAAAATGGTATTAAAACTTTTGAAAGGCTCTGTATCGTTCGCCACTTTTTAAAACCATATCCCAATTTTCATGTTTTCACATTTAATCTCCTTACCACGTCCTCGCTGCTTTTTCTCCTTTTGTTCGCTGAGTTTGTCTAAAGGCAAGTTGGCCATGTCCAGGCCATAAACAGAGCGTGCCAGCACAGCCGTCAGCGAGTCCATGATGCTGGCCCACTCCATCACCAGCTCCTCCCAGCAGGTAAGAGAGGACAGCACTGCCAGCAGCTCGTCCCACAGCTCCCGAGATATAAATACGCTGAGGTTTGCTCTAACCCACGCCACAATAATAGTCTAAAAAAAATAAAAAAATCAGGAGAGAAGAACTCAGCTTGTTCGGTATCTACAGTAACTTTTAGGTGAGTTCATGGGGAAACTGTTGATTAAAACTTAAAAATGACTAAACTGCAAAGAAATTTGAATAAAATGGTAAATATTGGCTTTTACCCTAAAAAGTAAGGATGCTAAACTTTCAGCAAAGCTGTCTTTTCTTTGGTTTTCTTGTGGCCTTTTCATTACTGCCTCTGTGATCTTCAGTAGGACCTGCAGCATCTGCTCCCTGAGGAATGAACAAACACGAATCAAAAAGGCATCAACCAAAACAAATCATCTAAGAAAATCACTCACATACTCCAAAGTAACTAACCATGTCTGTGTAGTCATGCTGTGCTCCATGATCATGTGCCGATAGATGCTGAGAACATTCTTGCACACTTCAACCTGATTTTCCAGGAGTTTCGGAACGTCCTGGCATGGCTCCAACAGGAACACATTGGATGAGTTGGTCAGAAAAACCTACACAAATACACAAAGATATATGCAACATGTGCATATGTGGACAGATTTGACATATATATATATATATATATATATATATATATATATATATATATATATATATATATATATATATATATATATATATATATATATATATATATATATATATAAATAGAGAGAGAGAGAGAGAGAGAGAGAGAGAGAGAGAGAGAGAGAGAGAGAGAGAGAGAGAGAGAGAGAGAATTTAATTAAAACAAATTTATTCATATTAGACCAAATCTACGGTAGAAAATAAAATAACTGGTATTCCAAACACCCATTTAAAATACTTTCCACAAATGGGTTTTGTTTTTATTTATTCTATACTTTTTAAGGTTGATCAGAGTTCTTTCAACTCCCTAGACGGTAATCCAAGAATTTCTGTAAAAATTAAACATAAACAAACTAATTTTTTGTAATTTATTAACTGCATGACAGGATGAGGATCCATGTTTACGAAATAGTCACCAGGAGGGAAATGTAAGGAAAAAATACTGATAACTCACTGATCACTGCAAAAGAATAAGAATTATAAGAAATAATAATAGGATCGCAATAAGGGAGGTGGTCTGTCATCCAGACATCCATCATGTTCACCCGCTTGTTCATGGAATTTCACTCTGACAGATCACCATAGCATGGCAGGTGTTTATCGTACTAAAAACAATTATTTCTGAAGGTAATTTCTTTATGTGGGCCAAAGTATTACTGACCTGTAGTGTAGGCTGCATGCCAGCTTTAACGTCTCTATTCTGCTCCTCTGTGAGAAAACCCCGATTGATGGCACTGCTGAACGAGTAAGTCCTTCCCCAGCTTGACGAGCGTTTGTGACCGTGACTTTCAAACGCCTTGCAGAGAACAAAGAGACAACAAAGGGAGAGGCCCAAAAGGTTTTAAGCTTGGATTGTATGGAGAAAGTACAACTTCAGAATCATGAATAATCACGTCTATTTTCCTGTACTTTTACACTCCACACAACAAATGTTTGCCATGTGTGAAAATGATGTAAATCCTGTCAACATTGAAATTTTCTGTGAATTTTACTTTTACATGCATGATGCTTGCATCTGTGTTCAGAACACGCTCCGAGTTTTCATCCACTTCATCTTCCTGGGTAGTTGGGTCAGGCTCGGTCATGAAGACGGGCTTTTCCTGCAGGATCCACTTTCTGTACACTTTGATAACCTTCCTGGTTGCTGAGGCTTCACAAGCCGGCAACAAGAAGGCCTGTGAGATTGAATAGAGAGGTTAGTAGAATGGAAGAAACTCAGTCAGGATAAAAATACAACCAGCAGAGGGAGACAAAGTACAAGATATGAGAATAGTTCTTATGTTTGCAGATATTTATTGTACCTGGTGGAAGACTTCATTGACAAAATTAACATTGTCCCTTGTGGACAGCAGAATGCAGTGCACCATGTCATAGACATGCTTGTGCTCCTCCTCAATGCTACACAAACTGGAATCACTGGGCCTTCGATCAGACAGCGTGCTGCTGTTAGAGTGGCTCTTTTCTGTATCCCCCGGTGGTCCACTAGTATCCCCATCAGTAGTCTTATCTTTCTCCTTCTCCTGGCTGCTACCGCCTGCAGTGACAGTCTGCCAGAAACGAACAGGGGGAAAGAAATTAGAAGTCAGCATAAGTTAAAGAGGATCCTCACAGATAAATAACTTGGCTTCTACAATACAAACTAATATTTTTAAATCATCATCAGCTCTACTTGCATACAAATTTAGACTGCATGTACAGTTCTCTTCTTTTGTAATATATATAGCAGTTGAAAAGAAATAATAGAATGTTATCAAACAATTAATGAATGCTGGAGTTTGTGGAGGAGTTGCACTATTAATCAGTAGGTCATACAATAAGGCATCTCTCCCATATTCCCTATTGATATAGAAGAGAATATGGACGGGTTTTTTTCCCCTTTACATACCTTCTTGCTCTATTCACATTTTTTTTGGTTAGATTTCCCAAAAACAATCTTCCGTTCTTTCTGACAATAAAACAAATGAACAGAGGGGCATCATATTCACCTGGATGAGTTTGGGAATGACCTCAGTGCCGTTCTTGGCGCTCTGCGCTGCAGCAGCACTGTTGACATACTTCTTCTCCAGGAAGAAAGTGACCAGCCAGGTGATAAAGGCTACCCTGGCTGCCAAGTACTGATCCCTGGTGCAGAAGGTGCTCTCATTGTTCCTCGTCACCGGCACATACAAGGGTTTCGCTCTGAGCGGGGGGAGTTCTGAACACAGAACAAAGGAGGCTAATATAAAAACTGAAAGACAGACTTATGGCGCCAGATTCATATTTAGGGCTGTAATTGTTTGAATTACATGTTTTATTAAAATCCTAGGAAATGAAAAGGACAAACATGTTTCACTTTTGTTCTTTAAAACTGAAAGGCAGAACTTCCAGGCAATCTGCATGGGTCTCTCCCAATGCAGCACACACACTTCATATTTCACCAACACCGGTCAAGTAAAACATTGTGTCTAGAATATGCATCAACATCAAGCTGAACGAACTCGCAAGCAAGAAGTGCAAGAAAGAACTTTTTTTTTCTGTTCTTGCAGAGTGATGACCTTCTGTCTTTAGTTATGAAAGAGTCACACTGAAATCTCTGCCCATTTTCTCAAACCATTTGGTCTGTGATCCCTCAGTGCAACAGACTTAACGACCGCCAATTTGACTTTTTCACAACCAAAGAGAATCTACAATAAACATCAAGCAGCGACTTAAAATGTGTGGGGAAATGTCCTGCAGTTTGACTGTTACTGCAACCGACATCTGATTTTTTGCTTCTACCGTTGTCTCTTTCCCTCCTGCTCCTCTCATTTCCCTCCCACCCCCAAGAGTCTGATTCCAATAAGCGCATAAATGCCCGAAACACCCCTTCTATTTATTGATATACAGATATCCCTGACCACTTGTCTGGAATTTTCAATTGCAATAGGAGTTCCTTTCAAGATTTGATCATGCTTCTGCAGTATGCAATGTTCAGCTGTTTAGAGCAAAACTAAATGATTTTCATTGGAAAATTATTTAATCATTTCACATTAACAGATAAGGAGTCTGTGTAACAATCATATTTGTACATTTTTGTGAATTCACTTTTGCATTTTCATTTATTTTCACATTTTGTTCTTTTATGTTATTTTAACATCTATCACTGGTATTGGGAAAGTAAATAAATCTTACAGATATTGTATCTGATTAATTAATCATTTATTTTTTCAACTGTTACTTAAGTAGCATGATATATGAAACTAACATTTTCACTATTATGCCATAATAATCTGATACTGAGTCAGGTTTAATATATAGTGTGAGAATAGTTGCTTTACAAGGCTTCAACAACAAAGAGACACATACTGAATGAATAAACTTACCTAACAAAGGCTTATAAAGATTTGTGAATTTGGTGAAAGAAGGGAATAGATGTGGAAGATAGTACTTCTTGAAAAGACTGAAGAGAAATCTGAAGCCTGTGTCTTCATTCTCTTTGTTCCTCCATTCTAAACTGGATGCCTGAAGCAGACAAACAGCACAAAAGCAGACAAGGTCAAGACAATGTTCATACAGCGAGCGTTTATTGTCTGTGTGACAAGGCTCATCCATCATAAGAAACAAAACTCAGGCAAGATTTAATTGGGTTAAAATTAACACTCTGAGCAGCAGTTTTCTGCAATAATATGATTGAAATAAATGCTGGTTAAGAATGACTGCTTATCACAAAATACTCAAAAAAGATGTGCATCATGCTAATCAAAACAGTTGACACTTTAAACAGGATATTGTTCAGTAAGGTATATTGTGGTAATCAAATTTGTAATCATCGGCACTTAAGCCTCAAGATTAACTCATTACATCACAGATTTCTAAATTAAAGTTTTACACAGGTCCTGCATGCAGTGAGATACAGAGAGGATATAAAAAAGGAAAAACACACACAAAGCACTTTAAATCATATAAACAATGATTGCCTAATAAGATTGCTCTTTTTTGCCTGTTTAATAATAACACATACTTCAGTGCACTATAACAGAACATCATTTCACAGTTGGAGGTCCTATGGGATGTTTTCAGCAGAAATGCTAGACATTAATAAGGCACACATTTTGTAAACAACAGCTGCAACTCAATTGTATCGTACTTGTTTCAGTGACAAATTGGGAATATGGCAGCATGTCAGTTGGGCCCCCATAGACAAAAATAAATCCAAGTACAAAAAAAGAACAAGTAGTGATGTTGTGATTGGGGATTACCTACTATATGAACATATGAAGCTGAATTGACCGTTTTCCAAATTTCATACAATGAGTAAATATGACCACCTCTATACATGCAGGACTTTGGCATTTAATGGCCTGAAGAACACAGATGCGTGCTAACACAATGTTGAGGTAGAAACGACCTTGTGGAATGGGTCTCATGTTTTCTTGCAGTTGAGGTACGACTGAAGTAATTTAGAAGCCCGACATAAAAAAGATGAGTTTTATTATGTTCTGATACCTGCAACTCCAGATTTTAAAGAAGATGGACTTGCCTTTTTCTCCTTGATTAAAAGTGAGCCATTTCACAGCTAAAGTTTATTAATTACCTGGATAACCATGTACTTGAGCAGTGTTTCAAGAAAGTAACAAGTCAGGTCCTCTGCAACCTTCTCTCCAGACACAGCTGGAACCAACGGAGTGATCTCCTCAGGCACTACCTTGGCTGTACAGATCAAAAATCCAAAAAATAATGATATGAACCACATTATGAAAAGAAGGACTCTGTGCCAGCAAAATAAGCAAATGGCCTGCATCTAAGTCACCTTCTAGGGTATTAGAAGATGGGTTGTTAATGATGGTGTCAAGTGTGCAGGGTCCTCTAGAGGAGGGAACAGCAGGGAATCCCGGGACCAGACAGGCAAAGATAAGGAACTGCTCCTCGGCTGAATTGTCCCGTAGAGCCTGAAGCCACAGCAGGAAGAGACGGATCCCCTCACAGCGGATCTAGACAGAAGATAAATTATCTCATTTTATATTCAAATTCAACTCAGTTTATCTTCAAAACTTCATGTGGCAGGAAAGTAATGTTTCTGCATTTGGACATTCATATAAGAATTAGATACAATCAACAACTTACTTTAAATGAATTTCCAGTGTGCAGAAGTTTTTTCAGAATAGAACCTGAAAAAGAGAAGAAAAAAAACAAAACACGTTTAGATATTTTTGAAAACCAAAGTTACAAAGACACAGCAACCCCATAAACTGTCGTTTTCACTGAGACAAATGGCCTTTGAAAGGGGATCTTGACAAATGAACAGGCCAAGTGGCACATCATCACATTTTTCCAATCCAAATTAACATTAGTTGACAGTACAACGAATCCATGAAGCCAGTCTGTTTCCTCTGTAATCAGATGAGACACAGCTCTGATTGCGAGCCAGAAGGGGTTTGTGTGAATTAGGGTACAGTTTTGACAGGCAGCAAGCAGCTCTGTTACTATGAGGACAAAATGGAAGGGCAACATATTTTAACTGATTGTAAACAAGAGAGCTTTAGGGGTAGGTTCAAGACCATGTTTATTTGGAACATTACTTCATATGTAGGAAAGTACATTACTAATCAGAAAATAGAATAAAACAAAACAGAAGAATAGACCAAGTTATTGGTGCAAAAAGTCATAAAATTAGGTTATTTACCAATCAGTTTCTTCATGATGTGTATTAGAGTAACTGTACTTTAATTATTTTAATATATATTGGAGGGGGTTTGTGGTGTCACCACTATGTTGAGAACGATTTTTCCTATGAATTTATAGCCGACATTGCTATAGTGGTTCGACTGTAGCTCACAGAAGCACAGTCAACAGGCTGACACGTGAGATGAAACAGGCTGAGATGAAGGTATGAATGGGGGCTTGATTGAAAGGTGGATACATGTAAAAAGTGGAAAAATGGGGAAAAAATTTAATTCAACAAATGACACATGGACGACATGTAATAATGGATTTATATATATATATGTCTTCCATTTGCTTTTTCATAAAAAATTCAGACTATAAGAACATCATACATATGCCACATATTCAAGAACTTAGCAGTACAATAAATTGAATGATAATGTTTTTTTACACACATACAACACAATGGAACATAAAATAATTGGAAAATCATTGGAACAAATTGCAACAGTTATTGTAAAAGCTGCAAATGCTAGTTATCCATAACCTGTTGGCAATAGGATTTACAATAAAAAAGGTGATTGTGTTGTTATACTTTTTTCATCTGGTGTCATCATCAGAATGCTGGATGCACAATAGCATAAATTCATCTTTTCATACTTGCGGACTTGAGCACAGAAGTATCTTAACAGCGGTGTAAAATGTCTGTGACCTTGCAAGTCTCAGTTTGAAAGGGACTAAACAAATAAGTCATGAATGTCATTCCAGCCACCCAGGGAATTTGTCAGGAGGCAGAGACGTTGAAGCAGTACTGGAATGGATGTAAAAATGTGATAACAAAAAATATGGCAGTTATCTAGTCTCAAATGTGAAAATAATTGCACCACAACTTGACCAGTGACACATGAACCGATGAGTGGAAGAGAAAATCCCCTGTAAATGCAGGGTGGGATAAATGGCCAGTCTGTAACACTGATTTAGACGTGAACTGTTTTAGCCATCAGAACTGATAAGAAACAGTTATAATTGGGGTCATCAATCTTGAAAAAAATTGTGTGCAGCAGCACACAATTTTTTAAGTGTCCCTCAACTAAATTACATTTTAAATCAAGTGCTTATTTGGATTTTCAAATGCTAATCTATTTTTCCTTCCACATATATCACTGATGTGTGCTTGTGATTGTTTATACTTAAATGTCTCAGACATTAGAAAAGTTCAAACAATAAACAGAACATACACATTGCATATCTTGTCTAAGTACATACCTATACTGTGAAATTGCCATCTGTTGTAGATTTTCTCAGGCAGAAGTTGAAGAATTTTCTGATGAAAAGAAAAGTTATGGTTCGGTTTATGAAAGGTTTAGTTGTTGAAGTTCTCAAAAAAAGTAGCAACAAACCAAACACCAACAGAAGAAGAAAGTAGAGACTAGAAGATAATTGAGATGCACTATAATCAGACCGGTTTTCAATTACATCAGTTCTGATCTGTGAGAAGTTGAAAAAAAAAAAATAATAATAATTATGTTTTTATTGAAGACAGGCACAATGAGAAAAACAATCAAAACAATACTCTTACTTTATAAGGTTGATAAAGATAATTAATTACAGCCAAAATAAGACAATAACTTTTTTCCCCAAAATGAGAATAAGACACCAAATATTTATTTAGTATCCATTTTAATAACCATTACATCAGTTTTTAAGTAGCTATTAAACTAGATAACTACATAGAATAAGATTGATTATTATATTGGAAATAAATGTCAGTTGCATTAGTGTGGGATATATAGACAGCCAAGCTGTTACACTTCAGTTTTGTGTTGCTTCTTGGCTCTCAGTCAGAAGTAAAACTAGCTCCATTTCTCAAACAGACAGATAGCTGAACTCAGGTCTTCAAAACGAGAGCCCACAAACCCATGGGCACCATCAGTGGGGCTGCATCTGCTTTCTAAAAACAGTATAAAAAAAAAGAAAGGTGGTAACGACTGACTTTACTTTAGTAAGTGCCATCGTTTGACTGAAGAAGTACATGTTTCAGGAATACAGTGCATTCACCCTTTGCCTCCACTTTTCCTAGAAAGTGTGCAGAACCTTGAGACACAAGAGAGCACTCAACACCTCAGCGTTAACCACGTTACAACTCAATTAGTGCACCCTAACCTTTCAGCAGCCTATCATTATTCCTGAATCCAGCGACAGGTTAGCTGGGTCCCGCTGGAGAGATTGAAAGAGGAAAAAAGCCTGGGGGGGAAACACTGCAACTGTGGCCCCCTCGCTACCTGATAGTCGGTTCACTGGGATCAACCTGTGCTCCCGATGGTTCAATTCTTATCAGGCCTAATCACTGACCCAATAAGTCTTCATGATTGCAATGTGGAGGTCAAGCCTGCCTTTTTACTGCTTTACCAAGGCAGTTCTGACCCACTTAACAAGACAAGCATTGCTGGACAGCATAGTAAAAAGCTCATCTGCCCCAGAGAGTGAGAAACTGAGATAGTGAAGGATTTGGAGCATAACAGGAAGAAAAAAAATGCGAGACCTTTAAGGCCAAAAAGATTAAGTCAGCTGCAGCTATACAGAGCTGCAGGAGCATCACACAGAGAAAGCTCACAGGATGGAATCATTTTAAAGGTAAAGTGATCAAATTCTTAAAATGTTGAAGATGTGTATTTTTACAAAATAAATGCATCGGTAAATGTAACACTAGCAAACTTCTGATGAAATTTAAATGGGGGCTGCCAAAGTGTGCCCAACAATTAAAACTCAGTGTTCTAAAGCTAAAAATTAGCATAAATTCTGAGGTAAGCTACAATGTACTCAATGTAGCATGTGTAGAGTCACAAGCATGTTGAGTAACTCTACTCAGTATGTTAAAATTAGTGTATAAGCTAAAACTAGTCAAAATGCAAATGTTAGCCTAATTGCTGCAGGTGGTATATGGGGTATAACTAGCATGTTGTCTTACATTGACTTCCTTCATTCAGTGTGCTAAATATGGAGAATTAAAAAAAAGAAGATAAAAAGCTTAGTTTAGGGAAAAGGCACCTCCCCCAACTAGTGGGGGGCAGTGCACTGCTAATGTTTGTGCCAATGTTAATGCTCTCCAATAACATTTTTATTGCTCTTGGTGAGTTTTACAAAAAAGAAAAAAGGTTTAGTGTTTTTTTTAAATCATTTATTAAGAGAAAATGAAGCATGTATTACTTTAAGAAAAGACACAATGATAATCTGTTCTGTTTAAACTTCTTTCTGATCCGATTCCACAGACATGATGATATGCGTGTCCAGATGGGAAGCTGCACCTTATTATTGATCCAACATGGGAGTCTTACATCCCTGTACTGGAGCTGTACTTCTCCCTGGGTCAGCAGAGACATTATGCCAGGCTGCAGCACAGCATGGTAGCCTACTTAAGCCCTTCCCTATGTGCGAGTGCGTGCGTGTACAGACACAATATCATTGTCTTTCCTATCTGAGAGCATCAACAAAGGAACACAAACGAGAGACGGATAGCTAATGCAGAAGAACTCCCTGTAGTGAGGGAACAGAAGCACCAACGTGATGAATTTAGTGGGCAATATGAGGCGAATACAGAGTCTGCAGGGCTAGAGGTTGGAGGAGTTACTGTAATCTGCAGCCATACTCCAGCATAAAGATAGAGGCATTATTGTGGTACTACCGCTGCCTTAACGCATTTACATGATCCGCACTTAGGTTTCCAGTGGCAGAGCCAGAACATGACAGCGAATATCAGTAGTTTATGAGGGCTTTTCAAAGGGAAGTAACAGATGTATACTGTTCTCTGAGGAACATTTGTCATTTACACAGTCTTAAGGATTTTTGACGACATAGAGAGGATCACAACATCCAAAGATGAAACTAACAAGACAAACAAACAAAAAACTTAAAATCTGCACACAGCACTGCACTAAGAGCATATAAAATGTGGCAAACTTATGAGGAGCATCAATACCACTAAATACTTGTGCTTGAGTCAAACAGTTTACTTCTTATGCTATTTTATTTTCAAACAAAGTGTTTTTAGTTTAGCTAAACTAAAAACATCCAAGATAAATTTGAAAAAGAAATGTCAAAATGAGACAAAAGACATTAAGCAAAAATATCCAATAGAATGACCAGAATTACATGGCTTCATTCTCCTCAAGGGCCAGTGGGTGGCAGCAGCAGCCTGCAATAACTAATTAGGTAAGGCAAGAGTGTCTGGATTGCACAATTCATATGCAAAGTATTATTTAAAGTTATTTATATGAAAAGAGGAGAGAGGTAATAAAATCACATTCTAAACACAAATAAAAATATATGTTTAAAACAAATAGCTTAGACATGATACAAATTAACTGATAAAATTTGACATGTACGTGAAAATATTAGTCCTGATTTGAGGGATCCACCAGTTTCTTCACATTTCAGTTCTTAAGAAAGGTAAAACTGCAAAACTGCAAAAAATGGAAAATGCTTTCCTTTGATTAGTTCTGATCCTAAGAATTGTGAGAAAACTGAAGGATCAAGATAATTCATTCTAGATAAATAAATCTTATGTTTATAGTCATTTTCACAGATAAAAATATCACAAAGCACTTTACAGAATTTTATGAACAAGCGGAGAGCAGTGATTTAAGGTATTATCCATTTTCATCGTATTGGACATGAGTCTTGCTGCAGCACTTTGAATAAGCTGAAGCTCCCTGATATTTGGCTAGGAAACTTTATTTAGGATACATAGACCAACAGACTTAAGACAATTAAAGTAATCTGAACTCCTTAAAAAAAATGTTGGAATTTGTTGTATCCTGTTTTGACACAGATTTTCTTCATTCTGGACATTTTTTTAAAATAAGAGAAGGCTTTAGCAATACACTGTAGCTGTTTTTAAAACTAAAGACCCAAGGTTTAATTAATGCTTTGTCGTATTTAGTCTTATGAGTTGCTGCTCTCTAACCTTGCATTTTTGGGACCAACAACAATGACTTGTGTTGGGGGTTTATTCGCATTAAAGTAGTGGAAATTCTGCTGGCCGCACGGTGACATAGCTTTGACTGTTTTTTGCGATGCAGTAAGGTGGTCCTGGGTTTGATTCCCAGCCTGGTATCTGTCTGCCCGTTTTCCCTGAGAACATGTGGTTTTATTGTGGGTACTCAGGTTTCCCTGACAGTTTCTTAAAACTGTCAGGGAAATGACGGTGATGACGGTGTGTTATGAATCAGTGACCGGTCTACCTCACCATTTGCCCAGTGAGATTTGTTCAAAATTCATTAATTATAATTGTTAACCACAATTCTCTTGGTTCTCCCATTAACAAAGAAGATGAATACCAATAAGATATCCTTTAAATATGGAAAGGGAGATTGAAAGAGAGAACAGTAGAGGGAATTTGGAATGCTGATTCAGGTCCGGTTGATAGACAAGAGGTCACAGAAAGGCCATATCCTGGAGCGAAAAGGGTCCTGGAACAGACTTTCTTCTAAATGTTGCTGGTTTTAAGGGTGTCCCTTAACCTGTCCCACAACCTCACTGGCACCAAGATAAAAATGCTCTCAGACAGTGAAGAGTCATGTGGGAGCATAAACAAGTCAGGAGTCCCTGAAGGGGTGAGAAACTCACTCTGGTCTTGTGACAGCAAAAACTGCCTTGTAAAACAGACTCTGGTCTTACATTTACTGCTTTACTCAGTGTTTGTCATAAAAGCATTTGCCTATTCCTCTCCTTCTCACTTACAAAAACAAGCTGGATTCTAAAATGTTCTTCAATATAGAGAACCACATATTGTAAGTTCAAAATAGAAATCTTTTCCCAGGGAAAAAAATAATTAAATCACTGTGAATTATACTTTGATATACCGTAAGTGTAGTTTCAATAACTATATAAAAAGCAAGTATAAATGTTATGATCTATGCAGAAAAAGTGTACTTAAAAACTCAACATTTGTAGAAGTCACTCAGGTCACCAAGAAAAGCCTGATTTAGCTATCAACATTGCATGTCAAGGCTCTGAACTTCATCAGGGCATTTGTTCTCGGTGTTTGTAGTTCTCACATAGACTTAGGCAATCAAAACACTCATGCAGAGTTTTGATTTCATTTTGTCTATTTGTGAATTAAGGTAAATTCTATCAGTTGTAATTGAATTAAGCAGGATTTTCTGTGATTCAAACCACATGATCTTTATTTATGTCACATCAACTAAAGGCTATGTCAGATGTGACCATAAACACAGTAGCATGCAATGTATGAACACACTCCACGTGAAATATTACCACCTTCCTAAGAGTAATTTTTTGAACCCTCTGAAAAATCACTACCTCTTTCACAAACATCATTATCAATCCGGAAATGAAATATTACCTAGAAATCTAACTTATTAACTAATTCTCATATGGTCTACTTAGGCAGACCAGTTAAATAAAATACATTATCAATACATATTCCAGTTATAATTATAACTGAAATATTTTCACATATGTTGATAATAGTTGACACAGAACAAATTAAAAAGCAACGAAACGAAACCCAACGAAACTGATATGATTGATTACAGACATCCTCATTCAATGTTTACCTTATCATGATAAATCTCAACTCTTATGATTATCAGTTTCCAGCACTAATGACAAGTAATGCAATAAATGGCCATCGCTTTTCTATAAATATAGAAGCCTCTATAGCTGGGCTACATTATAACAGTTTCTAAACATCAACTGATCTAAAGCAGTAGTGAAGTAACCATGAAAACTAAATAAATGCTGATATGGATGTAATTATTTTGCTTCCAAAATCGTTTTCTTCTAAAATGTCTCTGGATCCTAATCCAGATGAGGGCTGTACAGCTATCATGTTGCAACATTTAACATATGCTTTTGCTGAAATCTCTGTGGCAGCAGACACGAATAAAATCCTGGAAAGGAGCAGTGATGATTGCTGGTTGAATGGGGGTTGGAAAACTCCAATTGAGCTTATGGGCAGGAACAAAAGCATCCACTCAAGGTACCAAGGATCAGCATGGGAGCTCTCACTCCCCCCTCTGCAAGCCACAGAAAAAGGGGTCACAGGCTTGATCATGGCTGAAAAGTAATCCCCATGCAGCAAACTCTAAGAAAACATGCATCTACAATACACAACAAACATATCTGGATGCTGCTGAGACACCATATTCAAATTTTTCTGGTGGCCCAAAATATTCGTACCACAAATATAGTTAGTATAGATGTGTTATTCTTCTTAACCTGTCCAATCTAATTAAAGCGTGTGCAGGACCGTATAAAGCTTTGTCAAAGACAAATTGGATTTTATTCCAGACAATTATCAAACTGGATTTGAAGCTAGATTTAATAGAGGAATTAATTTATTCTCAGCTTCTTTTGATGAAAATTAATGATACAAATTTCTTTCCAATTATTCCCTTGCATTAAGACACTCGATTCATTCCAAGGCAACATTAGCCATTCATGTGTGGATTTGCTGCATACAAATATTCAACAATGAACTGCATTTTCATACAAATAGCATACAACTATCTTCTAATTCATCTGCCATCATTCCATTAGCACATAACAAAACACCTGGTTAAACCAGATAAAAGACACAGCCTCTGATAACAAATTTAAGATCACATATGAGAAAAATTACTAATATAACAGTTTGGAAAGAGTACGTTAATGTAGTGTACCAGAGCTCAGGATCAAAGAAACTCTGTATCTGCCCTGTACACACCCACTCAAAGCAAGCTTATCTACTCAGCACACGGGTGAAAGCACACGTTGTCACAGACGGGGGCTAAAAGGGGACAAATGAGGGTTAAGCTGCTTTCAATATTGACTCCATAAATATGGAAGAGGAGTGAATCCAGGATCTATTTACAGGTCAGATGAGTGGCTGACATTAATGACAGTCAGGGCAGTTTTCTTGATGAAAAGCAGAGAGAAAGGTTGACAGAAAATGTTGAAAATGACATGCTGAACAAAAAGGAACAGAGAGGCTACTTCCATTTTGTTTTGCTGCCATCTTAAAAGACCTGCCCATAGCAAATGTAACTAGAGAGCTGATTGTTTGTACTTGAAACTTGAGCTGGCTTTGCAGTGCGGTTAAAAAAAAAAAAGTAAAAGGACTTTAACCTCCAGACCCATCATCTCACATACACTTTGGACATGCCCTCTGAGATTTGCATTAACTCTGGGCTTTTAAAAAGAAGTAATGATTGAGCTGAGCGTTTTGTGGTTTTTTTTGTTTTGTTTTTCACAATCCGTTCTTGCTATTCAGGTTCTTGAATACAGGTAGCAAGCAGAGTTCTAAGACAATTGCAATTATGATCCCACCCCAGAGCTGAGCTGAAAAACAGGTTGTAGACTACAGTAGGTTGTAGGTGGATCTGGAACATGAATAGAGGATAACTGACTTACTTCAAAAATAAAGAGGATAGAGTCCAGCTCTTCCCTTTGAGATTTGTTCCCTGAAAACACACAAAGCAAAAATATAGAGTGGAAATGAAATATATTTGGCAAGAACATGATCGTTAAAAACACAGAGACACCAACGCGCTGAGGCTCAAGTGAAACTGACATGCCTGGTACTTACCTTTTTGTTTTAAGCTGCTTTCCAGTGTAATGAAATTTTCATAGAAGATAAAATAAATCTGTGAGCAGTTGCTTTCAAAGAATGCCTTTAGTTCACTCTTGTCAATGATGTCTGTGGAGACAGAAAAATAAGAAGAGAATTATGAGTGTGTGATGTTGGATCATGTTTTGTAGACTGAAAATTTACATTAGTCTATTAAATAAAACCTTTACAAATAAGAAATTAAAATATAGTCATAGTTTACTAAAAAAAATAAATAAATGAATAAAAAAAAAAACTCTGGTATCAGGAACACCAACTCTCGCTCCATTCCAGATGCACACAATTTCCCAAAAAGTAGAGTGTCAGTGGACACATATGTGCAACGATTAGCTAAAAAAAATTAAAAAATTGGAGTGGGAGGTGTGGGGAAATACCTGTGGTAAAGACTTAGAGCTCCCATCCTGGAGGTCTGCCTCACTCCATTCATATCATTTTGTTATCATTATTTAAGATGGTTTGTTGACACGTGAGGCGTTATAATTATCATTCAAGACATTTGCAACTTCTGGGTCAAACACACATTCTGTCAGAATATCACAGCAAACCCATACCTACAAAGTATTTCCTAAGAAGAAATATTTCTTTTCAGCCTAGCATGTTTTTGTACACACTTAACCATATTATTTCTTTCAACATACTGATGTAATTAAGTAATAAATAAATAAAAAATTTAAAAAAAAAAAAAAAAAAACTTTGACCTGCAGACTAACAGCTTTCACACGCAGAGGACATGGCCTCTTATATTTTCAATTAACAATTCAGATTTTAGAGTGTTTTTGGCAAGTTCCCATTTGGTATATTACATATTCTTCTAATTCTGAACTGATGAATTTGTACCATATTCTGTGTCAAAGCAAAGCCAGAACATGTCTTTTGTATGCCAGAACTGCAAAGTAATTCCATAATCTCCCACACTTTCACTCCCATAAACCCAAAATGTAAAACATCTGTATGTATGAGAACAAAAGGTAATTTACCTTTTTCTGTTATGAATCACAATGTAAATGAATGTATGGTTCTACAAAAAAAAAAAAGGACCTTAAGCCCTCTGAGAATCACCAAGTTGTGTAAACAAAGAGGTCTGACTCGGTTGTCATTTATTTACAGAAGGAATCGTTGGTCAGCACTAATACATGTTGGTAGCGCCGTAGCATCAGTAAAGTTAAGTGAAATATTGCAATGAGCCCTAAACAGATAAACCATTGACATTTGATAATGTTTAATGGCATGGAAGTTCGATAATAAGGGAGATATTGAAGGGAACAGTCAATTCAGTGAGTCAAATGCAGTTAAAAATATCATATCACTATATGACATAGCTTTGCTTCTTTGTTTACATGGTCAACATTTAGAGAAAAGGAGAGACAGATGTTTAACTCTATCCTGAAGGATTTAAAGGCAGCTCCACAAGAGGATTCTGCATAAATTACGGTGTTAATAGTTGAACAAATGAGTTTTCGCTCAGCTCCTTCACCTCATCTCCTTTGCCTTTTAGATCCAATAAGTCTTCTGCAAACATTTGGAAGAGATTATTAACTGCCTGCTTTTACTGGGTCAGTGCAGTTGTGTCAGTCAGGTGACACATCTACATATTTAAGAAGGGTGACACAGTTGATGTGTGTTGCACTGGTTGTGAATATCCAACCACTGAAGAGAAAGTTTTTTTTCATTTAGTGTTTCATTGTCGGTATTGGTTGGAGTCCTGCTAGTAGGTGACCCTCCACCCAATCTCTTGTATTTGCAGCATTTAATAGGTTTTCTTTAAGGATTTCCCTATTTAGCCCCACCTGTTTTTAGTCAAAGTGGTCCCAGATCTCATCTCAACATCATGTTGCCATCACCACTATGTTTCACCGTTTAGAGTTAACTTCTGGCAAATGATTGCACTGAAATTGATTGAGGGGTACGCAAGTAAAGGAGCCAAATACATGTGAATAACACTTTTCAGATTTTTATGCGTGAACATTTTTTGATAATTATCATTTTACTCTATTCAGAATTTTATACATACAATCCCCAAAACATAAAGGTTATGTATAGGGACAGAATGGGTAGACTTGTGCAGGGATTTAATACTTTGCAAGGTAAGTGTTGGAGTGCAATGCTGAACATTGATTTTATCCAAATGCAAGTACATCAAAACAGGTGAGTAGCAAGCTAAAAATCATACTTTTTACATTTCCACCTATATTGCTTAAAAAAAGCTTTCATTTGTCTGACTGTTTCACTTTCTTTTAACAATTTGCACAGCACAAAACACCTTACCATAAAAAACAGATACTGGGAATAAAATCTTACATTTATGATACAAAAAACTCCAGTTTTTGCTTCACGTGCAGAACATAAGATGGGGTGTTTCTGAATAATTAAATGTAGGTCAGGAGGAGTCCTGGAAAAATAACAGCAATTAAGGTTCACCTTCTGTTGCAACGACTCCTGTACCACATGGTAAACTGGAAACCTTCCAGAAGCTGTTCAGCTCCTGGGGAGTGCTGGAATGATGTACAATGCGAGAGAAGCCCAGACCACTTATCTGTGTTCCCAGATTAAAGCAGAAATAATGAGGACGCATGATGGGAAAATTAAGTCACAGACAAAATTGCTTAGATTTCAGCCTTGATGTAAAAGAACAATCTGCAGAGCTTTAAGAGGAAAACTAAAAGGTCTATCACTCAAGTAATGCACATCAAAATGTAACAAAATCAAACACTAACTGCACTGGAGAATAAATCCTGTAAATGGAGTACCTAAAATTGCGAAATTGAGACAGAGTTCAACTGATTTCACAACAAATTCCATCATTTTTATTTCAGTTCCAGTAATCCACTAGCAATTATTTAAACAAAGAAGAGACAGTTTCAATGTGTCAGCATCCTTGTGGCTTAATGTTATCTGATATAGGTGCAGTTAGCCTGCAGGTTATCAGATGCCTACTGGCAGTTAAAACATTTAAAAGAAATTACAATTAACTTGGTGGAGGAAAAACTAGAGTGCTAATAATGGCAAATGTGAAAAATAACATACAGACACATTTAATTTAATGTATGATTTATAACGTTTTCAATTCTTTCCCATAAATTTGATAATGTTAGTCTATGGTCAGTCAGAGTAGTTATTAAAATAGATAAAGGATAAGATATAGCTCTAAATATTAAGGCTACTTGAGCCCTCAAAAATGAATAGCCTGATATGTTTCAGGATAAGTTGAACTTTGCTAAACTTTAGATTTTAAGTAGTCAAACAAATGGGAAAGAATTATATCCAATAGCTTATTAAAACCAGTTTCAAAATTTCTATAAGTAACAAGTATATATAGAATGAGTAAATATTTAGCTCTTAATAATAAAATCTTTTTATGAACTTCGTACAAAAACACAAACCCAGAACTCAAAAGGTTGAGTAAATCAATAAATGTCCACCACTTCCATATATTTCTGTTACAAATCAAACAGCAACATCATCTTGTTTAGTTGTATGCTATTTCATATACCATTAAATGAATTAACTGATTAAAAATTGATTCATTTTGAGTGCAAAGTAGCAGCTGCTGGTTGGAGCAAAGTCTGCAGAGCAGCAAATATTTTATTATAATTACCCAGCTTTTTCTGAACCAACTATGAGTTATTAGCGCTGGAGCAATTTTATCCTCCTATATTGAATGCTTCTTGGGGGTGTTTGGTTGATAAGCAGCAGTGTCTTCTATCAATTCTTTCATTGTGAAATATCAGTAAATATATCGGACATCAAGCCTTCTATCTGCATTATTATTAAGTTTGAAGGTTGTAAAGTGTCAACTAAGCGGACATTTTACGATCAGTATCTAAGAAGCGTAATCTTGGAGACAGAACGACCAACGCTGTGGAAATCGTCAGTCCGTGCCACCTAGAGCTGTAGCAGCTGGAACTGGTAATGGATTTTCACTAAAAATTTAATACCTCTATTACTGCTGCCTATTATGCTGGTAATGAGTTTCACTATGTACAAAGATGGTGGAGATTTCTCAACCTTATTCATGTAGGGTTTGCTTTTTCAGAATGCTTTTTTGGTTGAGTTGCACAAGTAGCCACAGAGATTCATTCACTGCGCAGAACAGACTTCTCAGGTGTCCTCAGCGTAAGGACTGGGCGATACAGAAGCTGTTCCCTGGGCCTGGGAATGCTGAGGATGACACTATATCCTCTGAGCCCAACAAAGTAACCGTTTTCCTCAAATGACACTTCTTCATCTGCTAAAACTCCCTTGTTTAAGACAAGAGGGCTTGTGTAGAAAGTATCTGGGGAAAACACCAGAAAAAAGAGCTTTTGAAAGAGCCGGAGACCTTAACCTAAACACAAAATTAAATACACTAAGTTTGACTTCATTTTCCAAACACACAAAAAGAAGAAAACACAATTCTACCATTTAAAAACTTATAAAAATCAAGGCAAAAATAACAGCCTAAGCAAACTCAGACCATACATTTTGGTATACCAGTATAAGGAACTTGTGATATTCATGGTGGTTACGAACCACAGACCTCCTAAAGTTTCTTCAACACAGTCATTCACTACAAGCCCTAATATATATTTTGTCAGTTTTTATTCTTATCTCCACTGCAAATCACAAGTTAATTGTAGGCATTAATCACTAATTTTGCACTTTTAATTGTGTTACTGTTTTACAATTTTACATGACCTGGGAGGAGCTGAAAGGCTGTTCCATCAAAAAAGAAGCTGCTGACAGAAAGAATATTTTTAGAGCGTTCTTAAAATTAGGAACTGCTCACAAGAAGCTAAACGCCTTCTGATGAAACGCTTTTTGATCCCAATCACAAGAGGTTAGGTTTTGAGAATTTGAGGTGAGATATTATTATACCCAAGAATACAGTACCAAGTATGGTGGTGGTAACATCATGATGAGGGTCTGTTCCATTCCCAGTGATTCTGATGTACAGCACAAAGTAAATGGAATAAAAGGAGAGAACTACTTCAAAATTCATAAACGTTACCTCAGATGAGCAGCTTGATGGTTGATATTTCAACATGACTGTTTTCTTTAATAGGACAATAAGCAAAAATACACATCACAGCCAGTTCTGGAATGGATAAAGCAGCCTTGCATTAACCTAAAAAAGACCCTTGACCTTGGCTGCTTTGAAAAGTCCATGGAGTATTCTTCTGACTTTCTGATAAGGAAAAGAGGACATATGTTCAGTTGGAATTTGGCCAGGACCTTCATGGCTACAAAAATATTGTGGTTAAAGTCCAACTTTCTAAAAAAACATTTGGGGGAAAAAAATGACAATAATTCAAAACACACAAACCTAATCTGCAGGTCTGAAGGCACACCATTTGATTTTAGATTTATTCTTGTTAAGTTTACACTATAAAAAAAGAAAGGTATTTAATTGTGAAAGGGAACCGCTAATATAATATTGATTACTTAGCAATGCAGTAAAAATGACACCTCTGTGAGGTGTTAAAAATGACACCTCTGTGAGGTGTTACTTTCAGCCTTTTTATTAATAACTAAATGTTGACTGAGCCATCTTGAGAACTGCTGATGCTGATAAACTAATGATTTAGTGACCTACAATCTTTGATAAGTGTGCTCAAGCTAAAAACTCCAACAATAAACCGGTTTGAGTCAGATGAGAGGATTTCCCATTGTGATACATTTCCTGTTAACCAGCAGAGAATATCAGCTCTTTTACGCCCACATCAGACGACCAGCTGGAAAATGCCAAAGTTGACATTTATTTTGCAGGGCACAAAACTACTGTATCCTTTTGTAATGTTCTAAGGAAGCAGATGTTATCAATTCACTATGAGTTAAAGATGTTTCAGCTTGTTAGTCTCAACTTCATCACAAAAAAACTCAGATTTTTGAAGCATACGTTTAGTTCATAAGAGCCTCAAATGAGTAAACCAGGGAAAGACTGAATTTAAACTATTTTTGCAGTTCCACATGAATAGGTAGTGTGCCTTTTTTGTTATTTTAAGCTCGGCTAACAAGATGTGTGTGACACTACTGTGTGCACTCTAATTGCTTGCTGAGTAAACAAGTAGGTGAAGGTCATTTAGCCAACTGAAGCCTATGGCAAGTTTAAACATCATCCTACTCTGCCCTCCAACCTTTATTCAAACTTAATGAGCACACAGCACATCAAATACATCTTTACTGTAAAAGTAAGAGTTGGAATCAGATTTGATCCTCTGGGAAAAGTCCAATATACGCCATCTATTACACCACTTGAGGCAAAGTCATTAATATGCCAGGTCATACACAAAACCAGCCCAATCAAGTCTTTGATTAGACAAGCTCATTTGCATCAGCTCTGGGTAACTAACACTGCAGGTGCCCTATGTTCGTGCCAGAAAGAATATAAGGGAGAAAAGAGTGATGTGGTTTTTTGGCAGCATCTTCAGGAAGAAAGAAAAAAAAATAGTACTCTTTAAGGACCCCAGAGAAGAACACCTGAAGGGTACGACTGACAGAGTGAAATAGTGAAGAGAAGCAAACACTTCCCTGGAAGAAATTAAATAACCTCTAGTCAAAGACAAGTTGGAACAGTAATGGTTTTTTTCTCATTGCATATTGCACATGTATTTTGCAGGTATATAAAAAAGAAAGTCCAATCTTTTATGTAGCTCATATGCATATAAAATTATCTAATTTACCCAATTCAGTGGCCAAGAAAGATGTGAAGTAATTACTGAAATTGATCGAGTGTCATATAAGCTTGTCTGATCATAATGAAATATATCTTTAAATATATCTTTAAGGATGATATTTTATATTATGTTGAGCAACAGTGACAGATCTGCTGGTGAACAGATGGATAATTTTACACAAGACTGAATGATGGTGGGTTAAGCTCAAAAGCTACTAAAAAGGAAACTGTATTCTAATTTGTATAAATGGCCTTTTTTTAAACAGGGTGAGATTTTGGCAAATAACAGGAATTTACACAACCTTTAGGACATCTTGCTGTCACTCCATTTCACCTCTGCCATTCCTTTCAATTGTGTTTGAAGAAGGGTTCTCATGACAATAAAATTACAAACTCGATATTGATATTATGAAAAATATCCAATGGCATTTTTTATGCTTTTGGTAAAAGCATTTCCTGCAAAATGCTGTTAGTCAAGAATGTTTCACTTCACTTCACTCATGGTGCATGTAATTTCATTATGATGCAACTGTGCCAAGCTCTGTCTGGGTGTGTCTTGAATTGTGGTCAATGTCTAGCTGTGTAACAGATTGGGATCTAAAGGGCTGCACAGAGCCCAGTGTGAAATTGTCACAGCAGCGCTCTTTACAAATGGACATATCTCAGCAGTTGATCATAGAAGACCTGGCAACTTTCACTCCATCATTTCATGCAACATTATTCAGAGCAATACAGTGTCATAATTATCATAGAATCAGCTACGTCAGACTTTATTTACCAACCTAAAACTGGCTTCATTACATGTTGAGTGCAAAAATGTTAAGTGTTTATTTTTGTATAGCTTTAAATCCTCTAAAGATTAACAGGAATTTGGCCACTTAGACCTGCAACGTAAATATAAACCCATTCCATGATCGAGCCCTGATAGCATCTGCTGCCACAGCAAACCACAGGTCTTGGATGTTTGATTATTCAGAAACAATATAGGCAAACAGTGCAACTAAGAAAACAGGTTTTCCATTGGACACTATAGATATCATACACTTGGAAGCAACAGGAAAAAGGTGTTTTAATATCTGTAGCTGGCTAGTTGAGAGAATGAATAAGCCTTTCATTCAGAACCACATGATTTGTGTCATATTTGAGTTCTGGTGTTTTGCCAAAGCTGGAAAACACATGATGAGGCAACAATACCTCAGAATAAAAAAGAAAAAGAAAGAGTAAAAACAAGGCCAAACAGACATAGGTTTGGGGATAGATACAGCTGAAGTCACTCGTTTACATACTATTATCATAAAAATGCCATTATTTTAATGGTTTTATAAGACATAACTTAATTCTTGCTAGGAAAAATGCTTAGTGTGACAATCTGTACTTGTTTTGAATTGTCTTTAATCCACAAACTGACTGACTTTTCAAAGATAACTTGTCAAGCAGTCACGGACAAACGATAAGCTCTCTGCAAATCTGAGGTTACTAGATTTCAACTTAGTAACCAAAAAGTCGCAGCTCTGATTGCTAGTGCTCTGGTATAAATGCTCTCCAGTCACTAAATAAATACCAGCAGGAGCAGTCCAGTCACATTTAGGGAACTGGTCTTGCACCAGCGACTCTTGATGTGACTTACCCAGCCTCCATGCATTTCCATGTCTAAATTTGCTATTCTAATGACTGAGGGATTGAAGGACAGGACTTCTTTGTGTTGCTAAAGGCTTATCTTAACAATACCACCATTGCTTCCACAGTGAAGCTATTTATGTTTTTCCACTTCTGCTTTTTCACTTCACTTGCTGAATAGTTTCTTAACAGAGCTATTAAATAAAACATAGTCAATCATAAAGTATTTTTTTTGCACCAGCATAAATTGTTCATATCATTAGCAGCATATTGCATCAAAATGTTTGAAAGGGATTAGTATCAAGTCTTTAAGTTCATCCTTCTCATAGGAGTGCCATAGTGATGATTAGGACAAATCTGAAATAACAGTATTGTTTTGTTTGCATCTAGGATCAATTCAACAACTTATCTAAAGCAGTCTTTGTTTAATTAAATGTTTTGTATTCATGTTTCTTGGAGGCTAAAGTAAATATTTTTTTCCGAAAACATTTTTAGATTTCATAGAATACAAACTGATAGATTAATTTTAATCCAGTCACTAAGCATCTTGCAACTAAGTCGATCAGATACTGACCGATTGGAAACTGGTATTTTTTTTTTTTTAACAAGTTTATGCAGCATTCATATCCACCACTACCATATCAAAATGAAAACAACATTCTAAGGTTTTCAAACCTGACAGTCTGGTTGACTTGGTTTTAGCGGGGGCCAAAATTGCAATATTTATCACTTCAGTAGGTGCTGTTCTCTTTCACACCACACTGTCATACAGACTAAACCATTTAAAAAATCTATTTATCCCTTGCCTGTGGTGGCGCTGCAACATGAACCACCAAAGAAAACAACACAAAAATCTTTGAAGAAGATACAGAGAAGAACTTCCCAAAACCACTAGGGATTTCTCCCTCTAAAACTAGACTTGCACATTCAATTTGGTTGTATTTACCCATAATGCCCTGCGGTATAACCCACTTCTTGCTCATGGAGCATTGTCTGATCTGCTTGTATCCATATGCATTTGAACCCCACCAGAATTCACTTCAACCAAACTGAGACTTATATTTGTAGGCAGACCAGAGTTCACCTTTTGGTCCACATCAGCCTGATTGAGCATTCCCATCTCCCCAAACGAAGTGAACTTTCTAGGCAAACGAACCAGAGAAAACAGAGTTAGTGTGAATGCACCCTTAGATGCTGAAAGTTACATCTGAGAATATTCAATTAGTCAATTTCAGTATAAGTGAGGAAGTAAAAAATAAAAGTTGTATGAAGGTTGTGTAAAAGAAGCTATTCATTCAGAAATCTAATAGAGAGTTAGTTAACAGAAGTTATCACTAAGGTGAATGCATCACAGCCAAGTCACTCCACATTATCCTCCTCAAAGCCAAATTAAACTTGTAATGGAACAAGCTCACTTTGGAAATGTCTTTTCATAATCTTTGTCAAAATGAATGGTCTACATTGTGTTAGTGATGCTTATCACACTAAGCGTACAAATCACTGCCGTTTGATTTTAGAATTCGTTATTAATGTCAACATTGTAATTATTTTGTCTTTGAAACTTTAGAGAAAATGTTGAACTGTAGAGCTGTTTAACAGTGACTGCTCTCTCTCGGGTTCAAATATAAAATTAATAACCTATCATAAAAAGTTCATAGCTACAATAAAAAAATGATTTTATTGTCTAACAAACAACAAAATAGAGCTTTTTCAAATACTAACTTAAATAGCTGTTTTTGCTGTAAAATAGAAATTTTTTTGCACAAAAATATGTTCATCAAGGTGTATTACTATGCTATGCTGTATTTTTTTGTTGAGTTTTAATTATAAATACCGCTATCCAATAACTTGAAAAAATGTACTAACTGAAATGAGAGTCAACTATAATCTGTATCAAACTTGAAACGTGCCAGTTCATGATTAGTACATCGATAAAGTGCAACTTTTCTGCTTTTAATCTTCTTGTTACAATATGAGAGACTGAGTATATTCTCCTGCCAGAAAAAAAACCACCCAAAAAAACACTTTACCACTTGTACAACTTAATAACATACATATAGGGAACAAAACTGAAATGATTGCAAAATGTTTTAAAGAACCCTCTAATATTTGCTAAGTGTTATAGTGACATACCATTTAGGTGGTGATGTTACACGTACATTGTGCCAGATAAAAGAAGATAAGAGCTATCGCTGCGTGTAAGCCTAAATTAAGTGTTTAACAAAAAGGGGGGAATTACAAGCTGAGTGATGAAGCGTTTACCTCAACCTCAGAGAGAGGACCTTCTCAAGAGCCCTTCTAGTTTTGTAGTCATAGCTTCTCGTGGTGCTTCAGCTTTGATTTCCTCCTATAACAACAGCACTTTCAATTGACCCCAAAAACACTCAAAGCCCACAATAAAGGAAGGTAAGGTATCAGACACTTCATTTACTTTCTGTAATTAAAATGCAGATCAGAGTCATCCATCTATAGTAGAAGTTAAAATGAGGGTGCAAACTTAAACTACAATACACCGGTTATCACTAGCAACACTTGGTACACATGCATTGTAGTTCCCAAGCAGTTCAGCATCAGATGCGACCTGAGCTTGTTTTCGCCAGCAAAGAAAGCCACTTCTGGTTTTAGTCAAACCAGAGGTGAAAAATATTTATATATATTTTCCCTCTCAAGTATTTACTGAAATGATTTCCCACCACTTCTTAAACCCTCCTTTAAAGTTCTCTTTTTGCAATAAACTGGACCCTGCCAGGCTTCATGGAATAAGGAGCAGGTTTGGACCAAAGAGGAGAACAACCACCACAGAAAAGGAACTGGAAAGAATATGCAGGAAAAGCACCCCCGTGTGCCACCAGTGAGTGGAGCAGTGAGCGATCAGGTGGTTGGTTGGCCTGCTGTAATTAACAACCTCAGCCAAAAGCAGCCAGGCATGACCGACGAATTAACATGCAGCAGCTTTCACACACTATCCCACAGATCCGTTCAGTGAGCAAAAACAGTCTGAAAATAGCCTGGCCCATGAATACTACAGTCTGATTCAACAAGCTTGATTAAGAAATAACTGGGAACTGTTACAAAGCTTTCAAACACAAACATTCACAGCTTAACAGAAGCTTTAAAAGTAACTTTAGCAGTAATTAATGGTATTTTACAACAGTGGCAGCTTCTGCTTTATTCGTATCGTCTATAAAAGACATGCTTGTACAATTTTCCAAGTCAGTCACACAGCAGGTTAAAGAGGTTAGGATGAATCATCTCTACTCACAGGTCGGCATATACTGAAGTTTTAAAGTTACAGTTTCCAACCTCTAATATTTTAAAGTTTTAAGTCCTCATATTGAGATGTCTGAGAAAGTGATGGAGTAACCAGAACTATCTGCCTACTGTATAAAATCTGCAAGTAAAGGTCTATTGTCTTCTTAAATTTGCTGCTGCACACTGGTGGTTTGCTAAAGCCACAACAATTTCCACTTCATTAAGAGAGGGACACATTTTAAAAACACGTCTAGTCAATAAAAACAGTGTGGAAAAAGTTAAAACCCAAAACACAATCATATAAAATAAAGCCCAAAATTGTCCATGCTACTGGCAGATTTAGATTCGAAATAATCTTTCCCTTTTACCAAGACGTTTCTGTCTGGACATCATAAACATTTTTTGAAGCTGTCCAGTCAGACACCAGACTTAAATACGAATAGCATTCGGTGGAGAAAATTAAGGACGTTCACAGACACAAAACTCATCAAAATACCAGTGGAAACATGAAAAATGTTGGTCTGCAATTATAGGAATGGTTAGACTACTGTAACACAAAGATGTTTCCATTGATTTTTGATAAGGCCACAAAAAATTTACATGCCATTTTCAAAGTAAAATATAAATAAACATGTAACTAATATTTTTTTTTTATCAACACTGCTTTGAAACTGTTTTAGGAATGGCAAAGCTTGCATCTAACAATAAAAAAAATTGCTTAAGTATAAATGCTCTTTTTTCAAAAATCAGTATAATGAACAAAATTATCTTAAAAAGATAAAACTCCAAGAAATGAAAGGACAGCTGTTTTTTTCTGTCCTTCACCCTTCCTTTCCAAGTCCCTGTCCTCTCCTCTGTAACACCCCATCTCTAATCACCATTTCCTGGCCACACAGGATCCAACATGAACAGGAGGAAATTCTTCCTTAGCTGAAAGCATAGTAAAATCAGCAAGTTTGGGACACATCAGCATATACTATCAGCTGGAAATGCACACCAGCTTTATCTTTAGCCGCACATAGAAGGAAAGAAAAACACTCGGGGACAAGCAGTGATCTGTGCAGACCTTCACGTTGTTGACATTGACTGTGTTTATGCTCCTGTAGCTGACAAGTCCCATTCAGTTAACTTTTCAAAGTTTAGTCCAGGTTTCTAAAGCAACATAAAGCAGAAAATGGCTGTCGCTGTTGTTCCACTGCACAAAAAAATCAATGAAACATATGATGTGTCCCCATGTAAAGGTCACAATTAACCATGTATACGTCAACAAATGTTCCAATCACAAACATCTCAACCGCATATTTATCCTCTAGCAATTACTCTTTTTCACCAGGTAGTGTCATTTTTTTTTTTACAGAGTGTATAAATTGTATTTTAAGTAGAAGTTGAAACTGTTGAAACAAAATCAAGAATAAAAAGCTTTAAGTTAGAACTTTTAATATCAGTGGATCAAATAACATATAAAACATTCATTACTACACAATGAAAGTTCAACATGTTCTTCAATTAAACACTTTGCAGTAATTATGTAATTAATACCACAATTACGCTCGTCCAACAAGTCTGTTTAATATTTAGAATTCCTATTTACAGTCACATGATAAATAAAATAGTTATGCAGCAGTACATTCTGCTGTGATACAATGATAAGGTTATTTATGAATGTTATGTAAGATAGTGTATTTTTTTTTTTTGTATGGCCTTATTTTTTGTACAATGTTCGCATACTGACTTATGCTGTAGGACAGAGAATTTTTCCTGTTTTGTTAACAAGTGTGTTTGTTGGCAGAAGAATAAGACCATGATTTTGTTCCCCAAAAATAAGCTGCAAAGTTGGCATTGACACTATAAGCCCAGTATAAGTAAGACTACAGGTTATTAACAAGTCATTAACAACCTGTTGGTGATAATATGTAACAAACTTTCATTTGCTTCATCTACATATAAAAATGCAAAAACAACATTATTGAAAAACATTATACCAATTTACAGAGTGATCCAAAAACAAGAATATGCCCAGTAAGAGAGTATTCTTATTGGGCATAATTATTTTTTGGTGTCTGAGTTCACATGAAAACAAGTAGACCGGTTGGAGATTATCAAAAGGAAACAGTAACTCAAATACCCAAACAAGATGCCTTAAAGCATCTCTCAACACACAGCAGGATGAACCTTTAAAAGTTGAAGTAGAAGCAACAAAAGACCACACCGAGTGTCTCTCCTGTCAGCTAACCACAGGAAACTAGGGCTAATTCATGCATGCTTCCCAAAATTAGACAATACAAGATAGGAAAAACATTGCCAGCTGTAGTTGGTCTCGATTTCAACAGCATTTAGATGGTAGGGGCAGAATTTGGTGTAAACAACACAAATCAGTGTTTCAAGCTGATATTAGCGGTGAAGAAGATCAAACCATCTCTCACATTGATCATAATGGGCAAGGATTATATTCCTGACTGCAACTTTTTAGCATTCTAGCCATATGGCCACACAGAGATTTCAAGTGGATCAGCAAAAGCAAATGAGGTGGATTAGCAGTGATTGTCAACAACTGATGGTGCCATCCAGGGTATGTTTTGTCATCTCTGCAGCCTGGATCTTGTGTCGCTAGCATGTCATGGCAGTCATGGGTCATGCAGCATCAGTCTTCAGTCAGAGACCACTTTAGATTTGGTGCAAGATTGACTGCTATTGGAGATCTTCCCTACCTACAGGATCATCACCCACATCGACTTTGACAATACTTCATGTTATGTCAACATTTAATCTTCTTTTGGGAAAAAATATGTAGTTTTGAATTTGAACAGAATTTTATACATTAAGATTTACTGTATCCAACAATGCAGCAGGGTGTAAACTGTTTTTTTTTTGTTTGTTTGTTTGTTTGTTTTTTTAAACAAAACAATACTTTGAACAACTGTGGCAACAACAGATAAAACCTTGTCTTTTTAAATGATTATATTGTAGGACAAGGAGAGCACAATAGCATAAAACCTGCACTTCCTTGTTAATAAACAGAAAGAATCAATACGCGTGTACGTCACGCATTATTTTCAAATAATGATATATAGAGTATAGGGAATTCAAACCCCATAGATCTACTTTCTTACATTCTATGTTTATTTTTAAGTGTCTGATTGTATATTCATTCATTTGTTTTGTTGTTTTGGGTTTTTTTAAGTAACAATGACTCAGGAATACATAATAAAGACTGGCGGTGAGAACATATTGATGCTCGGCAACATCAGCTAGCAATATTGGCTGGCTAGTTAGCAGCCAGGGAGCTAACTCATATTAGCTAGCTTCCATCCGCATCACATAGAGACTTGTTGTTGCTGTTGTTGTTTTTAAGAAACCCTTCTAAAATATACACATGCAAACATTAGTAAGAGTGCATCTCAACGGCTCAGTGTGTGTTTTTTATTTCCACACCGACAATGCGCGTCTCGGTCGTCAGGTTGCTGTAATTAGTAGCCGCTCAGATAGGCAGACAGCTAACCTGATACCGTGTTTTGACGTTAGCTCCCGCAGCTAAGCCTCGACGATGCAGCATCCAGGAACCACCGCCAGTGACTTTTCACTCACCTATCAGCGCCCGCAGGTGCTTCAGTCGGGTCAAAACATCCTTCTTTGGGTCCAGAACTTTCTGTGTAGATTTCTTGACGTCCCCATGCCCCCTTCGAGTGAACATTCCGCTGTAAAATGCAACCGTGGAAGCAGAAATCACCTGTCTTTCACCATACACCAAGGCTCCAGTGTGACTGTCACTTTCCGCACCACCACTCTATGCTTGTTCGGTAAACATTCACCCGACGGCCGCTAGTGAGCCCTGTCCTGCGTGTGCGTGTGTGTTTGTGCGTTTTATTTGGTGGGTGTGTAAATACGGAAGCACAGTCGACAGAAGGGACCGGTTAGATCGTCCGAACATATCATTTTTAGTTTCTTATGCAGTTCCACCTTGCACTTCCAGTGTATTCAAAATATAATAAGCTGCTGGATTATGATACCGCTCGGTTCAAAAACCTTCAGAACGCGAAAGATAAATGCGTGTTCCAAAATGAATTAAGAATAAATAAAAATCGGTAAATATTTAAAAGTATGCAAAGACAGTAAGTTCCACGGGTAGCTTATTTAATAAAGGTCTCGCGTTTGTCATAGCTCACAAGCGCCCTCTGGTGTATGCTTTCGCATTTGATCTTCACAGAGATCAACAACGTCCTGTTACAAATTTTTAGAGTTTTGAAATATAAAGAACACGAGACCAAGGTAAGTAGATTTCGGGCATTTATCATTAAAGGAACTTATATACCATACAATTCAACAAAAAAGCTAGCTAAATTGCTAATAAAAAAAACATATCTGTTTGTGATGCCCTAATGCCATGCAATGCAAAACTCACAGTGAATGTTTAACATCACAACAAAACAATACTTTGAACAAGTGTGGCAACAGATAAAACCAATGATTAGAGTGGGATTTTGGGAGATTTTCTCCCCAAATCCTGCAGATTCTCTGATTTGAGGATTCTGCAAATTCTCTCATTTACAGAATTTTATTTTATTTTTTTAATTCACCCAAATTCAGGCCTTTTAAGTGTGAACATTGTGATAATTGCAAATGAATGAGATTTAGAATGAGATAGATAAGTTCAAAACTTAATTTTATGTTAATTTTTAGTTATTCAGAAGTGACTTTGCTACTGTACTTTGAATCATTGTCCTCCTTCTGTACCAAAGTGTGATCGGACTAAAGATCCTTTTCTGAAACTGGACATTTTTCTCTAAGATTTTTTTTCTAGCAAGCAAATTTTATGATTCCACCTGCCATGGCAAGTCTCCCAGACCTCAAGAGACCAAAGCAGCCCCAAACCCTCCCACTGCTACCACCAGGTTTTATTGCAAATATGATTGTCTGTTCCTTAAATCCTGTGTTAGTTTTTAGGTCAGCTGTAACATGACACACTTTCCACTTTTATCTTATCACTTCACTGACTACTTTCTCAAAAGTCTTGGGGATAATCAAAAGAATTTTAGATGTGCAATTGCTGCATGTTTTCTCCATTTCTCACTTTGGTTGCAAGTAATCCTGTGTTGTTCAGACTGTTATGAAAAGATCAGATACAGGTTGCATTAGGTCAAAAGAAATAATCAGAATTGGGTCACTTCTGGCTGCAATATAATCATTTTGAAACCTTTTCTGGACTAATGGCCTAAAATCTTACTAGTAATTAAAGGTGTTCCTTTTGTGTCTTATATGTTTTCAAGCTGTATTGTTTTAGTCTGTTTTTATTTTATGTTATCTTCTAGTAACTGTTCAATACTTTGTTTGAAAGTGTCCACGAATGAAGTTATTATTATTATTATTATTATTATTATTATTATTATTATTATTATTATTATTATTATTATTATTATTATTAATAATAATAACTGCTCTACTGTTGGTTTTTTTTTATTTTTTTATCTTCTGTATTGTTTTTTTTGTTTTTTTTTTGTGTGTAGGCTTTGTCTTCTCAAATCCCCAGACTGATGGCCGTTCACACAGTCAAGTTCTGTTGGTGTTTCCTCCTGTTAAATAGGAGTTTTTCCTATCCACTGTCGCTACATGCATGCTCATTCTGGCCTGTAAATGTCCTGTACTTGTATGGTGCTCCGAAGCGCTTCACACTACATTCAGTCATTCACGCACACATTCACACACTCATGATGGAATCATCCCACCTATGGTAAAATACTTTCATCCTAGCATTATAGCAATGAATCCTGAAGTTCATTGCTATAGTACAATGAACTGCAAACTTTTGCATGCATTGCAAGTGATTTGCATCATTGAGTGAACCCATTATTACAACATGTAATAAATAAATGGAGTTTACTCATTGAATGAGATGTGATTATATTTTATTTTAATTCAATTCACTATGAAATCACTCTTTGTGGCACCAAAGCTACAACTGTTTTAGTCATGTAATACATAAGGTTTGGATGAGAAACATATTCTATGAGTCACCTATTTAAATGACCAAAAGCATAATTAGCTCCACACTACAGACAGGAAACTATGGACAAAAATGTTTTTAATCTGAGACAAGTCTTAAGTTTGGTAATATTATTGGAAAATATTCAGCAGCAATTCTGAATTGAAATGTAGTTGCAATCATTTCACTTGTCAGTATCAATTTGCAGAATATTACTTTTGAAGCGAAGGGGAAAAATGTATTTCTTGTTCTTGGTACAAATGACTTGAATTATTTCATGACAAGAATAATCTCTCTGGGTTGTTTCTAACTATTCATACAGAACATTTCTTACTGGGTTGCTCTGCTTCTGAATATAACCTAATGCAATGAAGCTTCATTTGAAATATATTTAGGACTATGTAGTGACACAGGTGTCGGCAGCACTGCCCTGCAACCAAAGACTTTGGTTTGAGTCTGATAAAAGCCTTTATACATAAAGTTCTGCTGATTGTTCTTTGTACACATTCTGTCCAGGTTTCCCTGCCTGGAGAGACCACACATGTTGGTCTCTCTAAACCTTGGGAATGACTGTGTGCATGCATTGTTGTTTCAAAATAGCTTGTCAGAAAATTTGAATATTTCATAAAACTTTTAAAGAATAGAAATAAAAAAAAAATAAAAATGAGTCGATTAGCTCATGCAGATGGAATAGCCCCTCAAATTATCACTGACTGTAATTTAAAATTCAATGTATCTGGTTTAATAATGGCTAATCACAAGCAATGCAACAGTTACAGTCTTGTCCTTGATAAATCTCTGTGTTGAAGCTGCTAAAAGTTTTGAAGCTCTGATTTCAGGCACAGTCCTTTTGCCTCCACTCAGCTTTCCAGTAACATGCTTGGATACAGCAATTTGCAAAGCTGGTGTTCTTGACAATAATCTTGTACACTTGTCAGCAGAAGATCAGGCCAGTAGTTTCCCCATCACTTTAGGCCACAGGATGTTCATAACATAGCCTTTTTGTGTTAAAATTTCAAGCTTTTTTACTGATGTTATTTAAGACTCACATTTTATCTGAAAATAAATTAAGATCACCTTCAATGAAACATTAACATATTTCACTCTGTGTGTAATGAATTTGTGTAATATAGGGGTTTCACTTTTTGGGATGAATTACTCAATAGTAGGCATTTCTTGATTGCTTTTTGATTTAGTACCACAACATACTCTTTAGCTCATAAACTTTGAGCATCTATGTTTGTTTCAAATTGACCAAATTTACCAGAAGATGGCGCCTAAGCCATTAGTATGCATGCAAAGAAACAAGTCATTTTTTTATTTATTTTGAAGCATTTTGTTCAGAGTCTGTGGCTTGCACATCAAGTATTATGTGCCAGTGAAAGTGGTTCAGAATGATTTAAGAGGGCACACTGTCAGCGAAGGCGCACAAAATCTCAAAAGAAAACCAAGATTCCTGTGTTTTATAGGTAGCTTCATTAAAGTTTCTATCCTCAATAAGCAGGGAAGAACGTGCATTCCATTAACCGCCCCCAGATTTTGAGAACAGACAATATTGTACGAGCATTTATCTCCTTTTTTCAAGATCTCCACCATGGATGCGTTGGATGATAGGAGAGAGAACCAAGGGAAGTGGGAACTGAGGCCGTCGAGGAGGAGAGAGAAGCAAAATCAGCCTTTGCCCTGCAGTTTGGTATGACACTCATTATCTGAAGTGGGCCATTCTGAGGAAGAAGGAGGTTGCCTGTCACAACAGATGTTGATTACACAAAACAGGGGTGTTTGGAAGGATGTGTGAATAAAACACAAGCTCTCTCTATCTCAATCTCTTTCTCTCTCTCTCTCTCTCTCTTGCACACACACACTTAGGCTGGGTTATTGTTGATGCTTTGTCATCACTCTTAATTGATTGTAATCACCGTTCCTTCTTGGCAAACCTACCCTGTTCTTGAAATGCAAGTTACTGCTCATTATCCAAGATGGCATTGACCGAGAGTAATCCATCACTAATAACAGTGGGCCTGGTTGTTTACTTCCCTCTCTAATTCTGCACCTGGAAATAGTTCGTTGTGGCCGAATTTTAAATTAATTTATTGTAATTTTATGGCTGTATGCTGTCTAGTTGTGTGTTCAGTGAGGGGTAATTACAGGTCTTTTTTTTTTAAGGTGAAACCATTTCTTTAAAAAAATAGTAGTGTGTTTAGTTTCTTTGCTAAGTGCCAGGACGCAGCAGTGAACGAAGGTTTTGATAATGGCCAAATGGTGGCACTGCAGGCTCACAAATGAAGGCCACCTCTCACCCTGACCAGACCGGACTGATTTCAAGCCAAGGTTTGAAAAGCACTTGTCTGTTCTAAATTGTTCTTATAAAGAGCTTGGAAATACTTGACTTTTCTCCTTATGTGGTTATGGATTTCCTTTTTGGACAATTAAGTGCCATTAAAAGCTAATGTCTCCTGTTAAACTACACTAACTTGACGAGGATGTACATTGAACAAGCTACCAGAAGTGGGGTTTTCTTTTTTTGGCACAAGTTTTGACGCTTAAATGGAGAAAATTAGGAAGAAAATTAAAAGCAAAACTAATATAAATGGGAAATTTCCTGTTCGGCCACCTACAGCTGCTTTAGCCATGGAACAATGATGCAATCAGAAAACCAGTGTATAAAATTGAAGCTAACTTAATATGAGGCTCCTTTTAAAGATTTATAAATTATAGGACCAAATGAATTGACTAAGTAAAAAAAAGATTAATAATGTATTTTCCAAATATATTTTCACATTTTTTTTAGAATTAAGTTACAATGTCCAATTAATTTAAGTTTTTCCTCCCACCAGGGGTCATCACAGAGCAACCAGGTTTATCTCACAATTAACATGTTCAAAGCACAATCTGGCTAATTATAATGACCATTTCTTTTATTTTGAAATCATTTTCTGGAGTAATTATCAGTTTCACCTTTTTAACTGTACGGAAACTGACATGATATTAATCATCCTCAGAGGTGTATTTTATTTTTTAAAGCACACTGTCATTTTTGGAGCACATCTACATAAGTATTACAAGACTGGCACAAGAAGTAATTCAAACAAACATGAGGCATATTATACATACGTGTGGTGGTTCTGGAAGCACTGACTCCAGCCACAGTTTATGCCTTGAGAAAATTCCCCCAAAAAATCCAGCAATTATCCTTATTCTACCACACTTTTTTCTTCTTCCAGTTTTAACAAAATGTGGATATAAATTTGGATCTCCCCAAAATGGTGAATGGGATTTGGTTCCCTGTTGCTTGAGCACTTTTTTTTTCTTTTTAACAAATTAGTTTTTCTTCCACTCAATTTTCCAGTCACATATTTGGGTACGGCACACATTTATAAGCAACTTGTTTTGGCAGAGGGTGTGAATGATTGTCTGTTCAATAACTCACAATACTCATGTCAGTATATAGGATAGCTTTACTTAAGGTATCTTTATCATTGGTTTTATGTAATAGTCATATTTTCTAGGAAACTGAATTGTGGGTACTCATCATCTGCAAGTCTTAACCATCACAAGAAAGAAATTTAAAGCTCAATTTGATAAGTCATAATAACATGTATTTTGAGTTTTTTTTCATGAGAATTGATGAGCTTTTGGGATTGATCATAAGGAAGTGGATGGAAATGTAAGCATCCTGGTAGGTGTAGTGTTTGAATGCATGCTGGAGTTTTTGTAGCACATCTCCATAAAAGGTTAATGAGGGGGCACTCTGAAGTAATTAAAACAAGAGCATTATAAGGCAGCAGTTTCACATAAGGTACTCGTAGCAACATACCCCACACTTAATTAAAGCTCATTGCTGACAGCATTTGGTATCTTCTCAGGTAATCTGCTGTGAAATTAATAAGGAGGGAGAATTAAATGAATAATGTTGGCAAAGATATTTTTTCCCCTCTGCCTGCAGTATGCATGACAGGGGTCCTCTATCAGGAATGCATGATCCTTATTGCGATGTAAAAATACTTCTTCAGATTCCCTCCGTAATCTGATTCCAATTTAACTTGTGATGTGACACCGTAGCGACGAGCCAGGGGGAGGTTTAATTGAAATGCCAGTGCTTTTAATTGGATTCTGTTAAGATGTGAAATTACCTCCTGAATTGCAGTCTTGTACCTTTAAATGCCGATACTGACTGGTTTCCAGCGGTGATCAGTTAAGAAGCTGTAATAATGCTTTTCTTGGCTGAGACAAAAACACATTCTTGAATTTAAAGACAAAATGTTCAATTTGATGAGGCCTTAGATTTCAAAGACATGGAGTTTATCTATCAAAATGAATACTCATTTCCAATAGGGTAGTGCTTGAGAGACAATTAAAAACTGAACCTGAGGCAAAACCTTAAGTCATGATAGTCTTGATCACAATACAGCGAGGTTGAACAAAATTTTTCATAAGAAAAAAAAAACTTTTAGCTTGCCTTAAAATGCAGGATGCAATATTAAGATAATTTTTTTCTTCATATGCAAATACCTTCCACATTTGACCTTCATCCTGAGAGGTCACTGCCTGGTCTGTGTGGATTTTGGTCATTGGGTGTTCTCATTAAAAACAATTAATGAACAAACTTAAGAAAAATGTTTTTTTGTGATCTATGTTTTACTTTTGAGGAGTAGACAACCTGTCCTATGGTACAGTTTATGGTCACAGAATAAAGGTTTCTGACTAAGACTGTGGAAAAAAGGAGGCCAATTTTTTTTCTTTCTATTTCTCAGTTATTTTATTTTTTTATTTTTAACATGAAAACAAAAACTCTCAATTATCCATTCTGACCTTAACACTCTTTTGATTTAAAATAAAGAAATCTAAAATGAAACTCAAATAACCTCCAAGAATAACAAAGTATTGAAATTATTTTTGTATTCTGGTGATGACATCCAATAGGAAATTATTTTCTACAGTGCATTTCTTCATTGTTCCTTATTCTCACCACTACAACAAACAGTGGTAGATTCAGAATTAGACGTCTGATAAAGTATGTCATATTTATTTGTGCTAAGGTTAAGATCTCAAGATTTACCACAGGACATAAATGACCAAAGTTCATTGCAAATTTGCCAACTTTTAATATGTGGGACCTTTAAGATGGCAAGAAAAAACAGAGCTCTCTCCAGTCTTAGGTCAACAAGATATTCTCATCAGGAACTAATAATAAAAAAATTTAAAATGTATTTTTTTTTTGTTGTTTAGATTTTTATTTTAAAACACACACAATAGCCTTAATACATCTTTTTTTATTTCTTCATAGTCAAAAACAAATAAGAAAATATGAAATCCCTAAATTGTTCTGGTCTTCCCTTCGTGACATCACAACACTGGTTCATGTATGGCAAGAACCAGCTCTTTTAACAACTGGCTTACTGGAAATTGAAAAAGTTAGAATTAGAGTTTGAAAGCTATGTTCAAAATTATTACATGTGTTTATTTGATATATTTTTCAAAAATTTTATCCTCACATAGGAGGCAACATTTAATGTATGCACCTCACTTGTGCTGATCAAGGATGAGATAAATGGATGGGAAAAAAGAGAAAAACATAAATTTTTAAAAAACCTGGATATGCTGAGTTTTTATATGGTCAGGTATTTCAAACATACTGCCGATAACTCTTATGTCAATAACATGCTCTCGTGCAATATGAGAGTAGTAATTGAAGATTTCTCTTTTCGCGTTATTTTATGTTTTCTTATTATTTAGCGTTGCCTTTCTAGGGTTATTAAAAATGTACTCTTTATCTGTGATTTTTTTTTTATCTTAAAAAGAAAAACCAAAACAAATTTAATCTCCGACTAATCCATTTTGGCTACAAAATAGAAAAATGACTCACAACACAATATGTTTTGTATTTTAAAATAAATCTCGGGGAAAAAACCCCACTTATTTTTTTTGTTTTTCATTAGTGACTTCTAATGACAAAATCCAATCACCAAAGCACCCAGCATGTACACCCACAAATGTCCATCAGCAGATATCCATTTACGAGCATGAACCCAGTTATCACAGCCTGACTGAAGGTGCTCGCCTGAGATCGCCACACATTCAGGTAGCGTGTGGGCAGCAAACAGCAGAGCTTCCTTCACCTCCTTGAGGGTTGTGCTCTTCCAACCTCCCACACCGGGGGATTTGAGAATTTTTCTTCCCATTCTTCAAGTCGTGTCACTCTGCTGTGGCTTGTGTTGCGCCACCTTCTCCACCTACATCTCCGACCCCGTCTGAAAAGCTTGGAGTTCATCCCTTTCACTGATTAGTTTGCTGGCAAACTGAACGCCCGCTTCTGCGGCACCGAGTCACCCAAGCTGGCTGTACCTGTGTGTGGTTGGATCAGCGGGTGGCTGGCACGTTGTCCTGTGTGATAGTGAAACCATTATTTATTCACAGCAGTTATCCGCGTGCTCAAAAGTCAAGTTTCTCAAGGGATTTTTTTTGTTAATAATTAAAAAAACCCCCAAAAGATTATAACTTGTTCTATATGATGTGGGGTTTTCAAAATGCTCTGTGGGTTCCTAGATATTCTCTGTGAGTGAGTAGCCTGAAAATGTGAGGTCATTAGTAAGTTCTCCTTTCTGTTTTAGTGCACTGTGCACGTATGTGTGTGGTTTGTGTGATTTCACATGTATTTGTTTGTTTACTGTGTCACCGTCAGCCCAAGCCACAGGAGTGTGAAATAACAAGCACAAGAGGGATTCCATGCCTTTGCAGAGCTGAAAAGATATATTTTGGTCAGACAACTCAGTCCATTTCCATCCTCAACAAACTTTGTTTAGTCCCAGCGAGGTACATTGCCACCTATTTCCTAAAAACTTGCCAACAATTAAACTGCATCATTACAAATATGGGTTCCCATGGGTGTAGTGTCCTTTGCTTATGCTGCAAACAGCCCCCTGAACAGTCTTTATCGCTGTTATTAATGGCACAAGGTGCAATGGAAGAAAAAGACAAACAGCCCAGTTTGTTTTATCTTGCATAGGCGCTGACAGAAAATCAATGCTCAGTTTCCCATGAGCACCTAATTAGTAGGACACTTGTGCACCGTTGAAAAGCTTGGAACCATCTCTTTGTCCGATCGGGGGAAATGCAAGAGAGACACCTTCTGAGCTGATAAAGTGTCAGAGAGGTGAGGAGTAAACACATAAGTGACACTTAGGTCTAGCATATCTCACATCCACTACATGCTTTTGGCAGACTTGATTTGAACTTTATCATCCATGTGATGGAAGTATTTCAAATGGAGGACATCAGCGAGATCTCTCATCTTACAATCTCTCTCTGGCTTTTTTAATGCATATTCCGGTAGTAAAAGAGAATTAGAATACAATTGAACACATATTTTATTTCACTAATTTGATCTAAAAAGTAAAACTTATGTAGATTTATAAGTACAGCTGCTGTGACAGATTTTTTATTAGCTGCCTTTAACTCTTTTGCTGTCTCGTTGTGCTCTTGACAAACTCAAAAAATTCTTTTGAGTTTGATCTGATCTCCCGTCAAATGCTCTTGAACACTAACTTATTCTTTTGTGCTTTTTTTGTACTGCAGATTTTCCTTCCACTGAACTTTACATTGCAATGCTTTGATATATTGTAATTCATGAGCAGCCAGCTTCTGACCTTAAAGGGGTGTGTAAGCCACAAAAAGGTGTCAATGACTGTGTCTGGTAGTTCTGGGTTCATGAGTGATTTAATCCAAGAAATGCAGTTGCAGGCCATGTCCTCAGTGTTGTGGCTGCTGAAGCACTAACTCCAACCTCATCCAGGTGTTGAGAATCAAACTTTTTGCATGGGCTATGCTTTGCAATCTTCTCACAGCAGTGAATACATGCTGCCTATGTGCCTGTATGCCTAATTTAATCACAGTTTTTCCTTCCTCTCAACTTTTGACTGATGTCCTCAAATACTGCATTTTTAAACAGCCAGGTTTTTTTCATGATCCCTATTACAGATGGTGTAAGTGACAGCCTGCTGGATCACTGTCCAGTTAGCAGTCTTTACAATGACTATAAAACAATGTCATTTTCATTGACTTTATCAAACATGTTAACTTTCTTTGTTAATGTGTTATGGTTTTAGATTAGCTGTTAGCCATACTAATCAAAATAAGCATAAACAGCCAAAACATGTCACTGTGTGTGTAATTAATCCATATTACTAATTTAAATTAATAATTCGATAAAATAAATTAACTTGTCACTGGTATTGTAATTTGTTGCGATGGACTTCTGTGTCTAATAATTGATTGTAATGTTGGGATTTGCAAATTCTATCTCAGGGCCATGTTTCATTGAGTTTCTTTTAACACTAGGCCAGGAAACAAGTGGCTAAGGTAGATTTTTTTTTTTTTTACTTGAGTGCTATGCAGAAGGCAGTTTTCTGAACAGCTCTGACTCAATTGGTCTCTCACTGAAATTTCTAAACATTCAATAAAAAAGGAAAGAGCAGGGGGAGAAAAAAAATCTTAAATGTCCAATCTTATTCTCTAACCCGTTAGAGTGACACTTGCGAATTTCCACTATGGACAAGGTGGCAGTACAAACGCAGATAGATGAAGGGGAATAAAAGGGCCTTCTCATGACAAACTTTCTGGAAATGTCAGCCTTTCATGCTGTTGAGAAGACCTATTTCATATCTATTACAGCAGGCATTCTGTGTCCGATATTTCAGATTTCAGTCCTCCCCGCTCAGCAAATCCTCTGCCAATCTTCCACCCTTAAGAATCTCTGCCAGCTCCGACGCATTACCCCCCCTCCCATACCGCCCCCTCCCCTCTTTTGATGTGACAGAACAAACCGCGACCTATTAGGATTAAGGCTTTGAAAAGATCTTTGAAGCCGCTCAAGGTTCCTTTAAACTGGGGAATGACAATATGAGCTGTGTGGCAGCAGATGCTGAATGGAGTGATTGCTAGTCCTCAGCGAGGTCTGCTGTCACATCACACACACATACACACGCACACACACACACACACACACACGCTCGCAGACAGACACACACATGCACATGCAAACACCTCGTTGTGCATACTCTTTGCTCAGATGGCTCCAGTTGTCTTTTACAGGACAAATGCACAATTTTTTCTAATTTTTGCTGCCATTTTGTTTGTCTGTCAGGGCCATGTCTGGCTTAGGTTCCACTGCTACGTTTGAACTGCTGCCCAGGATGAAAACAAACCTAATCATTCCTTACATTTTTTTTTTACCTTTCTTTTATTATCTGTTTCCCTTTTAGGATGCAGCCATCAGCAAGCAAAACTAAAATGTGAAGGACGGGGATTTGATTGGGAGAAATTCAGGCTCCTGGATGTAGAAATGAATGCAGCAAGTCATAACCCACTTGTGTATTCTTAAAAGAATATGAAGGCATGCTTTTGGAGATGTTTATTTAGCTGAAAATTAAGGGAGTTCAAGGTTTTTCTGTATTTATTGGAAAAGGCTCTCAAAAGCACAGAGGAATTTCATTTCATCTGTTTTTTTTTTCTTTTTGAAGATGCCTCACCACCAACAGCTCATCTGATGATGTTGGAATGATGGAATGCTGCAATGACACAAAGGAGAGCAAATTAAGCAAAAGTGACACTTTGAATGCTGCCTGTACTCTTCACTTCAGTCACACAGACACGGGAGAGTGGAAAAACCATTGCTATGCATCTCCCACAGTCGAGAGAAAGAATTTAGCTTTCTTTTTATCTAATCATTCCTCTGAATATCCCTTATCAGACCTGCTCGCCCCCCCTGAGCTAGCCGAGGACTGACAGGATGTGAAATATTCAAACCGGTTGATTCCTGGAGAGATTCATCGAGAGAAATTTCACAGCCGATCTTATTTAGATATTCACTATGTTTTTTTTTTTTCTTTTTCAGGAGGTTAAATGTGGCCCCGGTGTGAGATGTCACAGAGAGACAGTTGCCACAGATAACAGTGGTCTGTGGTTAAAATGAAGCCATGGGACACAGAGAGCAAAGTCTTCTCAGTAAACAGAAAGAGAGGCAAGTTCTCATGGAGCTGCCACCATAGAGCACATATTGATCTGCCAATGCATCTTATCTTTGTGAGTCCAGATTAAAATGCTCAACATTGACTCTTCCCCTCTCTTTCTCTCTCTCTCTCTCTCTCTTCCTCTCACTCTGCAGCTGAAGGCCTTTCTGTGTCCCTGAGTGGAGGAGCTGTAATCTCCCCATGAAGCAGTGGAAGTATTAGAAAGAGTTTAGATGCTGGCAGTTGTTTTCTCTGTTCGGAGTGTGCAGTTGACATTTTTTTCTTTTTCTTTTTTTTTTTTTACTCCTCCCTTTTCTATCACGCTTTGCATTGAGGCTGCCGTAACTGTATGTATTCCTCTTCTGGGAATGACTGGGAATTGGAACCTCCTGGGTCTTCTTTCATGTCGTGGCCAAAAAAGGCATAAAAGAGTTAAAGCTTTTTCCAAAAAAGGGGGGAAGCCTGGGTAGACAGACGGATGAGTCCCAGGCTCCAGGGCTTTGACTTTGGCCAAACAAACTTTTGTATTCAAATTTTTCTTTTTTATAGAGCACCATGGATTAAGGAGGATGCAGACCAAAGCCCCCTACCCATCCGGGGTCTCATCAAATGGTGCATTGAGAAAAGGAGCCGCACCTGTTTGCAGAGCCTGGAGGACCACGACCAGGATGATATTGAGCAGGGCTATGTGGGTATCAGAGTCAAAACAAAGCTGACAGCCAGGCCTTATTCATTTTTGATGTTCATTGATGAGGAAACTGGTGGGCCTCAACAGGGCATTGTTTCCCCTAAGTGGTGCCCATTGATAAGCCAGAAAGCCACACTTGTTTTTAGTCTCTGACTGGTGGAGTTCAATTTGAAAGACTTAATGGTGCATTTAACCAGTCCTAAACACTGCGCTTTTTGTGTCCTCCCCGCAGCATTTGATTGACGCTGCTTTCCCGCTTCCCTTCCCGCTTCCTACATGATGCTTAAACAGTACTAATCATTGCTCAAATCTCCAAAATCTTCTGGTGTTTATATACTGTCAGTTCATTTTAATTTAGTTTACTTCATTTTAATTTATTTACCTTGCACCACTTCACAGAAAATGGCAAATATAGATCAATTTGCAATTAACTGGTCAAACTCCTTTCCAGTTAAACAGAAACTCACCAATTCTTAACGATGCAACCCAGTCATGTTGACAGATTAGATTCAATAACGCACAATGACTCAGATGACATTTTGCCAAAAGTGATCTATCTTAGGAAGTTTTGCCAAATTGCAAGTCGAATCTTTGACTTCTTCAAAGCAAGCAAGTGTTGACTGCAATTGAGAAATCTGTTCCTTTGAACTTCATCACCAGCCAGGCAGAATTTACAAAAGTGTAGACTTTTTGCTCTTACATGCAAATGACAATATGTCTATTAATATCCGTCTGAATTGACACCGATTAAATAACTTAAGAATACATATTTTTCAAAGTCATCCACAGAAAGAGAGAATATTTCCATGATGTTTGTCCTTTCAAAAAGTTCCAGAAGTGTCTTCGTTCTTTCATAGAAGATCTAAAATGTTGCATTAGCTTTTCTAGGCATGTTATGTAACAATTTTACAGTCACTAACATTTAACAAGCACAAAAATAATGTTGGGGAATCTGCTAGGAGCCTTTTCTTATGAGGAGTTAGTTTTTGTCCTCTTAAGTCTGATTCTCCCGGCACTCAGAAACAAAGACCCTCGTCCTAAAGAGGCAGTCCAATATGGCTGCCCCCCATGTTAATCAGAGAAAAGGTTTCAGATATTAACCATAAATTAGTTTGATACAATAAATACAACAAGAGGCACTTGTAATGATGTGCAATCTATATTTGTGAACATGCTCACAGACGGGAAAGTGGGTTATGAGAGAGGGGAGAAAGCTCGCCGCAAAGGTTAATGGGCTGGAACTCAAACCCATGACAGTCGAGGACTGAGGCGTCTTTACATGGGTCATGCGCTCTACCCACTGCACCACTGTCATGTTCCTAATAAGTTGGCCTTAAAGCAGTCTAAAGGAGTACTCTATCAAATATCCATTCAGTAAAACCAATAAATAACAAAAGATAACATTTGGCAGGGCCCTATGCTACTGCCCTGTAAGCTCTTGCTAAAGTTCAACCCACGACTACAGCAAAGCAAGATCCAGAAATGAGTCTGCTTTCTAGAACCATTCACTGTCTCTCCACTCATTGTTTAAAAAAAAACAAAACAAAACAAAAAAACCTGGATAGCCTTCACAAAGTGCATTTTTCATGCTATTGTTCAGCTAATCATATCCTCTCCAACAATTTCAGGATGTGACAAGATAAGATAGGGGAATATTAATGCCATATCGCCTTATCTCAAATTATGAAAATGCGCAGATGAAAGGAGGCCATCAAGGGAGGAAATAGGAATCAATTTGTAGCTTTTCCATTTTGTATATCATCTTGAAAAGAAAACAGTAATTTTTCACGTTATCTACTTCGGATCCTATTAGAATCGGGTTAATTTAGTGGCAGTGATTTCAAAACGTTATCATGTCAGCCTATCAGCTAAAGTCTTTGAGTGCTCTCTGTTTGTAAGGTGTGACTATTCAGATTTCATATCACTTCTGATACAGGATCTGACTAATGCATGATCCTGGATACCACCTGCAGAATAGTGAATGCATGAAGACTGCATAAATCAAATTCAGTTTCTGTAAGGTCACTGTTCACCTTTAAATAAAAGTGAAAGCAAGTTACCATTTAGATCTTACCTTGTACTTACTCACCTAATTCTCTTTCTTTCTTTCTTTGCAGTCTACAATGTTGCAAAAGCATTTATGCCCCTTGAGGGTTTCTAAATGTTCTCACCTTGCAGCCACAAACTTCAATAAATCTAGCTAGAATTCTGCGAATAACCAAAACAAATTTTTGTAGAACAAGATTATAGATTATACTCATAAAACTCAGAAAAGTCTGACATGCATTTGTGTCAAATCAACCTTTTTGAGACTGGGCGCTACTTCACGGGTGCAGAGTAACACGAAAGGCTACTTGTTTGTTACAGCGTTCATAACAGTAATACATATAAGTATATATGTACATGCTGCCTGATCATATTAATATTAGGGACTACTGACAATAGTTATCAGTAATGATTTACCATGGGAGATACGGTTAATTGCTATTATGCAATTAGATGTTCTTAGGTCAGTTTTAAATTTGATTACCTTTTGGAGCTTTTCTGTGTGATTCTAAATTGCCCACAAGTGACTGAGAGTATGGATTATTGCAGTAGCACTGCAGCTGTATGCATGGAGTACCTTGAAATTCTCCTTTAAATATAAAAAGAAAAGAATAGTTGTTGTTTTATTTTCTAACCTTTTTAGCATTAGCAAAATTGTGGAGAAAAAAAGATCTGTCCACCAGTTCTCAACTTTTTTTCTCCAGTTCTATCAGGGAACCAACCAAATAGCTTGGAAGTTAATGTTCACAGCTGCTCTCCAACAAAATGAGCTTGAGATACGGTGCCAAAAAATATATATATAAATAGGGGAAATAATGTCGATGTACAGATGTGCATGAACACATAACCACAAAATATGAAAATGTTCAAGGGACATAAAACATGCTGCAAATCACAACACATAAACGGTCACCTTGTTGTAATTATAGAAAACCAAAGGACATTGCTACTTTAATAGTTTAAAGTTTCAAACATCACTTCTCTTATGAAGTAGCAGCATACTCATAATTTACCATTACAGATTCTTAATTCATGAATATGAATGTGTCTTCCTCAGAAAGCTGGCTGGTATTGTGAAAAATTCAAGTACTCTTGCCTTGTTTCAGTGCAGAGGTGTATCAAGGAGGCACAGCCACATCTCACCTTAAATAAGGGCCTCCACTAACACCTTCAAAGTGCTGCAAGAAGAAGCTCTCACCCAGTTCCTTTCCCTCTCTCCCCTCCTGATTGTTTGCAAGCTTGATTGGCCCGGATTCCTAAATGATAGGCTCATATAGAGTCCTGGGCTTTGTTTGCACGGCCACGTATTGGTTGGCTGCCTCCTTAAGCGCGCGGAGATATGCAAGAGCAATCAAATATTTCTATGACTTGTATAAATGATGGCGGTTGGCGGGGGAGGAAAGTTAGAATTTTTCACTCCTCATTTGCGGTTCAATTGCCAAAGTGTGTATTGCCTGTTTTTTTCCACAAAGAAAATAGATGGCTTTGTCACTCAGTATGCATAAACTGTTGGTCTGTTTGTTGCACGCTGTCAACAGAAATGATAGCAATTCTATTTGTCTTATGAGAAAGACATTGTTACAAAGTCTGAATAGCGGTTTTCATGAAAGGAGGATTGTTTGTCTATTCTGAAGTTATTTTCCTAACACATTACATGACACATCCATATGAACTCTTTCAATTGCTTTAACCTCACGTCACAATCTGATATGTTAAGAAAAAAATAATAAAAAAAAAGAAAAAAAAGGACAGCAACGTGACAGTCTCTGCAAGCTGGCACGCTTCATGTTGTCTGAGTGTGAGTGTGCAGGTTTCAGATGCATCAAGGAAAAAAGTTGATATGCGTGCCGGTAATTATCAGCAACTCATCCTTCACCAATAGTACACCTGAGAGATTACAAATTGTCTATTTATCTGAAATGACACACTGCCAGGACCAAATCTAACTTGCAGTCTTGTATCATTCAGCACTTGAGCCAAACATATATTTGTATCGAGGCGTTTGGGGAATAGCATCCTCTGTTTGGCACGGAGGAGGTGTGTCCCCTTCTATCTTGACGAGAAAGCAGTTGCTTGCGTTTGTGTATGGCAGTGGGTGGATAGGTGAGTTATCTCTCTTTTGTTCACTCCCCTCTCTAACTGGTAGTATTTGACTTCCCCAAGCCAGGAGTGGGTAATTCCGGAGCCCTGTGTGAGGCTGTTAGATCACTGAGGCCCGAGACAGCACCATTCTTTGCAGACCCTTGACAGCAAATATGTGGTAATGATATTGTCTCCTGCTGGGTAATAACACACAATTCAGTCTGCCACATACTGCATTCACTGGGGAAAAATGGAGGGGAGAGGAGAAAAAAAAAGAATTACACTTAAGTACTGGAGGAAAATGACAGGAGAAATGTCTTCATCCTGAAGTGCTGTATTGGAAAAAAAAATCTCTTCTGCAGGACACTGTGGCGGCTGTCACTGCTTTACAAGCAGTGCAGTGCAGACAGCTCCTAACATACAGTGGTTTGCTAAGTATCCACATCGTTCTGTCAACAGACTTTTCCAACCTGAGTGGTGGATCGCTGCAGATCCAGATGGGCCTCCAGGCTGCTTCTCTCATTTATGCTGTTCTTTCAGTTTGGGTGGACAGTGAAGTCTGGAAAAAAGAAAACTCACTGAAAAAATAGGTAAGCCAACAAATTTACTAAAAAAATGGTAAATCTGATTGTGTAAAAAAAAAAAAGAAAAGCAATTGTTTGTTAAACTTCATTAATATGCACTACTTTGTTTTTGGTTTACATAAAAGTTTGTTTTGTAATGCACAAAATGTGAAGATTATAAATGTTCTAAATATGACAAGTTCCCTGCTACACATTTTTAAGCAGTTTTTTCTTTTGTCAATTATGCTTTGATATGTGGTAAATGACTCTGGCAGGGAAACAAAGCTTTGGCTTTAAATGAACAAAGTGCTAACACGCCGCATAGTTTGTGGAGCATGCTTCAACCATGGAGACCTTTCATTGTCACCCAGACCACACTGGCAGGTTCAACCTTGACCTATGCATTGCTCCACTTGGTTCTCGGCTTGTAACTGTCAACACTATCCATCACTGGCCAAATGGGGGCAAAGGATGGCGGGGGCCTGGTCCCCCTGCTGTACTGTGAAATTGTGGCATCTGATCTTTAATGTGCGTGAAGTTTACAAGGCCTCGGCACAATGCATCAAGCTTCAGGGGGGCTGCCGGGAGCTAGTCTATTAGCCACCTGCTGTGTCCCTGGCTGCCTGGACTTACTCCCAGGGATAAGTCTAAATAATAGCGGAATGTCTTCATGCCTCCAAGACATCAGACTCAGCTCTACTTTTTAACCAGATTGTCATTCAGAAACAAGAGGTGACATCTATTTAACATATCTGCCAGTGCTAACTGCACAAGGTTATAAAAAAGTAACAAAAGCATTTCTTGGCCTTTTTTTCCCCACAAGAATAAAAAATAAAACATCTGTCTCTGCTCACCTTGTCAAAACGATCTTACCTAGTATACATTGTCCTTGACTTCAACACAGACCTCGCTTCACTGCAGAGGTAGAAAGAGAGTGACAGAGAGCGAATCCTCCTCCTTATTCATGCCGTCGACTACCCGACAGGCACCGTGCAATTGGCTAAAATATAAAAAGCTAGCCTTGATACTGCGCAACTGGGTGAAAACAGGGAAGCACATTGAAACGGAAGAATTCATCTTTTCTATCAGCCCCTTCGCTCGTGAGCTGAACGGAGAGGCTGATGGATTCAGTCTCAGCTGCTCAGATTTGCATAACACAGACAGATGAACTTGAGTGATTGAATTGGGCAAGGTGGAGTGAAAAAAAAATGAAAAGAAAATGAATTTCAGAGTGAATTAGGAGATGACGGATGTGGCAATGGCCACACTATTTATTTTTCCGCGCTAAAATAATTACAAAATTAACCTTACCTGTCTGTTTAACATTCCTCTAAATGCTCTTTATCACATGTCGAACTTCATTGACTTGACTTTTTTGTTTTAAAACAAAACCACTGAGTTTTTTGTTAGCAATTGCCTGGACTGCACTAATGGGTTCAGTAGCAGTTCTTGAATTAATACCAATCTGGGCAAGTCCCAGATCGGTATTAATTGGGTAAAAGCCTCTTTCTGTCCACTCCCTTAAGGTGCGAGAAATGATCTGAGGTCCTGGGGTGGAATAAAATGCAGTGCAGTAACCAAACCTATTTTTCCACAGCAAGTAATTCAGTCAAGGTGGGTAGAAACTCCCCATTAAATGGACATGCATAAAGCAATAGAAAACTTGCTCATGGCACACTTGCCAATAAATTATATATAATTTTTTTTTATCCTTTCAAATGGCATCCAGGGGAATTAGACGTATGGCTCATATCAAAAGTCACAGGCATATGTAGTTGTGCTAAAAATTATCTACCTCTGTCACAGTTTTGTAATTTGATTGTTTTTAGTCGTGATTACTAGTTTTTGTTTGTTTTCTCTCGTGATGTTTCATACTTTAGTCATTCTTTTGTCTTGAGACAGTTGCTTTTTACTTGTGTTCTTTTCTTCATAAAATTTTTAGATTCTTAATTTCATATTTGAAAGAATAAGAAGTGTGAATGTCATGTGAAGTGCCAAGACACAATTAAGGCCAAGACAATCTAAAGTGGAATATTCTTGATTTTGGATTGAAGTCGTCCCGACATCCTTCTGAGAGGAAGACAAAATACACTGTGGGAATTGGGACAAAAATTGACAGATTCTGTTCTCTCCACTATTTGACTCTTACTATTGACCAACTTCATATACTTGTACATAAGCAATGCGTTTAAATGATCTCTGGAGCACTGTCTTTGGGACAGAAAGTCATGACTGAATTTGAAAGAATCTTCATTAATGCCAAATTGAAAGCAATTCTTTTTTTTGAGATCTTGCGCCACCCTATGAAAGAATGACACCCTGAGTGGTGAGCCACATTGGCCATATCAAAAACCACCACTATGTATGTTTTGTTGTGATGTAATATTAATGTTGGTGAAGCTTCGATGTGACTGGCAGTGACCATTTTGGAGTAACAACCCTGCAGGAGGGAAAAAAACAATTTCATGGTTCACTTTGTGGTTAATGTGCTGCTGTAAACTTTAGAGGGGCTGGTCTTTTTGTTTAAGTTTCACTCAATAAAGCGATGGACTATTATGAGCTCAAGTCAATTAATTGTTGGGCGAAAAGGTGGCTGAAGGGCATTCACTAAGAGTATGAAGATGAAAGTAGGAGTGTGTGTGCCTAAGGAGCTATGTGTGTGTCTGTGTATAGGGGAAAGTTTCAGAAGGGGTGGTAGCGGAGCCACTTTAAGGTGTGTACATTTTGTGTGTATATGTTTGCCCACTGTGTTCACACAGCCAGGTAAGCCTCTCTAATTGCTGCTAGGTGCATTAGCACTCAGCCGCCTCTCTCTTTCTCCCCACGTCTTTGTTTTTCCTCTCAGCGCCAGTCTGCAGGCCAGAAGACAATCAGACCAGAAGGGTCATTTTCTGCAAGAGCTCACCTCCCTCCTCCAAGCCCTGCTGCTGACAGGCTCATGCTCGGCAGGAGCCCTAAATTAACACTTGACGTCTGCGAGGCTCAGCCCTGATGAGGCCGCAGAGAGAGACAAAATGTCAGAAAACAAACACTCCATCATTTTTGCTTCATTTCCTCCACCGCCAGAGAAACACACTCACCTGGAGTGCTGGAGAGGGCTGCAGTGACATCCACCCACCTACCCCTCCACCTCCCATCTGTTGCTGTGGATCAGCCCTGTTGCTTACAGACCAAGGCACAAGGCTGAAGCCAGACATTAGTGGGGAGATTCTGAATAATACCTGGTAATTGAGTAAGTGCTAGCTGGATTCAACTTGTAAAACGGAATTATGTTGTGACAAAAAATCTTTATCTTAATGCAAAACAACATGGACAATCTAATGCAAAACAAAACAAAACAACAGTTCTCATATATTACCACATTCCAGTGGCAACATAATGCCTCACAGTAAATTCAGCTTTTGTGGCAATTCTGAATAACAGAAACATTTTTTGTCATCTTATTTAGTTATTTATTAGGTTTTTATGCTAAAACTACACTACATTTTCACTCTTTCTAAATGTGTGCGAGAAGATGCTAAATATATACTATATATTTTTTCTTGCAAAACCATCACTCCTCACTGAGAAAATCAGAAAAAGCATTCAATTTAAGTCCACTATTTCAATAAAAAAAAGACCCAAATTAAGAAACGTTTTTGATTTTTAAAGATTATTTTTAGGCAGTTGTGGCCTTTATTGAATAGTGAACAAACTTAGAATAGCCTGAGACCTCAAATTGTACTCCAGATAAGTGGATAGAAGACTACAACCCCTAAGTGCATAGAGGTCTACTAAGTTTGCAAACCAGCACTCCAATATTTTTTTACAGTGTTGTTGGTTTTGAAATGATCAAACAAGACCTAAAACACTTATTTAGTTGAAGTATCACTGCAATTTATTACATGTTTAGTTGGCTATAGTTCTACAGAATTTTCAACTGGTCATCTGTCTTTCTGTTTTCCTGGGGAATTTATATGACATGACATATGGCTCTTACTTTTGACTGCTCATCATTTTGGAAAAGGCTGGAAACATGCTATTCAAGTGAGAAAGGTGAGTGTTGATTCTCACAAATCAAGAAATCATCGTAAGTGCTTTTGTCGCGACAATAATTAGAACAATTCAAACAGCTGGAACTGAAACGAAGAGGGCTGCCCACCACACACAGCGAGGATAATGATAAAGAAGGAGCTAGAGAAACATTGCAGTTTTTCAATGCTACTGCAATAAAAATATTTCTTAACACATCGTTATCAGATATGCCAACAAATGTGAGGGGTGCTATAGCTTCTTTATAATTGTGTATTTGTATTTATCAATTCTGTCGTTTGAATATGAACCATTTGTTTTCCTATGCACATCACCAAACGCACTCATAATTATTTCTTCCTTGCAGGGGATGTGAACAACTCTAGGATTCCACACCGTAGAGTAGTATGATACTATTTGAAGCCCACTTCAAACACAGTGCCCCTAGTGAGTTCCGATAGCGCCAGTGCCCATTTTATTATTTGCTTTATCTCTTTGTTGCGGGAGGGTTTATTTGTTTGCCTGAGAGGTATTGTAGGTTTGGTGATCTGAGCAAATTGCAGCAGAAAGTACTTCAGATAGGAATGACTGTAATTAGCGTGCTCTTAAATATGGAACGCTCTCCTAATGTTTTTGTTTACGTGGGGCAGCTGATCTGTGGCTTGCTGCGGGGGCGTCCCACACGCGGGTTAAAATCACTTGTCATGCCAGAGATCATCATTATGAGCTTACAATTGGTCAGTGTTGAGGAACAATCAATGCAGTGCCAGGTAGACACTCAACTACTAGTCTGATGCTGTGAGGTTCTCTGAGTAATTTGTATTTGTAGTTGTGTTTTCCAGAGTGGGTAATTTGAAAATACAAGTGCGTTCATGTGTGTATATTGGCTATGTTTTGATTTACAAATACTACATATTTATCAGATCTTTATGTATCTACTTCACTGTTCAAAAGATTAAAATCCTCCTTATATATAAAAGAAATATTTTTACTTTTTATATATGAGGAGGATTTTAATTTTATGTTTGTAAATATATATTTTATATATGGTGTTAGAATGGTTGCACAGTCAAAATTCAAACATAAATCCATTTGAGAAAGTGTGAGCTGGTTTTTCAAAGAAGCAATGGGGAAAAAATCTGCTCTCTAAATGTGCTCAGATAGTCAAGGATGTGTAACATACTTGGACCCGCAACAACAGGGCAAAGTGGTCTGACAAACTTTTTACTCAGCAGGGATGATTACATATGCACACCACATTTTTCAGGTTTCGTTTTTTGAAATGCCTTTATCTATTTCTTCTCACTTTACAAAAAATTGATTCTTTATATCAGTTTGTCACATTGTTTACATTTTTTGGTTTCCACAGTCCACTCAGGTCAGGCCTAGGGACTGGACTAGAAATAATCTAAACCAAAAATAACACCAGCAGCAACCCCAAAACAAAGCAAAACAAAAAAACAACAAACAAAAAATCCCCCCAAAAACAAATAAATGTCTAAATAAAAACTTTAAAAGATTTCCAGAAAGCCTAGAAAACTAGTCATCAAGCTGGTGTTTTCCTTTGAAAGACTGGAAGACAGGTCTGACTCCTTTGAAGCAAAGATAAAAGTACTGATTTAACTTTATCTTAGTAATGTACACTTAAGCAAATGCAACATAAAATCATTACGAGCCAATTACGAAGTTCCTGGGGTGCCCAGCCATTCAGTCAGTGATTACATTTCGCTGAAGGATGATATCCAGGTAAATTAATATTTCAATTTAATTTCGCCCTGGTTGTCGCTGCATCTCCATTTCATATCATGGGACAATTGAGATCTTATCAAGGATTAAAGTGGAGGATATTACTTCTAATTTAAATTATGCACATGTACAACTGCATGAAGCAAGTAAGCGTAATGACATTGTAGGAAAAAATAGAAGGAAGAAGAGTGAAACAATTAAGAACGCACAAAGCCGAACGGGTTGTGAGATGCAATTCATCAACTTGGCAGGAGAATTCAGGGCGGAAATGCTGCTTTAAAGAGTTCTTGAGTAAGTTGAAGAGAGGCTAGAAAAAAGGGGGGGGACACACGAAAGGAGCAAAAAGGAGACAGGATGTTTGGAAACATTAAAAAAAGGGGTCAGTGAATGTAGTCCAGTTACTGTGTGACAAATGCTTAAAAATGGAAATCTTTTCAGACTTCCTCCTTCGACCCCCCTCCCACCTTCCAAACCACTGCAAACACTAAGCTCCAGGATCTGAAGTGGCAACACTTGAGATGGTGAAAGTGACAACATCTTAACATAAGCTGAGGAGCTGAAGTGAAAGTCAGCGCAAACCCCCAAGCAACCTCTCTTTCCACCCACATAACCCACTCTCTCCCTGTCATACCTCCCCACTCCCTCATTCCAAAGTTTTGGCTACTCAGTGCCACGCTGTTATGACTGAAAGTCTAATAAGTTTTACATGGGGGGAAAGTCGGAGTTGGGTATCAAGAATGGGAGAGAAAAATTATGAAAAAAAAGAGAAAGTGAAACATTGATAGAAAAGGAGGGAAACTTGTTATTTCACTTTCACTTTGGTCCCTCCTTCCACTTTCAGTCACAGGTGCTTCCAAACAGAACTGGAAGCATGTAATCCGCCCAAATCCATCGTCTTCCGAGGAGTGTAAAACCGGAATGTTCTGTGGGGGTCACTGGATTAGACAGAAGGCATGGTGGTAGCTTGGCTTGAGAGGCAGAATTAGAGGAGTGGAGAAAAAAGAGAGCGGAGACCAAACTGGTTTTGTATTAAAATGAGCTTACCAGGTGGTCTCTCTCCCAAAAGTGGACATAGTGTGTCAAGTAATCTGAAAAGCCCCCGGGTGTTTGCTGCTCATTGGCCAGAGGCCTGGTGAAAAGAGAGAGCGGAGGGGAATAAGAGAAAGCGAGAGAAAGGAGGGAGGAGGTGGGGGACTGGCTTGGGGAGGTGGCACTGATGTAGCCATTGAGGCCTCAGTGAAATGTCTGTCAGGCTTGGTTTGCCACAATCACAGCAGTGATTAGGGATCTTTTGATGACAGGTTTAGTTTTCTATCCATTGGAAAGAAAGTGAGAAAGGACAAGAAAGGGGGTGGGGATGTAGAGCAGGGTTGGGTTGCATTGGGAGACTTTGGGGGTGGGCGTTTACGCACTGTTGCAGGAAAATGGGAGGGGTGGAGATAGAGATGGAGGTGTTGGGTGAGGATGCGGGAGGTTGTATTAATGTCTTGCACCAGGGAGCTTCTATGTAATTTCCCAGCAGGTCGTGGGGTCAGGTTTGTATTTAGTTAGTGGTAATGATCTCGTTAGAGATCTGAATGGACCACCGTCTAAGCCCATTGAGGATAGCGAGTGTGCCTCCCCATCCCCCACCTCTGCCTGCCTTGTGTGGGCTTACACAGCCTGTGAACTGTGATTAATGGACTTCCAGGGCTTAATAACTTGCAAAACAGTATTAAACAAGGGAGGCCCCAGGACAATCGGAGAGGCTACCCAGGCGGACTAGGAGGTGGCTGTAAACAGTGCCTGGCAACAATTGCAATGCATGGAATTAACTGAGATGGGCCACTCACAATGCTACAGCTGGCTAGTGGCAGGGAGCCAGGCCCTGGGAGAAAGCTCCACTGGTGCTTCCAGGTGGCCCCGACCAGGCCGAGTCTTTTCAGTTTTGTAAGTGTTAAAAAATAGAAGGGGAGAAAGGCTACGTTTGTGATGGGGAGACAGTGAGAGGAAGCCATTGAGCAGGGACAAGAAAGAGATTAAAGAGCGCAGAGAGTGATAAGCAGATAATGGAGGGTGGGGGTGGGGTGTGTGTGTGCATTCAATAGAACAAGTAATCCTTGACATACAAGCGCAAATATGAAGCCCTTTTTTGTTTCTTGTGTCTAATTCGAAGCGGTGTGTGCGTAAAGTTGCAAAGCAAGAATTGTGATCCACATAAACAGAACAGAGAAACAGATAAAACACACTCATCAGACCAAAACACACACAAACATTTCAATACACACACCTCACCACAGTCCTAGACTCTTTTTTTTCCCCACCCTTGTGCCCTCTTGTCTGGAGACAAATGATCCCAGCATGGAGTCATGAGTACCGATGTGTTCAGACCACCCTCCACTCCGCCACAGACATTGTCCTGATCTCCCGAGCTTTAGTGTGCATTTAATGCCGGCATAATGTATCTCTGATTTGTACGTATAAGAAAAGGGCAGCACTTGTGCTGAGGAAAAAGCACCTTTTGATGGACACAAGAGGAATTACATTGTAATTAAAATGGCTGATAAAAATCAAAGCTCAATAAAAGTACCTCTTGAAATCACCATTCAATGAAGTAAAATTATTTATGTGCAATTAAAAAGTTTTACATTTTTGTTTTTAAATCATCTTCAGCAAATAAAAGGACAATTTTCTTTATCAGTGGGATTTAACTACAGAAAACAGATCCTGGACACAGACAGGTAAATTGCACAGTGTGAGCTCAATTATAGGTAATTATGAAACAATTTGGAAAGCATTTGATTAAAATATAAACAGGTATTTTCTTTTTCATTTACATTGTACACCAATATTTTAGTTTTTAAATCAATTTTACAACTGAAAATCTTGTATTTCAGGAAAAATATAAGATGATGTAAAGAATAATATCAAACAAAATAATATGATTTCATGTTACGTAAGTAATAAAACCATGTTTTTACTAGGCTATTTTTTCTAATTATTTTGTCCATAGTTTACCTCTTGTTGATAAAATTCGACAATCTGGTTCAATTGCATATCAGGTTTGATAATAACATCATTATTTTTCTCAATGTGAGACTTTGTCAATAAAATGCCTTTTTGTTTGTTGGCTTTGTCCAGTTATCCTTTGGTTAACCCAAAATCTGAAATGCATTTTTTTATGTTTTGGAATTATTATATTTATATATTGATTATTTATGCTGCTGGTGTTTCCTCCCCAGGACTGCATATCCACAACTCCACATTTCATATAATTTTATATTCTACTGATTAATGCATTATTTTAATGACTTAGTTTGACCTTGTTTGGAGTGATTGTATTTAGCATGGAGTGATGCACATTACATTTGACTGTATTAAAAGAAATGTGTGAATAAAATCTGTTGATTAATTGATGTATTAAATTTCATCTTATAACCAAGATCTATGTATTGATCCTAATATTTGACACTCTCCTCTATTTGTTTGGCTTTCCTCAGCAGAGACTCATCTCCAAGCAAATGACATCAGGGTCAGGCTTTTCCAACAGATCAGAGATGAGCTGGACAACAGCTCACTTTGCCATTCACTCTAATATAGAAGGCCAATATGTCTCCAAAGTATTTGCACAAATGCTTTACTTAATGAGGGGCTGAGAGGTTGTTCAGTACCAGAGTCTGATGCTCCTTCCAGGTTTGTGTGTGTGCATAAGATTACCATGAAAATGGAGAAACAAAAACATTTATAAGAAATTTTACAGCAAATGTGCAAAGTGCAGACAGACTAATTATTGACTGCAGTTGTCTTCATTCAGGTTTATTTAAGTAAACATGCAAAGATATATTTAATATGCGTGTGTGGGAATACATGCTGTTGCATTATCTTTCTATCTCATCCTCTCTGTTCTACAGCTGCTGCCCCCATCACCTCATCTGCACCCACCCTCTCTTGCAAAGGGTGTAGGTGCAGCGGGTGCACTGGGGGGGCCTCTGCCCTGATGAAGCAGAGAAGGGAGCCACTGCTATACTAAGCTCCCCTCACATCATGAATAATGCAACAGAGAAATACATTTATCTTTTAATAGCCCTGGCCCCCTGGCTGAGACAGTTCAGTCTGGCCCGAGCCAACGCGGCTCTCTCACCTCTTCACCACAATACACCACCCCACCCGTGATTGTCTCTGCTTCTTTTGAAGTTGGGCGCGTCTTAGTGTCCTAGAGATGGGTAATCAGGCTTGATTCTGGAAGAGTCATGTAAAGGGGGGGTCATCACCAAGTTCAGCAAAGGAGGGTGGGAGAAAAACTGTAATTTTATCATTCATCTTCACTATTAGAAGTCAACTTCACTGACAGGAGAAAAGTCAATGAAGAGCAAAACATTGCTAAAAGTTTGGTTTAAAAAACATTGAATTCTAAAAGTTGAAGTGAAAAAGAAATTGTGTGTATTCCTTTTAAAAGTGGTTATTGATTTCATTTCGAAGCCTTGACTGACAAAAATATTAATAATTGCATTACTGACACAATGTTGTTGTGACATTTTTGTCCAACAAAGGATTAAATATTTCTGTTGAAATACCACCACAAAATCTGATCATGAATAGGCTTCTGTGCAGAAAAAAAAAAAGATTCGCAAAATATTTTCAAGAATTAATAAAAGTCAAAAACGGATCAATAGATATAATGCATTTATCAAACACACTTTGCGTAGACCTTTATTTAGCACTCAGACAGTGAAGCGAAGACACCATCCACCTTCATTGACACTCTTTTCAGTAAGACACAATATGATTTCAAATCAGCCTGGCCCTAATGCTCTATGTACTGCTGCACAGTAATGTAGGAATAACACGGTCTCCCAGTGTTTAACAAGGATCAGGGGGATTTCTGCTCTGGCTTCTCGTCTTCATTGCTACCACATCTGAATGCAGGGCTCTTGGGGGTGGGGGCTCTGTGGAAGCAAGTGTAGGCGGATACCTTAACCCTTCCTCGGTCCGTGCAGATTTAAGGCTCAAACAGCCTTCGCAGTGAAACCTGCGGTGAAAGAAACAGTGTGTGGGGGTGAATAAGTGGGGGTTGTGGCTGCAGTGGCTCAAAAAATTTTTAACGGACAGAATGATTCATTGATTGATTTTTTTATTTTTTATTAACAAAGTTAGTTTGTTCAAGTGCAGAGAAAAAGAACGATTGATTGAAAAAAATGTTCAAAAATTAAAAAAACAATTTTTTTCTAAAAATAATCTAACATTTTTAAATTATTTTTTAATTTAAAAAAGTGAATATGAAATGCTTTTCAAAAATAAATATTTAGGTGTGTTTGTCTTTGCAGTTTATTGACATACTTTGTTTAAAAAGAAAAATCAAAGTTGGTGTTTTTTTCCAAATAATTTAACTGCATTCAAACTTTAATTCAGTGTAATTATTTCTTCTACAATATTCCGAGATGAGTCCCAGGAGTCAAAAAGGTTTTCTTTTCTTTAGCATTTTTAAGTCACAAGTTTTATGCCACTGAGTTGACATCAGATTATCACAGACGTGAAAACAGGCAGAAACAAAACACACTCGAGAAACACTGAAGCTGACATCACTTTTTCAGCCAACAATGACAAGTTCAAGCACACACTTCTTCCTAACATGCTCCCCTCCTCATCCTCTCCCAGCAGACACACATGCACATACACGCATACACATCCCCACTGAAAAAACAAAAAAACAACAAATCTGCACAACCCACACGGCACCCAGTCACTCTTACCCACCACTCCCCAGCACCCAAAGCCTTAAAGCAGCCCTCAGCTCGTGTTGTCATGCATCGGTTGCCGAGCGTTGGGGATGAGGCCTTGCTGTAGTCGGAGCTGGAGCTGGGTCCCAGCCAGCAACTCCTCAGCTCCCTGCTCTGCTCTATGGAAGGCAGAGAAGCTGAAAGCACCATTTATCATCACTTGTGTGGGCAGCATCACCACAGCAACGCTCGGGCTGGCAAATGCCACTGCTGTGAATACTAATGAGGCTCTTGGCAGGCCTGTGTTGGCGTAAATGGGGCCAGGGTTGTACTCTGTACGCGCACGCGTGTGCGAGTCTCCAGGAGGGCTACAGTGGAGGTAAACAGTCCAAAGGAAATCAATTAAGTGTTTCCACAGCGTTTGGCGAGCGCTCTAATCTTCGGCAACACATTTTAAAATAAGGGCGAAATCTGCCTTTAATACCTCCTCTGCTTTCTGCATGACAATAAACAAGCAGCAACAATAAACAGTCGAGCACAGCCGAGCTTGACTAAGTCTTTACTTTGAGAAAACACGTGTGAAGTCATTATTCTACAGTTCTTTTAGCTTGCCTCCCCATGCAGCATGGTAGTTCTCACAACCAAACATTGTATTGGGGAAAAAAAACTGCCACAATTATTTCATCCATGTTTCCAAGTTTAACACAATATTTATCAGTGTATTATATAAAGTTGAAGAATTCCTCGCTGAACTTAAGAAAAGGAATTTGACAAAGTATGAGCAACACAGTGACATAACCCGGGAGCACACGTGCCCTACTTTCTGCCTCTGACAAAAGCTTTCAGTTTTAGTTGAGCACTTGTTCAGTGAACGGAAAGAAAAACTTATGTCTCATCTAGAAAGGTGTGAATAAATTGGAGGAGTGTCAGCTTGCTATCTATTGATTCCTATACTTTGATTAGGCAGGGATGTGTCAGGAGATTTTTCTTTGTTCCTATGATTCAATCATATTATGTATCATTGAAAAGAGACATATGTGGCTTCTCCAAATGTGGAAACTTCTCTATTCAGGTGAATACTTCCACATATTCACCAGTCCTGGCTTGTTTTAAGAATGATTGTGGACAAGTCCGATAAAATGACACAGGTTACAGTAAAGTGTTTTCTTATTTTTTTATGCAAATGATGCACAGTTCAGTTGAATCTATCAGAAACAACAAGAAGAAATCTTAGGTCCCTTTATGATCGATAATTCATTGATCCAGGTTTTCCATACCTGATTGACCTGCTCAAATACATAATTGATGAGCTCTCAGCAGATTCTAATCTGTAGTACGTGCTCGATGAACACAGAAATAAACAATATTCCTACCTTTACTGTGTTGCATTTGGACGTGTTGTGGAATCATCCTTGCCCCACAACACAGGAGTGACCGGTTCGTTTTAATTCTGCTGAAGATAACCCTACAAATAAGGCTTTGACTAGGCTTTAACTGTCAGGATCTTGGGTTCTTTGAGTTGGTTTTGGGTTTTGTTACTTTCAGTGTTCATTAGTTGCTTTTCCTTGATCAAATCAGTAATTTTTCTGTTTTACTTTGGTTCAGTCCTTTCTATATGTTTCTAGTTTGTCATGTTTATGTCTTATGTCTAGTTATTATTGATTGTTTTTCTAGATTAATTATGTTTCTTAGGTCTAGTTATTCTTTAGTGTTAGATTCATTTCCTAAAGCCTTGTATACTCTCCCTCACATTTTGTGCAACTTTCTCTCCCTCTCTCCTCACACCTGCAATTAGTTAGCCAATCAGCCCAGGTCCATTGTTCTGCATTTGCTCTCCCAGTACTTGAACACTTCTCCTCCTCAGACTCTTTGCTAGTTCCTCCTGTCTAATCCTGTTACTTCCTTGCTCTAACCCTTGTTCTCCTCATGTTTCCTCGCTGATTTTTTCTTTGGATTCATGATTTTTGTTCAGCTCTGGCTCCCTGTGCTTTGCAAGTTTTTCATAAACACTTCTCCAAATACAAGCTGCCTCTGCCTTCTGGATTTGGGCCCGCCTACAGACACAACATGACATAATAAAAATTTGGTGTACCTCAAAATCTTTTAGATTGTCAACAGCTTCTCTGTCCATAGTAATAGTAGCATAACATGCTGACAACTGCAACTAGAATCTTCTTCTCCATATTGACTTTCCATATTTTTTAATAATAAAGTTGAGAGTGGTTATATTTAACCTGTTCTTCTTATTTCACAATGCTTTATTCACACAAATAAGCACTGGTCGCTGGTAGAGGCAGATAGGAATGTTACAGTTCCTTGTAAGAAGCTTAGAAAAGAGACTGTGCAGTTAAAAAAACCCTTCAGATAACAGGGTTGTCACAATTTACTGAGTTTGTTGGGAGAAATGTTGGTAAAGAGTCAGCTGCTGGGAAGAAGGACCTGTGCTAAAGCTCCTTTGTGCACATATGATGCAGAAATCTGTCATTTTAAAGAGCTCTCCACTTCTACATCAGCTTAATGCATGGGATGGATGACAATGTCAAAGAGTGAAGATAATTTTGCTACTGTTTTCCACCGCCTGCACTGGGTCCTAGGACAGAGCTGGCCATTTTGATGAGTGTCCTTGACCCTTTCTTTAAAAACCATCATCAGCCTTATTGTGTAACTGAAGAGCCAAGTAGTTATAATAATTCACTGTCTCAATAACAGTTCCCAGGATATTAACTGTGTTTAACATTGACTGTGCAACGTGTCAGCATAAGCTTTCATTCAACCTTTTTTGGAATTGGGTTGGGTTGGTTACATTCATGATTGCACAACCACCAGTTATGGTAAAAACTCTTTGGGAACAAATGCTGCCTATCAAGCAGTAGGTAACCATCTAGAGTCTAGATGGTGAGTTTGTGTTTTGAACCAGTTGTTTGAATTTCAAGAATGTCAATAAGAAAAAGTAACTCAAGACTTGAAACACGAGTGATCATAGTCAGAAGTGGATTTTTCAACAACTTGGAACAAATCAATGGAGAAAAGAACATTAAATTGAGGTAACAGTTAAGCTTCTGCACCTTGAGGAAGGAAGGTTTAACCAATTGCATTTGGAGCTCAAACATGTCACACAAGCAGAAGCCAAAAATGAGAACCATATCACAATTCAATACTTTCAAGATTTTTTTTTTATTTATTTGAGACTAATGTGACTTCTTAACTACAAGGTCAGAATTATGAGGTGTGTATCTCTAAAAAAATCTTCAGTGGCAGAGATGATCCATACTAAAATAATTTGAAACCTATAACCATCGAGATATCTCAGATGGCTTCAACAATGACACTTCTTTGCTTTCAACATGAGGCATTTTGGATTTCCGTTCCCATTATAGGTGTTGTGCTCCCAGGGTCCGTCATGAATTGCTAAGTTAGAGGGCAAGACAGGATACATCTGTTTGTGTTTTGTACTTATATCTGTTTACACATTTGAGAAAGTGGAAGTGATTTGGCTCACTGTGCTTGCTCATCCTTGATGAGTGACTTATTAGTGCTAATTGGGAAGGACAGTTCAAAACAGGCATAAACACAGAGGAGTGGTTGTCACACAAGCATGATACAAGTGGAAAGAGGCAGGCAGTGCCGGCTGCTTTTCACAGCTTCAACCCTTCCCTCTCCCCAAACCCAGTGCTCCCTTCCATCCCCACCTCCTCCTTCTTCTGGTTATCCCTGGGCCCTGCCTTGGCCAGGCAGAGTGGCCACAGAGTGGGCTCTTTGTCTGGACCCAGCCATTAGCAGTCAGCAGACTTCAGAAATGTGAGCAGGACAAGGCAGTGGACAGAGGCGCAGACAGAAACACGGCTGTCTGAGACACTTAGGAAGTCAACAGCTGACGGAAGGGCCAGCACAAAGGAGGGAGCTGCTGAAGGATGGCGAACGTGATGAGCATGAAACATAGACTTCCCTCACTTTGCCCGTACACTTCATGTTGTCCATACGCAAATATCAGCATTGCAACTCAGGCACAAAAACATACTTGAAATGTCTCCAAGGAATGAAGCACACAAGACTGCACCCATCAGTGGCTCCATTAGCCGGTGCAGAAGATGCCTCTGCTCTATGATAGGCAGGGCATTCCCTCTGCCCTGAACCCTCTAGTTAATGATGAATCAACTGGTGGTGCGGCAACATTAAGACCTCTTCTCGGTATCTGCTCCCTACAATTATTCAAGCACCATGTTTTTTTTTTTTTCGCTCAAAGATGCTAATTCCAACAATTATTTAGTGCCATAATAGCTGCAATTATATTCTGCACAAACTGATATAAGGTATAAGCACCAATTAGTAACTGGTCATTATCTTAAGCATTCGGTTCAGAAAAAGTGAAGTAATAGGCAGCCATTCAGTAACCTTGCACTAAAAAAATAAAAATGTCTGCATAGTTCCTCAGTAATTAGTGGTGCTTTTTGCCTTCACTCTTTAAAGCAGGTTGTACAGTCAGTAACCTGCTTTACTGCTTATTACTTGCAGTCACATTGTGCTATTAGAGAGGCAGGTTTGTTTTTAATCGGCAGTGTGAGGGTAGTGCAATATTTAATTACGCTATCTTTTTCTATTGTAAGAAAGTAAATTGAGAAATGAACACATGCAAGTAAGTCAAATTCCAAACACAAGTTTAGAGCTTCACTGAAACATGGCGATTTCACCACAGTCAGAATGGAAAATTCTGGCATATGTAAGAACGCTCTCCGTTTAGTTTGTATATAATGGCGATGGCCTGTATTCTGCGTCCTGTGTGTGTGCTTTCTCAAAGACCATGGCAGCGAGGATCACAAGAGCGGTATCAAAGCCCTCGGCCACCATGCGAAATGTCTTCTCGCAGCAGGAGGTTGTGGGATTGTTGTCGGCGTCCCGGTTCTCTTTGAATGTCAGCCTCACTAACAGGGCAGTTTGGGGGCTACATGGCACCTCTGACAACGCAACCACACTTTTAACTTGCTTTTTTTCCCCCTACTCTCAGAACAGCGCCTCTTAGTGGCATAGAAGTTGGCATGTGCATGAGCTATTCAAATGCCTTTTCTTATTCTAACTATAAGAAAAGTTCATCGCACTCATGCTTGCAGAGGTGGACCTCAGGTCAAAGTGTTTTACTTAGGTTGGGAATGTGTTGATTTTTTTTTTTTTGAGACAAGATCTAAACACTCTAAACTCAACATGTTGCTTCCCTCATAAACAAAGCTCACCCCAACACATTGGACCTGCTTAATGGGTGTTTAACTAAACCCCCTCATTGGAAACAGTTTGACCCCAGTTTGCTAAAACACAATGCAAGAATTCCCCAAGGATTAGGCTGTGACCTTGCTGAGGATGGTGGGGAATAGCCCACACCGGTTATAAAGGAGGCTGCCATTGTGCTGTCCAGGCATGGGGGAGGACAGTGCAAGGAAGATACATGCCAGTGGGTGGAGACAGCCTTGTTGTAACGACATCTTGATGGAGCATCTTTCCCACCCACTGAAGCAGCACAAGCTCTGTATGTATTTTAATGAGGCTTTGTGTCTGCCCACATCCAGCCAACCTACTGACAGGGAACGTGTTAGCAACATGCTCTCCCTTTGTCTCAGCACCCAATCATATAATCGACCGGTTGCTGGATTTATTCCCGTGACTCTGTGTGTGTCCATATGTGTGGGGATGTAAATGGTGCAAATGACCTTTTGAACCATTTACAAAAGGTGGTACATGGTCTAACATGGGCTGTAAAAAAATACTCAGGAGCTTTTGGTGAGAACCTCAAACCCCCTTTACATGGTTTAAAACATCCTGATAATTAATTTGCCTTTCTAGATTGTATTAATTCATATTCCTAAAGCATGTTAAATTGTTTCAACTGAGAACAAGGCAGATTTGGGGTACTTTAATTTCCTTATATGACTGGGCTGGAGACCACAATTGTGTGCCAGGATGCAATTTAGATTTTATTTTCTTGGTTACTGACCTTGATCACGGGAACTAGAGGGTCAGAGCCTCTCCAGTGTCTATTGTAAGCTCCAATAGAATGTTAATGAATTGGTGCTGAATATTAAAATGCAGAGCCCCCCTATTCAGCACCCAGTCACACTGCTGAGGCATGTGGAGTGCTTTGGCGGCTAGACGTTCTGAGTCTGCCACTGACTGAAAAAAATGGTGGGTGGTAGTACTGAAGCCCTTCCATCTATTTATATCAGGGCGAGTGTTTTCTTTCCCGCAAAAGATGGAGGGATTTAACGGATGAAGAAACAGAGTTTGGAGCTTGGCAAAGGTGCACAATTTGCAGATACAGTATATGCAAGGCCTGGAGGGGTGTCACTTGGCCCACAATCGCATGCTTTGTGAGAGCACAATGGTTGATTTAGGGCGCGCCCGGTGCGCTGGCCCTCCTTGCCGGCCCCGGAAGTGCTTCGTTTTGTTCGAAGGACAGCTGCACAGCTCCGTTTGTCTCTGCTTGTCCCCTGATTGGCTTGGCATGCTTGAGAAAAAGGCACGAGTACTGATTGTTTCACACAGAACCTGGCACGTTATCAGCCCCGAGGACTGTTTATTGGGGAAGAGGCAGAATAAAATCAACAAAGAGAACCGAGAGCCAACAACGGCTCTGGAAATGTCAATCTTTAGAGCAGCTCCAAGCCTCCATGAATATTACAAACGGCAACAGAATACTCACCTTTCTAGGGCCACCTCAATCGATGGGTTTTGTTGTCAAGCATTGATTTCTAACCGAGCCAAAATGGACAGTGTTGTTCCTACATTTCATTAATTAATAATAATTAAGAATAAAGAAGTGAACGACAAAGGCAGAAATGTTTAATTGTATTTTTTTCTTTTCACTAGTATCCTAAAAAGATTGAGCACATATAATTAAGACAATTTAAAGACTGTCTATGTGTATTCCCCCGGCAATAAAACATCACCCGTGTTATGAATTGTGTATTTCTTTTTTTATAATTTGAAGGGGAAAAAAAGCTTTTTGCCCTGTAGGTTAAATTGCGCTTATGAAACCAAAAGAAAATCAAAAGAATCAGGCATATATGGTGGCACTGGTAAGCACTATGGCAGACAAACAACGTTTGAAAACAGTTACGTGCTTTGTTTCTCACATGCATGACAAACAACCTGAAGCAGCCATACAAAAAAAAAACAAAAAACAGAAGCAAACACATTTCAAGGGAAACTTATTTAATATTATTATTATTTATTTATTTATTTTTAATTAGTCAGAAGAGCTTTGGTTATTTGTCTTTTCGCCTCCTAAGATGTCACAAAAGGCATGTGAGAAAAGAAGCTTGTGTTTGGAATGGTAGATTTGTAACAAGATTGTAAAACAAATATACAAACTGACCAAGGTATGTTGTTCTATAGGTTCCTAACCAATGCAAGTTAGATTTTAAATTAAAGTCTGACTCATAGACTTAAAATTAGAGCTTGGCACAAAAATAAACACATTTGAATAAATCTAACGTGGTCCCACAGTTCCACCGGTATCTATTTACTTATTAAATGATGTGGCATATTTAATGTCACCTGACTAGCCGAGAAGAGCTTCACCTTGCATTTGGTGTCTAAATGGAAAAACGGGGTTATCCTTTTTGAGGTTGTATGAATAGAACAGATCTCACAATTCATTTAGCCATGCCTATTTCTTTTTTTTTTTTCACGGCCCTGCACTGAGTCGCTCTATACAAGGATGAGTGAGTTGTGGCCTCGTGCTAGCCTCCATCTCCCTGAAAGAGGACAGGGAGAAAAGGCAGCAAGTAAACAAAAAAACGCATCTTGGAGTTGCTTTTCCTTGCCTCTCCATCCTACTCATTCTGAAGCAGCTGTGCAAAGAATGTCAAAAATTCAGAGTGCCCTCTTTTTATATACCTCTCTGTCAAGTATTTCTTTTTTTCCCCTTCCTGTTCAGATGGAAACCAATGTCTGATGACACATCTGAGGTTTTCTAAAACAACCCAGACGGAACAGGAGAGCAAAAAGTAAGAGAGAGAGGGCGTGCATGTGAGCTTGTCTGTGTTTATTCCCCTCGGTGCACGAGCATTGTGTGCACCCGTGTGTGTGCATTGACTGGTTTTAGACAACCAATGTGAGAATGGTGCAGATGTCCATGCAGCGGCTTGTTCAGCATCCCTCAAAAAGAAGGGATTTTCCCTCTTTGTTTCAAATTTCACAGGCTGGCCAAATGGGCGCAGACATGCTTTCAAAAATAAATAAATAAATGGATGTATCAGTGGCCAACATCTGCAGATTATGATTAGCATTTGGAGACTGCATCCTTGAATGAGATTTGGATGTCGACTGTCAGTCTTTTTTTACGAGTGCGACTCCCATTCTGGGAAACTAAAAGGATAACGCTTTGTCCTTAAATTGGCTACAATTTGGAAGGAGAAAGGAATCCTCTTCTCTCTCTTTCCTTCTTGCCTGTTATGATGTGCCGTCTGAACAAGAAAGAGACACTATTAATTGTGTTGAATATGAATAGCTGTATTTGGTTAAACAGTTTCAAAGGAAATTGGCCCAAAGGAACTTCTTTTCCTCTTATTCCCCCTACTGTCAGTCTTTTTCTTCTTCGCCCTTTATCAAGATTTTCCCTTCCCTGTCTAATTTTACACTGAGCGAGCCGACCGCTTTAGTGCGGCTGCATTATCTTATGTATTCAGCTTTCAGCTCCTCTCCCTCTCCCGATGAGGCGAGGCTTAATTGGGCTCCGGCTTTAAAGTCTGTAGAGCTCTCCACTTGCTCATAGAAACACATTCAGGGGCTGCTCATTCACTTCGAGTATGTGTTAGATGTACAAATATTATTTACTTTTATACTCCAAATCAAAAGGCACACTCTTTCTGCCTCTCTTCGCACAGTCCGTGCAGAAGAATTCACAATTTAATTCAAGTCGGGCTAATATTTTTAGTGCCCCAAAAGATTATTGTTGACCCCTTGTTACACTAAGAAGTATTTTATAAGAAAATAATTATAATTATTTGCATGTTAAAAAATTTACATTAGCACAATAAATAAATACAGTACAATGTTCAGTAGTACCGATTACATTCTTACCACATTAATTTCTTTTGGTGAGAAGTCACACCTCATTTTGATTAAAATGAAGAAAGATGTAACGTTTCTTAACCAGTAGCTATTCTCAAGCATCATACAGTGACAGGCACAGAACAGTAAGGGAGCTATGTTATGCTAGTTGTATTTGTGAACGAAATACATCAGAATACTAAAAGTTAGGAACTGACATAGTTGAGGGAGGTTTTTTGTTGTAGCATGAATTTAGGTTCAAACTCAGCTTTTGGTGGTGCAGCGACAGAGCCGTCACTGAGTCATTGTGTGAAGGAACAACATCTTCGCTGTGGTTTCTGGGAAAAGGTTTATGTGTCATCTTCTAAAAATAGACACAACTTTATTTCAGCTGTAAAAGTACTGACCAGTTTTCTTTGACATGTGATTTAACTGGTTTATATTTTGCCATTTTAATGACTAAAGGAAATAAAATAAAAAAAAAGGCAAGAATGTTGCATGTTCTTCAGATTGTTTTTTGTTTAGAATCCACCAAAAAATTAGGGAATTGTATGATTGTGCATGAATGAAAGCATATTGTCTTGACCTTTAGAACATTTTTGACAAATCAAAAAAGGCTTTAAAATACATTTATAGTGGTTGCAGAATTTGAAGAATAGTAACAGTAGGAGGTTTTAGCTTTGAAAGATGTAATAAAAAAAGAAAAAATAACAAAAATTTTTCTATATTTTTTCTCCTGCACATCACTGCAAATCAAAAGTGTTTTAGTGTTTTGTGCCTTGGTCGTGAACCACTTACTATTTTTATGGGAGAATCTGCTTAACGTCCTCTGATCTTTACTAGTTAAGATTGAACAAATATCGTTTATGACGTGGATTTTATTATCTGGTTGGAATTAAATTTCTTTAAACGTCTTAATTTAAACTAAATTTTTTTTACACTTCATAATTTAAATCATAAACGTGAATTTATACATATGAAATGAAATGCGTGCAAATCATTAAACCAGTTTTATTGGATAAATACAAACAAACTGCTTTATCACAGAACACAAATGTCCTGCTGGTTTGTAGCTAATCATTTCTTTAAAATTAACGTTTAATTATAGTGTAATATCGTTGTTCATGAGAACAATTTACAAGGTGCCAGGAGTGATCAGTTTTACAAGGAATTGTCTGTTGTTGTTCACATTAAATTTATTTGAAATATAATTCGAACAGACTATTTTTTTAGTGTCACTGCAATCTTAAAAAAAAGATTGAAAATTGTATCTAATATCTAGGCTATTTTTTGCTGATGTTTTTAGTGTGAAGGGGGAAAAAAAAGGATGAAACAATCAAAATATAGACAGAACAGAAGTGGAAAATTAAAGTTTCACCTCTTGGAGATGAGGCAGAGAGAATGGCTTTGTACAGACACTCCTGCATTCCTCACAACTAAACAACCTGAGCAATTAGCTGCACCATTAGAGCCTGGAGAAGAGGAAAGAAGCTGTTAAGAGAAACACACTGGAAAGAGGAGGAGAGGGAGTGAGAGTGTCAGAAGCAGAGAGAAAACTTGGTGGCTCTTGTTCCACAGTGAGACCACAGTGCTGATATGTGGAGTGTCTCGAAGCTGCACGCCGGTGACGCCGGGGCCATTTCGGGCGGGAGCTGATGAACTGGAGATGAACAATTCTGCACTTCGCTTAAGACCGGAGCTTGCAGACAAACTCCTCCTCATTAGTTTTTGTCCCTCAGCTTGGGTGCCAGGCGCAGGAATAAATGAGACCACTATCAGCGACCGCCTTGATAAGCCGCCTTATCTCATTAGGTTCCACATCAAAGTTAATCAGTGATGGGAATAGTAATTGGCCGACTAGACAATGCCACAGATCATGGGGCTTTTGTAGTGTATGTCATCTCCAAAACATCAGCAGGCTGGGGCTGGAAGATAGGGTGCATCTGCTGGGGAGAGAAGGAAAGAGGAGAGTGGGTAGGGAGTTGGAGGGGTGTGGGGGAGTGAGAGCTGGGAGTGAGTGTGCATGATGAGGAGCAGGGGGTGAGAGAGACAGCGAGAGAGAGGGAGAGAGAGAGCGCACAAGAGAGAGGGGATGAGAGGGGAAAGGAGTAATGGCAGAGGCATAACAAGCAAGCTGCTCAGAATTAATGAGCTTACTCAATAAGAAAAGAATAACCAATCAGTGTGTGTTGGGCAAATATAATTTGGGAATAATTGCTTGATTGCTTTTCTATAGTAGGCTGATTTGACCACACACAAGAACTGAGAATTAAGATGTCAAGACAAGAATTAATTTGGCAAGCGAGGGCACACAAATGTTCCTCTCGCTCCCCACTCAGGCGGCTTGGAAGGCAGCCGTGGCGGCGAGTTGGAGCGCACTAATGATGAAAACCCAGTAGTAGATTGCGTATTCATTTCCCCATCTCTGTTTTACATAAAGAGAGCCACGGCTAATGCCACAGATGTTGGGATATCATACAGAAAAAAAAGTGTGTGTATGCTAACACATTTAATTGGCATTTTTGCATATTCCACTCCATTGTTGATAGCTAGTTGCAGCTGATTGTTCCGTTGGTCCCCTCATTGATTTCAGTGCGTTATCCCCCCCCACCCCATGCGTAACTGTCTGGGGATAGTAATTGGTTCGTTTTGACGCTTTCCATCCCCAAACAGTGCTTATTTCTGAAGTCTTCTCTTGTCTCTCAATTGCCAATTCGTGGAGGCTTAGAGTGTGTCTTTCATTACCCGCTACCTGCTTTAAGAAATCAGTCTCGACCTCACTCACACACACTTGGGCGCGGAGGCAATGAGGAAATGTTTTTGTCCTCTAACAAAGTGCCGGTGGTCAGAGTAAAACATTAGAGAATAACTGGCAAGACTACGGTTAGGAGAAGAGCAAAACAACACCCACCCTAGGACCCTAATGGCCAGCTGCACCCTGCTAATGACCCTTATACACTCTTACACACACACACACACACAAACCTACAAGAGTCTTTTTCCTACCAGTGAAATGTATGAGGTCTACAATTTTACAGTTTATTAATAGATATCATGCAGCATGATGCAGGATTTGGATTAGATTTAGCCAACTCACAGTCAGTTTCATTCAGAATAAGAAATGCATCCCAACCTGACCACATGCATATGAATCACCACATATATTTGCTCCCACATGTGTCTGGTACTTAGTTCCAATTAGGCTGAAAACACAGCCACTGTAACGGAGGCTGCTCACACCTTCTCAGTTATCACTTCTCTGCAGGTACCGCGGCTGAAACTACTCATTTTCCATACGAAGACTCGTGCGCGTGCGTCTCAGCATGTGTATGTCCATGTTCATTGACATTATTTGAGCAGCGAGGTAAGTAAAGGGAATAAATAAGCAGGCAGAGGTCCTGTCATGATGATGTTATTACCGCCCAGGGTTTGCCTGCAGCATTACGAGGACAGGCACGCTGCCATATCCCTCACTGTCACATCCGCACTCACTTGCACATATACCAGGGATGTAGGGCACATGCTCTAGGTAAATTTGCTTTGATCCGCATTGCACCTAATTGAGTCACAGGCGATGTCTCTATTCCCACATCAAGGAATTTGAAAATGTTAGATTATTTCGCTTGGGGATTAAACCTAATTTTCTTGTGTTACGCATTAACCTATTAGGCTGATTCATCTGCATTGCTAATGCTCCGGTGCAGACAGCTGTCACTGCCCTGCAAAAAAAAAAAAAAAAAAAACATGATCGCGCAATCCTTGAATGAGTGATCCCTTTGCCGATTAGTGGCAGTGAACTTCGCTGAGCCCAAGTGATAAGGCTGCAAAATTCCCAACTTGCCAATAGCTCTGAAAATTATCAGACTGTAGGCAAAGGAGAAATTGTGCCTTCCGGCTCAGGGGCTTCAATCCAGGGTTTGCCCAGATTGACATTATTTAAAGCTATGGAAATGGGCTTTGGCTATCTGGAGGATTGCTAAAATAAGAAAATTTCCAGCAACATTTATGAATACGCTGACAGGAGAGGATGGTGGGCAAAATACATATAGATATATATGCTCTGCACATTCTCGAAAAAGCAATTTTAGAGTAATTTCACGATTTTATGATCTAATCTAGGGAAATGAATAAACAGATATGTATGGAGGGAAAATTTATACAGCTCTAGCGTTCTTAGAGGACCTCAACCATCCTGACAGAGAAGCAACTTTAACAGCAGTCACTGTGAACTCCATGTGTTGACCAATTGCATTGTTTTCAAACCTGACACAGTGGAAATGGAAGCAAAATACCTTCAAATCGCTACTGACGTTAAGCGTGGCCATACTGCTGTTTTGATGGCAATGCAGTATTAACATCAAAACATATCGAGCAGAACCCAAAACCATCTGCTGTCATCAATCATAGTTTGAGAAGTCAGAGATAAAAAAAAACCCCTCAGAATACAAATACTTTGGTTTCCAAAGGACTTCCTGTGGTACAGGAAGTTCAGAAATACATCTGTAAATAATGCCATCCGTGTACAACAATAAGGTTGTGAGGGTCTTGAGAAAATTACTTTTACTCATCACAACATAATTCTCCTGTGATAGATTGATTATAAACACCTCTTTGTTAGGCTGCTTTATACAGTGCCTATAAAAAGCATCCACCACCTTGGATCTCCTATCCTATTTTTTGGCTTTCATCAAAATGGGCAAAAATCTTAATTTTCTTTTGACCCAAAAAACTTTTTTTTTCCATTGGACTATGGAGTCTCCAACATGCCTTCTAGTAAACTCATGTTGCAAATCGACCTTCCAGTCACAGGTACCTTAATACTACAATCACCTGAGTCACAGTCACTGCACTCAGGCAATCTCCATTCCACTCATTGTGAGACTGTTAGCACCAATTGGCTGGATGTCTGTTGAATTAGGTCCGTCACTTTAAACAGGATAAATAGTTATGTAATTGACTATTTTGTGTGGAATATCTTTATTTAATTGTCATTATTTTGTAGAAATGAGATTTTATTTTAACATAAAATTTTTTGTACTTTTTTCTTTTTGTAAAAACAAACATTTTGTTGATCATGACTGATTTGTAGAAGCAAAGAAAAACATAAAAGATCCAAGCAGGTAAATATTTTTTAAAGACACTAAACATATTGACAAATTTCAACTGTTTTCTTGGCTTTCTGTGCCATTTTTGAAGATTCTGTTTGTCATGTGCTCAAAACTGGTTCCATGTGCTATTCAATTTAATGCACATAATTATATGTATGTGTAATAAGTATGGTTTATTGCACATAAATTAGAATTACATAAGTAATTCTTTGATAAAATATAGCCCCATTTTTTCTGAAAAAAATATAGACATGATAAATACATACTTTAACTGTTACATAAATGTTGATAAGTAAAATGAATCATGTTTGGTAGGTTCAGAAATGTTTGCATTCCTTTTTAGCATGAACAAGCTATGCGGACTGGAATAGATGCCAGTCTGCTCTGCCTGAAATAAGTGTGAACACTGATGACAAAAGCATTTGCATGCTGTATCATAAAGCATGCCTCCGCGCATGTATGAGCACAGCGCAATTCTGTCTTTAAGTGTGAATGTGTCTGTGAGTGGATGAGTACGCCATCATCTCCCGTGAAAATGTGAATATAGGGTGGAACACGGCCCCTGAGAGCCCATTTAAATGAGCACATCAATCGTTGGGCAGCCCCTTGTGTTTCCAACCTTGGAGGGTGACACTTATATGCACATGCCCCACCCAGGGTTTGTCAGTGGTGTTTTAATGGTGAACACACAGAACATGAATACTGCCTTCCTGTTTATTCCATTTTTAAAATGTTTACTTTAATCGTCTATGCTCCTGTTCTTGCTGAAGCATTGTGCAAATTGCAACATACGCATGTGTGTGCCTGTGAATCTCAGATCTGTGTGAATATGGTACTGGACACTTCAGCCTGCATAATGGATCCAGCTTCGTTGGATATAGTCATTATCATTGGTATTCAAGAGGGATGTGGCTTCAAATTATCACAATAGATTCTGAACCATTCTCACCCACTGTCTAATTGTGCAGGAGTGTCGAGCACAATGCATCATGCCCCGAAAAATCTGCATTGTCAAGTTGAATTGATTTGATCTATTTGTGAATGCTTTACAAAATCTACCATTGCCCTGCATGCTACAGTTAATCTTAACAGGTCAAATTGTAGCTGAAACCTAAGACAACACCTCCGAATAGAGATTCAAGTTTGAAAAGGCCTGGTCTGGTGCTCAGTTTAGTTGTTGCCAATCAGCAACCCAGTGGCTGTATCCTTAATGCAACTAGTCCCAGAGCACAAAGGCTAATCAATGTCACAGTGGAAGCGTAGAATCCCTTGGCCCACCCTATTTGACTTAACTGCTCCGTTTGTGCTCCTACTGATCCTGTGGTCTTTGTGTACATTGTAATGAGTGCTGACATAATCCTACGGATTTTCCTGGAGGCCAAGCCTTCGCCACCCCCACCAGGCCAGGGGCTTCTACCCCGATCCAGGAGGGCTGCCAGAGGGGAGAAAGGCAAAATCACAATACCCCTCAACCCCCATGAGATACTTACATTTAGGGATGGTTTGAAGCTCTCTGTGATTGAGCTCGTAACCCATTTTAATCCTATTAACACCAGCCAACAAAAGCCAAATCTGCTCCAGGACAGGCAAGGCTGGGGTTGAGGAAAGAAAATGTGTCTTCAAACTAAAGTGAGATAAAATTGTTGCAGCAAAAGATGCCAGCCTAAAAAGCTTTCTTTCAGCTTCTGTTTTCTGAGTGAAAAATCATGTGAACAATATAAACACTAAGCGAAGTAAACAAAAAACCCTATTTGTGCAAACTCTGTTTCAAAGTGAAAGACCACCAACAGCTACTCTCAATAGCCTCTTTCACAAAACAGTTCAGTCTGAAACATTCGAAGATGATCTGCCTTTGACATACATAAATCACCAATGAAGGGCATGATATCCAGCACACATGTAAGCATTTTCAAAAATCAAGTCAATGTTTGGAATTGAAGGAGATGTGAAGATGAATTTTGCAATCACCAGACACTTAATTAGTTGTACTGTCTGAGTTGCGGTTGGATGTTCAACACTTAAAAACATGTCAGAAACATTATTCAGAGATTTTGGTCCTTGTCAGGAGGATAGCATCAAACAGTTGCTGCGGATTTGTAGGGTACACATCCATGGTGCAATCCACTATTATATCATTTCCCAAAGTTGCTCAGTTGGACTGGAATATGATGACTCTGAGTGCTACTGAAGTCCAGGGAACTCAAGCTAATGTTTGAGAAACCAATTTAATGAAGAACTGCTGATCCTCGAGAAATGGTGCATTATCTTTCTCATGGCAGCCATTAAAAGATGGGTAGCCAGCAGTCATAAAATTGTGCATGTGGTCACCAACAATACTCAATAACGTGTGGCATTTAAGTAATGCTTGGTTATGGTTAGTGAGACAAAAACATTCCTCACATCAATATATTATCACCACCACCAGCCTAGAATGTTGATACCAGGCGGGTGGTATCTTGCTTCAAGCCAAATATAGACTTTATCACTGAAATGTAACAGCAAAAATGAAGAATCCTAACATCATGCAGACTTTTTCCAATTCATCATTCAGATATTAGTGTTTTTGTTAAACCCGTGTAAATTATTTTCTGCTCTTAGTTGACAAGAGTTATAGTAAGTGTGGTCCTGTAGTGACATAGCCCATTTGCTTCAAGGTTTGATGTATTGTACCTTTATAGACATTTTGATGGCAACAAAATAGTTTCCTCTTCTCAACATATCACTGTTCATTTGATATGTTCCCTTTTTTAGACCATTTGCTATAAACCAGAGAGTTGGTTCTGTATTCAGATCTAAGTAGATCATCAGTTTCTGAAATACTCAATTTACTTGGCAGCAACATCCCTGTCATGTTCAAAGCCACTTACCGGTAAATTTCCTTTCTTTCACATTCTGATGGTCAGTGAACTTACAACCCTGAGTTAATCATCTATAGATGGCAGAAGGCATTGATTTGCTGCCATATGATTGTCTAAATTGCCACTTGTGTCTGTAAGCAATTGAACAGGTGTACCAATTGAAATGGCTAAAGTTTCAGACAACTTCAGTTCTAATCTTGACATTGTTGGTGTATGATGTCTAATGGGTTCTGCTTTCAGACTTTGCTGAAGAAACGTCTTTTAGGTCAAGTAGCCTGTTTATATTTGATGCACTGCAAAGCGACCTTTCCAGTGTACATTAATGGCAAGGACTGATTTGTATTACACCATGACATTGGATGTCCAAGAGCATTTTTGAAGAGAAACTTCACAGACTGTTACACAGACTGTTTGTAATTGCTTTGTCACACTCTGGAACGGGGAGGCGGACTCCCTGTTCCTATGTAAATCAGCTAGTACAATACTGTGACCACTTTTGGGGTTGAGTTCAGTCTCTCACGTGTTCTCAGTTCTTATATAAGACACAGAGCAGGCAAAAAGGCATCTAAATCAAAGATAATTACTCACAAAGGGAAACTAATTTAGCCAACATCCATCTCTGAGTTTAGAGGACAGGCCTCTGGAAGAAAATAGTAATAAATGTACAGCATAGTGTTGCACAGGAAATCCGTCCAGTGTCTCGTGGGTATTGGTACCTCGAGGTCAAGGAACAAAAACTGGGAAGCTCTCCATGCACTTTTGTTTTGGGTGCGTTGTGGAGCAAAGAGGCCAAGTATGTTGGTGGTCCTCGCCCTAGACGCCTCAGAAAGAGAAGAGTTTTACACATCTAGTGTGGCAGCTTAAAACCCACCATTGTTTGAAAACAAGAAGGGGATGACAGCACCAATACAGGCAGGGTGTGTTGTATAGCCAAACAGGATAGGATCTGACTCTTAGAGTAGCCATACGACAAGTGAATAATAACTTGGATGAAAAATTAAACTCTGTGTAAGGAACATTGATACTTCAGTTATCTCAGTAGTGTGCTGTCTGCTTGTACTCTTGTCCTCCTTGTCTCATCCATCTCCACTTTGCTCATCACAGCATCACTTTGTCATAATTGTGGTCTTATCCAGTAGGAAAAGCTATGTATGTGATTATAATTGTCACTGTGGGGTCTAAGTGATGAAGTGAGATATGCCATTACAGCGGGGTAGTGTTTGACATGGATCATTAGAGGCAGAAGCCTTTAACAAAGATGCGCCGGGCCATGAACCAAAACTCCAAGGGGAATAGTGTGCACCCCTGCTCATTGCGCAGACATCATTATTTAGACGGTGGAGAAAACCCTGCTTCTTTGCTCCCTTCCCAGTGGAGGTTCTCCAGCGCAGTGTGGGAAGTGTACATAATCAGTGAAGTGAGACATGCGATTGGCTGACTGCTAGAGACAGACACTGTGCTCCTGTGAACCTCTTGTGAGGTCTGCCCTTCACTCTTTTCAGGGTGAGGTCCTTTAAGTATCCTTCTCTGAGACAGGCCACGCTTGTGGCAGCCTAGAATTCGTTTGCGTATGGCTCTGACCTTTCCTATAATGAGTTCGCGTCATAACCATTGACCTAAAACAAATTCAACAAAATATTCTCCACTGCTGATATTCAGTTGAAAAAAAAAGAAGAGAAAGTGTGACCAAGAAAAGCAGGACAGGGGAGAATTACACAGTGAGGGACCACATCAATGAGTGGGGCTGGTATCCTAAAGCCTCAGTTTACAAGCATTTTAGCTGATCGCTAATTAGGTAACAGCTTATCTCAGTTATGCAATGATGAAAGAGCTGTGTAATAGAGATCCTCAGATTTACCTGTAATGCTTGTGGCTGCAGACATGAAGCAGTGGGAACATCAATAGGCTGACAAAAATAAATAAAAATAGACAAGAAAATAACAAGCAAGGTGTTTAAACAGTAGGATAGGATAGTAAAATATATTGCAATATTCATGTCATATATAAGAAAAATAAGAGGTATATATATATATATATATATATAGATCTATATATATATATATATATATATATACATATATATATATATATAGATCTATATATATATATTATATATATCTATATATATATATAGATCTATATTATATATATATATATATATATATATATATATAGATCTATATATATAGATATATATATATATATATATATATATATATATATATATATATATATATATATATATATATAGATCTATATATATATATATATATATATATATATATATATATAATATATATATATATATAGATCTATATATATAGATATATATATATAACTTATACAATATATAATTTTTTTAACACTGTGAATTTTTTCTGTAAAAGACCTCTGATATACCACCTTCACAACCCTCTGGAACACTTTATGAAAAGAGTAGTACTTCTACCAGTTAAGGCTGCTGGTTGAATCTAGGGGAGGTGCGCATGTAGGGACAGCACAGATATGCAGATATGGCCTCCTGGCTATAGGTGTATGATAAGCACTAATCTGTGTGCACTAAACGTACATATGCATTCAGAGTTTTTTCTTGCCCTCATTTCTTCTCAATGCACTCCCTGCAACCTCCAGTGATGCAGACTCCCTGTTCATGCACAAGAAAACACACACAGAAAAGTTTACATCGGAGGAATAATGTCTGAGCACAATAGAAAGACAGGCAGCAAAATAAGTAGCTGCTCACCCTGCTCCTTACCCAGGCTCATCTTTCTCATAATTAGGTCTCTTGTTGTTGTGCATCGTGGACAGGCGCTACAAAACAAGTGCTTCACGGGAGGCTGTATTTATCAACATTTCCATTTACGGTGTACAAAAGGACATAAGCGGCACATTCTCCTCAGTTAACGGACAAACTCTTTTAATATTGCCAGGAAGCGAGACGGTTTTTCAGCACGAACCGCCAGACAAGCGTATCACAAATAGTGCAAAGCAGACAGATAGGGGCTCATAACAACAGATCATCAGTAATTTTCAAAAGTACTGAGTTCTGCCGCGAACGGCGCTCAGCGGGTCAGAAAGTGTACTTGACAGGAAATATGCATACTGAGTGGATCCTACTCCCATGCTTTTCATTTGCATTGTGTATTGATTTTTTTGGTCTCATTTAATATAATATTATGTGTGGGTCCATGGTGGCTTTTAGGTGTCTCTAGAGTGGACCCGTTCCATTGGAGGCTTAATGATAATTGCAGCTGGTAGAGGCAAGCTGAGGCAGATTTCATTGTAGGGCCATCAGGGCCCTTTCGCCCACCTCAACTTCCATTCCCATACTTCCTCCTTATGTTACAGACACAGGGAAAAATGGACATGACGAAAATATCTGAGAATGAAGGAACGTAACAGAAGGAGGCACAGGTTGTTTACCACAACCAAGGATTTATAAAGTTATAATTTAAAAACAGCTAAAATATCTAACTGTGCCATTTCTGCAAATGATATTCTCTGAGATTTCAGGGGACAGAGAAACACACTCGCCCCTCCTCCAACTGCTGCCACACACTCACTGCCTGTCAGCTGACTAAAGAAGGGTCCTACGCTGATATTTTAAAATATTTCTGGTTACGCAAAAAAACATTGAGTCATCGTATGGAAAATAAAAGTAGCACAGTTTACAAGAAATCTATAAAGCAAGGCTGCAGGCGAGCTACCCTGGCAGAATCCCATTGAACTTCCACTATTCTTGTGTAAATACAGAATTGCAAAAAACTTTTAAAAATCCAAGCAATAAATAAAAGAGCTCATCAGCCATCCTCCATTTGAGCTAATTTTAGCAATTTGAAACAAAAGTATAAAAATACAGCAACAAGGCCTTTAGTAAGTCTAGATAAAAGTCTTTGGGCTACTTTATCTAGTTTTAGGTCGTTTTGGCCAAAATTAAAAGGATGGTTGAAATTTTATAAAATTCTCATAGACTATCACCTAATCAGACTGACTTTTTGTTAGCCTATTTGGGCTGTTTTAGTGGTACATAATGCAATATCAGTGGATCATAATAATTTACACTTTCACATGGAACAGTTATATATTTTAAAGGAACAGTTGGAAAATGTAGATAAGTTTAGGATTGTTTTGTCAGGCAAACAATATCATTGCTACTATCCAAAGTTGTTTTGCTTGAGTCTGCTAGCTGTATTAACCCACTTGTTGCAACTTGCAGGTACAGTTTAAGTCCAACATAAATTGAGAAAACATTTGTAGTTGGTTGTCATTTGTGAAACTCTATCAAAATTGGTGCGTTTCTGTGCTCTTCACGAACTTGCAGCTGTTAGGAAATTATGCCTGTGTGCTTGCAGTCACATGAATGGGTTGACAGCTAGCGGCCTCAACCAAAGTGCCTCGGTGTAGCAACATTTAGATTCATTAGCAAAAAGCAACAGTTATTTCTTGCAAAATAATAGACATTTAACTTCTGGTATTGTGGCATTCATCTCTCTGAGATATTTTGCCTAAACTGACTTTAACTGGGAGCTCTGCCTGACTAGCTTTGAGCCTATCATCTCTGAGGAGTTATCAATTTTTCTACATACTCAATAGTTTCTCTTTGTAACAAATACTCATGGGAACTTCACAGAATATCACTTAAGAAAAAAACTAAATATCCTTTAAATCTATTTCAAGGCCACTTGACACCAGTAAAAGTGATGTTATATTCAAAAATACTGACCATTAAGCAGTTTTTGGGAAGCTCTTAAAGTCTTTTAGATACAGTCTAATTTTCTGCCAGTGCTCTTTTTCTGGGATGTATGGGAAGTCTACTATGTACACAAGTTTAATATGGAGCAGTCAGCCGCTGCCATGCAAATTATCTTTGCTGTCCTCCAGGGAGACCCTGATTATTGTCATCGTTGTAATGCAATTGGTCACAATGCGCCTTCCCTTTGAGAAAAATAAAGGCAAATATGTAACTCCCTAATAACATGATACTTATCACCAGGCTGGCTTATAAAACTGTTAAACCATGACACTAAAACACACAAATCATATTAAGGTCTCGGTCACGCTCCGCCAGTTCTCCCTTCTCTCACACCCACACTGGGGTTACAGATTATTAAGCTGTCACAGACAGTAGGAGTGATAAGCGGCTATTTGGTCTACAAATTAGGCATAATTAAGGAGATGTGTTGCCAAACAGAGCCAGATATCTTCATCTGGCCCAAATATGACAGTTCCCCGTGCCCGCATTTACAGAGACAAATGGAGCTGAGGACAAACTGTGGTGTTGGTGAGCAGATAGTAATGCCCGAATGATTCGCGCTCCCTGTCTCTTTGGCTTAGAGGAAAGGTGACAGGAGTTGTATATCCATGAAGGATATTGTGGAGTTGATGATGGCTGTCTTTTCCTTTTTTTGTAAGGGCTTAATGTTCATCCCTTGTTTATATCTACCGACACCAACAGACATGCACAAACATTAATGAGATTAAGAGGAAGCGCTGTGCAATATTTATTAGGCTCGACAAACACTTCTGGGCTTTAGTGTGCTGGGAACAGGGCTCTCTCCAGGGCATAGAGCTGGCACAGGCTGCCCAAGGAGAGGCAGATGTCTGAAATTGCTGAGAGAGGATGTGCCTGCCTGCCACCCTCAAGACTGCTGTGCTACTTCTCCACGCAGCTTTAAAATATACGTGTGTGCGCGCGCCCTCTTATCCCACCTCCTCATTTCCACACATTAACGCCTCTCTAATTTTTTATTTTCTCTGTGACCGCTCTTATAACTTAAAAATGCAAATGTGTGGATTGTTGTGATCGTCGGTGAGGACCTTTTCTGTATTGTGCTTTAACCTCCATTAGGTAGGATTACAGGGCATACTGGCATTTGGTCAGTGTCACAGTGGCAACACTTGCGAGTGAAACGCACCGCTGTCACAGTCAGCTTTATCACCGTGCCTTCTCTTCACCGAGAGCGGACTAATAAGCCTAGAAATTACAATTGCCTCCCTGCTGAATCCCTGATAGGCGGAAATAATGATATCAGTGCCCTACTAATCTCCGAGGCTTGCCGCTTGGCATCAGGCTATTGAGGCACCTGTCATACTTCCGTCTGATGAGTTGAATTTAATCTCTCTGCTCGTAATGACAATAGGGGTCATTTTAATATTATGGATGATATTTGTCAAGCTTCTGTCTCAGTTTTTTCCCTAATTTTCGAGCACGTACACGATTTCAGACATCCTGTCAGGGTGTCAGGGCCCTTGGACATTAGCTAAGGCAGAAATAGATGGCAAGTCTTTAATTTTCTTATTTCACACAGACAAGAAGTGAGCTCTGAGCGTGGAGGGGATTTTGAATTTAAATTGATACGGCATGAATTATGGCTCAGAGAAAGAGCTTGCTAAAAGTATCAAGAAACTCAGATGCTGCGGCCATTTAATGCTGTTTAAGAAAATGTGTTCATTTTTCTGCTTTTGAAAATGGTCTAAATTTACAGTTTACAAAACAACTTAACACTTTTCAAAATAAAAAAAAATATATCTTGACATTTTTTTGGGTTATTTTCTGGGTGGATTAAAGTGCCTTTCAAAACTTCTCATACCTCTTTAAATGTTCAAACTTTCTCATGAAAATGCCACATTTTCTTTTTTAGACTGGAAATTATGCTGGAATTTTTTTATAGTGCAACACAAAGTAATGCCCAATAATGTCATGGATCAAGTTGAAGGAGAAAAATATATGGATTAAAAAAGTTAAAATCTGAAAAGTAAGGTGTGTAGGTGAATTCAGCCCCCTTTGCTCTTACATTGCTAAACAAAATCCAGTGCGGTGAACTGACTTTAAATATTTAGCAATTAGAATCCATATATGTGAAGTAATTTGTAGAAAGGAAATGCAAGAAGGTGCATTTTTTAGTTTTGAGCATTTTGAGAAATGTTATGTGGGGTTTAATACTAACACCCAGGAAACATGTCACCATTGACATCAGGAAACATGATGGTGGCAGCATTATGCTGTAGCTACAATGGGTGATTTGGTGGCATAACAATGCTTGTTGAAGTTGATAGAAAAATATTTAGAGGTAAACATACAACAATCCTATAACAAAACCTTTTAGAAGATGTAAAAAAAGACTGCGGTGGAGATTGACCTTCCAGCAGAATAACAATGTTATTGTTGTAACAACGTTAATGTTGAGCAGATATTTTATACAGTATTTTCATATCAAAAACTTTGAAAATCACATATAATTTATTTTCCACTCAGAAATGATTCTCCATTGTTTTAATATGTTGTTTAAACTTTTGTAGTATTAATAATGTTTACCTTTATCAAAGAATTTGAGGCAGGTTTTTTCTGGAACCCCCAAAATCTTAATCAGTCATAATCAGGCTAGAACCAGTAAAATCTGCAAATTTTACTTATTTTTATTTATTTAGCTTTTTTTTTAACCGAAAGAATCTCATTGAAAATTTTGTTTTCGATGGAGGCCTGACCATGACAGCTCCAGCAAAGAATGATCAGCATCAATGAGGACGGTTGCGCCGCTAAAATAGTTTAATTATATGAGAAACAATCTTAACTTTTTTTTTCTTGCAGTTCTTCAAAATTTAAAAGCATAAACACATTTCAACACATTATAACAACACAAGATACTGGCAACCTCTCAGATGTAATAAGAAACCTATTTGGCAAAGAGTTATTTAGAGTTATACAGGTGTACGATGTGAACTGTTGAACACTACCTCCTTCATTTCTTATTAAACCTCCATTAAATGTGAAACATCTTTTTCAGTGCATTTTTTTGGAGCTTCTATGGTTCATTTCATGGTGTTTTTCAGGGCCACTGTAAACATCCACCAGCTTTAAAATGTGAGAAAAGATGGTAGGAATGATGATATTTGACAGAGACATGCTGGGCTAAATGTCTGAACCTGGACTAAAGTAATTACTGTTTACTGGAGAGCATCCAGCCATTCGTGTGCTGGAGGATAAATTGCATCACAACATAAGAGGTAAACATCACCAGTGGAAGTTATGCATTCTCTGGTGTCATGACGTAATTAAAAAGAATCTTACCTATTGATGTTGGAAAAAAGATTTAAGCATTTCACCGAATCTGTGTCTGACAAAAGAAGCACCACTAGAACTATTTGGTATCTTAAGAATGTGTTGCCTTTTAAAAACAAAAGCTGCACATTGCGACAAAGCCTCCCAGTCCTTGAATGTTTCTATGTATTCAACTAAAAAACAGCCTGTGGCAAATGTTTAGCAGCCCCACTCAAACATACACAAACCCACACACACAACGAAGGCTGTGGAAGGATCGATTGTCGTCATAGAAACTCTGTCTTTAGATAAATGACTGCTTCCCCAAGCTGTCAGATTAACTTTGACAGAACAATCGACACTATGTTATTTATGCCTGGCTGACAAAGAATCGTTCTGGCTTGGTGAGAAGCGAACAATCCTACTGTGTCCCTAGTTGTCCTATTCAGTAAAGTGAGTGTGCCATGACAAGGGTTGAGTTATGGAGCATTGGACTTCCTTTACTGTCTGTTTAGAGGCCAGCATTTGAATCGTTCGCCTATGCAGTGGAAACGGGGCCCCTGTTATTTATTGGCAGCTGGTTGAAATAGGTTTGTGCAAGCTGTGAAACTTAAACATTCCATTTTTAATTAGGTGCAAAAATAGTAACAGTGGGCTTCAAGCAAACTTTTCCTTTTTGTCATATGCTGCCAATTATTTCAGCAAGGAAACAGTTGCATAATAATAAACAGTATAAGTGTGAATAATAATCATGATTAGACGTGCAGGCTTCAACGCCACATGGGTGATGCAGATATATGCAACATTTGTTTCGGCAGGCAAGTGATTATATTTCCTATTATGTGTGAAAGATTTTTCATCATTACCCTCGACCAAATGTTCTGTAACTTTAAACCACTGCACGTGCAGACGAATCCTTGAGTTTGGGAACAAATTATCAATGCACGGCTGCTTTGTTTCCAGTCCCAGTGTTTTTCCAAACTGTTTGATTCTCTGCTTCATGCTCTCATTTTAAATCTGTTTCGGTTTTTTTCCTTCTCTTTTGCACGGAGGGGTATTGTTCTTTGCCTGCACAGCGGCGTTAATGAGTATGCTTAAGAACATCATTATATTTTAAGTATCATTTGGGTTTTCACAGTGGGTGATCTCGACAATAATCTGTTTTCTTGTTTCATATCCAGAGTGACAGCAGTGGGTGCCTCTTTAATACCCCAAAAATCATTAGCGCTGAGAATCTTTGGTATGCCGGAGAGAAAGCGCAGGGAGAGAGAGAGAGAGGAGGGAGAGGAAATTGTAATGAAGACGTATTAACTACGGGTAATTTGGTTGTTCTTCAGCTCGAGTTTCCCTTCGCTCTGCTAGTTGGTTTTATTTGCATTGATGTCTCCTCAGAAGTAGTTTGCTTCTCGAACAAAGGGGCTGGCGTATGTTAAGTGCTTTTGAAATCATGAACGTTCCAGCCACAAGGGTCGGGCCTGATGAAAGAGTGTGAAACGCAAAGTGTAAATCGATTTCACCATCTCCTCGTGTGGCCTGGCTTTAAGTCCAAGACGCATGAACGGGACTTCTGCATGCATGTGTACATTAAACGCACTTTGTGGAATGAAAATGTGTGAGAACAAGCAAGGAAGAAAATCATGCAAATTCCTAAATTAAAACCTCATAAAAAGTCTTTATAAGAAGACAGTGTGGCTTAAAAGGATGCTAATGCAGTTTCAAGGCCACTACAGCATAACACTAAGCCACTTGTAAGATACAAAGGTCAAATACTTGATTTTCATTTCCTGAACAACTGATACAATCGCATTACAGTCACACTAATGTGAATGCTGTCATTCAGCAAGAACGATGGGTGGGGAAAGGGGCAAGTGACAGGAAGCAAGGGGGTGCTTAGATAGTCTATGCACATCATTATACTCATCGCAATCTGTCAGAGCTGGGCCACGCTGGCATCATTAATTTCCTTCCATTTCCAGAAAAAAAAGCCTGCTTTTTGTTTTTCCAAATAGCTGCGTTGTTGCCACGGCTCGACTATCCGTCCATCCATCTCCAGTGTACGTGTCTGCCGAATGTAAATGGCAGCTCGATGCGGTCACAAAGGGCCCCAGAAAGCGAGGGCAATGCAACGACGGTGTGAGAGCTTCTCTGTGGAGCACTGGCAGTACCATCTGTGGGGATGAGTAAACAGGAAAAGGGCACACAATGAAATTATAAAGCTTCCTCTCACTCTCCCCTCTTTTAGTGATTGATGGCCGTGATATCCGTCAAGCCATTTCACCGTATTTAGCACTGGCGTTGCAGTCTGCAGCTGTATTTTTCAGAGCACACAGTAGAATCAAAACCAAGCGGGAACAAGGAAGCACACCCGATGACAAGACAATTTGACATCAACCGAAAGACGACGCACAAAACACCTCGCAAAGCTCCACGCTTTTGCCCTGTGAGACAAAGCCTCTTATTGGTTGGGTGGGATCAGCGAAGACTTCAGGTCAGGCAATGAGCTCAGGGAGTCAATTAAAGCAGCTCCATCTTAATAGGGCTATGATGTGGAGCCATAACGCCGTTATCTTGGCACCCGCTTGAGGTGGCCAGATCTCTTTTGTGACACGAGCCAAGTAAATAAATAGCCAAATGAGGGCGCACAAAGGCATCCACAATATCCCAGGGCACCTATTATGCAAGGGGCAGGGGAAAATTATGCCCACAACAAATTGCTAATGATGAGCCAGTGATGTCTTGTTAGGCGACATTGTTTTCCCTCAGATCCCTTTGTGTCTGTGCCGTGTTCTCCATTTAACGAGACACACGAAAAAGCATCCGAGCAGCTCAGTGATATTTTCCCTTTTTTCTCTCTCTCCCTTCTCTTTTTTTCCCTCCCCTCCCTTTTTTCTTCTTTTTTTACCCAAGTTCTTCTCCATCTCTCCTTTGCAGTTAACTTGTGCCTGTGCCTCTGTTTTTCCATCCCCTCACATCGGCGGCCACTCAGAGGGCCTGATTTGGCGCATGAGAACATGCTAGAGTGGGCCTTCTCAGCAGGGAAGAGCCTTTTGATGCAGACCCCCCTGGGATCCATCCACTGAACCAGCAGTACGCATCACAGATGTGACAGCTTTCATCTAACAGTTAACTTTTCCTAATTAAAGTCCCAAGTCTAATTACACACCAGCCTATCTGATTTTTCTGAGATGGTCATAGACGTTCTGGGGGCAGAGCCCATCAAAGATCCAAGCGTCGCTGATTGGGAGGGTGGGTGTTTTTTGGAGGGAAATGGAGCCTCGCTGGTGCCCTGTGTGGGCTGTTGCCTCACCTGGGTGTGGGGGGGGGGGGCTGTGGATGCCAAATGGCAAGGCCTCGTCTAATTTGCAAAGATGCTGCTCCTGAATGTGGATGTGCAATTATGAAACCAGGAGAAAAAAAAATGTTAAAGGAAAAAAAACTTTCCATAATTAGCAAGGCAACTCCAAGCACAAGCAATGGAAATTAGTCCTGGTGTAATAAATTAGCTTGTGCATATATTAGATGAGACTAACACCCATGGGGGCCTTGTATTAGCAGGTTTGGTTGCACACTACTGTGCGCTGACAAAAAAAGGAGTGACTTTTTTTCTAAGGGTCCAATAAGGGAAATTTTTCCTCTTTTATTTACAACGTATTCCTTCCTTATCAGCTGGGTGTGGTCTCTTTGTCTCTAATACACCACATGGGCTACTACAATGTACAGCTTCAACTCTTGGCACAGTCTGTCAGCCTTCATAGATCTGTAATTATTAGATATTTTGTGCTGCATTTTGCATTGATTAGAGCTACCCATTGCTCCCCAGCTATTTTCTCTGGCTCCGATAAACAAATCTGAAATTAGAACCAGTTGAGATGAGCTGGGAGGAAATTTGCATCAAAATAACAGTGTGCAGCTAACAAACCAAAATCAGATAGCAGCAACAAAAGCTGGCAAATTGCAAATTAAAAGGCATGATGTAAATGGTGTGTTGTCATTAAGCTGCAGCAGCCATATTTGGGGGAGAGGGAGGATGGGGTGATGGGTTGTTGGTAGTGGTGGGGACTCATGCTGCTGGTTGCGATGAGTTATCCAGAGCGATTATTCATACTTGTCCTTCTGCTTGAATTAAAGCAAGAGTGCTGGAGCCAGTTAAAGCCAAATACTTGAATGGCTACTGAACTCTCACCTTCACGTGCATCCATTTAGCTCACAAATGAAAGCCAAGTACAGTCAGTGGAAAGGCATAATGGGTCTTTCTTCTTGCAGAGTGCGGCCATTACATACTAATTTCTTCTCGAGGCTCTACATGAATTTAAACACTTGGCTGGAGCTGCTGAGTCTTGTGCTGAGATGAGCAGCTCCAACAATGCTAGCATAGAAGGTGCTTATGCTGGTTTCAGTTATATGCACTGGCCACAACTAAGAGCAAAAAAGGAGGACAGCAGCTTTTTTATTTCTATTTTTATTGATGATTTCCTTGCTTCTTTGTTGTGCAATTTTCATCTATACTTTATTTTTCATTTAGATTGGGCAATTACTTAACCATTTTATTTTTTTTTCTCCACACATACTTAAAGATTTAGTCTGAGAGATGGTTCTTATAGTGATAAGGGTCATTGGCCAGGGCACAAATGTATCCTGGGGTGAAAGAGGTACACAAAAAATAATATAAATAAATACATTTTATTTGTTTTTCAATTTTATTTGTTGTTTTACACTGAGGGCAGTATCAAAAAAGGTCTCTATCTGTCTGTCTATCTCTGTCTGCCTGTCCATTCTCTATAATGCAAGAACAGCCACCAGTTCCTTAGATTTGTACAGTATATGTGGCTAATATTTAGCTGTATATACTACATGTCCACTTTACTTATTCACTGTTTTTTTATTACCATATCTTCCCTACTCTTTCTCCCACCTCAAAATTTTTTTTGCTAAGGTCATTTACTATTATGTTTTTGCAAGAATATTCTTCTTCTCATAGTTTGTGGTATGAAAAAAAATGCCACAGCCTATTGTGTGTTTGTAAAGCAAGTGTCCTTACTCAGTTGCTGTGGTCCGAGCCATCCATTACCATTATCACCCAGCCCACATTGTTGATGAGTGGTATTTTTGTGCCAGATTACTCACTGCACATCAGTGGCACCCAGGAGGCAGTGATTTAATTATGCAATTAGTCTGGTGGATGATTAAATGGCTTAATTAATAGAGGCAGATTGGGAATTTGGCTAGAGTTGACAATATTTAGCTAGCTCACTAGTTTGTGTGGATCTTTCAATAATTAGGCTTTAGCTCTTTTGTTCAGTGTAATGCACTGGTATGATGAGTGCCATGATGGAGAGACATCTTATTGCAAGATTTCAAAGCCCAATATTCATTTGGCTATTAGGGAATTTAAGTGGCATTCTTTTCAATGTGGCTTTCCATAATATTGGCTAGTATTTTTGTTAACTAGATAATAACTCTACTCGCTGATTCAATAAAGATGAGTATCAGTCACAGCAGCAAATGTAACTATAACTGTGTCTCACTTTTGGGCTCAGCTGTTGCTCGATAGGACTAAGATTTCACACTTCATGCCTGTTTTGGAGTCATTAGATTTCCCTGTTCCCTGGTTTTCTCCTGTGGTTTGAGGCTGGATCGTCAGACAGGATTTTTTTCCTCTTCTTTCTTTGGTCAGTGCTTTTGTCGTATTTACTGGATTAGTTCAGCTCTGAGCTCTCTAACGCAGCGTAGCATACACTTGTTCATCTGATTGACGGCCTGCGGGGACCAGAGGCAGACAGTTATTTGCTGCCTGTTTGTTTGCTTGTGCGCCGAGATATACTTTGCCGAGTTACTAGATTGTGAGGTAATGTCACTGGTGAGCAATGCAAGCTTTTTGTCAATCACAAATAGTTGTGGCAAAGGAACGATCAGTGAAGCATGTCGTCTCCAGAGTCGAGCGGTGCTTGCTGTGAGTGCATATTGTTTGCAGCACTTGACACCAGAGCGTGAGGCTGAGAGAAGCCGCTCACCGGCCCTTAGAAGTGTGATGTTTTCTTGCTTGTGGAGAAAGACGACACTGTCAGCTCGGATACTACTCAACATAATTACCACCTGCACGTGAGAGTTTGTGTTATTTCGTCTGTGACATTATGGCAGAACATCAATAATTTTGAAGTGATATATTTTTTTTTTACATCTGTGAGGAGTGGTGCTTTATTGCTTTCAATTTGCACAATCTGAAAAGACACATTCAGATATTAAGTCAGTGGTTTGACCCCACTAGCAGACTGAATGCTGTGTATAGTTTGAACTTCCCAGATAAATCTGGTAAATCCCTTTTTCACACCTCAATTTTGTAGCTGGAAGTTTTTAAATAATTTACTGCAGTCTGCCTTTGTGCTTCTACTGTTGTCAGACAATTCTCTCTCGTTGAGCATGAAGCCAATACAGTAGATATAATTACACTATTTTAATTGCACCTACTCAGCAGTCATAATCAAATGGACAAATTACTAAGTGAGCAATTTTCCATTTTTGCTGTACAGAATTGCACTACTAGGGGTTTCAAAGCTGAAAATAATAAACTGCTTTTTATTTTGCACAGTTACATTATCCCTCTTTATTTTGAGGCTTTTCCCTGCTGAACGGTTGGCTGTTTTGGGTTGAGTCCAGTGAATCGAAGTGATGTGTATCATCTCAAGAAAGGACAATCTAAATATATGGTGATTCACATAAGTAATAATTTTGAAGTGAAAGGAAAATGACAAATTTCAGATATTTTTTACAAGAAGAAATTGGTAAAATGTGGTGTGTGTTTTTATTCAATCCCTTCTTATACCCCAGGACAAAATAAAGCGCAATGAAACCCTTTAAGAATTTTCTTTATTAGAACTGACAGCAAAACCATATTTACTCATTGTCAATACATTTCGAACACTAGATTCAAATGTAGCACCGCTTTCAAAACAAGACAAAGAATACAGAAAAATAAACTATCTGAATGCAAATAATAGAGAAAATTTGTAAGGCATCTAACAATGTTTGCATTGCGATCTGCTCTTAATACTTCTGTTTTCATCGGCAAAGGTCCCAGAAATGTGTTATTCCAGCAAAAATGATCAAATTATTGTCTTGATTTCTAAAAATATTCACACTTCCAACTTACTTTTTGCTGGACTGTTTATTACAAATGAACACCACTGAAAAATCATCCAATGACTCTGTCAAATAAATATTAACATGGCAGAGAAGAGTAGTGCCAATAAATCTGTTCTCCTATCTTCCGAGTTTCTTGTGTGAGCTTCTGACATTCTCCTGTGACTTTTAGCATCTAAGATTCCGTGATCTGTGTCAGCCGGGGACATTTACTGCATTGTGACACCGTCCACAGGGCTGGATATGTGATAGGCATGCAAAATGTGCATCTACAATACTTGGAATCAGTCAAAGGTTTTTACATAACAAACTGCCTTCTACGTCATTAATATTGTGATTATGATATATTTGTGATGTATTACTCGTTATTTTTTGTCTTCAGCTGAATTAGGAACTTCATTTGTTATCATGAGGAATAACTTAAATAAAAGCTGCTTAATGACAAAGATAGTTAAAGTCCAAAAATGTGGTTTGCAGCATCAATAAATACAGTCATTGTTGAAAGGAGTTGTGAGATGTCCTTGTGCTTGAATAAGGGACAGTGTGCATGTACTGTGTACCCCGTTGAACTTGAAGAGGGTGTCGCTGCTGCTGTCAGCAGCCTGTCTGTCAGTCTGCCATCGTGGGATTGAGACATCAACCTAATCCATGTTTACACGGTCCTGCATGTGTCATGCCTAGCTGTTAACCACACAGAATTAGGCCTGCGTTTGACACCTCCTGCAACCTGCCACTTGAACCCATCATCTACTTTCGGGTATCAAAGTACAGCTCCCGCACTCCGTAAGCAGTTACGGCATTGTCAAGGGCCCAGAAGGTAAAAATAAAACAGGGGTCTCTATAAGGGGATTGAGGTGTGTGGGGGTGTGTGTGCGTGTGTGTGTGGGTGTGTGTGTGTGTGTGTGCAAGGAGAGACGATGGATGGCTACGGGTAAGTGCCACTCCTTGAATATCCTCTCCTGCTCCCTTCCCCACTCTACCTTTCTGTCCTTCATTCTCCTCATGGCCAACTCTCTCCCTCATTCTATCTATCTTCCTGTTTCCCTGTCTCTGTTGCTTACTCAGAAAAGCTGCCAGTGTTTACTTCTCCTTATCCGGGTTTCTAATCCGCCACCAGTGAAAGAGTCCACTAAATGGATGGCGTCAAGAAAAAAAAAAGGAGAGAAGATGGGGGGTGGTGGGGAGAGAAACAGGCAGAACCATTAGAGGAGGGTTTATCAGTGTCGCTCAATCTGTTATCACTCCTGTCCCTCTGTCCCCCACCGGCCGACAGCCACCACCTCCCTCCCTTGTCACAGAGCTACTGATAATAACCTCAACCAGTCAGTAAACTCACACACAAACAACCGACTGCCGAGTGTATGTGCGCATGTCTGTTCAACATTATTGTTCATCTGCCTTGCCATAGGTGAGAATGTATGTTGTGATGGAGCGCTGCCAGTCACTTTATGAGCCACATGAGAACGGCTGCAATGGAGAATAAATAATTACACACTTGCCTCTCTCTCCTTTCATTCTTTTCATCAAGGGTATACTCTCAGTTAACTTCCTGAGCCCAATCACAAAGGGTGCAAGAAATAACATCATCTCCAGAAAACCCGAGAGGAGACTCTAAGTGTCCCTGAGGGCACTTTGAGGTGTGAAGCGGGTGCTCCAACATATCCCAGCTCCGTTTTGTTAGCACAGGCGCCACTGGGACTGAGCGAGGAGGGCTAGAGTTTACCTTAAGGATAAATGTCAGGGGGATCGACTAAATTAGATCCTCCCTGCATTAAGACATCAATGGCCGCTGGAGTGAGTGCGTGAGTCTTATGAGTGGTCCAGGACAAAATGGAGCTCGAAACTCGTGTGGCGGAATGAGCCGATTGTTCCATCCTATTTTGGACAAAACACATGTAAGCAATAAAGATTCAAACAAGAATAAAAGTAATCCTATTCACCAATATATTATTTAGACGAGCATTACTATTTTCAATTTTAAATGAACGTTTGCCAGATACAAATTATTTTGGATTTAACTGCACCTGCTTTGATCATTTCTGCTTGTTTTTTTCTTTCAAAGTGTTCATCTTTTGCTCTTTTTTTTTTTTTCCTGTAGACACCACAAAATTCAATGTATTTTTGGGAGGATTTCTTTACAAATGGCAATCTGTGAAATGTACCTGGCATGTGGAACTTAGAATCTCAGAGTCAAAACTTTGTGAAATCACATTTCACTGTCACGACAAATTGCATGTAATTTTGGGCATGTCTCTGTGAGGTTTTAATATGTACAGCTTGAATGTATTTTCCTGTGCTTTGCAAAGTTGCTCAAGACCAATCAGATTGAATGGGTTTGTGAATTGCATAGAAAAAGGACGGTCGAGTGGAATTTGGTTAAATTTACGCTGAGTAATTTCCATCAACATGTTTGTCGTCTCACCTATGTGGCTTTCTTCTCACTACTCTTTCGTAAGGACAAGATATTTAGAGTGCAGAACAAATAGTTGCCTTGATACCAAATTTTTTTCAAATGCGAATTGCAAGTCTGCAGCTCCTCCAGAGTTGCTTCTCCGATTAATGCTCTCCGTGCGAGTTTGCAGTTGTATCAAAATATATGTAACACTGATAGATCTATCAGTGTTAGATTATATATTCAAAGTTTGGCATTGTCTCTTTTATAACCTAACCCTGCTTTGAGCATCTTTACAATTTTATCCTCATCTAGTTAAGTGGATGGCTTTGTCTTCACAATGCTGTTTCTTCAACTAATGTTCTCTAATAAACTTCTGAAATCTTCAGATAACAGCTGTATGTACTTTGATGCTAATTAGGGAACATATTTTTATTTAACTGAATAAAAGTAAAAAGGCTTAGCACATATGCAAGGTACTCTTCCAATTTAACTAATAGACATGTTGAAAAACATTTTCATTCAGCTTTGGACCTGATCTATTTTTAGAATAAAATAATGTGTTTGGTTCTGATGTAAATAAACATGGAAAATGTTAAGAAATGGAAATGTCTCTGCATCACACTGGTGGCTAGTTTGAGGTTAAATGGATTCAAAATTGTGGAAAACTCTCAAGGCACATTCAGCTGAGAAATGTCACAGCATGCATCCAATTCTTCATTAATCATTCAGATTTTATAGAAAGATAAAGTGTAATTAGTGCTTTGGCAATAATTCTAGAAATGGGGACAGAACTGTTACTTATAGCTCAAATCGCAGGTGTTGGAAACTGGCTGGAGTCTATGAGAACGCTGCAGTTGCATTGTTGCAGGTTAGTCATCCCACCTACAGCCAACACATTTGAAAATACAGACAACGGAGCCCAATAAACATGCTGGCTATGAAATTTATGTGAAACTGCAGACGGGAAATGACTACATTTGGATACGGCTTCTGTAGGTAATTTGCTGTGACAATATTACCGCAGGCTTTATTAGAGCTTCTGTTTTACAGATTTTGATCTCTCCGGCTAGGTTTACGGGAACAGGAGGGGGGGAAATGGCTGGTTCGGAGTGACATCTCTGCCACTTGGTCCACGCTCAGTCATTTAGAAGTAATGGCCGTGACCACTACCTCCATGTTTACATAGTAGTGGTCTCCCAGCACACAGCCGGTGACAAATTATAAAAGCAGGGCCTCTGCAGCCTGCCTGCATTTCATTAAACTTTAACTTCCCTTATCGGCAGCAACAGAGGATGGAATAATAAAGGGTGACAGGTATCTAAAGATGCATGTTTGGACTAGGGGACAGGAACAGCATGAGAGCCTCAGCCAGCTTTGTCACCAATGAAGGGGCATATGTTGCAGGCTATAAAAACTGAAGGCAGATGTTGCCGTTTTACTGAAGCTGGGAGAGGCTGATGGTGCCTTGCACATATGTCCACCATGAATAGCTGTCTGTTTCATGACTAATGTCTCCGGCTGACAAAATAAATAAAATAAAGATGAGAAAAAGGGAAATTACTGTTGTGGTTTTTAATATGTTTGCTTTCATCAAGCAATGATTTTAGCTTCCTAACTATCTTCCCCAATTGTTTGGAAGTGAGAATGGCACACTTTTCTCTTAATTATTTTAAAAGATATTTTCTAAAGATGAGACACTGAATCATAATGACAATCTTTGAAAATCTATGCTTTGTGTAGATGTTTTTAAATTGACATTATTTAGTTTTCCATAAAACAAACCAGCTTCAACCGTATTTAAAATAATCTAGTTCTCAAGTTTGAATACATTCCTTTTTTCAAACCCATAAAGGTTTTAAAATAATACGAAGTGTCTCCAATATATGTATAAATTTACCTAAATATTTCAAGAAGTGTGTTTAAAATGGTCAGACTAAGTCCTAATAACTTGGACATCCTAATTCAGATCAACTATGTCTGTTAGACAGGAATCTTTGAATTGACAAATATCAAACACTAAAGTCCAAGAAATTTTGTGAACATCTAAAAGGAACCCTAGACTTAAATATGTTGGAAAAGTCTTTGGAGTCACTTCTAAAGAACTGCTGAGAATATCTCTTCAAGTAATTGTATATTATACAACTTATTTGAATGCATCGTGCCTTTGCTCCACAGGGAAGCCAGCCATTACCATGGATTGAGTATTTTTTCAAAATGAAAGAAGTAAGATTTGCAGCTGTTCTTACCAAATGCTTAAAATCAGACAAAACAAGGATTAAAGTATTTTGTCACAATAACAGGAAGAAAACTTGGAAGAGTCAGGGTGAGGGTTTAAAACTTAAAAACACTGCAAAATATAAATATGGTGGTGGAAGTATAATGCTGAGCATTGTCAAATATCTAGGATTTGAATCTAAAGCTTCATAACTATAGAGAGTATAAAATTTTTAGCCTGAAATTCTTTGACTGTATGTATTACTTTTATTTTAAAGTGGGTGTGTTTTGTAAAGTCATCTTTTCTCAGATCAATATCATTTTGTAATGTTATTTCCTCATCAAAAACTGGAATGCTGTTTTTTTCTTTCACACATGTTGGAGAAATCTTTTAATCTCCTATTCAGGTGTTCAAAACATTTGGTTTTATTGAGCGCTACTTTACCTCTCAGCTTCTCGTTGGACCTGCAGTATCCAAGCTGAGGTTCCATCTCAGAGTTCTCTCCCTCACAGCTTTCCCATTCAGTTCCTATAGACTAGTGCCTGCTGGAGTTAGCAAACACCTGTTTAAAAACAAGGACAAATTAGTATGTAATTGATTTGAGTTTTTGGGAAATGACAGCAACTGAAATTAAGTTTATTCATATTTCATTTGGCACTTTATTGCCAATTTTCTTTTCATTTTTATGATTTTCATCAAACTTATTTTTATTTATTGTTTTGTCATTTATTGATTTGTGATGTTGTGATTGTTGTGAAGTACTTTGGTCAGCTGAGGTTGCTGTAAATGTAGAACTGCGAGTCATACAAACTACTTCTCAGTCCAATGCTCCTACAAACTGCTCCAAGCGGCATAATGGAAAAGCATTGTAGTGGTGATGTGTCAGAAAAAGCAAGAGCTTCTTGAAGAGGTTAGAGACCAAATTCAAGGCAACAAATTGAAAAGTAAAATTTCTTCCAAGTTCAGTTTGAAATCTTAAGCCACACAGTTGGTTGATTTTTGTCTAAAATTGCACCATGTGCTGGTAAAATTCATGTTAAATTAAGATTTTAATATAAAAATGGCTTTCTAAATTTTATTCTTCCTGGAAAGTGTCCTTCTGAAGGTGGGAACTCATTTCCGTAAAAAAATAAAAAAACAAGTTCCTAAATTTACACGCCCAAGAAGTTTTACAAATGTCTACTATAGACGATATGCTTTTGTATACCTCGGGTAGATATGCCTTCTGCTTCTGCACAAAAAAAAAAAAAAAAACTTTAAAGATTGGACTGTGCATACAACTGTAATATGACATTTCTGAGCTATTTTAAATACATAAAAGGTGGAAAAAACACATGAACTTTATGTAATAGCAATGTTCTCACAAAGCACTTATATTACTTGTGTGTAAAGCTCAATATAAACTAAATATGACTGATTTAGAGATGTGTCTTTGACTGTGCTGAATGAGGGAGCCACAATAAAATACTTGAGGTATGCTGTCATTCATTATTAGTGAGAACAATGGGCCTCAGCCTTGCCACTCTCTCTCCCTGCTTGTGTTTTTTTTGCCCACGCTGAGGCCTCTCTGAAATCCACTTTACACAAAAAGACCCCTCAGAAAAGAAAGTTGGATCTCAGGCATAAGTTGGATGAGGTTTATATCTCAAAAGGACAATGTGCCAAGGCCAACATTAAACCATGTTAAGATCTTCTGAGAGAAGCAGTTGATTGATTCCATAGAACCTTGTTTATCAAGGCCACCAGGTTCGAACCAAAGATATTTGGAATGTGAGGAAGAAAGAGGCAGTTACTGCAACAAAAAGCCTCTGAAGCGGCCTTTGTAAGCATCTGAAAGGACCTATCTACAGCAGGCTAGGCTCTCCCGTCGAGCTGGCGAAAGACTACCATGTAAATAAAAGCCAAGGGTGAGCTCACAATTTTGCCTGCTTGAATGAAAATGGCCACAATAACATTAGAGATGCATGCAAAAATAAAGCCAACTATCCCTTTCCCTGCGATGCTCAGCAGGAGATTACTCTTTATGCGGTCTTGCAAATGTATATGAATTTCTTGCACGGCTTAAGTCTAAATAAATCCTGTTCTCTTTAAAAAATTGATAATTATATTCATTTTGCGAGATGACTGAGATGACTGATTGTCAGGTAAAATGTGCTCAGTCTGCCAATTCGTTTTAAAGTCCAGGTACCTGGTGTCAATTTGCCGCCCATTTTGTGAGCAAAGCTGTTTGCTGGCTGATGGGCAGCCAAGCAAATGCTAAGATAAGGTCAAATCTACCGTTTTCTCGTAGGTATTGCTGGATGGAGGGTATTGGGCAGCCTGGGGAGGAGTCTATGTGGCTGAGATAGTCTCCTCCTGCAGGCGAGCAGGGCTGGAGTGCTGCAGCTGCTCTCCCTCTCTCTCTAGCCCCCCTAGCAGCTATGTCCTGCTGGAGTGAGCCCCTTCACCGGAGCTTTGTCTGAGAAGAGAGTAGCCGAAAGGGCCCTCTGACACGCTGGACAAGACCTTTCAATGCACAAGCACCATCTCTACCAGCCTCATAAACAACCACGGCTGCATTCTGCATACATCCCCGCTCTGCACCGCACGAGAGCCGGTGTTTATCTACCGCTTTTATGGAGTTTGAACAGAGTGCTAAACTCAAACCCAAACATGGGAGGTGGAGGCAAGACCAGAGAGCCATCTGCCCCGTTCACGGCCTGCCAGCTTTCACCATCCATTTCTAGCAAGAGCTTGTCCGCATTCACAGTGAAACGGACGGGGGGGGGGGGGGCAGAATGAAAAGAAACAAGATAGAGTTGAACACTGTCTGAGTAAGTTTAAAATAGTTCTTTATCAGCAGTGTTTTCTGACTGCCTCTCTGAAAGGAAAAATACAGATGTAATCAATAATGAACAACCTTGTAAACAGATGGCTTATTGAAACGACTCGTTCTTTCACCTTATCCCCCCTCCCTCCCGTATGTTTGTGTTTCCTAATTTCCAATCAAAAACACGGCGTCTCCTGGAAAAGATTGCAAATCTTCTCGTAAATACCGGCAGACGCACAATTGTCTTTTATGCTTCTTTCAAATAATAACCTGCTAACGCTTGTCTCTTAGCAAATGTTTCCTCCCGCTGATAACTCACACCACGTGTCACAAGGCGCGACAAAGCCCACGGTGTGACATATCTCGACCGGCGGCGGGGACACAGCCGGCGAGGGGAAGGGAGAAGTATGCAGAGGAGAGATGAGGTGGTGGTGGGGTGTTTTAAAGAGGAATGTCGTGTAATGTATGGTGGTTTTGTCCAGGTAACTGTTGGCTCAAATGCAGCTGTGACATATTTGAAATTGGCCCCAGCCTGCCCACAAAGACGGAGAGAGGCGCTGCGAGCGCTGGCCAATCCATACTCTCCAGACACCTGCTTGGCTTGGAGAATCCTCAGATATTGACCTTCAATTCAGCTGGCATTCAGAGCTGATGAAAAGAGATAAGCACTCTAATCTGTCCGTCGTCTCCGCTCTCCCATTTATTGACTAACTGACACTGACTTATTTCAGCTCCCGCTGCATGCTGTCACCGCACACCGGTGGTGCTACATAAACCTGCTACATAAACCTAATGGATGTTTATTTTGAAAGAATTTAAGATTGAAATGGCTAATAAAGACACACGCATCAATTTAAAACAAACAAAAACAATGTCATACTTCTTGCGATTTATTAAATGTCGATTTAATTGAGGCTACCTTTTTTTTCATTAACACCAAAAGTAAAATTTTTGATTCAAGCAGTCCTTAGACCTTTGCTTTAACATAGCGAGTTATTTAATGAAAACAATAAATTATCCATAGAAATGTGTAGTGTTGGTTAACACTAAAATGTCTGACACAGGAATTAACTGTCAAAAGAGTTCTGGCTTTTGTAAGCGTTTTTTTTAATCTTATATTTTATTTTTTTAACATTAGCTTGGTTTTCCTTTTTATTATTTGATACATTACACTTGTGCAGTCATGCAATTACCATAACAAAAATAATGCTTGATAAATCTGAAAATAAATAAATCAATAAATAAATAATTCATTGAATATAGATTCTTAAAAAAATGTCTTGTCTTTGGCTGCTCACTAATCATCACCTTGCTTTCTCTCTCTTTTTTTAAATATTATATTTCATATGTTTGGCTTTGCTAGAAAAAAAAATTGTCCCTCATAAGAGCACCTGACACATTTTGATGCAAGTATTCATGCAAATGACTCTTTTTGGAGAGAAAGCAATGATGCTCAAACATTTTCATCTAATAAATAAATAAAGTAACAAGAAAAAATGGCTTATTATATAATCTAGATACAAGAAAAAAATTTAAAAATCATTTTAAATTTTTTTTTAACTGAACTTCTTTTGGATGCTTTTAACAAAATAAAAACAATTTTTGAAGTGTCATTTGTTTTCTTTTTTTTTTTTTTTGTAGCACAAATTGATACATTAGGCATTTGTCACAAGTTTAATCAATCCAAAACACAGATTTTGTTTTCCATCATAGAAACATTTAATCCCTTATTGGCAAATGTTGTTTTTTTTTTGATGCAAGTATTTTCCTAAAAAGTAATACAGATATTAATAAATATAACTTACATTTTCTATACAAAAATCCAAACTGCTGTTTATGTGTGTTATCTTTCTGTATATGCAAGAAAAGACTTGAGAAAACCAAAGGATGTGTAAATATATCTATATTTTTTTTTAATTAAACCTTTCCAGGAAACAGCTAAAAAGTAAAATGATACAATTATTTCTTGCAGTTGAACCTAAAGGGTTAAAAAATGGAATGCATGTGTAGAAGAATGTGTTATTGAGGATTCATATGCATGTTTTTTTTTTTTTTTTTTAATGTTTCAATATTCTAAATTACATTATATCATGTTGGGGTCCTTTTCTTACCCCTCCCCGCAAGGTTCAATGTTTCCGTGCAACATTTGTTGGCTGAACGTTAGAGGCACTTGACGACGAGTAGAAGAGTAGGAGGAAGTGCTTTACGGGGAGCTTCTGTGGAGAACGGTGATGCCTGCATGCTGTTTTACAAACCTGGCATGAAGGGCGACCATGTGAACACGTGCAGATTATTGCAACTTTCCGCGGTCTCACACCTCATATCAGAGAGACATCCGGTCATTTTCATATTCATATTTACATGCATATGAGAGCCAAGATGTTCCAGGAATACACATCCATTTAAATTCAGAGGGAATCCATAAATACCACCTCCAGAGAGCCGGGAAAAGAGGAGGCGGGGGGGACGGAGAAAGAGGCCAGTATATTTATTTGAGTGACATTGTCTAAATTGAAGTTTGACACTCTTCACCACTCTAACCTTTATGCAAATGTGAAAACATCTATATGTGATGGACAGAATTCAATTAACTGAGATGACAGAAAATAATCTAGTGAACTGAATACATCATGCAGTTGAAAGGTAACATAATCATCCTGTTAGGAAAGGGTGGGGAGGAATGGTGGAAGAGAGACAGAGGAAGAAACAGAAGGAAAGGAGAGGGAGGGGGTGGGGGCGCTGGAGGAATGGGTGGGGTGGGCTCAGAGGAAGTAGAAGATAGAGCCCATTTCTTCGCCGTCTTATCGAATGGCACAAGCTCTATTTCTCCAAAGCGGAGTCTTCAGTCCACTAAACTCTTGATCTCAAATGAGGGACCCTGGAAGACTGTTGCTAAGCAATTAGGGGGCCGGGGTTGCGGGGAGGGGGCCTTATTGAGTCGCTGATTCTCACTGCTCAGTGTCCGTCATTACAATTTCTTCTCACCTCATAGACTTCCATACTGATGAACAGTGGTGACCACACAGAAGAAAATCGGCTCCTCGGGGCAATGCTTGCAAATTTCACTACAACGGTCATTTCACCAAACACACAGAGTCTGCCCCTCCACCCCCAAAGCAACAGTTGCTGAAGAGACCGGATGCTAAATGACAAAAAAGTACACCAAAAAAAAAATTACTTACAACTATTTTGTGTTTTATGTTTAATTCTACTTTAAAATGCCATTCATGCACATTAAAATTAGGAAACCACATCTACATGCACAACCTATTCTATCTATGAATTACATCTACTAATAATAATCAGTGCAAGAATAAGTGACTAGAAAAAGCCAAAGGAGCAAGGTAACTGATTTACAAAACAGGCAAACACTCTCGTGAGCTGATGGCCAGATGGGGGCACCCTTACCCAACATTTGAGAAAAGCACATCAATGTGACAGACACAGCTCTTCTTAGTAGGAAACATACATATGTAAAGAAAAGTTGCTGTTGTTTTCTCTCTTTGACCCAAATCAATTAAAAGACAAAAAAAAAAAGACTTCATAAGTGAAAGTCACTTTAACCAGAGTAGCCAGGTATTTGAGAGTACATTAATATTTTTAAAATAATTATTGGAATTTGTCAGAATGGCCATCTGTCACTGTATTTGTTGATCATCCAGTGGAATAAGTACAGTCAGCATACTAAGGGGGTCTGCCATGTGGTCACTGGATGCTCTGTTTGTTCTGTAGCTCAGGCTTAAGAGCGTGGTGTGGTAATCTGCTGATAAGTTCCAATTTTTCCTCAAAGACTCAATTTGAAATACCATACAACATTAACATTTTGTTTTATTTTACTGTTATTTATGCAAGTTCCGCAAGTGGCACTTGGCAGCCTTAAGTGTTATCAAAGAGAAACACAGATATCAAGAATAAGGGGAATATGGAGTTTAACAAACTTCCAGCTACAACTCTAAAAACCAATGGTATCCTATGAACTAACTGTTGAGTCCAAGTACGTATTTTTATTTTTTTGTATTTTTATGTTTTCCAGAACTACAACATTTATACCAAGACATGTTGTTCAAAAAGATTTCATGAGGCGCTAACTGTGAGAAGTTCAAATAAGCAGTTTAATGCTACAGCTATTGCTTATTTTCAAATATGAAGAAATCACATTGGATTTATAAATTGACAGGAAATGTTCAACCTTCACACTTGGAAAATGTTAATAAACAGTAGAAAATAGTATTTCTCTTTCTTATTTATGTATTTGTCTTTTTGAAAACAACACAATATCCAGAAAAATATACAAGTCGCATGGTTTGTTTCTGTTTTAAAACTACTCTCAGAATGGTCCTATTTGGAAACCTGAGTACTTGGAACGTATACAGTAGTTTATATAAAACTCTTGAGGACATCGCATTGGGAAAATAATTTAAAGCTTGAAGCTGGAGCAGTCATGGATCATCAAGTGATTCCTCTTCAGATCTATGGCTTATTGGTCACAGAAACGGACCCTGTTTAATCAAAAGTAACTTCCAAGAAAGGCTCCCATAACATGTCTGCAAATCAGTGAGATAAGTTAATCTCTACTTCCAGAAACAAGCGAACTACTGTTAGTAATCCAAATAAAAGAGATTTTTTTTTGCATTTTGAAACTTTGAAGGGACTAACAAGCAACACAGTTTGTGATATCCTATGTGTTAAGCAGATGTAATGAGACAAAAACTATCAGAAAACATTTATCACTGCATTCATCACAGCAGTTTTAAAGCTCAAAGGTTTTACTGTATTTTAGATTTAGGCTTTGTATGAATTCTAATTTTGTCACTGGTTTCCCACTTGGAACTTCAAGTTCAGGAAAGATTTTTTTACACTTGGATCATGAACATTTTTACTTTGATAAAAAAAATTGAATGCAAACACTAAAACATTATTCCAGAAACAGTTAGTCATACAGCATTTAATCAAGAGCAAAAAATATTATTTAGACTGTTGTAGCTTAATAGAAATCATTATGCTTTTTAACTGCTTCTCCTACTCACAAAATTAAATAACATTTTTACAACAAATTAGGCTTGTCATGCAATAATAATGTACTGAGAACCATAACCTTTTTAATGCCTGGAATCAACCAGTTTGACCAAGAAATAACTCTTATAAATGTGGATGAATATGTGTATTGATGTAATTGGGAAATCGGTGTGCTAAAAAAAAAAAATATTTATCAAGTGCAACATGACAACCACTTTGTCACATAGCAAGGATTTTACAGGCAAAGTTCTTTGCAGGTCCTAAGTGTGTGAAAATCTGAGTTTTAGTGTTCTTTGAATTCTGAACCTGGACATGAAAGTAGATCTGCTTTCTGCAGCTTAACCCAGCAAACCTCATTTCTCTCTCTCTCTCTCTCTCTCTCTCTCTCTCTCTCTCTCTCTCTCCACCTCTCATGTAGTAGCATGCATGTATTAGGTGGGCAGCCCACCCATATTTATGTTAATGCAAATTAAAAACGAAGAGCGTTGCATTCATTAAGACCGGAGCAGATTGCATTACATATATATTCCTAAAGAAGTAAAAGCTACAAGTAGTGGAAAGCTGGAGGCAATTTTTTTTTTTTCAAATCTGACGCAACACAACAAAACAAATAGTTTGTGCTAAATATTTGTAAAATATGGAGGATTTTGCACTGCTTTGACAATTTCCCACTGAGTAGTATTAAGTGCTCATAAAAAACAAAACTGTCCTATATGTACCTTCTGCATTGTGGAATTACTATTGCCTATTGTTGTTTAAACTTTTATTGTTGTTGTTTTTCACCCTCATTATTATGTTAGCCCCACCTCACACTGCATGGTGCAGGAGGATGGGCCTGTTCCACACGTCCCAGTGAACCACGTTGGGACTTCTCAGGTATAATGAGGGAGTTGTGGCTGTGCTGCTGAGAGGGAGAGTGGCAGTACTCCAGCTCTGACCCCCTCCGAATTCTGGGAAAGCCGACCTTGGTTAACTCCTTTTCCCACGTCACAGTTTGAGTCAACCTAAGTTTACTCATAAGTTTTACACCTACCAAGTTCTCTACTATGCTCTGTTTCTCTTGGTTAGTGTCTAAACAATGCATCCCAATGGAAAAACTTTTACTTTTACTTTCGACAAAGACTGAAACACAAACCAACACTATAATAACAATTGACACTTTTCTAAATGTGTCATACAGTTTTAATTTAACCTGTCAAGAGAGCTAATTTGAATATCTTTTCAACAGCTAAATCAGAAAATGTGAACGAAAAGCCTTGTAGCAGGAAGGTAATAGCTGCATGTCTTCCTTTGACCCATACAAACAAAAGCTACTTTGTATTAAAGATTTTTTTGTGTGTGTGTAGAAGTAGTTTCTTTGATCATTAGTTTGGTTACATCACACTGTGAGGATCAAAGACATGCAACCTCTGGCAGAGAGAGGACGAATGAATAGAAAACTTGCTAGGAGATCAGAAATATCTTTTTTTAACATCACATCACTCCTATCCTTGAGGTTCGTGGCTCTGCAATGTCCACATTAGGAGCAGATCACACAGCAGGCGGGGAGGCCTCTGCGGCACTAGCTGTCGTCAGGTGACTCTCTCTGCAGCTTCGACAGCGGCACATCCCAGCAGGGGACATCGTTGATTGGTGACCACGCACACAACAATATCATCTATGAACCCACTGCTATTCGGCTGCTCTGGCTTTGATGCAACATCTAATTGGCCGAGATGAACTGTTGCTGTGGCAGCTTGAGGCCGTGCTCCGCTGTATGCCAGTGCACACAGCCACTGTCTGTATTTAATTAGGTCCCCTTTCCCTGATGTGTCGGTTGTGTGTACAGTATGTGTGTTCAGAGTATATCAACATATACATCGTCTTGCGCTTTCATCTTCTCCTGCATGTCTTTAGTTACTTGATATGGTTTGTCTAAAGCATTTAAGGTTGACAGGTTATTGTTTGTTGTAATGAAGAGAAAGGTGCAATTACAGTTTACATCAAACTGAAGTAGGGGAAAAAAACTGGGCAGAACATCATTTATCAGCCTGATTTAAGATGAAGAGCTTTGCCGTCTGAATTGCCTTGACGGTTTGCTTCCTCAGTTATTACTAGCTGGTGCGAGTGATCAGTTTGGACATTGACAGGGTGCGTTCGAGCAGAAGAAAGAGTGAAGGGTGTCATAGAGGTTTGTTTTCGCAGACTCTTCACTTCTCAGCGTTTGACGATGGGTCTGGAGCCTGTTGTCACTGCGGAGAGGCTGTGTGAGAGTGGCGCTTTGTTTAACTTCCTCTCAGTGAAGGAGAAACCAGCAGGGCTTGGTAATGAGTCTGCAAACAGGACTCAGAAGGACGAGAACCAAGCATTGTTGCTAATTGAAGTGGGAGTGTATTAGCTGTAATTTTAACAACAATTTTAACAGTTGTTTTTTTTAAGACAATCTCAGTATATCGTGACAAATGACAAATCCACAACTCGTATAAAAACAGCATAAAAGCTTAGGCTATAAATAAAATTGCTAAATACTCCTTTAAATTTATGCAGGCAGTTACATTCCAACTGACATTTTCATGCCAGAAACAAAGGGCAGATTCAGGAATGATGGTGCTTTGTTTATTTGCATAAAATTGAAGAAACAGTGCAAAGTATCATGTGTTTCATCTTGTACTAAACTCACCAGCACACAATAGCTGATTATGGTAAATTACCATCCCTGTTTGAGCTCCCGAAAATCTGCTCTCCGTGCTGTATGCAGCCCTGAAGCAGAGGAAGAAAAATTGTTCCGCCCAAGTACCATAAAAACAGATTGGAAGCTCTGCACTGTGAATTAGCTGCACAGGAAGCCCCCTAAACCCTTTGTTTTATTCATGAGCGTATAGGCTATCGGAGTCTAAGAAACCCCTGTGGCGTTGCCCGCTACATGAAGGTTGCGCGCTGTGACCATGCAAGGCCTTCTTTTTCTTTCTCTTTTTTTTGACATGCCACATTAAAAAGCATCACGGATTATCATCTTCTGTGATCAGAAGGTAGATAAACAAAATCCAATCTAATTCAGCAAGAGAGATCAATGAAACAGCCATACTAAAAGATTTGAAGCAGAGTTTTCATTCAAATCATGAAATCCTGCTTAGAAATGTTTACTGGTTATATTTTGGTAATGCAAGGCTTTTATTTGGGGAAAAAAAGACAAGATGTGGTGGAATGTGAGCTTAGGAACCTCAAACAACTTTTGAGAACAAGTATTGTGAACAATAATTCTTTAGAAATTGAAACAGGGAGAGGTAGTGACTCTTAAGTAAGTATTAACAAACCTAAAGTAGAATCACATAATGTTAGATGATTGGATTTACCCAAAATAAAATTTTAAACAAATAAGTTGACAACTGTTTCCAGAATGCCTCAATTGGATTCAAAAAGAGTAGATGAAAGTGGTCTGGAAAGATGGCTTCAATTGCATAGACTCACTTACCTTGATTTTAAAGAAAATGTGTTGCCGTGTAGAGCTTTTAAAGTTCAAACCAAAACCTTGAACTGTGCAGAACAAAGAAGCAGGGTAGATCAAGTAGCAAAGATGTGTCATGGGAAAGCACGGAGGATCCATTCTTAGCAGCCATATTTTGGAAAAGCTGTAGGCGAGACAATGAAGTTTTACTATGGGTTGAATACCATCTGAACATTAGGTATCATATCACTCATTTAACCAGCATTTCAAAACAGATAAAATGAGAACAAGCAAGATATATATTTTTTTTTTTACGTCTTGTTTAATCGACAGATACCATCGAAAGTCAACTTCTGATGGGAGTTTGAATATCTGTAGAAAGTCAGCTGCAGAGAAAATGATCAGACAACCAGAATTTTTACACATTTCCTACATCCTGGAGGACTGAAACTTTATACATATACAGAGTCTTAAAAATAATAAAATTACTTAATATCACCTCCATGATGATTACAAGAGAGCACACCAAAAAATAATATAGGGAATCAAATTAAGCACATTAAGCTTAAATAAAACAGAGTCAAGCACTGAATCTTGTGAAACTCAAGGCGTAGAAGTAATTAAAGCTCATTTGAACTTAAATTTTCCATTTAAAAGTCTTTATTGATGATTAAGAATCAAATCAATCCAGTTGCACCAAATATGCTTATATATGCTTACTCAACATTTAAGTATCTAGAGTTACAGTTTGTGATGATGAGTATTAAAGACAAAACTTAGTACCACACGAGAACACTACAGAACCTCATATGCCAATGATCTACTAGGCATTCAGTAGATGTATATTATACAAGAGGAAAAAACTAAACACATTTGGCAAAAATGCAGTCTAAATTAATAGAAAGCTATTCAAAACACCAAATCCATAGTTGAGCTGGTTTCTGTCATGTTTCTGTTTCGGAAATTTCTTTACAGTTTATCATCTGTCATCAATTCTAGACTGGAGCCAAATTAACAATACCTTTTGATGTGGAGGAGCAGTGACTCTTCACCAAGCTTCTCTCATATGATGCTCTGTCTACAGGGGTTAGACCAGTCACCCTCTGGAGAATGTTTATAGCAGTCTATTCTCTCACAAACAGCCATAAAAAATAATTTTTTATATAAAAATAAATAAAACATAAAAAAGGAGCAGCAACAAAATATTTTTAAAATGTCAAAAACTAGTGCTCTGGGTACATTGTGTATTACACTCATAACACAGAGTCACACAAGAACAACTTATTGAACAGGTGTGATTTAAGTAATTTGTTATTGCAAAATAAAACAATAACAAAATATGTCCCTATACGTATTACACTACGAGGATAAAAAATAAGGCTGAATGTATTTTAATTCCCTTAAAAGTTATTAAATGTACATCTCACAGTGTTGAGCTTGACAATGCATTAAATTCATTGCCATATGTGTCCTTGTTTGTTTGGTTTGTCTCTGTGCCAGCATCTTCTTAATTGTCCTCTCTGAACTGAGCAACTTGGTCGCTTGTCATTATGGTGGCACTGAAGTCCTAATTAGTGCAATTGTTATCTGTAAGATGGCCTCTTTTTTTCCCCCCTGCTACAAAATCACATTAGATCCAAACAGCTCATTTCTATTCCCCCTGTCATCTCTCTAGAAATGACGTGCAGTGCTTGAAACTGTTTATTTCCAAATTCAGACCTCCTCCGCGGCAGCCATCGGCTTCAATTACCAGTTTTTCCTGAGCGGAGCCATCAGGCAGCCTGACACTGAGGTCCAACCTAATTCCCACCTTCTCCAAAGTCAAGAGCATAATGTGCAGATAAAAAAGGTGGAAAATAGCTTGCCGCTCATTAGCATGCGGCGCCTGCCTGTTCATTTGCTTGCTGCGAATGAAAGTTCTGACACTCAGCGCCTTGTGCAATACGAGAACAGTCCTCTTCAGACTGGCTTGTGTCCTTACTGCCACGGAAAGGTCATCGGCATAGGTGCATGCTAACCAACCGGGATGGCTGCTCTTCACAGGCCCACCTGGGAGCGAGGTTAGCTGGGGGTATTGATTCGGGGAGAACCTCATTACCTCCTGAATCAACATATTATTGCTGTGTTTCACCCAGTCGAATTGTTTACAAGTGTCTTTAGTGCGGGCAAAAGCCTTTTCTGGCAGGCCATGACCGCATTCATTAGTCCCTGACCCTGGTGATTATGTGTTATCTGATAGGCTGCTATCTGGCTTGGCCGCATGAACAGGGCCACTGGCCTGCCTTGGCCTGGACCCATTACAACCAGACACTTTCGCTCGCTGTAATTCTCTCCCTCTGCCCGCTCAATCCCTCTTTCCCACTCTGTGTGCTCCCTATGAATGTATCCATTAGCCTGGTGATGTGTAAATTGTTTTCACCTGCACTGTGGGCAGATGGGGAGCAGTGTCTCTGTCGTGATTTCCTATGCATGAGCTTTCTAATCAGCAAGAGAGTAAGACGATTCCCTTGCTTCTTGCCAGAAAAAGGTGAGCTTGCGTGAGCATGCACAAATACATTACAGGCACACATGTTCTCTCACTCACGATTTGCAATCAATATGCATGCTCTGTTGTGGGTATATTGGTGCAGTGGCAGCAGTGACAGGGTTCATTACAGGAGCTCACCTTACAACATGATGATGGCTTAATACGGAAGAGAGAGATGGGGCCTGAGTTGATCCTTGCCCCCCCGCTATCCTCTATTTTACTTCAAATTGAAGGATGATTTGACCTGAAAGACTAAACCCACATAAGCACAATGACTTCCAACGGTTGGGTCAACTGAGTGTGACCCATTGAGCAGACAGGAAAGGATGCCCCTCACACAAACAAGTAAAGCATTTCCTAATGTGTTAATGTGAATGTGAGTCATGCCTTCTGGGCCTATTTTTGAGCACTGGGTCAAATGGGCCATCCACATCTAGATTGGCACTTTGGTTGAAGGAAGAGGTGCTCAATTATTGAGTCAGCTTTTCTTAGCTCAACCAATCTGGAAGATCCAGGTTTTAACAGCAACTAAGGAGTCAAACTAAAGCTTTTGTCTACAATTTTATTGATGATCATGGTTTTTATAATGGAATATTTTGGGATTTTTGAACTGAGGGTCTTATAATAAAATGTTAGAAGCAGTTTATGTAGCATTGAGTAGATTACTTTGATAGTGTCTTTATTTGATGTAAATCTAATTCCGGTGGTCCTAGAGGGTATTGCTACTCATCTGAGTGCCAAAGGAGAATTCTGCCATCATAAAATATCAACCTTTTATTTCTAAAAACAGCATATGCTTATATGAATGATGTTATAAACTTTTAAATTATTGTTATGTTTCCATGGGACAGTTATATTCATAAACGTCATTGATTATCGGTGGCAGCAATGATCTTAACATGTAAGACATGTTAAGAATAGAACAAGTTAAGCTTTTAAGATCAGAGTAACTGGAAAATAAGTCAACAATGGAGCACATACAGTGGCTGCTAATGTGGCAACCCAAACAAACAAGCAATAGTTACTACCTACAAAATAAGTTTTTCAAAAATACAATGTGACAGGTTTGTATTTTATTTTCTATGAACTTCTAGCTTTTTCCTCCAGCTTTTTAACAGTCTCACTTATGAACAATTTGCCCTTTTATAGTGACTGAAATGCGAGAAGGAAAATTAAATTGGTATTTTGTAATCAGTTTCTTTTTGTGCAATGCTCCTAAGCTTAAAATATTGATCTGTGTTTTAAAGAAAAGCTTTAATTTATTTATTTGATTTTCTGTAAAACCTTTTGGTGTGGATATGGTGCAATATTCATAAACTTGCCTTGCATTTTGCTTGAGCCTCCAGAACCAATAACATAACATATTAATTGCTTATAAATCTTAATGAAACCTCACTTTAATAATCCTGAATTATTCCGTTGACTTCCTTAAAGCTTCTGAAGGACCTAGAGTGTCTCAATCTGATCAGTCATAGATCAGTGCTACCAACCCTTAAACAACAAGGCCTTAATGTCAAATGTTTTGACCCAAAACATCAAATAGCTGTCGGGAATCTAATCTGTCAAAATGCACAGCATCCCTCAAATTAGCTGTCAGTCAAACTCAAAAGTGAACAAGATCAGCCCAGGAATAACAAGCAGGTCAAAAAGCTGACAAGTCACACAAGAGGCCAGTGTTCAAAGTAAAGAATATAACAAAATGAACAAAACAGAGAACGAATCCACTCTGCATCACAAGACATGTGTAACAACACGCCATTGTCATTAGGCCTCAGAGTCTTTGTTTGAAACCACACTGACATATTGTGCTCTCAGACAGCACTCGAGACTGCCCTGATGTTTATTCAAATAACCAACAAGTGCAACATTGGCATGAATTGGATCTTCTTTCTTCCAACTAATAAAGGACAAAGGCAGTAAAACAATTTATCTGGCTGTCTTAACACAGCCTTGCTCACGTCGTGTTTTCTTCTTGAATCTCATCCGAAAAGAGAACCACTGAATACTAGTTCCACTTCAGGCCTTTCTATTTGCTCAACTTTCTGTTCTATGAAATTATAAAGGGAACTTTTTGCAGCTTTTTATCCACTTGATAGCACTTAGTTAATTGCTGTCCTTTCATCGACAAAAACGCATTCTGTCACAGAAGACGCACACACCAAACTATAAGCATTCACTGGCTTTGTAAAGATCTAAGTGATATTCCTTTTTATGTATTATAAAATTAAATGTAACCTGGTTTTAAACTGATGTATCTTATACCATTGTCGGCACACATTGAATCTCTTTAATACAAATTTGTGAAAATCAAACTACAGCGCTGCCAGCAGCTGTATAAGTGCCTACTTTCCGAAACAATCATAAAAACCTGGTGAAATCTCTTTCACTGGAGTTATCAGCCAATTACAGATACAAGAGATCATTGAATTAACACATGAAACTTGAAAGCTTTTGCACTTTGATGCAGAATGTTCTCTGGGAAAAAAAGAGAAAAAAAATATGTCAGACCTTAAACTGCAATAACACATTGAGTCACCTGAGTTATGGGGCAGTCAATGGGTATTGTGTTAAAATGAAAAAATGTCACTGTTCTTTTTTTCCCTTTCTAACATTTTTGTAAATGCTAACTAGACAGCGATATGAATGCACAAGAAAAAAAATCCCCACATTTCCTTGCTTAATAAAGGAAATGGTATTTAGCATTAACCCCAAATGCTGTGCCCCTTTGAAACAACGGACACCAGAGCAGTGGAAGAGCAACAAAAGACAAAAACCCAACAGCACAGAGAGGTGAGCCAACTGTTCCAAGTCCTGCACAAGGGAGGATGGAGTAAAAAGGGGAGGAGAATTGGGAAATAATTTAGCATTTGTGTAAGCTGTTTATCAAATTATTAACTGCACAGATGTTTCCGACTAGGCTACGAGCTGAACATGAGGTCGACCAAGCAGAGGAACAAAGGTCTGAAGGATTCAATGGAGATGTGCACTGCATGTCAATTTAATTTACTAGCTGTTAATTCTTATGCAAATTGTGACCTCTGTTGGGGCGTATCAATGGCTATACACATTGCATGTTGCTACAGGAGCAGCAGAAAAAAACCCAGTGAAAGATCCCTGCAAAATAGTGTTATATTTGTAGTTTGTTTTGTAATTAGAAGAAAATTTATATAATAACATGTATACATATATATATATATATATATATATATATATATATATATATATATATATATATATAGAGAGAGAGAGAGAGAGAGAGAGAGAGAGACAGAGAGAGAGAGATAGTTAGATTAAGTATATCAAATATTTGTAGTTTGTTTTGTAATTAGAAGAAAATTTATATAATAAAATGTATATATATATATATATATATATATATATATATATATATATATATATATATATAGAGAGAGAGAGAGAGAGAGAGAGAGAGAGAGAGAGAGAGAGAGAGAGAGAGAGTTAGATTAAGTATATCATTTAATAGAATATAATATCATATAATAGAATACTTTGGATAACAAAACTAATCCTGCATATACTGTGTATGCATCCTCCCAATTGTCCCACTAACCTCTTTCTATGTCACTGTGGAAAATAGGGGAAGGACAATAAGTTTAAAATGGTCAGTGTTAATATTGTCTGTACTTTGAATCATACTACAGTAAATAAAATCCTTACCACACATGTCATGACTTCAAACAAAGGTTAATCGCACAACCAACAACCTTGGACAGGCTCAGCTGGAGCAGCAATGAGGCAAGTCTCATTTTCTTCATCACCTCTAAAGCACTGGCTTTCAGCTCTCTGTGCCACAAACAAAAAAAACCTAGCAACAATATCAATTATACATGCAGGAGGCAAACAGGGGGATTTATTTCACAACAAATAGCCTCATAGAGAGATGCTGAATAGGGCAGATTAGCATTAAAAAAGGACAACAAAACTCCCCTGTTCAACTGCTAAAGAGCAATTTGATGGGTCTGGAATTGGGGGAAATTGGTTGATTACAATGTGCATTTGAGGGGCTGGAATCCAAATCTCTGACATAGAGTGTTCAAATGAACATACTTCAAAGGTTTTGGGAAATACTGATAATGATAGTCATGGTTATTATCTATGTTGCAAAAGAGGGTTATTCAAAATATAAATGACAGAGAACATACAAATCCACTATTTCTAAAATAAATAAAAAAACTATATATTGAAACTGACTGATTATACTCAGTTTTTATACACCACAACTAATGCATTGGTCAATAAATCACCAATGTACAGATAACATTTTAAAACTAATTTGTAATGCAAAGTAGAAAATTAAGCTTACAAATTACTGTTGTATGTGCAGAACTGTAAGGTTTTAGCATTTGTCTTTGTGGAAAGAAGCAGTTGAACAAGCAGTGTGATAAACTAAAGCAAAGTATGACACAAAGCAGTAAAAAAATATGTTTTTCTGTGAATGAAAGGAGAGAAGACTGCCACTGACGGGGCATTCTTGTCCACTATTTAAACATTATGTCTGTAAATTTTGTGTTGCGTAAGTATTTAAACCAGAAGTCCAGTTTGCCACAAGTCATACAAAGAATGACCCATGGAAGAATGAGCTCTGACTACCTGTGACTAAAATTAAACCTAAATAAGGCCTCCTCTCAAACAACATGGTTTGAAAAAACAACACTACAGTGCACATCAATCTGAACCAATCATTTAACACTTTTCTTCAGCAGGAACAAGGAAGCTGTCCAAGCCAGGATGAAGAAAACTAATAAGAAGCTACAAAATACCTGAGAGTGGGGAGAGATACAAACCAAAACACACAACCAAAACTGCATTGGGATTTTATACTTTAGCACATTCATGTGTTAGAACAATTCAGTCAACGTTGCCCAATATCAAATTGGGAATCCCTTGCAAAATTTAAGGACAAATGCTCTTCGTTAATTTGACTGAGCTCGAGCAATTTCTCTAAAATAAATTGTGAGACTTTTCAGCTTGTTATCTGTGAACATTTTTAGAACAATACAGGGCTTTGATTTGGCTCTTACTTCACAGTAAAGCAACACAATTCAATTAGTTTATCACGTATATGCAATAAAACATTCTTATGTTTATGGTAATCTGTCAAAAATGTTAAAATGCTTTTTCAAGGTGTGTGTGTGTGTGTGTGTGTGTGTGTATTTGTGTAGCTACTTTTTTCTCTTGGCACATCATTGAGGCTATGTGTCTGTAAATTCTAAAAAGGCTCTTACGAGGAAAAAGGAAAAGTCATAATTTAATAATACATAAAGGACAGAGATAATGGGTTTAATGATAATAGCAATCATTTTCAACGGGCAAGTTTACTTCATCAAGATCAACATGGTAAAACATGACATTTTGAAAAATGTCAGTGATAAACTATGATGGAAGATAAAAGGAAACTGCCATTATCTGTGAAAACGAGACATCAGTCTTTTTCTGACAGGGAAGGGAACGCTTATCAAACAAGACAAAGGATGTTGATGGATGATATTTAAGAAAGTCAGACTATAATCCTTGATAATCAGAAGTGGTATTTAGGCACTTGCATTTTCATTTCTCAAAAGACGACGCTTTCGTTTTTAGCATTTAAGAGTTAATTTAAAAAAAAACAAAAAACAGACCATGTGGATTTTGTGTTTACCAGCAAAGGTTTCTGGGAAGTCGTTCTCATGGTAACCACCGTAAACACAACCGCCTTTCTCTCTGCCTCCTCCGTGTGCCTACCCTTCATGGTCTCGGCTCTGCCGCGGCTCCAAAGCAGGTGAAAATGGCTGCATCGACGTACAGAGAGGACCGCTACTATGCAAATATTGCGCCTATTCAGCAAAACATGCGTAAAAGGTAAGGTATTTCTGTTTTTTCTTACCAGGAGCGTCGGGCCGAGGTAGACTGGGGGCTCGAGTTGTAATCTCTGCCGCCTGGTGGTGTCTTTATGCCGCGCGACTCTGGCTAGCTATGCGGCGAATTTCAACAGCTAATTGTGTCTGAAGCTAACTTAAGCTAACAGAGGTAAAGCGAGAAGCTGCTCTTGTGTCCATACGTGAATACTTGTCAAAGCTAATCTCCGTTTAGTGATTGCGCTATTGTTTTTTTTTTATTAGATTGCGTGCCTGTAAATAATAGAGCTAATATTGCGAATAATTAGCCTAGAAATACCTTTTATGGGCTAAGCTACATAGGTCTTCTTTGAGGGAATCCCCTCCTTGAAGTTTTGGTAGTTTTGTACAACTTTTTCCGGTTCAAAATGGAGCTATTTACCACCGGACGTTTCGGATTTTTTAAACCGTATTCGTACAAAGCAAATGCGCAAGTGTAAAAAGTTTAGTAAGTTCAATACACATGACATTTAAGTATTTTATGTAAGTGTTCCTCCTACAAAAGACAAAGAAAATTATATGCAATGTTTAAGTAGTTATAAGGAGAGGAAAAGGTTTGTTTACATGCGCAATATGAACGTAAGAAGGGACAACATGGAATTGGGTGGGTATGAGTGGGGGTCATTATTTCACTAAGGGGCAATTGACCAGAGCCTTCATGGGGATGACAACTTTTGTACTTGTTTCATGTCTGTATGCAGTGAGAAGCGCAGACTGGAGCTGGAGAGGGAGTTGTTTACTTACTCCAGATCAGACAAAAGAATGTAAGTTTCACCAGTTGACAAAAATAAGAATATGTGGACATCTGAACTTCTCATTTTGCATTTTAATATATTTTTCCCCCTCATTTTCTTGCACATGTATGCTACATAGTATTATTATTATTCACTCTCCAGAGGAAATCTCAACATTGCAATGCAAACAGCTGTTCAATAAAGAATCAAACAATAGTAAAAAAATGACTTCTAAAGATTTTCTTCTTACTGTTCTAAAAAAATCTTTAAAATGCTTAAGTGTTTTGCCTTGAGAAACAGTTTTACCTTCTTGTTATGAATCTTAGAGCTCCATTATTTTCTAATAACGGCATTTAAGCAAATTAAGAGGTCATAGTGTGAGGCAAAAGGTACCTTTTAACCTTGTACCAGGTTGTTTTGTATGAATATTTGTGTCTGGTTACTTAGCAAGAATATTGTAAATGGTTTCTGAGCCTTAGTAGGGTGTCTTCATATTCACATTTCAGGTCAAAACAGCAAAGCTCATGTTGATATGAGGCTTCTGAGCAAGCTTCAAATTTAAATCATATTGTGCTTAACCTTTTCTTATGAGAGGTCTAGCTCTTAGTTTTTGACAATGCTCTCAGATAATATATCCCTTGAATAACACTTCTCCATTGCCTTCAGCTTGCAGATAAAGTGTTCCAAACTGCGCAGCTATCTCAAAGAAATCTGTGGCAGGGAAGCACGAGCGAAAATGAGAAACCTTCAGCTTAAGAGAGATGTGGAGTGCATGGAAATTAGCATGAAGGAGCACAGTTCTGACCATGGAACCCTCCAACAACAAAAGGTACTACATTCACTCACTCTGCTATGTATTTATTAACGCAGTTTCAGATTGCTTATATAGATTTTCCCTTGAAATAAGCACTCTCAACAGACTGCAAAATCCCCAACCCAAGCAAATAAATATTTTATTCATAATCTGATTAAAAAACACCTCTAGCAGTAAACAAATGACTTAAAGAAAAAGATTACTTCAAACACATTTTACACACATTAGCTTAATTGCCACATTGTACATTTACTACCAGAAAATGCATAGTAGACAAGTAGACAGCCCATTGAAATTGCTCATAGTGGCTTGATATGAGAGAAGTAAACACTCAAACAGTGCAATTTATCACCACAAGCAAATGAACAAGGGACAAAACAATGAGCCAGTCAGATTATCACTTAAAACTCAATGACAGTGCTTGACAGCTTAATATCAAATTAACAAAATTGGCTAATTATGACTCACTGAGTTAATTGCCCAATATAGAGACTCTGAAGTGCTCCAGAGGTTTAGTCATTCTCTCCCCTCAAGCAGTTGGTTTATTTCCTCTGAATGCTTTTGAGCCCTATATGTTTGTTTTTGTTTTGGTGATTTTTAGCATCGCTCTTGCATGAATGATTTTATTACCACAATTGTGACACCTGAAAAAAATAAATATTCCAAAAGTAATAGGGATAAGTTTTATTTTTAACATAAAGAAATATGTTTAAAAAAGCGTATATTTGAGCTAAACCAAGACTTATTGTTCGATTGAAATACAATTACAGTGTGAGTTTAGATTAAGGCAGTCAGTCAGATAAACGATAAGGAGAGTATCTTCTTCTACACCAGGCACGCTCACTTGAGTAAACTCGCTTCGACTGATAGCCTGCTGCTCCAAGGTTGTCACTTTAGATTCTTTGTAGTCATATAATGTTGAGCACTGGTATTGGAGGTAATCCTTTTCTAATGCAATGTGAATATGATTATTTTTTCTATATTGTATCTGGTTATTTAATAAATTTTTTACACAGGCTGACTTCTTGGAAAAGATTTCCAGATTCACTCAAGTGAGCAGCAAGACAGAGGAGCTGGAAGCGGCAAAGGTAAAAACTGATAATATTTTGGTGCTGTAAATTTTTCGGATAAGAGCATCAAGCTTCTTGTGTATGATACATTTTGCTGCTTTTGTGTTGTTGCTTTATATTTTGTGCTTATTTTGTTGGTTCTTTTTAACTCGTGCTCGATGCTCGTATTTAAAAATGTTTACAAGGTTTATGCAAATTACAGACAACTCTATTGGGGCTCTGTTTTCAGATTTAGGAGAAGAGAGGAAAGCAGACATTATGCCTAGTAAATCTGTAGAGGAGTCTACGTTTAAACTGTGTATCTGTAATAGCACAGGTGTCTAATCCTTGCTGGGGAATCTGCACAAGCAGTGTAGTTCAAGCCCATAGCTGCTTTCTCCCTTCACTTAAAGCATTTAAAGCTCTTTTAGATGAAATGTCTAAGACATCTCACAATAACTTGGAGCATGCTGTCTAGAGCAGTCACTTGTAACTGTGTGCAGCCCCCCTACTCTCTCCCTCAGCCTGTCGATATTGTAATGAGCAAAATGGTACCGTCACTCCATTATGCATACAAGCCATTGGCTGGCAGTGTGCATGTCCCTCAGGCTGCAGCATTCATTAAGGAAAGCTTACCGGGCTGAAAGCTGGAGACAGATGATAACGGGATATGATTTTCATATTTAATACATTCCTTGGAAGAGCACACGCGTGCCGCAGATTGATAGAAGAATCAATTGCTACTTTAGTGAAACACTTTCTACTTTGCCCTGCAGCTACCGATGGAATCACTCAGCCAAGAAATTAACTTTTCCTCTTTTTTTTACCTACTTTGTGGATCTGCTGGGCAGGCTGCATGGGTTACAGTGAATGTTATTAAGCAGCTAACTGTTTGGTATTTAAGACGCTTATCAGAAAAGAAACAGAAGCTACGCTTTTTGTTGTTATGTTTGGAGGGAGGCTTTTTTTCCGCTCTTTTCTCTCTCTCTCTTTTTCCTCTTGGTGACATTGCAGACATGAATCAAAACTTGTCTAAAGGATTTTTCACAAGATTAAAAGTTAAAGCTTTGATCCTGACACATTAGTATAAAAAGTAGTAAGAAGAAAACTCTAACCTTTGCCCAAATAAACTACACTTCTTATGAATCAACTGGTGACATGTAGCGAGTGAATCTCAATAAATAAGGGTATTATTTAAAATTTTGTTTATGTCAGTTGCAAATCTACTGAAATCATATATAGATTAATTACACAAAGTGTGGAATTTTAAGCATTTTCATTTACCATTGTTATGGCTGACAAGGAATGGAAAATTCTGTGTTTTGGAAATCTTTCATATTACATCACGCCAATAATAAAAGTAATTTTGATAATTTTTTTTATCTAATTGCAATACACAATAACTCGAAAGACTCCTGGCGTGATTGCTATCCATCAGACACTCATTGGCATTTTTCATGAGTGAACTGTGAAAAATTATTGCTTAGAAACTGGCTGTTCAGACTTCAGTGTGCAAGGATTATTCTTGGAATGTTTAGTGGAAGGGGAAAAACAAGCTGCCTAGAGAAAATTTTGAAGCAAAGCCCAGGAGTTTGGATGGAAAGTGGAGGGTTGAGTAGCTAATTTATAGTTGAGCTGGGATTAATGCTGCCACACTCCCAAATGCTGTGCCAAAAATACCAGAATAAATGCCACTTTCTGATCACCTCCAGTGCCAAACAGGTATAAATACAAAGGGAACCCAATCCAAAGTATTGATTCTACATACTTTAAAGTACCTGTATTTATTGTTCAAATATCGGAGATCCTTTATTTTTTGATTTGGTTTTATGATGCAAAAACATGTTTTGTAAGATTCATGCTAAATTTTGAGATGAAGGTTTTAATTTTTTGCTTTTTCTTCCTTACGATATTCCCACAACACAGCGACTAAAAAGATACATTTACTTTGGGAATTGGGGACAGTTTATGTTCATCAAACACTCTAAATATATTACTGACCTTTAGATTTTTACTCAATGGCAGTTAAAATATATTGTCCTACCAGATATGAATCTGTATACTGTATAGGATTTGTTATTTGAATTGCTTAAATTATTTTACTTTTGATTATAATTAACCAAACACTTCTACATGTGTTAAATATGTTAAATAACACTTCATTTTCAGAAAGAAAACTCCAGATGAATATTTTTATGTTTTTCCTTAATGCAGACTAAAGCTGTGCAAAGACGACAGTGGGACAACAGCAAGAACTTTAAGCAAGTGGAAATTTTTATGGACCGCCAGACCTCCAGGGGCTATGATGCCGAAGCTGGCACCACAAGTGTACACTCACACCAAGCATTGCAGCGTTCGCCCAATCGCAGCGTTCAGCCGTGCGAACGTCTACCGAGTGGCCTTTTGAAGGACTTCAGAGTTGGCGGAGAGAATGCCGCCAGTAAGCGAGCGCATTTATCAGATGACATTTCAAGCTCAAACGATTCCCCTGACGGCTGTAATTTGAGTGACAAACATGAAAGAGTGTCGAGGCTGCTCCCATCTGCTCGTGCCTCAACAGCGGCAGCTGGTTGTGTGGCTTCTGCAAGTGATGATGAACGAGAAGCTTCACCTCTGGTGACCTTGACGAGGTCTGGGAAGAATCCATTTCCCAGCAACGGTAACCCTGCGATGGCTAAGAATCCCGCTACAGAACCCACTGACTCCCAAGAGGTGGCTCGCAAGCCTCTCATAATGGGAGATGAAGAGAGAGGTCTTAGCCATTTGAAGCCTGAAACCACTTTCAGAAAAGGAGCTCAAGAGACATCAGGTTTGCAGTGATATTTCTCCCTTACTACCTTGTTGTAGCTTTTATCTGCCTTCACAGAAACAGTTTTTAGCACTTTATTTTGCCCTTTGAAGTTTTTATATTTTTCTTTAAAAAAAAGCAATACTCTTTGGGTTGTTTACATTCAGGAAAATGTGAGAGTGATGGAGAATCTTGCTCAGATGTGCAGTTGTCAGAGAGCAGTTCCAGTGACCTGACAATTTCTTTGACACAATCGGAGCTCGAGGAGGATTTACCAGTGGAGACAGCATCAGAGAGAAATGCCTCTTGCAGAGGAAGTGGTGATCACAAAAAGCATCGTCCTGATTCATCCCCCCACTCTGACGAGTCTAAGAACACAGAGCAGTTAAACAGTGAATCCTTAACACCAGGGGTGACTTTGAAAAGGTAAAGTATGTTTGAAGTGTTTTGGTTTCTGAAATTTTAAAGAGACTGTCCAGTGTTGTTTTGTTTTCACATATAAAGCTACACGGACAGCAAAAGTACATCTGGGTAATGTTGCATGGATTTTTACAATGCAGAATTTTACAAAATATAAGATTTGTACTGAAGAAAGAAATCTGCATTTCTTCTAAATTTGTATTTGGGTGATGACATCATAAGAGGCATGTGAATTTAGCTAATCATCTAGTCAAGAACACTAGGTGACAAAAACTTTTTCAAGTTGTGTTTAACTACAAGGGGTTGAACCTTAGGTCTTTGATGACCCCCAAGACATGATGAATACTGCCATGGATGGTGAACAATGACAGTGATTATCTTCTAGACTTTAACTCATAAGACTTTGTTCTATTTTCAGTGTTTTCCATTTGAGTGGTGTCTCTACATATTCCTTACACATACATTATCTCTCTGATCTCTCATCATCCGGCCCCACTCTTCTGTACCAAGTGCTTTCAATTTATCTTGTAGTTTTTAAAATAAAATTTGGATACATGACTGTTAAACAACATCTATTAGTAGAAGGTCAAAGTTTTTGTTTAATCATCGGAGGTTCTGTGTTATGTTAGAAAATTATTGTAATGTGATAAATTCACATTTCCTTAATTCTCTCTTTTATGCTTCCAACTTCATCTGTGACCTTTAACCCCTTGATTACTGTAATCAGTGTCAAGTGTGGGCATTCTGTACAGACTCCACTGAATTATCCTAATGAGATGCAAAGGGTGAACTTATGGTACTTTGACACAGTATTATTAATTATTGTATTCCAAAATGTCATATTAATTTACTAATGTAGATGCAGTAATATTGGTGATATATTATGCAGCCTTATCCAGAGTATAAATCTGTCATATTTCATTGAAGTCAACAAGCCTAAACGGAGGATTTTGGAGACAGTATAGCTCTATATTTTATAAAAATATTGAACTAACCCAAAAAATAGAAAATAAGAAAACTGGTACACAATTGTGTGTTTACAGGTACGAAATGGGGGCAGGAATAAATTAAATAGGGATGCATAAGTAAACAAGAAAACTCCTGGAACAATTTGATGAAAACAAAAAGAAAAATGGGAAAGAACAAAAAAATCTAATCAGTCACTTTATGCCTTTTTTGTGTCACGAGAGACATTTTTGCATGGACACTGGTTTATGGGAGGATTCACTTTCTTTTCTTATTTAAATAATTATTTGCATCAAACCAGCAAACTAAATCGAAACTAACTGACAATGGCACATTTTTCTGTTTTCTTCTGTTTTAGGACATTGTCCTTTTAAAATTGGTACAATTTAGTGAACCCTTTTCCAAAAACCTAAGCTAAGCTTGCATAAAAGAATGTTCTGCATGCTCATCCTGAACCACATTGCAGTTAGTGATAGTGGGCAAAGTTCTTTGCAAGTATCAAATCTGGGGCTGACAGAGAGGAGCAAAGGGAGTCACAGTTCGTGCCACAGTGTTGTCTGCAGCTTCGCATTAGCAGCGGCTGTTGTGGCAGTGATGCATCTTATAGAGGGGAGAGCTCAGGACCTGTCCACAACAATATTGCCATAATCCAAGATAATGCTCTAACAGAGCAATTTTCTGCTTGAGAGACCTCAGGAAGTCCCCACTGGAGGAGGAAATTGTGGCACCATAGAGTGTTCTGGAGGGTGGGCATGTGGACAGCACTTACAGCCACAAATCCTTAGCGTGATGATGGCTTCTGAGTTGAAGGATCACTTTGGATGGAGTCGGAGTCACAGAAAACCCCATGTGAATGTTTTTGCACACAGCGCTTCTGCTTTTTTCCCCTCTTCATATAAGCAGGCCCTTGTGTGCATTTTACAAACCACTTTATTTTTGTGCATTTGTAAACATATTTGTTTATTTTTTTCTTCTCTCTCCCCTTATCCTACATTATAGATTATACTCTGCTTACTGTACCTGTTATAAATATCACAACCCTTTCTGAGCGCTGTCTAATTAAAAGCACATTATTTAAAAGTTGGTACAGCCTTTGTGTATTTCTAAAGCAGTTTGAAAGATTATGTTTTCCCTCTAAGGATACAGCAGGCACATTTATGTGTGGTCTAGCATACTTTTTATGCTGTGACTCAGTTGCCTGCAATGGAGAGACGACGGTGGGGGCTGCTGCCACCATTGTTAACACAGAGCTTCTATGTCTGAGGAGAAAACCAGAGGCTTTGATGTAAAGCTCAGAGAACATCCTGCGTCTATCGTCTCCCTCTCTTTCCCTCTCCCTTAAGGTTAGAGTTTATATCGCTCCTTCCATTCAAACCCCATTCCCAAGCAATTCATTAGATTATCCCATTATATTTTCTTCCTCCAGCACGGACAGACTGAGAGAGACTGAAATATTGTCTGAGTTTCTTCTCATAATGGCCCCAGTGTGTCCGCCTCACAAATACAGTTTCACCTAACTGCACAATGGCTTGAGGCTTTTTGGTACTGCCAAGCGCTTTTTGTCCAAATTAAAGAGTAGTACTTTATGCTAGCAGTATAGAATTAGTTATAATTAATTGTTATGTAATCACAATGTCGTTGTAGGAGCACTGCAAGGTAAAGGAAGGAATATACTGCATATATCATATTGTGTATAGGCAGACATACATATATACATACATATATACATACTGTATGTATAATGTGTAATACGCACTACATTGCATTAAACCTTTTTGACCCTCTTCAAACTGCTATCTGCTTAGTAGATACTGGTGGTGATTTTCCAGGAACATCAGCCTGGTTGAGTCCTTCTTTCAAATCTCCAACACAGATTCATATTTTTTTGCTGTTGAGTTCTTGTTCCGCCCCCAACACTATGCCGCCCAGGGTAGTGAGTTATATTGCCTGTATCAGAAAACCATTTAGGTTTAACACCACAAAGGCAATTTACTGCTAACTGATCCATGCTTAATATTGTTTTTCTTTTCTCACTTGTTTGCTATTTCTGTTGTGACTGGCATGGTTGTTTCTCTGATTCTCTGGCCATTTTCTATTTTCTCTCCTTCTAGTCATATTTGTCCCTGTAACAGACATGATTTCCCATTTGCTCTCATTTGTTGATAAAATCTGCCCAACACAATAAAGCAACCAGAACCTCCCATACTGTTTGCATAAGCTGTCAGAGCAGGACACAATAAGAAGATAAATAACAGAGTCTGTCCCTTGAATTATCGTCTTATTGTGGAACATAGGCAATATTTAAAGCCACAGCTGTGCTGGGACTATTTGTAGCTGTATTTGTCAGTTTGGTTGAGTTATTTTTGCCATCTGTGCGAGCAGTGTGGTTCCTCCTGACACCAATCACTCAATTTTGGGACCAATTCTGTGTGGTAAAAATCACCCGAGTCAGAACTGTATGTTGTACGGTATTAATGCTGACCTCTTCCACCTTGTTAAAACATCCTGAGAACAGCAGCAACATACAAAGTAAAGATATATACCTGGACTATTTGCAGAAAATTCACTAATGCAGAAAACGTCTCCATCTCTAAGATGTTTTCTATAATAGAGAGGAACAACTTGTGGTGTACTAAGGCACATGTTTTGCCTATTCTTTCAGAATGTTAACAGAAAACAATCTGCGGAAAAAGAGGGAGCAATTGTCTGCTGACCCTTAACCTAAGAGCCTATTACAGACTGTCATAAACTCTCTCTGGCCTCTCTTTAAAGGATAGCGGCTCAGAATGTCTCTGTTGGGGTTTCTGGGAGAATTCAATGAGGGCCACCCAGAGCTTAATGCACAAGAAAGAGATGAATTTTGCATATCCACATGCATTAGGGATCCATTTCTCATTTCATAGCCTCACTAGGCCAGATTAAGTTTAAATCTTCAACCAAAAGAAATCATCCAGAGGCCCATCTATTTTTCTTTTAGATACTTTTTTTTCTGTGAGCTTTTAATGTTTTAGTTATAAACTACAATACTTATTTTCTGCACAAGTAGTTTAACTGGACAGGATTGAGCCTGCGTTTTACTACAGCAACAGACAGAAGTTCTGCTTTTTGAGTGCCAGGTGTCAGAGCTTTTCTGTGCAACCTGTCATTACATATGGCATGATCAACAGACAGTGAAGTGTTGAAATCCTGCATTGTTGCCGTCACGTTTTGCTGGCCAGATTCTCCGGTGGTCCTTGAGTATCTCAAGGAAATTGCCCGGAGAAAAAAAAAAGTGTCACAGATTTTTGGATCAAATGGCATCCTTTTATTTATTTTTTTATTTCCTTTTACAATTTCAAACCAAATCGATTATATGACCTCCTCTCTTTATTTCCTTTCATCACAATATTTGCAATGTTTTTTTTTGTTGGGTTTTTTTTAGCCTTTCCCTGGAAGGACTCTTTAATCTGCTAGACAGCATCGAAGGGCGACTCCACGGCGAGCAGAGCCACGTGTACAGAGATTCCTCAATAGATGGGAGACAACTCAATAGGATTATCAGGTACATCCTTCCTGTCTTTCTTCAAACTTTACAATCTTATCTCCCCCTGTCTAAATGGAAAGCCATGTAAATTTATTTAATAGCTATGGAGCAGTTTGAGCAGATGAGAAAAACATATTATCCTTCTGCTGAGGGCTCTCACATTAGATGAAGTGTCATCACCATCAGGCGTGCGTCTTTATTTCTAAGGGGTTTTTCAAACGCATGGGATTGTTATAGTAACCGCCCCGGCTCGATTGTTATTGGGAGTCATAGAGATAGAGGACAGGGAATGTGTTTCATTAGACCGGGCTTCTTTTTCATAAGGTTTTTATACTTCATAGCATGAATCATTTAGCATAATTGCTGCTCCTGTCGTAAAGCATAAAAGAATAAATGTTGCACCAGAACAGGGCTGTCTAACTACATAGTATGTACTTACCTCCGTCTGTTGTGCGACCATTTGGTGTCACGGCCCTCATAATGTTTAGTCGCGCTGATGTTTATGATTATGCTCGTTTAGGATGTTTGTTTGTCTTCAATGCGTTCTCTGCAATGCTGGCCTGGGGCTCACCTCAGGGTGCCATGGCAATCGCTGACCGCTTTCTATATATCGGGCAGCCTTTGTGACGATGGAGCAGGCTTGATTGATGAGGACCTTGAAGCATGTGGAACTGTCGTCCTTCACGAGCTTCGGAGGTTGTCATGGAGCACGGAGAAGGGCTGCGTGCTACCACAGGAGCTGGTGAGAGCGCATCAGTCTAACACTGAGCCTAATGAAATAAGGTAAGGGTCAGTGGGTGTTTTTTATTATCTTGGTACCTCAAAAGTGATAAATGGCATTTCTGTTTGAATTTTGTTAATTGTTGTAGTTGTGCTTAATTATTTGTCTCATAATGGGTTTTTGTTATTGTTTGAATCATGCATTTACAATGACAATTGCACACAACTGTTTTCAGTTTCTTAGCTTACTAGTTAAAATTTTGACTAATTTCTATTAATAAAATTAATTTAAAAAAAAAAGTTTATAATAGCTTTAAAACAGACACTCAAATCATTATTGCAATAATAGCTGGAGTTCTTTGCTAAAAGCATTCACTCACAGCAGAGGTGAAATCTGCTTTACAGACTGAAAGTTCTTTGTATGTTCTTTTTACTTTTATTTCTCCCTAAGGCAGTTTCTGAGATATCGCATGTTACAGTTTGATTGGTCTTCCTTGTCCACAAACCTGAAAGGTCATCTTTGGTGTCACCTCACACGGCATGGGTGAATGTCATGAGTAAATTAAAATGCCCTATCTGCGACTTCCAGTCCTTTTGGATAATGCGCAGTTATACTCTGAGCCAAATTCATGTTCTGCTTCACTAGCCTATTGATTTCACTGAGACGTTTTCTATTATATACTCCAATTCTAAGAGACACATCCAGCAGCGTCTTTCTCTGGAGATGCCAGTTGGTTGACCTCAACCTACTATCCTCTTTTTCAATCTGAGGTCATATTGGTATCTGTGTCTATTCAGTGTTAACTGGAAATGAATCAATAATCTATAGTTCTGACATTGTTTATAGACGTTATGTTACAAAAAAATAATTCTTTCCACAAAACATCTTCAAAAACATTAACCTATCAAATGTGATATATTTTGCTCTAGTCAAACTTGCTCACATTTATGACTATGCTCATTTTGATCTTTGTTTACATTTTTTTCTAAGGAATGCACCTTTTTTGTTCATTTTTCTTGCTGCCCTACCCCCACCCTAAATATAGCACCAGCCTCCCTCCCAATGCGGCTCGGCTGTGGGATCGCTGGTTCAAGCACGCCCTTGTGCTCAAGGAGAGCCGTGTCCTCAGCGCTGAGCGCCTGGTCCAACTGTTTACGCCGCTTCTGCTGGAGCATGATGCCGACTACAGCCAGCAGGTAGCGTCAAAGACACGCACACACACTCTCTCATAGGGCACACAGAGTCATGCAGTAATAACACATCCACCTATTTTTGACACGCTGACATGGTTTATAATACTTCTGTTTCTTTTTTGTTTTTTCTTGCCCTTGGAAGAAAGTCTTTTGTTTTCCTGCTCATGAGATTCTTTAATGGAGGGTCTTTTCATACAGCAGTAATTACAAATTACTGCTTTTAATCCATGCTTAAAAGCAAGCATTAAAATACTTGCTTTTAATTAAGATTTTACTCATCAGCTCAATCAGTTCTTTAAAAATCTACTCTTTAAAAACTTTCTCTTCTTTTTTATTGTTTAACATTTACCTCACACTCATGTTGCCAAAGTATTCATACAATGCTTTCACATTTTGTCACATTAAAACCACTGATTGCAGTGTATTTAAAAATGGATTTTTGTGATAGACTAATGTAAATTAGTTCAAGACTGTAACCTGGAAAGAAAAACAACACTTAAAAAAAAATTGTAAAACATGTTTTCAGTGACAGCATGTTGCTACCTCCCTTTGTGCTTTTCCACCAAAATATTAATGTTTGGTCTCATCTGTGGAGAACCTTCTTTCATTAGTTTGCTGTACAAATACGGAAAGGTTTCAAGGGGTGTGAAAACTTTTATAATCAACTAGAGATTGTTTACGATTACTGTCCAGCTATGGACCCTTGTGTTTTTCTAATTTGTTTTGACTCATGTTACTGGGATTATTGTGGCTTCAATTTGTTGCTGCGGTACACCCGACTCATTGAAAGAGGCAAAGAGGAAGGCTGTAGAGCCTCTTGAAAATATGAACTCACAAAAGAAAGAACGGTACAGCCATCTACATCATTGTATCCAAGTGCATCAGAAAGAGACTGAGTGAAATCTTTCTCTTCCTTTATTGCTTTGAGACTCGCTCCATCTATTCCTCCCTCCTGCCCTCCACTCCCCCCATCTCTCCCTTTATGTCCCTCTGTCCTCCCGTACAACCGCTCACTCTCTGCACATGGGCTCAGACAGACATTTCCATTCACGTCCTGCCACGCAGCCTGGCTACTCTAACAAATGGGAGCATGCAGCTCACATGCACACACTCAAAGTGGCCCTTTGAATATTCAAGTGCTAACAGTTGCATTCATTGATATTTAAAATGCAGTGGATGAGCGAAAGCCCTCAACTCATGGTACATTTGACTAAATAAAAAAAAAAAGGAATTTTAGGGACAAGGATTAAGTCAGATTGGCATGTGTTTGTATCTTTCTCTCCTCTGAAAAAAATGAAAGCGTTCGCATTGTTGATCTTTTCTGTGACCTACTGATAACAAATTACAATGCACTTAAATTTTGTCACTGTCAAAATTCTCCTTCATATTAGCGTTCATTTAAAGTTCCAAATGGCTGTCCAAGGCTGAGAGGCAGCCTTTGATCACAAAAGAGAGATCATGATGGCAGGATTTGATTTGGGTGTGGAGAAAGGAAATCTGTGTGTGGCATCTCCCTGAACAGCTTCTCTTAATTGTGTATCCTCATCACCACAGAGATAAAAATGAGCTGAAGAGGCGGGAAGAGAGTAGTTTGTCTCGATCCTCTCAACCAAGAGGAAAGATATCTGAGACGTGTTGCACATTAACGGCAGGGTGATTGCATTCTTTAGAAAATTCTCTAATCTCATGGATGAGAAAAGAGAGAGTGAGAAAAGCTAAAGTGATTGAAGGGGAGAGCAGGCGCAACGGCGTGAGAAATAATCTTTTTTCTTTTTTTTTTTTTAAACGAGTGAGAGACTTTAAGGTTATTGGATGTTGGTGTACGAACACACATTACGGCTGCACCTCGGCGTGAGCAGCCATGGCCAAAGTTCAATTTGACGCTTCCTTCACAAAATGAGAACAATTAAGAAGGTGGTTTTAATTTGTGCTGTGCGCAGGCCAAAGTGTTGCTGAGGGCACTTCTCTCCCGGTCCAGTGAGGAGGGCCCCTCAACAGAGGATGAGAGTGACTCTTTTTCTTTGTGCAATAATTCCTCTGCCTTGGCCGACGCAGACGTGGAGCCCTCCCAATCGGTATGCCCGCAGCACATCCAAGGTAACTGCAGATATTTATATCGCACATCATGCTTACATTGAGAGCTCTAATAAAGTTGTGTGCAAAAAATAATACACTTAATACAAAAACAAATCTGAGCTTTTAATTAATTTTAATACCTCCTAGCATGTGATCAGATCTCTATCTGATTACATACTAATTAAACCGAGAATTGAGTTCTGCTTTTTATGACACTGAGAACTGACTGTGTCTTCCTTTCTACAAATTTCTCTCTAGAAACTAATAAATAAAAATAAAGAAAAAATATATATTTTTCAACCTTCCCACGGTAAGCAGTCATCAGTTATCAATAAGAGAAGCAGAGGTGATGTCCCATTGGGTGTGATAGAGGGTATTTTCTTTCAAATTTATTTATAGATAGACAATATAGACTAAAGATTTGTTTACTATATTTTGTAATTTCTATGAGATTAATAAAAAAGAGATGATATAATTATTTAAGAAATTATCCAAGTTTTTCTGGCAATATATGTAGCATTCACTCACTAAAAAATAGTCACACATTATTTAATAGCCTTCTTCAGTGCACTTATTCTGTAAACAGCAGACAAAATGCATTTAGTCATATTTTCAAAAATATTATTTATTGGAATTAAGTGGAAAAATTAACTTGACAGTAGAAGCACACATCTTAACTTGCAAAATCCATTACTTCACAATAAATCTTAATTTTATTTTTTTATTATTTTATTTTACCAGGTAGTTACCATTTAGTAAGGTAAGATTATTGCAGTGTTTTAAACTGACTTCAGCTTATGCTAATACTTGACAGTCTGTGTTACTTTTGCTGCCTGATTTTGAAAGGCTTTTTCAATATCATTTTCAAACACAGCATGTTCCATGACAATTGAGACTAAAGTTTAAAAAGATCAAATAGAGCAATGTTGTTGTCCTTGGTTCATCCTTCCTGTTAACGGTTGAAATACTTTTTTTTTTTTTTTCTGTGTCTATCATGTTTGGAATCCAGGATTTTCCATTATAGATGGAGGTCAAAAGCTTAAAATAAAATGGCACAGTGTTCTACTTTCTCCAGGTGTTCTGTTATCTGCTGAAAGTCTTAATTTTGCTTGCCATGTCACATCCTCCACAAACCTCAGACATGATTTGACATGTCATAGAAAATAGTTTGCTTTTAAATATGTCTGATTTTGCTGACTTCAGTGATGCTGCAAAAAGCGACAGTTAAGTACTGTTCTCTGAGTAACAGAATCTACACTAAAGAGTGTTATGGTTAGCATGAGGTGGAAGCACTCGTGTATAATGCATTCATCGGAAAAAGGATTGGATTTTTGAGTTTGCGACCAGCCCACCGCTGGTCAAGGCCAATCAAGCTGGAAATCGCTCAATTCTGGTTCTACAGACAGTTTCTTTGTTCATCTTCATAGATGTAAACACTATTCATTGCTATTTTACTTTTGTTTTTTGAGTCTTTTATGCAAACATGTATGTTCTTTTGTGGAAAACATGTTTGCACAGAACATGTTATTTACTTTGCCAGTTTTTATGCAGTCTTTCATTCAGATATAAAGAAGGACCCCCTTACCAATTTCTGTCCAAGACTCACTTTCTCCCTCACGTTGCTTCTCAGTGTGTGCTTTCCTTTCTTACAGAACTACAAAGCACTGAAGAGGACAGCCAGGACAAAAGCCTGGTGGAAAGTGGTCCTATTAGAGGTAAAAAGGCATTGCTGGTGCCTCAGCATTCATACTGTCCTTATGTTGTGGTTTGTTTTTCTTCCCACTGCAGTGAATAATGGGCTCCTTTACACAATGGCTGAGGCAGGATGATCAAGGTGAATCCAGGGTCAAAGTCCCACCTGAAGAGCCATGCTAGTTCCCTCTAATTATCTCCCAAGAAAACCCTAGCAGTGTTTCCAGCCTGGTCCGACGAATTCTGGCAGGACTTATAATTCACTGGCCCGGCATAATGCGGTTTCCTTTAATTGTCAGGGTGCCAGTATAGGCAGCGCAGAAGATCTGTCATCGGTTCTCATTATCTTCTAAACAATGCTCTGGCAGGGCTGGACTTGAAAAACTACTAGATGTGACGGCATCCTGGAAGCAGTCGGTGTGCCCATCCCTCAGCTCACCTCTGAAATGTAAAGCCATTCCCACATTACCCGTGGCTGTCCAACTGGGCTTTTCATGTCTCCGCATCCCTAAGGTGCACAGCCTGCAAAATGAGTCCAGTTTGATATTGTACACCTAATCAAAAGAGCTATAACCAGCTTAAAAAAAAAAAAAAAACATTACTAAAGATTTTGCAAGGAAATATTTTGCTTTCCTGAGCAACATCAGTGTCGCAATCAAATACCATGACCTTGGAACTGAGAGTAATTGCTCAGAGATGTGGCCTGCAGCCTTAGTGGTAGATGTAAAAACAGAGGCTGTGTAAAGAGCTCTGGGAGCTTGCTATCCAATGTCAACACTTTCAGCAAAAAAAAATATTTACCAACTGAATAATTACTTTTAAAACTAGTTATATAGATAGATTTGGTCACAAGAGATCACAATATTCTTGATTTCAAATGTGGAAATAATTTTTACCTACATGGCCTTCTTCTGTTTTATTTAATAATATAGTCTCGGGAAACATCCCAACTATACATTGTCTTGAAAAGTATTCACACCTTCTAAAAAAAGTGCTGGTGTAGAATGTTTCTTACTTTCCATCATGTTAGATGCTTAAACTGAAACATATTTCACTGGAGTTTTATGTGGTACACCAACACAATGTTCTACATAATTGTGTAGTAAAGAAGTTATGAAACATGAATTTCATAATTTTATATAAACTAAATTTTGAAAAATTGCCATGCATTTAGATTTAGCCTTCCAGAGGCTATATCTAGAATTATCTTTTCAAACATTTCTCTATCAGCTTTGCTCATCTTCAGATTTTTGCTCCTCATATTTTTATGCAAAAATAACTCAGGCTACATCAGATTAGATAGAGAGTGTCTGTGAACATTTCCAGGCCAATATACTCAATTGTATTTAAGTCTCTACTTTGACTAGGTCATTCTAACACACCAATATGCTTTGATCTAAAACATTCCATTGCAGCTCCGGCTGTTTGTTGAGGGTCAGTGTCCTGTTGGAAATTAAAGTTCTGGCCAAGTTTTATTTATTTATTAATTAAGTTTATTTCAGGACAGACGCACAATAAAAAAACTGAATACCCCTGTATCATGGAACTTATAGCATCAGTTAATTTGCCAGACTTGTCCCTGGATGGGCTTTTATAAACAGTATATCTAACATATGTTAGATATACTGTCTTATAAGATTTGAAATAAGACAAAAAGAGTAAAATAATTAAAAGCGATAACATAAGCAATCACACAGAATAAACAGAGTTTCAAGCCATTTCCAGCTTTTAGGATTTTCCCATATTCATCTTAATCCGACTCGTCAAGTCTGACCAACTTCCCTGTTCCTGCCGAAGAGAAGCCTCTACATAGCATTGTGCTGCCACTACCAAGACATTTTGGGCTTTTCCTGTGTTTGCTTGTTTTTTTCCCTCCTAGCCAGTGTGAGAAACACCAAATCATTTGAGTGAATGATTAATAATCTTTAAATTCTAAATAGTATAAACTTCTCTAGAGCTATTCTAGTCATTCTGAAGTTTGAATAGTGCTTTTACACTTATCAATTTCCATCATCCAATCTAACTCACAACGTTTTAACTGTCATAAACCGATATGCAAATGGTAGACAACTTTGGATTTAGTTCATGTGACAGGGGAGACTGGAATCACAATTCTGCTCTAGTTTTTGATGGTCCATCATCTAGAAATCCAACTAAAATACATTGAAGTTTATGACAAATTTGTCTTTTTTTTCTCCCCAATAAACACCATGTCTTCCCCTTAGATATTGTTTCCCAATATATTGTTTCACAGTAACTTGTATGTCACTCCCAGTTCAGCAGTGAATCAAAAAACTAAATTCAGCACGTCGCCTCATCAAACACTAAAATCTTTGAAAGTCAAAAACCCGGCCTTTTAAGCTAATAATTGACCATGACTTTGTATTTGTATGTGTTTGTGTCTGTGTGTGTGCCCCCCTGAGCAGAGACAAAAGCATATCAGTTACTTAAACAGTCAGCCATGCAGAAAAGACTGTCGAGTTCTGAAGAGGAGGAGGAGGAGGAAAGCAGCTTTTCGGGTGAGCGACTGGAACTTGATCATTTAGAATCTTGACGTCTTTTGTTTCTTCATTTGTGCATATTAAGGGAGCCCACGACTAGTTTTGAGCTTCCTTATAAGTATGAATGCAAGTATGGATGGTGAATTAGCCTGTGATGAGATCAATCAGGAATCAAATGGTTTTATCTGAGCTTGTTTGCTCTTTTAAGGAATAAATCATGGCCATGAAGAGGACCTGGGGAGGGCCAAACGCTCCTCACATCAAGACCCTTACCCTCGGTAAGAACATTGTTGTTATTCAACGGGCCACAGGAAATGGGCCACCAGACACCAAAGTGGTTGATGTACATTTGCATGGCGGCTCTCATAATTCCCTGTTCATTTCCATAAGATCAAGGGGGCACCACCCATTAACTCGCTTACAAAGACAAAAGGCCCCTAAAGCCCCTCTTACTCACTGTTAGCCAGGTTCAACCAGAGTTCCAGGATTCAAAAGCAAATCAGCTGCCTCGAAAAATAAATTGGAGCCATAATACTACTGTTTTCAGCCTTGTTGTCAGAATGCAAACAGATCATGTCAAGAACAGAATCACCGAAAACTGTTTCAGAAGAAGGGGACTCGAGAGTCGATAAGGACAAATGTCCTCTCATTTGTCACCCTCCAAACATTATTTACCGTCTAATGATAACTGGCTCGGCAGAAGCTCACACCGTCTCGGTTACATTTGAATATCAACACAACTTCATCAAATCTGCAATCGCTTTTTAGGTCCTCAGAGCGCCTCTTCACCACAGACCCATTTGGGCTTTAGTAATGGCTGGGTAAACGTTATGAGGAATAATCTTCTCTGATTTCATGTGATTACTGGGCAACACGCTGACACGAGGGCTGAAGTCTGTATCTCCCTGTCAAACAAGCGCTCCAGTCTGCCTATTAGTCCATGGAAGGGTCTAATGGCCTGGCTCTATTGTGGTCCTCCTCACTCTTGCCCCTGCCAGCTCCACTGACCAATGTATTTAATAAACATGAGCCAATTTTGGCAAAAGAAAAAAAAAAAAAAGCCCTTCTCAGGTGGTGTCTGCCTCCCAGTCAGGGATGTGCATGTGGAATCCGCAAAGTGTGTGATTAAACAAAATTTGCTGGGCAAAATGCGGACATCCCAAATGCAACGATGAGACATAAGGTGTGTGTGTAAGTAAAATAAGACAAATGGGTAGTTAGGGATGTCTGACACTGTAATCTCTCTCAGTTGGGAGAGACATCCTAATCTTCCCCTTGTCATAGCAGATATCTCTAATTTTTCCGTTGTGCTCTGATTTAAGCATTCCCCTTACCGCACCTACTTTTGCAGTTTATTGCTCCCACAAGTGGTCTGGAAGCCTCGCACTTCAACAGAAGCACAACACTGCAGCTTTTCTCCTTCTCTCTGTCTTTCTTGCCCCTTCCTCATCCCTCTTTGCCTTTTCCTCTCTGTCATCCTGTGTTTTCCTCTCCCTCCTTTCCATCCCGCTTGTTAATTATTTGCTTTATTTTGTCAGCGAGCTGATGAGTGACTTCAAAAGGAGGACGGAGCTGGACTCAAAATATACAAAAATGGCTCCGTCTCTGTTGTCTTAGACAATAATTATGATTTGCCTGTTAAGCCTGGGACTACAGCAGAGGGATTGTAGTTTAAAGCACAGGCTTTGGTACAAAAATGCATTTATAGCCCTTTGTGAAGCTCCTCATTATGTGTGGGCTCGATTCATTAAGTAATTGGTTTGCAGTTGTTTACATGAGTATTAAGGCCTTCTATTCAGGGCCTTTGAGAGATACATTGTGCAAATGTTGCATGTTATGAATGCAGAATGAGAGGCGGGGGGCCAGTGCTATTGGCCAAACACTGCTCCCAGCTGAAAAGCGAGAGAAAAGCTCTGGGTGCTGCTTTGCATAGTAATGACTCGGCCTTAATAAGCTTTACAGATTAAAAACATGCAGTCTATACAAGATGCAAGGAGATACTCTTAACACATTTATATGCGCTCATTTCTCTATTATGGAGTTGGAGAGATTTGGAGTCTTTCTTTTCCCCCCTCTGCTTTGCTTTCTCCCACACAGCGTTTTTCAGTCTGATACTTTTATGGACTGTTCTGTTTATTGTGTTATAACTTGCAGGGAGGCGGCTGATCTGCAACATTTATTACAGATTTTTTTCCCCCCATTGTAAATCTTTTGCAGTCAAATCACTTTGTGGTTGAGTGGGGATGAAAAGAATAATGCACGAAGGAGTGAGTCTTAATAAGCAGCTGCACTCCATGTAAAGACCACTTGTTCCTCTTTGTATGCGAGTGCATGCCGCTGCTTCCTCTTGTGGAGGGAATAATCTTGCTTTTCTCTTCTGCAGGCATTTTTAGATGCCACTCCCTTTTTATTTTTCAGTTCAGGTTTTTAACTTACCATTTTAACCCACCCACCCTTTTCCACCCGGAAAAAAATCCCCAAAAAAACATCCTCAACGCACGTGCAGGCGGACAAAACAAAAGGGCGCAGCCGTCCAACAGGATAATAAGTGCCGTGCCTAGAGCCTGCTTGACAAAAACCTTGACTCAACCATTAGTGGTTTACAGCTTTGGTTTGGACAACAGGATGTGCTCAAGCATTCGACCTCAAATCACTATGTGTCAAAATCAGAAGCTCTATCTGTCTCCTTTTAGACCCCTCCCCTCTGCCTCGCGTGAGGTGGGGGCTGCGTTTGCAGCATTGACGATTCACCTAAAAGACAGATGGAGGGGGACGTGAGCTGAGAGAGGGGAGGGAAAAGGAAGAAAAATAAAAACGAGAACAGGAGTGGGGATGGAGTGGTCTTTCTGCTTCAAAATCCAACAGTGAGCTAAGTCAAACAACAAAAGAGAAAAGCAATGTAGCACATCAGAAGGATTATTTTTCTTTTCTTCTCTGAATGTTTCATTGTGGAAGAACACTTCATAGAAAAATAAATAAATTACAAATTGTTTTCTGGTTTTTACACCAAACATTGTCGGATTTGCCACTTTCAGCTTAGGCAATAAGAGAAGCCCAGGGATGCACCAATCACCTGAAATGAGATCAGAATGGGCCAATTTTCCCCTTATTTTCTTCGATTAGCATATTAGACTCTCCAGAATAAATATTTCATTTCACTTTCATTGATTATATATAAACTAAGAACTTTTAACACAATAACCAATGACAAGGAATTTTGACTCATGGAACAACAGTTAGGCTAATACTTTTATCCAAAATATTGTACCACAATTTATTTCAGGATTGGTTTTACATTTGGAATTGACAGGTCAGACCTCATAGAAATCTGATATCACTCACACCTGATAACCATTAACCCTTACTCCCTAAAATAACTAAGAAGAAAGGCAGCATTTAGAAAGTCTGACCAGTGGAGGTCACTGTACTACACTTCCTTTTTAGGATTTAGCATATTGTGCAATTATAAAACATTTAATTCTAATTTTGACACTCTCTGTTTTTGAATACTTCTGAATATTTATATCGGTGAGTTCAGACCTTGGAAGAAACAAGCCCCCAAAAGCACAAAATATACTATAATAGAAAGGCTAGAGTAATAGTCTGTAATAAAAGATCCTCTTTTCTAAAGTGTAGCTACAGAAACAGCCAATCAATTTCTGCCACCTCTTGTCTGGGCTATAAAGCAACAGAAGCGGCATGAATGTGCTGCCCTTCATCCAGCCTTTACACCGTCAGTCTCCACTAGACCGCCACCAGTCAGTGGGAGAGCGTGTTGTGTTGAAATCAGTGGCCCAGATACCTCTCACGTTGAGCTGCAGTACTTGCTCGCTGCCAGCAGAGAGCACTCACACGTTGGAGAGCATCCACTCATGCTGCACTCACAGGCGTCTCTCACTGTTTGCCCCCACTGAGGGGCTACATCCTGCTACCATTCAGGCCCGTTAGAGCACATCTAAGCGGAGCCTAAACAATGTTTTTGCAGGGTCATAGCTGGGATGGGAGTAGGAGTTGATGGGAATGATGAGGTGATGGGTCTCCCTTTACCTTTAGACAAGCACAGCCGAGCAAAAAGTGCTATTGTGCTATTAGCATTTGTGCGTGGGCGACAGGGGCTTAAAAAAAAAAAGAACTATGATAAATAAAAGCAGGTTGTAGCTGTCGGCAAGGCAGTAATAAATGCTTGGTAAGCATTATTATTAAGCATTATTTTCCTTGATAGTCCTGCTTTTTCCTGGTGAGACTCCTGGTTAAAATGAAGAATGCATCTTTGTGACTCTTGGACACTCGTCTTATGAATTTGCTTGATTTGCAGTTAAAGATTTTTATTTTGTGTATTTGAGTATAGATATTAACTCACCTCATATACAAATTGTTTTTGCACTTGTTTAAACATACTGTTATGTGCATTAGTCTGAACACTTTTGTTGTAATTTGTCATTATTAATATAATTGAGTACTGTCTTAAGTTGCTTTTGATGCTGCTTGCAAATGTTAGATCAAATGAGAAATGGATCCCAAGTTGAGAAATAGGTCAGTTTGTTTAGAGAGTTGTAAGTTGCTGCAATATTCTTAAAGTAGCATTGTTTCTTTCACTAACAAATATTGTGGAATAGGTGACAAGGACTGTTTATTAATGTTAATATTTGTATATTTTTTTTACTATATCTCAGTGCATTTCTGACCTGAAACAGATATACACTACTTTATAGCAATCACCAAAGGCGTCTAATATTTTCATGATATTAAGATTAGCTAATTTTAAGCTATAACTATAGCTATAAGCCATAACTTTTCAAGAACTATATTATAAAGTGACAAATAGAATGTGGTGGAATTTGAGAAAACGTTTAGTAAATGTAAGCTGCTTTAACCCTCTCCAGGCAGGTGTTGCAGATTTGCAATAATTTGAAAAGACTGGCTAAGTTAAGGGCATCTTGGTACTTTCCAAAATTAAACACTACACAAAAGCTGGATAATTATTCAGGCTATCTGCTCCAGTAGCCAGCTTGCAATTGGCTGTCTAAGTGATTTACATCATGTAAAAGAAGGAAATATAGTTTTAACATCAACTTCATAAAAGAGATGGGTTACCCTACTTTAGTTTCACATTTCTTTTCATGCTGTGTTTTTTTTTCAAATCAACTGAATTCATCTTCTTGTTTTTGAGGGACATGTGTATAGAGTTTTTTCATTTTATTTATCTATTATTTTCAGCTGACCAGCAGCATGCAGCAATATATGCAGCTTTACTCTGAGAAATACAGCTGGGAAAAACCCCCTCCAAATTGTCTGGCATCTATTTAAAAGGGACTTTGAAAGTTTGGAAAGGTTTGACAGAAAATTTACACAAAAAAACAACAACTTTAAAACCTTGTTTTACCAAATACTGGTAATGGACCCATGCGTACTAGTAAAACATCAATTACCCTAAAGCAAAGTGAGAACTAAAAATATGTTTCCTCAAGATTAGGAAAAACAATGTCTGTGGGGTCAGTTTGGTTTTAAAGATTATTGGGAACAACTGTTGCAAATTGCAAACCCCATATAAAGTGAACAGATACAACAATAGGGGGAAAATACATTACAACTGTAATTTGCATCATTTCACACATAATGTTCACCTCTGTCTATCTGCCCTGTGAAACACATGCCAGCCAGTTCTTACATATTCAGATCACTGCCTCATTTAAAGGAAATTCGGGAAAAGATGAACTGTGATAAATGTTTGTGGAGACTGAATTTTCAGGTCCGTGGGGTCAGATCCAGGCTTGGTTCATTGTGGTAATGATTCTGTCTTAAAATCAATACTGCACCTCACTGAAGTGGCATTGTTGATGGGCCGTTCCCGTTCTATGGGGGGAAGTTCGAGAAAAGAAATGCGCAATTTGCTCTGTGAAACGGCTATTACTGCGGCAGAGGAGAGGAAGTAATTTCACCGATTATTGCTGTGTTTTTGCTGCATCGTGGTCCGCTTTGGATCCTCTATAACACAGCTTTAAATGACTATACTTCCATTGGTGTTTTTGTTAAGCGTTCCTATTTGAACTCATCTGTTGTTCAGCGTGAAAATATGAACACGACTGTTGTGAGAGTTTCTCCTACTTTGCAGGAACTCATTATCTTTATGCTGTAGCAAAGTCGCAAAACCTGTTGCGTAAACATTTTCAGATTTACTTACTCAAAGGGAAGACTATTCATGTGTGTGTTCAAGTACCAACCTTTTAAAAATTTGCAGCTACAAAAATATTAAAATCTTGATAGTGTTGGCTTGCCAATGACAGCAAGGTATGAGAGACATGTCTACAGCTTAGTTGACAGCAAATAGGCTAACTGAGCATATACTCCAGCTAAGCCACCTAATATTAACTTGTTACACTTTTGTCACTCTTATCAAGAGCAGAACAGGAAATATGCCAAATATTCTACTAACACTGCTACATTCAGGAATTATTTAATATTTGTGCTGAGCATTTTTCATTTTCAAAATTTCTGTCATGACCCATTGTGGACATTTTACCCATTTCTTTTGCTAGTATTTTTAAACTTTCACATTTTTTGTATACTTCAGTATATTGTCTGAACAAATTTATGAACTATTCATTTATTAGGAAGCACTATTGTCATATAAATTTGCAGGTTATATTGTGATGATTGTTTTTGCTCCATGATACATAGTTTCTAACACAAAAGCAGTCTAACACAAAAGTTCATTGTATTCCCTCCTTTCCTCTCAAGTCTTGCAAAGCACCAATGTATAGTTTTAAGCATGAACAACTGGAGCACAGCCAAGGTCATTTACTCCTCATGCTCGTTCAGTCATATGTGCCAAGATTTAACTGAGGAGATGAGGGTGATTGAGAGGACGACAGTCAAAGAGGTCATGGGTCTGTAGTGATGCAAATGGAAGAAATCATAGCACACCTCTTTTTTTGTAGTGCAGCAAAACAAACTGCATTATTTCTTACTTTCTTCAAGAAAAGCATCAGCACGTGTGTGAAATAGATGACGGAAAAGCCATGTGGATCTGAACGCTAACCTGGGAGATGATGGGAATATGTTGTAGGGTTTTGAATAGGCTCTGTCATGATGTAAATTAAAGAGGACGCCTTTAAAAGTGGAGGGGGTGGCCTTATTGCATATGCATCGAGGTAGATCAAAGCCTTTTCGGAGGTCACACATTTACATAGCGATATCACTGGAGCTATGGGAACCTGGCAACCCGGTCTTTGGGCTATTTTTGAATAAAGAGGATCTTGTGGAAGTCTTTTGCTGTCAACAAACTTCCTCCTGCTTTAGTGCCTGAGTATAGCTAAACCTTATTCACTTCTGTGTATTGATTTGTGTCTTTTTATTCTCCAAGATTCTGAGTGATTTTGGATTACATATTTTATATTTGAAGTATAAACTTGCAGTTTACTTTTTAATGTACTATTTGCACAATCACTGATTTTGGTGTAAGTTTTATATTTGCATTTTTTTTTTGTGAATTTTTTTTTTAACTTTTACTTGTCTACTAACCAACTCTGTATTTCCAGGAAAGGAAGTTCAAAGGTTTATTCTGCTTTGCAAACAAAAGGTGAGTGTAGACGCTGGTGTCTAACATAATATATGTTAATTACACCAAACAGACCACCATGAAAAAATTGCCTGTTAGCATAGTGGAAATTATTGTAAAATTGGAGCTTTACCAAAAACTCTCAACCGTTTGATTAAAATGTTCTGTGATTGCAGCTGAGTCTTTTGAAGAAAAAAAAAAAAAAAGATCTTGAAGCCAAATCTAGTTCGCTGAAAGCTTCTTTTGAAGCCACTTCATTCAGATGATAAACAACTAAAACGACCTGTTAGGGGGAAGATTCTGCTTCTATTTTTATATATATGTATATTATGAAACTTTTTTTATCCTTTTTTATTTTGTCACTACTAATAAGGGAGAACGTTTTTGGCTCTTTTGTGTAACAGATGGGTAAAAAATAAAGGTGTTTCTGCCAAAACACCACCAAAAGCTTTTTCTGCTCTTCATTATCTTTATGTTAAAAGTGAAACTGTTTTTAATTTTTTCTGCATGTTAAATAGGGCCCTCTTCATATTGTCTTTGTTGTTTTTGCAGGAGGTTTTGCTTTAATTATGTGATTTTGTGTTTTGTAAAGATTTTTGGCAGGATTCTGATGACAGCGACTTCGAGATTGAAGCAGCCCTTCGTCCTCCGACTTTCAGCGCAAACAGTGATGGCACCGATGACTTTTATCATTGATATTTCTGCAATGCTCCATATTGTATCATTGTGAGACATGTGGCAGATTGACTCTTGGTTATTCACCCCCTGACCATACTTTTATTGGTCTGCATTCTAAATCATATGCACAGCATATTGTTAAAACAAATAATAAAGTTGACAACTCTCACGCTGGATAAAGTATGTGAAGAGTTGTCCAACGCTCTGATGTTAACCCCGCTTCAGTCTCTTTATCTGAACAACTCTCCCGGCTCATAATAACAGCTCGAAATAGATTAAACTGATCTTTTAAAGCGATTTGTTTGCACTGGGCTGAAAATCCTGCATTTCGAATGCTGCAAGCATCTCAGAGTGCTCTACTTGCAGCAAGCTGGAGTGTAGTGATGTGAGTCACCTGTGAAACGACAAAGCACGATGGCCACTCTGCTCGCTCCGGTGTGACCCGTGAACCCGCTGAAGAGGCTCATCTCTCAGGGCACAGAGTGTAGTAGCGCTTGCAAACTCAGAACATTTAGAGACCCCAACAAAATGCTCTAAACATTTTCTTAGGGCCAGAACAGATTTGTGAACTGAAAGTACAAAGATATGGTTAAAATCTCTCTCTTTTAGTGTGCTAATCACTCATGAGTAGCTGAAATTATGCTTATATTGCAAAATAGTCTTCTGTAATTTATGATTTTCCTGCACATTGATCATCCTGTGTCTATTATTAACTGTGTGGGAGGCTTCATTCCAAGGTTTACATTTATAGTTCATTATTTCTGCCGCGTAAAATTTCCAAGCTGAGATGTGGTAAAAGCCCCCTGGCACATAGTGTCAGCAGGATTCCATTAGTCAGCTTTTGGTGACTTTATATGCCTGAACCTTTCAAAGTAGGACTCCACATTCATTACCAATAATGGCTTCAGTCGGCCCTGACCCAGCACAGGAAAGGGAATGGGGCAGAGCAATTTACAGTTTGCTAAAAGGTTCCCTAACATAATATCCAGTTAAGGAGCATGTCAACAGATACTTGTGTGCGACTGATGGCTCATGGTGAAAGTGGAGTTATATTGTACTAATGTGTACTAACAGGAATATTTTTTATGAAGATCTTCTTTGAGTCTGTGCCACTGAGACAATTGGGATGCTATTCATATCATTTCTTTCGCTTTGTTATTGGCTTAAGTACGTGTCGCAGTTACAAATGGGATTTCAGACTCAGGTTGTCAATGGATGGAGCTTGTCTCTTATTCCTGTTTGGTTTTATCAAGGCAGCTCATCTTTTTCATTGACATTTTTGCCTACATTACCACTGTGAGGTTTACATATATTCATTGTTGCCATTAATGCCTTTAAGGTGGGAACTTAAATAATTTGAACTGTCCTTTTATAAGGTGCAATATTGTAACATAATATTCCTTCAGTTAATTTAAAACTATCAATTAACTGAATTCCAAATAAACTCAAGCACAGTCTTGAGTTTATTTGGAATTACACCTAAACTTGTGTCAAAATTATAAAGACAAGCTCAATATGCAGACACCCCCGTGATGTTTTGATAAATGCTTCTGAGAAAATTACATTGAGACACACTTTTCATAGTGATCAGAGAGCTTCTGGGGTCATTCTGACTGGATGTTTGCCTATTTTCATAATTATAAATAGTATAGCCCATTAAAACTGGTTCCTGTCCAGACACATACCGAGCATTAAAACATAGTTCATACATTTAAGTCTTGTTCAGGTTGAGGCCAAACAAGAAGCTTAATGTTTAAAACAAAATTAGTTTTGATAAATATTTGAGATAATTTTTCCATTGGAACATCCACTTCTGTCCATGATTAATTCATACAACCCAAACAGATGTAGGGAAAAAAAAGTTATCAAAATGCTCTTAATCCAGCAGCTGTATAGAAAAACTTGGATAAAATTGGTTGTTGTAGCAGTGCAGTGATCCCAAACAAACCGATAAACTGGTGTTGGAATTGAATAACGCAAACTGAAAATAGTTTGTGAAATAACCTTGACTTCAAATCAATAAAAAAAAATCAAAGAACTAAATCTAAAAGCCTTTTGAACCAAAGGCTACATAAATGTGTTATTGTTCCAAAATGAAAAAAAAAATACTGAAAGGCATTCTTAAAAGCCAACGTCATGCCAATACATGTAGGCATGACGTTCATGCCTACATTGAGCATAGAGTAACTGATTGGCACGGTATACTGATTTTTTTTTTTTTTTTTTATTGCAGAAATGTTTTGATAAAAATTGTTAATTTTTAAGAGTGCCAGAATTTCAAAAACTCTATTTTTTACAGATACATACTGTACATCTGTTTATTGAAACAAATAAGGTGGAGAGCAAGGAAAGATGTTTTGAATGAGTCAATCTTTCTTGTAACCAACGACATACCCAAAGCAGTTGTTTCTGGGTTCATGCACATAAAGCAAATGGTGAATAAGAACTGTGTCTCCACATTGGTGAAATGTGTGCTTGTAAAAATGTGTGATTCGTATCTTTCGAGACTTTGCTAAAATATGTAAATAGAAACAAGGGCAGTTCGGCACTATGATTGTTCCCTCACTCAAATATTTAGGATTTGAATTATTGCTTTAGAGAAATACAAATATATTCACATAATGGTCCAAAAAATTTTTTAAAAAAAGTTAAGTTATCTGTTAAGTTATCTCCTCTGTCTTTCAGATAAACCTCCAAATTACCATTGATAAAGGAAACATGTATCGCTAGGAAAAATAAAATTGTGTAAATCTGAAGCTGTTTGATGGTGTAGTTACACCTACTGTTATGTGTGGGAACCAGAACATGTTTTCTTAATATAAATGTTTTAGTATTATTTTAAACATTTCAATGCTGACATATAATATTATAACATATGGGCATAATAACTTTTAATTTTGTATTAGCCTTCAAAAGAATGATTGACTGCAGGTGGGGAAGGCGAAACCTGGATGTATGTGACCACTGGCTGTTTTAATTCGTGTTATGTTTGAAAAGTTATTTTTACAAGAAAAGCAGAAAAATTAGCTGTTGGTTTCAGGTTAACTGTAAAATTTGCTTTGTAATCGACATGAAATTGGTGTTATGTGAGAATATGGTAGTTCCAAAGGTTTGGAAGTCTTAGACTCATGTGCTAATTGAATGTAAAAGTGCAGTAACTACATCAGTGTTTTACCCAGACTTTAAATTAGTACTTTTAGTGCAGTTTTATTGCATTTTTAATTGTTAGTTAAAAATGCCATAAACCATTTTTTCAACATGAATTGAAATCTAAATTAAAATGTAAATTTTAATGTTTTCCTCATTCATTCAGCTAAATGAATAGTTGCATTTTTAGCATTTGAGCTTTTTGTTCATTCAGATCCATCTATTTTACTTAATAGATTATGTTCATATGCATGTATGTAATAATAATTTACTTGATTTAAACCTCATTATAAAAATAAATATAGTAAAGAACTGCTTCCCAGAGGACTCATGAGTTGTAGATATTTTTGTTCTCTTTATTAAATGAAACAATTTTCTGGATGAACATGTCTGAAATGAGCATCTCAATTTCCATGCCATTTCAGATTAAAGCCAATTATGAGAAGTGGTCAGCTCATCATATCTAATTTCTTTGTTAGAACTCTGCAATTTGAATTAAATGCTTCCTATGTAAGTGTGATGAAAAGCTGATCTTGCTGTTTCTTTTCATTATGTCCAAATACATTTAGTCTTTTTACAAACAATATTTTTTGGGAGTGATTTAATGTAATTAACACAAAGTGTTTCATAATTGTAAAGTGGAAGGATATATTTTTTTATTTTTACAAATAAAAACTTGAAAAGTCCAGTGTACATATTTACTCTGGTTATTGATCCATACCTTGCAGAGCCACCTTTTGCTACAACTACTGCCTTCCTGGATTTGTCTACCAGTTTTACATATCCAGACATAAAATTGTTGCTCATTCTTGCTAACTAGATCAAGCTCTGACTCGATAGAGAACATCAGTGAAAGGCATTCTTTTGTCACAGTTTAATTTGGGTTTGGACTTTAACTAGACCATTGTAACACATGATGTGCTTTAATCTAAAAGTTAAAAACTTTCACTAGCAGCTCTGAATGAATCAAATCAAGACACAGCTCTCGTATTTAACAGTCAGATGCATTTTCTTCACTGTGTAACCAGCTACTCAAGATATTAAAACACAAGATATGATTGTTATTTTGAACAGGAAAAGCTCAATAAAAATGCTTCTTGAGCCTTATTCACTGTGAGTCAACTATTTTTCTCTTTTGCTCTTATAGAATATTTATTCCTTCATAGAATGCTGTAGTTGAGAAGAAACTCACCGCTGAAGCTCAGTTTTTCAAGTTCCAATGTCACTTTATAGTTGCAGTCAGTCAAAGCAGTTGAGCATTACAATATGATCTATCAGTTGTATGTTGAGAAACTACAAGGCTTTCAGTAAATGGAGTGATACACTTGTGATACACAGAGAAACTCTCCTGATTGACGTAGGTCAAGGTCTGATATTATGTGGTTTCATTAGATGTACATGTCTACAGAAGCAGCCTCATTCCTGCTTGACAATCAAGTAATATTTCAGAGCTGATTTTAAAAAGAACCAAACAGTGAAAGTCTGCTACCAAACAGTGGATAGAAAATGGGAAAGAATGGCTTTCCCATTCCAGGTCATTCAGCCTCATTTTACCCACAAGTATACGGCATGAAAGGAAGAAATACTGTGATATGTTGAGATGCTCAGACTTCTGATTGCAGTCAAGTCCATTATTCAAAATACAACATATCTTGTGGCTGCGGTATGGTGCACCACAGTTGGAGAAATTGTGTCCTGTACTCCAGATCTCCATGTTTGATTGTTGAGCAGTGTTGCAAAATGGCTCTTCAGTGTGCGGCTTTCATTCTCCACACTACCCTACTCTTACTTTGCTCTGAATAATCATTTAAAGCAAGGTCATTTTGATCTTTTGCCTCAATAGACCTCAATTAAATATTCATTCATTCTGATGCGGCCTCTTCTGCGTCTTCTTCGGTATGTGTGTTAAAGAGACAAAGGCTTTTGCGTTTGATTATACAAGCCTTCGTGTGTGTGTGTAGGCGTGTGTGTGTGGGTGTGTGAGCGCGCGTGTGTGTGTGTGTTTGAGAGATCAGACACCATTAAACAATCCTTTACCCCCGATCAACTGTGTTTAGTAAAAATGTTTGCCTAAGCTATTCTGATTTATGTCCTTGAATGTTTGAAGAGAAAGTTTATTCAGTTTAGGAAGCTCATTTAAGCTTTGAATCCAAGTGTTTTGTTTATGATGTTTCATGCTCTGCTACATATTTGTCAATAGGTTCTTTTAAAGTTTGTAAAAGGTTTAAAAATGTAAATGTTATGTTAAAAATTGAAACATATTACCATTTATATAATCCAACATATATATAATAATTCTCATAAAACACTTGCATAATAATTCTATAGATCCAACTCTGTAATTCAAGTAAATATCCAGTGTTTAGAGTTACATTGTTAATTATACCAACAAAACTACATGTTAATGTTAACTCAGTTATAATTGAACCCATATGTTTACATACACTATTAAAAATGTATTACCTTTATCTCAAAACACCTGCAAATTACATCTCCTCATGGGTCAATAGGCTACACAATTAAGGACTGTTGACTTTATAGATGTCTAGAAGGCAGTCATCAACACCCTTCACAAGTAGAATGTGTGTTTGCGGTTTTGTATTTGATACATTTTTCCAACAAATAATATGTGGTATCAATAACCCTTCATGGGAGCCAAAGTCTGGGCCCTATAAGAAGAGGTGCTGTTTTTGGGTAAGGCTTAGAGTTAAAGTGTAAATTGAGTTTTGGTCAGATTTAAAGTTAGGCATGAACTGTACCCTCAAGGTTGTATGTTATCCCTGTTGCTGATGCAACTTTCATGGTGTTTTCTTCCTTTCAACTTACTATAAATATGCGTGGATAAAACACTGTGAAAAAATCAGATTGTCTAGCATTGATCTTTGTGACTTACCCTTCTTGAGGATGGGGTCAATGACTGTTTTCTGGACATTTGTAAAGTAAACAGTCTTCCCTGGATTGTGTTGCCTGACCAGTGGGGAAATTCAGGTATACCAGCAGCAAAGTGAAAGGCAAATGGAAGCATGCAGAGTCGCATAACGGTAAAACTAAAAAAAAAATTAAAATGACATGTGAGCAAAGGTCAACTTGACAACACCAGAAAATGGCTGTGTAATTTTATCAGTTGTACAATATTTATCAATATTTGTTTTCCTCAGAAAGTATTGATTTTCCATCCATGAATATCAATACATTAAATCCTACTTTGAGTTCTATGTCAAATCCACATGAATTAAATGATAACTATCATATATGACATTTTTTTACCCAGTTGCGCATGCACACTAAAAGTGACATGTAATCAAACAACCAGTTACAAATAATTTAATTATGAAATTAAATAGATAAATTACGTTATATAATATAGGTGAATAAGACAAAAAAAGGTTCCTTTTCTGCATAACCAGATACACAAAGCCCCATATTTAACATTTAGACAAAGCAAATGCATGGCATAAAAAAAAAAAAAAAAAAACATTTATTACACCAGTGTTACACCATCAATTAATCCAATACAAGTCTATGGAACAGTCAGAAAGTATCACCAAAATCACTTTGTCCCTCTAAATCTTTCAAAAAATCTAAAGAATATGTTGAATTGCATCAAATCGTATCGTTTGCCGAATATTGTGATGTATATCATATTGTGAGCAGAATATCATACATTTCATTACATTGTAAGATTAATGTACCGTTACAGCCCGAAAGTGTATATGCTTAATAAACTGTTTTTTTTAACAAAGTAGAGTGGGAATTTGAACAACTAATTGAGAGTGAGTTTGTTGGATACAGTGATGGTTATAAATTTTTACCAGCTGCTGGGAATGTATGGTTGTAGATATCAAGTTTATCTCGTGAGTATGCTAATGTGAACAGATATAACAAGAAGCCACTTTATCACACAAGGTTGTCAAGAAGGACATAAAGAAAATAGGTTGCATTTGAATGTTTCAGCACCGAGGACAGTTCTCTGCTCTGCTCAATAGGTGGATTCATTGACAGCCAGTTCAGCACCGTAACACATAGACAGTTTCAGGCAAAATACATACAATGGCTTAGTTCATCTCTTAATTTATTTTGGTATTAAACACATTTCTGGACTGAGATGTCTGATGTTGTTCCTGGGATCTGTTGTAGCCACTGCTCCAGTTTGGGGGTTACTGCCCGAGGGCCCGATGACCACAGGCACCACTGTGGTCTTCACCTTCCAGGCCCTCTCCAGTTCTTCCCTGAGGCCCTGGTATTTCTCCAGTTTCTTGTGCTCCTTTTTCCTGATGTTACAGTCGCTTGGTATTGCTACATCTACCACAACGGCTTTCCTCTGATGTTTATCCACTACGACAACGTCTGGTTTGTTCGCCATTACCATTCTGTCTGTCTGGATCTGGAAGTCCCACAAGATCTTAGCTCTGGCGTTCTCCACCACCTTTGGGGGTGTTCCACTTTGATCTCGGTGTTTCCAGTCCATATTCTGCACAGATGTTAAATTTTCTGGGCATAAGATATTGCACTTTCAGCTGTAGTTATTATTTAGTCAGTATTAAAAATCAATAATTTTATATATATATATATATATATATTTTTTTTTTTTTTTGCTTTTAACTGTTATGGTTATAATAGTTGAAGTATGAATATGTTTAGCTAATACTGAAAAATCAGAACTCTCTTTTCTTTCCGAAATAAAAATACCTCAGTAGAAATGTAGTGCTTTTATCATTCTGATTGATTTTTTCAGAAATTGTCCGATTAATTGGGATATTAACATAACTTTAGTTGGTTAAATCACACCACACTACCTGATTTTGAAAATTTGTATTCCCATTTAATCTTATTTCATAATGAAGCTGTTAAAAAACTTCTTCGTGTTGGCTTTTGTTCCAGCAAATAATTTAATTTTCACAGTCTGAACAAACACAAATACTTGTTAAATCTGATACTGTCATAGTTGTGACAGCGCAGAATGCTTTTTTAAGCCCTACCTACCATTAAATTTAGCACTACTTTAGTACATATTTGAGTGTGCAGCAGGTGAACAATGGGTCCAAGGATGATTTGCACATGAATGAGGTCTGTGAATAAGAGCATGTGTCACAGAGGAAGGCTGTCTCCATCGTCGGAGCAGAAAGGTTTGCTCCCTTCTGCCCCGACTACAAGGACCAGGTGAGGATCTTTGACACAAAGGGCCAAGTGAAAATCTGTTCAGCACAGACCTATAAAGACCTTATTATGGTGATGCTTCTGGGAGGACAAATAACAAAAACAGTGTTGTTCCCATCTATGTCTGCCTCCGATGTCTTTGCAGATCGATGTCACATGTTTTTTGGGCTTTCATTTTTAGATTATGAAGCTACAATATTGTTCAATCCTACATAATGTATCCATATCTGTGTCCCATACTCATGTTTGAACTGAGGCTGTTCAAATTAGTATCATAATTATTTGAAATTATTACAATGATTTATAATAATTATAAATTAATATGATAATTTATTCTTAATTATTATAAATCAATAATTATAATAAATCTGTAACTTTAGTGTGTGTGATAAAAAATTCACTGATTTATTTTCTCTTTCCTAATTTATTTTCTAATCTAAGTCTAATCTGAAACAGAATGTTTGTTGCATTTGTCTTTCACCTGCACAGATGCATTTTTCATAGTTCTGGAAGTAGCCTATGCTTGATTTTGCTTGGCGGAGCACAAAGTTGGTATGGTGGTGATTCTGAACATCTGCCATGTATCTATTTTAATCAAAACTGCAAAATGGTAGCATTCTGCTTCTGTGCACCACTAAACTGCCAGAAAACTGCAAAACACATTTCCTTTAAATCATGGCTTAAAACCACCTTTGATGAGTTGTGCCACAATAAATGGAAAATTGATCAATGTATTTGCTTGATGATTTTCATAATGGCGTTGGACACATTGAAATGTTTTTTTCTTGCTTCATAATTGATGGCTGTGTGATGTTTTCATGATAGCACTTTGAACTGCCTTGACATTGACGTATATTACACAAGTAAACTTGACTTTACTTGACATTTAGTTAAATATGTGAATTAATCTCTTAGGGAAACCACTTAGAAAGGCATAAAATGTATTCCTATTTCCAAAGGCTTTACAAAACAAAACACAAAAGTACATTTTTGTTAATTACATAAGTTAACCTGTGTGTTTCTGATTTTTTTTTACCACACAGTATTTAGTCAAAATGTTGTCCCTTATATTTCTAACTGTTATTGCAGCTTTAAATGACTCCTCTTAATAATATTGTTTGCAATCCAAGTGTGACATTATACAACCAAAAGTATCAAGAAAAGGTTTTATAGTTTTCAGTATTTTACAAAGAAAAATCCAAAATGTTTGGTGTTTCCACTCCCATTTACTCACATATCCCTAATTAAATTCAACCAACTGCTTTCAGAAATTACCCAATCATGAGAAAAAGCCAAGAAATTTGTAACTTAAAGGAAATTGTTGAAATGGTATTATTGGTAATAGTTCCCTTAACTATAGCATACATATGTAACATTGCTGTGACCTTTTTAGAATTAAAATCATTCCGACTGAAGGAAGCTAAAAGTTGCTCAGATGTACACTGAGTATTTTAAAGAAACTTCTGTTTTTTTTATTGATAAAAAACAAAAACCTAGCTGTGTTGGCAAATATTAGCAAAGTACAGTGTCATAAAAGATCCTTGTTTTGTTTGGTGCTGTTTTGTTCCACATTAATTATGGAGAGAGATTGGTTGAACAGCTGTATCAACACTGCCAAGAATGGAGTCAACATTCAAATTTTCTACTAGACTGTCAGGTATGCAACAGCAAAAATGTATCTTCTATTTGTTGTATACTGGTGGTCTTAAGACTTGCTGATTCTCTAAATTACCCAGTAAGGCAAATTGATACAAAATACAACTGACCAGCTTGTTATTCTTCCTGTGGTGATGACATCTTTCCTCTATGTTTGCCACTAAATTCAGATTAAAACGTGTTATGCACAGTTGACCGAAAAGTTCAAACCACAAGAAAAAAGAAAAAACTTCACAAATGTTCTGCTTGTTCCATTTCTGTGATCTCTTAGCTACATATCTGGTGCAGTCTGCTCGTCTTGAGCTTAATGAAGAGGCCCAAGCTGATGCTCTGATCACAGGGCTCCCTGCCTGAGATGCTTCTGATCACATTACAATTAACTACATTTAAAATGGAGGGCAGAGTGTCACATTTATTATTATTTCCCATGGTTCTGTTTCTATTTCTCCCTCTTCCTTTTCACACTCTCTTCCTTAATCCCTATCTTCTCCCATCCCTATTTTCAGCAGTGGGTAATTAATATGGAAAAACGAAAAGACATCATATTCTGCAAATTCCTGTGAGATTGGCTTGCAAAAGCTGTTAAACCCAAGTAGGCAAATTAGTATTCATGCAGGTTTTCCAGTTGCAAGTCATTTTTTCCTGTGGGACCAAGTAGTAGATTGGGTAGACAGGCAGTGCTCGTCCTTGATTATGTGAGCAGAATGCTGCAGCAGAGCCAAAGCCCAGCAGAAAAAAAAAAAAAAATTCCTTCGGCAGTAAATCAATTTCTGTGACCTGCTAAATGTAATTGACTACACTGTAATTCTTTAACCCTGCGTGTGAGGCAGAAAACACATCCTGAGGTTGAATGATTATACCTGCCATTATTTAAATCCCCGGTTTCAGTATTGGTTAATATCCATTTACTGCAAAATTATACATATGCCACCATATCAGTGGCAATAAACAATTGCTTTAATGCAGTAGCCATGTCTTTGTTTAGTCAATCAACAGGATCTCAGAAAACATCCTATTATTCAAATGAGAAAATGGTTTGGTAAAGAGTTTTCTGCTTTTAGATGCATGGAAATTTGTATGTAAATTTAGGCGTTAATATTTTAGCCTGTGTGGAATACATGATATGGCCTGCGATATTATAGTTTATTTGACTGGACACATTTTATCCAGTGGTGTTCTGTAACTTTCTTTTCTGGTCATGGATCTGAATATTTTTGAGGTTTTGCTATAAATAGATATTCAACTGTCTTAGATTCACTAGGATGTATTTGCAATGAGCTTAACTCTACTACAAGACCAAGACATCATTCTGACGGGTTGTGCTTTGAACAGAGTCATAACTAAAATGCCTATGTTAGCTCTAGACGGACTGCAGACATCCACAGCTCGGATTGATTCATCTGTTAAAAGTTGGAATAGATTTATTATCTACAAATTAAAGTCATAACAAGGACACCATAGTTTGCTTCAGTCCAAGTCAGAGGAGCAATAACAGCAGAAGAAGATGCTCTGGTCAGAAGAGAAAAAAAACTACACATTTTTGAATGGGTTAGATAAAAATATAGTTCATGTCAGACACGTGACCCAAATGTAGCTCAGAATTTATTGTAAGAATTTAAATTTGCTTCTCTAATTATACTTGCAATGCACATGCTAAAATAGGGTAGTGAGAGTATCATGCTGCATTGATGTTGTTCTTCACCAGGGACTGGTCAGAACTTTTGAGAAAGTGGATGGAACAGCTGTGCTCAGATTCTTTACTTCTTATGGACCCATTTAATTTAGAAATCCTCCTCTTAATTTGTATCTGCTTTTAGAGTGACTAAAATACAAATATGCCCCAAATATAAAACGTAATCTCTTTTTTCACCTTTGGAACACGTGCATATTTGAAAATATGCACATCCTCCTGCCTCAACTTGTTCAGCTGTCAGCAGAGCCCAGGACATGGGCTCTGACTTTAGCCAGATTAATTAGCAGTCTGTCCTCTTCAGTCTCTTTTTGCCCAGTCCTATTAGACCCAGCTCAGCAATCTGGTGGAAGGTAATTTTGCACAAGCACACAGGGTTGCAGCACTGACACCTTATGTTTCATGATTGAAGGCAATCTCCTGGGGACAGCGATAAATTTATTCATGGTACTCTCTCCCATAGCCACTAGAGATATGTCTGTGCCTGCCCCAGAGCATAGCAGAGCAGCCACAGATTTCCTGTGCTGTATCGTTCCCTGAATGCAATAATAATACTAAATGATCTGAGGGAGTTGCGTCTTATATTCTTATGCATGCATGCATGCAGGGGGGTTGGTGATCTTTTGCTGTGTGACAATATGACTCTGAAAAGAAGCTAATGCATAATGTGAGTCCGGTGAATGTTTTTGCATTTACAAATCTTCACCTTTGTAACCTCCAACTGACTCTCCTTCTCCAAAAGGGAATAAACGTGTTAAGAAATATACTTGCACACACATGCTTCATGCGATTGGGTCACAGCAAGTGTCATTTGTGTAATTCCTTGTTGATGACTAAAATCTGATGATAATAGAGATGTTAGTAAAAGTGATCAGCGTAGATTAGCCCAGGAAACAGAGGGGGTATTGGTTGGGCTCCCCATCATTAACACTGGCTGTTATCTAGGAGGCGGCACGCTCGCTGCTCTTCGCTGGGGGAATATGGGGTCAACAATTAACACGGAGTAGAAATGCTAATGCCCAACTTGAATCAACAGGGCTCTGACTGTCTGCCAGTGTTTATTTACGGCTGGGATTTCAAAGGTGTTATTAGCTTGTGACCAAACAGATGCACTACAGCTCTGATGTTGCTCCAGGGCACAATAGGTCACTTATGTCTAATTGAGAAATTGCCTTCTCTTCATGAGATCCATGCTCTATGAAATAATCTAAAGCACAAGGATTTTTTTTTCCCCCTCTGTAAGTGTATCATGGTGGAAAAATGTACCATTAGGTCATGGTGGCACTGCTAAGAGTTTCAAAGATGCTCTCAGCTCTCGTGGTGATAAAAGTAAGTACGAACCTCAGAACACACAAATGAGAGCTGTCACTCCTGAGGCTGTAAACTTGTTTGGAGTTATTGTATCATCAGCGCAGAAGAGGCAAACAAGTACCCTCAAGTCTTGCAGTGCTTGAAAGGGAAGAGGTATTTTGACAATTAGCCCCATGAATTTGGTTCCCTCTGCATCAAAACACAAGTGCCATCAATATTTGTCACATGGTCCATTCATATCCTCTTACCACGCTGCCTGCTTTTTTTTAGTAAGTGATGGTTTTTGACACAAGATTTCGCTGCAGCTACAGCCATAGGAAAAAGACAGTAAGTTATATTTTAGTTCTAGCTTAAAATGATGTAAACAAATGTAATCCCTCTGAGTTTGTTTGAAGGATGAATTATATCAATATCCCACCATCTCTATCACAAAGGTGACTAAATTATAATTATAAATTAAATAGCGAAGGGAAAACAAAACAAAAGGTATATCATTAAGAATTGATTTATTATTAATCACTCTCAAATTTTTGATGGTTTCATGATGTAAAAAAATAAACATTTAAACTCTGCTGTTTCAGGAAAACAAGAAGATTTTTATCTATGATCCAAGCTGTTTAAAGGAATGGTGTTATGTGTTTTCCAGGCACATGGAGTCATTGTATAGCATGGGCAAGTAACTGTGTTGCCTTAGTTGTTCTAAAAATGCTGTAAATATCAAACATGCCAGCAACAAAATTTTACTTTATAGTTTGATGTCTTGAAATTGGACCTCTGTCTCTTTAAGAATATTATGCTTTTTCCCACACTCTGCCTTCAGCACATCATCATAACAATTCTTCTTATTCTGTTTACTTTGTTCTTAGGAACATTGTACTGAGAAGTAGATCATAGGAGAAGCTCAATAGATGTAAAAGTAAATTTTAATATAAGTAAATTTTACATAATACCACCCCTTGAAGTTCAACTTTTATACCCATCTTTTATCAACGTTTTACCAAATTTGAAGATAGAAAGTAAGTTACTGAATAATTATCTAATGTTAATTTAAGGCTGCGTAATCTATAGTTTTAGAAGCACCTTTTCATTAGTCAACTTCCAGCAACAGAAGGAAAGGAAAACCATCCTTCTGTGGGTCAGTAGAGGCTGTTTGGGTTCTATCAACTTATCCTGTTGTGGCTTCATAGTTCTGCTATTTCATCTTTCTCTTTGATAAAGGGATAGTAAGCTCTCAGAGCAGTTTTGTTTGCCAGATCCATGCTAAAAAGGCAAGTGAAACTGGTCCTGCTTTTTTGTCTGCCCTATTCTTGACACTAAGGGTTGTAAACTAACTAACCCATCCTTAAACTGTACTAAAACATATTTCTAAATGTATTCCTACATGTTATTTGGCTTCTGTGAATATCAGCTGTTACTAAATATTGTATGTAGTATGCATAAATTTTCTTAGCTGATTTTCAACTTATTAATAAAATATTGTTAGACTGGCAAATGTTCGTGTCATGTCTAAACTGTCGAATTGTATGGGTTTAGTCCTTGTTGACCCAAGTACTATAATTACTAATAATGTGACTAAGCCATAAAATTGTCGGCCTTCTGAGTGATTAAGGTCATAAATATATAGTTAGACTTTTTTGTGCTTTATGTTTGCTCAGATTAGCAAAGTAAAGGGATTACTCTTCATAGTGAAGAAACAGATTTACTGTTTAAAAATATTGTACTTAAATTCATATGCTTTGGGAGAAAATAGAGGACAAGTGAACTTAGAGGAATAAAAAATCACCGGTTAAATTACAGGACAAATAAATTCTTTGTAAAGTTTAAGTGGGAGATCTTTGGGTGACCTTCTTGTTACCTGTTGATTGCCTGTAAAATTTGAGATTTAAATCAACCCCACCAGCACCAACCTCCCATGAATACTTTCAACAGCTATTTTTGCATATTGTGTGTGCTTATGCTCAATTTTGTAATCATTTTATGCATGGAAATAGGGGATGGTCAGTAAAATTAACATTTATGAGTCATGAGTGGCTGCGATCTGCTAAATCTGAACATTGCAAAAAATAAATTACTTGTGTTGTAAACACAGACAAATCAGTAGTAGCTATCTTAGTTTTAGCAATAGCAGAATTTTTCAAGATTACTACAAGGATATGATTGGAAAACCACAATGAAAAGGAATAAATCCATGTTGGAGAAGTGAAGTAACTCACTACAAAATTAATGGTTTTGCCTCAAGCACTTAAGCAGATTAACACCACACATAATGAAATAAACAACTCTCTTTTACTTGAACAAGATTTCTGGTTAAAAAAATCATCAGAAGTCTATAATTCTTTAAGGAATTCAGATCATCAAGGTTCAGGCTTCATATTTGGTTGGGATACAGTCATTGGCAAAGGGTCTATCATGGTTGACTATGGGACGATGGTGGAGACGGTGGTAGGAGTTTGTCTTGCAGTCGGTGGGTTGCTGGTTTAATTCTGTCTGCCTCTGTCACTCTGAAACTTCAGCAGGGTCCGATGGTACCGGTTCATGGCAGCCTCACTCCTGGTTGTGCTACTATCCAGCAGCTTCCCAATATCAGCGTGTCAATGTGTGTGTGAATGACTGAATGACTGAATGTAGTGTGAAGCACTTTGGGATCTCTGGACTTGAGAAAGCAACATACAAGTACAGGCCATTGGAAAACTGCTTGTTCTATGTATGTATTTTACTCCTTCCTTTCCTCTCATGGATGGACCCAACACTAGGCAAGGAAAGTATTAATCAAAAAAGCAACAAGGAAACTTGCTGTGAGAAAAATGGGCTAATCTTTAGCTGTAGATTTTCAGAGCTGGGAAGGACAAACTCAAAAAATATGTTCTAGAAACTATTGCTGAGTACATAAATATAAATTCATCTCGCACTTTTCAGATTTTTAATTCTGAACAGTTTGAAAGTTATGTGCCTTGTTGCTACACATTACCCTGTATTCGTCTAACGTCTAAAATCCTGTGAAAATACATTTAAGCTTCTGTTTGAAACACAATATGAAATTGCTAGAGGAATCTCAAAACTTTTGCAAAGGACTGTATTTTGTTAGAAGCTCTTCTCTGCAAATTAGCAGCACAATCTCATCCTTTGGCTTATGATGCGCTCCATTACAATATAAAGATCGCTCCCAAAAAACCTTACATTGTCTGACCTTCAGTAATCTAATTTATGAATAGAATATTCATCCTTCAATCCGTCTGTGAACTCACTCATCTGTCCATGGCAGACACATTCCTTTATGTTCAGAAGGGCAATAAGGATTTTATCTCTTTGGAAGATTCTGCAGGCATGTTCTTCATCAATGAGGGTTTAATATGAAGAATAGTCTCCATAAAGCAATTTGGTTTAGTAACTCTGTCAGATTTTACAAGTTCTGATATAAAGCTCTGATTATATAAAGCTTAAGCATTGGTTACATTTGTTTTATTCCTTATTTTTATTTATGTTTAATTATTTTATTTTCCTGATTTAAAAATAATGATAGCAACACTATATTAAGTCTATCAGCAACATAGTGATGTTGTGAAACTACCTGTACTCTTTGATGTGCATAAATCTGCATAAATTTATATCAGTTCACAAGTTTGTCCTTTTTAACGTTCTGGTGTTTCAGGGTAATTAAAGTTCCAGTTAAAGAATCCTCTTGAGAATATCCAGATAATCATACACACTTTGTGTACTCATGCATAAAGTGACAGTTTGTAATTTATATGTAGTGTGAGAATGAGATCCAACATTGCACCAGTCAGTACACTTAATTTACTCAATCGGGAATAAAACAACATTGTAAACATGAACATGAATGGGAAAACCTGAATTCCAAATGAATATATACAGCTTTACCTTTAGGAACATTTATGAGTAATAATTTAACTGTCAGGGTTGCAGTTTGCTTTGCATAACATGGACACGTTGTAAAAATCCAACTCTCATCCATAAATTGTCATCACGAATTTATAGCAAAAATTGTGGAATTTGTTATGACAAATTTTGACTTTTTACAAATAATTTCCACTTGCTTAGAAATAAAGGTTTGCAGCTAATCTCAATTTATTATTATTATTATTATTATTATTATTATTATTATTATTATTATTATTATTATTATCTCAAATAATCATGTCGCTTTAGATTTGCATTTTGAAGCAAGCAGAACCTAACTGTATAGAGCGGACACACAGAACGAAGGGCATCGCGGTCAATCAAAGGCCACATTTTCTCTCGGCTCTTGCTTTGGGGTCTTTCTGGCGGTAATTCGCTGATTTGACTTTGATGTGCCAATTTGTGCTTGATGAATAATTGTCTGGTTTGCTGATAACTTGTGGGAGTCAAGTGTATTCTGGTGGCACTCAATGCAAATGGGACATATTTGGGCCCTTCAAATCACGACAGTGGCCCCTCTACATTTGCCTCGCCGTGCCGTGAGTAAACTGACCAATTAGCTGTTTTGAAGAAGCCATTTTTGATTAGAGCAATCAGTAAACAGCAAATTCTCAGTTTGATTGTCACTCTCCCCCTCTGATTAGATGAGTTGTCACTTGAGAAGTTGTTTTAGATTTTAATTTGTGGCCTTATATCACTGGAAAGTATGGTAATTACCCAATCCATTCTCCATGGTTCAGCACTTGGATTAAAATTCATCCATACTGCTAATGTTGATGACCTCATTTTCCCACCCAAAGTTTCTTAAGTAGTCTTTGAATCTACTGAATCAGGCAAATAGGACAGCCGCTATTAAGATTCAGATGGGTCGCACGGACTGCAGTACAGATGACATTGAGTTAAATATAAAAAACAAAACCAATCAAATTTAACAAAAGTATTAAATTATTTAAATTGAAAAAAATAAAAGTTAAATTATAGATTCTACATATATGTAATTCCAACTAAATTATTTAAAATTAGAATACAAATGTGACCCTACAGTGTGCTTTCCTGCTACTTTTGTCCTTATTTTACATATTTATTATGCTTGTTGCTTATTAATCTCTTATGACAACACATTAATTAGTATTTAAGAAATGATCGGATACAGAGATGAGAAAAACATATTCTTTCAAGAAAAATCTCATTATTCACTTCAGTCTTTGAGAGTTTATGTGTTAGTCTTTAATTAACTTCGTAGATTGGTTAATGACCAAAAGCTTATGATGAGTGATAAATTACAGCATGGTGCAACCAAATTACCATTTTCATGCAGACATGACATTTCAAACTTTTGAAATGAATCATATTTTTTCTAATAATGTTACAATAAAATAAATATGTTTATCTGAGTAAACCTGCAAAGGGTTCAATGAATGATTCCAAACAAGGCAATGAATAATCTATTTGGAAGGAGAAATAACAAACAGTATATGGATGGAAATTCCTTTAAATTGCTTTTGCTTCATCTCCGTTTCTCATTTAGTGAAGGAAAAATGACACATCCATTTGTGTGTAGCGCTATTCATTTCTCAAGGTAATTTGAAGAGACTTACAGAATAAAATATGGTGGAAAAAAAGTTCGGAAACAAAATAGAACACCTCTTTAAATTTCCAGTTATTTAATAAGAATTGTTCACATGTCAGTGTCTAATTTTGATTTGGTGTAATTCCGGAGTAGAAATTTGTTAAATTACAGGTATAGAACAAAAGAAATAAGTACAACACTCATCTGTACAGAATCTTTCTTCCATGTACAGCTTTTTAAAATCAACCCACAGCATCTTAACAGGATAAGGATCTTGGTTTCACTCAGCCACTCTTTCTTAGTTTTCACTTAGTCCTTGTTGAATGTACTGGTATGTTTCCAATCACTGTCGTGTTTGCATCATTTGCATCATTTGATTCCTCTCTAGCGATGCTGCTTTTACACATCTTCTCATGTTTCCTTCAATCACTCCCTGATACAGAGAAGAGCTATGGTTGATTATATGATAATGAGCCCACCGCTGGTCCTGCTGTCATACAACATCCTCAAATCATGGCACTTCTCCCTCCGTGACTCACAGTTAGTATGAGGTTCCTTTCCTGGAATTCAATATTTATATTAAATTTTGTTCTGTTGTTAAAGAAAAAAAAAAACATTTTAGAAACATTTGTTGAAAAGCAGTTGCTCTGAAAGTCAGTGACAAAGGTCTGTATGATGTTCATGTTTTTCTTAGTAGGCAAAAATTTCCTTGTTGCACACCTCTGAAGAAAGGTACATTTATGCAGTCTCCCTTTGGTTGTATTTTTAGATCTGCAGGTCCTAAAAAGATTACATTTTCATCTTTCTTCTCGCATCCTATATGGTCTGTTTTAAGGGTGGCCATGCATGTTACCAATTGTTTAAAATGTTCACTTGTTGACTAACAGGGGAATTGACGACAGCAAATTCTTTCAAGAGATTATTAATTCAAATTTAAATTAAATTCAAAAGCTTTTTAATAATCTAAAAGGGAGATTAATTGTTATTGTAACTCATGTTATACAAGTTTCTTTAAAGAGTTGTTGTTGATAGTGATGGCTTTGAGAAGGAAGGCTTCCAGTTTGCTGCCTGTATTGCAGTGGGCCTGAAGAAGCATCTGACTAACAGTCAGACAGTCTTCATCATTTTTAAGTGTTGAAGCGGGTACTATGCATTGTATGTATTTTATAAACACATTGGCACATACTTTATTATACTATTAATCATTCTTTGCACAATGATCTTCAGAGGTTCCAGAGGATCTAAAAGTTAAAGTGTGGTAGTTCTTGAGGACTGGACTTTGAACCCTTGCTCCAAGATGAGGGATGTCAGAACAATTGGTCTTCATTCACTAAAGGCTCATTGAGGACCTTCTCCTTAGTCAGGCTAAGGTTGAACAGATGCAGACGAATCCCACTGCTCTGGACAGACCATCAGGTCTGTCCATCAGGTCTGGACTGACAATCAGGTATCTGGGGCTGTACCTACAGTCTTGTTCTAGTTTAGTCCAGCACAAGAATCCCCTTGAATCGGTTTGCAAACATTTAGAAGCAGAAGCGGTCACCGAGGCGGAAGATAAACATCTAAAATGTAACAGGAAAGCATTGGTTCAAATGAGGATGGGATGTTTGTTTACCTGTGGGGAGAGGAGTTAGATGCTGAACTTGATCCTAAACCAAATCAATGTCCACACAAACTCCTGATATTATTCTGCTGGAATTTATTCTCCAGAATTGTCCTGTACTCTGCCTCCAATTTTGACTTTAAGCTGCTTGTTTACTCCTCCATATTTTTTCTCCCTCACAAAATGCTCTCTTTTTATTGTCCAACATTTTCTTCAGGTCATGAGAGATCCATTTTTTTTCCTTTGGAGAAGTGTCTCACTTTGGTGGTTGAGGTTACGTTATCCCTCAAAGCCATCTAAGTCTTTCTTGAAGGAATAACATTCTTTTTAATCCATGAGGGCAAGATTTGTGGAGTGTACAGCTGTTGACATTTCTCCTGTCAAAAGCTGAGCTTTTCTAGATATATAGAGATTAAACAGTACAAAGGTGGACATTTACTAATTTGAGTTTTGATTTTTCTTGGTTGTACTGGACTTTGTTTTAGGAGTATCAGAGTAGTGAGAGCTGAAAATAACTACCACACATTTCCTTCCCACTTCACAAGTATGACCGACTTTGCCTTCACCTATGATTTACTATTGCAGTGAATACTGTTGTGTCAGCGTGTATTTTTTTTCCAAAGACACTGTGGGAGAAAACATAGTATGTCTACAACTTGGATTATCATTTTGAATAATGATTGGTAAGAATGTAATTTATGTAGTTTGCAACATCTTCATTGTTGTTTACATTTGAGTTTTGTTGAGACAGCCATTGCTGAGCTATTTCAAGATTAACTCAAACCGAAACATTGTTTAATCTAACTACTCAATGCATTGTTCGACAGCCACACTGATAGTAGTCTAGTGACCACCCTATAGAATCTCCTAATCAATACAGCAAACAGAATAGGTAAAACACAAGATGGGTATGTGTGACACAAAACTAGGATTAGGCCTGATTAGGACACTTTTAACATGTCCTGCTGATTAGGGGCCTCTGAATCTGACTGCTAATTACATGTGAAGTGTGGCTGACCGCACAGACAGGACAGCAGACGCTCCGGGGACAGGCGCCCCAAACTCGTCCCCCTCCCTCTCAATGCCCACCCTTGTCCACTTTCTACCCCCACAAAGGGAGTTCTGGAGGCCCTTTGATTGGGTCTGCTGAATTGTGGAGAGGGGACTTGAAAAAGAGTCCCTCTTCCCTTTGGCTGTATTACCACCCCCTGCAGGGAGGAGTCAATATACAAATTCTATGCTTTCGTATAACCAGCTGGCTGCAGAGGTGCAAATAAACACTCAACGTCCACTGGCCTGTGTTTATCGGAAACAGAACCTTTGTCTCTTGTGGACTGTCTTTTAATTGGTGTTTCAGAAACAAATTCTGTGATCACTATTTGCACTGATGAGGTTTTAATGAACAGAAAATACACCTTGAGATTCAAATAAAGACAAGTAGAAGGAGCCTATGCTTGGGTTTGTGTATTAAAACAGTTGAGATGCACAAAGTTCATACATTCAGAATAAAAATAAAATTTTCTCCCATCCTCTGAGATTCAAATAATGTTGACTTTCTTGTTTTAAGTCAGTTAGGATTAAAGAAAAATATTCCAATTGACCAAAGGAATTGATTGATAGAGGAAATGATTTATGTACATTAAGATTGCAATGCCTTCAGTCTTTTGAGAAAGCCTATGATGTCACAGTTTTGGTTAGCTTCTGATTGTTTTGTTTATATATATATATATATATATTATATATATATATATATATATATATATATATATATATATATATATATATATATATATATATATATATATAACTTTATTATATATATATAACTTTATTATATATAATAACTTTATTTATATTTATATGCTGATATAAATATAAATAAACATGGTCATAACATATGGGATAATGTTCTTCATCCTGGGAATTAATGTTTTGGTATAAAATGTGCATATCACCCTCAGAAAAAAAAGCAAGACCTTGTGAAGATGCTGGCTGAAGCTGGTAAGAAAGTGTCATTCTCTACAGTGAAAGGGTCCTGTGCATACCTGAGCTGAAAGGCCATTCAAGGGAAAATAAGTCATTCCAAAAGTAGCACAAAAAGGCACAAACACAGCAACAAATACCATAATTTCTGAAGACATGTTCAAATTTTAACCTTATTCAACTAAAATTGAAGTGTTTGTCAGACTAATTAAGGCTGACTTTTATTGTCTTGGTTTGGGCTAAATTTTAGTAAGGTATATTTGCGATTTACAGGACATTTCAGGCCCCTTTCATGGAGTATTGGAGTGGTCAGCCAAACAAAGTTAGAAAAAGACTTGAAGGGGTGGTATGGATTGTCCAGTGACATAGTACCATTTAATAGCACAACCAAATTATTATGTTACCTTCAGTTATTATAAATAATAACTGCAAGAAACATAACTCAAAATGACATTTTTCTTCGCAATTTAATGCCTTGAGATTGGTTCCTGTCTTCTTTGAAAATGTTCTACTCTTTCCAACATGCCGTCTTCAGCATGTCATCACAACAAAGCCTTTCCTTAATGCTGTTTACAACCATTCTTTGGAGAGTTAGACAGAGGAGTAGTTTTTATGATAAGTTCACTTGACTTGCAGTTCCAGCAGATGTTTACTAATTTATGCTGTCACTGGTTTGGTGGAACTGAGTGAGGATGGAGTGGGGAGGTAGAGAGCTGCTCTACCTATCCATCACATCCAGAAATATGATTTAGATAAACATATAGTCATGTCAGAACGGCGTAGTCAAAGTCAGTAACTGAATCCATCTGAGAACCAGTCTAACAACTTCAACGCTCATGTTACAAATGTAACAGCTTCTATTCATCCAGTCTAACTGAGCAGGATGTATTTCTCAAAGACTAAAAGGGGCAAAAATGTTGACTACATGTGCAAATCTAGTAGATACATGCCCTCAATAACTTGCAGCTGCAGTGAGGTTCAACAAAGTTTTAACTCTGGAGAGTTAAATCCTTATGTGTTACATTTAAGTTTATAATTATGTGGCAAAATGTGACAAAGGTCGAAGGGTGTTAAAATATATTCAAGGCACATATAGCCCTTTAAAATAAATAAATAATTCTTGAATCCTTGTATTTCTACCTATAAACAAATGTCCTATAGAGGAAGATGTTTTTTGTGAATTACTTTATTTTTATGACGGATTCCTTCAAATTTTCTAAAGCTCTGCAAGCTTCAGTTAAGAATTAAACATAAATGATAACCTAAGGTGATCAGCTTCATACACAACACATTATTCTATATTCACTCCTTTTTTATATTAGTTAAATATGATTTTTGTTGCATGTAATTAGTCTTTTTTTCAGAGTTTGCAGGGGAATCCAGCAATGTTCTCTCTCCCAGTCCAAGCCACCACCCTTTGCATCCCGGCTACCCCTGCTCAGGAGGACGAGGGGAGTGGGTAAAGAAACACGGGATTTAGAGCGTAATCCTGTTTGTCCTCAGGGTCACATGCTGCACAGAGTTGAGATTGTCAGCTACTGTCTGAAAGTTTATTCGCGGGACAAACAGCCATCTAATTGTAATTCCCTCTAGAGAGCAGTCAGTGTCTCCTGCTGAATGCTAGAGAGGAGACAGGTTGTTGCAAGATGATAATTGAAAAGAAAGTGGGTGGTCCTGTTTGGCCCCCATGGCCCTCTGGGACAGTCATATTGAGACGCCTGCGAGTTTTGGAGGGGGCAGATTAGCGCATGTTATATTTGAAGAAATCATTATGTCCTTCTGGGCTTAATTTAACCCACATAGCTGTTGAGTGATGGCTGCTTCTGTTATCTTTTGCCATTCATGTTAGATTGCGTGTGTGAGAGTTTGGCTATTTGCTGTTGGATCATTGCCCCCTATTAACTTTTTCTCTGGGCACTTTTATGAGCTTTTATGAAATTCTGTCCTTGAGTTTGTAGATCTTTAAATTTTACTTTACAATTTTTTTTTAATTTGTCATCTATTATTTCCAATGATGTTAAATACATTGGAACAGAATGAAGATTCATTCATGTATGATCACAAACACAAAAAAATTATAAAAAGAAATAAAAGTAAGACAATTTTTTTGAGAATTATACTTTGCAAAACAACTTTGCAGTATTAAAGACACACAGATCTTATCCATTGCTTACCTTCACTGAACTGCTCTCCAGTCCCAGCCCTATTAACCAGTAATCCTCACACTGGCAGCTGGCCATTACCGTGGCAACGATGAGATGGGAAAAAACTGCTTTGCTGGTTCAAACGTAAAAAGGAGCGCTGTGAAGGACAGAGATGAACTCTTTTGTCCTGTAAATTCGCTTTTTTTTCATATTTCTGAATGCAGGAACTCCACAGCTAACAAATTTTCACTTCATCTCCTCATCTAGGCTGTTTAAACATGATAATTACATGTCTTTGGTAGTTTTAATTCTATTTGTGGATATTTTTTCCACACATAAAGACATATTCCAAGGGTGAATGTGTATCACATAAAAGAAGCCCTACAGAACAGCCTGATGTATGAATGCATCTTTTCATTAACTTATGATTAATTTGATCTGTGCACAGAATAAAAATTACAAAGTTGGTTCCTGGATCATTGCATGAATTCTGTATCTGCAGTTTAAAATTGTTGACAGCTTTTGCCTGAAGAAAGCATAAATATTCTTTAGAATTACATTTATGATGCTTTAATGAACTCTGCTGGTGCAAAAGCAGGAGTTGTTTCTTACAATTTTATCCAAAACAACCTTCTGACAATTCCTTAAGGAAGCGTAAGCAGTTGAAGAACCAGGTTAGCAGTTTGCGTCCATGTTTATGTTTAACTAGGTATGACGGGGGTGGGATGTGGGGGGTGCATCCCTTATTAGAAACTCATGTCACATTCTCCTCTGAGGCGACCAGGACTCGCTGCACTGCCAGTAATCCCCCCTCCAAGTCCCCGTCTGCATCTTATTCAGTTTTCTCATAAGTAGTTAGAGAAACTGTTTTCAGTTGCCACTAATAACTACTGACCTCCAGTGACACAGGCCAACAATGGATTTTTCAGACCTGAAACACACAGCTAAAAGAAGCTGATTAGGAACTCAAGAGGCTTGAAGCAAGAATCAATGGTTGCTCTGTCCTGCCACGGTGCTTCCAGCATGGTGCTGATGATTGTGGGACCTCTATTAGTTATGCCTCATTAAGTCCCACAAACTCCTCTTTCAAGAAAATGAGTTGGGCTGGTGCTGAAATCTATTACGGTCGGGAAGACTCCACGGAGGTGCTTCTGCATCCTGGCTTTGAGACAGAAAAGGCCGAGGAATTACTTGTTTCGGAGTGTAATAACTTTTTCAAATGTTGAACTTTAATTCCTTCGATGATGTAATATTTTGTTTTCCTAAAAAACACAGTCTCACTGCAGTAGATCTTATAAAATATTCATCTGATTCTGCCTTTTGAGTGCTAACATAGGAGCTGCCTGCAAAATAAAAAAAAACAAATCTACAATCTTTCAAATGCAGGTGCTTTAAACATCATCTGAGAACATATGAACAAGGTGTCACATACTTTTTATCACTCTTGTTCTTTTCAAAAACATTTACCATTCCATTCTTAAATTTGAATCTTTCTTTTTTTTATCATTTTAAGGCTGATATATGAACTAATTATCAAAACCATTTATGGAATGCTTTTAACAAAACAAAAATATTGTTTTTGAAAAATCCTCTGATTTTCTCAAAGTTTTTTATTTGCATCAGTATACGCTTTTGCAGTCATGTAATCATCATATCAAAAAGTTACATCCTGCATGCAAAATAAAAAATACAAAACACCTCAAAATTTTGTTGTTATAGAATATTTGTAAATTATATTTAGCAACATGTTTACTGGACACGTTCAAATTTACTATCACTGTAGACTCCACATCATCAACTGTGTCTTCAAGTATCCATGAGACCTTTATCTCTTTGAGAGTAAAAAAGTCTTTAAGAAAACTAGAATTTCTTTGAAATCATTAAGTTTTTGACTACGGTATCTATGTATTTCTCCATTAAAAAGTGGCTACAAAAAAGATATTTTCTCTTTATGTGGCAAAAAAGCTTGCAGTAACTAATTTTCCTGAAAACCAAATAAATCCAACACTTGCGATACTCACACAAAGACGGTCTCTCCTTGGCCGATAACAAGGGCAGTAACACTAATTAAAATCTTTTAGGCTTAATCAATTCAGTGCATTCATGTCCTTAGAAAAATAAACATTTAAAAAAGTGGATCTTGAGACTTAAATTTATTTGGAAAGATTTGGTCACTATCCAGAGAAGGAGGGGCAGGAAAGGAGACAGAACCATGTACAAGTAAACAAAGAATATTAAGTCTCAATCAATTGCTTTATGATAATATGTACTACCATTAAAAACAACAAATGACGTGGACCTAAATCAACCTATCACTTTCCTCATTCACTCTACCACTCATAAATTAGGCCAGGTTCTGCTTTTAGCTTTTCAGTTTAATTGCCTCGCCACAAAGACTTGAAATATGGAACAATTTCTCATTCTGTTCGAGGAGTACAACAAAACATATCTCATTTGTGTAACATTATGGCTACATGTTGGGCCAATGGTACTGTGTAAACTATGCTGAAAATAGTGTGGAGCCCTTGCCAATTAGCGCTCTCTAGGTTGCTAGGTCGCCATGGTCAATTGAGGAACACATCAATAGGACTTGAAAAGGTTTCTCTGTGATCAGACCTTCTGACATATTAAGTAGAATAATGGGGAGGAGGAGAGTTGGGTGCAGGGGATTGGGGGGTACTGCAGGAGACTGAAGCAAGGCTTCCTTCTGTGTTCACATTATGCAGTGCAACCTGCAATTACCTGAGAAGAATAGGCAAAGAAATCCTTTACATCAGCAAAACACAATATCCCCTGCTCCGTGCTTTATTATAACTGTAAATGGCATTGAAGTAATGATAGAGACCCCTTCCAGCCCTGATGGAAATATCTGCTTTGTATAATAGAGGTAATTTTATATAATGTATGAGTTATTCAATTGCTTTTTCTGTTTAGAAATGTGCCTGAGCAAGAGTGCATATGCATGTTAGTGGTCATTGATCACATCTTTTAGACACCTTTTGCAGATAGATTCACATGGTACAGCTCCCAAACTTCCCAGCCAGCAACGGTGATGCCACAGCCAATTACAGAACCAAACTTGTCTCATATTGCAATACAAAAAGAGGTAAGCTCCTTCACGGTCTCCCAATAAACTGAGAGCAACAGGCACAATAACCAGTGATTACCTAGCATAGCCTATTAGTGCGCCATAACTGTGGCTATTGAAAAGAGAAAAGAATAGCTTCACCTCCACTTTCATTTCATGTGGTTCACCAGGAAAAAGCTTTGTTGACAACTCAGCCATGCAATAATTTAGACAAAAAAATCGATGAGAAACATCTTGCAGTACCAAAGTGTGTATTATGGAGTGCCTTTTTAGTTTAGCAGCTCCCTTTGACAGTCTTCCGAAAGTGTTGTCGTACTTTACTTTCGAACGTCAGGTGCATATTGGCTGCTGGAGCTTCCTTCGCGTGCAGGGATGATAAAATGTACACATGAAGCTGTCAGGTATGTGGAGGTGTTTCCTTTTGGAAATGAAAGCCCTCCAAGGTCTCTACTGAGATACACTGATAGCTATCATCACCATCATCATCAGAGGGAATTATTGAAAATAATTTCTGAACATGTTTAAAATCGCTGCAGATTTAAATGGAGGTTGTTTTGGAGGACAGAGCCAAGATGCTAACACAGGTATGACCTTAATACGTTGAAGTGATTATTATTATTATTATTATTATTATTATTATTATTATTGAAATAAAATAAAATAAAATAAAAATAATATCAACATGAAATTAATGTATCACTTTCAGGTTAATTTTTGCCATTACATTTATCACATACATCAATATCTAATCTATTACCGAATGCTAATATTTTTATAGTTGCACACCTGAAATAAAAAAAAATAAAATAAAAATGAAACAAATGACAATAATAAAATAAAATAGATGAAAAACATCACGTTAAAATAAGAGTGAATAAATGAAGTTAAATACTCCAGTCACATTAATATAAAAACGCCACTACAGTTGCTGAATCCTTTCTTTAATTTGTAATTTTGATAAAACTGGCTTAGCTCATGTAAGGTACATGTCACATCTGATACACACATTTAATGCGATTAATGTTGATGTCTTACTAGAGATTTTTTCATACATTGCAAAACTTGAACTTTATGGCCAAAAAAGAGTTAATATAAAAAATATATAAATATATATTTTCTATCCAATGGTTTTAACATTTTTTTTTTTATTTAAAGAAAAATGGGCTGCATTGACACGGAAATAAATTAGAATATTTAGCTGACGTTGGAGCTATTGAGCATAAATTAAACCGTAGAAAATGTGACGGGTTTTAAGTTTTAGGTCACTGTTAGTAATAATGAATGATATATTTTCTCTGAATGTATAACTAAATATGTAACTAATAAAATTCATGATGTAACATATATAATAATAATAATAATAATAATAATAATAATAATAATAATAATAATAATAATAATAATAATAATAATAGTTAATGTGGTATAACAACAATAAACTGCACATATTCCAGGCTTTTCGTCCTTATTTCAATAATTGGCTGTAATTATGAATTTCATGAAAGCACGCATAATCACACACAAAAAAAGAAAACTGAACAATTGAACGACATCATAACGATGGTCTGGGCCTATCAAAGAAAGGTATAGAAAATCTATATTAATACTTTTTCAAGGATTTTCTAAAAAAATTATCAATAAATATATCGGGTAAACTGCTTGTTTCAAACGTGCTGAAAAGTGCTAAAGATGTTAAAAGAGGTGATGTCTCCCATGAAAGCCAGCCCTCCAAAATGTCACCTGAACAATGCTGGCTCCCTCATCGACCTTGCTTTCCAGCTCAATTTGGTCTCAATAACAACATAATGAAAATGCACTCCAAATCAGATCCCCCTTTTAAAAAATTACTTATTCAGGAATAGCTCTCACACTTCAAGTTATTTATTGTTAACGTTCACTTGGTTTTGAAACATATACAGCAGCCATCACGCATGTGTTCCTTCTGTTTTTTTTTTTTTTTAACTTACAAAAAATATTAAAGAAAACATAACTGTGGACGCTAACGAATATCATACAGTTAAAACGCCTTGTGTGTGTGTGCGTGTGTGTGAGTGTGTTAGGCAAATATACAAGTACCTACTTTATTCAATAAGTCTAATCAAATGAATACATTAGTTTACAATATTAATATGATAAAATACCAAAGGAGGAGTGGTGGTTTTAGTGGAGTTCGGACCTGATCCCACCTGTCCTCCTCATCAGTACAAAGAAGTGAAGCAGCATTCCTTTTCGTTTCAACAACAGAGACTACGTTTAAAACAATATGAGGAAGGTCCAAAACATGAATTATAAAAAGGTCCAGGAACGACACGGTTTCTGTTGAGGGTAGCCATTCGTGTAATGTTCAAAAATAGACTCCCTCCTTCAGAGGTGTCAAGAAAATGTGTCCTGATCAGTTCATGCGCCTCTTTGCGCGTCTGTGCGCCTTGTCCCGTTTGACCCTTTGCCACCAAATAATTTCATATATATATATATATATATATATATATATATATATATATATATATATATATATATATATATATATATATATATATATATATATATATATATATATATATATATATATATATATATATATGGGCTCATCCGCAGGTTCACATAAAACTGGACAGAAACAGTGCTTTGAAAGTCCTACCACGTTCTGCCGTACAGGAGGTTTGAGCTGACCATGTTACTGGTGTAATCTACAGCAGATGTGTCTATCTGGGCCATGTTCAACTGACTGTGCAGTGACGGCGGACTGGGCGACATCTCCTCCAGCTCCAAAGCGTTCACCTGCTGCTGGCTCTGATGCTGCCCGAGGCTTCCGGCCGAAGACGCAAGCACCACTCCACCTCCGTTCTGCTGTTGACTCTGTTGTTGGTTCTGTTGAACCTGTTGCTGATTCGGCGTCGGTGTGTTGGAGCCGTTCTGACACGGCTTACCATCCTTTACCAAAACAGGCACTGCGACGCGCCGCGGGGACTGCGCCTGCTGTTGGCACAGGTTGCCGTCCTGTTGCTGCTGTTGTTGCATCTGCTGCGCCGCCTTGTCCTTGGCCTGGCGCTTCATCTTGTACCGGTGGTTCTGAAACCATATTTTCACCTGGGTCGGCGTCAGGTGGATCATGCTGGCCAGGTGCTCCCTTTCGGGCGCCGACAGGTATTTCTGCTGCTTGAACCGCCTCTCCAGCTCGTAGACCTGAGCCTGCGAGAACAGCACGCGCCTTTTCCTCCTGGGCGCAGCGTGCAGAGCTGGCATGGCTTTGCTGGCGTCTCCCATCCCCGTCAGGCTCCCCATGCCACCCATGTTCATACCTGTGGAAGGTCCCATGAATCTAGAAACTTTAAAAAATACATACATATACGTGCGTTCAATAAACAGAAGAGGAGAACACTATTTCGCCTGAACTATTTATCTTTTATTTATGTAAATTATTTCTGGGAACTTTGAAAAAAAGTTTTAAAATCTTCAGATATAACATAATAATAACAATAATAATAATAATAATAATAATAATAATAATAATAATAATAATAATAATAATAATAATAATAATAATAAAAGTATTTGAGCCAGACTTGAAATGAATGATCTCCTTTTCAGTTTAGTCATTAAATGTTTCTTTCTTTTTTTTCTTCTTTTTTTTTTTTGTAAAATGTGGTCCATCATAAAAATTTTGCTTTTGTCCTTACAGAATTAATATTTTGTAAAATATAGGGTCATCTGGGGTTTACGCGTTCATAGAGCATGTAAAATGACGAAAGTGAATATAAAATTAGAATCGAACTTACTCGTGGAGTATCTTGGATCAGGGTTGGCGCTGTACCATCCTGTAGCTGCTGCAGTATTCCGCATGCTTTCCTGGTACGACGGGAGGTCTCCCATATTGCCAAGGCTCCCGTTGCAGTATCCCCCCATTGCGCCGTGGGAGAACTGGGAGACGGTGTGCGGCATGTGGTAAGTGGTTGCCACGGTGGCGTTGTGGCCCATCGAGTGCTGTTGCATGCCGGTCTGAGACACCTGAGGCTGTCGGTAGGCTCCCAGTGAAGAGGTTAGATTCCCTGCGCCGTCCATGCCACTGAACTTCTTGTAGGTCTCCTCGATTGGACTCAAAATATCTGTCACTGAAAAAGGCGTTGTATGCTTTGGGCTCAACGACATGATTCAGAAAGCAGGTAGATTTTTTGTGTTTGAGCAGATCAACCGTGTTGTTGTATCGGCTCTCTCCTTGGTGGATGTCTACGTAAGAGAGTGCTTGGAGTGCGCCTGAGATCCTATTGATCGCCTTGGAGAAGGAGGCGAGCCCAGGGCGCTCTTAGCCCGGGTTTATTGGAGCCAGGAGCCAGGTTTACGACAAACACCGGGGGGGCGGAGCAAAACTCCCAAACCAGCAAACAACGGTCATTGACATTTTTTAGGGACATAATTCATGAAAACACCCTCTGCCTTGTGGTAACTTCGACTAAACGACCAAAAACTGATATTGGAGTTTATGAACATGTTCTTTCTGGCGATTTTATCCAGGTGAGAAGAGCTGGTGGTGTTACGTCCGCCAGCTGAGCTTGCCACATACGACTATTTTGCGTCAGTAGGGAATTCCACTCTTTCCAGAAACTTTGAGAGCACTTTGAACAGACATAAGGACCACCGAGTATCATCAAAGAGCCACAATGAAGTTGCATGACCAGCTCATTTGGTCTTCTTGAGCATCATTTTACCCCACCAGAGAGGGGCAAGCCCAAATAAGATGAAAATGACAGAAATACACGAAGGGAAATACATCAGGGATCCAAATTCTAACGGTGTTTTTCTTTGTGTGCGTGTGTCCTATTCATACATCTTCAAACACAGTTGCAATTTTCTTTTGCTATTTTCTGAAATCTGAATAATTTAGGGAAGATTTACTTAATGTAATTAATTTACCTGGTGAACTTTGGAGAAAGCATGCTTCAAAGACTGCCCAAAAGTTTAGATTTTAAAAGATTGAACTGTTATTTGACTATTTTAGTTAAATTACCACATAGAAAGGATGATTTTGCAAGTTTATGCTAAGTTGATATCAGAGTTGAAACATCAGGTTTTTGCAGTCAAAAAGTTATCAAAACACAAGTCACATTTAAAAAATATATGTTAATCACCTGCACTGCAGGTTTTTAAGAAAAGTACAAACTTTGACAAAGTATGAAATAATGTCTTACTGGCAATCAAAATGAAGATGTTTATTGAACACTTCAACCAAAATAGAAATTGTATACATATGCTTGTATGTAGCATTATGTATCAATAATAATACATAAGGATTTTGCAGTCATATTATTTTTATGGCTGCCTTTTGAATACAGGTGTCACCTTATGGAGATAGCTTTTGAAGAAAGCAAAAACCTTTCTAAAGAGATAGTGTTTTCAGAACTACTTGTATATAGATGTGTGCATTTGGTCAAGAAAGAAATAATAAGAATAAGAAATAATTATAAAGACCAAAGAATCTTTGGAGCATTGCCTGATTTGCTGTACTTGCATTTTTGTGTCATCAATAATATACTTGGCTTTTGGGAGGAAGCAAGTTTTATAAAGGCCTAATAAAATATATGGTACAGTTATAAAACATATTTAGCAGCACATTTACTCTTGATACAGCATGCCTTTTGGAAAGTACCAAGTGTGGTGAAGAGATGGCAGGCAGCATCTGAAATTATACATTTAGCATTGCAGAATTAAATCTAACAATAAGCAAGTCAAAATGTTCTATCAGTTTCATATGAGTTAAGGAACAGATACACTGTGTTTAAGCTCGATGTGTTTTGGACACAGCATTGTAGGTTGATGTTTGACTGTTTTTTTTAAAGCATCAGAAAATGTAGCTTTTTGGGTGATTTTAACAATACAATAAATATTATTGTCTCTGGATGTCTCTGGATTTTCTGAAGTTCTTTATATCAGAAATGACAAGTGAGAGTAATAAAATACATGAGAATTTGCAAAATAAGTTTATTGACATCTTTATGCAAGAAGGCAGTCTTTTGAGGAAAACAAACTTTTTGTTGAAACAGTATTCTTTCATAACATATTGTTTCTTTTCACATGAGAGTTGCCACAAAGGGCTTTATATGGTCATGTAATTATGATAGCAAAAAAAAAAAAAAAAAAAAAAAAAAAAAAAAAAAAAAAAAAAACATTTTGTATGCCTTATAAAAGCAACTGGAACTCTGATTATATATAGAGACACACTCAGGCAAGTAAAATGCTTTTTTGGAGGTAGAATAACTCAGGAATGTTACATCACTGCAGAAAGCTTGTATCAAAATGGTGCGTTTGGGGGCTAGAGGGTTAAACAGACTGAAGTTGGAATTTGTTTGAAAAATATATTCTATTTTAAGCAACTCCAAATAAATTAAGAGAGGCTATGTTCAGGACTGATTCACTTTGGATACAATTTTGGAAACTTTAAATCCTCAAATCTGGTCCGCAGTCTTCACCCGACGATATAATCTCTGAGCAAACTGACTGGCGCCAGGAGAAGAAAGGAAGGGAGAGCGAAACAAGAGAGAGGTCAAGGAGGGAAAACAAAGTGTGATGATGAACAACAAACAGCACGAAAAATTCAGATTTAGATTCTCACATGGGTTAAAACTTTATAAAAGTAATAATTTCTTTAAAAACAATCTTTGATTTGCAATGGGACAATCGCAATTTTAGGTTTATTTTAAATTTAGAGAATTAATAACTTTTTTTAATGCAGGTTTTTACTTAATTCCTTTTAATGTGTGGAGGAAGCTCTCTTCTCTGCTGCATCAAGCCACTAATGAAATTTACCATGGCATGATGGCAGCGAGCAGCTACCCATCCTAATTGAGCAAATGAAGATGTGACATGGTCAGCCATCAATTACAGCGGCAGAGCGAGAATGCCAATCTCCATCGTTTAAGTTGATAACCTGAACGTAATAAATTGTTGTTGCCGCCGGATTTCTTTCTTTCTTTCTTTCCTTCCTCCACTCATCTTCTCCCTCTCCGGATGCCAGGACGGATTTAACCTGGAGTGGCCCGTCTTTGCGAAGTTAGTAGAGCTTGTCAGAAAGGTACTAATGAGAAAGAAAAAAGAAAAAAAAATCTCTGACATGACGCTGAATATGTGTATATAAATACCTAACACCCCATATTTACATTTCAAAAAAAACTTTTTTTGTCATTTAAAAATGAAGAATTACTTCCTGCCGATGTATAGTGTCTCAACCGTGCGCCTTTTCCCAACCTTTCTTTGGGAACGGTGTGTCAAAAAAAAAAAGAAATGTAAAAAAAAAAGAAAGAAAGAAAGAAAGAAAGAAAGAAAGGCCAGAGCTCTAACATTATGTAAATGAGGCAAACCTCTCAACCTTGTGGATTACCGAGTCAGAGAGCAAGACCCTGTAGTCCGCAAACCCCCCTCCACATCAGGACCCCATAAAAATCTGGAGCTCGATGGCTGCAAGCAACGGTTAGAACAGCTTAGACCCCAAATTAATTATTTTTATTATTAGTTTAAATCTATGTCAACTTAAAAATAATAATAATAATAATAATAATAATAATAATAATAATAATAATAATAAAAAAACAAAACATGGGAATAAGATGCGAAGAACGCAGATGGAGACAGATAAACGAGGAACCGCGACAAGGTTGGTCAATTTCTGGGATTTGCCTTTTTTTTTTTTCTTTTACAAATGAAACTGTTTTCCTTGTAATTATTTTTGAAGATATATGTTACCTGATGCAGTGTGTATTGCCATAAGGCAGACCCTATTTGCCTCCATGTTAAACATGAGCCTATTGAGGATAAGAGTTAAAGAAACATTGTGAGGAAAGATGCGTTCTGGTCCTCTTTCTTTTTGGCACTAACGTTAAGATCGCTTTAACATTTTGACTCCCGTTGAATGCATCTCCGCTATTAATTATTGGAGATAATATCTCATACTCATTGCTATAAGGATGGAGATATATCTGCAGCTCATTTGACAATGAATCGTTCTATATGTTTGAAATTACTTCCTAAAGAAAAAAATAATAATAATAACATTTGCATGTTTACTGTGCAAATCAAGGGATTTTAATTCACATCAGCGACACTATTACTTTTCCACCAGTAAGTGATTTTATCTTGGCAGTTTAGCAGTTGTTTACAAGAACCTAATAACAAACCATGATTATCACTAGTTCATATCCCCCTGTCAACCTTTTTTTTTTTTTCCAATACTGTCACTCCTCCCTTAAAGCAGCAGATGCATCCAGGCGGCCTGGTTCCTGAAGTGCTTTTCTCCATCTCGTTGATGCGAGTTCAATACCCTGAGAGATGCGTAGAGATGGCTGAAGGGCCCGGGTCCTGACCCTCCAACTCAATCACACACCGGCCGAGGACATTGTGCAGGAAAGTGCAGAATTTATTTTTACTTAGAGCCCCGGACGTCTCCATTCGACGTCGCGTGTTTTGTGGTCTTCTCTATACGACGGAGTTTTAATTTTCATATAGATAGAAAATAGGTGACAGTGAAGATAGTTTACGGCACTTTGTCTGTGATTTGTTGTCGCTTGTTGATTCAAAATGTTTTAGGAATTAGATGAACGTCAATACATATTCGTAATTTACGCACAGCCAGTTTCCTTAGATTTTCTTTATTTATTTATTGATTTATTTATCATTTTTTGCAAGTGGATCTATAGAGACGTTGAACCGAATGCAGCCTGTTTTTTGCGTGCAACTTGCTGTTGTTTGCAGCGTTTTTGAGGTCTGGAAAAGCGCACGCGATGTCAGAACTTAAATGTTCAACAAATGCATAAAATTTAAGGCATAAACGTGAATGCGTGGTGCTTAAAAATCTCATTTTGACTTAAGTTCCCACGGAACAATTGGGATATTGATCTGAAACATTAAAAATGTTCGAGTAAATGATTGAGGACAAGTTGTTTTTGATTACAAATAAACATGACCTCCACCTCTCCCCGAAATACTGATAAATTTGTCGGAAAACCAATAGTAGATAAATATACATAATACAAATAATTTATTTGTTGTTTTTGTGACGGGGAAGGAAGAGAAAAAAAATAAAAACAAGAAAAAGAATCTAATTTCGAATATTTGCACTCACAACCAGATTACTTCATGTGATCTTATTTGAGATGCCGGTCTCTCGTGTCTGGCCTGTGAGGCTCATTTGTTGCAGAGATTTATGGAGGAAATTCCACACCTGCGGCCATTGTTGCACCATTTAGATCAAATACTTTCTCTCCTCTCAACTCGCGGCGCAGTGCGAGAGCAAAAAGCGGGCAGGTGCATATCTTTCAGCCGCTCTACTTGAAATGTTGCGGCTTCTCTGGTAAGTAGGTTAAAGGTCCTCCCAAGTGGAGAAAGTATGTGACAGACCTCTTGAAGGCCGTATTCTTCTGCAGGAGTTTGCATTCATTCACAATTAATGTGGCTTGATGAACGAAATGATGCTAATAGGGGTCCCCCAAAAAAAAGGCATAAGAAAAAAAGAAAGAAAGAAAGAAAGAAAGAAAACAGAATATGGGCTTTAATGGGATGCGGAGACATATTCTTGCTGCTGGGGAAAACGGCGAACGGAAGAATTAAATGTATTATAATGGGATTAAAGTGCTGGCGTTTTATTATTTTTTTTCTTCTTCTAGAATCAAAGCAGTTCATTTAGTGTGGTAGAGCTAAGAGAAATATAAAGGAATCACAATTTCTACATCTGAAATTTCTCAATGTCTCAAAACGAGTTTGCTCTTTACACGGCCTCTAAATGTGCAACATGCTGATGAAAGAAATAATTCTTTCAAATTTGTAAAAGTTAACAGTTTATTTTATATTTTTCACGGAACAGCGACATAAATTAAAAGTGAAGAACATGGTTTCCTGCATCATTACAGACACATAGGGCTTTTCTAACTTAAAAAAAATACATTAAGATTTGTTTAATTGGTTTATGTACATTATAAAAACACACGGGACACCCTAAGAGGCCAGATGCATAATTTTTGATAAAACATTTTCTGAAAGCTTTACCACAATTAGAACTTTTCTCAGACATTTGTTGTCGGAGTCTGTGTTTTTGTGATGTATTAAGCCTCCATAGTTTTGATTATGAAAACTTGATTATGGGCACCAAAGCCAAAGGAATCAATTATTATACAAATAAGCCTGAGAGAACCCAAAGATGAAGAAAAGATATTGAAAAGTAATTTTAAGAATCAAGAATAAGCTATATTAAAAAAAAATCATGTTTAAAAATAACATTTTCTCCCAAGTATCTACTGTACGATTCTCTAAAAGAGTTAAATGAAAAGACTTTCTATGCTTCAAAGTGAATCCTTTCTCTTCACTCTATGCACAAAACAATGAAGGTAAAATTAGCTTCAGTGCCAATAGTGCATTTCAGCTTCTCAAACCTAATCTCCCATTGAGCTCGCCCAAACCGAAACGCTAATTCATCCTTGGGGACCCTAAAAGGTTTCAGATTTTTGTGAGATGTACTACTTTAACAGTCAAAACTCTTTAGAAATGATAATAATAATTATAAAAAAAAAAACCTGTGCCAGAACAAAAACTAAGAAAATGTTGCTTCCAAAACTTTCAAACCCAAATGTCCATGAGTGCCAGTGTCCTCCGTGCTGTTTCAAGTGGCAACATTTTATCATACCTGCTCTCTTTTGTAACAACAATTAAAACAAAAAAAATCATGCAGGCACAGCAGCAGATCAATGCAGATCACCAAATGTACTGCAGAACAAAGCAGGGTGGTGTACTTGGACTGGGTGCTTGGTTCCAAGGGTACCTGGTTCAGTCCACTTCTCTGCTGCATTAATTGTGGCAGCAGTAAGGGCAGGTAAACAAAGCTGTTAGAGAGTATAGTTGTGACTCAAACACGACTCGCTCTAGCTTTGTCGCCCAACTACTCGTATGTCCAAATGCATCTGCCAATCTTTCTCTTGTCTTTTTATTCTCCCTTGAATGCAATTGGTTGTTGTGATACAATAAAACCCACTTTGATATCTGGAAGCAACATTATAGAACAGAATAGAAGCTAAAAAAAACAACAAAAAAACTCATAAGGTTGTGTGTTTTTGTTAATGAACAAACATTGTTCAAGTTACAAAAACAATGTTTAAGTGTTTCCAGAAACTGTGAATGGAATAAACATAAATAAAATAGATATACTTCATCAGCTGTTTTTGGTTTTTACTCATAATGTAAACCATATTGATTTTAGTGCATAAAGAGGAAATTGTACCAAGTTTATGCCTTTATTGTCTTCAACAACAATAACTAAGTTGGGCAAAACCTGCACAAGTTTACTGCATCCATAAACATCCTGTGACAGTTATACAAAACATAGAATTATATTTTGATCACACAATACCTTATTCTTTCAATTCAAAAGTTACATTTCTTTGATGTAGTAGATCTTTATACAACACAGCATTGGACAAAAAAATAAAACAAAACAAAACAAAAAAAACTACCTACCAAAATGTATAAGTTCTTTATACAAAGACAGTGATATAATTTGAGGGATTGTGAAAATTTTAAGATCCAAGCAGTGAGAACCACTAGGAAAAGTTTGTGTATGTGTGTTTGTTGTGTTAAACTTAGAAACTGGTTGTTTCACAGCTCAAGCAAAGTTCAAAATTTCATCCCTTTAAATGAAGACATATAGAAATGTTCTGTTCACATCACTGCTGTCTGACTGGGATGGCAAAGTATATTTGTATTTTGCAACACTAACTGTATATTACATTTAGTGATTACTTTTTATACCTTGTTAATGTAAAATGCTACGTTGACATGGCACTGAAGAAGTAGTTACTAAACTGTACCAGCAAACATATAATTTATTTTGGAATGCAAATGAGGAGTGGTGGTAAACGTTTTTCCTCATCCCACTCCTTATTATAAGTTTAATACGTTACATTATTCTTAAATTTCATCTTTTTCTTTTTTTTTTGTAGATCTGCATAGTTATTTACATATATTTTTCTTACCAAATGAAAAGGTGTTACATAATATTATACTGTATTTGATTTCTTACTTAAGCAGAAAAAAGTAAACATGTCCAAAAGTCATTATAGCAAATTTGAATTCCACTTAAAGTCCAAGTTTGATGATTACTCTTTTGGACCTCTAATAGACTTTAGTTGATTTAGTGATTCAGTTTCAGCTTAAATGTATTTTTGCTCACTTATGTGTTCAGTCCTTTCCCACATCGTTGTCTCTGGACTGAGCAGATATTCAAAGCTGTTTTCTTGTGTTCATGGTTGTTGATGATCAGCTCGCATATGATCCATTTCATTTGACTCTACCACCTGCACACTGCCAGGCTATTAGTGCAAGATTACAAAAAATGTGTTTTGTTTTTCATCAATCAGCCATGAATACAGAAAACCTCAGTGGTATCTTCTCAGGCCTTTTACTATCGGACACTTGCCAATTAATGTGGACATTATGCTTCGTTGAGTAAATGATGCCTTCATTTGCTGGCTGTATTTCTCCTTGAAATATTCAAACAGCACTGCAAAAATATCGAGTTTTTTAGACTCCAAATTGAACCTCTTATAAAAAAAAAAAAAAAAAAAAATTACAGATTGATTTTATGTGAATTGCGTTTATTTTTATGTTAGAAGACTCAGGTTGATGCATTCATATTCAATAAATGGGCCTCTGTGAGGCCCGTTTGTCAGATCAAAAGTACTTCTTAAAAATAGCAATCTTTGAGCAGGTATTAAACATACATTCTAAGCACCAGTGTCTGTATTAAAACTCTTTTTATTGGTCTGTTGTAGCTTTCTAATCTTAAATTTCATGTTTTCATTCATATGAAGTGGAGATATCATTATTATTAAAACAAGGAAAGGCTTGCAAACATCAGTTTTTTGCATTTAATAATGAGTTTCACTTAGTGAATTGATGAAATAACTGAAGGTTTCAACAATATTTAAATTTATTGAATATGATGGGAGATGAATGATGGGAGTTCATTTGCGCCCAGAGGGCATAGATGAGGGTAGCGGAGATGAGTCTCTCAGAAAAGGAAGATATTTGAGCATATTTGTTATTAATTTGTGTCACAAATATTCCACTGTCAAGCCACATTTTGCTCATGTGAGTGAACAAAACTCAGAGAAAAGTCCATGTTTTCTCTTTCTTTTCTTTTCTTCTTTTTTCTTATAGAGAAATATATGAAAAGGGTTTTTGCCATGGGTAAAGTCTTGTTGTAGCTGTAGATATTCTGTCATACAAAACAGTATTTAGATCCAAAATGTATGCAAATAACTGCAATTGCTGCCGACCCCACCCCCCATGCTAACACTCTGGAGATGTATCTTCTACTCGAAAGTATCAGAGCTCTCTGAGTGCTGCACATGGAGACAGAAACTTTCTAAATCATGAAGCTGCACATCAATGAGATGTTTTTACCTGCCTGTTTGTCCCCCACTTTGGGATCCTTTTATTCAGAAGGCCGCCTGATAGCCCACCATTATTTAGATGAAGTCACATAAACACCTCGCAAAGCTACTTCAGATCTGGACAGATCCGAGACCACACCATGTAGGAGCATTTTAAATACTTAACTAAATCAGTCTTTTTTTTTTAAGCTGTATAAAAAAATACTAAATTGGCTTTTCTCTTTTTTCTAGAAAGTTAATTCTGTTTGTTTCAGCTGCTGAACATAAAAGTCTTCGTCATAAAAGGAATTCGGAGAAGGTAATTGCACTTACACAACTTTTATAAATATTTTTAAGCAAAAAGAAATATCACACTATTGCACAGTTTATCAGGGCATGTACCTTTTTATCATAATTTCAGCAGGCATAGTTTTTGTAAAAGTTAAAGAATTTTGTAAAATAATTTTGGTGAAATTTTAATGGTTTGCATGTATTAATGATGTTGTTGCGCTCAGCTATTTTATTAATTCAAAGATGGCAGTCAAAGACATAAAATATTGTTCGTAAAATATAATTGCAGCAAAATGAAATTCTTTTTCAGTCATTATAAGTGGAATAAAACTGTTTCCAGAGCAATTTTTTGTCCGAGGGGGCATTTAGGGTGCCGATGTTGACTTTAACAAACACAAAAGAGTAAAATACGTCTCAGAAATGTCTGCATACACCAAATTGTTTCAAGGTTTATAGCTTTAAGCAACATGATATTGCCAGTCTTACACAAAATAGATGCAAACATTACTACAATGGAAATGTATGTCTATTTACATATATATGTATAAGAAATTCATAAGAATTTTGAAGCTGTGTGCATGTGTGTGTGTGTGTGTGTGTGTGTGTGTGTGTGTAAGGGTGTGTGTGGGCGTGTGCCGTGGTGTGCAGGTGTGTGTGTTTTTGAAGAAAAAATTATTAATGGAACAAAACACGGAAAATAGGAAATAAGTAAAAGCATTTTATTGTATCTCCTCACAAGAGATGCTAAATGTTAGATATCAATGTTTCAATATGGAGCAAATTGAAAATCTGTACAAAACGTAGCATGAGTTTTTTTTGTCACAGATAGAAAATACTCTTATTTTTATGGAAGATAAAGATTCAGATTTTTTTTTAGTTCAAAATACATAAGTAATCAACTTGATAATATTAAATATTCACAAGTCCCCAAGTTTCCTTGAGTCAATAAATCCTTGTGTGTAAATTGCATTTCAGCTATAATGGCATGCTAAAATTCTACTGTATGTGTAAAAAGACCATGTGGAATAAAAAAAAAAACTGAAATAAGAAGTACTCTATTTTAGTTACCCCCAGTTTGTTTTCCTAAATAAACTGGGGGTACAGGGGAGTCCCTAATTAAGATATGAGAAATAAATCATTTTATTGTCAATGCAAATCATTTTTCACGTTTAGCTTGAGTCAATATTTTAACCTTTCTTGTGTTTTTTTTTTTTTAAATCAGTGTAATAACAAGTAAATTTGACCAAAAAACTAAAAATATGCCACATCCTGTTTATTTATTACAACCAGATAATAAAGTGTATTTTTTTTTCTAGGTGGCAAATCACAATTTATTTGTCAATTGGGTATTTTTAAATACCAAACTTGGGCTCATATAGAAAAGATACACTAGTTCACAGTCAATCAAAATCTTGTATTTTTAGTTTTGCATCACATCTTTCAGAAACTTTGAACTTGAAATGGCAAATTTCTTAGCAAAGGAGAGCAAGTTACAGCTATATTAAAATAAAAAAATGCTGAAGTTCACTTGACATGCTGCAAAATTCTTTATAGCTTTTGTGCATGGCCTGCTACTTTGTGATAGAATAGAGTAGCATTTTTTTCCCCTCGCTGGCAGATTTTGTACGAGTTTGGTCAGTCATATTACCTTATAAACAAACTAAACTCTGTTGTACTTTTTGACTGACAACAAGTCTGATGTGTCTCTCCTTCATTGTTTGTTCTGTCTCGTCTCATTTCAGAGGCTCCTTTTATGTAGTAGAATGTCAGCCTTCCTTGCCCGACCACTTCTGAGCACGCTTGATGTCATATTGTCCACCTGATCATTTCGCTACCTGCTCTCCTCGTCAAGGCTGCCCTCTCGCTGCTCCACCACTCGAGATGCTTGGCTCCTCTGAAACCATCATGTCGTTGTGTGCTAGAACCCAACAGGCTTCTTCTCTCCTTTCAACTGTGAGCGCAGGCAAGGATTCCTCTGCTCATATGATGATTTCATATGAGCGTAGCAGTGTTTATTCTTGTTTTTGTCAGTGTTGCTTGCATTTTAAAAAGGGCAATGCAGCTGCAAATGGAAATGAATTTAACACGTGCAGCTTTTTAAAATTGGCTACTGTGTTGCACAGCTGCAACCATTACTACCTATCATGTTTATGAGTGCCTCTGTGGATACTAAATACAACAACAAAATAATAAATATCATGTAACTTTCTACATCCATTGCTGCCATGATTTTTGTTGCGGCCAGTGGCCTTTGTATGTTTTCTTTTTCTCTTCCTTATCTGTATATCTGCAGCTTTCCAACCAAATTGACTCCACTGGGAAATGGATGCAGCCCTCATCCTCCTGTGCCACTCCTGAGGTTTACTGCAGAGCTGATTGGCTCACCAATTATCCACTCCACCAATCCCTGATGAGGGCTCCCTTTTTCAACCCAAGACTACCTGGGAGAAGTTGTGGTTGATTCTTTGTTGAGATAGCTGGACACTTTGTTGGGTGTTTGACTGCTCTAAATAGCTTTGTCTTTCTGTGAGCTTTTGTAAACTTTGATAGTTTTTGTCCCTGTATGGGTCTACTAGAAATTTGTAGTTTGTTTTTGGTTTAACCTTGTTTAAAAGGTGCAGTTGTGCTTTGTTAAGATCTTTGGTTTATAACTCTGATTGTTTTGAGGATTTTGTTATATTTAGTACTTTTGGTTGTCAGCGCCTACCTTTTGTTTATTGTAGGTTTTTGCCCTTTTATTTTGTTAAACCCAAACAATAAACCCTCAACTGTTAAACCTTTAACATCTAGGTTTCTTTAACTTCTCCTTTCCCCAGGCTGAGCTGAGTTGTAACAATTTTTAATGACTTATTGCGTAGACAAGCTTATTTACACATTATTTGAATTTCATTTCTAATTTAATGGAAACACCACAATTGCAAAACTGTGGTTTTTCAACACTAGCAGAATACAGACAAAGATTTGTGCACATTTGTAATGAGAACACAGCTACAGAACATCATTCATTCAGCATCCAAACATAGTAACAACCTAAAAAATCAGAGTAAGTCTAAAGAGGATGGTTATCTGGTTGAATCTGTTGGCTGGACAACTGTCTCACACTACATACGTTTGGCCTCAAGAAGGTAATAAGTAGAAGGAAGTCTGTTTGTTGAAGGAAGTCTCATTAATTTGACATGTAAAACAGTTTCCCTGGAGAAGTCAGTCCTAAAACATGCAGGACAGTTGCTGTTAAGGACTGACTTATGACAACCTCCACTGGCAGTGGCAGCATCGTGCTGTAGGGATGCTTTTGCTCAGCATAAACTCTGACAGAAATGCCTGTCAGAGCATGATTATTTACCATAATCATGGTAAATTATGGGAGAAAACTTGTTGCAAAGTGCAGTTACACTTTGCAGCATTTTTATTCTTTAGATCTGTGCTGCTGTACTGGGAGACAGACTGCCAAACTGATCTGGATGCTTGAACCCACAGTTTGAGCATTTAAAAGTTATACAGCTTGTCTGTATGCAAGAAAATCTCCAGGAGTTTTCATTACTTTTTCAAGGAGTAGTTTTGGAGTTTTGTACTTTGAACAAGAGGACCTGGTTAAAGTGCATTTATTTTGTTTTCAAACAAATGAATGAGAAACATATTTTTAACGAAATTCAAATGTCTTCTATAAGTGTTTGGTATTTAATCTGTAAGAGAGTCTGTCTTTATTTGCACTTTGCAGAAACAATTAGCTAGCAGCAAGTGTTGGTGCCAGAGAAAAAAGGTGAAGCCACAACACAGAAAAAAAACAACAGTGACTGATAAACAGTGGAGACTTGCTAAACTGAGGAAATGTGCATGAACAACATTTACAATATTCTAAATTGGTTTACAATATTAGGTAAACATTAAAATGTAGAAACAATCTCTTAAAATTTCTAAAATTATATGTCTCAAACCAAAACTACAAAGAAAAATGTCTTTATAACTAATAAGCATGATAAACTAAAAATCTACTTAAAAGTTGAAATGCCAATGAAATTACAGACAAAAATTAACATGAAGTTTAAATTGAAAGTAAACAATATCAATTAATGCAATTTCATTAAATGTTTTTTTTTTGCAGGAGCAAAAAGATTTCTTGGAACCGATCATAATGCTTTGTAAAAGACCTTGCTGGGTCTTATGTCCAGAAGGTGAGAGGCACACTACACCCTGCACAGGTAACCAGTGCATCATAGATCCTTCCAGAATACCCAGTTGTGTTGATAACATGGCAAAGGAATTTGACTATCTTATCCTTACATGGAAACAAGGACATGTCATTCTAAGACGCTGACATATTCATTGACACAGATGTCTACTTTTGAGAGTTGAGATAATAATTTGGAGAAAGAGACTGGCTTGTGCAGATGGCCCCTGGTCTTTTGGTGTTTACACAAATTGTTCTGAGAAATACACTCACCGTTTTGCAAATGTCAAGGACCGTTCAAGAAATTCATCAACGTGACTGAGAAAAACTGTAACATTAACAACCATCTTGTTCGACTCTATATTTCTGCCTTCATTAAAACCAGATCCTGGTTTAGAACTTTAACAAAGTCCATGCAAGCAAACTTGCCTCGATGGCACTGATCGAAAAGGATGTGACAATGCTAAATTTAGAACAATGTCCTGCGCAAGTGCCGCAGCCATGTTTGTTTCAGATAAACAGGACCCTCTTTAGTGAATGAGTCGAATGCTCCTCTGAACACTCCTGCTTTGTTGTCTGTCAGAGTGATTCATGATGTGATGATCATTACCTTATGAATAGTTTTTATAAATTCCATTTTGTAATCCCCAAAGAAATGGCAAGAATTTTCAGCACTGCGCAGGAGCTTGAAAGGAAAAGGAGTTTACTGAAGAAAATGTGACCAAAGTCACTGCTACATGCTCTCATTTCATCAATGGAAAGAGGCCAACTGACTTTCGAGACCCAATAACAGGGACTGTAATACTGTTCAGGTATGCTTATTTGGCTTATCTAGCAGACTGAAATCATCAGCATACATAGGACAATCCTTATCTTCAAATCATAAACACTCAATGACTAGTCAGTCACTAACCTTGCAAAGCAAATGTTTATACCACTGTGGCATTCTTATGTAATAAAGTGACATTCAAAGATGAAAATAAATAAAACATGAGAAACTCACATTTTTTTTAGCATTTATTTCCACAATTAATATAAAAAAATGACTAGAATAAAGGAAAAATTATACTCACTATTGTGAGGGCATTGGTATAAAAATAGCTTCCATGTACAAAATGGAAGTAGGGAGAAACTATAAATAATAATGACTTACAAAGGATATTGCCATTACTAATGCAGATTTTTCCAAAGTAATAATCAATAACAAGCAATTACATTTCAAAATTCATGTTATTTTTCACTTTGTTTGTTGGTTTTCACTTTATTTGAGGCTAAAAAAAACTATCAAGGTAAGTACACAAAGGAAGGATGTATTTATTTTTCAAATGCACAATTCAACGAATAGTTTGAAGATTTTTATCAATATTTGAGCTAAAAACAGCACACCTGCAGCCATTATGTCAATACAGAAGAGTTCTCTTGCATCGGAACCTGAAAGAGGACTTTCTTTTGTATGATGTTTTTACAAAACTACTTCTTTACTATTATGTCTTTCAGTTAATTTAATCTTAAGGTTGTGGAAAACAAAAAAGCACACAGTTGGTGCTAATTAAGACTCTCATACCACCCATTGTTCAGCGACATGGTGCTATTTAACATTGCAATCAGGTAACTACAATTGTAATAAAAATGGTGTATTTATCAAAACTAACTTAAAAGACATTTGACGTCACAATTTGAGAAATTGGACTCTGTTTCTCAAAAAAACTCCTACTCTTTCTGATACTCCACCTTCGGCATGTCATCGCAACAATGTTCCTCCTTCATGTCGTTGCAAAGTAGTTTATATCGTCACCTTCCTAAAATAATGACTTAAGTAATTTTTGGCAAAAGTGATAGTTTTGCCTAAATCATGTTTTGGCACTCTGTGGAGCAGAAACTCACCTGGACACTGCAGCTCTGAGGACGAGCTTTAGAAAAATAGGCAGGACATTGTATGAGCAAGTGTTTAGACACCTTCAAATTGCTGCCACGAGATATTCAAGGTTTTTCCAATATGCATGAAAGAATCAAAGCACCATTTGAGGTATGTCTTTGAAGAGGGATAAACATTATAATTTGACCTAAAAGTAATTTTTTACATTAACGTATTTTTCTCAGGTTGAATAAAAAGCCATCTACGAAACAGCTAGAGCACAAGTCAGGAACCCCGCACTCTCCCCACCTCCAAAAAAATGAAAAATAAAAAAAAAACACTGTTGCACCAAATATTATTTTTAATCTTTCATATATTGCACTGTTGGTTCATGGCACAAAAACAAGACAAAAATCAGCAACAACTAAAATAAGTTTAAAAAAGCATTACAATATGCCAATATGACAAAAATATATTTTTTTAGTTTTCACATTTCAAATTTCTTTATTTGTGTTATTAAATTTCATATTTTGTGTATCCCATGGAAATATGACATGTTTATTCTTCCATATATATTGAGATATTCTGTGGCTGTGGAAACAATTTTTAAATTTCATTTTACTTTGAATTGTAGCAAAAAACTAAATATTTGCATGCTGATTAAAAAAAAAACACATGTAAATACAATTCCAAATGTTCTTCATTACTGTAAATGCATACAAAGTACAGGTTACATGTGTTACTTATAGCATGCTTTAATTCAAACATGCTTTAATTCAGAGTTAGAGTGAAAAGGAACATTTGCTCCAAGCAGCACAAACAATCTGAACAATTGTTGAAGCAACAGTCTACAAAACATTGTGACATGGTAAATCATAAAAGAAGAACTGAAACAAATATCTGACAGTGTCTGAGGTCAAAATATATCAGCATTATTTCTTTACAGCAACATCTAAGCAATAAAAAAAACTGCTTTTTGACTGTTTCCAGTGTTGCATTACACCACATCAAATATCAAAAAAGGTGTTGCAAGAGGAAGCCTGACAAATATTCCACCAGAGCAGTGTCCCACTAATGTTATGTGGTGCTGTTCTTTATCATATTGAGGGCTGAGTGTATGTATGTCACAGCCCAGCAATGATATGCTCACAGTTTTCAGTTCTGTATTAAGATGAAAACATGGTTACCACGGTGCCTTTGGTCCAAATATTGCTTCAGTATCCCACATCACAAGGAGAATAAATAGAGAATGTGATAAATCACAGAGTGGATCGAAACAGTGCAATAATCAGAAATGTCCTATCTGCCTGCTAGAGAACATCAATGTCATTACTTGTATTTATGTCCTTTGCGTGAAGCTTCAAAACCGATGATTTCACCATGTAGCTTGGGGATGCAAAGAAAATCGGAGCAGAGTTTGCTTCATATTCTTTACATCCTTTCAAAACAGTAAGTTAATTATACAATCTCAATTGTTAAAACAGCCACATTGCTGCTCTTTGATCATCGCATGTTGATTAAAGCACATCTGAAACAGATGACAGCTGCTCGTTATCACGCTCAAAGCCCCTGGATCCATTCGCAGTGCTGGCATCTCAAGCACCTCATGTTCATCCTCTGAAGAAGGTGAGACAATCCATTAAGGGAAAGGCATAAACACTCAACTCTGGGAACCTGATTGTTGGCGCTGCCCCCCATCCAGCCCACCTGACTGCGGCACACTGATGGGTTTATACAAGACAGCTCAAGTCCTACGAGATGGGAAATTGAAAGAAAAGAAGACAAGTGGGAGTAAAGCTGAATTGTTGAAAGGCAGAAGCACAATTTTTACCAGAACTCATACAGACAAAAAAAAACATAGAATTATGAATAATCATCATCATCATCATCATCATCATCATCATCATCATCATCATCATCATCATCATTTTATGTAGTATTTACGACTAGAAGGAAAAGACTGTAGAAATGTAATACTATTATGAGTTATGTTTGTATTCAGTTTCTAATTTGAAGAGTGACATATGTGCTGATAGAGGATGATGTCGCCATATAACTAAAGAAGAAAGAGTTACATTACTCCAGATTACTTCATCAAATAATAAAACTTTTTATTTGCATATTTAACCAGCACTTGCCCAAGATATAGAGAATATAGATATTTCTGTTTAGGATAGTAAATCACTACATTCTTCTTGAGCGTGTCTGGTTAAGACGTTCCATTTTTTGGTATACAAACAGTGGTGAAGCAATTTCAAAAATAAAATAAAATAAATGTAGCTATTAGTTCAAGGGACTGATTGTTGGCTCACAAGTTAGTTAATAAACAAGCTGTGCAAAGATGGAAAATAATTAAGCATGGACAATGAAAAAAGACCCGGGTGCTCTGGTGGCCCACAAGTCAAATTCTTTCTACGGCCAAGTACAACCTTGGACCAGCTCTGCTTTTACACATCTGAATCTGAGGAATAAATCACTTCATCATCACATTTATGGCTACTAAAAAATAAGGTTGAATTAAACAGTTGGGCAGTTAGCTGTTAATGGAGGCAAAACCCTCTTTATGTCTTAAATTGTAATACAGCTACATTCAAAGCATATTTCAAGGATGTGTGCTTTGCTATAGTTGATGTTACGTTCAGGAAAAAGAAAAAACAAACAAAAAAAAAACACACCACGAAGACACAAGACCACATAACAGTTTTGAAGTTTTTTATTGATTATTGGGAAGGATGGCATGATGGAGATGATAAGGAAAGAAAAAAAAAATCTTTCCAAGCTCTCAGGCATTACCTTTCTGGCCAGTGTCCTCATCTTTCTGCTCGCTCTGCTGTTTTCCTAATCTCCACATTCAACAGAGTCAAGAACCTTGACGCTTACTCCTTCTCCACAAAGATGACACTGAGCTGGCTGCTGTTCGTTTCCAGCACTTTAAGTCTATGTTAAACAAGCAACCACTAATATGGAAGAAGTGCACTCTCAGCGTCTTGAAGGAAATGCTGATGGTATGTTTTCTTTTGTGCAAGAATGTGATATTAGATGCAGACAGAAGGTTCATTTATTCATCCGAAGCATGATATCTTATTTACTGACTCAGTATGTCACTTGATTCAAGTGAGCAGGAGAGATTTAGATTATTTGTGTAATTTATCACTCTCTCAGCATTTTATACATAAACAGATGTGACAGAAAAAATATATATATTTATATAAATCTGTTTATGGCTAGATGTACAGCACTCCCACTCATAATACCACTGAATAATACTGAATTTAAGGAAGTAAGAGTGGGTTTTTTCTCATTTGCATTTTCTTCATTGCATTTTACTTATAGGCAAATTTACATAAACGTGAATGATTGTGAAACCTCAGTTGGAATATAGAGAATATAGATATTTCTACAGTCACTTCTGAGGTGCAATAGATGAAGAAACTCAGAAAGGAGCTAGTACAACTTCTGGTTTAATTTCTACATTAATATTATAGATTTGAACTGAGCTGATTTGAATTGTTTGATTTTGAATTTTATTCTAAAATAATCGAATATAAGAGGTAAAATGTGACTTAAAATTACAAGAGGTAAAAAGTTAAATAATTTAAACTGATTCCAAATAAATTTTGAACTGTACAGTCAGTTGAAAATGATCTGTGCCTGGGCCAATATTTGTTCTTTCCATATTAAAAAGAAACTGAAGATAGTAATTCATTTTTGATAAAGGAATAAAAAACACAATTTCAATAAACTTTTCAATCTTTTCAAACAGACTCGTAGGGCTGACCTTTTTCCTCTGTAAAAAACAGCTAAAATGTTTTAGCTTGAGCTTGATGCCATGCTTGATCTCAATATAACACTGATTTTAATCTTGCTTCAGCTGGAGAATACATTTTTACATCTATTTTAACAAGATGAGTTGTACAATCTATCTTCTTGGCAACCACAGATTTGGATTACTATTAACTGGCAACAATTGCTTCAGGGTTAAGGAGCTCAGCTACCTACAATGTTTGAGTGTAGCACCTTTCCTCCCTAAAATTGTATTCAAACTTACATCTTTTCCTTTCTCCAGGACAGAAACTTTCTTAATCACAAGTAACAAGTTTCATGGCAGTTCTTAGCTTCAACTAAACAGCTATGTTAATTAATAAAACTCCAACATAAAGATGTCAGCCTTACTAATTTCCATTGAATGAGGAAAAAAGGATGACTCAACCAATATCTTTGATGGAATTCTTAACATTTAGATTTAATCTACCACCATAAACATAGTGAATAGACCAAACTGATAAAATAGGGTCGATGTTGAACAAGCTAATATTCTTTATTGACATTAAATAATTTTAATGGCTAGCATACAATATTCTCCAAAATTTAGTTTATAATGTACACACACTTTTTTATGTGTCCATAACATTACTATAACTGGAAAATACTCCTAATGTTATGTTCTAAATTGTGGCATCTTTCATTTTACAATTCCACACAGTTGTTTAACTTTAAAGCAATGTATAAGCATTCGACAAGAGAAACTAAATAAAAAAATTAAAAATTCCCTTTAGTTTACAAATAAAATTTAATTAATTAGACATGGACTTGCCATGAAATAGGCTTATCTCATTTATCTTTAACAAGCTTATGCTGCACACAACTTTCTTTAATAACATTATTTGCAGGGATAGTCAGTTTTTACAGTGAACACTCCTCAAGAAAATGCAGACAAAGGCAACCTCATATTTTTTTGCAAATGTTGTTAATGAACATAATGTGACAGAAGCTGCAGATGCCTAGTGATGGTGTAAGGATTCATTTTCTTCTTCTTTCCCCTGGTAGCTGCTGTCATGATGCAGCTCTTCTGTTGTGCTCTTCTTTAACCCTCCTGTTATGTTCACTTCTGAGGTGCAACAGTGATGTTCCTGGGTCAGGGATTTTTTTATTAATATGTAGTAGTGTCAGAATACAAAAGTTTCCTCGAAAACATTTTTGCATCTTTGCATTACTAACAATTTCAATCCAAATTTATTGCAGTAATGTTCATTACCTCTCACATATTAAGGATGAATGAGGATTATTCACATGTTTTTTCACAAAAACAAAACAATTAGGATTTTTGAATGTCCATTAGAAAAATCTACTCTGAAAAATCAGTGGGTTACACATAATGATATTTTAAGTATTTTGCTGCCAGTGTGCAGTTATTCATCTGGAGCTGCATGGCCCAGCAACCTTGTTCAAGTTATCTACTCATTGTTTGATAGCATCGTAGTAAAGGATCATACTTAGTTTCTGCTCCTTTCAAGGGCTGATTGCAGGACTTTTGTGCAAAGGCCTCATGAGAACATTTCTCTCTCTTTTAGCGTAATGTGAAGACATTGTCACAGGTCATGTTGCGAGAGAGTGAGCCTGCCACCCAGGCAGCTCTTAAAGTTTCCAGTGTAAACTTTCTATGCATGGTTGGCCCAGATTTTTAAAGTCGTTTTTGACAGGAGTTACAGCCGTGCTGGTAGTCCCAGGCACAGTCTTGATGAGGTTTTCTGCACACAGCTTTCTTGGCATTTACATGAAGATGAAGATCACTGCATTTCATAATTTTTGACATAAATATCTTGCTTGGAGGAATATGACTAGTGTTTTCGTCATTTGTTTAATAATCAGAATCATCAGACTTAGAATTGACCTCATGGTGATGGCTGCTGCTGTCACTTCCTTCTGTAGTTCAGTCATGATGAAAGATAAGTCCCACCTCCTCCAGGGCTGTCATCTTTAAATTTTTGCTGGTCATTCATCTAAAATCTGAAAATGACCAACAAATATATTTTAAATACCTTTTTTCCAAGTTTTGAAACTTTAGAATGGGTCAGTTTGGTCTGCAATATAACAGGAGGGTTAAAGCACAGATGCTGATTTTTTTATTTATTTATTTATTTTTTCCAGCTCAGAAGTCACTGGGTCCTGCCGGTGCAGATGAAGCTCTTGTTTGTGTTGTGACTGTGCCTTCCTGCTTTGATGAATTCATTTTCATTTTTTTTTTCCCCCACTGTGTTTTGGCTCCAATTTTCTTTCTCGAAAGTTCAAAATTTATAAAACCAAAATGATTCATTGACTATACTGAATTTCATATTTTTATGCTTTGTCATCATATTGTTCATGTTCATGTTGGTAATAAGTGTCAGGAAGATCATAGGATGTTTTGGCTCCCTTCCCACTAGAGATTATTTTACATATTGAAGCCCCTGTTCTAGTTTTCAGTTTTTGGACAGACCTTTACAAACTGTCTGGAGGCACTCCTGGTTACAGCTTATATGCTACTTGTTCACAATCAACTGTTTTTCAACACTATAATGAAAAGGTTGGTTTTTTTGTATATTTTTTAATATTTATAACAGCGGTTCGAAACTGTTGGAGACCAGAAGATATACTTCCCGATCCTCTCTTCTTAACCCTGCACTCATCATGTAGAGCTGCTCTCTGTGGCTACCGCTGTCAAGCAGTAATGGCTCAATGAGGCCACCTGCAGGTATGAAGGAGCCTAGCGATGCTGAACAGAGATGGTGAAAAAAAAAAAAAAAAAAAAAAAAAAAGTTGCTGCTGCCTCGACGCTGTTTGACCCGTGTTGCAGCCTGAGCGGGACTCTGCGTCACTAAATGAATATGCAAATTACACAAACTACATCAGTCAGCTAGAAACTTCTCAGCAGATCAAACAGCATCCTTATCTGTTGAATATCGATTTAAATTGTAGATTTTTTTGTGTTATTGTTTAATGTGACAAGTGCTGACTAATACTCTTCTTTGTTTACTGAGAGCGGACCTTTTTTTTCCTGATTTCATCGCTTTTGTTCACTGTCGTTGAACTGTGACGATCCCCTCCATCTTTGTCTCCCTATCCTATTGCGCCACACCGTGGAGAAGCCTGGAGCTCCTCTTCTCCGCCGCTCTCTCCTTCCAACATTTTCCAAGCGTGAGCTGCAAACTCCACTAATTGCCCGTGGACTGTTTACGTCCTGTCTGGTTTTGTTTTGAAGAGCGATATGATTATGCTCTCAAGATCCATAACAATGTCATAAACCGCAATCATGCACTTAAAGCGGCAGTCAAGTTTGTTTCTATGTGTGTTCATTAAAGGGAGAGAGAGAGAGGGGGAGAGCGAGGGAGGGAGGAAGTGCACACTAATTTCAACAGTTGGAATTTAGTTGCAGTAATTTACAGTGATGGAATTAGAGGATGTTGGAGGACGGACGCAGGTAAAAGCTGCAGGACGCCAACCACAGATCTCTGCTTCCATCTTGTGGCGGCCCACCGCAACAGTCTCCGCTCCCCTCTCTTTCTTAATATCTGCACCACTGTGGCGAATCTAATCTGGATCTTCTCAAAAGGCAATAAAACCCAGATCGCTTCCTTTAAATGGAAAAAAAGAGAGGCGCCGCTTATTATAGCTTTGAAATCCTCGTTTACGCGGCGATGTGCACGATAGAGAAATGATTCATGTGGAGGTTCAAACGTGCAGGATGACGAGGATCCACGAGTGTCCCGAGTGCACATTTCCTCCAGTATTGCATGGTGGCAAGGTGTATAATAGCGTTATCCACGCAGGTTGAACCACAAGATGCTTGTTTTAAAATCGCAGTGCTTTATCCCCTCAAGCAGCCAAAAGCAATTTCCGGTAATGTGACCCTGTTACAAAGCTGCAGAAGGAGTTCAGTTATTTTCTGCAGAGTTAATACCAGCACAAAGGTGGGAAAGTTGCGAGTTTAACGTTTCCGTCTTGCTTTGTTTTAGGATAAATGCAGAGATTGACTGGATTACATCTGTTCAAATCTGTAGATTTTTTCAAATTAAATCATTTTGCGTTATTTTTTTATATATATCTTTACGGATAATTACCAGATTTTCCAAGAGATGTGCGCCTCACTCAGCAAAGCACCTGTCATTTTTTTTTCACGGAAAAACATCTGTATCTTCCAGATCACTGGATTCACAACACACACACGCACGCGCGCGCGCAAACACACACACGCGCGCAGGGAAAAAAAAATATCAAAATGCAAATGAATGCTCCTAACATTAATCAGTTTGTCTGTAATTGCTCCCTGCATGCAACAAAGTCCTTGCAACTCAGAGCAGGAGCAGAAATAAATAGGACATTTATTTTTGGTTGTTTTTAGAAGAACAGCTGGACACCTTCTTGAATTGAAGTGTCATTTTTTTCCACGTCTTCCTCTGCAAACAGGTCTCAGCGAGACTGACCGCAAACAGGGCCGATCACTGTCCAGAATTAAAAAAATACTTTTTGCGCTACTTTTTTTTTTTTTGTCAGACAATAATCACCCTTTGACGTTCCAGAAAGAGGGGATGGAAGGCAAAGAGAAGGCTGTTGTTGGCATAGCTCTATCAAGGAAGAAGGACTCCCTGTTACGCGTGAATAGGGCTTCTCTTTTTTGCCTCCCCGACCAGAATAGATATAGCACGAATTTTGAATTCGTTTTTCTTTGAGAAAGAGAAGGAGCGAGAGAGACAACAATGCTTTACTTGAGAGCTTGATACAATTTGGAGGCTTGTGAGAGAGATCCTTTTCTCCTCTTCCGAACCCAGCTGCCCATATGGGACGCAACGTGTGCAGCAAAGATCACAATGGCACCAAGTGACAGGCGGGGGACAAAAAGCTCAAAGGATTCATCTCCCTGACTCTGAACAGCACCGAGGAACTCTGTCTATCTGCGCTGTCTGCGACTCCACTCGTGCTGCTAGTTAATATGCACGCCTCTAACATGCAGCACAACCAAGGCCTGCGTCCGCTTTTGTCTTTCGTTTTCTTTGTTTTTTTTTTTGTTTTTTTGTTTTGTTTTTCTTCTCTCTTTTACTGCCTTGTGTACTGTATTGTGTAGCGATGGAGTCAGGTGGATGGGATCCTATGAGGGAAAAGCCATGAATCTTGTTTCACTTATAAGTTTTTAGATTATTATTTTTTAAAAAAAGAGAGAGATTACATCCATTTTGTGCGAGCATCTTTAATCAGCTTTTTTCCCCCTTCTCCCTAAAAACCTTTGGATAGCACGTCTAACAAATGCGCACCGTGAAAATGTACATTTTACGTCAATTTGTTTGTTTGATTAATTATTCTCACCTCTTCTTTTTTTTTAGTACTAATAAAACATCTCATAAAGTTGCTTATTTGTTTGACCTACAAGCTCAACCAGTGTTGAAACAGAAAAGCCTTTTGAGTTTTCCCTGCACACCCCTTCTTTCACAAAAGCAGGACCCCCCCACCGCCGACCCCCATCCTCCAGAGACTGGATTCTGTAAATAATTAGCAAATCTGGCCTAATTTAGCTGTTTGTTCGGTGATGATAGGGGCGAGCCTAACATCTGCTGGTTAGAATTTTGTCCCGGGACAAACAACAAAATGCATGGATTTTTTTTTTCCTACTGGGGTCTTATCATATTTACCCAAGATATTGAGCGGGGTGTGATAATCCACAGTGTGCTTCGCAGTTACCCATTTGCGATTCCCACAGCAAGGAAAACACCGTGTGCTAGTCTGGAATATGTTCTAATGTCAAGTGTGAAATCTAATGCGTAAAAACGATCGTGGGTAAAAACGATGTGTCTGTGGGGAGGGAACCCAAAAAACTTTTACCACACGATTAAACCTCAGATTTTAGTTGTTAAACCAAGACAGCACTCTGATTGCCCCAGCTCTATTTGCAATTTAGCGCTTAATAAGATAACAAAACATTTATTGCATTAAATAATTGCTTTCCCTCCGCTGTATGCCACTCTACAGCCAAGGCCGGGGGTGCCGACAAAAAGGAGTGCTTTTGACTCAAAAGCTTCTTGTGTGGAGAAGCCCACTTATATTAAGTGAGTGGATTTTAGTCCCATTTCACAAGTGACTTTAGGCTCTTTATGGGCGAGGTGTCCGGACAAGGGAAAAAAAATATTCCTCGGATTAAATTGAACTAAATGGGGGGAAAAAAGAGTTGAAGTGCGCTGGAGATTTATTCTCCTTCTGCGCCACAAGCTCGTGTTTGGCTCTCTCCGCCCTTCTAAAAATGAAATCGACGGGACACTTATCAAAAACGAAACCTCATTTCAGTCACATTTTTATTTAAAAGTTATTACTTTAAAAATGAAGATAGTTGTCCATTTTGAACTGCGGCGTCAGCACGCATTATTATTATTATTATTTTACACATCTCACAGCATGTTCGCAAAAAGAAAAAAATAAATTTGGAGATTTAAGTCCCGAGCTGCATCCAAATGCACCACCCGGCTGCAAATATTTACAAGGAAGAAAAACAAAAAAGGCTGAAAACTTGCCAGTTTTTATTCATGGCCATAAATATTTTTTTTCGGTCCATAAAAGAAGCAAGAAATTAAAAATTTTTCATAATTATAAAGTGGTTCGCACGTGCTGATAATAACACGAAGGGACAAAAGGGGGAACAAAAATAATGATAATTAAAAAAAAAAGTAAAACATCTCTACAACCAACACACAACATACTTTACAAAAAAATATGTCACAAGAAGAGCATTGACATTTCTTAATAAAATCTATAAGGGAGAGGTTTGGACCCAGTTCTCTTAACGAAAACATGTAAACACGGCGCACACATGAGCCCCGAATAAAAATGGTAGTAGTATATATATGAGTCAAGCTGCAAAAATGAAAAGTCTTTTTTGTTTTTTTTTTTTCTTTTTTCTTTCTTTCTTTGCGGTGAAACACCCTACAGCCCACCCTCCAAACCAAGTCTTTATAATTTGTTTTTGTTTTGTTTCTCACCAAGTCCACTGTTGCGTTTGCACCAAGTGATGTGCTGTGGGGAACTGCGGTGTGGCCGCGGCGCCGTACTGCGCGTTATACTGCATGTGTTGGAGCGACTGAGCGCTATACGCCGAGAAGGGAATCCCGGCCTGAAAAGTGGCCGCCAAGTCCTGAGCTTTAAGAGTGTGACAAGGCTTCCCATCCCTGACTAAGACGGGCACGGCCACCCGCCGAGGAGAAGGGAGGTGGGTCACTTCCATACCTTTCTCGGCCCGGGCTCTCTTCATCTTATACCGGTGGTTCTGGAACCAGATCTTCACCTGGGTCGGGGTGAGACGGATGAGGCTGGCCAAGTGCTCCCTCTCTGGGGCGGACAGGTACCTCTGTTGCCTGAAGCGGCGCTCCAACTCATAGGTTTGCGCCTTGGAGAACAGCACCCTCCTTTTTCGCTTCTTGCCCGAGTCGCTGCCGCCGCTGCTGGACGTCTCCTTGTCGTTGTCGGGGGATTCGTCGTCCGCGGACGGCTCCGGAGACTTGGCGGAGTCCTGAGAGCTGGCGGACAAACCGTGCACTGCGACAAGAAACGGGAGAAACACTGTCAAAATGTTATGTCGGGAAGTTTTCAGAGAGATTTCTCACAAACACACAGGCCATTAAATGATTAGTAAAGTATTCAGGATGCGTTTTCCATAAGAACTGCGGAGCAAACGTCTGCATGCACGTTATGATTAAGAACTATCAGATCTCCATAAAGATAGAAACTGGGCGACATTTTGACAAAATGCAACTCAAAAAACTAATATCAGTGTGGAGCATTGTTCCAAAAAGGCAAAAATAGTCCAGACTTTCAAAGGAAACAGAGAAAGTCAGTGAAGCGTGAAAGGTGCATTGTCTTCTTAAACGTTATTTCACAATTTAACACTCTGGTTCTACACCAAAAGAAAAAAAAATGATTCTGGAAATAAAGCAGAGACAGAAATTCAATTCAAGCTCCTTTGCTTTTTTTTATTTTTCAATTTTTTTCCCTGTTTATTGTTATTCGAACAGCACTTGCAAAAGCAGAGCGCCGTAAGCCTTAACACTGCATGCATTTTCTAAGACGTGCAGCGCACGATGCATGAGGATGAACAGCGCACACCACCCAAGGGCATCCTTAGGGCGCAATATGAGCATGCATGCAATCGATTATCACTTAATTTACCCGCATTGGATCAAAAATAACAAAGTAATGAGGGGATATATGGCTCTACTTACATGAATATTGAATACTGTCCGTAGTAGCAAGCCATCGTGTGTAGGGATTGTCAGTACTGTCATAAAAGGGGTTCTTTAAAGGTAGATTCTGAACGTTTTCTAGAGGACTTTGCACCAAAACTCCACCGTTTTTCGTCGTGGATGCGGTCTCCGATCCCTCCGTGTCTTCCTCCGCTCCGGTGATAGATCCGTCCTCGTCATTCGTGTCAGGAAGGTCCAAAATGTCCTTTACAGAAAAGCCCGTCTTTGTGTTGGTCAACGACATATTCTGGTAGGGGGGGAAATATGCAGGGAAAAGTTGCTTGCAGCAGCTTTTTTGTCGTAACAATCCGCTGTTGTGAGAATAGGAAGGAAAAAAAAAAAAACTAATAAGGAGAGGGGAAAAAAAAGCAGAGAAAAAATGTGGATGAGTAAGTATCGCTCTACGCTGAAGTACAGTCAAACCAGCCTCTGTGGATAACCATCGCCTATGAGCAATGCAAGAAGCAGCGGATTCGGTCTCTGTAAGTCCAGGAAGGATGCCAAAGTGGCTGAAGTGCTATATGCGGCTCATGGATACTGTGCTACTGCTGGGCGCTAGAGGGAAATAAGCCATTACCTTGTCCTGATCAGTCCATATAAGGTTGGTCTCAACACATGAACCTGCAGTGAAAAAGCATTAAAAAACGCGAAAGGTTGGCCACGTGTGGGCGGGTCTTAGGAGTCAAGTGGATGAAGACAGTGTTTGCAGATGTGAAATTGTGGGTTTTGGGGAGATCCGAGCCTCTACCATTGGTGCTTCAGAGCATGATGAGTGGTATAACGTGTCAATTAATTACAAAGACGGGGAGGGCCTTTTTTATACCCTATTTACATACAAAGAACCTCCAAGTAGCTTTATTCTCACAATACTTAAAAAGGCCCGTTCTAACAAATTGATCCAAGAGAAGCTTTCGCCTGTTACTTTTATATTATAAAAATAAAATAGAAATAAAATTACTCACAACTCCATCATTTCTGAAGGGGAGGGACTATTGTGTTTTAAGAGAAAACAAACAAAAACTAAAAGAAAAGAAAAGGACTCGTTTAAGTAGTGGGTAATTTATGTAAACCCTTTACATCAATATTTTTGCCACAGCTTAGGGCAAGAGGATGTGTTGAAACTAAAACAAGACGCTAGACATGCATTTAAGGCTTGTCTGCAACAACAATAATAATAATAATAATAATAATAATAATAATAATAATAATAATAATAATAATAATAATAATAATAATAATAATAATCAAATATATATTTTTTGTGATGGTTCATATTGTGAAAAAACTTACACATCTTTCTTTCTCATTGCATTTTTTCATGATAAATCTCTCCCGTGTGATATTTGCTTTCAGCCTGTTTGAGTTGCTCCATCTTGCTTCTTTTCTTCCCCCTTGTGAAATCTGAGTATCATTGTTGCTAACTTTATTTTCCTCCCCTCCAAGACTCCCCCCCGCCCCCCCTCCCGTTTCGCTCTCTTCCCTCAGCCTCCCTCATGCAGTAGGGCTATGTGATGTGGGTGACAATGTTGCGGCGTTTTTCAGCAGGTCCTCCGCGCATCCTGGGTGGTCGGGCCCGGGCAAACACAAATACAAACCGATTGCTAAGCTGCAGACAATGGGGGAAATGTAGACAAATGTCCGGCTCCCGTTGGAAGCTTTTGTCCGGCCGCAGTTTTTGCATTTATTTCAGGGCCCGAAATAATGGATGATTGACGCCCCGCGCACAATGCTTCCTAACTGTTTGGAATAAATCTGAGATTGTTCGTAGTTGTCATGGCATTCAACTGCTTTCAATGGACTATCTCTTCATTCAATTCCAGGATCCTTCCACAATATTAAGGAAAGTCCTTCATCTCAACATACACACATATTGCTTGAACACACGGACTTAGGAACACAGACTGTCTCCTTTATGAAAGCAGAAACTATTGTGTCTTTTTAGTTCCTTGTAGCTCAGCAGAATGTCGCAGAAGAGCCAATCAAACTTGGGGAGTTGCAGTAATTTATTATTATTATTATTATTATTATTATTATTATTATTATTATTATTATTATTATTATTATTATTATTATTATTATTATATATTCATACATATAATAATAATAATAATAATAATAATAATAAAATAATAATAATAATAATAATAATAATAATAATAATAATAATAATATAATAATGTTTAGATATTGCCCTCAACCACTCTTTGTTCTCAAAGTAGAGGATGGGCCTGAGGTAAATATTTTACCGGACTTAACAGAATTAATCACAAGTCTCAACATCCCACAAAGACTCCTTTGAGCTGAGCGGGCTGCATGGACAAACTGGAGCTGAGCCTGAGCCTCTCCATGCTGGGGGAGAGAGAGGTTACTGACCTGATCCAGCGAGTAATGCTGCACAGCTAAAATCCGAACTGTGAAGGGACATGCAAACCCACAGCAGACACCCAGGGAGCTTCACGCATCACGGGGGAACGGCCCAGACAGGCAGCATGGGACTCACTGCGTGCACCTCATCAGGAAACTCACTTGGCCCATGCGGGGCTTTATTTCGCTGAGATTTACTCTGTGCCTTAAAAAGTGCGTGGAGCCAAATCAGGGTATGTTTGAGCACGCAGGGTTGTCACCCGTGACATCCCGCGACGGTGACAAGGAAGGAGGTGGGGGGAGTAGCGGTGGGTTTTTGGTTTAAGGCACTGGGCTGCAGACTCTGCTCAGTTGCTGGGGATATACCAAGCTGCTATTTGATCAATTGAGCCGAGGGTTTCCTAAAGAAAAGGTAAATGTGCACTGGCTAAGTGGACGCACTCCACTTGGAGAGCCTATCGCACTGTGTTTACCTGTTTACTTTCGCAGGTAGTTCAAACAGGCCTCTCGCCTCTGTGACAGTGGCCAGTGTGCAGACTGTTTTTTTTTCCTTTTCTTTTTTTTGTAAAAGAGGACGTCTTGACAGGAAATCGCTTCCAGTTTAACATATAAGATATTGAAAGCGCAAAAGCTACATTCAGAGTATATATAAATGTATTTTAAAACGCAACACAGTAACAAATTGTTAATTTTGTGCAAATTGCTATGCATTGTAACAGATACGTGCTGCGTTTCTCATGGCTTTTTTTTTTCTTTTTCACTATTATTGGGGATGGAAAAAAATTGCAGGCAGTCTGCGTCACAGTCTCAAAGTTAAAGTGATTTTGCTGCTATATCTCTGTGAAAACCGTGTAACTCCTCTCAGAAGATAATGCCTCGGAAGGGCCTCTCAGGTGCAGATGTATCAGGATTTAGAGAACAATAAGAGGTGCAAAGTTGTTGCATTATATCACTTCGCTGCAGAAATGTGCAGGACAAAATTTCTCAAATGACTTTTTGCGCAGCAAACTGCTCAGAGTGCATGCACAACAGCAATCTGTTTTTGTTTGTTTGTTTCATGTGCTCATTCCTGCTGTCACTATGCAAAAAAACATTGTTCCCATGTTGATGTTCGCTGCAGAGCAGACTGGATCAGAGTTCAAGCTCGTTGTGTTTCCATTCAATGCAATACTTATTCAATAAAAACAAAACAAAAAGACAATTAATATTTCGGACAAATCCGCCCTAAAAATGCATATAATAATAATAATAATAATAATAATAATAATAATAATAATAATAATAATAATAATAATAATAATAATAATAATAATAATAATAACAGCAACTTGAATCCCGGCTGATTAATTATAATTCCCTCCTAAAAATTCATGCCCACGATTGTTCTCAAATCAGGAAAGAAAGGGGGTTTTATATCCCTGATTGAATACATCTTTCGATTGAAAGCGCAAATAAGAATGCCGCAGGAGGATCCATAATAATGTTGATCAGCGCTTCCCTTTTTAATCGCTGAGTTCCAGCGTGTCGGGACGCCTGAGGCAAGGAGTTGGGCTTTGATAAAGGTAACCCCGCCTGCCTCAGGGCAGCCGTGATAAATGTACAGAGTGACAAGCCCTCCTATGATTAAAAGCCAATATATTAAAGGAAGGTAAAGACGGGTGCTGCTTTATTTATTGCGGCCAACATGGCCTGGAGACACTTTGCTTCAGGGGAAGATTTTATTTTATTTTATTTTTTTACATTTTTATTCCTCAGAAAGCCGACCATTCTTCCCTTCCAGGCAAAAAAAAAAAAAAAAAAAGCTTTATTCGTCTTCCTTTCTATAATGATTAAACATGTCAGTGCGAGATTATGGAGTCGCGCCCATGACCCGAGGAGATGCCTTCATTTGTTAAACCACCAGTTTATTTGTAACGCCGAATTTCATGCCACGCTGAGCCATTCGCCCTAATCTTTCCCCAGTGTGTGTAAAGACGAATTGCTGAAAAAAAGACGCTTATTATTTTTTAATCGCTTCCTTTTTTTCAGTGTCGCACTGGCACTGGCACTTCTAGTGGGGAGGCGAGAAGGGGGGCGACTGAGATTCCTATTCAAAGGGGCAACCATTACTTGTAACAGGACAATATTAATGCCGTAAGAAACAACACACCAAAAAGTATTGAAATGAAATAAAATATTTTCTTCAGGACGGTTTGATGTGGCTGCTTCTGAATGGCACAAGAAACAAGATAACTTATCCTCCTTGTGAGTTGTCTTGTTTGTGAGAGTGGTAATAACATTAACAGCTGTTGACATCTGTAGAGCTCTAGCGGTCTCTACCGGCAAAATTAAGAAACAACAGGGGGTGAACATTAGATTAAACAACTTGAAGGAAACGATACGTCGGTTGTGCAGGCGCATAAGGCAGTAGGTGGTGAGGTTATGGTCATTAAACTGCACAAGGCGCATTATTTGTTTTATGTTTCATCATTCATTTAAAGAAATATCCAGTGGTACAATTTTTATTTCACTAACAGTTATGCAATGCAATGCAGCACATATGCAGCTGGGTTATAAAGACTTGTTCTCCACTTTGGAAAGTTTTCAAAGTACTGAATAAAGGGAAAAAAATCATTCTTCTCTCATTGTATCTGACTTTATTACATCACACAAGGGGGGAAATTGTAACTAATATATTATGCCTTAGTATGGCAGGAAAGCAACTTTTGTTTTAAATTTAGATATTTAAGACATATGATCAACTAATCAAGTCCATAAATCAATTCAGCATTCTCAAATAAAACTGAGTTAAAACGAATGAAAAAGAGAACAAATAAAAATCAAATAGAAAACAATGAAAATGTGTCCAAAAAGACCTTCAGTCTCTTCCTCATGTTTTGTTACTATGCATGTGAACATGGATATGTTTTAGAGGCATGAATGCTAACTTGATTAACTTACAATTTAACAAAATAATCCAGAAACCTGACGCTCATTGTTCTAGGTAACAACCTATCTCCAAAGTAAATTTGATTAATTATGGAAAAAAAGTGAATAATAACGTTAAGGTGCAGTTGCATTTTGAGTTACTTAAATTGTGACTGATCTAAATCACTAAAGGAACTTTTAATGTTGTATTTTTTGCAGAAAGCCTGCTTCTCTTTAATCTGCATAAAAGAGTTATTTTTGTTTGTTAGGATTAGGTATTACTTTTGTTGTTGGTTTGCCCACATCAGTATCCTTGAGAACCATTAGCCTTCGAAGGTGCAGGCCATTCTGATCTCAACAATAATGCCCAACCAAGCATGGACTCCTCAGGTGAGTGCGTAATGATCACCAGTAGCTGCTGTGCCGTAAAACCAAGGGCATATACCAAACACAGACTGGCCAAAGACAGAATGAAAACGCAGCCTGATCAGGGTCCTTCTTATCAAGGTGTATGTAGCTCAAACATTACTAATAAAGAAAACAGAAATACTAGACAAAGAAAACCAGCTGTCTCCGTGAAGATGTATAATCACAAATGACGGTGTGCAAAGCAGACTGGAGCAGCCATTGCGCTTACCTAAGCTGGAAGGTGTCTCTGTGTTGGCAGCGTTAGGACAGCGCAGCAGAGTTAATGAAATATCTCCAAATGGGAGTCAGGAGTGCGTACAGAGATAAGCCTGATGTGGTTTATATACCCAGAAAGCAAGTGCTCCTCTTCTCATATTGTCAAAGAGCGTTTGCATAGCTGGCCAAGTGGCTGTGCACTTGCTGACTCGCGAACATTGTGCGGTGTTTGTTTTCCCCCTTGGTGTGACGTGAGACAAAATATTGGCCATATGTTCATCTGCAATAAATTGGCCCTGAGCGCAAACACAGCATCCCCCTCCAAAGCACGGTGCTTTTAAACCCACATGGCAAGTTTTCTCCTCTCGAGATGTTTTTGGGGGACACGGAACTATCCGGTGCGCAATGATGGTAAATGATATTGTCACAACAGCTTCTTTTAAGAGATAATTGTACGCCTATGGAAGCGCTGCCGGTTGGTCTTTACGCCGCCACCTATTATTCCTCACCCAGGGCGCTCTAATAAATCGCTTGGTAACCAAGAAGCGGCGTAGTCTAAAGAGCAGATGTGGCATGTTATCCACACCACAGTTGCGTTTACATTAGATACCCTGATACAATGATTGATAACCAGGTCAGCTCCCAGGAGGGCCATGCGACTAACACATACTGGCGACATCCACAATAGAAACACCTGGAACAGTGAGTTAAGCAGAGTTTATTATTATTATTATTATTATTATTATTATTATTATTATTATTATTATTATTATTATTATTATTATTATTATTATTATTATTATTATTTATTTTTTTTAATTATTATTTTTTATAACAGTCAATCAGCCAAACAATGCTGATGTGTGTTAAAACACATTTTGATGATTCAAGTGGACTTTTCAGGGGCTTTTTCTCTTGTTTTCCTAACCATAATATCTTTTTACCCAATGCACATCTACCTGTTATGGAAGTATTTTCACATTTTGAAAGAAATGTAAAATTTGGAATGTTTTCTTCCAAGCTAAAATAGGTCTCCTTAAGTCAACTTTACTCCTGTTGCTTCTAAAGATGAGCAGAGGAGAGGCCACATTTTTCTTCTGTGTGAATATTGCCTCACATGTGGAAAGATGATGGCAGGGAATGCAGGTAATCATCCAGGCAGGAAGAAAGCAATATGAGGCAAACACCAATTGTGCAATAATGACACGTTGAGAGTGAATACCTCAAATCAAGACAATGATTTTATTGTGGGCAACCTGGAATCTATGCATGATGATAATGGTGTTGCCTAGTAGAGCAGGAGCGGCCATCAATCAATAGAGAATACACTACTGATGGGTTTTGTACTGGGCCACTTTGCTGATGAAAGACCGAGATTATCATGCCCACCACTGCTGTCTTCAAGAGTATCACTAAGATGCTGAGATTACATATAAATAAATTGGCCTCATACCTTCTTTGAAAATCCACATTAAGGCAACATAGTTAGTTAGAGTTGGAATGTATTCATGAGGTTGAGACAAATGTGAAAAAAAGCTTTCCACTCAGCCGCTCTGTGAATGCCCCTCCGCTGTTTGAGATGTGCCACAAGTGCTCTAGGTGCTAAATACAAGACCTCCTGCAAAAGGATGGGTAAGATAGGCCTTGGCGGTCAAGCTATTATCAATCCCAGGCCCAGAGCTTGATGACTAACATACTTCAAATGTGGTTAATGGCTTTGTAAGAACACTGATGCAACAGCTATTCTGAAATCAATCAGTTCAAGTTTTAATGTATCGACTGCTGAAGGAGGACTAGAAGAGGGCAAGCTTCTCAACACACAAATGCAGGAATGGATGAAGTTGATTTCACTGGGAAGATACACTTTGAAAAAAAAAAGTTTAATTAAACCTAAGGACACACTTGTTCTCGTACGCGATCATTGGCAGACCTATCCGCGTGAAAGGCTTGGATAATTTTTTCTCACAAATGCATGCACTCACCGAGGTTTAGATCTAAAAGTCCTCTGCATTAAGGCAAGTAGATAGCAGTTTTTTGCTCTTAGTAAGAGGAACTGAGTTGTTTTCCAACAAAGTGCCCAATTCTGCGGAGTTGTGAAATAGCCCATCTCTCAAATGACAACAGAACATTGTGAATTTGAGGAGCAGTTGAGTGCAGGGTGATGAAACTTAACATTTTTGCCCTGCTATCACAAACTGAGGATGAAAAGAAGAAACAGAACAATGAGTGTGAAAGTGTTGAGTTCTGTCCAAGTGTTAACTGAGTGAAAGAAAGAAAAAGTTCGTCAAGGGCACCCATGCAATGTCTGGTATTTTCCATCAAAATATCAGATTTATGGGTTGCAAGGAAGGGTTTTGTGGGCATTACTTGACATGAATAACTTTATACTCGAATACCTCTTTTTCAGAGCTAAGCCTTTGGTGCAAGGTCAAGGCTCAACCTTGAGGAGACATATGGCCATTTTTAAATGCTGCTGCTGAGGTCACGGGCCACCCGACATGTTCTGTAAGCCTGTTGGTCCCCATGGCATGCAGTTCTAAAAGAAAAGGCCCTGCTGGGTAAGATGTGTGAAAACCTTTTAGCCATAAATAATGATGAAGACCAAAATAATCACAATCTTCTCTTAAGAAGCATCAGACTGAGTCAGATGCCGTTAGAAATCCAGGATAATATGGATGCTATAGCTGCGGTTATCCAAAGACACACATGAAAAAACTGGCTGGATATACTTGCTGTAAGTACTATTAACAAATTGAAAAGCAAGGACCAGATTTATGTCTCTGAAGGTGCCTTGATCTTAGGCTGCTTTATCATTATACACTTATGTCACTTCAACAAGCAAAAGGTTCTCGTAAAGGTGTTGATTCCAACACTGTGGACTTCAATTATCTTTCAAGGTAGAAACACTATATTGCTGTTATAACCATGGTAGTGTAAATCAACGATGAAGTTTCCACCTCTAATCTCCAGAAACTCTCTGATCTCCAGTCCATTTCAGCTAACCAGCTGAAATCAACTCCTAGTACAGCCAAAATAAACCAAGTTTCTCATACTAAGATGTTTTTCTTTATACTCTTAAATTTGTTTGGGTAAAATCTCCCACTGGCAATTTCTTCTGTTAGTATTAAAGAAACAACACTGCATTTGACAAACTTTACACTCCCGTTAACATATAGGATGTTTGTTATGAAGCACTTTATACCGTCCTGGTGGATCAAGTCCAAGCAGAAGTCAGATCTTCATAGGAGTGGGTGTGACAAGGCCTTGCAATGCAAATCTTCTCCAATTTCTTCTATGGCTAGAGCTCAGAGTTATGATTCCATTTCATGGATGGCTAAATATATCAGGTTAAGTTATTCATTTCTTTATGGATGTCCTTCAGAGAGTTTCATTCTCAGTGACTTTTTTTTTTTTTTTTTTTACATTTTTACAATAGTGGCATCATGGTATCACCAAAACTGATGCCAGCAGAAATCTCTAGATGGATATAACCACTTTTGGAGCGAAAGTGATAGTTCCTCAAGCAGAAAGAGGAACTGTTAAGCACTAATATACCACAGGCCACGAGGACTAGTTGTTCTGAGACTGTCTCACCCATAACAGGCCCTATTTTCTCTTGTTCTTTCCCTAACTTTCTTGCTCTGTTCATGAAATATCTGGTAAGTTTAGAAACTTTAAGTTCCTTCATTTTCTTCCAAAGGTTTTACATTACTGCTCTAATTTGGAACATCTGAGCAACTTTCCCCTTATCAACTGAGAAACAGTCACTAGACAACTTCTAGATTTTTTTTAGTTTTACTTAGAAAAATTACTGAACCCATTCTGTTGCAGCTTTCATTTGACTAGTTGCAATTAACTGATTTTCATAATCTGTGTTTGCTTTGCTTATCAGTTGACTGGACCGGCCTCGTCATATCCTCTTCAGCTTTGTCCAATATTGCGGGTGAATATAAAATTTTATTTTTAACTTAACTTACCATCTTAACTCGGAGAAAAGTTTATTTTGAAAGTTTAATGCTAAATACATAGAGTCCTCAAGAAGCATTTACTGAACACTCTGCAGTGAGCAGGTACTCTGTGTAGTGAAGACACCATTTTCAAAGTATTGGTGCACCTGGTTAACTAATGTGATCATAAAGTGATTTAGAAAAAGTGAGTTTCCACCAGTTCAACAACTCTAATCCTCAGATAAGATGTTTTTTTTTTTCCACATATAAACTGGTTTGACAGCATTTATATAACTATTTGATAGAAAACAAGTTTGTCAAGAACTGTTGTGACATATATGTCCTATCAGGCATTAAACTCCAAATAGTGAAGAGAAATTCAGTGTGACATATTTTTCACAATAAGATGATAACTAATCACCTGCTTAGTCAATTTAGCGTATTCAGATATTTTAGATTAATATATTATCCATTTTTCTTTTTAATTCATGCATTTATGTCAGTATGAAAAAAGAAAATGAAATTACTCTAATATGTGATCAAACTTTACCTTGGCTTTAGTCAAGTCACGTTCCCATTTACCCCCTGTTTTATTGTCTTTTTTTGTAAAATGGAAAAATATTAACAATATAGTGTTCACGATGCATTGGAGTCCATCACTGGACAGGACAGAGAGTTGGAGAGTTGTTAAATTATCTTAAATGTAGGTCACAAACATCCTAATTACATATGTAACAAAAAAATTGGTGAGTGAAGAACCAAATGGGTCAAGCAATTCAGACACATGTGAATATAATGATTTAGATACAGAACCACATGCAGACCAAATTAACCCTGGAAAGCAAAAGCCAACAATAAGAGCAAAAATGTTCTTGGTGAAATAGAATTTTTTAAACCCTTAGATGCACATACAGGATGCCATGTCCCAAATATGCTGCTAAGATCCAGTTTAGTACAACAGAAAGTTCACCTCGTAAGAAATGTCGTAGTTGATATTGGGACATGCAATATAACTTGCATGAAATATTAACACCATGGTTGAAGAAATAGAAATACTAATAGGCCTCTACCTGTTTATGGGTCGATCAGTCTTGCATTATTCTTGCATTATAAACTTAACATATGTGCTACATATGATCCTTTTGGTGTAATATATAACTTGCATAATTTTCCTAAAAGTAGAAATGGGTCTGGGTTGTTATGGTCGTGCTATTATTGAGTTTTATGTTTTGGTTAGACAAGGTACTGCTGTGAGAGGTCCATCTTGCCACAGGTTTAGAGACAAAAAGGCAATTTAGCTGCGAGTGGCTGCACCACTTTTACAGTAAGAAGCATTCTCTGTTGGAGAGGTCTTTGAAAGACCCTTTCAAATCAAATTGTGAGTGAATAAAGACCTGCAAATGAATTGAGACAAGCCTTAAAGTGGATCAGCTCTGATAGTCTGTCAATGCACACGGCTTGTGTAAATCTGTGGGCGATATTTTAAATCTTCTGTGAAAACTTAAAGCTGAGAAATACTGATAGCAGTAGTTCAGTTACTTTAATCTTCCGATATCTCCATTCTCCAAAACAAAAAATCAGAGCATAAGTCAAGGATAGATCATTGCAAGCATACCCGAGGTTGGCCTCGCGTCTTCTCTTTAGTAGAACAGAACGGCTTTTGAGAAAAGGTTTCAAAGTATTACAAAGATATCGTCTGTTACCTTCCACAGTGTATCCACCCTGAAGCAGGGCTGCATGAATATAACTCTTGTTTTTCAATAGAAACCCAAAGATTGACAAAACAAACTGAAATTATAAAAGGGAGACAGGAAGGTCGTTCATTCTTACAAATGTATCTTTCCATGAAATACATTTCTAAAACCTCTTTGGCAAAGGTAACACAAGAAATCTTAGAATTTGACTTAGTGTACGAAAAATCCAACAGAGCGACTGAAGTGTTTGAACTTTATTAAGCAACCAGAAATTAACAGTACTCTAAAGCCGAGAGAACAAAGAATAAAATGAGTTCTTGCAGGTACTTCAAGTGGAGAATCTCTCCTGTATTTTACAACAATGAGGTTAACAAATAATCTAAGGATGTGCTTCACCTTTGCCATGTCCAGTTTAGTTAGATTCTTTTTTTCTTTGTTGTGTTGCAGTCAACTCTTTCACATTCCACCAGAAGTGTTCTAAAAAGTTCAAGTTAAGGAAACTATGACAGACTCCCTTTTATTTTTCAAGACATCTCACAGAAAAAAAAAAGCCAAGGTCCAATGATGCTCAAGCTAAGGCTTCTTCACAGCCAGCATTTTATCCTAAAATTTTCTCATACTTGATCGCATTCTTCTGTCACTTCACATTCTGCAAGTTTCTTGTGTTAAAGGATGCACAACAGCCCCAAAGAATCTCTGAGCCACAGCTGTGCTTCTGTCTTCGCTTCTTTAGATATTTTGCTGATCCTTAGGTTTGTAAACTTAGAATATTAATTAACAGTGCCACAGAATAGAGTCTTTTAATGTCTTTAGTTTATTTCCAGACTTTGAACAATTTGAGGTTAACCTTTTATGAGCATGTGTCTTAGTAGTGGAATACAACATGGAGTTCAGGCGGTGACCTGAACTCCATTCAGAAATGTGCAGATGGGTAATCTGCACAGTAAGCTGCTTAGTTTGCAGCTTACTGTGATGACTCAAACCTACATGGTTGCTACCACTAAGTATAACTGCTTGTCTTCTGCAGTCAGTTGAGAACTTGACAAGTTGCCTCCTCAAGAATCTCTTAGCTTTCTCTTGCTGGTACATCCAGGTGATATAACTGCTGCTCCTTTAACTTTAAACTTCTGAACCAGTCTTCTAGCTGTACCTACAGGAACATATAAGAATGTGTGCTTTCATAAATAAATTAAATCAAATAATTTATAAAGTTGATCACAAAACGTGGGAGTTAATGGTGAGTTGCAATATTATCCTTGTAAAAGTTGTTTTATTCACATGAACTGATGTTTTTGGATTTTGTCTTTCTAAAGTATAAATGTAAAATGATTCTCTTTGTGACTGCAGTCCATCTCTCTTACCTTCTCTACTAGGATAACACACTGTTTCACTACCTTGAAATGTAAACAAACCACCATCATGGTCTGTTATGTCATGGTAACAAGCCTCTGATAAGTTTCCTAACTCTTTAAAAGATGTTTGTTTTTGTTTAATCAATGTTCAATAAACCACAAATAAATTGTGATAAATAGAACATAGTGAGACAGAAAGTCAGATTATTTATTAAGTTCCTTGAGTCTCTGCTCAACTTGAAGAACAAATGATATGCTTTATATTTGTTTCAGGATATGTTAACGCTGCCAATGTTAAAGATAGCCGTACCAATGGGTTTGTCAGGAATGAGAATAATTGTGGATTTTTTTGTTCTGAAGCATGTGCCTTTGAGCTATGAAGCTCAAACAGACTTTGAACAAACTCAGCAGTAAGATAAAAACCACAACAAAAAATATATAATGACAAATTATATATTTAGTAAAAAAACAAAGCAAACATGACAAAACCATATAGAAATGCAACTGTTTGTACTCATGACACAATAAAGTCTTGCTGACGTTATAAGAGCAGCACAAGGTTTCATTGCAAGTAGAACTTCCTTCCATTTTAAATCTTTTACTCTGTAATGTAGTGCAAATTGATAGCAATAGTACATGTAAAATGATTGTATTTGTGTTCCCAAGTCAAATTTAGGAAGTCAAATCAAAAAGAAATATTTTCGAAATCAAATTAAAATTTTTTTTTTCATGTTTTGAAATTGTCTTAAGTCTTAAGTTTCAGAAAGACATTCTGAAAGCCAATGCTTTAAATGTCAAAACCACATCAGTAGATATACAGAGAAAAACAAGCATCACATGGGGATGATAAAATGTCTTTAAAACAAATTTCCTCGACTTGTTTAACATTTAGATATGTGCACAAAAAAACATTAATTTGAAAAATGTATTCCATTTTATGTCAGTGTGCCACATAAAATCTAAAAAGTTAAGCATTCAGTTTTGTATCATCAGCCCTAAACTGCTTTGCTGTGTTGTAACTGTCGTTTCTTTAGTTTTTGCTTCTTTATTCATGTTTTAGGCAAGAAAACTATTCTCTTACTCTAAGAAAACACTTTTTATACCTTAAACCCTGACTCTAATTAATGAAACAAAACTAAAAATCAATCATAAGACTGGGGTTATAGCTTCATCTTCATGTAGAGAAGAGTGCATGAATCTTTACAACTGTGTGAGTTATTTTTTTCTATGTGGGAGTCAGCATGTGTGCAAGCAAAGTCCCCATTTGGGTACAGTGAACAGCCCATCAGGATATATAACCAAAGTAACACAATGGGAGAAACAGAAGGGCTTGGGAGCATGAAACAGTCACCTTGAACCAAGCTGCTCCTTGCAAACATAAGGATTACCCATCTGCACATTTCTGAAGCCTTTTGATTAACAATGTGTCCAAAATGAAAGCCGAAAAGGAGAAAACACAATTTAGTACTTTCAATGGCTTTCTGCAGATGGGTTGCCAACATATTTGGGTAATTAACATGTAGATATTTTCTTTATACCAGGCTCATGATGGCAAATAACATGTTTTGTGGAGAGGTGAAAACTTTTTTTGAGGCAGTGAAGATGGATGGAAATGAATTAGAGGAGGTCATGAAAATGGGCTTCTATTCTTTGCACTAAAAGGATGCTTTTATAAGGTGATAGCAATTGAGGAATAAAAACCCAAGGGCAAATAAATGATAAAGAACTCATCTTTAATTGGCAATCTTTGTAATTCATATGAATACTACTCTAAATTTTGTATCCACGTTTTCGGTGAAAACAAGGCAAGGCTCTCTTGAACCAGGTTTCTGAAAGGCAATAAGGATCCACAATGATGATAAAAAAGGACAACTTTTCCTCCTTTTAAACCGTATAATCGCAAATTTTTTCCTGCAAAATAAGTGCATGTATTTCCATCTGTGGACCTCTCTAATTCATGATATTTATGTATTATTACATTGTATGTTGGTTGTGTTAGTGAAAATGTAAATTTTATACTAGGCAACAATTGTTGCCGGTGGGAAACGGCATAGTCTAAAGTACACAAATATGGCCTGTTTATACATATAAAAACATTTAAAAAATCATGACATGCATAACCTATTATAACAAAGAATGGTTACAAAAGTGTTCAGAAAAAATTTAGTCAATGCTACACCCTGCAGATGTCATTGTCTTAATGTGCCGAGTGACCTTTGACCTTATTTAGTTGTTTAATCAATGAGGCAAAGTTAGGTGAAAATATTAGTATGAACAAATCTGCATCTGGGCGGACATTTTGTTTCACTAGACTAAGTGAAACAGGTAGTTTCAGACGTGGCGTCATTCGTGCATATACCACTTTATGTTAAGGTTCACCTTTTGGAGGGGTGAAACTTGAGAGGGTTTCTATTGTGGGAATGACAGTGATGTAGAAAACATCATTTTGATGTTTCTTCAGGTCTAGAAGATCCAAAATATCTGTTGGTTTTAAGCTGTATGGGAACAGCAAGAAATATAGAATAAACAGCAAAGCTATGGACACATGGCATAGTGCTGTCTATGTATTTTGCTAGCGCCAATAATTGTTGCCATGCTTACATTCACTCTTCTTATGATCAAAAGAGGAATGGAATAAAATTGTCCTTATATATCACTTGAAAGAACATATGTTCAAAATAATTTATTTATGTTTGTTTATTTAGACGTTTTACTGACTTCCTCTTGTACACAGGTGTGTACAAGAGCCGTGTTCCTCCAGCTTCATAGGCAGGAAGTAAATTAGCTGCTAAAAGTCAAAACAATTGCTTCAGAATTTCCAGAAGTTAGAAAAATTGTCTGGCAACAATTGATGTTGGTGGGATTAAGTGGGTTAAAACAACTTGCCAACTCTCTCTTCATCATGATACTATGAAATTCAACAAAGACAATATTAAAAATGGCTTTAAATAGGAACGGTGTGTTCTAGGAAAATATTAATTGTGAGAAATATAATCAGTTTTAATAAATTTAATCTAAATCTGAAAAGATGTAGAAGAATCAAAGCACAGTCTACTTAAATCTATTTAAATGTCCCAAATTCTAACTGATCTGAAAGTTTTTCAAAACTTCTTTTCAAAGATATAGTTTGTGTTCCTAATTTGATTTTGCATGAACATTTTCAGAAAATTTGTGCTGCTGTTTGTATATTTAATCCTTGATAAGTCTTTCCACCTCTAGAGAAAAAAATCTCTATTCTTTTCCTCTGTCGCCATCTAATGGCAGGAGTGTGTGCCAGTTTCTGAGCCTTGCAGCCCAGCTGAGGAAAAGTGTGCACCAACACATCCTCCCTCTTTCAGGTAATTATGTCTTTTATCTAGGAGACACATACGGCTACTTTAACATCGGATATCCAGCCGTCCTAATGGCCCATTATTCAAATAACTGGGGAAAAAAACTGTTGGGGTTGGTGACCCCCTCCGTGCCGCAGGGCCCTCCATACAGGCACACCTGCTGAGACAAGGTAACGTTTATCACTGACACCTTCACAGGACAGAAACAAAATGGCAGGCAGGTCAGCAGTAAGGAGTGCACTGGGCCTTCATATTGCAAACATATCCATTTGGTACGGCTCTACTCTTGTGGTTGCCAGGCTACTGCCTAATATATGGTGACTGAGTGTGCGTCAGGAAAACAGAAGTAAGATGTTGACTTTGGGATAAGCACCTCTTCAAATTAAACAGCGCCATCACATTGCATTCAAAATAACATTTCCAAAGGTCAGCTTTAAATGGCCCCCATTTGGCAAAAAAAAAAAAAAAAAAAAAAATCCCTGTGTTCTTCAACTCACTAAATCATCTAAATTTGCATATGAGTTACGTTAGTTAGTGGCATTTAATTATTTATGTTTTAATTACACAGAATGAAGGGGATAATATCACTGTACGATAGTTTGGTGGTGTGTGCATGTGCACTCCTGTCATCCGAGCACTCGGATGTCTCCTTATTAAAGTACACAAAAAAGATAATTATGCCCAGCTCTGTCTAAACATTGCCACAGTGCTGCACTAGAGAATCACCGCTGAATTGGACACAGGAGAGGATTGGACCTCTTATGATTAATGTGTTGGTCACACGCATTCAGGAGTGGTGATGGCATGTCAACTCCTTCTCTTTGCAAAGTTCAGAAAACATTGTTTTGATGGCGCTGACTGTGGCATGAATCAAACTTGAATTGTTCCAGCTCAATATCGGCAACTCCTTCAGTGATGATGTATAACTCACTGCACATTACCCTGATCTCACCATTCCTAAGCTGAAACATATTATGGGATCCTGATGTGGGGATGCTGTTCTTCAGCACAGACAGACAGAGAGACAGACTGAAAACCAGATAGATAGATAGATAGATAGATAGATAGATAGATAGATAGATAGATAGATAGATAGATAGATAGATAGATAGATAGATAGATAGATAGATAGATAGATAGATAGATAGATAGATAGATAGATAGATAGATAGATAGATAGATAGATAGATTGATTGATTGATTGATTGATTGATTGATTGATTGATTGATGCTTTTTCCTGTCAACCTTCCCACAAAATTCCCAACACCTGGATGAATAGGCCAGCTGATGTCATTGGAGAGGAGGTATTGATTGACCAAGGGGCAGCAAAGGCCAATGCAATTAAGCAGCAAGAAAACATATAGCGTTAAAGACTGTGTAAATAAAGGGACTTTGCAGCAGGATCAGACAAAGGCCAGTTCAGGTCCATTCAGAACCTCCTTGTTAACTGTGTTGGTTTGGCAGTGTTCTCCAAGGGTTGAGGGTCTGGGTGAGAGGCCTGGGGGAGGTGGTGAAGATGAGAAAGACAGTGCAAGGGTGTCCGGAGAGAGAGAGAGAAAAAAAGGACAGAGGGTGTTGCTAGGCTGGCTCTAAGAGGTCGACAAGAGCTTAGCCCTTCCTATGTCCTGAACTGTCAGGTGATCATGGTTGATCTGCATCTCAAGGACGCAGTTGTTGAGAGGAAGATTCTCTGTTTTTATAGATCGTTGGCTGCTTTGCTTTGGTGTCCTTCGTCTTTCACCTTTTTATTTTCTGTCCTGTGGTGTTATTACACTTTGAATTAATGATGAAACTGAAAAAAACAAGGGCTTTATTCACCCTGATTTCTGTTGAAACACTAAGATTACAGACATTTTCAGCTTCCAAGAAACCTGACTCTACAAAGTTTAAATTGAGAACTTAAGAATTGAGAATTCTGAAAAAAAAACATCCCTTCTACCTGATTATGCAAATGTGCAGATTATTTAAGTTTTTGTAATATTCATTTTACATTCTGATTTGTAATATTCATTTTACATGCTGATGTCAAACCTGAAACATCAACCTTCATGTTTCAGAGATTTACTTAAATTAAGGTATTGTTTTTTGTCCCCCCACCATCTAGTGGTTTAAATGCCATGTAGAGTGTGATCTGTTTTTTTATGTTGTGTTGTTGTTTGAGTTGTGATGTACAGTTCTCTTAGACACACACAAAAGAATAAAACATCACCAGCCCGACTGCAGTGTCCAATGAACATGAAAACTGCCAAGCCACTTTAAATAGTTGCAATCTTAATAAAGACTTCATTCAAACCCTCTTATAAGGGTTACGGTTACATGTTGGTGTTTTTAGAATGAGGGTCTAATCCCTGCAAGAATGTGGGAGCATTTATCTACTAAGTTCAATGCCTGGTTTCTGAATGAAAATAAATTGCGGAGATATTATTCACAGCCCATGTTCCATGACCTCTGCAGAAAGTCAAATCCTTGACCGTGCTTTTAAAAGGTTCAGTCCTCCTTTGTGGTTTTCCCACAGCTTTCAACTGTTTGAAAGTTACAAGTCCATCTATTTAAATGATATGAACTGTATTTAATGAGTGAATTTACTGCAGCAAGTCAAGCATGTCTCAAAGCTGTGGAATATATGAAATGCAAGCTTTTTCATTTGTAGCTTTAATTACTTAGTTCTCAATATACTGTGTTTGGTACAGGTAGTTTACCATTGGTGTTGTGATCTGAGCTGTACATTTGGAATGTAGCAGGAATTATGCTTCCTCAGTGAATTGGTTGCTATTGTATCAGAGACATTCACATCTGTGACACTATGTCATCCCAAATTTCTTTGTGTAATTAAATTATGCAGCATTTTCGTATTGTAACACTGAAGATATCACACTTTGACACAGTGTTAAACAGTGCTTGTATAGCTGCATAGTTTGCTGTCACCTCAAAATAGCTCAGTACACAGCAATTATACTTTAAACCCTTGGTAACAAAACTGAGTACATGCTGATGTAAAAATGTCCAAATCGAGCTAAAAGTGTCAACAGTTTGTGTGCCCACCTCCATTATTTTTTAGCATTACCTTTACTCTTTTAGGCGTGACGTTTACTGGAGTTTCACAGGTTGCTACTGAAATCCTCTTCCTCTCTTCTGTGACAAGTGACTTTACTGCAGAGCTGGTGGATGCTAAAGACCCTAAAATAAGCAGCTGCTCTGGTTTAGGATGTTGGTAATCTTCTTATAGCCTAAACCATCCTATTGCAAAAAAACAAGTTTTTTTTTCTAATATTCTCAACCAGTGTGGGAGTAATAACATTAAATTAATACACCTGCTCCCCATTCACATCTAAGTCCTTCAAACAGTTATGAGTCACATGACTGTCCTTAACCAATAATACTGTGGCTGTAATTAAAGGCTAATAATTGGCACAGAAAATTTGCACTGTTACAGAAGCTGTACTCTGACTGCCTGAAATTGTGCCAAAGTGTCATTTTGTTAGTTTAATGTGTTCCCTCCCTCCATCACTGTCCATGGTAGTGGCTGGTCCCTTGGTGCCTGGAGGTCAGTGTCCAAGGATCGGTGCTCAGGTAGGTGCCGGCTCGCTCTTGGTGACCGCTTGGTTGGAGCCTGGGCCACCAAGATTTCCTTGTGTCTCCATAGTGTCTATTGAATATCTTTTTTCACAACCCTATCTAAATTAACACTCTTTCATCGACACATTTGTTTAGATACAAGTGTTTACAGATACACTCTATAAGCACCAGACAACAATTGTGAGTGCCACACTGCATGACAATGCATGTTTTTTTTTTTTTTTTTTTTTTTTAATTCAATGGACAAATAGATGAACAAGTTTATTCAAACTTTGAGGTTCTAGTAATGTGATTCTGGATCTTCCATAAGTGTAAAGTGGGTGTTCTCTCAGAGAGACTGTTTCTGATGGGCAAAACAAAAAAGCATGATGTAAGCTAAGATACTTCAACCAATCAAAATTGATTTGTGAGTGAATTAATCTTGGATAGAATTTTATTTGAAGTTGACTTCTAAAGGGTTCAGTGCCTTGCCATTGCCTTCCTGTGCAATTCCACTCATAAAAATGCTAGCGAACAGCACAATCTGGGCTTTCTCTTTTTCATTTTTACAGTGCAAGCAATTTCCAGTAAGCTTCATATCATCAAACTGTCACGGGCAAACATTAGCAATTCATTAAAATTTAAAACTTCTACAGAGTTTCTCAATAGCTGAGAGTCCAGGCCTTCTGAACAAAGCAAAAAACATTAAACAAAGCACTGGTTTTTACCAGGCTGTTCAAAAATCAAAAATAATAATTTCTCTTGATTGAGCAATGTCTTGCAGGGTTGAGTAATAAATGCAAGTTAATACTGACCACAGTTTATTTCTTTATCCAATTGAAAAGTGAAATGACATTTTTCTGGATTCAAATTTTCTTTCCAGTTTGAAAAGACAATGAAAAGAAACTAAATTGGTGACAGTGGAAGAACCTGAAATTGAGACTGAGGTGCCTAGAGGTACAATATAATGCACAAAGTATTAGGCAGATGAACAATATTATGTAAAATATGGGTAAAATGGCTTCAAAGATGTGCAAATGTATCTGTGGTTTTTGTAGGGAACCAGCAAGCTGGTCTCATAACTGATTCTTAAGAAGTGAACAGAAAGGTGGAGATACCTCTCAGCAATAAGATGAAAAGACTTTGTGGAAAATTTTATAAGTTGTGTTTTTTGTTGTTGTTTTAATTGTTGAAGTATTACTGATGTCCACAAAATGTTTGCAGTCACTCAAGTAGAGGTATTAGTTGAAAACAGTAGAGTAGTGTGATCAAATGGCATAAAGGATAATGAAACTGGAAAGAAACAGGTTCTGATGTCATGTTCTGTGTTTTTCTGTGCACTTATTTTCAGTCTCTGTGTTTTCTGAGTTCTCTGTGTTGTCCTCGCTCCCTCCTGATTGTTCCCAGGTGTGTCTCGTCTCCATGATTACCCTCTGTGTATTTAATCTCACCTGTCTTCTTTGTTCCTCCTTGGGTTCTTGTCTCATTCTGTCACAAGTGTTTATTCAGTGCTGTTGTCCTCTGTATCCCCTGTTGCTACCAGTGTTGAGTCCTGGATTGAGCTCAGCTGTGCTGCCTGTTCGTGGACTTATTCGTGGACTGTTTGGACTGTGTTTCGGACTGTTTTGGTTAAGCCTTCATTAAAATGTCTTTTTTTCTTCACCTCATCTGGGTTCTGGCATTTTCTTCACCACCTCACATCCACCAATTCATGACATCTAAAAATACGAATTTATAAGCTCTATCTATATGCATTGAGCTAATTTATTACAATATTTAAGCTTTCCAAATTATTTTGTTTTCATAATTACTGCAGTGTGACGCACTGGAGTAAGTTCATTAGAGATCGTCTTTCTCTTCAAAAGTTGCCTTTTTCAGTTGTAACAATTTAGTATTTTCTAAATCTTTAACATTATTAAATCATTAATCAGTATTGTGTTTTCCGTTCAAGTGTTTTTCATCATTCAGCTATGATAATGGTTTAATAGTACGCCTAGGTTTTAGACGTAAAAATAATCAGATCTTTACCAGGTTCAGCCACCCACCTGTTGCTTATTACTGTTTCTTCTTATAGGGTTTTAGAGGGACCTGGGAGCTGGTTCTACCAAAGGACTGAAACCCTATTTTTTGACCCGTATTGTTCAGGAAGCAATGATGACGCCAACATTTCAGGGGAGGAACAATCTCACAGCAAAGGGTTGGAGCCTGAAATATACCTGAATTACTGAGTTGTAACAAAGAGATTTATGCATGCCTTCTTTTTCTGTACACTCTTGTCCCTAGCGAGGTCAGGAGTGTTGCTAGTGCCTGTCCCCAGTGAACGTCTCAGGTGACAGGCGGGGTACACCCTGGACAGGTCGCCAGTCTTTTGCAGGGCAACACAGAAACAGACAGGACAAACAACCATGCACACACATACCTAACAATCATGTTTTTGGATTGTGGGAGGAAGCCGGAGTACCTGGATGAGAACTCACCCATTCACAGGGAGAACATGCAAACCCCATGCAGAAAGACTGCAGGCCAGGAATCAAACTCAGGACCTTCCAGCTGCAAGGCAACGGTGCTACTGACTGCGGCACTGTGCAGCCCAGGAGATCTATGCATATAACAACAAATGTATTGTTCATCTTTACTTCTGTCTGCAAAATGTTATGTAATTGGGTCAAAAACATTTAAATAAAACCTTTGTTAAATTTAAAATAGACTAAGGTATTCAAATTAATGGGCATCATTAGATTCTGGCTTCAGGCTGTACTTTCATTTTATCATAGTTGTAATTACTAAAAGACTCATAATTGTTTCACCACAATGTATGAATTTAATTAGAATTGTGTCCATGAGTATGAGTGATTAGAGGCCTCCAAGTTGTCAGTCCTGTTTTGCTCTAACCTAAATTCTTTTTCATTAGAGGTTGCCCAGTGTGGTTTGATTTTCTTGCTTTGGTTTGTTAGATGTTCTGTTTATGCTGCCCCCTATAACCAAACTACGTCCAGATTCACTTGCAGGCAATCAAAATTCATATTTCTGGGAGTATGTTTGGACTTTACCAGCAGTCATAATCTTTTACATGTCCAAATGAGGCAAACTTTCCCAGAAAGTTAACTATGTTCCATTTAAAGCAGACCTAAAGCTCTTTGGTTGTGTGAACATAATACAAATATGAATAGTACAAGCAAGCATCATTTGCAACCTCTGATAGCCTACAGTCTGTGAATATTCCTTTTCACTAAATCCAGCACAGTCTTAAGATGGAAAATATATGGATCTTTATCAGAGCACTTACTGAAAATGTTTCTTGATGGTTTCATAATAAAAACAAAACAAAACAAAACAAAAACAGCAAACTTATTGAGGATGGTAAGTTCATTTACTACTCGTACAGTCAAGAAATAATGAATTGCCTCGAAACTTTGTGAAACACTACCAGTAAATACCCAAACAGATCTACAGTTATTGGGTTACTTTATAAACTAGATAAAGATCGTTTATGGGGACTGTCCATAAAAGTCCAAGAGAATCTTTAGATTGCAACTTAAAGTGAAGTTTGAAGGCCTTGTTTTCATGAATTAAGTGTGGCTTGTGTCCAAGTCGTGACTTGAGTCTAAATCTGTGTAATGTATTCTACCGAAAAAGATCATACTGTGTATGTATACATCAAGCATTTAATGTGTATTGAGACACAGTAGCTGTTAGTCTTTAGTCTGCAGTCAAGGAGTGAAAAAAAAGAGGAGTTGAAAGGTTCAATCTAAAGAGATGGGCCCTGATTAGATTAGCCATGGGTGGCAGCGTCATGGGGGTAATATTCTGAGACATCTTTCTACAATAAATATATTTTTAATTTGTGCTCCTTTATTAACCAGCAAAATCACTTCAAAATGAATAGCACATTATTAAGTCTTCTAGTGGCTCTTACTGTTCTTTATCATGAGTTTGTATCGCAGCACAATTCATCTCCAGCCATTCTTCACTCTAAATATGTTTTATATGAGCCTTCATTTATCATGGCCTGTCAGCTCTTAACTGTATCATTATTCAGTGTAGAGTTATAAATTGGAATCATTAAACGGTTTTTCATATAATCTGATGCAATAACTGCTCCCCCTTTATTGGCTTGTGAAAAGAAAATAGTAAATACAATTGTCTGTCAAGATCTTTGGAGATAGCCGTCTCTCTCCGGCTGGAATGAAATTAGCCCGGCCGAGGAGACAGGATCAATGTCAGCAGATTTGTTCGACTTTCATCGTGGAGGGGATGGGGCGGTGAGCAGATGAAGGATGGAGAGAAAAGGAAGCTGACACTGCCGAACCCGATGAGGAATGTGGGCTATTGCTGTCAATGTTTTTTTTCATACAGTGGTACATCAATCAGGGCGCCTTTGAACTTCCTGTTCTGCAGCTCTGCAGGGACATTTGTAATGGAGCTGTTTCATTCCCCAGAACTCAACGTGTGGACTGTGCATCGTTTGTCAGAGACATTTTCATGAGAGGACATGGAGTGATTAACAGTGACAATGTGAGGTCAAACGTTTCATCTTTTGTATCATATTCAAATCAGAAGAGGACCTTGGCTGCATGAACTACGCCTGTGATTACCACATGGTAAACAATAACAGGAGTAAATGCTGTCTACATTCTGAAAGATCAGAGAGTAAACAACATCGTTTATTCTTCTTTTCTGGATGTATTCATTTTTGCACAGCTTCCACCACAGAACATAGAGGCAGCTGAACAAAAAAGAAGTTGGAAGGTGTGAAAATTAAACACAATAATAATAATCTAGTAACGGTTAATGATGTATACATAAATAATCAGCTCCTACCATGCTGAAATAATTCATTAAGACAGTTATAGTTTCACTCAATAAAGAAATGTTTTAATAAGCTTTTTCTGTGGGTGAAGATTGCCACCTGCTGGTGACCTTACAGATCCTAATTTGTTTTCAATTGAATAGTTTTTAAAGTTATTCATCTAATATAATATAATATAATATAATATAATATAATATAATATAATATAATATAATATAATATAATATAATATAATATAATAAATTCATGTTGCAACTCATTTAAGCTTGCCTTTTGTAACAAGCAAAATTAACAAAAAATGAATGTATATATATATGTCAGTTCATTCAGTCATTCAGATTTAGATTTGATTGTTTTAACTTAATCACTTAGCACTAAACCTAACCTATCTCGAAAAATAGTGAAACAATATAAAAAGAGTATCAGATGTAAAATGGATGTTTAAAAAATTATTTTAATTCAACATTTTATTCTTACTGGAAGTAATTTTAATGATTTGGAGTGGGAGGGCCAGAATTTTGACTTGAATCTTATTTCTCTGGAAGGAGCTCAAGATTATAGAGATGGCAAGGAGCCTTTCCCACTTTACATGCCTGGACCTCAACATTAAATATAAATGATCAAAATACCAACTGACACATTAAAAAATATGATCAGAATATATAAGATGGAGCTAGACTGCTGCAAAGGCAAGGAAAAATTTTACATCTGTTATGCATGATTTGGTTTTTAAAAAGGTCTACAATCATTTATATATATATATATATATTTTTTATATTTCAACATTTATTTGCTTGATTTCAACTCAAGCAACTGGAGTCACGAAAACTTGTCATGCAAGCCTATGCTGCCATCTAGTGGATACTAAATAGGATGACAGCATGTGAAATCTGAGAGATTTCCTAGATGTACATTTCCTAGATGATGGCAGCGCACAGTGATAAATGTTAGGTCTGAAATTAATTTTTGTCTTGAAATCTGAACTGACAACGTCCAGACCAGCTGGTGGAATATATGATATGGAACTATTATGTCCAGTATTTCTGATTTTTGTACTGAAATTTTCCACAAGTGGAACAATGTTTTACATTTGAAAGCTTTTTTTGTATTTTTTTTTTCCTGAAAATGCTGTAAACATTTCTTCCTATACTGTATTATGCGTGGTTAGAGAAGTCTACCTGATTCCAGCCACTTGAAGTTGAAAAAGTACTTTCCAGTTTTATCGTTGGCAGAAATTTATTTTTTATCCACACAGAGTTCAAGTCCAAGTTTGTGTGAAAAATTTCATTGTTTGCAAAACGTTCAGAGCTCCATGGCAGGGATATTTATTTACCCTCTTCACACACCCGTATTTCCACCTGCATACTGGATGTGTTTATGTGTAAACTCCAGAGAAAGGGAGTTGTTCACCCCAAGGTCTCTGTTCTGTCAGCAGGCGATGAACCTCAATGATGATTCTTTAACCTCCTGCTTCTTCTGTCTTTCTGCCTCATCCTTGAAACGTCCTCATCTGTCCGTGTGAAGTGTGTGAAGATGCAGGAAACGCCTGGAAAAAGAATGCACATTTTTCATACCGTTCGCTGAGCAATAAATTACGCCACTACTCCATTAAACCACAGCTTGGACAAATAAAGAATTACTAAGGCATTGGAAAATGGGTCTCTTGTATCAGGAGAAACCTTCACTTTTTTAATACTGTGTTTACTTCAAGTCAGTAAGTAATTTAAGGACGCCTGATGCAAAATAGCAAATTACTTAGTCTTTCAGGGTTATATAACAAGGCTGTGTCTCCACCACCACACGCCTCTCATATATGAATCTTTTTACAAATGCAAAAATATGTAAGGGAAGAGTGGAAAAGTTCCCAAATTGCAAAATGTATCTATTTACTTATTTAGGTTTGTCTTTTAGTTTTACTTATAAATATTCTTGGGATTATTAAAGATCTGAAACCCTTAAAAAAGCAGTACAATTTACTTAAATGTGCAACTTTAACAAACTAGCAGAAATAATAATAATAATAATATCAATCCTAAAATATATGTTTTCAGTCAGTGTTCACACTTTTTTAGCCCCCTTAGTCCAGTATTGAAAATAAAAGACGTAGGTGGTGTTGCTTCGTCTCTAACATAGTTTGATCTTGTACGTTGTACAAGACAAGACCATACAACTGAGTCTTTTGTCAGTGCTTGAAAATGATGAGACGCACAACCAGCTACGTGTCCTCAGTCACCCATGAACCATGTCTTGTTAGACAGGCTGATTCTGGAAATGTGTCATCACTTTGCACGATCTTGTCGATATGATCGCAGATTTCTTTTTTTTTGTCTTTTCTTGAGAACATGATATGACCTATAGCACTGTCATATCGAGTGAAAAAAAAAGTTAAAGGAATGTTTTTTTCTAGTGTCCTTTCAAGCCAGAGTTCAAATTACTGTCATGCTCCTCCTTTACCTTTCGCTGTGATACTGTAACAGTGATGGGACCACTCATGTTTTATGACATAGCAATTCTTTTACATAAATTTAATTTTCAACATCATTTAAAACAAACTGAGAAATATTATCTCCATACCTTTGAAAGCCTATGTTTACCATGTTTCTTGTTCAGTTGTAAAAACTGATGACTTTTTCCATCAATTCTGTTTGATGAGAAAAGAAAACGTTTAAACTATTATAAGGAGCCCATCAAACCTGTCCTCCTGGGCTTGCTTCCACTTGTCTTGGTTCCATTAAAAAACAAAAATAACAGTGCTGAGAATGTCTAAGGATGAGTCATCTGAAGACAAGGAGACAGTGACAGATCCATTTTTAGCTTTTGCTCAAACATTTTAGCTCCAGAATGCTAATGACATCTCAGTTGGTTTGGTTAAACAGTCACTGAAGAGTGGGTATCAGTTTCAGGGGGTCCCTCTTTGCAGACAGTATCACTGACACTCCATTACCTCCCAGTCCACTCACACTTAAAACAGCAAAGTGATCATTCTTCTTGATTTTTTTTCTCTTTTCTTATTTTGGAACATCAAAACTGCAGCTTCTCTTCTATTGGAATTTTATGTAGCAAAACAACACAAAGTAGGAATCAGATTTGTGGTAGAAGGAAATTCACAGTGCTTGGTGTGGTGGAAAATTAACTCTGGATGTCCTCCTGAGACAAAAACATGGATAAACTTGGTGGTAACATTTTGCTGTGGGCATGCTTCTCATATGCAAAAAAATGAGATGCATATTTATTAAAGGATGGATGGAGCAAAATACAGAACAAGCATGGAAGAACGGCTGACCTGAAGACCTGAAACTGAGGCAGATATTCACCTTCTGGAAGGAATTGACTTCAGTAAAAGGCAAGAGCTGCAGTGGAATGATTTTGCTCAATGTATATGTTAGAAAGGTCTACTTAAAATTCAGATTTAATGTTCACTGATGTTCTCCATGAACTCTGACTGAGCATAAGGTACTTTGCAAAAGTACCTTATGAATTTCAGTCTCAATATGCGCAAACCCAAAAGAAGCAAAGCTTGATTGGCTTGGTGTGGTTCTACAAATTGTTCTACAGTCTCAAAGTAATTCATACACACTTTTCAGGTTTTTATGTGTAAAATATCAAAGCAGATTTGAGCCCAGCCACGGGAGGAATGAAAAGCACTGAATTACACGCAGAAACAAAGGAGACTGTTAAATTCTTTAATATTCAACATTGTTGAACCATAGAACACTATAGAACTAACAAAACAGCATAGTTATTTGTCTTTTGAGCACAGTACTTACACAGGAGAACACGCAACTGAATATCTTAGACAGTACTTGCTCAGTAAAAGACTGTGCCATTGAAGAAACATCGGCTCAGAAATAAATTACAGTCTGCTGATTGTGGATCTGCTTGCTGTACATGAGATGGAACCTAGAATGACAGAGCTGGGGAAAAGAAACTGAACAGATTGGGGTCTCTACTTAAATTTTCTAATTGGTTCCCTCTCTGTCTGCTTTGAGAGAAGAGGGCATAACAACCCCAGCTCTGTATGCCTGCATCATCATCTCCAACAGAACACCCCAGGCATCATCGCGCCACATCGCAATCCACTGTACAACATCAGCATGCAACATCACAATCACGAGTCATTGTTTTGGTATAATATTTGATTAAATTAAAGTTTGTTATTCACATTGTCGTTACAGTATTCTCCATGTGTCACTTTCTTTTAATGTGTTTTCTTTCTTTCTTTCATTCTAGAAATTCAGGACACAAGTAGTAGCAGCAAGGAACACTTGACTTGAGCACCCATCTCTAACGATGTTTTGGAGAAGTGGCAGTAGGTTGTGGTCTGCTGCATTTGGGCTCACTTTAAAAGCTCCACTAAGACTTCTCCTTTGAGACAATTGGACCATGGACCACATCAAGACAGGTTTTGTTTTATCAATACAAGTTTCCCCCACTTCAAACGTTCCATTGAGACATTGACAATAACAACTAAAACATCATGATAACAAATCGCCATAAAGATGACATTAAAAAGCAACAAACATAATTTGATTCATCATCTTGAACAGATTCTTTGAAGTGCAATGAGTTGATGAATTGTTGGTGTTTGTAAGGGGCTGACAGATGTTGCAGATTTCAACACAGCTTAACGCCCTCTAATTATCATGGATGAAGGTACGTTCTCCTCGACTTCACATGACACTACGTGTTGTCGAGGAAACTCACTGAGACCTCAGGCCAAACCCATAATTAGCTGTAATATGGGTGCACACAGCTCAAATATGGTTACATCAACACTGACATTGAGTAAGCTCAGTTTTTTAATTTTTTTATTTTATATTTTCCAAGGCTGTTCCAAAGAATAACATCATCTCATGTGGGCTCCACCACACATGCCATCATTATCACAACTGCTCTCCACACTATTTGACGGGACTCGTAATCTTACTTGTAACTGTTACCACAAAACTCCTAGTTGTGCAGCTACACCCTATATCTTTCATTTGGTCTTGTGAGTCTTTGCAGAGTTCCCTAGCATCTAGTTACAATTAGAATGTTGATATCGGACTGAAAATAAAGACAAAATACACTAAAAAATCTTGTGACACAAATTTACTTGAGTCATTGTATCATGGCTTTCTATTAGCATTCAGAATGACATTCATTTCTAGTTAAAATTATAACAAGTGGGAGACTTTATCTGCAGTGCTGAATGTCTCTCCCAGCATGGTTGAGTGGAGAAAAACTTGATCTGGCTTAAAGGATATGAAAAAGATGTATTGCTCATCTAACAGGTAGAGCAGGAATGCACCAAGAACACCTCTTTTATAAAGCATTTACAAGGCTGAATATAAACACTAAGGGACTAAAAATTTCAAAATGTTTGCTAGACTTGTAAATGTTGACTCTTATGAGGTCAACATTTCTGATAAGATGTCTATAAGGAATACATTTCTTTTATGACTGTTCTTCTGTTAGCAGTTTTATACACCGACAAATTTTATCTGCAGCACCACCTACTGTTAAAATTAGTAACTATAGCACCTCAGTTATTCCTGAAATGAAAGTGTCAAAGTCAGGGGGACAATGTTCATGGCCAAATTCTCACACGATAGGCTGCTTAAGATAACCACAGCTTAAGACAAAGTGTTACCATTCCACGAAGAAAGCTCAAACACAATCCATGTTTCATGACCACAGGTAAAAGGCAGAATGTTGACAAATTGAAAACCTGAAGGCTTTAGGACCAGGTAAAGTCTTCTTTTGATAATATAAAGAACTATCCAAAGGTAATTTGGCCTCTCTGTCTTGCTCTCCTTGTGCTCTCCTGTCTTGTGTGTTTTTGTGTTACCCTTTGACTGACTTGTCTTCAGGGTGTACCCTGCCTCTTTATCAATGACTGCTGTAATTACAAATCCTGTGAAAATTAGGCACTCGTAATAAATAGATAGATGTTCCAAAATATAATTCATGTACAAATAGGAATTATATTTTACTAAGTTTATATTAGTAATTTATATGTTTATATGGTTAGTTCTTAGACAGTATGCTCACAAATTTCACACACCTACATATGGTATTCACCAATGAACACACTCGCCATGATAATGTTTTGTCTTATCCTTATTATTATTGGCAGTCTCTTTTAAAAGAAAAAAAAAGCTTTCTAAACAAACATTACCCAGTGTGAAAAATGTATTTCCTCCTTATTAAATAAAGAAATAGATAAATGAAAAAGGCATGAATATTTTCCAAAGATAACTCAATAAAATTACTTGTAGACCTTAGCTAAAGTTTAAAGGTGTGACTCCTTTCCCATACATGCTTGGTTTTTCTGCTTAATAATTTTAACTTTTCTGTTTTTCAGCAAGTTTCTATTAAAAATATACAAATCATATGTTCTCCAGTAAACCCCTAAAATAATAATAATAACAATAATAATAATAATAATAATAATAATAATAATAATAATAATAATAATAATAATAATAATAACAACAACAACGTGTGAAACAAATGAAAATAAGTGAGATATTTTTTTCAAGTCATTTTAGAATCATGATGTCTCACTGGGAATCAGTAGAAATGATCAGTTTACTGATGAGAACCAACAGATTAAATTACAGATTAAATTCTGTAATTTAAAAAGGCAAAAATTTATCAAAATGAATGGTACATTTCAACCTGAAAATCCCCTGCATCATATAACGCATTTCACAGAAAAAGATACTTACATACTGTAGAGTTTCAAAATAATTTACATCAACTTAAAATCTGGGTCATTTGTACCACTGACATAGTAGAAAAGGCCTAACTCAACCGCAAAACCATAAAAATATCCACTCTCCACTGTACCATACCATGAATTGTGAAAGCATGATTAATAGGAGAGAAAAAGTTAGAATGTAAACATAAAAATATTACTAAAGAGTCTCAATATTATGATTCAAAAGACTGGGAGTGCTGTGCTTTAAGCAGCACATTCATTCAGGAAGCGGCATGTTGAAGAAAATGGGGGCGCTAAGGGGTTTTTTCTTGGCCAGCAAGTCCAGGCTTGGTTGCAAGTCTATGTATTCCTACTCAGTGCAAACATGTCAAATATTTCAGCACTGGTATGATGGAACGAAGTTCACTTATTCCTCTGCTATGTTTGCATCACAGGCTTTAAAACTAATTTGGACTTAAAGACAGTAAATGCTTGTCTTTTTAACATTTTAATTAAAGATGAAAAAAATCTCTATTGTCAACTTAAAAACTGAAGCAGTTTATGATGGCTTGATTAAGATTTACCGTTCATTTTATCAAATCCCAACTCAAGTTTTTCACATTTATTTTCTTGAACCTGCTTCCAAAGCTTCAGCTACTCAACACGGAGAAAGAGACGTCCAGCTGATCAGTCCACACGTGGTGAGGGGATAAACAAGTCTCCAGTATGTGGACACTGAACCGTGATTCAACAGCTTTCAGCAGATCACCAACATTACAAATGACCACAAGCAGGAATTCAGGTGCATTTCAGGAAATTGGCTCAGCTGTCTTTTGAGAAACGTGAAAAGTGCAGGTTTTGGTGGAATATATGCTACTGAGAACACCCAAAACAAACCAACTTCCTGGTCCAACTGGCATCCAAAGCAGGATAGAAATAAGGGAATGTATTTATGGGCATCTGGCTCCGGTTCAGTGAGGTCAAAGCACTGATATCTTTCGTGAAAAGATCCTTGGGCCCATGTATAATCTGGAAAAAATAAATAAATAAAAGATTATAATTAATTTTTCCTACTCACATATAAACAGAACATTTTTCTGTTTAGAATAAAAAATGTTTTTTTTTTTTATTCTCAGGATCCTACACCTTCTCAGAGACATAAACCCCCAGATTTTGTTTCGACAGTGCTGTGTCAACAGTGTCCAATCCATCTTTGGGATTTCTTTCTTGGAAGAACAAGACTATGCTGGTAACATTGATTGATATCGAGCTTGGCGTTTGAAAGAAGACACAGGGTTTTTATAAGCTCATTAATCTTAAAAGGAGTAACTGTCAGAAGACATACAGTACCCCTATCCCTGACATAGAAAAGGCCCCTCCAAGGCTGTAATTTCTGGTTTGGCGGAAAACAATATTACACTGTTCTTGATAGAAGGCCTTGAATGTCCTCTTGCACAATTTTCCTTCTTAGATCTGGCATATTTAAGCTATGAAACACAGACTTGTGCAACAACAGTAATCTCACATGGCTGTTCAAAGAAAAGGTTTGGTTAAGGACAGAAATCTTTTTGAATCACAGGTGCCTTAAAGGGCAAAAAATATACTACATAGAGAAAACACACTTAAAATAATAATAATAAAAAAGCAGTTCTAAAAGTAAAAGTCAAGAGTTAATCATAGAGGTTGTGGAATAACAAGATTAAAATGCAGTTTTTATATCGGTTTTCACATGTGACCCACTGTTTTTAACTTCGCTGGCCGACTTCCAAGTACGACAGCCATGAATCAGCATCAAGTCTAAAGTGCTCCGAAAGTAATTAAGGGCCCTCCTCTTAATTGACAACAGATCCAGACAGGCAAGGCCTGAGTGCCAAACAAAAACAGACACGTGTAACGATGCTGAGAAAAGTTTTTTGAATGGATAAAATTAGCTAGGAGAGTAAACAGTCTAGCAAGAAAATGTGTTATATAACAAGCCACAAAATGTATTGGTTAATTTTCTGCTTTTTAAAAATGTTTGTGTGATTCACTTAAAATTTCTCAATGAACTTCATCACACATCAAAATTTGTTAGAAAGTTCAGTCCATGTCGAGAAACTTCCTAATTTCCTTAAAATGATACAAATATTTGTTTATGTCTGTGACCACAGAGGGAGCTCTTCATTATGTTTTAACTCGTCTCGCCACGTTGTGACATTAAACACCTTTGTAGTGATATTAGAAAGTCATACTGGGGCACAAGATATGAATAAATTTAACATGGTAAAATCAAAGTATTGATATTTAAACATTGCACAATTCCACCCTCTCAATCCTTTAAATGAGGATTATAAGTTGATGCCTGATAAACAGATCTTTTGCCCCTTAGCACTATTATTCTCATAATAGATACTTATTATTTACACTTGTTCAAAGGCTCTCTACTCCAAAACAGTGATGCAATTAAATACTGGTTATCATCTTCTACAGACCACCTGAATCAAAATCATTGCTCTAAACAGCACCTGCTGTTTAATAAGAGAATTACTGTTGTGCATTTGAATTAAAGTCTTTCAACAGGAAGCAGCTGTAAGCCTGGTAAAAGAAAATGTTATTAAAGTGGAAGTACGGGGGGTTTACGACATAAAAATCTAAATGCAGATTCTTCACTATATGGTTATTTGATACAAGCAGAGAAAAACCCAGTGGTTTCTTTTTTAGTTGGCATTTAACAAAATAGTTTACAGTTGGAGGTTGTTATTAGGTGTTTCTGGATTTTCCTTTTACTGGTAGGTGTTTTCCAGGTTCTTCCCTTCACTATTCATCTTTGCTTATGATACTCAATGTGTGATTTTATATTTTCTTTACTTGTTTGAAATAAAATTATCCAAAGAGTTAAAGCATCCTTGTTCCATATACCACTGTAGAGAATTATTCCTTCTCCCTGTTAAGTTCTTGATGTATGAGGTTGATGAAGAGTCAATGAGTTGAATTCATGGATTCCATTTCTCAATATTAAAAAATTAGCATTTATTATGCTAACTTTGGGAGCTAGCAGGACAAAATGGCAATAAGCCACAGTTTGTAATTCTATTTGTCAGCCTCTATATAAGCTACACTGCAAAGGGGGGATTCCCTAGTGCCTCATTTTCTTTAACTTTAGCTTTGAGGGTGTTTACTAACATATCATTTCCTTTAGCTTTAGGTTTCCAATGAGCTAAAAGAGATAGAAGAAAAACGGAGAATTATTTATTCTCAACACCACCTGATTTATTTGATTTATTTGTTTTTTACTAGGAGAGCTTGAACTGAATTAACAAGTTAGATATATTAATACATTTCAAAAATGAGAATTTTGCATAAGAACACAAGTATTCCTGCCAGTCATCTCAGGAAGTGAATCTCATATATTATATAGAATCACAACATGTAAAGTGATATATTCCAGCCCTGTGTTTGTAGTAATTTTGATGAGACAATAGAAACCTGTATCTCAGAAAATTTGAATATTGTGAAACAGACAGACCATTATTATCATTATTGGGAACTAATCAGTCTTCCCCTGTCATACTTCCTTTCTGAAGTCAATCATAAATAAAATGAAATGTCAGAGATCTTACCTTGGCTGAAAAGGAAAGGGGCTGGACTGTCCATGGCCGGGAGTCCTGTTTTCAGATGAAAGTAAATTCTGCATTTTATTTAGAAATCAAGGCCCCAGGGTCCTGATGGACAGTGGAGAGACACAGAATCTACATTACTTGAAGTCCAGTGAGAAGTTTCTACAGTCATTGATGGCTTAGGGTGCCATGTCATTTCCTGCTGTTAGTCCACTGTGTTTCCCAAAATCCATAGTTTCTTGGACTTCAGCATTCTGCCAAAGCATTCGAGAGCACTTCAAGCTTTCCTGTACTTACTTGCTGTATGGTGATGTTGATTTTATTTTCCACCAATGCACCTGTCTACACTGCCAAAGGTACTAAGAGCTGGTTCATTTGCCCGGTGTTTCTATTCTTGGTTGGCCAGTGAAAATCTATGGTGAATTCATACAAGAAGAGGCCCAAACAAGTATTCAGTGTATAGGAATGTATACATTTTTCAGAAGCCTGGCATTTGTGCTTACAGTAGTTTTTGATTTGTTTAATGTGATATTCTAAGAGACACTGACTTTTTTTTTTTTTACCTGTAACACATAATCAGTAGAATTGCAAAAAATAAAAGCTTGAAATGCTATGTGCAAAGAATTGCTATAAAATGCCCTTTTCACATTCTGAGATGACTGTCAAGAAAAATTGTGCTTTTGCGCAATATTCTAATTTTTTGAGATGTACTAGTAGGTGCAGGACAGTTGCTACAATATCTCACAAGGAATGTCAGTCTGATAGTTTGTGGGATGGCAGTTTTAACCACGTCTTTAACTCTGTCTCAGTCACTTTGCCACTGTCTCCTCAGGCTAGACATTTCAACTGCCACCTGAATGGCAGCCTTGCTTCTGCCTGCTGTGGCTATAATGTAACTTTCCACCACTTGTGTGTAAATGTGTGTTTGACTGGAGTCCTCCTACTAGAGAAAGGGCTATCCAAGTGCAAGCCACTTTAACATGAGCAGACAACTTTTCTCAATCTTTTATTATTATTATTATTATTATTATTATTATTATTATTATTATTATTATTATTATTATTATTATTATTATTATTAAGTCATCTGACTCCTTTGTTTTAAAAAGAAACTTTTACATTAATGCACAATAATGTGACTAAATTCAATGATAAATAGGTGGCAGGCAAAGTTAAAATGTGTTGTTCATTAGAGACGACATTCCCAAGCTTAAGAAGTTAAGCATGCTAGAAAGTTCAACATTAGCATTAGAGCTGTTACTAAACCTTTTACCTGGCAGCTTCAACTAACTGTGCTACGCATTAGCAATGACTGCATCTGGGCTAAAAACTCAACTTCTTAGCAAGTTTGACTTTGGCATCAAGGCATAAACTATTACTGAAACACAAAACCATTTAAACCTTCTACTAATATGTTCTCTTTACCAGAAGCATTTGCTGAAGCTCAGCTTGGCAGCTAGATTGATATTAGCATTGTCACTAAGCTAGTTAGAGCTCAATCCAAATGTAAATCAAATAACTCAAATCAGTGGTTAATAACCAGACCAAAAATGTTCTGAAGTGCAAAAAAGTACATTTAGCCTTTTAATCCAGGTGTACTCGATCAGGCCAATAAACGGGCATCTCGGGTATTTGCTTGAATGAACCAGCAAACATTTTGGAAGATGCATTTTATGGAAGTTAACCAATTGGCATGTATTTTGAACACTTTCTTATTTTGGCATGCCCAATCATACCTCCTACTCCTGACTTGAACTGCCATCTTTATTCTTCCATAAGTCCATTTGTGTGGGCTGTTTTGGGAGGTGGGCACCTCAGACAATTGCACACATCCCCATTTTTTCATTAAACTTTGTGCCTAGCATGAGCAGGACTTGCCAAATACAAAGAGCAATAGAAAAGCATCTGAAAATTTTACATTTTTATAATACTGTTCAGTGTATGCGTGTTTTGACAATTAGTACAGAAAATAACTCATTGTTCATTGCTTGTTACCCTTAAAAGCCCTTGAAAAAAATTTATTAATGAGCCAGACTTTGTAGTTTGATTTGTATTAAATAAACACTTGCTCCCATTCTTCTTCTTCTTCTCCTACTATCATTTGAATACAGGCAATCAATCTGCATGTGCTGTTTAAAATGAGAACTACAGTGTTTCAACTGCACTCAAACAAACAAGGTAATTTTTACTAAACTAGTGCAAACTGATCTCCACAACGTTATTTCACGAACATGTATGCACATGTGTAGTCTACCCTAGTGACTGAAAAAAACTTTAAATGCAATTGATGAACTAATAAAACATACATGATCAAAGTGAAATGTCCTTGTGAGATCTAGCAGTATTTAAAGCTTAATTTCAAAGCATATTGTTAGTAGAACCAAATATGAACACACAAAATACCACTTATTAAAACTAATACAAAAACAAATATTCATAGGGATCATCTATAGGGATCATGTCTGACTGATCATGATGGTACACCTGAAGCAAAAATGCAGAGCCACACACTGCAGCATATCGGTTTACAAAAATCAAGCATGATATTATGTTTAAGTTGTAAATGCTTCTCATACTATAACTGCAAATTTCTATTATTACTGAAAGGGTTTGACAGCTTTTACATAAAAGTGCGCATAAAATACACAGACTTTCCCCAAGAAATTCTTTCAGTCATAAATATTGTAAAATTGGCAGGCCTATGCGTATTGTGTACCCAGTTTAAAAGGCAAAAATAATTTGCCATTTCCGCCGCGTCTCTCCAAAGAACCAATTCTCAGACAACAGATCTGAGTCATAATTAGAAGTACGTTTAAAACACAAAGAAACACGAGACATGTTTGGGGAAGGTCACAAGCAATTACCAGCCTGGTAAAACAAAAAGAAAAAAAAGCTGGCATGCCTCACATGGCACCACCATGCGCCCTCATTAGGCATGTTCTGCAGCTCAGAGTGGGTCTCATGACTATAAAAGAAGTCAACTCCCTGCCTTCTGAGGCTGGTCTAACCAGCAGGAGCACAAAGAAACTACACAACACCACCTCTAAATCAGATAGGAGCAGACAAACCTTCTCTGCTATGATTATCGGTGAGAGAATCTGTGTGGTTCTTTACAGGTTGGGAATGGTTGAATTTGAGAGGATACAAAGGTATTTCAACTCCCTCCTTTCAAATAAGGAGTAACATGGACATCAGACAAAAGCCTAGAAATTTTTGTATTTTTGTAAAGTATTTACACCGCAAAATTTGAGGTCTTCAAATAAGGCAAAGATAACCTTCTATAGGAGTATTAGACCTTATTATAAACATGAACGGTTTTACCTTTAATTCCCTACGCTTGTGTTTCATTCTAATATGCTGAAAGAAGCAAGTTGATCTAAAGTTGAATTTCCATATCATTTATCCTGCCATTTATATATTTTGTGAGCATGAGGAATAGACAGCATATCTATACAACATCAGGAAACTTGCTCCCGAACGATCAGAATAGTCTGTACCACCAGACTCAAAGTAACACTTATCCTGTTCGCTGGATTCAAGGGAAAATAGAAGTTTAAATTTGTCTTAAGACTTTAAAGACAAAGCACACTTGAGGACGTTTATCCTTTGATGACACTTAAAACCAAAATCAATATTTACCAACTAGGGTCATTGCACCTTACTGGTGTCAGGTGTCAACTGATTGAGTTGGGGGGACATTTTCATTTAACTCTGTCAAGACGTCTGTTTGAACTTTTCAAGTCTGCGAATGACTTGATGGCATAAATTAATTACTTTAAGGAAAAAATATATATATTAGAATTTACACATGACAAAATGTTCATGTGGAACAGCAGCTGTATTATTTTTTACACTAGAAAAAGAGTGGAAAATACAAATTATTTGTGCATATATTGTGCACTAACAGCTTAACACTATGAATATTAACTCATTTTATGGTGACAATTGACCTAAACAGAATTTAACTCAAAATGTTGTTCAATAAGCGACTATTTAATGTGTAACAGAATAGTGGCACCAATTTATTTATGAGTGTTTAAATAAGCACTTAGGTAAAGTTCAGAACTGTCAGAGGACTTTTACTTGTCAGTTTCCGTGTTGAAGCAAGAATTTAAGTTTGTGTACAGCTTTAACTGGGAATAGCAACATTAAAGCTAAATGTAAGCTTGAAATCAATCATTCAGCCATTAGTATTGTGCAGCATATCCTGAGTGTGGACATGAATGGACAGGTCAACATGCCACCTTATTAGAATAGATTTGTGCAGAAAATTTAGTCTGTTCCAAAACTGATTTAATTTATTACTTTAAATGGCTTTTAGTTTTTGAGTCTTGCATAACTAAACAAGATGAATATTTATTTATTTATGTATTCCAATTTCATTGATGAAATGCTGGTCAGTAAAATCACAAGAATCCATAAATAGATTAACGCGTGATCCATCGATATCACATAATTCGTATGGGCAATATAGTTTCACTAGATCATATAAGGAATAAAAGTATATTTTTATAAACACATAAATCTGGCGGAACGAACAGCCTCAGGTATTCATATAGTAATAGACATACATAAATTAATTGCATTTGTTATATATACCAATACATATCAAGTATTAGCTGTCGCTGAAAATTAGCGTTCAACAAATGAATATTTTTCCCGCTTTTATAGCGTTTTCTGCTGTACGAATTTTTTATGTATGAAAAGACGTCCTATCAAATCAACAATTGAAAAACAGACATTTTTAGCTTTGGCCTCTGCGTGACAGAAAAAAAAAAGATTTTAAATTTGAAATCAAATATTGAGGACTGTATTTTGGTATTTATGTTTCTACTATCGTGTTTATGGGGGAATGTATTGTGGGAGTACACTAAGTCCTGGAAAAAAGAGGACAGACGCCGTTCAAGATGTGCTTTTGTTTTGTCACACCTGAGAAGCGACAGTAGACAGTTGCGAAGTGCGCAAAATTGCACCAACGACATCTTACACGCAGATGTTTTAGCCTAATTTGCAGAACATAGAACTTCTTTGACTACTTTATGTGCAACGTTTTCCGAATGGTTTCAAATTCAAGAAAATGAATTTGCTAGAGGTTTTTGAAATTCCAGGAATGCAGCCTGAAGAACGACCTTTTTAATAGTACAAAGACCAGCGTTTTATATTTGTCTTTTAAACGTGTTGCATCTCGAAAGAAAACCAGTAAATAAATAAATAAATTCTAAATGTCACAGCAATTTCTTAATTTCTTAAATAGCCACTTAGTTCCGAAATAAACTAAGAAATGGGTTTGCTCTGCATAACAGCGAAGTTAAATATTCTGTCTTTATTTTTCCCACAGCTATTGGAGATATCGATCAAGAGTTGTGAAATGTTTATGTGCCACTCAGCTATCACTGTAAGCTCCCGGGTTAAAATATCAGACGTGATATTTCGTTAATAAACGAAAAGGCCGCACATTGTGGCTATAATAATGAAACCTTAATTAGTAAAACTGGTTTGAGTTAGGGCTTCAAACAGTAGTTGAAAATGTAGTCATAGAAGTGGTCTTTATTGCCGCACCCAATTTTGATATCTAAAACTTTCGACAGTCAGTTGCAAGGAAGGACCGTGAACAAAAGCACCAATCCGAAGAGTCACGCAAACAAACGGCTAAAATACTGCAATTCCACAGTTGTCCAGACGAGGGGGGTCCACAGATCAAGTAATAGGGAGAAAGTGAGTGAGAGACGGTGAAAAAGACAGACAGAAGTATTCTATGCATCATCACATGGCGTGTGTGTGTATATAGAAATACAATCAACTTCATTCTCCATGTGTTCTAATATTTCGAGAGATTGTGTCTGAGACTCCCTGGTTGTAAGCTGGCCTGATGCTTTCCATGTGTCCTGCTCTATGATCTGTATGATGGGCTGCAGCAGACAGGCAGGACGGCGGGTAGGGGAAGGGGTGGGAGCATGCGAAAAAGAAAAAAAAAAGAGAGTAAAAAATCAGGGATGGGGGATTGGAATACTGCACCTTGTTACCATCGGGTCGACTGTTAAGTTTTACAAGTAACGTTTTGTGAGCTTATAAACGATACTTTCTAAACTCACACAGGAAACTCGGAAAACACGCTGTGATAATATTCCTCTGTGGAATCCAGTTGATATCCCAGAGTCTGGTGAGCTCTCTGCCATCTACAGAGGTATCGATTACATGAGGTCATTCTCATCTTTGATTACCTAACGCTGGCTAGTAAAATAAAATAGAAAAACTCAGGCTGGAAGTGTGCATGTTTTTCCCCTAGCTCTGACGTATATATATATATATATATATATATATATATATATATATATATATATATATATATATATATATATATATATATATATATATATATATATATATATATATATATATATATATTCTAGCAAATAACATCTTAAAGCATTTAAATCATACAGAAAAAAACATTTACATAAAAGAGCGCAAAAAGCGCAACAGATTACTTTGAAATGTTGGCAAGAGTTTCAACAATGTTTTGACATGCACAAACATCAAATCTATCACATGTAAGTTCTTACCATGGGCTGCATGTTGGACGAAACGTTTTCCTCTCTTCCACTTCCCCTATGCAAAATAATGAAGGAAGGCTGCACACCTCCGACCGGATAGGCTTCGTATTGGCTGACAACCTCTCCAGGGCAGGGCAACCAATGAGACCAGAGAGGGGGCTTGGCTTATGGCAACGAAGATTGACGTGGAGGACGCGTCAAATTAATTCCAGCAGACTGAACTCCCCGGGATAACTCCAATTTGCATTTATCGGATGAAGATCACTGTGGTGCCATTGCGCGCAGTGGGTTTCCAAATATAAGAAGGGGAGCGCGCTGGATTAGTAAGGAGGCTGATAGAAGTTCACTCTTTTCCCCTGTTTGTTTGGGTTCATTCCTCTCGCTCCCTCCTTTCACGTCTGGATTCACTATAGGACGCATTCAGCTATCTGGAGGGACACCTTTTACTTCCCGGCATCTCACACCAGTATAGGCAAATGGGTAAGCCCAAAGCGTGCATGCTCCAGTGATAGAAGCGTTACAACCTCGCCACAGCAGAGTAAAGACAAAAAAAAAAAAAAAAAAAAAAAGAATGTGTGAGACAATAGCCAAAAGAGGGGAGATCGCTGGCGAGAATTTGTCAACTGTATTTAATAGTGGATTTTTTTCTTTTTCTTTTTACTTGAATGCATGTTTGGGACTTTAACTCTTAAATGGAACCACATCAACCAATTGCAAGGCGGGAAGTTTTTTGAAGGGATCTCTAATGTCTAAACTTCTAAAGCTCGCCATTTTTAATGTTGTTTTCATGCATGGTGGTGCAAGGATGTGGCAATCAAATAGTCTGCACTCTTTTGCACGGTTGTAATTAGCGGATAGAAACCTTAAATCACCTATGATAGATATAAACAGCGTTCTAAACTCGGTCAGGACGCAAGATGAATATTTCAGTTGCTCCTGCGGCAAGATGTGGTTTATTTTATTTTTTATTTTTGTTTTACTGTTGTTTAAAGTTACATTTTAATTCCTTTCCCCCCTGCAGAGCAAACCTATGGAGAGGTGAACCAACTTGGCGGCGTGTTTGTCAACGGGAGACCCCTGCCCAACGCCATAAGGTTGAGAATCGTGGAACTGGCCCAGCTAGGCATCAGACCCTGCGACATAAGCCGGCAGCTGCGAGTCTCCCATGGCTGCGTGAGCAAGATTTTAGCGAGGTACAACGAGACGGGATCCATCTTGCCCGGTGCCATCGGTGGGAGCAAGCCGCGCGTAACGACGCCAAACGTGGTGAAGAACATCAGGGAATACAAACAGAGCGACCCCGGGATCTTTGCGTGGGAGATCAGGGACAGGCTTCTAGCCGACGGTGTTTGCGACAAGTACAATGTTCCCTCCGTGAGCTCGATCAGTAGGATTTTACGCAACAAGATCGGGAATCTCTCCCAGCCTAACCAGTACGAGAGTAGCAAGCAAGCCTCCGCGCAGGCCGGGCTTTCGTACAACCACATATATCCTTACTCCTACACCAACGCAATGTCTCCAACGGGCACTAAAATGGGCACCCCACCTGGAGTACCAGTAACTGCTGGGCATGTGAGCATATCGAGGGCCTGGCCTTCCCCGCACACTGTCAGCAACATCCTGGGAATACGAGCATTCATGGATCCCACAGGTGAGAGTAAAACGCATATTTCTAACTGCGTTCTGAAAACTTGTCAGAGTGACGGCGAGAGGTCTGCAAACTCAAGCAGCTGCGCATTGTTCTTTTATTCTGCATGATCAATTGTCATATAATCTACTACATCTGTTTTGATATCAGGTAGAACAAAAAAATCATTGAAAGTTACGCCAGTTCTCCATTTCACCATTCAGCAAGAACGCAGTAAGGCCAAGCTCAATAGACCTTTTCATGGGATGATGCGTTTGCAAACACCTTGCTCACCTGCTATATATCCTAGCTGATCCTTTAAATAGCGACCAGACGCATTTTCTCTTCCTTTACGTGGTTTTTAGCCCCGTGTTTTTCCTGTCACGTTGCTTTATATATTTTGAACGTGCCTTAGAAATACATTTTCATGAATAGCCTATACGATCATAGTTTGTAGTAGCAGATTTTATTTGAAAATCATCTGTATTCTTTTTTTTTTACTTCTTTAGAATAGTTAGGATTCGAATAACATATCAGACAAAAATAAAATCGTTTTTTGATCAAATAATTGTAATGTTATTTGTAATCTATGTATTTTTTCTGGAACTGTAATTCAGTTTTCACAATTTCAGGTTAAAATAACATTTTATGTGTACCGTATTTGTTTATTAATAGTAAATAAAACAAATGTTTATTAAATTCAGAAAAAAAGTTCAGTATTTTTATAATCTCTTGTTTTATCTACTATATTTTATTTTTGCCTTATACAATTTACTGTTTTCTCTGATGTTTGAAAAATGCTTCTTTGAAATGAGGCTGTGGCTGCAAAACAACTTAAAATGTGTATAGCTTTACATTCATACAGAATTAATAGCTATACATTTGCAGAATTAATTTTGAATCAACCGAAACTACAGTTTTTATACAATTTTGACGTGAGTGTTTTCAATTTAGCAATTGCTGGGACGGAGGGATATCCGACAAAAATGGAGGACTGGAGCAGCATGAACAGAGCAGCTTTTCCTGCTTCTCACTCGGTGAACGGGATCGACAAGCCAGCCATCGACGCAGACATAAAATACGCTCAGGTAAAACAAAAAGCGGCCTGACATAAAATAAATAAATAAATAAATGCATATACTTACACTCAAATTAGACGTATGTTCAACACTGTTGTGTGTATGTTATTTGTAAGGAAAGAAATGCGGAAATAATTAGATAGTAAAGACAATATTATGGATTATGAACCTCAAAGTGATATTAAAAAGGCATTGTTTTGCCAGCTTTTCCAACGAGATTTTAACCATTAAATATGCATCATATGTTTTGAAAGCGGCAAAAAGGAGACACTTTTAGGCTTATTAAAAATAGAAGTAGAAAGACAAACACGTTGGAGACCAAATGTCAGAGTTGCTCGCAATAACAATCGCTTATTACCCTCCCTATCTCCCCCACCCCCAACGTCTTATCTTTCCACCGGCAGCCTTCCTCCACTCTGTCCAGTTATGTCTCGGCGTGCGCCTACTCTCCAAGCAACCAGTACGGGGTTTATAGTGGCCCAGCAGGAGGCTACGTGGCCCCGGGCCACCACCACTGGCAGCCACAGAGTCCGGCCCTTTCCCACCCAGGCAGCGGGATGGCCATGCACGCGGGGGAGATCCACTCGCCCATGGCCTTCAAGCATCAAGTCCGAGAAGGTTATTATTATTATTATTATTATTATTATTATTATTATTATTATTATTATTATTATTATTATTATTATTATTATTATTGCACGTTTTTACCCTGCTTATGATACATGTATCTCATGAGCGCATTTATGATTTTGTATCATAAATGTAAAATCAACTAAGTGTCGTTTGGGTCCAGATTTCAAATTTAGAACTCGACAGTTCAAACTTCGCCATTTCACGCACCTCAATTAAAAGACACTGCGTGGTAAATAAAGAAGTCTGAACAAGAAATCTTGTTCATTTGAACAAGTTAATGAGTTGATCATATTTTTATGTTTCCTCCTGTTCTTTTTTTTTTTTTGTGCCTATCAGGAGACAGAAAGCCCCCCAGTCCTCTGAGCAAACAGCACCAACATGAAGACTTGAACAGTGTGCATGGACTCTCTCTCGCTACCTCATCCTCCTAACCGGGACTCAAACACACCTTAATTACCAGACACATTTAACTGAACTCATTTCAACAGCTCCAACAGTAAGTGAGATCACTACGATGACTTGTTTGTGACTGACAGTCAAAAACAAAAACGCAGGCCCCGTCAACGTGCGTAACGAGTGCGCGCAGCAGCTCTGTCGGCCTTCATGGCTACTTGAATGTAAGCTTGCATGGATGTATTGGTGTTTTTCCCTCCCTGGTGGATAGTTTATTTCCCCCTTTTTCATGTTGTTGAAATATTTCATGTTGCTACAGGCTGTGTCTAATTGAGGCTACAGGATAAAATAAAATAAAAAACTACATGTAAATCCGCTCAACGTTTATTATAAGATGAGGTCCATTCAGTGATTCGCCATTTATTATTGTCCTAAATTGTGACCATGAGAGACTTGACGATGCGAACAAAAGTTATAAATTGTCTAAATGTAAAATATATACTAAAGCTTTAATTATATATTTTTATAATTTCATTGTGAATATATATATATATATAAATATAATAAAATAAAGGCCGTTTTCAATGCCATCTGTTGTTCTAGCTTACATTATTGTTTTATTGGTCCGTGAAGTGGCAGCAAATTGAAGAAGGGGCGCAAACTGGCTAATTATTGAGTCAAGATATCAGTTATCGCATTTTGTAAAGTTTTTGTGCAAATTTTGTTTGCTCTTAACTTCCCTCTTTCTAAGGGTCATCAATGTTTTAATATTATTATTTTTTTACTTGAAATTGAAGGCCTGTAATTGTGAAAATAATGAAATCATTCGTCTTAGACTGACCGAGCAGACATTTGGGGAAAAGATGTCCTTTTCAGTGAAAAGGACATCTTTTCACTGCAAGACGCCCCGTTTAGAGGGTGGCGTCTTGCTTGTCCTGACATCTTTATATATGCGGGGCAAAAACCGAGAAAAAGCCAGGACTTTTTCTTCATATGAAAGCATTTCTTATTTGGAATTGAACCCTAATGTCGATAACGATTAGACAGCTATTTAGTGGGAATTTTGTTTACTCAGCCATTGAGCTCTCTGCAGGCTGGGCGCCTCCGCTGATGCTATCTGGCTTGTAATTGATACCCCGCCGTGATGGAAATCAGAGGGCTGATCGTACACCTTCATCAACAGGGTTGTACAGGAGAGCAACTAGAAATCATGGGCCATGTATGCACCCACAGGAAGCCCCAGGAATATGTTTTATCCGCAGAAGTGACGGGGATTTTCCCCAGTGCAGGCCTGCGTGTCTCTGCCCTTCCTCTCCTACTCCGTAAACAGTTTATTCCGGTGGCCTGTTTTATTTTCTGTCAATTCCGACGAAACGACTTCTCATTGCTCTCCCTCACAGGTTAACTGTGTCCCACTGAAAATTGTTGCAAAACTTTACATAGTACATTAGTGACAAAAAATATTCTGTTGAGCTTGCATTTATATTTAATTTATTATTATTATTTTTATATTTTACAAGAACTTTCTTGATTTTAGATCAGTTTTTTAAGGAACTTTATTTTTTTTATTGATTTCTTATTTTTACCCTTTATTGGTGGTGTTTGAGATTATTAGGTCTTATAAAATATGTTTTAGCACATTTTGGGGCTAAAATATGTCATTTAAAAAATAGTCGTTCAACATATGAAGCATCATTTTTTTGACAAATTGAATATAATTAGTTATCTTTAAAAGTTACATTTCTATCATTACATGTGCATGTAATTCAGCTAAATGAATAAGTTAATGCTTCTTCTTTAAAAAATGGAAAGCAGTTATTGGTGCTGCTTTAAATAATTTCAGGTGGAAATTCAGAGGAATCTGTAGATGCACTAATCAGAACTTTCCTCCTCCAAACTGATTTCCATTTTTCTTTTGACCTGACCGGTTATTTCCAGTTTGACAAACTTTTGCAACAACTTTTACAGTGTTCTTTTGAATCCAAGCCAAAATGAAGGCGTTGTACACTGATACCCCACATGCATCAAAATATCACCTAAAGTTGGATGTGATTTAAAAAAAATTAAACTTATTGTTTTCAAGACCTCATAACATTTTTTGCTTTCAAATTATTTTGATTTAGTGGCAAAAATCTTTCATACAGAAGAAATCTCTTGAAACTCATTGTCTCATTTATGAGAGATCTGTTGCATACTTATCAAGAACGCAAAAAGACACCGATCAAATAAAATGCCATCTTTATTTACCTCAAAAATGAACTTTGTCTCTTAGTCCGATTAATTCCCCGGAATTCTATGGACATTTACTATTAGACATATTTTTATTGAAGCTATGTTAAGTAATAGATTTAAAATCCTTCTTCTGCTTAATTGAGAATCTTAAGGGAGAGAGGATTTCTGCAAAACGCTGGTTTACTGCTGTTTTTTTTAGTGGAGAGAGAGAAGAGAAATACACTGATCAAATTAATTTGTTTATTTTACGTCTGAGCTTTTGATTTTAACCAAGATTTTCTAAGGTATATAAAACATTAAAGAGAAAAAGACATGTAGAACATATTTTGACAAATTTATTAGTTTTATATGTCAACACATAATTGAGGTAGTATAAAATAAGCTCCATTTGTGGATCAAAGCATACAGCTTGAAGTTTCATCAATTATTTTTTTTTCTGAACTCAAAACAGGAGTGAAGAAGTGTAATGGATGATGCATTTATATCCAGAAAATAGTGGAAGTGTTTGCCATATTATTGAGAAGATGAAAAATAATGAAATATTTTGGGGGGGGGGGGATTTGACCTGAAGATCACCTAGTCAATGCTAATTAAAGCATTTCTAGAATATTCTATGGTGTTTGTTTAATGTCAAAGTTGATTTTTCTCACATCATTTTTTTTTTCTGTGAAGCTTGATTGCTCTCTCGGATAAATTCATTTCAGGTTGAGGCTGTCTCTTTCAATGTTGGAAATGAAAGATTTCAAAAATTCAAATCACAAAAATATGTTGTTGGAGTTTTATGTGTTTTACATTGTTATTGTTTTACAATTTTGAGTGAAAGGAAATCAATATTATTAATGCAATTATGGAGTAACCAAATAATTTTATTCATAATTAGTCCAATCAGCTTCGATAATTTTTTAAAAGCATGAAGTCAATATTTTTCTAATGTTCTTATATATTTAACACAAAAGCATTAAATAAGATTGGGCTTAAAAGAGAACAGCATTTGACTACAGACTAGGTTCAGTGTATACTGTATGTTGAATTTTGTATTATGTGTTCATTGGTTCAAAAAGAGCTATTTCAGTTATTGAAGAAGTTATCAAAGTTCATTAAATATCTAAGTGAAGAGTATTCTGGTTAAGCTTCAGATTGACAGTTAAGTGTCTGCATTGCTAGCTCATGCAAAAATAATTTATTTATTTTTTTTAAATCCACAGATGAAGAAAAAACAGACATTAAGATATACTGGGTTATCTTTATTTTATTACACCTGCACTATTAAAACCTAAATCCTGACGATAATGAATATTTAATATACAAAAAGTCCCTTTAAGAAAAAAGTAGTTTATTAGAATATTGTTTTTCAGCCTTGCCTCCCAACATAAAGCCCAAAACATAATTTCCCAACTGAGGTTTAAGCTCACTGGATACAATCTTGGTGACATGAACTCTGTTTTGCAATCCTTTTCTCATTTTTTTACATAAAATCCCAAGTGGCTCAGCATATCCAAACATTAAGATGGCCTTTGAATACACATGCTCCGTGGCTGGAGTCGTTCGTGTTTTCCCGGATACCACTTGGGGTTCGGAAAACACTCCTTCATGGTGGTGGGGTTACTTCCTGCGGGACCCACGGTCATCAATCAGGGGAGCAAGTGATACCCCCCACGGCGTTTGCAGCAGACATTCCCTGTTCAGAGGGCAGCAGGTGGGCTAGTTTCAGATGTTTTTAGGAACTGACACAAGGCGCAGAAACATCCTTAGGAACAACCAATACATCAGATACTCGTGGGTTTATTTGTTTTAGTTGCTTTTGAGAATCAAAATTATTAAATGTATTTGTAGAAAAAAAAAAAAGTTGCACCTTTAATTTACTGGAATTAAACAGATTTTTCAGGTTCTGTTGATTTTTTTAAAATTGATTGCTGTTAGACCTATAGAAAATAGAGAATACTTAGATAGTCTGTCTGACAAGACAAAGTAGGCTTAAACATCTGGAAAAGGCAACACATCATGTCTAATCAAACAAATTTCAGAGACAGGTGAGAAACAAACTTTATTTTTCAGTCTGGAATTTTTGGATTTCCTGTGAGCCTCAGTGAGACCAATAAACCACAAATGGAGAAAATATATAACAATAAAAAATTATTCTATGAATGCATCACTGACTCATGCTGGAACTCATAGAAACACCCAGAGTAACGTCTGAAAATCTCAAGGCTTTACTTGTTGTCTCAGTAAAAGTTGGTGCTCAGGATTCAACACAAAGGCAGGGACTGAGCAAAACCTATTTCCAATGTACAGTTCCAAGCTGAAAACTACTGCAGCTCAAGAAGATTATAAATTCCTGTCTCGTACATTGCCTAAAAAGAAAAAAAAAAATGCAGATTTTCCTAGATTTTGGGGAAAATATTCTGTGGAGACTGAGGAGCCAAAGGTGGAAGTTTTTTGAAAAATGTGTGTATTGCCTAAAGTTGAAAAAGGCATCATACCTACGGCGAAACACCATGACCTTAGGGTCATGGTTGGGGCTGCTTTGTTCCTTTTGGAGTTAGACGATTTGCTGTAATTGATGAATTTATAAATTCCACTCTCAGTGTGGTCATTGTTTTTATTTTGCGAGGCAGTCATCTAAAACCTAAACCATAAGGAAAGATAAACCAGAAAGTGTTTTTGGTGTTGTTTTCTGGCCCTAAATCTAATTGAAACTTTAGCATGAGCTCAAACAGGTCACTCATGTTAAAAAATCCTCCAATGTGGCAGATTTAAAATAAGTCTGTGGAGAACATGGGGTCAAAATTCCTTCACACGTGTTTTAAAAAAATATAATAGTAGATATTGTAAACGTTTGATGATAAAAGGTGGCAGAACTAGTTCTTAGATTTAAGAGGTAATTATTTTGCCTCAAAAATGATTTGGAAAGAATTTCTACTATAATAAAATAAAATTCCTGTCAATAAATAATTTTTGGTTGTATTTATTTACATTCAAATTTACTCCCAGATTTTATCTTTTTCTATGCACTTGAACAGATTAAGAAGTACAATAAATGTCAAAATAGATAAAAAGGGAACACTGGTTAGAAAATAAATAGTTTGTTACCTGCTTTCCTCCTGACTTTCTGTCTTGTCTTTTTGTGAAACTTTATTCTTTCAAAAAAAAAAAAACATTCTGGCTCCCTGCCTGACTTCCAAAGATGATCATGTATAAGCACGTTTCCTAAACATTTTCTATGTATCTTGACTGTTTTCACAGCAACATTTCCTTTGCAAATCATGAATAATTCATAATTTACACCTTCATTTTAGTGTCCTTTAGAACAGTCCACATTTAAAGCATGCAAATTTAAAATTGGATTACTGGGTCTTTTTTTGCTTGTTAGTCATTTGTCGAAATATGAAGCAGCCATTAAATTGAGAGTGAGTTTTTTCACTTTTATCCACAATTTTGTAAGGACAAGCAATCGAGATTGTCCTTAAAAGATGGCCTCGATTTAAACCCTGCTGCTTTATGATTTCCATGGTGTTGAGATTGTTGCATTGGAAACTTAAACTTGGAGTGATTCGCAGATAACACAAGCTTGAACAGCATTTGGAAATGATGATTTCAGACTTGGACTTCTTGATCCTAATGCATATTATATTAAGCACTATTAATAATCTGTGATGCACTGCATCGATGACAGAGGCTCCTTAAAGAGCAAGAACAGACTACATGTTATTCATCTGTGACAATCTATCACTGTCTGCCATGTATGCAGGAGGGATTGAGTGTTCTTAAAGGACCAAAGTTCATTTAATGTAATTGACACTTTGTTGGGTACAGTATGATTTAGGGCTATTTGTCTTATCTCTATATTTTCCCTTAAAGGGAAGACGCTACCCCAGGCTATCCACAAGTCATTCATTCACTCATCACTCTGCTTTTGTATGCCTCAAAGTCAACAAGAGAACATCCCAGGATAGGCGACACGAAAAGACCATACAGGTCGGGGAAAATACAGAACTAGCAGAAAAAGAAAGAGAGTGGTAAATTGGCAAGGTGTCAAGTTTAAAAAAAAAAAGAAGAAAAAAACAATGTCAGCACTTCTACCCGTGTCTGAAATTTTTAATGAATTGACTTATCATGGAAACACTGTGCCTGGTAACAGGTCCAGAGCTGGAACATGAGTGAATAGTTGTTGACATGAATGACATGATTTTTGACAAGCATCTGCTGATGCAGCAGTAGCAGTTCTTGTGAAAATGCTGCCTTGAATGGCTGTATGCAATAAGAATCTCCATTAGCAGTTAATCTTACAGCAGTTTTGAAGAAGGCTCTGATTGAAAATATTCTGATGTATGTCAGTCTAAGGAAGAAGATGCTCAGTGTTTACTGTAATACTCTTGATTTTGTGAAGAATCCCTCTTTACACAATCATCCAAGAACAAGTCCCTTTAACTGAGAAATAAATAGGAATCTTGAGACCATTGGAAATGTTTGGTGCTTATCCCCATTATGTTAGGTTAATACATTACTGGGCAATACCGGGCAATACCAGAAAGAACCCGCTCCCTATTTTTTAAATTACAATAAGCATATGACACTTTCCTTCATTTTGCTTCCTGACACAGTAGCCTCTCAAAGACCTGTTTCAACTACTTCCATAATAATTCTACTTGTAACAATTTAAACCAAGGAAGGATTAGAGATTTTTGATTAATAAGCAAAAATGAAAAGACATAAAATCACAACAGATACTCCTACTCCTGTTTTAGTTTGTAAATAACGCCTCCAGAATTTAGCCACCAAAGTATCGGCACTGCAACTCTTGTAATTCAATCACCACCGCTTTTTTTCCATCGACTGTCCACAGGATTTCCAAGCAGGCAGAGTTACAGCTCTGAAGTCTAGAGGATGATAAATGTCTCCCTCCCATGTTCTTACTTGCTCTGCCAGCTCACCACATCAACCAGATGCTCTGAAAGCAAAAGGGACAGAGACATGATGATGACATTTGGCTTTCTAAATGAAAACGTATCATTTAACATTTGCTCTCAGGAGATCTTGCCGCTGTTTTTGGTCCTCTGAGGATAACAGCAGCAGAGCAATGCAGAGCACAACCACAGGATCATGTTGAATTGTAGAGCCCAGTTTTGATTATTATGCACAGATGACTAAAGAGCATGAAATTATGTTTGCAAACACAATAAATTTAACTATTTGAAATCTCTGCTATGAAAGGAGGCATATTTTTGGAGTCTAGAAGGTTTAAAGTATTTTTTGCATTTAAGTGCTTTTGCAGTAGTAGTATGCAATTCTCCACCAGCCACATACAATTTCTATTGAGGAAAAAAATCATGGTCCAATGTACAGTAAAAATGTTATTTAGACTAGGTCTGGGATAGTGCAAAGGCAAGTCATTGTTGTAGATAAATCTTTTCACTTGTGGAAATTATAAAATCAACGTTCAACTAGTACATCCATGTGGAGCTTGTTTAAAATGTGCTAAAACCTATAATACACAATTGAATTCTGTCTCCAAGAAAACCTAAACAATTTTTTAGGGGACAGCATGAGGATAATTTTTCAGTAACAAGTGTGCATGAGGGCTGCACAGTGGTGCACTTGGTAGCACTGTTGCCTTGCAGCAAGAAGGTCTTGGGTTTATTTCCAAGCCCAGGGTCTTTCTGCACAGTTTGCATGTTCTCCCTCTGAATGCATGGGTTCTCTCCAGGTACCCATGCCTGGAGTACCTGGCATGGGTACTCTAGGCTGCTTTTGGGTACTGACTGCTTTTGGACAGACAGTCCAAAAGCATGACTGTTAGGTTAATTGGTCTCTCAAAATTCTCCCTAGGTGTGTGTGCATGGGTTTTTGTCCTGCATATCTCTTTGTTGTCCTGCAACCTGTACAGGGTGTATCCCGCCTCTTGGTATTAGAAAATGGATGGAAGTGTGTATGGTGAACTGTCTTACTTTCTGTGGGCTGCAGGAGGACAATCCTCATTTGCAGATGGTATTTTGAACTAGAAAGCAAGATGTTTGCATTTTCAGATATAATAAAAGGTAACTAAGGGTTTTACTTTGTTTATGTGTATATATGCTATCCCTCACAAATAAGGTTGTTGATAAAATATTAATAAAAATAAATAGACAGGTTTATGTTGCTTCTGTCAACAAATTCTGTAAGAAGATCCATATGAGAGCAATGGAGAAATGTATTTCAGGTAATTAAAGCAACGAGGGAGTCCATCTCTCAATACTTTGTGATTTCCTTTGCTTGTTTGCTCACATTCATTCCAGCAAAAAGCCGAAAGCTTTTACATGGTTCTCTTTTTCTAACAAAATGTTAATTAATTTCCAGATTATCTGGGCACTGGAGCTATAAGCAAATATTTTTCTGTGCAAAAGCAAATACTGCTCTTGCTGAGGACTATTTTCAGTGGTGGGTGAATACTGAGTTTGAGTCTCATAGTATTAATGGTATTAAGATGCTGTAAAAAGATTCAAGGCAAAGCATAATAGAAAAATTACAAATAAGAAAACCTTCCTCAGTGTTTGATGTTTTAATTGTGTTTTTAATATTTTTGATCATATTATAATAAATGTAATTGACTAATCAAACTTATTACGCAAATTTGTTTTGGATCAATCCTTTGTTTCTTCTTTGGTAAATTTAAAACATCTAAAAAGTAAGAAAAAAATAATGGAAAAAAACTAGAGTAATGTTGTTGAATTAGTGTGCAAAGCAATAATGGCTTTTTGACAATTATGTTATTTTCATTGTTTGATTCCATAATTTAAATAATTGGATTAATTGCACAGCCCTAATTTATAGTACCTCTTTAAGAACCTGAATAAACGTCAGCTGTTCTTGTCCTGATTCTTTTTATGGTTGGATCCTGCACAAGAAGCCATCGTCTGCAGAGAATTTCTAGAGAGTGGAAGGGATCTCATTCATTTCCAAAGCGCCACACATACCATGAAACACAGTGAAGGAAATCAGTATCAAGTGGTGAAAATATACCAAAACTGTCCAAATACCTTTCAAAACTTTGAAAAGACAAGACGATAAGTGGTCAGGGAAGCTGCCATAAGGACTGTACCAACTTTAAACAAATTGTACAAAGCCAGGAAAAGTCCTCCAAAGTCATTTAAGATCCAATAAAGCCAAGATTGAATAACAAGTTTCATCCATATTTCCAAGAAGTGATTTTGGGACAAAAAAATCCGCTGCAACAAAAAAATCCCAATTCAGAGTGAGGCATGGTGGTGGCAGCATCATGCTTTGTTGCTTTCTTCTTCAACTGGAACTGGGGCCTTAATCAAGGTTAACATTTCTGCTGTCATTATAACATTTCTGGAATTTATTCTCCCTTTGGACGCATAGCCAGTCATGTTTGGTTATTTTTATATTAACCCTGTATGTCATTTGGTCCATGTTCTGTCACTGAACATTCCTCCCAGTGGAAGACCCTTGGTTCAGTTTCAGATTCGTGTTTTCGCCATGCCAAATTAGCAACTCCCCTTTGGGTCAATGCTGCGTGCGAGTGCTGAGATGGGTGAGGCATGTTCAAGTGAGAAGTACCAATAACAGCAACATGCATGGTTCTCCACAACTGGCTGCACTTCGTGTTCTTCAAAGGGCCTCCCTCACCCCCTCCATTGTACTTTGGTGCAGAGCAACACAAAACGTTGGGCTTCCTGGGCTTCCATGTTTTAGAATGTCCCAAACAACAATGCCGGTTGTATAAGCTTACTGACACTGTCAAAGTGGGAAAATTTGGACAGCTATAGCATGTGTTATATTTAATCCCGGATACTGCACAAATTCAGAGGGCAATGTAAGTTTATGTTGATGTAGCAGCCTGTCCTGGTGATCACCCAACAAGTTCCTTAAAATCTGACAAGTGATAGGGGTTGGCAGCTCTTGCTGGCGCCTCTGTCGCAAACGTTTAGGGAGTGGCAGCAGTGTCGCAAGGTCAAAAGGTTGAAAAATGACTGTCATTTTTGTTTACGTTTCAGCCTTTGTTGCATTATCTCTCAGTCTCACTGCACGGTGATGGCTTTTGTTCCTTGTCTGCATATACACATAAAGTATTCAACAGAGCAACAGGTTCTGCATGCACTAGACCTGTACCTGTGCAGGAAATGGTGCACTTTACGTTGCGTTATCTCATCTGAACACAGGTGATAAGACCCTCAAGCTCCCAGGCCTCTGGTAGAGGACCCGAGCTCAGAGGATAAGAACCACCCGCGGTGGGTGAGAAGGGAATTTATATATATATAATCAATAAAAATATATTTTTTATTTACTACAATGACATATATTTTTGTAAAAAAATATTACTTTTTTTATATTGACTTTTTTATATTGCTTAAGTTACACCTTATATATATTATATATATAATATATATATATATTATATATATATATATATATATATATTATATATATATATATATATATATATATATATATATATATATAAATTTAAACATCTAAAAAGTAAGAAAAAAATAATGGAAAAAAAAACTAGAGTAATTTGTTGAATTAGTGTGCAAAGCAATAATGGCTTTTTGACAATTATGTTATTTTCATTGTTTGATTCCATAATATATATATATATATATATATATATATATATATATATATATATATATATATATATATAGATGGATTTACTTCTGAGAGTTAAATATAATATATATATATATATATATATATATATATATAATATATATATATATATATATATATATATATATATATATATATATATATATATATATATATAATATATATATATAAAATACTATTTTCATGGTTAAAGTTTGAATGATTATAATGACAGATAAAAGTTTTGCTTGTGAATTAACTTATCTCAGGGCTCTACTTGTGTCATCTTTCCAGTGGTTGAGTGGGATTATTTTATCAGCAGCAACCCCTGCTGTTTGGGAGGAAAACTGCAGGAACTCCCCCAAAAACAAACTGTGAAAATATATATAAGTATATACAAAGTTCTTCTGTTCATAGGCTGAATGAATGGAAAGTTAACTGATTTTGGTCTTATCATTCCAGGTGTTCATGACAGTGTCCTCTGCAGGTAGGTTCTTATTATTTTCTTGTGAGAAAAGACAACTTTCATGTTTCGTGCATTCCAACAATGCGCTAAAGAGTGTGTAATTTTGAAGACTACATTCGGTGGGGGAGGCAAATCATATTTTATTGAAAGCAGACCTGACTGAAACAGAGATTCACCGCAGTGCGGTCAGACTTCAAACCAAGTCATTACTTGCCCTTTTTCATGTTCAGACTGCTGCAAATCTCCAGTCCCTCAGAGCTGAGCAGAATAAAAAAGAAACAGACGCTTGTTGATTTTATTTTCACTTTTTAGGAGGCACTCGGTCAAATAATGGTGCACATATATCACTCCAAAGCTGAATGGTTAAAAGCAGAGATTTTTAGAGAAATAACAATTCAGTTATCTGTTTTTTTTTTTTTTAGTGGGCATTTGAGTTCAGAATTACTTCCAGTAATTTCACTTGTGAGTGATTGAGAGTACTCTCAGAAGTAAATCCATCAGATCAAACTGAGGAGATAGGTTAGATTTCATCGTTAGAGTTAATCCATCAACAATGCCAGACCACTGAATAAAGCCAGAGTCAATGAGTGTGTTTGCACTGTCGTGGAGTAAATATTAGTTTGTCCAGATAATGCTATGGGCCGCCGAGAGTTGCCACATTGCTTAGGTTACACCAGCCTTCTGTTCTTTTTCTACCTGAAGAATGTCTCCTCACTCTTTATTCTTCTCAAAAGCAAAACACAGGTAGCCGTCTCAAGTGGCTGAAAGTTTTAGTTGATAATCCGGTCTGTCACTCAGAACGTCAGTAAGATTAATGGCAGGGAAACTCCTATCTGGCAAACATCCCACACATTTAAAACAGATAAGTACCGGTAGTTCTGAAACTTACATCTGATGTACAAATTGCTTCTTTGTGTGGTTATAGACTAGCAAAAAATATGACTGCTTATTTTACTGATAACAAAGAAAAAGTTTTCCAAGCATTGTAAAATTGCTTTAATGAATTTAAGCGTTATGTGCCGAATGAGAGTTGGTATTTGAACTCTCGTTAATGGTGACTTGTAACAAATAGAGTGAGAGGGAAAAGAGAGCCCTCTGCTGCTGAGTTCAGTCAACAAACTAAACTGAACCCTAACATTTAGTGCAACAGTTTGGGTTTAAGCTGTTCCAAAACAAATCGTGGATGAAAAATAATTTAAATCATAGTGTTTTTTTTGAAGGCAAAACTTTTAGACAGATATAATCTGAATCAATCTAAATCAATTAAGGTTTTTAAAACAAGTCTGGCAGATTAGAGTTTGCTGATCAAATATGCATGTATATTTTATGAACATTTTCCCTGCATTGTTGAGAAAAGCATCCCCACAGTATGGTGCTGCCAACACTATATTTCTTTGAGGGAATGGTGTGTTCACAGTGTTATTTTCCCTACACTTAACCTTTTACATCCAATCCAAGAATTTTAATTTTGGTCTCATTTGACCAGAGCATTTTTTCCTAAATGTTTGCATCTCTTGCATGATTTTCTCAAACTGCAGAGGAGAGTTTATATAGGTTTATTTAAGCAATGCTGTAACTTTGATAATATTTCATAAATACATTTGTGGAAATGAGAGATAAAAGGTGTCCCGTCAACATATATTTCCAACTAAAATGGGGAGCTCTGCAGCTCCACCGTGGATCAACGGGCTGCTTATCTAAGTAACGTTGTCTTTGCTCTGTCTGCTCATTTAAGGGGACAGTCACGTTTTGGTAGGTGCTCAGTTGTGCCTTTTCTTGGGATGACGGAGTGAACATTTTCAAAGTTGGGATTATTGTTTTATACCATAGCCATATAACTTAAACTGCACAACTTCGTCCTTGACCCATCTTCTGAGTTCTTTGACTTTATGATTCTCTTAATTTGTAAATATATTTCACAAAACAGTCACTGAAAAGCCAGAGGGTATCTTTTTACAAATAACTTCAGGAGAAATTATAAGTATTCAGTGGTGTGAATACCTTTTCCAGACACTGTACTGTGGCTATGAAAAAGTTTAGCATATGATTTTCTTTTAGATAGTGATAGCTTCAGGCAGCAAAATTTCCACACGGAGAAAAGCATGACTAATCCTGAATTTTAATTTTTTTATATTTTTTGCATCTGCAAGAAACAAATGTTTATTTGTTTTCCGACAAATGAAGCCTAGGCGTAAATTCAAACTGGAAGACTCTTTAGCCTTTCCTGCATCATTTGATCGGCTCATCCCGCTAATCAACGACGACCTATTATTGCTGGACCAAGCCATGTCACGGCCAATCACCGACCATGCCTCAGTTGATAAGGACGTCCATCCAAGGCGTCTTCTGCTTCGCTGCTGCACTCAACCCACCTCCACCCCTTCTCCACCTCCACTGTCCTGGATCTTCAGGCATACTTCATTCACCGACCTCCACCACCAGTATTGGGTCCAGGAGGGTGACACTCCTATCAGCATTGGGAATGCTCATCCGAACTTATCGCAATCACAGCTCGATGTCCTTAGCTGGGGCCCGAGTGCCAAAGACTTAATTTATGCATGTCAATAAACTTTTCAAATCGCTTTCTTTCTCTGTCTGAGTCTCTCCAGATTGAATTGCATGTGTGTGGGCATGCACAATGAGTGAAGATTCATCACTGCCTGTATTTTTCATTCTAATACTTCAGGAGATCATGACATCATTCAAACTGTTAAAAATGAAGGAACCTGAAGTTCAGCACAACCAGTTGCTACCAGGTGATCTGACTTTGTGGACTGGCCCCAAAAACCCAGCTCTCACCTCAGAACCACTGATAACAATCTCTAATGAATTGGCGTGTGGAGCATAGTCTGATACAGATCATTTTGCTGGGGTTCAGGTCTCAATAGCAATCAAGAAATTCCATCTTGAACATTTGGATGTCCTCCATAATGCCACACACTCTGAGATTGTTCTTGCAATGGACCAACACCAAAATAAAACCTGGCACCAGTGATGCATTCTTGCCCGACTCAGCAACTCCAAGTCTCAACAGTCCAGTCCCTCACCCCCACCACCCCCACTAGCAAACTCAGCTCCAGGAACCATCCACTGATGTGAAAGCTGACTCTTTGTTGGTGCGCTCTGATCTTAGAAGGAGATACGGTGACGCTAACTGCTTCATAAAAAGTGGGATGACAGGGCTGGTAAATGAAGGCACAAGCGCAGCTCCCTGTGAGTGAGTCTGAAAGACCCAAATTGAGCCATTTCCACAATCCCAAGGGAGAGTCCTTATCTCCTGCAATATTCCAGAGTAGACTGTGTATAATTTGCAAAATACCATGCTGATACTACAAATGAGGTTTAATAGCTGTTGGGGCCCTGTTCTGCTTTTTAATGTACATTTGCGAGCTTTGATAACTAGTAGCAGAGATATTTTTTCTTTAACAAACACACGCATAGGGACAGGCAGAGGACATAAATCAAGCCACCAGTCAGAGGGTGTCTGCTGTCATGCTCTACTGTTATTTCTGGTGTTACTCATCTTGTTTCGTCAAAGCAATTACACGTGAACTGGTCTGCTTTATCTTGTCCCTGCAGGGCAGATTAGGATTGTAATTAGTCAGGGATGAGTCTGACAGACTGTCAGCCCTAATATGGCATGTTGAGACACCTCAATAACTATTTGCTTATTTCTAGCCCAACCTACACTTGGAAAAGGATGTGGTAAATTATGAGTTTTCACTTTAATCATGGCTGTTTCTGTCAGCACATCAGTCAATCCTGTCAGCGAATTAAGCTTTATACTTTCAGGAGCATCTGTCCTTGTGCCTGATGTTAAAACAGGTGAAATTAAAAGATTAGATTGAAAGGATATTTGTGTTTAACTTTTAAACATTGTCCTGGGAGACAAATTTAAGTTTTAGACTGACTTTGTCAGCACATTTCTGCCAAGATATTCAAACTCTTTTGATCTTGGTGATTTAAGAATACCCTGAATGCCACTTTGTTTTGTTATTATTTTTATAATTATAGTAACATTTATTTAAATAATTCAGTACGTTTTGCAAGTGAACATTTTTTGTCTCTTAAAAATTTAGCTCCAACCTCTCTTAAACACTAGGAGGATGCTTTGAAGAAATGGTGTTTAATTACATACAGTTGTACAGTACCTGCTTTTCTCAGCTCTTCTGCTTTAAACGGAAAATATATGATCAACTTAAAAATATGAGATAATGTGTCATTTTCATAATAATGAGGTTGGTTTGCTGGTTTTGCAGAAGGTTGAATACAACCTCACGAGTCAAAGCAGAGTTCCAGTCAGACCCTCAGTGTACTTTGTTTTAAGCACATAACTATTTTAAGCGCCCATTTTCTTTTGTATAAGATGCCATCGCTGAAAAATTAACTATTACTTCTTGTGCTCTTTCAAGATTTCACTGAAATCACAAGACATTATTTTTCCTACCTTTTGCTATTCTATAAAGCCCGAAGCTTTATTTTAAGAAGCTCTATATTTAATAAATAATTTATTCTGTTTTTATTTTGATCACTGGTAAATATAGAACAAAACTTATTTGTTTTCTCTAATTTAAGTGCACAGAAAACTTTCTGAACTGTGGTTTCTGAGATGAGATTTCTGTTTACTATAACTACACCAGTCCATGTATATTTGTATTAAACTTGTTGCCTTTTCATATTGTTTTTACAGAAATATTTTAGTCTGACAAATATATATGGTCCAAGATTAAGTAAAAGAAAAACAGATTTTTTCATAGTCACACAAAGTATTAAACAGGAGAATGCGCTTAAAATTAACAACCCTTTAGTACTAAAATTTGGTTGATTCAAAATGATCAGCAGTGATACGTTTAACCAGTCTGTGTCAAACAGAAAACTAAACATAGTTCCAATAAAATTGGGTCAACTTAAAATGCCTTTGTAAAACATGAGTTCAGTTTTTTTTTAAAGTAGGCAGTGTATTTTTCATTTGAGCAAAATTATTTTTCTGAAATAATTTCGCAGTTTAGCAATTGATATCACATTTTTAACCATATTAAGGAAATACCAAGAACTTTAACTCATTCTAAAATTGGCCTGCTTTTGTGTAGAAAAGATAAAGATATAAGATCTCTCTATCACTAGAAACACCAAGTTTGGCTGATTGGTCTTAGCTTACAGAAGAAGTTTCCTATATAGAAAACTTTCAAAATCATTCAAATCCATTTTGGTTTAATGAATTTATAACTGTGACATGAAATACGATCACAGCCAAATTATCCATTCAGAAAAAAAAAACTCATTGAACTTCCATGAGACCGGAGATAGAGCTGAGCAAACACATTCCCATCCGCTAGTGAAAATGGATCCGCTGTTGACCTGTCCAGCCACACTAAAAGCCATTCCCGGGTTCTCAGGTGTGTTACCCTCCTCCAGTCTGAAATCTCTTAGCTAAATATTGTGAGTGTCCCTCTTTGGAGAGAAAATCTGTGTGTTTACCTTCAGATCCAAGGGATTAAGGAATCAACACACCTTGCAGGTGGGGGGGAAAAACAGCTTAGAATGACAAATGCATCCTTAGTACTTATCACCATTTAGAAAAAGATGCATTTTATAATTTACATTATTATATAAATATTAAAATCTAAGCAGTTTGTGATTTCTAATATGTTTACAGCAAAACATAAAAACACTTTAAGAAATTGTTGATAACAAAATTAGTGATACCAAATTTATTGATACAATTTAACAATTCTCATGAATTGTATTTTATCTAAAATGTTTATTTTATTCGTTCTTTACTCAAACTATCCTGGAGCTTTTATTAGGAATATGTTATATTTTCATTCCTGATATAGAGGCATTTTTTCTCTTAGCAACACTTCAAAATGAGAATAATAAAAGAACATTTGAATTAAAGTTGTGTGTTACTGATAAGACGTTATAAGCTAACTATTAGAAAGTAGCAACTCATCTAAACTTGCCAATGCCAAAATTCAGAGGGAAAAAACACCAATAAAAATGGTGTTGGTTGAAGACAACTGTAACACTGAAGAGTCGTGGTTAATTGCTGACTTTACCTGAAACTTCCTTCTGCAATTTAAAACCTCTGAGTATTAATTATTATCTCTATTAAGATAATGTCAATGTGTGTGAATTACCTCAGGTCATGAAGCTGCTACTCACTTAATCTTGTCTATATATTCAGGCAGAGCAACCATGAAATGCTTTGAGCGACTCTAACTCTGACGACAAGACTGGATGGGATACTGAATAAATCTAAAAGTTATGCGCAGTAAATGGAATGGTAAAAGAGTTGAGAGAGTTAAGAGTGATATATTGAGGTCTTAAAGTTTTCATAACAAGTTATATTACAGTTTCTGTACACATCTTTCACAGCCGATAGATTAAAAGGTAGAATAAAGAAATACATGATAAGAGATTTTTTTCATTGATCAGGTTTCAGAACCAGTATTTAAATTTCCTGAAACAGGCTACACCATTTACTCCAATATTATCCTGTGAGTAATTACTGCTGGCCTGCACTTCAGTGGTGCTCAGTGAACCAGATGTGAGTGAAGATCCTTCTCTGTGGCTACATAGCGAAGCATCAGCCAAAACGAGACTTAGAAGAAACTTCAACATGTCAGCAAGTCTTCATGTCACTTATTTTCCACTGGTTGAGATGGATGCGGTGTAGATGACTGCCGATGATTTTCAGAAATTGTTCCCACAGAAAGTTGCTTAACATGATCTGTCATGTGCACGGCTTGTTTATGGCAACAGCTGGTAGAGAACTTCATTTCAGATCCCTTCAAGGCCTATCAGTGATTGCGTGAAGAGATTTGAAGGTATATATTGTGTTTTGATTACAAATTAAAACTGCTGGAGGTAAAAGCCACCCAAGGGAGAACATTCTTTTTCTTGACCAATACAAAAACCTGCCAAATGTGCTTTCTCAAATCTCAACAAATCTGAATGGGCTCTCTTCCAACTGATTGTGCAAGGATTGTCCTACATGAGGGCACATTGACTGTGTGCAGTGAAGGGAAGTATCTTAATCTAGCAGACATCCACATGGGTGGTAGAGGGAGATAGAAATGGTATCCAGATTTTCTTTTCTTGCAAAGAATTAAACAAGCAAATGGAGAGTTTTGTGTCATGTCAAAAAGAATTTCTTGTCAGCACACCACTGTTACTTCCTTGTGTAAAACATTTTCTTTAAAGCAATCATTCTGGTTGTGCTTCAGCTGTCTACCAGACAATGCAGCAGTGGATCCTCACTGACCTTGACATCTGTCTCCATGGGGAAAGCACAACAGTCTGCCTATTTCTAGCCAGTGACCCTTAATGCCAGGTTGAAGCAGATGGGAAGTGTCTGCTCTTATCCACTGCCCCTCCAGAGGTGGCAGATCAAGAAGACATGTTAGCGCTTATCTCTTCTCTTGATATTATCTTCCCTGTCCAAGATATATGACCTGATTAAACTTGCAAGAACCAACTAAATGCTGAAAAGCCAGTCAGCACAGTTGGAGAGTGAGAATTTTAATCACTTGAATCTATATTCCAAAAAAAGGTACTGATAAATATAGTCAAGAAAAGCATGGCTTTCCTGAAGCAGTACTTTTATTTTAATAGTACAAGCAAGTATGGCAATGATAATAACAGTAATGACCAAACACACTGCTCACATTTGTTGGAACACTCCAAGCGGTCACTGTTGTGCTGCAGATTCTTTCCTTTACTCTTGTGGTGGGCTCTTTTTTTCCAAGGACATTTTGCCTAATCCACCTCAGCTGCCTTTACTCAGAACTGGTAAAATAAGCCTGTGAGACTGGTTCTCATAAAACATAAATATCTGTTAAGGCTCCGGGGTATGATCTACTTTAATGAAATGATGATTAACATTTCCTTACTGTCGCTTGCTGCTCTGGGATGTGTTGTTTTCCAAATATATGACTACTACTAACATTTTGTGATCTAAAGAGACAGACAGAAAATACTTCATGAGAAAATCTCACAATATCTAAATTTTCATTATTTTTTAGTGGGATATATCATCATGTTATAGAGCCTGAAGACCTAAAATATTCTGAAAGCATAAAAAATTTACTATATCTGCCTTTCCATTGTTTTTGAAAACAGTGAGGCATTTTTAAGCAACAACCTCAAAACCATATGCGATAATGTCAAATAGATGTGTGGTGCTTTTCATTGGGTGAGAGGCCTGGTACCAGATCCTTTGGGTTGAATTACTGTTTTAGCTCCATTCAGCCATGCTTCACTGTTGGGAACCACACGTAGGCAGGGCTCACCAAGAAATGCTTCTCAAATAACATTTTTACTGGACAACAAGAGATTTTGAACTGCCTTTTTGCTGAAAAAGTGCAATAAAACTAAAAATTATTCTTATTCCAAACTGCTGTTGTCATACAAGATGTGTTCTGACTTCATTCTCCTCACTGGATAAATCACCATGCAATTCTTAACTTCATCAACTCAAATTAAAACTAAAGACTGATTAATAATTTAAATGAGTTACAAGCCTGTTTACAGGTGAATATGAGAAACTAAACTTGATGATAGATTACCTTTCTGGAGTTATTCTGCAATAAAAACAATGGCTAAGCCATTCTGACGTGTCTTGTTCATGTCCTGACCGTATGGACAAGAATGCTCTTTTGTACTAATTCCAGGTGGGGTGTTTGACATTTCCTGCAGGATGTTGGGTATACAACGCCATTGAGTTTTATGTCCGATGAATACTCAGTATGAATCGCAGCTAAATTTCAGCCAAGTCTGCAGTGTGTGTGTGTTGGACTGATATTTGCATTTCTAGAGACCACACATGTTCCCTAAGAATGTCTAAATCTCTGTACTGTCCTTCGTCTTTGTCTGAGTGTCTCTCTTGGGGATGAGGGTTATAAGTTCAATACCAGCAGGGGACAGACATGTGGCATTGAGCTCATCACTAGCTTTCAGCATCTTGTTGTTTTTTATCTCACACAACTATGATGGTGTACTTTCGAAATCTCAAACACTTAGCCGTGATAATTATCTAAATTGTTATGCATCTACTCTAAATTTGACAATGTCTTTAAATTCAGACTATTGAGCACAGAAGAACACAGTAAAAACAATCTAACAAATTGTTTATTATCAAAGTAAGCAGTGTGTGACATGGTCACCGATTGTACACCAACAACAGTTACCCACAGTCACTCTTATTGCTGCACAAACATACAGATAAACAGATAATTTAATCAACTTTGTAACTATTGCTGAACAACTAGGTTCATCCCAGGCACTCCAGTCTCCCAGTTATAAATGAGTTTGTCATACCACCATGGTTGGCCATAAATGACCTCACCAGGCATGCGGCTGTAGTAAACTGAACTAGTAGGAATGTAGAGGAAGAAAAACACTGCCTGCAGTGAACATGGCCACAGAAAAGAAACGTGCTGGCTGCTGCTGAAAAACATAAATCTTGCTTTGATAAATCTCAGTGGATGGTTGTCACTTTACACGCGGAGAAACGGAGACCCGATCAGGTATGTGGTAAAAGGGCAACACAGTCTCTGTGCATCTGCAGTTTTAGAGGAAAAGCCTGTCTACTGTGCAAAGAGACTTCCATATGTACTTGTACCTTCTGTGGCCATTTAACCTGGAACAGATGTCATCAATAAATAACAATGACCCATGGAGGCATTCCTGTATGTGATTGAGACCTTCTTTTGTTCATCGTGCTAGACTGGCTGTTCTAGCTGGTCAACACCTGATCAAACTGCAAGATTTGTATGTGTAATCCTGGGGACGTTTGAGGAATAGTGATAACTTTAAAAACTCAGAGGGAAAAGGTCCAGCTCTGCTTTCACACGTTAGCCGCTCCCCAGGGAGCTGTGTGAGAGCAGCTACAGTCTGCCTCTTGTTCTGCTACCAAGTTATGTTTCACGTATCCATTTTAATCTTTCAGCAAATATCTTTAAGTAGTGATTTATATCTCCTCCTGTGATTCATTGCAGCATGTCTTTAGTTTTTTTGTTTGTCTTTTAAAAGCATGGCAGGTCGAAAGATGTAGTATTTCCAATGTAACATTTGTAACAATGAGGGGATATTTTAAAAGATTCTACTTAAGAATATCAGAGAGGAAATATCTTTGTTGAAATCCTGGCTTGATCGAAATAAACAAAGAGTTAACTTGAAAGACAAACAATATGAGGCGTTTCGAAATCAAAAACTAAGACTGACACATAACCGGATCGGCGATTGCATCTCAAAAAGTTAGAAAATCATCAAAAATGTTTATTTATTTTAAAGAAAAGAGAAAACTCATATATTACAAACTTTCAAATATTGTCTGTTATTTGTTATAATAATTATTGATAATAAACACTAGCATTTCTATTAGAAAAAATGAATGTCAGAATTAAAACAGACTTTTTATTTCCATGCTTAAAATTTATTTCTTAAATTTTTTTGAAATATTTTTTTCAAAGACAGATGTATGTTATCTTCATGCGTATGTAGATATAAAATAAAGTGAACCAGAACATGTTGTCCACTGTCACACAAACAAACCTTGATTGTAGCATAATTTCCCCGTCCATCTTCACCATTGGGCATCATCTTGGTTCTCATACTCTTTTGCTTGTAATCAAATCCAGCTAATAGTTTTATTAATTCTTTGATCCTGCAGCATGTTTGAAGCCAGAAGTCAGATAAATGCATGTCAGGGTCACTGGGAAGTCCTTAGTGAAGGATGGATTGTGACGCTCACTGAGCTGTATCTGATAAACGAAACAAATGAAGCATTTCAAAGGACACAAACTTCAAAATGAAGTGACTTCCACTCCTCTCTTTTTCTTCTCTGACCATGCATGAGATTAAAGACATGTTCACATGCCATCACACAGTGTCCAGGTTGAATATGGCAGAATAATCTATCCAATATGGTAAATGTTTGTTTTGTAGTGGGACCCAAAAAAAACTGGAACAATATTTACAGAGAGAATAGCAGCCAAATATTCTGCCTCTTTCCCAGACGCTACTGCTCCCTCATTTGTCTTCTATTCTCTTGAGCAAAATGTAGACAAGGAAACTAATGTGTACGGACATTTTTTCTATGTTATTTTAAGCCTTTCACAGAAGCTCTTGAAAATAATCTCCTAAATGTATTTTGCTTTCATTCGAACCCAGAAAGTCTACATCATGGTTAGGCTCTCCTGGATCGTGTCTAAATGTTCATGTTTTAGGGAATGCAAATGTTTAATGTGATTTGTTCAACCAGAAGAAAAAAAACAAAAACACTTTTGCTTCATTATCTCATGAGAAACAACTTCATTAAAGAGACGTAAAAATTCTTATGAAAATTCTTGGCATACTTGGGGATTCAGAGCATTGCATGATAAAATGGGGAAACCTTGGTGGTCCTTTGTTGGTCGTCATTAAAGCTGCATTATTTTTTTTCTATTGACCCTTAGAATGGCTACAACACCAAGATGCCCTCCCTCAGAAATAGCAGCTGTGGTAGTTACATAACAGGAAACAGCTGTCAGAAGCAACCCCAGTGTCTGACTCTTCAGGTCTGTGTCTGGATTTCTGTACAGGTTGTCATGCTTTTTTTGAGAAAGTGCTTGATTTTTGACATGATGTCCTGCAGTTAATGACTTAGGCTAAATATAGAACGACATGCTTTAAATGTGAGTGTGTTTAATTAAATGGTAGTGCTTTAGGTAAAATGTCATGGCAGATTGTTTGTCATTTGTGTCCAATTCAAAGTTAAAAGGGCATTTGTTATCATTTATGAGAGCAGAAGGTACCTGGGTATGCTTTTGAAAGTTCCCCAAGATTCACACGTATGTCTATTTTAATTTAGCAAAAGGTATACATTATATTATTCGAAGAAGACAGAGATTTAACTGGTCAGAGGTATCTGCACCTCTAAAAGGGTCATTTTTCCTGTTTGATTTTTGTTACATTGTTGCTGTTTCATTTGTATGATCAGTTCCTTCTTGTCAGTCCTCTGTTCCTTCTATATTGTTTACAGTATGTTCTTGTTGATAGGTTTTGTGGTTTTGCTGGTTTGACTAATATGTGAAACCCCCACTTGTGCATTGTAATCATCTTTTGTTTTATTTAAAGTTTAGCTGTTTGACCTGTCTGCTTCCAGACGGCAGTCTGCATTTGGCCTCTCCATCAACACACAACAATGGAGGCAACAATTGCAGCACTAAAAGGCAGTGCAGACAGGCCGAGGCGCGGGAAATTTGATCTCTAATTAAATATATTATTCAGTAACTACAAGCCACCTGAAATAATTATCATTTGAGGCATTTCATTAGCTTGACTATTTAAATCAATGGTTTCAAGCAACAATAATTACCAGATTTGTTAATCTAGTAACTACTCCCCTGACCTCCAGAACCTTGTCCTTTGAAAAATTGCATACTCAGTCAGAAAGACTTAAGCTTAGTCAGAGTAGATAAAAATAATCTCTGAATGTCTTAAATGTTCAGTTCAGGTTCAATGGAGTTTGAGTTGGCAACTCTGACATGGGGCATCAGAGTAAAAGATGCTAATTATAAATGATTGTTACACTTTTAGAATTTTGTTGTTTTAATAGCGAAAATTACATGACAGTTTCCTGCTATTTCACAATTATGTGCTATTGTGTGCTGGTCTGTCACATATAATCTATTGAAAAATACAAAATGAATTCTTTTTCAAAGCCCTGTGAATAAAATTTTTAAATTTCATTATCAGAATTGAAAAAAATTGTATGTCTTTAACATTAAATCCGCATAAATATTTACAAGATTTCTGGTCTTTTTTTTATAAGCTTTTTTTTGTGGTATTATTTCTGGCACACATAAGGTGTAATCAGTCAGTCTGTCTCTGTTGGATTACCTGTCTCATACTTAACTAAGCCGTCAAAGAAAAACACCCATCTAAACACAACAGAGATCCATTATGTGTGAAGGTAAAGTCCTAATGAGAGCTGAAAATCAGACGCTCGTGTAATCGGACACTGTACTGTACACTGTAAAGCTTCTCTAACTCCTTCCCCTCTGAACAACTTCAGATCAAAAGTTTGCAGAAGGTTATAAAAATTCCTCACCTTCAGTTAAATTTATTGGAGCACTCATTAGCTAAAATAAAACAGATTAATGCATGTGCAATTAAATGTGACCTGTAGTCCTAATAGTAAAGTAGAAACTTCTTAGGCAAAGTTCAATTTGAACTCATTTGCAAGAAAGAAAAAAAAAACTTTTCACACATTTGCAACATTAATCCAAAAATTCTTTACACTATTGTACATTTAAGGAACCTTATCTTCCAATTTCCACTTAAGGTTTCTTGAGATAAAATGAAAGTCTTTATGTTCAGATGGAAATGTTTAGTGTTGAAGCTTTAAGTGTTGGTGCAAGATTTTTCTGTTGATCTTGAGTGTTAGTCCACATCATGCTGTCCCGCAGGGATGGCATATTAGTTTAGAGAAAAAGGAAGCCACTACCTCATTAGACTGCTAATTTTAGGCACCAGGAAAAGATGTTTGGAAACTTTTGGCCCAGATTCCAAGTGCTGGAGTGGTACCCACTCTGCTCTGTGGGTCCCATGGGACAGGCAGGGGTGATTTTGGTGCTTGAGCAAGCTCAAAGAAACAATTTGCAACATATACAGTGGGACTTCAAAAGTGTCTTATCAAGGTCCGGCATCAAACATGAATGATTCCATATGAAATAGCTACTTTCTGTTTACTGTAATTAGGAGAATATTTTTTCCATTAGGGAAGTAAAAATAAATTAGCATGACTTTGGTTGAGAGGCTGACGCACATTTTCTTCTCTCTTCTAAAATAATTCTAAGGTTTTAGCTTACACATTGGCTGACAGATAATATTCTCATACATTTTACTTTTAGTCTTAGCACCTTGAAGTCACATGCAAAACCTCTTAGAAGCACCAGCAGGATTGCCTATTTACAATGTTTTCACTGCAACTTCAGTGGGATATATATGAAGCTGTGCCAAACTGTCCAAGTTTTTCTAAAGGTGAACATATAGCCATGTATAATAAATTAATTCCACCTTGAAAAAATACTTGTGGCATGTTGTTTTACTCAGTCATCCATTTATAGAGTGTTACAAGAGCATAAAAACTTGAAAAGCCAGAAGAAGTCTTAAATCCTGGCATCGGCTCTGTGTTGTCCATAAACCTGGCAGGAGCTGTGGGGAAGGATGAGAAGGCAAACCTACCAGGCTCCTAACAAATGATGGTTGATTAATTGCAGATGAATCCAATGACCCACATAAAGTCCTCAATGAGCGCTGCTGGCACCAGCCCTCCTATAAGTGTCTGTGATGGTTATTAAAAGGATCATTTTGTTTTGTTCTTTAATCTTATGTGATGAAATTACAAGTGATTAGTATCTTGATTTGAGACAAAAGGTCCTCAAATCCACAACTCGATCGCCGGTGTACAGCAACTTTTAGATGTGTCCCTGGTTCAGCACACCTGGATAGAATGCCTGAAATACCTCCACAGTATGCAGTCAAGTTCTACTAGTGACCTGGTTGTTTGACTTTGTTGTGCTGAAGCACAGAAACATCTGAAAGTTGCAGACACAGACCCTTGAGGTCTGGCGTTGAAGATCCCTGTTGTAGGTCAGTGTTTTCCAAGTTTTGAAAAGTACAGATAATTCTTGACAAGCCAAAATATACATAACTGAAATCAGATATTTACAAACACAATAGATAAGCACACTAAATTAGAATAATCCTTTTCTGTTTTAGGTCAGTTAGGAAATTATCTCTGCTAAATGTCAGAATAAAGATTTATTTTTTTTTCTTTTACAGATTTAGTTATTACTATATTCAGATTCGGAAGTTTACACATACTAAAATCACCGTGCCTTTAAATGATTGTGGAAAGACCTGATAATGATGATTTTGTAAGCTTCTTTTTCTGAACACTTGAGTTAAATCAATGCACACCTGACGATGCATTTTAAAGCAAGTCAAACACACTGCTTCCTTGAGTGATGTCAAGATTTGCCCTGAAATCATGAGTGATGTCAATATTTCAGGACGAATACTTAGGATCAGCACATGTCTGCTTTATCCTCTGGTACGATTTCCAGACGGCTGAAGGTGCAACGATTATCTGGTTAATTAATTCCTATAGTCTGTGTAGGACTGTGCAGTTTTTGCAACTTTTAGGAGGGAGACAGTTCTTAGAACCTGCAACCCACTGATTACAGAACATACTATTACCACTGTTACCTCTACTGCATGTGTTTAAGGAAGGTTAAGATAAATCTAATATAAGAAGCCAATGCATGACATAGAAAAACTAAAACAAAGATGTCTTTGCAACGTTGTATTGTGTTTTGGGTGAATGGTCTTCTGTGAATTTAGACATCATGGCTGTTTTGCATTAACAGAGTAACTCAATGTGGGTCAGTTACCAGTTGCATTTTGCAAAAAGAAAAGTCAAAATGTTTCACATTTGTTTTATTCTAAAGACTTCTTGTTCATTTGGGGAAATTCAAGAGTAAATCAGCAAAATTAGAGAAAGGAAAACTCAATAAATACACTTTTAACAATGGTGTTGCATGAGTCCACAGGTATCTTATGGCTTCATAGACATCCAGGAGCCAGAATCCTATCTGTGGGAAATCGTTGAACTAACCACTTTAAAAAAAAATAAACGACTTCGAATCATTGTGAAAATACACAATGTGACCTAATCTGGTACTTCCCTGAAATGGCGAAAAGCAAAGTGTTTGTTGTTCTGCTAAAACATTCATTTGGTGCACTGTACATTAGAGTATGCTGTCCCTGCCCAGTAGTGCCAGACCACCCACTCACACAGAGCTGAAACGCAGTCAAGAACAAGCCATTAAACCATGTCCCCAGGTCAATCAAGATCAGACTTATTAAAGTTGTGAAACAGAGGAAGGAGACCTCCAGTCATTCTGTCTGACCATTGGTTCTTGCATGTTTCTGCACTCTAAAAACACAGCTACCCAATTTATCACTGTCATTTGTCTCTTGTTTTGAGAACTAGATAGAAATGGGTTTAACAAGTCCAAAAAATTGTCTGCTTTTCTTTGCTTTTTATCACATGCCTTCTAAATGAGGAAAAAATACCCAGATGAAGATATTTTCTCCCTCATTGAAGAAGTTGCCAACATAAACAAGCCTAATTTTTACTCTTGCAAGTCTTGTAAGACTAAACTTTCTACTTCCCTTGCCTTATGATCCTATTGCCTTGTGGTCAGTGTACATCCTGTCAGTTGCGGGCATTGCTTCCCACAGAGTGCAGCTTTCTTGGAAACCAGCAAACCATAATGTTTGAAAGTAGCTACTGAGGAAAGAGTAGATTTATTTGAAAAAACTGTATTTCAGACTGCATATAAAATCAATCGTGCATGAAATTACTGTTTCTGTCATGATCTGCACATATTTTTCAAACACATAAAGTGGTTATGGTTAAATACATAGTGCTAAAATCAAGGTAAATATAAGTTTTTCCAGTCAAACTCTGCACGTGCAGCTCTCCTCAGCATTCTTTAGTGTCCACTATCTCCTACATCTCCACCATATGTAGGTATATCTGTGTGACTGCAGCAAATATGAGAGTTGCTTTGTCTTTGGTTTCTTTGTTGGTGAATGCTTTGGCTACCTTGTGTGGCTGAAAATATTTCTGGAAAATTTATGCAAGATGCAGCAGATTAATGAGCTCCTTCTGCACATGTTTTCTGTGTGCACAATTCTTGTGCATGGTAGGCTTCCCAAACAAAGTTTCATAAATTCAAACTGAGGAGTAATGTCTGGTAGGTATACTTGCACACCTCCACTTTTTTCTTATTAAAAAAAGAGAAGAAATTTAATCATTACTTGTATTGACAATATCTACACAAAAGTCATAATACATGTTTACAGATTCAACAATGACTGCTTGATGAATAATAAATTACTGGATTGAATGGACATCAAGGTGGCATTCACAGCCCACAAAGGCACGGGAGGAATGTTTCCTCTGTTTTGCTTTTCAGCGCGCTGAACAGACGTCATTTTAACTGTTGGGCTGATTTTCACACAGATAAGAACACAATGTTTGCATACCTGACTCTCTTCGTGAGACTACTGGCTAATTGGCATCAAAGTAGGAATGGAAGGGCTGGCTTCTTTTTTTCTTTCCAAAAGGTGCAGGCTAGCACAGGTGAAGCAGAGTTCATGATGTTACATTAGCCACTCAGCCTGTCCAACTGGTGAGTTCAGATGACATGAGACAAGCCACAGCATTCATATGCATGAAGATATCTGAGAGAGACCTGCCCACGTCAAGAAGATGGCTGAAATATATTCTATGGTTCTTTAGCAAATGAAAATGCTCATAAACCACACAGCTAAAGGGTTTTATTTGAAGAGAGGAAAACTTTAAAGGGAAGTCAAAAGCATAAGTGGGGAACCAATCAAAGCAGTATGTCACCAAATCATAGCCTTACTGCTTCTGTTTTAAAGGATTTTGAATGATGGATGAGCTACACAGTAACCAGTTTTTTTTTTTTTGCTTTCTTTGAAGAAGGAATTTTTTTCTGGCAGTAGCTAAGACCATAAATAGGTGCCAATTTGAGACTTGGTTCTCCCAACATAGTGAACTCTGGGTGGCTTTTTCAATGCGCAGTTTGCAAAAAAGCACTGAGGAACATGCTATGTGGCCATATTTGGGTTTTAAAAATCCTTTCACTTTCTGTTTCTCACCCTCCCTTTTGTAAATTATCTTTATTGATTCAAACCCTTGTCATTTACATTTTGTTATTTTCACATAATCCTTTTACGAACTAGTAATCTAACATAGTAGGTCATCTGTTATTTTGTTACATGCTTTATGATTTCCCATGAGCATTCATTTTTCAATATTTATCACATCCGAATCAGCATAATGCAAAGGTTCACATTTTAAAGTGAAAAAAATATATAAGGAAAAAAAAAAACATTGACATGACGGTTGTTTTTTAATATCTTTTGCAAAGAAAACACATGCAGTCACTAACCAAAATATGTTAAGCAGTAAGTAAAACACAAAAGAGGAATTGTCGACTGTGTTGACGATTTGCATCAAATTGTCCTAAACATCTCAAGTGCTTCTAAGGCTGTTTGTGTCTACCAATCTTGCATTGCTGTGTCTTGTGTTTGAGTATGTGGTTTCAAGTCAATATAATTCCAGTAAAACCTAATTATTCACTCTGGTTCCTATTTTAAAAGTGGATGTAACTGAAAATCAAATCTCCCTGAATTCACCAACTGAGAGCAGAAGAAATAATATTGGAAGTGAGTACCTAATACAACTCTATTTACAAAGCCAGACCCCATGTGTTACTTTTCATCATTTTTTAGGCAACTGTGTAACTTTTAAAAATATGCAGTATTTATTTTATTTTATTTATGTGAATGCATTTTATGAGTAGATTGCTGCTCTTCCTGTTGGACAAGCTCCATCCTTGCTTCCTGTTGACTGTTTAAAAACTGGGCATTAGAGAACAAAATATGGCTCCTCCTACAAGAGGAGACAAGCCACAGCATTCATATGCATGAAGATATCTGAGAGAGACCTGACCACATCAAGAAGATGGCTGAAATATATTCTATGGTTCTTTTCATTAAGAACCATAGAATATGGTCATTGTCATTAAAAGTCGTTTGTAAAGACAGAATTGTTGGGGGCAGGTGGGAAGAAGTTAACAGACTATCAAAAATATTCAGTGACCAAATCAGAAACTCACAAAGAACCCTGAACATCTAAACCTCTGCAGGCCTCATTTTCCTCTGTTAAGGTTAGTGTTTAGGATATAACAATAAGAAAGCCACTGGGCAAAGAGAACACAAAGTTCACTGGCACATTTGGCAAAACAATCACACTGATGATCCTTCAAGACTTTTGGAAGACATTTTTACCCAAAGTCCACCACAGGAATCTTTCACATATTCCTCAGTCCACTCCTTTTTGTTTACAAAACCAAAAAATAAGATTCAGGTTGAGATTGATAGTTTGTTGCAAGTTAAATTTGTACCAAGTTTTTTCCAAATTGAATCATACAATATATTTATGACCATTGGTGCCCATGCACAACTTCCATTGAAGAAAGGAGTGGCAGTGAACATTTCATTGTTGGTGTAATACTCAACTAAGAAAAGATGTTCATGAAAAAAATGAAAATATTCTTGCATCCATAAACATTCTCCATGGCTGTAAGTGCACTTCATCCTAACCAGCTGATACAAAAAATGTCATCATTGACAAAAGTTTGCTGTTGAGAGGTATGATTATTATTATTGTCTTACAAGATTGGTCTTGCAATGAAACGTCGGGTAATGCCTTGCACGGTGTAATTTCCCCCTGCACGTCACATGTCTGCTACTCAGGCTACCTGCACATAGCTCTTCTGATAACAGAAACAAAGCAAAACATCTAATATTTTGTGAACATGTCACACAGTTGTTTTTCTTAATAATTAAGCAACATCAGGATTAAGAAACCCATTGCACACCCTTTCCTCGTTTCTACCTTTCCTCGTGTCATGTCAGCGGGAGTTTATTTTAACATAAAGACATGATTTATGAAGAAGTCTGGACCAAATTCCTTCGCTTTTGCATCACCATGCTGGTGATTGTTTTGCCAAGATGCTCACATCCAGCCCTTCTGTGCAAGAGTCGGCCTGCAATGTGGCCCAAAGATAACATGATGTTTGAGTGTTTTGCTTTTTTTTTTTCTCTCGCCTCTTTTTTCAGCAGAAGGTGAGAAAGCTAGCTACCAGCATCATTCTCATATTTGTAAGCACAGTTTTTTAGTAGAGATATGAGGTCTGAGCAAGCTAGGGGTTGTTATAAATTACCTTTTGATGAAAGTGATAATCCTTGTCAAAACAGCTGCCATACTGGCATGGTTGGAGTCCAGATCGCTGGCCATCTTTCCCTGCAAAGTTTTGTCACATTTGACTAGATCATGATCTGGTTGTGGTTGACTTGGGGGAAAAAGACTGCAGTGACATGTGTTTAATGGGTGTTGGTGGGTTAAAGCTAAATCTTCCTCATCAATTAAAAAATAAACTCTGATTATTTCTGATTATAAGGAATTCTGCTTGGTATTTTATTCATATGAACTCTCGAACCATTCATTGGAAAAGATAAAAGCTATCAGTCTATTTAACATCTTTTCAGGGCCCACTAACAATTTCCTGGGTCACAGAGCAGTCTGTTTAAACTTCTTTAATCGAGGCAAGCTTGTGACACAAAAGCTTCAGAGTACAAGGTATCATTTAAGGAATAATTGCTTTGTTTAACATGCATGCAGCCTGAAAGCATTTGCAACCCCCTATGTACCTAAACACATTACAAGCGCAGCCAAACATTTTCCCAAATTCAAACTTTTTCTTCAAGTAGCCAGACATTTAAACACATAATGGCTGTGATAAGTCCACTTTTATCGAGTCACAGAAAATGCTTTGAGGTTCTGTAGATAATAATTAAGGTGATACAGTCGGAGCTTGCAGAGGGCAACTTCATGTTTAATTGCTTATATCAACATGATAATGTGCTCCTTAAATGTCTGAGTTGCTCTGACAAAGCAGGCAGATATTTTGAACAGGCCTTCACTGTTTACTTATTCTAGACCTCCATTACAAAGATCAAATCAGCAACAAACATCATGTCGGGAAACAATGTGGGTGCATGCAGGATGTGTGTAAAAAACAGAGAATATGTCGAAAAAAACAAAAAATATAATAAAAAAAATAAATAAGCGTTTGGAATTTAAGTGCAATATTTAAAAGCTAAATCTCAGCTAAAGCGTTCATGTCATCCAAGTCTTACTCATCAGATTAGACTGCCCAACACAAGCGCAATCTCATAATCATTACCATTAAAGATGAAAGTCAAAGCCCAATTAGAGTGGCTCCAATTGCTGCAATTAAATAAGTGTGGTTGAATGATAATATCTTTTCCTCCCAGAAATAAAGAAAAAGACTACATCAAATAATCATACAATCAAAAACAATCAAGTCTGACTTTGATGTTGTTGTACAACCAAATCTTAGAAATACATCTGCTGTACTCTGTGCCCTGGGCTCGGCCGGCAGGCGCCATTGGCCCACTGTGTCGCAGGCCATGGGGTCGAGCCTACATATTCCAGCTTGCTGGTGCTGCCTTTTGGGTTTGTTGAGGACACTGGTATGCATTCCCACCCACAGAGCATTTCAACAAACCGCCACAGTCCACAGTCCTTTCAGAGTCATCCAAGAGCTGTCCCATGATCCCTTCCTTCCATCAAAACCAGCTGAATGGGAGTGCAGCTTGGTGAGCAGTCGTGCTTACACATAATTTGCAGTTGACTGCTTCTTTTGCAAACAACTGATCACCATGTAAACAAACATATAGGAGGAACAAAATTCTTCGTCAACTGTTTTAACTTGAAACTCATAGAACATATCCACTGATCTTACATTTTTGGCTGCAGCCAGAGTAGGCTGTCCATTTCACAGCTGAAGAGCTACACACAGGACAGTTTTCCAGCTCAGCTGACTTCCAGCGTAGTTCCCCTTCACCCAGTGGACTTGGCGAGCACTCAACCGTACCAAACAGAATACACCCTGATTACTCCAGACAGGGACAGATATTTTAGTTGTAAAGCTTTACTGGAGCAGACAAATGATGTGACCAATTCGTTATCTGAAATCAACGCAACATATGAAATGACTTGGATTAATTATTCTGGATAAATGTAACACAAATAGCTTCTTTGAAAGGTTTGCTTAATCATCAGTGAAACTCGCCTTACATATAGTTTATCATCTCTTAGACAAAGTTCCACTCAGTTCTTCAGCTTGTTTTTCTATTTTGCAATAAATCGTAATTTAATTAGATAAAAGGTGCATTCCATGTATGCCTATCAGACAGGAGGTAGTTTCTTGAATTGTTATGGCTGTTCGTTGAAAGCACTTCTATGTGTGTTTTTCCAAAAGTTTTGTCAGGGGAGCTTATTTGTATTCTGCATGAATGACACATAATTACTAATAGTAACAGCATGCTAAGAACCCTGCATAGACAGACTACTTCGCAATTAAATAAAACTTGATTGGACAAAATTGTTATTTAAGTATCAATTATATTTAAGATAAGCAGACAGACCTGCAAAACTTGTATGAAGGCATTTGCCCAGAGGAGCATTATGAAGGGGGCAGAGGGTGCAGAAGCACTGGATTAAAAAATAATATTACTAATTCTTCAGCTGTACACAAAGTTTTGTTAGTTCTACACAAAAACAGAATAAAGATTAAAAATACTTTACGATAATGGCAAAATTTCAACATCCCCTGCAGTTATAAAAAAATGTGTACGCCAGTTGACAGGAATGTGCAACTCACTTGGTTAATTTAAAAGTGTACAAAATGTGCATGTGTACTAGAGGATTTAAAAGACAGAACATTCATAATTAAAAAACAGACAATTTGTATTTGTGCCTTTGCACATTTCATTAATCCAGTTCAGTTTCAATTCAGTTTATTCATATAGCAACAATTAACAGCATGTGCTTAAGACAGACCTCATCTTGACAAAAATTATTAGATAAATACATTTTATTTCTGAGCACATCTATTTTCAAAATAATGGTTTGCTATTAGCTGTTTTATATTATATTTTTGCAGTTGCTTAAAAAAATGCACTTTTATAATATAATCCTGAAATTTCAATAAATTCATAAAAGATGTCATCAGATCATTTTTTTAAATAAATTTTTCTAGTTCGAACATGAAAAGCAGATAACACACAATGTGACTGAAGCATAAAAAAATTATTGCCAAAATATGTTTTAGCATCTTCTCATTTAATAACTTACAAGTTATCTGATTGGACAAGCTGTTTCATTGAACCCATATTTACACTTATGAAAAACTGGTGAAAGTGTCTGGACATAAAATTCTACTTAATTACTGAGCTTCAATGAGCATTTCAGGATGTGTTTGTATTTTGTATTTTATGCAACTGAGAAGTTGTTTTCAAAATGTTTACACAAAGTTAGCTAGTTATTTGCATAAATTGCTTTAGAACCAACATGTGGGTCTCAGAGATGTAATAGCAGTCAGCGTGATTATCCAACAGATGCTTAGTTTGGACTTTTGCTACACTTAAAGCAACATAAAGTGTGGTCTAAAAGGGATGTAAAATCTGAAATGTACAAATATATCAAAAACGTTTAAGCAAGCACTTCAAGGGCGGTATAGTGCAACTTCCCGAGGAATAATGTGATCTCTGTGGTATCCATGACTGATACTATCAACAGTGGGAAGTGCATATACACACTTTCAACCAAATAGGATGCAGTTGTACGTCCAGTCTTTCTTTCAGGATATAATCTGTCACTTATTATGTGCTTTGTCAGAAGTGTGAAGGAAATACAAGAAACTGCCTCGGGGTGCCCATGGCCGACTTAACCACAAGCAGACCATGCAAAACCTCTCACTGCAGGTATATCGGAGGAGTCGATGGCACAACTCAGAGGTGAAAGTTTAGCTTAAGTTACTTCAAATGAGAAAATGCTGTCTCGTTCCTTTCATATCCTCAGCGCGAACGCTTTGTGACTCTCCGCTCCTTAATAAGCATGACAAACTGTTTTGATGATGAGGTCATTACATCCTAATTTGATTGCTCTTTTTTCACCTTGCTTTAGGGGGACTTTAACCCCCCAATCCCTACATCCTGTCTGACACAAAATTCAATAAAAAGAGACACTCCTACAAAGCAATGCAAAAACAGGTTTTGTTACAGTAACAGTGTCTGTCAGTGCTGGCTACACTGTTTGTTCAGGGGAAATAAAAGTTGCATCACCTTTTAAGTACATTGAGAATTTACTGTTTGTTTTACAGTATCTGTTTGGTAGCCAGGTCACTTTATTTTCCTCTGAGTAAACAGAACAAGCAAGTTAAACAAAAAAACATGAAAACTCTATGTGCCTTAAGACAAGGAACTATTTGCTTGTATTTTATAATATTTATGTCTCCTTACACTGTGCATGTATGTTTGACTTTGGAGTACGTGTGTAACAGTGCACCTGTCTGAAAACATGACCTGGCCTTAAAGATCTCCAAAAGCAACAACTGACGCACTGATCTAAAGAAATTCATGAACAGATGAGTAAGAGGGTTAGGGCTACATAGCTTTGGCAAAACACAGGGAGATGTATTATCCACAAATGGAAAAAAATATGGACCAGTGGTGAACCTTCCCCCGGAAAGGAAAGGCAACTAAAATTACTGCAAGAGTGCATCCACAACTCATCCAGAAGGTTACAAAATAATCCAAACAGCAGCAAAACCTGCATTCACCTCAATTAAAATATAAGGAAGAGACTGAGAAACAAGGGCATCTGTGAGAAAGGTTCAAAATGAAAATAACTTCTAACTACAAGGAGCATTAAGTCTATTTTACATTTTCAACAAATGTCTCCATGAGTCAGAGACCTTTTTGAAAAAATAAAACAAACATGTCTGCTAGATGTAATAGGCATGCAATTACCTCTGGCACAAAAGTAACATAGGACTTCAGCACAAGAACATCATACCGTCAGTGAAAGATCACAGCAGTAAGGTTCTGCTTTGTCTCTTCAGGATTTTCACAACTTCCAAAAAAATTGTCAGAAACAAAGCATCCTTGTATTTGTTGTTTCTCATTCTAAGAATGTGTTAAAATCTTTGGTCTTTAATTACATTTTGTTCTTTTGCTTGCACAATCCAGCACTAAGAATTCTAGAGAAACTCGACCATTAATTTGGGTAAATTTATTCGATGGAGGGAAAAAAGGCAATAAAGAGCAAATGCCAAATCATCTGCACTTTTGACAATTCATTCAAGTTGGATTTAACTAAGTTACGTAATACTTTTCTTTGATTTGATCAGGAAGCATATAAGCACTTTAACAAAAAAGTCAAGAGATTCTGAATAAAAATAATGTCACACAATATGTATTATTTTGTCTAAGCCACTCTTTAAAGCAGGAAAGGTGAGAGAACATACATTCATGTAATTACTAAAACTAAGATATAAGAAATATGCTTCCAAACTGGCCAAAAGAGGGTGTCCAGTAGATTAAGTTGTTTGATTAGAAACAATACAAATGAGAAAATTCACATTGAAAGGACTTTTCGTCATAAAATTATTTTACTAACATTAAAGTTGACTGTATATTTTAGCAGGGCTCTCTTTATGTCAGGTTGGTGATGTTTTCTTCTATATTTTGATTTAATTTAATTGTTTCATATTTTATGTTATAGTTTAGTTTTGGTGGAAAGGTGCTTCCTTCCTGTCAGAGAACAAAGTGTTTCTGTGTGCAATATCTTCAGGCTTTTTTTCTGAATGTGGAAAATTGCATTACAGTTCCTCATGGAAACCGTTTTGAAAACCGTCTGCAGTCTCCACTTAGTTTTCCATTTTTGTTCCGACAAAAGAAAAGTAACCTCATTCACCAAATGAGGACATATTACGAGTCAAATGCATGATCACTAAAACGCACATGTTGTGAAAACAAAGTGATGCCTAGACCATAAAGGTTTAACATGATGCAGGGCATAAGAGCAAATAATAAGTGAGGTGTTGCTGATATATTGTCAGTGTTTTCATTTTTTGAGGATTGTTTGAAAAGAGTGCTTGAAAAAGAAATTTTCACCTTACACAATTCAATCTTAGAGCTCTGTTAGAAAGTTGCCAAAAGTATCCAAGCACATCTGTGTCATTTAGTATACCAGAGCAGGAGAGAGCGAGGGAGAGAGAGAGACAAACACCAATGGCACGATCTGGTGTTCATTTTGTCGTTTTGAACAAGGGCAGCCCATCTGGCTTTGATTTCAGAGGCAGCATGCTGATCAGAGTTGCCTTATTTTATTGGAAATCTTGTTCATATATTTCCAGCTCAGTCCTTGCTGACCTCTGACAGCTCCCATGGGCCTTGTGGGTCCATCCAGGAAGCATTAAGTGACCAAGTTCAAGGATGCTGGTTGAAAAACTTACACTTACTTTTGCCTGCTATTCTCTTACTCATAGTTCTCTGTCTCACCGTTGAGGAATTGCTTCAGATTTATGATAGAGGTGTAATGTTTGAACTCTACGCTGGCATGACACTGTCCGGCTGGTGTAGAAGATGCTTGCACAGTTAAACATGCAGGTATGCAGGCATCTGCTAACTTCTGCATTATCTTAAAAGTTATATATGTGAATGCATTAAAAGTTTATCTGGATTTTTTTTTTTATTCACCTTTTGCTTATAAAGTCATCCACATAAAAAAGTATTTTAAATTTTTTTATTTTTTTGATGAAAGCTATGTTTGCTTGCGTTGTTTTTACAAAATGACTATAAATGACTTAATAAAACAAACTTCATGCTCAAAACTCTAAAATGCTTTTATGTTTCAAAGGCTCATGAGGGCAACATTTTCTCCAAATCTTTAGAATAAATCAAGTTCCCTGCTGCGGCAGTTGCAACAAAGGCATGGGTAGTAAATGCTCTGGACATTTATTGAAAATGACACAGTACTCGATGAGGTCTACAGTTCAAACATAATTATTGTAGCAAGAAGTGATTTTGATGCAAGTATAATTCCTTTAAGTCCAGATTTTTTTTAAAAAAAAAGAAAGAAAATTTGTTTGGAGCTACATACAATATGAGCTTAGACTATTTAATTTTATTATTTCATGATTTTTAGAAAATATTTTCAGAGCATATTACTTTTTTGTAAAACAGGTTTTAAACAGGGGTGTATCTGAAGGGTGGCCAGATGGAGGCCACTGTTAAAGTTTCAGGAGTTTTATTTTCGGTAGAATGAAATTTAAATGTAATTCAAATAGAAATGAAAATCTTCTTTCTCCCCAGGATTTCATTCTGAGATTAGATAACAAAATAAAACCAAACATACTTTGTATAATAAAAGATATAATCGGTTTATCACAGTTCAGCATGAACTTAGACTCCACTTTTCCTTTTTTAAGGTCTGTTAGGTTGACAGGAATGATTTCCACCATGATAAATTCACAGATAACGAGACAGATCATTTCTGTATTATTTATGTAGCTTTAATATCTTACTCTCTTATGATGTTGTGGGCACCAGTACATTCTGCAGCATGACCCCAACTGAGTGACATGCACAAATAGACACTAGGTGCTGCTAGAGCAGCTGCCCCAGGATGCCCTTTTCCACTTGTGTGGAAAAAGGGCATATGGAGAGAGATCCTGACACCATGCTGCCTTGCTTCAAACTTTGCTTTTTTTTTTTCTTCAACATAAATAGCTGTCATGCTGTAAAGCTGGCATTCTGTTCTGATTTAGACTTCTGATTTATTGCATCTGGCACCAGAGCCTGCACAACAAGACCAAAGGCACTGTGCAAGCTCTGTAAAAGAACCTGATAGCCTATTTCTATCCCCCTAATCAGTTTAAGATGACCCTCATCTTTGTGAACAAAATGCTATTTGGTAGATCAGGGAGACAAAATGTCTTTAGAGACTTACAAAACCATTAATATAGATATAATCATAGGTCTATTTCCAGAGGATTTTACCCTCAATGGGAATTCTTCTGTTGTGAGCTCCTGACTCCCTTCAAAGCTGAAGTGTGACTTACAAATGACTTGCAGAATGAGTGATGGAGAACATGAGCGATGGCCAGCATCCCTTTTGAGGATTATGAATATCACTGAATGAAAGACAAAAACACATAGACAGAAACATCCCACAAACATTATGTCCTTAAATAAAAGAATTGTCTGTATTTCACTTCTAGCATTGCCTTTTTGTAAAGAAAATTTAGGAATCCTGATCTGATTTATCTTTCCACACAATGAAGGTTGCAAGACTCAGCAGATTAAAACGAAAGCAGGCTACTGAGAATGACAGAGTGAGACACAGCCAGCCTTGCCGCCATCAAAGCAAGTTGGGAGCTGCCTTTCTGAAAAACAATGGCGCAACAGCTAATGTGGCTCATTGAAACGCTCCGCTGGCCGTGAATGGACACATTTCCCTACGTTAAAAGATATCCTCATAGTCAGGCTTAGTGAAGGTGAGACTGTGTCACTTCCACTGGCGCCTGGCCTCACCTGGGTGCAAAATCTCACCAGTAACAAGTCAACAATGTCTATGGCCAAAATACTTACTGTAAGCTTGGGTACACACAGTTTAACACTTTCCACTTTTTCAGTCTGATGGCTTGACAACAGCTTTCATATGAAGTCCTTCACATATCTATCTATCTATCTATCTATCTATCTATCTATCTATCTATCTATCTATCTATCTATCTATCTATCTATCTATCTATCTATCTATCTATCTATCTATCTATCTATCTATCTATCTATCTATCTATCTATCTATCTATCTATCTATCTATCTATCTATCTATCTATCTATCTATCTATCTATCTATCTATCTATCTATCTATCTATCTATCTATCTATCTATCTATCTATCTATCTATCTATCTATCTATCTATCTATCTATCTATCTATATATATATATATATATATATCTATATATATATATATATATATATATATATATATATATATATCTATATCTATATATATATATATATATATATCTATCTATCTATCTATCTATATATATATATATATATATATATATATATATATATATATATATATATATATATATATATATATATATATATATATATATATATATATATATATATAGTTTTCATTCAATTTGAGAATTTCTTAATGTGGGACAGAAATATATTATATTATATACATATATATTATATATAATGTCTATATTGTATTATTATTTTAAAGAAAACAGAAAATGCAATGAAAACTTTGTCTTAAATGAGCAAACAAACATGTCTAAAAGGTTATCTATATCTATATATATATATATATATATATTATATATATATATATATATATATATATATATATATATATATATATATATATAATATATATATATATATATATATATATATATATATATATATATATATATATATATGTGGTTCCACTATATGTATGCTCTCGGTAACCCACTGAGCGATGGGGTTGGAAACACAGACTTTGGGTGAAGTATTCTGCCTGTAAAGACGTATTGACAGTTACCACATTTACTAAAAGCAAAAACAGCAAGCTTAAAAGTCATCACATAAATATCTAAAGTAAAGCATATATCTTTCATGGTTGTGTTTAATGCAACTATTCTGTACTATATGTAGCAGGGAGAAAGTTTTATTGAGAAAAACCTTTTAGACATGTTTGTTTGCTCATTTAAGACAAAGTTTTCATTGCATTTTCTGTTTTCTTTAAAATAATAATACAATATAGACATTATATATAATATATATGTATATAATATAATATATTTCTGTCCCACATTAAGAAATTCTCAAATTGAATGAAAACTGACTGGTGTTAATCGCCCAGACCACAAAAATCAATAGTCGTGTTTAGTGCCATTCATTGTTGCAGAACCCTTTTCACACCATATTTCAGTTACAAGCAGCTAAGCTGCAAACCAGCACCAATACTCCCACCTACTGGCAGGTGTCTGTTACTGTGCAGCCTTGCGTTAGTCCACGTCCCTCCACCTCCCACCTTGAGGCTTCCTTTCCTGCTGGAGGAATGGTAAAGTGATCTGTTGGTCCCTAAGTGCTTTTTGCTGTCAGTGGTGTTGACATGGGATGCAATAGAAACGCAGCTGAGGCCACCTTGATGGAGGGGTACGTTGAGCTGGAAGGAAAGTGCATGTTTTTTCTATGACATGTCTCTCCCTCTCACCATTTCTGTGTTTTGTCACTTTGTTTGCAACATTTGAATTTGAATTTAAACTTTGTTTATTTTATTTTGCATCCTACAGTATTTATGAGATTGGTTTCCTTTAAGACTGCATCGAGTGTAGCCATTTGCAAATTTTGTTTTTCTTTCCATCAAGCTGATCCTGGAGGGTAACATATTTCACGACCCCTCAGAATGATTGGCTGTATGGGAAAATGCTCCCTTCCCCCACAACTGGAGGAGGAAGCTGCAGACACAAACAGAAGAGAGTTGGGGACTACCTGCTGTTTAAACAGATATCAGGGCTGTTTGGCTGAGGCTGGAAAAGCCCCTGAACTTAGTTCCACTTCAGAAGTTTAAGAGTCCCAATGAGAGCATTGGGGGCTCTCCCGAGAAATAAGCAACTGTTTTGCCGGGAAAGCTTTTGGATCACAGGGTAGACCCCCTAGAGGCGTCACTGTTGCCTATTGCTGATTGGTTAGCACGCTTCCAGAACATCCTCCTGGGTCCTCACTCAAGAGATTTTGAAGCAGCCAAAAAGTTAATTCAAATAAGCTTCGTGGATAATTGCTTGATGTGTGTGAGATTCTTTTTCAGACTCTTGATAGTATCTTGCAGCAGTGCTTAGCGGAAAAGAACAAATAAGAATAGAAAGAAATCAACTTTTTATTGTGATTTACATCAAAAAATAAAAGCATATTACTCATTGTCCTGTATAAAAGCATTCTTGATTCTTCTTGCACTGGCAAAACACCTGTAGGTCTTGGAGACATCCTGAACATTGTGCACTGTGTGGGGGCCAGAGGCATGACTTTGTCTACACAGAGGCTGTAACTGGCCAGGGACCTGAAAAGAGCACTTGTAAAAATAGACGAAACCAAACATCTGCCCAGTCATTGTAGATGTCTCCCTTGTGTAGAAAGAAGTTAGCAAAGATGAATTGATTTCAGACACATTTTATCTTTGTAAATTTTATGGGAGATGGAGAGAAAAACTCTGCAACTTAGGATTACTAGAGAAAGAGAATCCTCCTTATATAGGTCATATTTGAACATACTAGGCAGAAAAACAGTTATTTGTTAGCAAGATGTATGCTTGTTACAGTGCCATTGAGCAAAAATACTATACATATATATATAGTCCCTATATTTACGCAGACATAATTTAAAACACAATTTTACAAGATAATCTATCATTTAAATTTAAGAAAGACTAGTTTTTATTCATATTCCTGCAAACATTGAGATCTATAACATTTACTAAATTCAAAACGTTTCACCAAAAGTTAAAACAGGTTTTCTTGCTGTAACTTGCAGCAGCAGATATGTACATGCTGCAAATATCTGCCATCTTTCAGCTTCAGCTTTTACCTGGCTCCATTTGCATAAAAGTTCCAGAAAAATTATAGCAGGTGGAGAGTTTTTTTCTCAAAGACTGAGGTGCCCTAAATATGTGAGCAACTTAAAGTGCAGATCCACCTCTTCCCCATGTATTGTTGTAATCTGCTACTTCACTGGCTTAAAGTAAATACTCAGCTAACATTGGATGTTGACTTCTGTTTCTTTATAGGGAATGTAATATAATATTATGTGCAATAAACTAAACTTGAGAAAAAAAATCGGACATTTCCTTATGAATTATGTTTCAAAATATGGATGTTTTGCCTATTCAGATTATTACAGCTGATGCTGTCAACATCATTAACAGGTCTCTGCAGATCAGACTGATTTATTGTGGGTTTATTTTATTGCCCTCATTTCTTACAAACAGCAAAGTATTTTTCAAGGACACTTCGTGTGGCTTATAGGAAGAATTACACCAGAAATGGTACCCTAGCTTACCATAGGAAGCAATGTCTTATTGCCCTGTTTTATTCACCGTTAGTATGCCTTTGAGTTTTTAAAGGCCATTTAAGGATAAGGTGGATTTTTTAAAACTATTCCATTGATGCGAAACACCCAGAGCCACTGTTTAATGCAGCTGCTTTCACCCCAAAAACTCCACCTTTAGAAATGAAACAAATTTATAGGGATGCGGTGACATCATTTACATGAACACTCTGTTTTAAGTCCAAGAAGGTCCTGCTGTATATTTGATTTGGCCTCAGGCACCTCAGCTGACCAATACATCACATGTTCTCTGGTTCGAGTATTTAATGTTGAATCTCCAAAACTCACAAATGCCTCGCAACCAAATGTTCCAGAGATGTACCAGTACACTAAACAGGCTATATATCTCGCTCTCCTCTCCAAACAGAAATAGATTTCGCTGAATTGTTTGATAAATTTGGTCTAGGTTTTCCAGCCATCATTATTGGAGCTCCTACTGTTTTTCTGGCTGTTGGTGGCCCAAGCCCTAATCACCCTCCATTCCCTCAGAGGCCATAAATTATGCCGATGAGATGGTGCTTTGTGTTCCTACTGCTGGGGAGCGGGGCGAATTCACAGCGCCATATTTTGACAACCCGAACTTTAAATCATTGTTTTATGACAGATGGGAAAACTTCTGCTCTTTTGGCGGCCTGATTTACGTTCATTTGGGTCTGGAGGACACTATAATTTGCAAGTAATGTGAAAACAGATGGATAGAGAGATACCAAAGGATAAGACTGACCTATATGTTCTCAGTGCAGCTTGCAAATGGCATCCATATGCCTTGAAAACTCTTCCAGTTACATCTCCATTACAGCACCTTTTTTGTGTTTGTCCGTTTGACCTCCGCATATTTTATCCATTGAAAAGCTTGTTTCATTAGTTAAACAAAGTATTCTCTGAAATATTCTCTGAAGTAATCCACAAGATTTATCAACAGCAGTACTATGTCTTACCCGATTCTTTTTTTTTTTCTTTGCTGACATAATGTGCAAGTGACAAGCATTTATTTAGATATGTTCAGCATGTATCAATAAACACTTTAATCATTTGTCCTTACAGCTTTCCATCTCTGCTGAGGCATAAAAATGGAAGCTGAATAATTTAAACCATCCAGGGCTGCATTTCCTCTCTGGTCAGATGTCAGTTTGGAAACAAAAAACCAAACATTACAAAACCAGTCTGCTTTATTTCCACCGCCACAGGTCACATCCAGGGGTCAAACACGGACCGCTCGCACATTCAAATTACATCACAGACATTTTGCTGGCAACACCTATAACCCTCTAGGTTAACGGCAACCAAGGGGATTAATTACAAGCTGTTACTAAAATGTCCCAGTGGGGTTTTCAAAACATCAGAACCAGGATGCTTTTCATAAAGACAGTGTTAGATGGTTAATAATCAGAAACAGTAAAGAGCTCAACTGATCTCTACTTCTCAGGAAAAAAAGAACAAATATTTCATTCTCCTGGCAAAAAGACTAACAAATGTAAGGGAACCTGTGAGGAAACAGAAAAATATATCATGCACGGCCTGGGAGCTCTGATGACTCGTGTTTTATGGCTTTTCCAATGAGGCAGGACAGTATGTGAGTGTGCAATGTCTGGTGTAGCCATTGTATTCCAGAGAGGGGCGGGGGACCACCCACATAATGTCGGTGATGAAGTAAATACTGTTGCACGGCCACGTCACCTTCCCTCGCTCGCAGAGTAAACTGTGGTCTGACGAAGGGGCTTTGCTATCTCAGCTTGCCTCCAGATCGCTGAGCAGAAGCTTGAGGCTCAGGACAATCCCTCCAACCTGACTGTGAACTCCCTCAAAACACACATTTTTTCCTACCCTTCCCATCTTGGTCAGGAAGCCAGCTAATGGAAGTCAGTGTCTCAAAACCAGGCTGAACTTGGCACAGCTCCATGTCTTTTAAGTCAGATGCAAACCGCTTATACGCCCCTCTGGAGCCGAAGGCAAAGTGAGGCCCAGAGGGAATGAGGTGCCTACAGACGCCCTTGTCACAGGATGACGCTCTTGGTTTTCTTCTTTTTAATACAGAAAATCAAACAGGCTTTATCGTTGCTGGGTACCACATGTTCATTTTTAAAAAAAAAAATAAGTGGAAACTCATATCAAGTTGCTGTTTTGTAGAGAGAATTCAATTCAAATTAGCAAACTACAACCAAATCTCTTGTGTCCCACATACCACAGCTACTTAATTATATCCTCTCTCCTTTTGTTTATTTGGGCTGTGTGGACATCAAACCTTTCAAGAAGGGAATAAAATCCCAGGAGCATGGAGAAAATCCAGCCAAATGGCCTCATATAGGCGGTATTTCAAATTCACATTTGAGCAAGAGAAACACAACATGATTATTTTTTCAAATGATTAAAGTCATTATTAGCATTAGAAGTCAGAATGCTAATTTGCTACATAGAAATTAACATTACATCCTGTTTTTCAGAACTGAGAACATCCTTGCAGCAAATCTTTGTTACATGACCGTTACAAAGCTCAGCTAAGTTATATTGCTTTAATATTACTTTCACAAATAATCTCATAAACAATATAAAAGTCTTGCAATCTATCAAGATCAATATGAAGGTAGAATTCTTCTCCTCAAGTGATCTGTCATAAGAAGAATTAGAAGATATTTTATGTTTCATAGAATGTAGAATTTATTTAGATTAAATTCTAAAACTACCATTTCATTTTAATACTAGAAGAATGAACAAGATCAACAGAATAAAGTACTAAATGTATTATTCAAACTGGTCACTAAAATTGCTTTCTCACTTTCTTTTCTTGCTATGGTTGTTCTTGTATAGCTCTTTATCAAGTCCAGAGTCCCCACACTATATTCAGTCACTCAAGGAAACATTCACCAGCTGATTCACATCCTGGAGGCAAAATATTGGATTACAGCTACAGCTGTCCTGGGGCAGACTCACAGAAGCAAGGCCACCCCTGACTACCACCAGCAGGAAAGATGGGTGAATGTCTTGGCCAAGGACACAATGACAGAGACAGAGACAGAAGTGTGATGCAGGTCTAAGGAGGAAGAAATTAAGGGAAATTTTGAGAAAATTATGCTCTGGCTCATCACTGAAGAATGTGTGTCACTTTGGTGTATTTCCATTCTCCTCACTGTGTGTTTTGTGATCAAGGATGGGGAATACACAGTTCATCAGTGTGTTAGTATTGCTGAAATATCACCATCTCGTTGTATTTTCAGATTTTTTTCAGGTTTAAGTTTCAGTTGTCAATCAGAGAATGAATCTGTAATTCCATATAAGTGTCGCCAAGTGGTCAGAAAATAAATAACTGCATCAGTCAGAAAGTAGATTATGCTGTCAGTGTCACATTCAGTTTTATGGACACGGTGTGCTGTGTCAAAGAAATCTTCAGAGGATCGGAATGTTATTATTGGATGTTAATGATATTATTGGGCCATTACAGAAATATTTGAGCTAGAGTTGTATTGATTTTGTAGCATGTTTTTCTGTGTGGTATACATGCCCTGTGAAGGCACAGAGCTCACGCCACAAGATTTTCTGACATTCAAAAAAAGTTGTCATACAAGCCTCATGTAAAATTGTGTATGCAACAGTCCCATTTACATAGTAATGCAATGATGGCGTGTTCTTTTTATGCCATTGAAAAAGTGGACAGACATACAAGAAGGTGATCAGTTCAGAATAACTAATTAATTAACCTAAGGTAACGCACAAACAAATGCTAAGAATTATGGTCATGTCAAAATATGTTTACGTTTACATTTTTAATCATTTCCACTGAATAAAATACATATGACAAATTTGACAAAGATTATTCAAATGTATCACTAATTATGGCTATTTTAAAAATAATTTTTAAACTCTTAAATTCTGATGTGAATTCATTCATTTATTCATGCATTGTATTGTTCCAGTCTTTCACATCTTTTACCCGTCATGCAGTGAAAAAAGTATGATTGACTAGAAGAGTGACAGCTGAATCTGAGGTTGTTCACACAAATCTGTGCTTTATTGGTCTTAGATGATAGTATCCAACCCAGTGTCATCTTTTCTTCCATAATGATTTACTACTGCCTGGTGGGATGAGCTCAGTCAATATGTGTGGTTGGCTGCTTTTTGCACTTTTTCCTCTTGTTTCTTTTTGGTCTTTCAGGGCCCGTGGAGATTGCTTAACTGTTACACAGGCATTTGGATTGGAGACCAGGCTGTTTAAAGCTGGATTTGGCAAAATGCCCCACTAAGTCTCCAAAAATAAGAGAGAGCAGGGCTAACATATTTATCTTTGTCTGCATATGTGTGTAGAGGGGCATGTGCATGTGAAGGAAAGACAAAGAAAGTCAAACTGTTCCAGTAACAGTGGTATGATTTTATTTATTTTTTATTTTTAAAAAAAACATCTTCTAACTTTCTATGGAGGAGATGTTTTTCCCTTAAGTTTGTACACTGATCAGGCAAACAGGGATTTGTGTATTCAACTAAACCGCAACTCAAAAAAGGAGAAACATAGCAGTTATGAATGTCTTACAGCACAGGATCCCTAAACGTACACAGCAAGAACCACTTTTATAAAGTCTGAGAGAATCAGAGCAGACTGACATTTTTAAACTGTAACAAAATATGAAATTTTTGCTTAATTTTGTATGCATTTAAATTTTATATTGAAATGCTACACAAGTTATTCCCTGAATTAAAGTACCGAGCATTAAAGCTGTAAGTTCTGTTTTAATTGAGACTTTAAAATCTTGTGTTTGGAATGCTAGTGTGTTTCTTATTGATGTTTTACATATACACTATGCAATCTCTTTTAAAGAACATTTTCATAGCTTCACTCATACTTTGGGAAAATGGAGAGTTCAACAATAAAACTTTCATGCGATGCAAATTTTCTTTGAAATCCCATCTCTGATGAATTAGCTTTTTGTAGTTTGTATTTTTGGAGAATCATCTAAGCCTACTTAGATGTTGGTTGTAATCTCGAATCTATGTTTCTTGACTTATAAAGAGAGAATTTGTGAGCTATTAAATATTTCAACCAATGTAAAAAAGTTAATAATTTATATATAAGAAAAAAAAAGACCATGCTTTTTTGCAAATGGTAAATAGCCTTTGCTTGTACAGCGCTTCGTCAAGTCCGAAGGACCCCAAAGAGACTCACATTAAATTGAGTCATTCAACCATTCATGGTGTCAAACTTTTGGACCACACTGATGGAGGGGAAGCTACCACCAGCCCTCTGACCAGTAGATGAGGCAGATGTCTTGCTCAAGGATTCAACAGCAGAGGCAGGTGGAGGTTGGATTGAACTGGTGATTTTAAATTGTTTTGCATGCTATTTTTAAATTCTACATAAGGAGGTCCACATCCAGATGTTATAGTGGTAAAGCAAATACTGGCGGTACTATAAGTTTGTTAAATATTTAAGTGTAATACTGAATTCAAAAATTCCTCTTAAAGCGCACATTCAAATATTTTTTAACACAATTAAACTTAATTTGGATCATTTTAAATAGAGAAGAAACTATTCAAGGCTTCACATGAAAACCATTTACAAATTATTGTTTTACCAGTTAGAAAGAAACAGAAAAGATCACTTTACAAATAATACAAAGATGGTGTAAAAATGTTTAAAAAACATTTGATTAAAATGCTGTTTTAAATATAAAAGAAATTTATATGTTTTGTAATAACAGTCTTGCCGCTCCCAGTATCAAGTTGTCCACAAGACCCGGAAGCAAATCAAGAAAAGTGCCTTTGTATTTACCATGAAAATGGTTGCTGCAACTAAAGTTTACCCAAGTGCTACTTGTAGCACATTATGAGAACCTTGATCTTGGAACATACGCATCACCCCAGCTGTGTTTATTTCTCTACCTGCGGTTTTTCCTGCCAGTTGCAGTCTTAAGGAAATGTAAAAAAAAACAAAGACCTGACCCAGCGGCTGCTGTTGTTTTAAAGGGAGAAAGGTAAAGACGGTCCCTTCCAAGGGATCAGTGGTCTGACCCGAGGACCAACGGTCAGGGACATGAACCACAAAGAGCAGCCGGTGGGCTATGTCTCTATAGAGGGCTTTCAACTGACAGCTGGAGGGTAATCAACAAGATATGGATATTGGGGGGAAATATATGGATGTGTTCCCCAGGAAGAAAAGTCATTCATATTGTTTTTTATTATTATTATTATTTTGATGTCAGCACATGACAAAGAAAATTTAAATAACATTCAAAATGTTATATTCTAGGCGGGAAGTCTAAAATTACTATCCAAATACACAAACGTCAAATACTATCTTGAAAAATGAAGAAACCTGTCTGGTGGGCTTTCCTCCTTATTTGAATATATGATCAGAAGTGTGTCTTTTGCGACCTCTAGTGGTCGCTGTGTATTTCTACCAAATGAGCCATATGGATCTGGTTTATAGATCAGTGGTAGCACATTCTACACCACAGCATATTGGGCATGCAGGAAACTGTTTTATATTTAAACTGAGTTTATTTTCTGATTACATGTCTTAAATAATTGCATTTATCACAAATTATATTATGAATACATAAGATAAATACATTTCATATTTTTCAGACTTCTACTTGTAAAACAGCATTTTGAACTTCCACACCGTATTTATTCACCTGCGATTTTCTGTCACACTGAATACAAATCCAAGGCATTCATGCTTGATGTTGCAATACAATGAAATGTGGAAAAGTTCAAAGGATATAAAGACTGTAAGCTGCAAGTGAAAAATCTATGTCTAAGCCTATCTGTTTTGCTTAGAATAACATTGAACATACAGCGAATGCATCACTTGCAATGAATGTCGTAGACTAGTTTACAAACAAAAGAACACTCTTAGATTTTTTTCCTGACTTAGTGAATAGAAAAAATATGAACCAGGCTACAACATCCTGCCTGCAGCAGCAGACAAGCATGACCCTGTTCATATGTTTTCTCTGGCTGCTCTCAAAAACAGCGCCATAACATCGTTCACTATTTCTCTTTCAACAGGAAAGTGCCATTTATGTTGCGTTCACCCTCCCTCGCAGCACGTAAGATAGCGATCACATCATGTAAATCCATTTGTTTGGAGACTTTGTGCGGCGGCCACCCATATTTTTAGCGAGCCTTGTGTTCCTGGCCTGCTGATGACTTTTCCAATCTTTCCTCACAGCCTGGCGGGCAGCTTGGAGCAGTTGCTGAACACCGCCTCGGTTTCACAAGCCCCCTTTCAGGCCCAAGACCTCCAGTCTTCCAGATACCAGTGTTTGTGTTTGTTCTTCTTCACCTTGATTCCTGTAAGAGTCAACCGTCTCATGTACAGGTCAGAAGGGGAGGAAATGGCAATCCCAGCTGAGGACGAAGATAGAACCTATTAACTTTCTCATTTGTGGGAGGGAAAATGGATCTTTCAATAGGTCTTCTCCTCTTGGTGTTGGCTGATTTCCCTCCCAGTGGAGATGAACAATTGCACCAGAAGTGAAATGTGGAAAAATGCTGTTTAGACTTTTTTGTAATTGTATTTTTTCTCATGCACATTGATAATTATATTATAGATTCAAGGGATTTTTTTTTCTCGGTTTTGTTGCAAACAAAACTCAAGTATGATTTTTAATGTTAAAACAACAGCAGACCAAGATGCTCTCTGTTTCACACTTTTCACTCCTCACATTGAATATTTGACTTCCTTGTGAACTTGACACTTGCTGCTTGGGGGAAGTCCCCAAAGCTCACTGCCTTCTGTCTTCACCAAGAAGAGAAATGAGTTTTAGCACATTGGCTGTTTATTGTGAAATTATACACAGGAGTACAACTCTATATTTCACCATTAAAACCCTTATAATAGGACCTGAAATTCAACTAGTTTAACTTAATTTTGTGGATTACGAAGCCCACATTTCTGGTATAAAATGAATATGCATTGCATCAACACCTATTCTTATTTCCAAAGTGGTTTTAAAGCAGTGGATGTCAAAGAAAAGTGAGTGTCTGCTTTGTCTCGTCTCCAGCCCTCATCACTCATCAGCTCTGAGGGGCTCTTCTCATCTCAGAGGTGAGAGAGATAGGGGTCAGTCTGACACGTTGGTATGGATTTTTCACCATCTACCATATTGTCTTTGAGTAAATAATCCCACTGAGTATTGCCCACTGGCTTATCACAGCGAACTGTATATGAATAAAAAAGCTAAACAAAATTGATGGAAAACAACTTGAGAAGAATATCTGAGTGAGAGAGCTACTCAAAAAACATCTGTTTTTGATCCCTCAAAAATGGCAGAAACACATCAGATCATGAGTTTGTTTTGTTTCTGCACTTTCCTCGGAAATGTGTTGCTCTTTTGGGTTCCTGGGGATGGATAGATGCTCATTCATTTTCATTATTTGTTTGGGTATTGTGACATTAAAAAGTGTTTGTCACTTTTTAATGAATGTTAGATTTTTCTGTTTTGGTTCTTTTGCCACACAAATGTTTCACATCATCATTCAAGATTTTGTCACAGAAAAAGAAAATCAGAATTGACAAAAAAATATTGTTTTCAAATAATGATTCAAGAACAAAAAAAAAAAAAACTTTTTAAACCAATCTGACCGTGTCTGAAAAAGTAATCACTCCCATACTTCCATCAAGTATAGGAGTGATTACAATTGTGAGTTATCATTGTGATAACTTACAATGAGTCCTTTGCATCAGTGTGGATTATACAGCTTCACCAGGAGCACCACAAAGTACAGAGGCCACTGTATATCAGAACCTGGAGACATCAGATTTCTTTGGTCTCTGTAACTTAGCCCAATAAAAGTTCTCCTATGGGGAAGAAAGTTCTTTTATAGTTTTGTCTCTTCATGTGGCCATTTATTACAAGTGGCCATTTGACACAGTGACCCAGTAAAGTGTTCATGCAGTGAAGCTTTCATGTTTTGGTTTACAAGTGTGCAAAGTGAGAGATATTTTGGAAGAAATGACTTTTTGGGCAGCCTTCTTTGTTTATATCCTAAATTTAGAGTAAAACTATAAGCCTTTCACACAAACAAAGAAAGCAGAATATCTGTTTGAGTTTCCAAGCTGTAAAATGCAATATACATTTTTTTGTGTTTAAACAAGTCCGCATTTGTAGTAAATCGATTTTCAGCAACCTGACGAATTCAACAAATTCAGAACACACAATCTACCGGGGTTAAAAACGTTACTCAGGTTGAAGTTATTTCCAGTGTTCCATCAGAGATCATTGGTAAATCTGAAGCCCATGAAATGTTTAAAGCAAAATCTAGTAGCAGTCTTGATCCTCATGAGGTCTTTTACACTGACACCCTGTCCTTTGATGGTAAATTAGCACTGTCACTGAAACCAAGGGGCTGCACTGGTGTCTCAGTGGGTGTGTTGAGAAGGCATGCTACCTGTAATGATTTCCACCAGCAGAGATGAAGGGCATCACTGATGTAGATTCAAAGAGACTTTACTTTCTGCTGAGTTGTTCTCAAATTTATGTCCAGTAAAAAGCTTTGACTTCAATTTCAGAGTTTACAGATTCTTTTAAAAATATGTCTCCAGCTAAAAAAACACGGAGTTATTTCAAAGTCATGATTGTTTTTCCTTCACAAAGCATCAGAAAACTATTTCATTAATATCCTTAGCTCTTGTATTTATTGGTTGGTCTCCCGACAATAAATGTCACAGTTGAGGTTTGTTCTGCTGGGTTCATCCACTTTGAGAAAAACCTTCATACTTTCAATGAAAAAAGGTCTCATAATGGTAAGACATTCTGAATATTAACCTTTTCCCTTTGCTGTTTTCAAAAGCAGGGAAGGTTCTTCTTTTTATCTCAAGATAAAGTGCCTTACTAAACCATTGCAATCATAAAATATCTTATTCACTTTCAGTGTAAAATAAAATGTGTTCATATCAGTAAAAGGTTTATTTGGGTTGATGACCTCACCCAAATAAACACAAGGTAGAATCATCATACTTTGTTAAGGATAAAAACGTAAAACATCATAGTTTTGTTTCCCAGATGTATTTAATTAATTATTTAAATGTGTTAGTGAATAAAATACATCAGAGGATGATATCTTTACATTTCTCCATAATTTCAACCCTAACTTGTGTGATTTATTTTTGTATCTTCATGATACTATCCTCCCTGTCAAGCTTAGAACCTTTGTTTACGCATAGGTGAAGTGTGTTTTATGATTAGAAAGCCTTTGGTTGAACTGGATTTTAGTTAGGGTTATCAGATTAAAGAGGGATGAGACATGTATATGCCTCACTTTTCATATTTTTCATGTGAAGAAAAAGTGAAAAACATAAATCAACTTTGTAATTTACTTCACCACAGTTCATAGTGATGTACTTTTTTGTGTCATGTTACCAAAACTCCAAATTAAGTACATTGATTTTTGTGGAGAAAACTTGATGAAAAAGTTAAAAGGATATGAATACTTTTACAAGGTGCTGCAGTTTTCTACAAAAATAGTCTGTGCCTTTCATCTCCAAAACAAACAGCGTGAGACTGCTGCTTGTCTTGGGTTTTTAATGATTTTTTTTTTTTTTCTCCCATTTTAGAAACTCTGAAACATCCCATGTTTGCTTGGAAAGGATAATCACCCAACTCATGAAATGTTGATGAGCAAAATGAGTGGCGGCACATTTTCCACTCAGAGGCTCATTAAGGAGCCAATTTCAGTGACGATCTGTGCGGAGGTGGCAAGCACCTGCCTTCTGTCTGAAGCATGCCGCTTTTATTGCACACCCTTCTATTTACTCACTCTCAAATTATTTTTTGCCCTTTAGTTGACAAAGATAAATGGAGGGATTAATATATATTGGACTAATCTGGAGTCTTGCAGAGGGGGTTTGAGAGAGCTTGGTTAGTATTTCCCTCAGGTAACCAAATGCAGCCCCACTGGATTATGCGCCATTTGCAGTAAGGCTTAGCCATGATCCAAAGCCATTAGCAGAACATGGCTGTTGAAAAAATGAAGGGAGGAGAACATGGAAGTCTTTTAATTGCTTTATACTGATTAGAGTTCAAAGATGATTCTAAACTCAAGAAATAATATATGTATGCTTCTTCTGTCAAAAACTGTCATATAAATAAAATTTACAGTTTCAAATTCTTTGGTCTGAGGAATTAATGAGGGGGAATTATTTGCTTTCATTGTAAACGCTCAAAGGTGACAACCACACACTTCAAAGCTGCTGAGATTATTTTATGAACAAATGTCATCACAGGTTTAGATGCTGCTCTTGATCTTTGAAAAGTGACAGGTTTTCTCTGCAGAGAAATCAGCCCCACCTTTAAAACCTAAAGCGGCTTCATTGTGTACCTGAACAATAGAGTAAGTAATGGTACCAGTTGTGGTTAGAGTACAATATTCCACACCTGCTATGTCATGGTTTGAATAGCACCTTTAATGTGTTTGGGTTGTTTTGTGACTGAGTTTGATGCCAGAATATGTGAGTAAAAAACAAATCAAAGGCAAGAAGCATATTAGACTGATATTTGTTTCATGTCTGGGGAATAGACAAATAATACTTTGACTAACAAAGAAGTGCATTGAATAGTTGCACTAGCTCGTGTAATGGTGGTTCTTCCAGCATTATTACCACAGGTGAGCTCCTGGTACAGTGTATAGTACGTACAGGATGTACAGTATACACAGTTTGGTTAATAAGAATGACACAATAACGAACTTTAGATATATTTTGAACTACAGCTGATAAAATACAATCCTGTTTCCTTAAGATAAATTAAATAGATTTTTTTGTTGTTGTTCAGTAGGAATGCTGATTGAGATACAAACCTCTGTGATTTACGATGGTTATGTTTTCTTACAATGTGTACACAATGGACAACAAAGGGGGTACCACTTCTTAGGAACACCTGAGCTTTTGTCCCATGATATCATGGTGCCTGGGACAGTAAGTCATGATGGTCATATGAGAAAACCGACAGTGTGCACATTCAAGCACATTCCAACCCAAATCTGTAGAAACATCCTGATATCACCTAACATTGTATAGTTTCTACTGTTCATTGTACTGCAATATTGTACAATAAACAGGATTAATACATTTAAGAAAATATTGAGAACGGAAAACATTCATTATCTCTATCCAACTGACCTCACTGACTGAAATACCACAGTGAGCTGAAGGTTTGTTGGACACATTTTGTTGTTTTCATAGGAACTAAATTTACATATACTTATTTATATTCTGAGGTATACAATACAATCTGTTTTAGCCACAGGGAAAAATATATGTGTGTTTTGCATGTGGCAACATTAATCTTCCCAGTGTTGCAGAGTCTGGGGAATTTACATGAGTGGTTATTTTTGTGGTTAATAAAGAACTGTTTGTTGCACATTTGCAAGTTCTTTATGCATGTTGACCACAGACATCGAGCTTTCTTGCGCGACACTTCCTTTCAAGCTGTGAAGAAAAGGCAAAGGTATCAGTGATCATTCTCACCAATTCATATGCAAAGATTGACCATAGCAACATCACAGTAAACCATATTGTGCAAAAAATAGATCCTGAATCTGAGTGACTGTGTTTAGCTCATATTTATTTAAGTTATGATTTTGGTAATATTTGCAGTTTCTAAGATATGACCAACTGATATTAGCATCATTTTATTTGTGTGATGTTCAGCAAAGAATATTGTGACTTATATAGTTTTTATTATGAATAAATAAAAAAGCCGACAACCAATGAAAAAGACAGTCTGCCCTATATTTGCTGGGTTGCCGGTTTCTCTGTTGCCTCTGTCAGGGCATCTGTATCTTCAATGTAGCAACTTGTTAATATGTGTGGATGAATGACTGAATATACTTCAAAGGGCTGTGGAGTATTCTCGACTTGATAAAGACCTATACAAGTACTGTTTTCTTTGTTCTGGTATTTTTATTTATTTATTTATTTTTATTTGTAACTATGCAAAATTATGAGTATAACCACAAAACAATAGTGGATAACACAGAAGCTACCAACTAATTATGATCATATATGAATGAAAAGCAAGAAAAATTCAGGTTACAACCAAAACACAGTACTTAGCACCCTCCAAATTGTGAGAATACCTTTTATTACTGCCACCTAGTGGTAAGTTTGCTCCTTCAGCCTGTTGCTCTTGTGAGAGTTTGCGCGACACTTCCTTTCAAGGCTTAGTTGATTTCAGTTTGGTCCCGAAAAGTTCTTTAATATGGGTTCCCTGAAAACACCCTGCCGTTAAGTGCCCTCTTTAGATGTAAAAAAAAAAAAAAAAAAAAAAAAAGAAACTGCTAGCATAAACACACCAAGCCTGTGATGACCCTTGTAGTGTGAGAGAGGTTTACATCCATGTCAGAAAAGAATCTTAAAACTAACTGCTTTCACTAATAGCCAAGGCAGTAATGTTAAAGTAAAATCTGCTAACTGTACCTGGTCAGAAATTAGTTTGGAATTACTTGGAAAAAATTGGAAAGTTGCAGGAATCTGACTAATTGACTTTTGATATTTTTAACTATTTTATTTTATCTTGTCTAATATCAGGAATTGGAATTGGAGATTTGTATCCATTCGTTTTTTTTCCAGATTCAGTGCAATGTTTTCTTCAGGATTTGTAAGGCAGTTGTTGCTTACTCCAACTGCATTCATAACATTATAGGATCTTGGATTTGAAACAAATACTGTATTTTCATTGCTGTTTTAGAGAAAACTAAATAAAGAACAAGCCTTACCTGATCTTAACTTGCAGAGTGGTCTTTGCTTCCTGCATCGTCATCACTGCTCTTAACACACAGATTTAAACAGTAATTCATTCGCCCTGAAAGCCGTTGCTGGTAAATAGAATTCTTGAATTCAGAAATAATTGCTTAGAGTGAAATTGTGTCTTAGAAATAAACAATTGTGGAGATTTCTATTATTTTAAACCGACCACGTTAACAGCAATGCTGTTGAGCAAAAGGGTATTTCTGCAATACACGACGCTGACCAGCAGGTGGTGGTACATAATTAGGTATTATATGACTTGTATCTTTGTAAACTTTAAAAACAGAAAAAAAATTCATTTTTATAGAGTATTACGCCTATCTTAACAGCCCAAGAACTCTATATCACCCATCCAAACGATGAGACTGTTTCTCTCTTTTCCCTTGTGACCTTTCTGCTAATCACAGCCACTGTAAAACAAGTGCTATAAAACACTGTCCAGCTGGTGATAAAATAAAAAAAGGCCTCTCATCTAGCAGGTGGTGTTCTGCATGTAACGTCCCTTCCTGTACTACCAGCCAGTTATGGTTTTATTGCTCCACACATCCCCCTTCATATCTGCCTGCTTCCAGGTATGACCACCTGTCGGAACAATGATAAGACAAGTAAGAGGGATTGTGTGCAATGGGAGACTAGCAATCACTGTCTATTGCTGTGGTTATAATAATAAAGTGCAGAGCTGGGATGAAAATGTCCATGCTAGGTTTGCATGTGTGGAGTTTGTTTGAGTTCATGCAGACAGGAAATTATGTTAGCTTATATTTTTTTGTCTGATATTTACAGAAAGATTAATAATTTCCCAGTATAATTTAGCATCATTAGGCTCTAAGACATCCAGGGCAGTGTAATTTTTTTAATATTACCATGTACCTGTTTTTGCTTATAAATTACACGTTTTATTTAAAACCTTTTTTACAGCCTTGAATTGAACAATAAAACAATTAAAATATAAGTTCTACATGAGTAGAAATTTGCACAAAAAGTACAAAAGATTTACTAAACAGCATGAAAAATAATTGACAATGGAAAATCTGAAATGATAATAAATCATAAATACGTTTTCAAAATGGCTGTCAAGGAAGGAAGAACATCAGGAGAAACCTTCTCACACATCGGACTCAGAGCTCAGTAGCACACTGAGCCAGGAGACCAAGTGAAGCGGAGGAAATGTTTTGTGGATTTTAATTAGTTGCTCTTGGGACATTTTTATCTAAAGTAAAAATAAAAAATCTAAACACACTTAACACAATAGGGTGAAAAACACGACAGCATAAGAAACACGATTATTTACCTTGATCCGAACATAAAAATCCCGGAATGGACTGCGGCTGGAGTTGCACATAGGCTGTCTTGCTGGTTTGGTTTGTAGGTTGTACAAACAGGGCCCTGTGATTATTTTTGCTTTGATTTACCAACACGCCGCCGAGATCAACAGATCAACAGGCAGCTTTTGGAGTGCTCTGCTTTTCTGTGAAACGCACTGTAGGTTTGAGGATCTCTGTGCAAACAGCCTCTTTATGACAGAGAGTGAGGTGAGTGGCTTCAGACACTACAAGCCAGACAACTCATCAAACAAATATACTAAAGGCGCTGAGTACACTCACTCTGTACCATCAGACTATTGTTATTAGAGAATTTATTGACATAAGTATAAGATTACAGCCTTCTAACAATAAATATAGCGCTAATGTAGTCTCTTAACACATTCAAGAGCATCATATACACATTAGGAATATATTTTATACCACAACAACAGTATTTCACCATCTGGTGTGAACATGAATGCTGCACTTTTCCCACCTTCTCCAAAATTTTCATTCAAGATTAAAAACTGCTGACTTAATTCCTGCCTTGACACTTGCACTATAAGCAACACTAAGTGTTTGTACAACACATAGTGAAGTGCCATTTTGATCTGCACGGATTTTAGCATCTTTCAGCACCTTGCTAGCTGGCTCAACTTGCTATTGGAGTGAATCTGCTCAACTCCCAGCTGCAGAGTTGAACCTGACAGCAGCTCCAACCCTAATCTCCCCCTCTACAGCTTTCACTTGCAATTTTTTGGTGTTATTTGTTGTCAGGTTTGACATTGATGAATTAGTACTTTAGATTTCTGACACCTTTCAGATCTTTCAGCATGCCTTATCTCTTGCTAAAACACAAGTGATGACTAAGGTTATTGCAGGTGTTTGATGCAAATAATAAAGAGGGAGGGCAAAGCATGGATATTTAAGCCCTAAGGATACAAAGATATACTCTTGAAACATGCTGTGTACTCTGAAGAAACATGCTGTAAGAGCAGTTAGATAAATCTACCTGTTTATATTTTCGCAAACAGTGATTATTTAATCAAAAATATCAGTATCGTGGCTGAGGCTGCATCAGTAATTAAACCCAGTGGAGGCAACAGCATTAAAATTAACTTTGTAATTAGGTGCAATAAAATGAAGTGAAATGAAAGATTCTAGTTAATACCATATAAGAAAGAAGGCCAAACAACAGGCGTCCCAGCTGCCTTCCAACAACCATCCACGTCTGATGATGCAGGCTCGTCAACATGCCTCTCCTCATATCCATAAACGGATACTTCGATGCGACTATTTAATTGTTTAACCAAATAGGCAGTCAAATGAGCAACAACATCTGCTATACGTTAACGTCAAAATATTTTTAAAAAGAAAAATGTGGCCGCAGATTCAAATGCCCCTCTTTTCTTTTTAAATCCTGGATTTAGAAATGGTCCCATCCTCTGAATTACTATTGTAAGGAATAGGAAAATATTATTCATGGTATCAATATCTATTTCCATAAGACATATCTATTTCCATAAGACATAAGAATGATAATGGGCGCTCCAAAATAGAACGGCGGTTAGGATGTGTATCTCCGGTTCAGGTTTCTGAAAGCACGCAAAAGCAAGGCGAATCTTGTGGTCTGGTGTTTAATACGACTCAGCAATTAGCCAACTGCTGTAACTGTCAGCGTGTTGCCTTTAATTACAAATGAGCGACTTTCCAACCACCAACATCTTGTTTTTTCACTTTATTAAAAATCAAATCAAAAAACCTGCTTTCGCTATCTCATTTTATTTATTTTTCATACAAAACACTTTGGTTGTTTAAGCAGACCAAAACTGTGTAGATCCCACCTTAACTGAGGGACTAAGGGAGAAATCTCTCTTGGACTTGTTTTGATGGACATTCCCAGGCAACACTTGGTGAAAACACTGAGCTGGCTCTTTTGTGCTGTTTTGCATGGGGTCTTTCCACAGTGCCAAAGTGGGCCTGGTTTGCAGCCATGTGTGACTGGGGCACTTAGTGGCTCAAACTAATGACCCTAATTGGTAAAGTGGGCTCCGTTTCAGGGTCACTGACAGGCCGACTGGCATGTGAGGAATGTGACTGTGTGGCACCCGTCTATTGTCTGGGCTATGCTATCAATTAGCTCTTTACTGCAATGCACATCCTCTATGAGGCAAGTTTCCACAGATGAAGAAATCAACCACACATATATATTTTTTAAGCATTATTATTTTTGTAGTATTTTTTCTTTGATGTTTGCATATATTCTAAGAAATGTACAAGAAAAAACACACACACTTTGGTTTTGAATGGGTCAAAACAAATTTGATTCTTGCCTGTAGGATTTTAGTGATTCAGAGCTAAAATCTCCTTCAGAGCAGAGCACACAGGATTTGATCCATTGACACACAGCAGTGCAACAGACAGACATCCTTTGTTTCAAAGGGAGTGTAAGGTGCTGCTAGTTAGTGAACAGGAATTAGGTTGGTTGCAGCGCTGCGTGGGATGAAGCTTCAGGAAGAATTCCCAACTAAGCACACTGTAAAAACTCTTGTTGCACTCATGGCATCAAATCCTCAATTAATCAGGTGTTTGATGTGGTTGGCCTCACTTTGTGCTCCACACCCTCAAGACTTTTCATGAATGAACCCTTTGAAGCGTCGTCAAGACGGCACTTCAGTCAAGAATTTTGCAACATTTATTCTGTTTTCTCAGCGAGACTAACAGTCACTGCAACTGCAGCTGTCATGTTATCCCTGTGAATATACCTAAAGCTCTCTACTTTTTTTTTTTTTTTTTTGCAAAATTATTGTCTTAAAGTTTTGTTGAAACTACTTTAAATTATGGGGACCTTTTCATGCGAAATAATACAAAATAAAAATATTAGAAGTTTTTGAACAGGGACTTTGTGTAAACAAAAATGTGGTCAGTTGTTCATCCTGATTTGGGTTTTCTGGTAAAACGTTATTGCTCTGATTTCTTGTCAGATGGTCTGTTGTGTTTCAGAAAGTTAGTATCTGTTTGTATTGCTGTCAGCAGACCAGAAATATGTTATCCTAAGTTTGTAAATCATCAGACTCCCTATGAGCGTGGTCATTACTCCCTCAGTGTTTATTGATTCTCCTTTTTCAGTTGTACTCTGTTTGTTGACTGTCTGGTTTGTTTTGTGAAATTCTGCTTTAAAATTTAGAATTACATTGTAACATCTCCTTAGCTGTCACTTGAAATTTGGTTTTATTTTGTCTTCCGTTTGCTTTCTTTCCAATATAAGCTTTTGTTCTGAGTAACGTTTTGTTCAGCTTTAGCACCCAATGCTTACCTGAAAGTATTTACAGGACGAGAAATACAACCAAAGGTCTCATGGATGTTCTTCAATGGATGTGAGCAAAATTAAGCATTTTGAAGACCAAGGAACACACATCCAAAAGATCAGGGCTAAAATTGTGTGAAATTGTGTCATAAATTAATATCCAAAGCTTTGGACTAAAATGAGGCCCAAATAGAGAATTAAGACATGTCAGATTACCTACATTGACCTAAACAGTAAACAAGTACATGTTACACTTTTTCAACTTTTATCCATACACAGGTTTACTTCCACCTCATGATTTTGTTCTAGTGTCTTGGTATGTCACACAAGGTTTTGCTAAAATATATTTAGGTTTGTGACTCTAACATGACATTATTAGAAGTCACCTTTTTATTATGGTCACTTATTACCATAATAAAAAGTCACCTTGCAGATATAGATACAATAATATCTATATCTCTTGAAATAGATACTTATGTAAGCACTGTGATAAATCAATATGAGACGGGATATTTTGACACAGCTTGATTTGAAGTCACTTGACCTTTTCATCATCTCAGAGTCAGTGTACACAATAAACAGGTTTCTGTGTACATCTGTGATCTTTTCTGTAGTTGCAGAAGCCATGCAGCTCTCAAGTGTAGCATGCTACTCTCTGCCACCTGCCTTCTTGTTGTGCTACTCAGATGTGGCTTTTACTAATTCCTGCACTGTGATCTTCTCATTTCAGACTCAGGCATCCATTACCTGGGGAGGCGTGTCGTAAAAATAAAAACCCCCGTAAGATCATGCAAGCTCTTGTGAACTGAGGACAACATTGACATGTTGTTCTCACCAGTTGGTCACATGTATCTAATAGCCACAGTCAGTACTCTGTGAGAAAAAACAAAGTTTTGGCATGAGTTTGCAGCAGTGATATTTCTCTCACAAAACAACAATGAACAACAAACCTTGATAATAATGCTGTGTTCACTTGTGACAGCTTAACATAGAAAACTAAGAGAGATGGGTGTTAGCCACGTGCAGTGAGGTATGTGTGTCAACAGAGTTGGCCTACAGATGAACTCCTGGAAACAGCTTGAGTTCAGGTAGAAGAAAAGAGAAAGGCAAAGAAAGATGGAGGAAAGAAGGTGTGGCTTTGCTCAGTGACTCAGCCAGACCAGACTCTGCTGAGTGACAAATCAAATGCCAACTGACAAAAGCACACACTGGCTCCAACTTTACTGGCTCCTTTCACCACACAGGTGGTCCTTCTCCCACACCTCCACATGCAGGCACAACACAACACAACACTCAAGCACCTCGCTGATTTGATCCGCATTTAGGAGGTTAATGTCTCTTGTAGGTTTGACAAATTATTCCATTTCACTGCATTATGAAAATATTAATTTTGGTTCCAGTCCAGCGCCCTGTGGGTGACCTTATAGCTACAACGCAACATGCCAGGATCTGACCTCATCTGCACACAAGCATGACACTTGATTAATGGGCTCTGAGGTGAACCCTGTGTGTCTGTCCCAGGTCAGTCTTTTCTTGTTGATCCTTGAAGGGAGTGGTAAATTGATGGTGCTTCCAGAAAGAAAGGAAGTACACAAGTGCCATGTACCAAGACCTTCTGGGTCTCTCTTAGTCTCTCTTATATATGGCTTTTCCTGTTCTCACTTATCCCTCGCTCTATTCTCTCTCTCTCTCTCTCTGCCTCTCTATCTCTCTCTCTCACAAACACACAAGACAAAGAAAAACCACTTTCAGTCGTCAGTCACTGCTCCAGTTTACCTTGATAATTCTGGCATACTGTCAAACTTTAATCTATAATAGGTGTGTTTGCAAAGCAAAGAATCCCTAAGAATGATCTATTTGCTCATTTCTTAGGTCCTGTTTAAATAAATGCATTACATAAACTCTTTTTGTATTTGTTTGTAAACACCAGGAGATGACACGCAGAGCAAATTTACTCTCGTGTGTGGTCACAGAGGTGTCGAGGTAGCTCACAACACAGACCAACACTTGTAATGAATGCCACCATTGCCTGATTCTATTTGAGGGCAGTGTTCACAAATTGAGCATGACCACCGAGAAGCAACTCACTTTTGAGTCTTCAATAATGGAATGCTTAATTTTTTTGTCTTTAAGGAATATCTATGCATTAAACAAGACAGGTAGGAACAGATACAGTGCTTCGGGGAGGCATTTGTACCCACTGGTCATTTTGGGCAAATACAAATTGTGAGTTGGAAAGAAAAAAGGCATGTTTGTGTGTGCTGACCATGTTAGTGAAAAAGCACATTTTCTTTCATTTACAACTCCAAGTAATAGAGGGTGTGTGCTTATCTGGTCTGCAGATCAAGAAACAAACTGTTACCTGTTTTCTGCCTGTTTTCTGTTTGAATTGGCTCAAGAAAACAATGTTTTGCCACATATTCTCTGCTGGACTTAGGTCTGGACTCTGACTGGGCCATCCCAGCATTATGCTTTGATCTAAAAACCATTTTGTGTTTAGGGTGAGAACCTCTGTTTCATGATTACATTTTCTGTACCTGTAACAGAGTTTTCTTTCAGTATTGTCCTTTCTATGTCTTCATCAGTTTTCCCAATAAACTCTTCTTTGCCTTTCTGTTTCTTGTACGTAACAAAATAACTTCCACAATAGGTTCCACTACTATGTTTCACTGTGAGAGTGTTTTCCATGTTTTCAGGATGACGGGAAACTTAAAATGGTAAATGGACTGAACTTATATAGCGCTTTTCCAGTCATTTTGACCACTCAAAGCACTTTACACTAGAGTCACATTCACCCATTCACACACACATTCATACACCGATATGCAGACCGGTAGGCAATTTGGGGTTAAGTGCCTTGCCCAGAGGCACATTGGCATATGGCAGGAGGAAGCTGGAATCAAACCTACAACCTTCCGATTGCAAGACGACAACTCTGCCACACAGCCACACAGCCACAGTCACCCTATAGGATTTATTATTAGCTAATTTGTATTTATCTTTCACAAAAAAAACCCAATAAAAAAATCCTTGAGGTCTGTGGTTATTATGTAATAAAATATAAAAAGGTAAATAGTTTTGCACTGAATTATCCAAATGTAGATCCTGAGACGATTTAAATGTGAACCACTGCCACAGACCTATTTCAAACTCCCGATAATACCACATGCAAAAATTATCCATGTAGCCACTGTGGCATCTCTGAACTCATGCATGTGCACAGCATTGTCAGAATCATTGTGCAAGTGGAGATTGCACGCCTTGTTGCAGCCTCATGCTGGTGGCATTGGTGAAATTTTGTAGATGTGAAATGCTCAGTCATGCTCAGCGTGTTAAACATCTTACGAACAGACTCGCAACCTGCCTGCCTGCCTGTCTGCTTTCTTGTCTGTACTCCACCTCGAGAGACGGGGATTAGAGGCCTTGGAGGACCGACTGTATGGATGGTGTATGAATAACTTGGGGAGAGGTGACAGACGGGACAGATCGTGTCTTATAACCAGTAAAGCCTTGGTGCTCCCATAGGGGACTGGTGCATCTCACAGAGCGCCACATAAAGGGCCGCCGCAGACGTAGGCCTGGTCAAGGCCTAAGCTATAGAAGCCCTGACATCTGGCTTTCTTCTATGTTTCATCGCCAACCTGCTACCCCAGTCTGGCAGCTATATGCACTTCATTATTGTGCCTTAATGCGCTTTTGAATTGCAGTCAAAATTAAGTCCTGATATATCGTTTTATTGCCAATAAAAAGCATTGGATATGAAAGTATCTACCATCAAATATCTAGTAAGTCACACCAGCATGCAGTATATGACACTAGCAGTATGTTTTTTCTGCACATTGAAGTACAAATGTGCAATGTTTGCAGTGTTCTGGGCAATAAACTGTAAAGATAAAATTATGATGAGACAATAAAGGCAGGCTCAATCGTTTTGAGGGGAAGATACACAGCAGGTGGTACGAAAAGCTCTGACAGAACCCCTGATTTGTGCAGAATTGTGTTGCTTAAAGGATATGGCCACCAGATGCCCATTTGGATGAAAATCTAGCTTTCAGTCTAATCTGTCAATTTCGGAAGCCAAAAACATGTCAGCTTCACGAGCAATGCAGTGAAACTTTGGTGTTAACCCCAATAAAGAACACTTCTTCACTTTAATAGATTGAAAAATTTCAGTCATGTATTGTGCAATTTTATTGTTGTATACAATGATATTTTTTATTAATCTTATTTACAAATATCAAGTCCATACACTTTATCTTGGAGCGTTGCTTGCCTTTGTGCTGTGGCTGGCTGCACAGGACCTCAGCAGTCCTCAGGATGTAGCCATAGATGGCAGTGTTTTGCCTTATTTTTAACAGCCCCCCTCAGCTTTGAGGCTCTGAGGATATTCAGCACTGTTTCTGCAGAAAATATACACTCACTGATTCGACTCTGTATTTGAACCATTTCGAAACCTTTTTTTTTTTTTTTTTTGACTATATTCTTACATTTTGATGTCAGATATCCAGGTGTCCAAACCTTAAACAATGCATACATTGATATTAAGGCATTTACTAAAAAGGAAAAATGAAAAAAATATTTTAAAAATCTATTAGGATGCAATATTTTATCTTTTTTTTTATTCAAGCTTTGGTTTTTATATTTTTGCAACTTAAGTTGTATTGAGGATTATTTATTTACCAAATTCTTTGTTTCTTTGCTTCATATTACATTACTTTGTGGATCTTAAAATGTAATAATTCATATTAAGATTTATTTAAAAGAGCAACAGAGACTCTTTGAAACGCACGACAAAAATAATCCATTTCACAGAGGAACGACTTGACTCCCTTCTTTTATTTGTAGCATCTCAAAAGATCTGCTTGAATCTATTTCGTTTGATCAACCGTAAATTTCCTCAGTCTTTAGCTTGAACCAGTCCAAGCCCGGCTTTATATTCGGGTGAAATCATAAAATGACACTTGAGATAAACAGAATGTTTACCCACCCCATGTGAGCAGAGGCTGATATGTAAATGCAGCCTTATTCTTTCATCAAATTTGCATTTACCCTCTTAACCAAACACTATAGGGCTCCAATTCAAACACCACTAATGATGGCTGGCCCTTTATGACCAATTGCCGTATCTGCAAAAAAAAAAAGAAAAGAATAAGAAGTGGGAAGAGCAATTTAGTGGGGAATGAAAGGAGTAAGGCATAGTAGCTATCTGTGAGTGGATGACAATAATTGGATCAAGTTTGCAGAAAAATGGATGTGTTGATGCTCTAGTGGCTTGACTGGCAATCGGCTGGCTTTTCGCCTATTTATCATTCCCCTTTTATCTGCTGCTGCCAGACCTTTCCACAGCCTCCATTCCGGAGCCGACTAATCAAACAACTTTTTAATAAGACTAAAGCGGCATCTCCGCCGCCAGACAGCAGAGCGGGGCTCCCGCAGAACGAGGTTGAGAATCTGGGGATGAATATCAAGTAACACTCTGACATTCTTTCTTTTCTCTGCGATCAGGAGTTTGAAACAGTATCAAGAACAATCAGCTGACTTTGCTGCTTTCAGATCTGTCAGGCAAGCTGTGATTCACAAGGACACAGCCTCTTGGTAAACTGGGCTTCTGCCTGCCAGAGAGAAGAGATTCCACTTTTCACAGTTCAACTGGAGCTTTGTTTGCCACCGTTAAATGTCCACCTTTTTTTTGCAGGATATCATGGATGTCAAAGGAGCATGAACTCCAGAATGCATCTACAATTCATAATTTCCTAATCTTTTTTCTTTTTTTTCTTTTTTAAGTTGTGACAGTAAAACAACAAAGTACCTAAAGATCCAGCTTATAAGATTTCAAGAAAGTCAAACTGTTCAGAAAAAAAAATATATGTGGCAAGTTGTGTTTGTGCAGATCATAGAGGATTAGCAAGCCAGCTATATTTTATAAATGCTCTTTTATAAAGCTGAGAACAAATAAGGCATTTTTTATTTGTCCAAACTTGAATGTCATAAGTTAACTAAAGTATTCCCACTCCTTTGTTTTTGACAGAAGATGATGTTGTCATTTAAGCCAGAAAAAAGATGGTTAAATGTGCAGTCCATTGAAGATGTACCCCTTAACTTTCTGTCATAGTACAAACATGTGATATTTAGTGTGCAATGGAGACCGGGGGTTCATTTCTTTATGAAATATGATCATTGACATTGTGTGATGTATAACTGAGTGACTGAGTTCAGCAATGGGGGATGGGAGTGAGGGCGCTTTCAGAGAGCCAAGCACTCTGTCATGTAGAAAAAGAAAGTGGCTACAGATGTCAATTTCTGTGTTTCTTGAACTTTTATATCTTACAATGTAATGTAAATCATGGAACAAATACTGACCTCTTCCTGGTTTGTCTCCTCAGCAGACCAAGACAGCCAAAGGAATGATCAATGTCCAGGTGTTGCTTAGAGGCTTTTGGAGCAAACCGGTGAGATAAGTTGGAGGTGTTTCAACGAATCATGTTACATTTAATTTGTTCTTTGGTTTTGCTTAGTTGTAGTGATCTGCATTAGTGTAAATATTTTCCATGTATCTATACTGTTCTGTTGGTGTCAGATTTGTGTAAATATTTCAAGTTTTCTGATTACCTCCTGTCCTGGTTTCTTTCTGAGAATCCTTTAGAGTAGAATCATTTAAAGGCACCAAGCTTCTTCCAGCAAGTGATGTAGATGGTTTTGGTATGACCCGCAGTTCAAATATAAACTAATTTCTAATTTAATTGTTTTGAGTTGTTGAGTCCCTGTCAGCAAAAACTGACATTATGATAGACCAACTCAAAGAGATGAATCATTAGGAAGTGGATGTGTGTTTTAAAAATGTGCTGAAGGACAGCCTGTGAGGTGATCCAGCCCTGTTTTAATATGTTGTACATCCACTTTTTTGTGTGATTACAGCTACAAGTTTTCTGGGGTTTTTTTCTTTTCAGAACAGCACAAACAGCCACATTCAACAAAGACTGTATCTAAACATAAATTTTGAAGACTTGCTTAAAACTGAACAATTCTCAAATCTAGGTTTCTTGGAGCACATAAATATGCTTTGAGACAAATTGTTCTATTGTTGCTCTGTCTGTGTGTTTGGGTTTTTTTACCTGCTGGAAAGTCAAACCCAACCCTGTTTTTTTGCATCCTCCACCAGGTTTTTCCCTCAAATAGACATGTTGTATAAAAAGAATCTGTATAGTAAATCTGTATCTACTATACAGATTAGTTTTCATTCTGTTAGTATCTTTCCAATTGACATGCAAATAGTGAACTTCTGTGTCACTTTGGAACACTTTGGAATACTCTTTATTTTTCATTAAGAAGTGGATTTACTTTTGATCCGTAGCCACATCCTGGTTGCTTGTTCTTCTGGAGGTGCAGCAGTACAGTGAGAAGGTCAAGGTGCTTTCAAAAGCTAGCCTGACCTATTTCTCCATCTTGTCCAGGGTATAAAATTGATGTCTTGCAGCTTTCTGCAAGCTCACCAGCTGCTGCTTGTCCTGTGGCTTTAGAGAAGTTAACAAGCACAAAACAAAACATGACAAAATGCAACAAAGGACATCAGGGAGTGAACGGGGCTGTCTTTAAGAAGGATCTCCCTGCTGGTCTCCTTCCACCAAAGGAGGGCAAGACAGAAAGAGGAACCTTGATTCGTCTTCTTGCTAGGTAACTGAGGGTCCAATGTTTGGAATGTGCGTCCCACCCTGCACGTCACTGACCCCAGGTCACACAATTTGTCCTTTTATTTTTCTTTGTATTTCAATTATGAATTTTCTTTTTGAACAGAAAAAAATATGTGAGATGCCCTTGGAAGAGAACAAAAACTCACATTTTGAGTGTGCCTGTCAAATTGCTATCTAATTGTTGCAGGGCTGCAGGGGGAGCTGATATCTGCTTTTCTCTCGCCGCCGGCTGCCGGCCCTGCCGTTCACAAAGCCCCGGGATGCCACACACATTCTGTTTGTTCTACATGAGCAAACAGATTGTAAACTGGCTGATAATTTTTGTACTGACAATGTCATTTACGGCTGTCAGCCTTTTGTCTGCTCTGTTTGCTTTATTCAAATATGAACCGAGTGGACCTCCCTTCCGCCGCGCACTTCTGCATTAAAATCACATCAATTCACTTCCATTTTGTCTTATCTGAATTTCATTGGAGGCAATCACTTGGTTGAATGCCCCTCTGTTGCCATGGAGACCAAAGGTCCCGTGTGGACTTCAGAAGGATTAGGAACTTGTAAGATTTAAGTCTTGAAGTACACAGTGGCTTTGTTGAGTTTCTCTTTGATTTGATGGCAAGGAATTTGCCTTTTCTAACTTTGGACAGAGGTGAAATAAATCTGTATATGTATTAGCATCCTCTGGAAGGATGATAAATATTCATCTGCTCCCCTTTGCTTTGATTTATTTCCACATTTAAAAGGCACTTCTATCGTTATTTGCCTGACCCTGATCTGCATTCATATGACTTGGGGATACCAGACGTGAACCACAGAAAATGACGCTTCGCTTGTCAAGCAGCCATCTTTGTGCTGCAACTATGACAGTCCAAGTGGCATGTGGTGCCTCGATGCCCCCAGTGGGCACCCCTTTGCCCCACCAAGGGGACAATGACTCCAGCTCAGCGAAACGAACAGGAGCGCTCACTGGACGCTCGCTTCCCAGGGCATCGCGCTCCACTCCTGAGGCATCTGCCTCCGCTTTGTTCGCCAAGGTCAGGGCACAAAGTGCTGAGTTATTCACATCAAACTGTCTGGCTGGAGGCGGCTGCAGATGTTACTGTTTTTTGTTTGGTTTTGTCTCACTTTTTTTTTTCTGCATCTTGTCAGCAGTGGCTGCCAGGGTGCTTGGTGTGCGAGTTTTTAGAAAGCTGAAAAAACGTGGCCCCTGAAAGGAGAAGCTGAGGCCTTGGCTCTTGCTCCTCATGAAAATGGTAATCTTTTTTTTTTTTTTTCTGTGCCTTTTGCAGCCAAAAGTACAAAGTAAACAGGCTGGAGCAAATAGATTCATTTTCATTTGTGGCAGGCATTGCTTTTTGTTCTTTGTACCACCAACGCTAACATATATTAGGCAGTTTTCCATCGCAAATACATTCAAGGAATTTTCTCCAAAGCTGAAGAATATGAAAAGTATTTTAAATTGTTTATAAATCTTAATTGAAAAAAAAGTTAATTTAGATTTTAAAAAATCACAATAATTCATTTAATATTGAATTAAGTCACATACCGTAATCATGTGCATCTCATCTTCCTTCTTGGGTGAAATTTGTGCAATAATATTGAATAGAAAACATTGTTGCAAACAATATAATTTGAACATACTGTGCCAATACGCAGTACTGTGAAAATATTCATACCAATTTAATTTTCACATTTTTAACTATTACAACCACTAACTAATTAATTTTTGAGAGATTTTATGTCTCGTAATTTCCAAACTACATGCTGCTACTTTCTCACACATTTTCAACAGTGTGATAGGCAGCTTATACATGGATTTTAGACGGCTGCCTAATGATGAAGAGGACAGTACAAGCTTAAGAGCAAGACACAATTATTATTGAGGGCAACAATGAAAGAGAGACAGAGGAGGTGATTGAGGCTGTTTAATTCTGACGTTGAAGAATACGACTTTAGTAGCATTAGTGCAATAAATTAGTGATCAATGACTTGTCTTCTGAAGCTGTGCTTCAGATACTGTTCAGATGAACCCTTAACTATACTTATTTGTGTCATGAGCAAGTATTTCATAAATAGTTTAAAAATATATTTCTGTGTGAATCTTTTATGCCAGAAATATACAAAAATGCAACTTATGGAAAAGTTGCGTTATTGCAACTTATTTTTTTTCTTTTGAAAGTTAGCTAACAGCTTATATTCCAGTGGGTTCATCAGTCTGGAAATTACTGCAATGTGCATTCTCAACTCCTCTCCTCTCAAGACTAATACTTCTTATACCCACCTTTGAGTGCAATTACAGATTAAAGTATTTTTGTAGTTTATTTCTGACAGCCATGAGCATTTAAAAATGGAACTGTTTGCAAAGTCTCCTTTGCAGAATAATTCAGGCTCAGATAAGCTGGTAGAATGGAGTATTATTTTTTTGGTGAAGTAGGACCAAAACGCAACAATAAAATCTCATTCTGAATATGCTAAGATCTAAACCATTGCATTGTGCCTCTGGCAGTTTCAAGTTAAAACTTTGCCTGCGTCACCAAGATTGCTTTGTGTTTATTAAAATGTTTCTTCTTCTTCTCTGTCCCTGTTCAATAAACTATCCTGTCAGCATGATGATGGATCACCATGTTTCACGCTACATATTAATTTTTGATGATTCCCTTTCCACCAAATAGCTTTTTTGCTTGTAGGTCGAAAGGTTTCTTTTGGTCTGATCTGACCAGAGCTCCTCCGTCCATGCATAGTGTGTCCCCTAGATGGCTTATAAAACACTTTTTAATGGATTCCTTCTTACCCCTCTTTAGTGTCTCATCAATAGACTCTTGTGAATGAGCTGTGGATCTTAGCAGCTCCTCCAGAGTTTGCATTGGCTGCCGAGTTGCTCTCTTTTTGAATAATGCTTTCATTGTTTGACCTGTCACTGTAGGTGGGTAATCATGTCTTCCTACATTTCCGATTGTACCACATTTTTTTAGATGTTCGACAAAACAATGTTCTATGAAATGGCATAATCACAAAAAATGTAACATAACCCTGCATTAAACATCTCGCAGACAGGTGAGACATTTTGCTTCACTGAATTTATTTAAGAGTATCTGAGTAAAGGTAAAAAACATTTTTGATTGAATAAGTTAGAAAACCATGGATTCTTATTCTTCCTCTTTCCCTTTATAGCTCCACTCCATTGCTATCTCCTACTTTTAAGGATGCACGAGCCAATCTCAAAATCTAATATTAATATTTCTTTTATGGGTGATAATCAATATTGGCCTATATTTACCTATGTTAGAAATAGTATAGACAAAACACTCACGCATACGCACAGGCACAAACCCCAGAAACACAAATGGCAATAAGATGGGAATAACATGGCTTGTTAATAACAGCCCAGTTTAACTTAGACTGATACAATGTTGATGCTAATAAATTGTGCTTTGTCTTGTTTCTTCAGAAAAGATTCACAAAATATATGTAAAGGTTGTGCCTGTGACATTAGAATATAACATTAAAATAAATTACTCAAGGTGTGTGGATACTTTAAGGTATGGTAACTCTCATACCTTTCCGAGGCTTACATGTTTATGAAATCTATTTTCTAAACCTTCATAACCTTCATCAATTTGTATTTTAGACTTGACACTTAAGCAATGTGTCAATTTTTTTTAGTGCCCCCTCAACATTTTGTGAAATTTGAGAAGTAAACAAAAGTTCTCTCTCTGCTGGCATGGTGTCACCTGGAGCATCTAAACAATCAATGCACATTTGCAACTTGGTATTTACTTGGTGTTGACATCAATGGCAGCCCTTTAAATTAAGGTCATTTTGTCAGATATTGCATGACATTACTCGTGGCATTTTGGAAGGATAACCAGAGGCGGAATATAAAACACAGACATCCGTTTTACCTTTTTTTGTATAGCTCTTTCAGGTTGCATCTTAACCTAAATTAAAATTACTTTCAAGACTACAGATTAAAAAACTGCATGGTTGCTTTTACTTTTAAAATCTGAATTCCAGTTTTCTCACAGAGGATTTACTTGCTCATTTCCTGTATTTAGAACCAGGTGGCAAATTTACATCACTTGTTTTGTCATTAACAAGACATTTTTCAGCCTCAAACGTTGCAGATCTCTCAAAGATTTGGCTATGGAAAAGGTTTTGACAGAGTCTTGCCACTGCCTGTCGAGACACTATTTCATCTATGGAAGGAGGATTATTCTCAAATACCAGCCCCTGTTTGAACAAAAGAAGCTGATGATGGCAAATTAGGCTTGGGCTTTTCTGTTGGGAAAAAGAACAGAAACATCTATGGTCTAACATGGTGGTCTCTGTTTCTTCATAATGATATATTCACTCAGAGTTTACATGCTTACAGAGGAGACTGATCAAAGGACAATAAAATCTGTTTTATTCACTTGTTTACTGCTGCTCTTAGTGGGTTAAAAGCTCCGGTGCAGATGGGCCATATCAGTGTAAGTTACACTTTAGTCAAGGACACATCTCAGTGGTTCGTTGACAGTCTTTATTGTGCCAAGAGGGAATAGGAAATCAATGGAGCTGCCCTGTCGAAGTCAGTGTACCTATATGCTGACTGAGGTCACAGTAAGGAAAGATCCGGCTCAGCAGAGTAAACAAAAACTTTGGAACGTCCTCTGGGACGTTTTTAAACTAAATTGAAATATGCTGCATCAATATTGCACCTCGTCTGCCCGCATCGCAAACACAAACTAAAACTAGCACTTAAAAAGTTTCCTTTTAAGAGTAGATCAAAGATACAGATCTGACGATGTATTTGGTCTGATCAGCTTTATCTTCCCTTGCTCTACAACTCCTCTGTGGCCGCAGTTGCCCGTGCTAGCTGCTGCACAGTTGGCTGTGCTATTGATCTCATTGAGGCTAAAGACACTTCATGTACCCTGAAAGGCTGCTTACACAAAGCAGTGACATTGATAGGGCCTCACCGAGGTGGGTCCTTTTTGTCCCAGCCTCTGTGTGGGAGTTGGGGCTAACAATCGCGGTGGGGGCAGTGCTTTGAGCTGACCCACGCAGGACAACGTTTAAACTTTAAGCAACTTAGAAGCTGATTAGTGACTAAACTGAAACGTAGGGCTGTCTTTTAATCTGCCAGTGCAACACTTTTTTTCTTTTCTTTTTGACTCATTTAAAGTCATCAGATTTTTACAATGACTAATCTGGTTGATGTCTAGACGTGCCCTTTTTTTCTCAAATGCTAGAATACAAATGTTGCACTTTTCTTTTTAAAAGTATGGGTGCTTTATGTTACCACATATGTGAACTCAACTATGAGTACATTTTGTGAGGAGTGAAGATTTAAACCTTTCATTGTAAACTGCCTAAAAGGGAAAGTCAGTTTGGCTGTCGACAAGGCTGCCTCTCATCGTCGCACACAACTAGCCTACATGTAGCCACACGAGGCTCCTGCCTGCACATCTGGTCTTTATTTTTGTAGCTAAGGAGTATCCAAACAGGGCAGAAGCCAAAAACAGGTTTGTTGTTTTAGGTCCAGGTGGAAAGGGTGTCGGTCGCGGTAAAAGGAATTTTCATTGCATGCTGATTTCTGTCTTCCCTGCATTCCAAGCGTGACATATCACTGTCATTTGTGGCCTCTCGCTTTTACTGTTTTCCTGTAAGGAGTCCATTTTGATGGGATTAGCCATTGCTATAAGCCTTGCTCTAGAAGACTTCAGTTTATCCAAATGTAGGAGCAGCATTGTGCTGCTTTGAAAGAACTGCGGCCACCCAGATTTGCAGGAGTTGCATGGGATGACTCTGCAGGCAAAGCGTGACTGATGCGCCTCCCAAAGGAGAACAACGACTTCCGAAAGGCAAGTGGGTAATTGATTTGCCTGCTCTTGGTAATAGCTCATGACTAATTGAGCGTACAAAGTGCAAAAACAAATGAAAAAAACAAAGCGCTGTGAAAAGTATTAGCTCCCTTAAAAATATTTGTGGTTTTGCCTTTTTATCACAATTAATTATTTCAGATCATACAACAAACTTCCACATCAGATAAATATAACATAAATAATTTCAAAATGCCATTTTCAAATAATTTCATCAAATAATTTGAGAGAAAGAGCTTCCCAAACTTACTTGGCCCTTTGTGGAAAAACTGGCCTAACTTCTGAGTTAGATCAGGCATTAATCCCTTCTTTTGAAAAGCTGAGAGGAATCAGAAAAAAACCATAAAAAACACAAAAAGTATGGTCCACATTCATAGGACTGGCAGGCCTACTAAAATTACAATGAGTGCAAAGCAATTGATTCTGAAGGAGCTCACAGCAGAACAAAGAATAACATCCAAGCACCACAGGCGTTAGTCGTCTCATTAAAGGTCAGTGTTCATGATACAAACATAAGAAAGACAGTAGTCTTTCTTATGAAAGACAGATAAGTGCACTGGAAGTGCAGTCATCTGCATTTATCTGCACTGTAGTTATCTTCCAGTGCAGATAACTGCACTGGAAGAAAAAAAAAATATTTCGATATATATTCTTCGGACTGCTAAGACAAGAAAGGAACATTTGGAAATTTGTAATATTGTGTTTTGGAAACAGAAGATGACACCAAGAGTGAAACATAGTGATTTATGATGATCTAGAGGTGCTTTGATGTTCCATCTGGATCTTGATAATCTCCATGTCTAAAAGAACCATAAACCATCAAGTCTGCTCTGTACCAGAAAATTCTAAAGGACGTATAGAATGTACACCAACTGTTTATAGTCTTAACCTCAAGTTCACTTTCAGGATAATGAACCACAGAGAACCAACAACTCTATCTCTGTTTTTGAGTGGCCTCAATACATAAAACCAGTCAGGATGCTGTGTGTCATATTATGTGCAAGATCAATATCTTGCACATAATATGCAAGATAATGATGTGCAAGATCAGTATCTAAACAACATGATATAAACAACAAATGATGTCATAATTCTTAATGTTTCGTCACATCTGACCAGCTTACAGAACAGTGGACTTTGCCTGTGTTTTATTCTATTCTGAATGCAATTACCAATGACTTGCTAGTTGCTTGGTGTTAATGTGAAGGATTGTGAGGTTTGTTATTTAAGCCATCCTACCATCAGGTGTTTTTCCAAGAAATGATGTAAAACCAGAGTGAGAGGCCTTCAAAGCCTTGTATTGGCAAGCTGATTGTGGGACAGTCCACCTGTCATACACTGCCTGGGGGTGTTTGTGTTTGCCACACCATTTAAAAATAAATAAATAAATGCATGCACTTAACAATTTCATTATATCATAAGATGCTAATAATTTCAGTACTGCTAGATATTCTCTGCATTTTGATTGTGCATTATTTTTCTACGGTAATTGAACTCCAATTAATGGTGGTTTGTCTTGTAGGAGGAGCTTTCATTATAAAACCTGGAACAGAAATGTCTTTGACATTGTTGTGTAGTTTGAGCCTTAAGAGGCACAGAGCTGAAGCACCATAGCCAGGTGGCTGATGCAGTCTTGTGACTTTGATTTAATTTAATTTTTAGTAAGTAAAGATTTCACGAGTTCTTTACCTCAAAGTTTTGTTCCTGGAGAAAAAAAAAAAAAAATCAGTGATCACAAATATTTGAGGGCAGGTATTTCTGCCAAGAGAGGCACAGCTTGTCAAGGGGTGATATTTTGTTTTATTTCTTTTTTTATTTTATTTTTTTACGTAAGACCAGATCTTTTAGATATGCTTATTTTTCTTAATAAATTAAATAATTTAAACCTGCATTTTACATATAATAACATTTATTTGCCTAAAGTTAAAGTTAGTATCTTTAACACAGTACATATAATAAAAATAATACATATGTATACTGCCAGTGATACTGTATAAAATCTCTCGCCCTAGAACGAGAAGGCTTTTAATAATGTGAGGAAGACAACTTCAAACCCTGACCTTTACACCTGTCTTTAGTTAAAAGCCAGGATTACATTTTTCTTTTTTCATAACATTAGTGTAAAGATCTCTAAAATCCTGAAGTATCCATTTTGACCCAAGTTCTTGAAATCTTAAATTTATTCAACACTCGTGCTATTTACTTTCTTCTGCAAATTCTGGCAAGGATTATGCCGCAGCATTACATTCAGCCTTTTGTTTTCCCCCAGAATTTCAGTGCCATCCTCCGCTATTTACAATGCTCTGGCATTTCACTTCAATTGCTGTCCCTAATTAGACCATAATGCCATACTGTTATCCTGATTAGCATTGAATGGGCTTTGATCAGCATGTATTATCAGATTACCGTGATAACCTACCTTTTGGATTAAGACGAGGTCTGCGTTCATTGTGCTTTCTTGCTGGGAAGAATGAAGGGGGTGTGGATAAGTTGAGGACTAAGCCCGATGGCTTCTTTGTATGCGGGAAATACCACTTTATCAGGGAGGGCTGTGTTGAGCAGCAGGTTCACTGAGAATGGGTTCGGAGTGCATGGGTGTGCGTGTGTGTGTGTTAGGGGGGGTCTTTCAGGGGAAGCAGTGTTCTGTACCCTGCTCTCTTTCTCCAGACTCCAGCCCCCTTTTGTGAAGACCTAGTGAGCAGCAAAGATCACAAGGGATGACACACCCCATTCTGACCTGTTTACCCAAGGAAATAATCACTAATTTTGGAATAATCACGCCCCCCGCTGACTGAGACTAATTGAATGGTGGCATGCCATGAAGATGCTGGACCAGCTTTGCGCTGTGTCTGCCTTGTCAATTGTGTTTGGCCTGGCAGCTCAAAGTGATTGATCCCCATGGAGCTGTGAACACAGAGAGGTGGAGCAGAAAGATATAGAAACATAATTAGACATGAATATGCCTCTGTACCCCTGCTGTGATGATCCTCAGATATTAGGATTGAGGAATGTTGGATTACCCATCAGTGTTATTTGATGGGTAATCCAACACATTGTGAAACACATTGATCCTCAGACAAAGTACGCAAGCCTGTGCAATCTTCTCTTGAAATTAAAATTTCATAAATTGAAATTGCCTATTCAGGGCTGCACACACCTCTAGGATCCTTTCATTATGATTTGATGTTTCCGTCTTATTGCCAGCTTTAGAGGAGGAATGACTATCCCTTTCCAATAAATGGGTCAACCCTGTTGACATTTTTCCCAGCATGAGTCATTCTTACCCAAAAATATCAACTCTTTATGATTCTAAGAAAGCGGACTTAAGAACTTTATTCCTTCTGTCTGCTGGTAGAAAAGGTTTCATTTCATCTTCCCCCAGTTATGTTACAATTGAGCTAATTCGCTAAAATTGAAAGGGAAGCTTTGAATGAGGTAATGGAAAATTTCAATCCATCTTTTCTCACTGGCAACCCTTCCCTCCCTTTAGATGCAGCTTAGTGCAACAAAAGAAGCTGATGCATGTGTTTCATGCTTTGTTTGGTATTTTTGTGAGGGACTAAATGGTTATGGATTTGGATCCCTGCAGGTGGAGAGAAATACCTGGGATTAAAACAAAGTCTAAAAAATGATGATTTCGGATCTAAGTCGCTACTCATGGTTTATATTATTTTGGAGCATGATGGCTGGGAAATGACAGAACATCAAGGATTTTACTGAACAATAAGATAGAGTAGAATCTTAACAAAAACGTGAGTTTTTTTTAAAGCACAAACATATATTTTTTTTCAAATCATACAAGTTATATAATTTATGTGGAAAATATAATTTAAAAAAAAATGTTTTTGTTATTGCAAGCTGGACATTACAGTGAATAAGGAATGCTTATAGTAGTTTTGATGTTTTCAATACACTTTTAGCCAGAGCCTAAGTTGAAATTGGCATATTGGTAACATTTAAAGAATATCTATCACAAATTCTAAATGTTGCCAAAACAATGTTGTCATATAGATTCCTAGAAACTGAATAAAATACATTTACCACAAAATTTCCAACCCATCCAAATACAGACATTGAGAAAGTGAATGGCTTATATCAAGGTTCCCATCTGTTGTCAGATCAATATTTTGTAAAAGCCTTGTAGGCCTGTCTGTTTACCCTAGGCATCTGTGCCTAGCATACCAACCCAGCACAATGTTTGAGCATGTGACTGTGTAATAATGGCAGATAGAGGAACTAATAGGCGCTGCAATATCTGTAGCTTGACCCAGTGTGCCTCTCCCTAATTGATCTATAGATTAACATCAGACACATCAGTCAGAGGTTAACCTTTTCTGCTGGCTGCACTGTCTTTGTTGTGGATTATCAAGCAATAGGAGAGCTGAGAAGACACTTGGAAGAAAGTCTTCATTTTAATTTATTTTAGAGGAGACAAAATGTGTAAAAATTCAAGTAAAGCATGCTTTTTTTCAATGCACTGAACAGAATAGATGCAGTTACAAAGGTTTGTGTTTTTTACTTCTTTCTTTACAACATGCAGACATAAAAATTTATTACAACACTTCTTCCTCCTTTGTGGCTTTTCTCACAAAGTGTCTGTTTCACCACAGCAGACGCACTGAGGTCAGGCCAGTCCAGTCCCTGTCGGCCCCACAGTTCCCTTGCCCTATATGTACACTTCGTCTGGCTATGTAAACTTTGACATGTGGGTGTCAATCTCTCCTATATTTACCATGGGCTTTATCAGACCATGATTAGTTTTCCGAGCAAATTTGGAGGTAAAAAGAAAAACACCGCTAGCAGTATGTAAGCCAACACTGCGTGTGCCACTGTTGGGCACTGCATATTTACAAGGGTCCCGCTTGTTTTGTTAAGGCTTTCTCTGTAGGTACATGTCAACTGAAGGCTTTTGGAAGAAGCAGGGGTTTATCAACAGGCAAGGAAGGGTGCGTTCGTGCACGCTGTCTACGCCGGCAGGTTGGTGTTTGTTAGCTGTGCCGTTCTTTCACTCGTACTGTAAATACTTAAAGTGTGGGTAATGTCAACAGTAGGATCTCAGTCAAACAATCACAATTGCAACAATGACTTTCTTCTGAACCACTCAATCAAATATAGTGGAAGGGTGAATCAGGGAATTCATAATGAACTGAAAAATGGGTTGGCTTATTTTAAAACTCTGGATAATTTTCATTTTTTGCATTAAGAAAACAATATTGTGGGTATCCTAAGACTGAACTTGATGGGATTATATTTGTGGACAATGGTCAATGACATACGAGGGCCCTAAGTGTTTGCCTCAAACAAATGGTCCCCACTAAACGTGTACTCAAGCCAGAGTAAATTTGATTGTGGTGAATAGAGAGAGGAGGGGTACCTCGGCCATTCCTGTAAACACAGGAGAAAGAGAAACATTTGCAATGACACGGATAAAGCAAAGATGATAATGGCATGCAAATGTTGGTAGATGCAACAAAGTAGTTTGCTTTTATGGACCTTGAAGAGTCCTTTTAGAAAATTGACAATGAAATCAGTAAGTGGACAAGCAGCACTGTTAAATGGATGAGTGGAAACTGTTTCCAGAAAGATTATGATGTTGTTTTTCAGAAAACAGTAATTTGTCCATCATCGGCCTGGCTTTGGGTGGCAAAGGGGCTGAATCCATCCCTACAGTCAATGGGCAAAAGGAAGTTTTAATTTTTGCATGTTGTCAAGCTAGGAATGAAGGAGAGAAACAATCACGCATTGTACATCTTAGTTGCCCAATAAGGGCATCTAAGATGTACAATTGAGGAAGTAAAGGGCTATGAAATTATACATGTCAACAAATCAATCAGTCTCATAACTTCTGAAAGAAGAAGATGAGCACTTTCTTTTCAGAGATCTGTCTCTATTGCACATTAATGGAAGAAGGATGCAATCTCTATATTCGCGAGTGATGAGAATTCATTCAAAATCACTGTTTCAGGTAAAAATGTACAAATTGACTAAAGCTAGCAATCATTAAATTCACAAATTTATTGTCAGTCAATCTGATACCTATTCTTTGATAATTACTACAAAAGAAACAAAACAAGTAAACATAAATACAAAATTCTAATCTACCGTCAAAGAAACAACAATAGCTTCAACAGAACAACACAGGGCCTTACTTTAGATCCTGAGGTAGCATCATTGACAAAAAGAAGTGTTGTTCCTTTTGATATATGGCATCAGATCTCTGGAGGACCGAGAGATTTAGATCACAATGGAACCAGTCACAGAGACGACTTACATGCTAAGTTAAGCTGAGCTGTTCATATTCAGAGCACATTTTGGTGAGAATTACACAAGATTTAGACTTCTCCATCAAGTGAAAATGTCTGATACTACCAAACAGAACATTTAGTACAACTTAATAGCACAACACAGGATGTGATGTCAATCCCTTGCCATTCATTTCCCAAGGAACTTCTCCAATATGGCAAAAATCTAATGCTTTTCAAGCTTTGTTTATGTGAAAATTTGAGCTTGTGCATGTAGACTTGCAGATGATGAATCTGTTTTCATGGCGGACTCGTCAGATGTAAGTTGTTTGACCAGTCAAATATGGACAGGGGAAGAGTATGTCTGCTACTGTATTCCTAACAAGGGGGAGTTAACATCCAATAATTTGTTAAAACATTTGTTTTCCATGAGAGAATTTCTGTGTTTCACAAAAGTCTAAAAAATGACGACACACCATCGCAAGCATGTTACCCGTTTATCCAATAAAACTACATTCATATTTAAAGTCTGGCAAAATCAACATATAAGATTTAAATTTATGGTTGATAAGGAATTATTTCATACCATTTCTCAGTCCTACATTAAAATAAAAACTATTGACCTTCTAACCTAAGAAACATATTCATAATTTCTTGACTACATTAACCTAGTAAGTCTGTATTCTTCTTGCTTAAAGTAAATATATGTTTTGACATGCATACAAACTGTAATGCTGGTTTAAGTTTGCATCTAAGGTGTGCTTCTTTGTTACACTGGTATGTTTAAAGCTCTCTCAATGTCTAAAATCTGAAAGAATGCATTGTGATTTGATGATATAACTAATCCAGAGTCAACTCTCACTATCCATGTTCGATCTCATAACCACTGACACATATCTTATCCGAAGTTATTAACACTAATGTTGAACATTTTCACTACCATGTTGCCATCAACCTCTTTCTATCCGGCACGGTGTCATGGTAACCACAAGAACGCCTGATCTCTGTTTAATAAACGCGGTTGGTCCGGAGCGAGGGTCCCATATTGACCACTCAAGAAGAGATTAAATGCTGGTGACATTTCTGAGGTGGAATTTGCAATTTCCACAAATATGAGGGCGTCCTCGAGCCCACCATGACAGCACATAAAATCAATACAAATAACCTGAATCCCTAATACTTTGATCCCTGTTAGTGGAGGGATGCATTACAACTAAGACACTGAGAAGTGGGAGACACAACGCTCTGTATAGCCCACCCCGCCCCATGCGCCACCACCACCAGGACCATGAGGCTCTCTGCTGATTCCTATTGACTGCCTCCAGACCAAACACATGCGCAATAACAATTAGGTGGGAAACTAGCCCAATGCTCTCCCCGTCAAACCTATACAAACACGTGCGGGAAACACATACACAAACCTAGAAAGCCTTTAGAGCTGGAGATTTTAGTGAACTTTACACTTAGTAAATCCTATGTGAGCGAAATTAAAGAATCGTGTGTCACATGCAGCACTAGAAACTATGGAATACCTGAAAACATACTTCACACAGCCAACAAACATTCATATTTATATTCAGGTTGCGAAAAAGATATCTTTGGGAACACATTGGCCACACCCGTGGTGAGTCATCACAACAAGCAGGATTAGCGGACTTACCCCAGACTTAGCTGAGGGGAGACACTGAAAAGAAAACAGCCTCTCTTTCTTTATGTCTTCTTTTCTGTCTGTTGCAAGAGCGAAAATTGGGGGGGATTTTGAAGGTGCAGTGCACATAGTTGCTACCAGGCATGGTCTGGCTGCGGCTGTTTTTTTTCTTTTTTCTTTTTTTTCTATTCCCTAAGTCTTCACAGAAGGGCAGGTGAGGCGAGGCAGGTGGCTCTTTAACTGCTCTGAGAGCATTTGGCCCCTCTTCAAAGCGGGCTCCGGTAAATGTCGAGTGAGCACTCATAAACACCGGGCCCAGAAGGTAACAGATTAATTTTGATCGTGTCAAAGAGTAAAAATCCATTATCAATAGTTAGATCATACACAGGTCCATATACATGATTAAAATATTGTTCAGTGTTGTAGAGTGAGCTATCAGAGTCCCCCCGTGCTGCCTCATTTCCTGCTGATTGTGATGTGACTTCATTATCTTTCCATGGTGGTGATAACAGTGCACCTGCTGTCTCTGTTTCCTGAGTCTGACCACAGCTTGCCGAGCCCTTCCTTGTCACCGCAGTCGTCTGCCTACAGGTGGTGGTGGAGTTGCTGACCCCGTTCTGGAGCCGGATACACTGTGCTGCCAGCAACTCTCTTAATAGCAAAGGCTCTTATTTAGGATTAGCTGCTTTATGGAGCATGGAGGTTGTTCTGTGAGCTGCCGAAAAGGGGCACTACAGTCGTTTGCAGACAAATAACACTAGAAGAACCATAAGACCACACAGCGTTATTTGTTTAAAAACAACATGCAATCTGAATATTAATAAATGCTGCAGATTTTCTGTCATAGCTGAAGATCAAAGTTTTGGCATTTTTAGTTTAGTTTGCACTAAGAGAAGCTTCCTTCAAAAGACAAAGTTAAAGATAAAGTACTTTGGTCAAATAACTTGTTTTGTGCAACAACAAAAAAAAAAAAACAATGAAAAGCATCCACTAAAATTGCTTGTATCCTAAAAACTTTGAACTAATGACAAACTAACCTTTGTTACATGTTTGTTTAAAATGAGAAGCAAACGTATTTGCAACTTCAGCTTTTTGCCTGTCTGCATGTGTTGGTCTCACTCAGATGGAAAAAGTGGGAGGTGTGAGTGCACAGCTAAAACATCAGTCCTTGGAGACAAACGCCACAGTCATGAACCAAAGGAAAACCTTTTTGTAACTTCAGTCATCATTTTATTTACTTTAAAACTTAGTGCTAAGTTACCATGTCAAATTTATACAGATGAAACAACTCGATTTACATCCCTATTGAGATAGCAACACAGTCACAGATTTGATGACTGTATATACAAGACGTGAGTTTAAAATTGCCCACAAGATCTGGTGAGTGCAGAGGCCATTTCTGTTCTATTTACAAGGTATATTATCCTTTTGGAAATAGCCATAAAAAGATGGATACGTAGACCCAGACATTGTCAATAAAAACAATCCTCGATTGCTTTTGGAAGAGCTCGATATTTAAGTGGTAAAGTGTACAATACTCAATTGATTCCGGGGGGAGGGAGGCAATGTGAGCAAATCTTTAAAACAGAAGTTACAAGGTTAAAGTTGATGGCTTAAAGAACAAAATACTGTACAAGGTACACACTTATTATTGCAGGTGTTTCACTTTAGGAATGTAAGAAAACAATATGTTATGACAGATAACAGTTTTTACTCAACAGTGGGCTCATGTGCACAGCAGGATCCATATATTTACGTGAGCAGCTTTCCTGTTCATAAGATAAAGAATCGGTGACGGACGTGGGAATCTGAAGTCTGGCCCTAAATCTCTTCTGTCAGGAAGCATTACTGCTCCACATTGAGCGGGAGTGCAGTTGGAATCCTTCAACACCAAGATATCTTAATCTGAGTGTTTCAGAAGTGCGACTCCCTATGAAGTGGTCACCTGAGCAGGAAGGAAGAGGCGAAGAGAATCCAGGTGGCCCATGACATTCAAATCTGGAGGAGATGGCATGTCTGAACTCAGCAGCTGGAAGATTTAGGAATCCTCCAGCTTTAACCTCTCCCCGCAGGAGAGAGCTTGCAGTGGAGGTGGTTTAAAAGCGGTGCCCTGTTTAAAGCTGCCATCATCATTACACTAAGAGGCTGAATTGTGGCGGCGTAATGTGTGTGCCGAGTAACTCTGTTTGAAGGGCCCTCAGCAGGAGTGTGTCTGCTGTTGACACTCCCCATTTAATATTGTTTGAATTTTTCATCAAGATCCCAGCCCTTGCTACAAGAGCTCTTTGTTTTCCAACTTGTTTGTACATTCTTTCTGTGTGTGTGCGTGTGTGTAGAAGTGTGTTTGCAGAGACATTAAATGCATTTATTTAGCTTAAGGTGTAGCAAATTTAACATGGCTTTCAATGTCTCTGAACAAATGTTGGTTGTTCTGTTTTGCTACAATATCTTAGATTTGAAAGTTTCTCCACTTCGAAGGTCAGAGGAGCTGCTGGCCTCTCGCAGCAGAACCCTGGACAGGACGTTTTCAGCTGCAGACGTCCCGTTACCCCCATCTTTTGTCCTGTGCCCTCTGACGCGGCTTTGAATGCAGGTCACCACAGGTTACTGACAAAGCTCGGTGAAAGGGGCGTTTTTGTGCACCCGTCTGAAAGAAGCGCACACGGCTAAAAATAGCCCGCCCTCCTGTCAAAGCGTCACCATTAAAAACAGCTGGCTCGGACTCCTGCCTGCATTCAGCCACGTGAAAGTTGATTCGGTCTTTGTGCCGCTATCTTGTCCCAACTCCCCTTTTACTGCCGCTCTTTGTGGACTGCTTTGTGTGAGTACCCTCACGAAGGCAAAGTCAGCCTAATAAAAAGAGTTCATTTTGGATTCACTGGTCGCGGATGAACACTGGCAACTTTCCTTATTGTTCCACCGACCATAAATTGGTACTCACTCACCGGGCCTTGTCAATCTAACTCAAAAGATTCTTTATGAAGCATTTCCTATTTCTTCCCTTGGACACGTTTTGTGAATCCAACCATGTAGGTAATCAGTCTAATTATGCTGAGCTGAAGCTGCTAGGGTGGAAATACTTCCAGTGCAGTGCTAGCAAGCTGCATTAATATGTGTGTGAATGTATCCGAACAAGATTTTGCACCCTTTCTGACCCATTCTTTTGTTGTTTGTCGCACTTCAGTGTTTCAGAAACTCAAACCAATTTAAATATAATAAGATTAAACACAAAACTTTTGCTGCAAGTCTTCCTCCTCTTTCATAACCCGCTTTCACAAATGCTCAAATCTCTTGTGTAACCTCATTTATTGTCCATACTATTACCATCCAAAAACTTTGCATTATAATCTGCTTCCATTTAGAATTTTTTTCATTCCTGCTTAGACCCATTAATTAAACTGATCATCAAACCAAAACAATGTAGTTTTCTGCAGGACATTTGAGATTTTTTTTTTTTACCTCATTTATCAATAAAAGTCCTAGTAGCTTAAAGAAGAGCACTGTAAATCCTCAATGTTCAAAGCAGCTATAAGGAAATCCTCATGGTGTGGACAGTGTGAAACTCCGTACAAAGTCATAAACAAAACACTAATGCATACACCTTGTGAAAATGCTCAGTCTTTAGAAAAATCATCTGTCTTACTGCAATGATGATGAGTTTATTTTGACTAGATCAAAAGTCCAGCAAAGCCTTTCGGAACTACTTGCGGATGAAAGACTTCAACGTGTGTGTCTGGATGTAAGAGGAAAGATCAATCATTAGATTTTTTATATCCGATGCAATAAAGATCTAGATGAATGAGCTTCAATCTCACTGAGTTGTCAGATGATCCTGCGAGTCTGTGAGAGTGTTTTTATTGTGCTGTCAGCTATGACACATTAGAGCTTTCACTGGCTTTGGGATGAGTTCTCTGCAGGTAAAAACAAACATACAGGATCCCACCCATGGAGCAGCTGTCAATGCATCTCTACCTGGACAAGCAGGCAACCCAGGGGTTAATGGAAGAGGAAGGGGGCCATGGAGGAGGGCTGCTATGAGTTTGATTCATCCTCTGTTAGACAAACCTGGTGAAGACCGTCTTCACCAGGTTTGTCATTTTTCACCGCCGTTTATTGTCTTTCCCTCTACCCCTCTTATTCTTTCCCAGGCCTCGTCTTCTGTCTGTCTGAGGAACACACACAAGCATGCAGCAACATGCAGCCTATTGTGCACACACATTCATAAAGGAAGATATGGAATACAACAAAAACAACAAACACCCTCTCAGACAGCGGTAAACTTGTTTTATCTTATGAGTTTTGTCACTGCTCATCCATGACCCATTCCTTTGTTCAATTGCTTATTGATTCCTGAAACAGAATACATTTTTTACAAGAATAAATTAAAGCTTGGACAAATGAAACATTTTTAAGCAAACTAAATTTTGTTTAGTCCTCACTAACTATTCTATCGCCTTCATAAATCCAGATGGCGTATTTACAATATCATTCAATAAATCAGAATATGTTTGTTTGTGATATTAAATATACCTTTGAAAATAACAATCTTTAAGCATGCATTAAAAATATGTTTTATTAAGTTCACATTTCTGCTGTGTAAATGTTTTATTTTATTGGTTTGATGTAACGTCTTATTGAACACGGTGCTTTTATGAGGTGTAAGATGAAGACAACAAACAACAAATGAAGGCTTGACTAGATCCATCTGCATGCAATCTATATATGTTTCACTTTGTGAATTGAGTCACTGAGATGCAATAACTTCCCAGTAACATTTAAGTTATTTAATGGGACTCTGTTTACAAGAAGACAGCCAGCACACTAAGTTACACACTTAAATAACACGCATAGTAATTTCATAGGTGAAATATATTTAAAATATGTTTTAAATATAACAATAGATGTATTTTAAAATTTGTCAGATTACTACAGGCTTTAAAATATGGGAGGAACCTATCTCAGAACACAACTGTAAGTGCTCAGCATCACCGTTTTTAGACATGTTTTAGTATTGAAAACCAAAAACATGTTAAATGTGTGGTTACATTTAAGCCCACAGAAGTTTATGCAAATTATTACAGCAATATTAACCCATTGCTCTTTTTGATTCGGGTCATAGGGGCAGCTTTATGAGGCAATAAACATATAAAGACAATTTCAAAAGCAATACAAAGGAATAGTAATTGTTAAATTAATTGGAAACCACTTACCAATTCAGGCAACCCTGCAATATATACACATTCTATAATTTTCTGTCACATATCATCTTATATGACAACATGGGCATAGGCCTCTCCAACTGTAACCAAATGCATTGGCTATTTACACAACTGGGTTGTAAAAATTATAGATAAAAAGCCAATTTGCAGTCAACACTGTATTGTTATTAAGGAATATCTAATGATCTTTGACAACTTTATTAGTTTATTTTCTTACACTTTTTCATAAATGGATCAATCATGTAGCACCAGAATCATTACATATGTTTGTTGAGAGACAGACTTGCAATAAAGTCACGAGAATCACCGCCAATCATGGCTGTAAAATATCATTTTGTAGGGCAACCTTTGGACAGGCAGCCTTCTCTGTTAAGAGCTCTAAGCCTGGGAACTCATTTCCATCTGATTTTCAGAAAATGATTGACATTCAAATATTTACTTCATGGCTCAAGAATTGGCTAAAGATGAACCAGAACTCTACTCATTTTAAATATTGTAATTGTTTTTGATTCACTGGTTTAAATACATTGTTTTGTGTCTCTCTTTGATCTTCTTATTATATTTACTGGGTGTTATAGATTAGTTATGGCTATATGTACTGTGATGCAGGTATTAGATCGTCTTTACCTATCTTCTTCATGGAGTTATTTCATGGGTGTGTCTGTGCGTGTATGTGTAAATACTCTCCAGGTACTCTATCTTCCTCCCGCGGTCCAAACACACGACTCTAAGATGGATTTGTCTTGCCAGGTATGAGTGTATCTGGTCATGTTGTTTGTCCTTTGTGTGTGTCAACTTCTACCCACTGGAAATAGGCACCAGTGATCCCTGAAAGAGGATGGATGTATGGATATATGAATGGATTGCACTCATGTACAAAGCATTTAATGTATTCGTAATCACTCATTTAATAAAATAATAATAATTCCTTTAGAGTGACATTTTTGTGGTTTTGAGGACCCCCTGTTGATTTTGGGGGACCTATGAAAATACTTAGTTTAATATTTGCTATAAAAACAAACTAACATTAATATTCACTTTTAGACATGATGGAGCATTATTTGGCTCTTATTTTGAATATATATTTTGTATTTTAGAGATTGTTTCCATTTTGTGTGTCTCTGCTACTTTGTTCAGTCTCTCTCTTCCTGCTTTGGCCTGTGCTGCTGCAGCTCTGCTGCTGATGGAAGGGATTGTCTAGTTTTATTAATATGACAGGTGAGCCTGCCCAGCTGCTACCTGAGTGACTCTTTGTGTGTTTTGTGTGTGTGTGTGCATGTGGCAAAAAGAGGCAGCTGTCTCATACACGCAAAGCACAAAAGGCCTCATTTGAACCCTTTCACACAGGCATTAATGCGGGCATGCAGACTTTTATTTTAACAAACAAATGAAATTTAAAGGATGCTATAATGTGAAGTAGATCAACATATTTAGTCAATCCAGTGGCAGAAAACTCACAAGCTCTCCACTTTTTTCCATCATTGCTCTGTATATTACCACATTGTTTACTTCCTGAGCTGCTGTAATTTTCACTGCTCCCACTGAGACGACCATAACGTCCCTGCTCTTGTATATACACTTTATGATTCGGCTCCTATGTCGAGGTTCAATACATCCATATTGACTCAGGTAATTGAACACAAGGGACACAAGCTGTATTCATAAAAGAGACGGACAGGCGTTGCAGTGAATGGAAGGTTATTGGAACAGCCGCGAAAAGCCTCTGGCAGCTTGATCGACATTGTTTTTGCTTTGAGTGAGGCGTCAGCCTGGATGTCTGTCACTGGCTTCAGTTCGGGCATGACGAAGGCAGAGCAGAGGTCTTCGACCTAAACAGATTTTGTTCAGAGTCGATCCATTACCTGAGTGGGTTGCCTTTGTCTTAGGACTCCATGTAGAAAATGAACACACTGAAACAGTCCAGGCCAACAGGCACGAAATAACTAATTTGCTCTTAAAGGTTTGAAGGTTAAAAATTCCTTGTGACTTATAGTACGACCTTAAGCCAGAACATATAATTTGAAGATAATTTACTTTGATTCTTACTTGTATAGTGTACACAGACATAGTTGATTTTTCACATACTTTAAGTTGTTTTCTCTCTTGCTTAAGAATGTCTGCCATTTTTTTTTTAACAATCCTGGTATATATGCAGGTAGTGTAATGATCTCCAACATATAGATATTTTTGTACTGCTCCAAAAAGTTTTTAGCTTGACGTCAAGCACAAAAATATGTCAAACTTTATCTAATATTAACCTTAACAGGATCATCTAGAAAGTTTTAAACTAATCCACGATTAATCACTGCTGAACATACTGAATAATGTGGCAAACCATGAATATAAAGTATACTTTTCAGACATGTGACATCTGAAAAGTTGATGTCACTCCTGATTATTCATACCTGACCAAAATCAGTTAATTCAAGGAATGCTGAAATGCCCCAATATATCTATCTCTCAAAATAGACAATGACTTTTATTAGCATTCCTTGAGAAGTCAACAAACTGTTTGGCGATTGAACAGAGATAGTGCTGGCCCACTTAGTTAACAGAGTCTGGAGACGGAGTCAGCCTGCACTGACCCGTGACTGCCATGGCCGACTGCTTGGTAATCTCTCTGCTCCACCAAAATGCTGTTGAGTGTATTTTTCTCACTATGTTAAATGCACTACATTTTTACACTGCGGTTTCAGGAAACACAACTTCTATGAAATCACCAGTTAAAATATACCTGAATTATTTAAGATATCACTACAAAGAACAAGTGTCTTTTTTATGTAAAAGAGCTTTGAACAGAAGGCAACTCTGTCTTTCTTGAGCAGACTATGTTTAAAAGCATCAAGCAGAATTAGAACAAAGATCCTCCGCAACAAGGAGACCATTACTCAGGATCTACATTTTCTATTGAGTGGAATATTACATCTTTCTAGGTGTGGACCTGTCAAAAGACAAGGGGTTAATGCGGTGCATTGCCGTTTTAAAGCACACCTTGCTCTTTTCAAATTTTACCATTGTGCATGACAAGATCAAACGAGCCCTTTCAACATGTCGCTATGTTTGGGTGGCTTTCATGTCTTACCTCATTACTGGAAAACTTTTCTTTTGACTGCAGCCGAGGTTTGAGAGGAGTCTGGACAGACAATGAGGTTGGACGATTTTCAGGGCTGTACAATGAGGAAGGCAACAAAGATTTTGTCTCAAATCCCTCTTGAGGTGCTGGAGCCCCAACTCTGTACTGCGGCCTGCAGGCCTGTGGACTACAGTCAAACTCCTGAAGCAGAGGATTTGTAAGTCTTCTGATCAGACTCTGCTCACGTGGAGGAAGAGCTAAATCCTTGCAGGGAATCAAGCAGAAATGAGATGAACTCCCCACAAGACACCCCTTCCTATTTTAAGCTCAATTTTGAATGGAAAAATAGTTAAAGGAAGGCAAATCTGTCAAAAAACAATTACATCAAATTCCAATTTAGGAGTTGCATAAGGGGATATTTTACAACTTTTTTTAGGCCTCTGAACTAAATTGAGTGTATTTATCATCTATTTTACTGATATTTATCAAATCTGTGTTGGAAAAATTTAACACATGTTTTTCAATTCATTCAACTAGTGTAAAACCATAAAGTCTAAATTTCAAAAAAGCAATAAGATAAACCTTTCAGAAAATATTTAAGTGAAGATACCTCTAGCTCCAAAAAATACTGAACTTATCCAAAACACTGGGCAGAAATTCCATCAATGATGTTGCAAATGAACAAAAATGACACATTTGAAATATAATTCTAAAATATTAATAGATTTATTATTATGATAAAGTGCTATATTTTTGTCTTACTTATCAAGACTCAAGATGAATGAAATCAGATTCCAAACTTTCAAGGCAAGGTTGTGTTGGCTTAAGAGAAAACAACACAAAATAGGACTTGAAGAATGAAAGTTGAAAACACGTCCTCATAAAGATATCTGCCAATATCTAAATGTGGCAGAAAGGTCGTTTGGGTTGATCAAATAGGGTAACAAAGCCTGACTTTTCAACATCTTTGTTTAGGCTTGATTTGGACATTTTTAGCTTAAAAAGTTACACATCCAACACTCTTTTTTGGGGTTCTGAAAAACAAGGACAGGAGGACCTTATAAATCCAAAATGTCCATGGATTTCCTAATTTGGACGAAATTAGGAAAATCAGAATAACACACCACACATTTCTTAAAAATAAAATACTTTATTCAGACATGACAATATATTCAGTTTTAAATTATACTTAGTTCCAATAATTTTGGGGGGAAATGGGCAAACAAAACTTTGGACCACTTCCATGTGTATACATATTTTTTTCTTACTATGAGAAACAGGCTGCAAAAGTCAGAGAACCCACAGAAAATTGAGGTTTTATTGATCAGTGGAGGAAACCACATTTCACTTTTTTTTTCTGGAAGACACTGTTCATCTCAAACACAAGAAACTGCACTGACATTTTGTTTTTTTTCTTGATTTCTCATCTTTTCTTGCCAGACCTTTTTTCTGAGTCTGTCACTTGCATGTTGATAGATTTATTTCTTCTCTCCCTGATGCTCAGTTTTTGTGAAGCATTTTATCACCTATATCCTTTGATAACTGATCTGCAAGGTCAGGTACATGCAGTTTTCAAACCCAAAATTCATCATTAGATAATAAAGACATAAAATGATTGAAAACATTTTTTTTTTAAATGCTGTTTTTGTGATTTTGCTTGAGAGCCAAATTGAAAATGATATATAGGCACCTTATGTGAATTTTCCACTCTGATCATTTTTCCTTTGCTCTGAGGTACCAGCCTATAAGAGCAAAGCTTTTGTTCCCTTTATCACTCGCTGTTCGTTTGTCTCCCAGCCGGAAAAGCCGTGTTAAGATACACAAGCAATCCTATTATCTGATTGTCTTATCAAACTTGAGAGACACAGCACCCCAAGTCACTGTGCTGAAAAGGTTAAGCACATCAGTCATCTTTGGTTATAGCTTGCTGCTAAAATACTCTCTTTTTTCAATAGATTATTTAGATTTTTGCATGTTTACTTTGTTATTTTTCTACTTATATATAACATTACTCAAGTTCTGGTTAATTTCTTATGGCCTCTTCTCAGCATTTCAAGTGCAAGAGTGTGCAACCTTTACGCAGCATTTGACACCGGGGTCAGTCGTATTGCCCCACTTGAACTAAAAGACATTTAGTTTGGTTTAGAAAGTGAAAACAGGGACACCATTAATTTGTTTGCTCTCCCACTAGTCATGACCGCAGCAAATGCCATCACCTCAAAGAGGTGGTCGGCCGTCCTCACTTTTATTTGTTTGTTTCTTTGGAGAGTGTGAAGTTCTGGAGCCCGGCTGCAGCGGACATTGCGTTTGTGCAAGGAAGAGGGGTGGGGGGCGGCAACCATGCAGAAGGCGAAAGCTATAGGGAGCTAGCAAACAAGTTAGCTGGTGACAGAGCAGGGGGGGTTGAGGAGGTGGTGATGGTGCTGGGAGGGGTGGGGATTCATTTAGCCAGGCATAGCTGCTCTTGTTTGTGGTTGTCCCTGACAGCGTCGGCACCGCTGCTCCAAAGCACCTGTGTTTGCTCACTAGCTTTCCCCCAATCTGCTCAAAAAATGCTGTGAGCATGTCACATGGTGGCCAGATAGCCTGGGCACCATGGGAATACAAAAGCCGGGGCTTTTAGAACAGTTAATCATTAATAGAGGCATCTCTTTTGTTCCCATTCAGTTCCGTGCTGACAGAGGCTTTGATATTACATATGGCAGACAGGTCAGACGCAGATATAGCCAAGTGCATCGACAGGAAGGAGCTTTCAGCTCAAATGATGCAGGGAGATGAAAGTGAGGCTGCCCGAATGTGTCTCCTCATCGGAACATCCATGAATTTCTGTAGAGGATGGAAAGAACAGTGGTATAGTGTGACATTACAGTACATTACTATGTTTTAAATTAACAAAGTTGACACTTATTGATCCCTTTGATTCGTCATTATCCTTAGACCCAACAGTCTCTTCATTGAGACTAGCCTTGTCACTCGGTTTTGAAACCTACAGTTTGAACACAAGGATTAAAAAAAAATAACCAGAATGCAGCAATAACTACAAGGAGATAATCTGGGTCTATTTAAGCATTGTGATGTTCTGGTGAGATATTCAAGCTGACAGACTATAAAGCTCCTTTTGAAGTACCTTCATGCGACAACTGGAGTATAACTGCTTCATGGTCTGAAATTTGATTCACATTTTATGTGTGTCAAGAACAAGAATGCAATGCAGAGAGTTTTAAATTGACAATGCAGTATGTAACATTTATTTGAAAAAAATTATTTTATATACTTGTTCAAACTGCTACTCTGTCGTGGCAGTATGATATCAGCTGAAATTGGGTCAAAAACAACCAATTAGAGTAAGGAGTGGGATCCCCGTTCTGTAATTATGCAATTATGCAATGATAGCGAATGAAAAATAGTCCCGTTTTTTTCTGCTATTGTTAAATTGCCCAGCATGTTTATGAGCATGTTTGACAGCGCTAAGACCCTCCTACTGGTTCTAATTGGTTGTCTCTGAGGAGAAAAATTTTTGTGTATGGAAATAGTAGCACTGAGATGAGGTCTCATGCCATACTACCACAACATAGTCACAGCTTTAACAAATACAAATATCACAAAAACATTTTTATAAGAGTTAGATCCTGCAGCTTTGGCTGGTTTTTAACACATTTCAGTTGAAAATTTTGGAGCATTTGATGTCTTACCTGACTAGAACTATTAATTTAGTAATTTACAATAAATTCAGATCATTTAGTCCCACTGCAGCCACTGACTAGTTTAAAAGGGGCCAAAGCCAAGTCAAACTTTTGCCATCTTTGAGCAACTTTAGTTTTAAAAAACATTTCAGTGGACTGAACAATCGCTACAAACCTTTGATAATTATGTTTCAGACAATTATTTGTAATGAAGCTGATGATTATTTATCTATCGGTATTAATATTGATGGATACTCTCCAGCTCTGTAGGTGATAGTATTGTAACTAAAGTTTGTCAACCTGAAAGAAGATGCACAGGAGGTGTTTGGTCAGATAAAGGGCATCAGAATGTCTGGTGAACTGGAATGGAAACTGTACTGCGTGGTTCACTGGATGAAAACTTTTTATTGTTATTCAACCCAGTTGGATCTTAAATAAGACCATGCACTGCTTGAAAATCACACAACAAAGTGCTTTCTAATCATCACACTATTTTGATAATGTATTTTCAACCCAGTGCAAAATATCTTGCTGCAAGAAAGATCTCCAGAATTAAAGTTAGCTGTGAGAGTCCAGGACGTGAATAAAGCAGATAAAGTTCAGAGCCTAAATATGTACAAAACTGCTGAAGTTGACGTTGAAAATAATTGAACCAAAATGTATTTGAATCAAAAGGCTTGACTTATTTTGTTGGCTTAAATTAGCATTTGATAAAAACTCAATTAATTGGGATAATTAATTCCAACTGTTTGAATGAATTTGATTTCTTTTAATCTGACCACATTAAAGAGCCATAGATTAAGATTTTATTAAATGCTAAAATATTTGTATTTCATCTTTACACTGCTTAATCCCCCGAGACGGAAGAAGTCTGTATTGGTAATGTTCTCCGACCTACGAGCAATTACCTTTAGCTTCCAGCATGGCAAATCATGATTGACAATGTCATGTAGTTAGATATGTATTGCTTTTAGCATTTTAGCAGACAATAACCATTTCAGTATTTAGTTTTTTGCGGGGGGTTTTGTTGTTGTTTTTTTGTGCATCATTAACAAAAGTAAAAATTAAAAACTGATTGGCATGATGGCAAATAAAAAGGGAAAGGCTTTTGGACAGTCCTTGCAATTAATTAACATCCCTTAATCTCAGTTTGCTCTTCATCTTGAACCGTCAATGAGAAATCTGGGACTCATTTCAAGTTGGTCAAAGTCGACTTTGGAGCCGGGGAGTAATACAAATGCGTGAACTTGCTTTCACAAAGCAGGGACAGATTTATCTGGAAGGGGGAGATTAGGTTTGCTCAGCTACATTTATATAAAAAAAACTCTGAAAGGGTCGGAGGCAAGCTCTTATGTACCATTTACGTCAGCATGCCAATTGTTCTTTATTGAAACTTTGTTTCGACTCCACCCTACCCTCCCCTTCAGTGCTAATGATACTGTATGGAAACCTGAAGAGGATGGTGGGACCACAAACATTTACGGCTGAAAATGCAGCACAAGTGCAGGCAAAGTGGCCACTCGATCTCGGATGCTCAGTGTGCCAGGAGTCAATCATTAACATGGCACTTTTAGTGATATCTGCTCTCTCTGGCACTGAGTGGAAGGAAAAAGATAAATGAAGGTTGTGTTTCAGGGAATGAAGTAAGGCTCCCGCTAACAAACTTTAGGTGCTTTAGCAAACATACCAGCCCACACACCAGCTCTTTTTAAGAGGATTGTAGTCGGTTCAACCTGCCCAACAATGGTGAACGCTTGTGCTTACGTCACCAGAAGAAATTTGCTTAAATGTAATGATATGTTGGTTTCTGGTATTTGTTATTCATTTAGGAATCGTACAAATGACAAATAACACCTTTCAGTCATCCAACATTTTCTTTTCTTTTCTGTTTCAACTTGATCCAAGCACTTAACCAGAAAATAAAAAGGACGTCTTTGTCTTGTGAGAGTGTCATGCAGCTGTAAATCTTCCACAGCTTCCATGCAGCTCAACTTCTCTACAGTGTTTTTTATTTGCTAACCCTGGTCACCAGCGATAAGGGCCACTGATGTCCCTAAACTGTACTAACTTGCCTTGACATGCACATTTGTGCTATGGAACCTGAGATAGGAGGGAAATAATGAGAAACAAAAAAAAAAGTAATAAATAATATCCTCTGTCTCATTTTTAAGAAAATGATCAGGTTGAATTTAGTCAAATGACAGACTGAACAAGTGTGTGTCTCAAACAAAAGTTCCTGTTTCAAGAGGGAAGGAGAATTGCTGATGGATGGCTTGGCAAACATAGTTCACATACCTGGGCAATGCCACGGGCCGGTCACAGCCCAGGACTGAAGGGGACATTGTGTTTGAGTTTGTGTGAGCGTGAGTGCGTCAGCGAGGCTCCTCCAGAGCTATCCCTCTTCTCTCCGAGGCTTCCTCTCCCTCCTCTCCTCCGCTCGGGCCGTGGGGATCACTTCAGTCAGCAGAGCCCTGTTTGACAGAGACACAGCCTCCATATAAATCCCATCCTCCTATTTATTTGATGTGCAGTTCTACTAGGAAGCCTTCGATCCGTCCTCGGGGAGCCCGCATCTCAAAACACTCAAATAGTCTGGGTGTGCAGATAAGCTCGGGGCCGGAATTATACTCCCAAATTCATAAATCCTCACAGAGCTTTTTGCACTTCCCGTTTTAAATCACATTTACAATGAAATCTGCATCATATGGGCTAAGTATTCCACCAGAAAATGTTCTGATATTTTTAACAGGTTTTAGTATTATTTTGTGCAATTAAAATACACAAAGAAAAATGTAGAGGAAAATTTGTTTTTAGCGCATCTTTCTGAAGTGGCGTTTGGACTGTGAGATGGGTCAGTGCAGCCCTGATGAAGAGGGGTAAACCTTTATGAAGAACACCCAGGAATGTTTAGTTAACTTGCTTGTCACATTCAAGCCTGTATGTCAAAGGTGTTTACCGGGTGTTGACATCGATAGGCTGCTTAAAAGGTATATGATGGTATAGAGGTGTCTAGCTGAGATATATGGTGATTTTTATTATTATTATTATTTGCAAAAATTGATATGCACATAAAATAAGAAATTAAAGGAAATATTTTATTTTACATTGCTTATAAATTTATACTCTTTCAGTAAAGCATATGTTAGTCAAAACTAGAAATTCTTCAAAACATTTTAATTACATGATATAAATGTAACCAAAGAGTGCCCAGTTCTCATTTAACCTTCACACTTATTTTAGAAAGCTCAGTAAATTCTTGGAATTTTGGTTGATCCCAAAAAAAAAGTATGCAAAAAAGTCATGCAAACTAGGTCACAATAACCAGTGGTTATGGCAACCCTGGGCTGGACCAAAGCAAATACCCTCACACAGATACAAATTTTAGAACAGTGCTCAGAGTGTTTATGTAATGGAACACTATGAAGTACGTGCATATTTAAATGTATTATTATAACGTGGAATCACGGTGCATTTTACAATGAATAAATATTTTTTTATAGAATAGAACAAATGCATACATAATTCTTTTAATGCATTTTTAAACAAGCAATAATTTTTCAACATGTTTTCCAAATTGTTTGAGATAAACAGCAAAATCTTACATGTAGCAATTTTAAAACGCCAGTAAATTTTATTTTATGACTATTTTCCGCTCTTATTAATAATATTATGCAAGCAAATCATAATTACACAGGCATTTAGTTTTATGATGCAACAACATGTAAATCAGCTGATAATGTGCAGTCCAATTTCCCTTTATGTGCCACCACAGCAATAAAATATAGTGAGTAAGTTAGTGAAGGGCAAACATGGGATATATAGTATAAATTAAAATGTTGACAATTCTAAAATGACTCTCAGTATATATATATATATATATATATATATATATATATATATATATATATATATATATATATATATATATATATATATATATATATCCCAGAAAACTATCCCATCATAATTATAGTTTTGTTTAAAACAGAAATTAAAAGCATCATGCTTCACATTTAGTTTGTCTGAACTTAATTTTAACATTTAAAAAAAAATATTAACATGTCTCCATTTTAAGATTAATTTTCTTTTTATAATGTACTTGCAACCAAGAGGATCCTTGCAAATCTCCCGTCTGTCTGTCTTTCTGCCTCTCTGTGCTTCCTTCCATCTGACCACCCACTGAGAGGCTTGTGATGAGAAGCCAGTGTTCCTCACCTCATCCTGGCACCTCTACGCTGACCCTACAGGTGACAGCTAACCTGTTAAAGTACCTGGACATCCAATTAGTTTGGGTCACATCACCTCCACTTTCAGCAACTGAACCAAACACCAGGGAGAGAATCATGGGCACCCCTCAGACTGTTTCAGGTAAGTGGAGCGGTGTTGTAAGTTTCCTATGACTCACACAGCTCTTTTCTCCACCCATGAATGCTGGAAGATTGTAGGTCGCGGTTAACTTTAGAAACGGAGTCCTCTCAGCTCATAAATTACACGGCAAAGGACAACCTTAAGCGGTGTTGAAATGCCTCGAACAGAGCTTTATTTCAGCGCTGCTGGAGCGTGAAGCTGGGAGCACCACCCCACAAGGAGCCTAGCTCTCACAAGCACACATAAGACGGCTATTTATCTTGCCATACCTGAGGTCTGACATGCTGGCAAAGCACTGTTGGTGCACCAAAGGCGGATGCAAAAACAAGCACTTGCTGTTTCCTAATGATGCTGGGTTTTTAGGGTGCTTTCACACCGTGTCATACCTTTTTCTTTTCTTTTTTTTTGCAATAATGAAGTCTGGTCCCACATTTGAAATTTCACTCCCCCAACCAACAAAAGGGTTTTCCTTCCTGGAACCTGCCTTGGCACAGCTTCTGGCACTTTGAAATCTGATCTGATAGATTAAGAGCTTAGCCATTAGAATAAACCATTGTGGAGTCATTATGAGTCGTATTTTCATTCTGCCGAAAAAAAGAACAGTTTTCATGCTGCGTCTGTGAGTAGAAAAGGCATTTTGTAACCACAGATCATCACACTGTTTAAATACATTTTAACCCCAGTGAAAAAAAGGAAGCTTACACAACATTTGAGCTTTATACAAATGTGACAGTAAAAACAGGCAGTGAACATCTTTTTTTTTTTTTTTCAAAGGCCTGCTTCACAACATCATATTGTGTCGAAAACATCCTGAGTCTGACCACCCAAGGGGTCCTGACACCACAACCTTTACAGAGGGGGATGGGTCTCTCTATCTGTTTGTATTTTGGCAAGTGTCTGCTCACATGCATGAATACGCTCTTCCGTCTTATGTGTATTGATCCTCCTATGCATTTCACTGCTCCTCTTTTTTCTTGTTGTTTGTTTGTTTGTTGGAGAACCTTTCCTATTCTTAATTTTTTTTCTCCACAGCCCTGGCCTCAGAATCGGCCTGCTTCTACTTCCTGCCACATAGACGATGCCCCACTGATTGAGTGGTAATACACATTCGGCAAAGAACAGTTCAATGTAAATGCAGAACAACCAAACGGCTCCTATAGTGGTCTTAATTTTCCTTCTGAATTTTTCCTCTTTTAACTTGAAGTCTTTGTTTGGTCCTTTGTTTGACTGTGTTAGTTTTATTTTCCCTTTTAAAAGAACGTGGTTTTCCTATTAAATCAAGAGACAAAGAAGTGGAAGTTGAAAAAAAGTTGGAAATTCAGATTTTTGTAAGCATTTAACGCTTTACGAGAATTATTTGGTTAAACGTCTCCAGATTTTAAAGTTTCTTATTGTAATTGTTATATATGAATAATCACTAATACATTTTGTGAGGATGAAAAACCTCACAGTGCCCTTAATAATACCACACCAAAGCATTTGTTTTATGCCTCTGTAAGTCAATAACTAGTTCAAAAACATAAATCTCTTTAAAAATTCACAATTCTTTGTAATCCTTCAAAGCCTGAAACAATAAATACATTTCAGAAATTAAGATTTCTAACAATTGATTTTTAGAAATAATGTTTTAATAACACATGTTTTTTCCACGTGTTTATTGTTGTTTCAGCATAATCAATATCATAGGCTTGTGTGGTAATTTAATTGTCATAGCCAAAAAATGCATGTATTATAAAGATGATGGCTCCCCTTTACCTTATTATATTAAAAACAAGTTATCTATGACACAGATATTCCTGAGACCTCTGCCTTTAAAACAAAATTGTTTCATTTGCTCACCAACTTTGTTCTTTATAAAAGTATTAAATGCTGTGTACATTTTGAAGCCCTAAAAACAGATTTTTAAATGTATAATTATTTTCAATATTTGGACAGCACAATGTTGTTGTTTTTTTATTATGCCTTGGATTTCTCCTTTTTGTCAGAATTAATATTTTATGTTTTTTTATAATTATTATAACCAAAAAGATAAAGAATTTGTAAACACTTCAGACAGTGTATTTACTTAATCCAAAATGTATTTTGGAAAAGAATTAATTTTGTAAAGGAGGCAAAAGTCTCAGGATTTTCTTTTTAAAAAATTATACATTCGGTTTTTTGATTGAAGTTAAAATTCTGCATCTTTATCACCCTCTGTTATTGACTTGTGCTTCTCTCTCGAAGACGAAAAGAGAGGTCAGGCCTTATCCCCTAACCCCGGCCTAAACCCTGCCTTTTATAGCAAAGTGGGGAGTGATTCAACCTTAAACGAGCATGCATGCAGGCAACAGAGATACAAATGCGATAACCTGTTCAATTAGACAACACCCACCACTACAGGCAAAAAGTAGATAGATAAATGACCATACAGTATGGTGTACAATGGGAATTAAAAGTATAGGGCAGCTGGGCTCTTATCTAGCCAGGGAAGAAGAAACCAGGCAACAAAGGGAGGCCTACGACTAAGAGGCTTGATGCATGGGAAAGCCATGGGCCGGCCATTGTGGCTGCCCTTCTGCTGAGCAAATAGTCCAAACTGTTCATTCCCCATCTCCTATTCTCTCGTCGGTACATTGTTTGTGTCCTTGCATTTCATTCTGACTGGGGAAGATTGCTCTCAGGGCCAGTGAGCAAACAGTCCAGAAAAGAGCCAGCTATCTCCTGCCGTTCCCAGGAGAACTAGCATTTTTATTTCGGCTCCAAGCTGTCAAAGGATTGGAGAGTTTATGTCAGGATCCTGAATTAATTGCTTTAAGCCTCAGGGCCAAAGCCGACGTTTTCTTCTTTCTTTTATTATTATTATTAAATGTTTTGTAAAATGTTTTCTACCAAATTATGCATTAGCTCTCCTTCTTCTCCATTTTTTTCCTCTTTTTTTTTTTTTTTTGTTTAGGAGTCGCCAAACATTTGGTTTTGGATAAATACCGGGATGGTTTGCTGCAATACAAATGATGCGTTTAGATGTTGTTGACAGCACAAAGGCGTGAATGGTGACTGGCTACAGCGCGGCTGTTAAGGATTTGGTAGAGCAAAGGCAAACAGCAAACTTTTTGTGTGGGTGTGTTTTCTTCTATTCCAGGATGGTAAGTGCACGAGCCAAGTCTGGCAATAAAGTGTGTCGGCTTACAGATGCCTCAATAAACCATAGATGTTCAGACATTTGGTAGACGAAGCTTTAAAGGCTCTTAAATATTCCCTATATGGCCAAATGGACTTCACAACCGTCTGTCACCCTTATATTTCTCCCATGCTAATGGTTAAATTATAACAAAACACAATATATCATACTGGTCTGTCAAAGGATCACTATTTTCCATCCTGCACATAAATAACTTTGTCAGTAACATTGGCACTAGAAATGTCCACTTTTACACTGAGGATATGGTAATATATATATATATATATATATATATATATATATATATATATATATATATATATATATATATATATATATATATATATATATATATATATATATATATATATATATATATATATATATCAACATTCACATCCAAGCTGGCCCTCATTCAGCAGGAGTTGGCTGTTGAAACTGTCCAATCAAATCTTAGTCACTTAACCTGCCGCCTATTACCACTATTCACAGTTCATACATGGGATGCAAATTACAAATGTGTGAGGGTTACTTTGTGATTATAATGTCAGTCATGCTTCAGCTTCATCTCAAACAAAAACTGACATTTCTATTTCAGAATGAATTCTTGTTTTCCCTTTGAATCTAAAAGTAATAAAACATTTGAGTAAGTAAAGTTTCATCCAGCATTTTGAACTGATAAAAGTGTTTCAAAGTAAAAGCAAAACAACAAAAAAATATAAAATCTGCACAACAACACTTACTTAAAACAAAAGGATGAACACCACGTATCAAACTAAATTAAAAAAATAATAATACATCGCAGAGCGGAAAAAATTAACTAGAGCCATGTCTATATGAATGAGCAATCAGCTGCCTTTCAAGAGACTCAGTAGCATATAAGCAGCAAAAGTTACAAGAGTTGTATTCCAAAGTCTTGGTGCTAACTCAAAAAGTCCATTGAGAGTTGAATGAGTGAGTCAGACCATCAGCAAGCCTTGACTTGACGATCAAAGGGAACGAAAGGAGAGAAAAAGGTTGTAGTAGGTACAAAATATATGAGGAAGCTTTTCTATTTAAGGTCTAAAGTTTAGGACTAACTCTCTAAAATTAACTTTCATCCAATACAGGAATGTCCAGAGTGGCATGATGTGCACTGTTTTGTTTTGTTTTGTACCAGTTACAATTATTTTAAATTAATTTACATAATCTGTAGTAGATAACATTTCTTTGTTAAATCAACCAACAGTGCAATCAAAATAATCACAAAAGGTTTGTCTTGTCATCTGATCTAGGTTTTTACACCAGCATTCTAAATTCAGACATTTGCCGTAAGCAATTAGAGAAATTTCAAATTGGAATAATGTTCAAAGTTACATTGAAGTATGAAAAACAACCCTCGGATTTCTGAAGCTTAACAGCACAGAAGAGCAAATAACACTGAAAAATTTTGCTTGATTACATTAATCAAAAGCAATCCTCATATTTCTGTTGCTCAAGTGAACAGATGAATGTTTTAACATGGAAATGTTGCTAAATAACAGAAGTCATCTTATCAGGGTGATGACCTGAGTGTCTGGGTAATATGTGTTGAGTTGGTAAAATGATTTAACCAACTCTTGATTTATGTCAGGGACACAACGAAAGTAGTCCATAAACCCCAAATGAGCAGCTTAGAGATGACAGACATTATTTATAGACTCTTATAGTCTGTCCTAGTAGAAGTGCGAAGAGTAAGAAAAGAGTAGAGCCCAGAAATACGCTTTGGGAAACATGACAACATAGAGCTATCTTTCGTGTATTAACCAAATTACATTTGTGACACTGAAAAATCTGCCAAAAATTTAAAAAAAACACAGCTGATAATCACAATCAAATGCCTAACGGTGAAACTTTGATCAACATCAAAGGATATAGCCTATATTTATGTCTCTACAGCGTGATGAAGTTAAGATACATGCGCCTATACGTTTTAGGCACTATTTTAGATATAATTTTGTGCTTCAAAATACATTTTAAAAGTGAAACACGTGTTTGGCTGCTACATGTTTAATGTCCTAATGACTGACAATATTAGGACTATTGTCTCTCTTGAGCATTTTCAAAGAACTTCTTATTCACTTAAATTAAGATTGTGTACGCATGTGTTCTTTTATTGTTCTAATTTGCAGTCTTAATCATTAATGCTGCATGTCTTGCTTAGAGGACCCTTAAAAACGAAACTCTTGATGTGAGTGACATATTTGTAAATTAAACAAAGTAAAAATTAAAACCAAAATTTGTTTTTGAGAAATTTCTTTGGGCCTCCAGACAACACATTATGCACTATGGCGTTTGGTGAATGTGATGAAGTAATTTAGCAAAACTTCCCCCTGAAAAATAACTTCAAATCTAGTCACTAACAGATCAGTTGAGGCACTGTCACAACACAATTAATCTCTTTATTGTTATCACTGATTAAAGTGACAATAAAAAGTGGAAACTTTTAATGTACTTCCTGCTCATCAAAAATTAGGAACCAAATTAGTGTCAGAGAACAGCCTGTTACTGTAAAACTTTTGGGGTTTTAATGTCCTGCACCAATTCTAGGAAACATCACAACGAATGTTTATGTCAGTCTAAGCTTTGGTGAACTTACAATTCTTGCTGATCAACAAATATAGCCAGACTTAGTATTAAGGCACTCAAGGGAGGAAGAGCTTAAAGACTAACTTTGGATTTAATTTCACAGCAGTTAATGCTTGGATATGTTTGTGCTTAATTGGCAGAATTCTCCTTTTGACACACTTAAAATTAAAACTTCTGGGATGTTGAACAGTTAAATTTGTTGTATTGATCGTAAATAAACAACTCTTTCAAGTCAACTTTATCCTTTGCTGTTTTAGAGACTAAATAAATGTTTTTGTAAGTAATGAACATGGAATGGCAGTCCAACAGTTACAGCCTTTGAAACCACACATCAGTTACTGAACTATGAGCCAACATCTCTCTTTCAATGGGGTTGTGTAATGTAGTCAGCCATTATATTTGCATCCAAAATTCATTTAGCACTATGTTACAGGGCTGCATTGTGTTATGCCATTTGCTTGAAAAAACCCTTTTATAACCGCCGTCAGTCTCCAACTCCTGACTTTGATAAATCAAAGTGGCAATCCTAGTATCACGCAGTCATGTGATACTAAAGTCTAACTTAGTAAATTGGAATGAAATTAAAAAATTTTGCTGGATTTCAACAAGAAAAATTTTTATCACACATATATTTTAATCTTTTAGCCAAGGAAGACTTATAATTCTCTTTCTCAGATAATTAGATTGTTTGTGGTCCAAATTGGCCCTCTGAGAAAAAAAATACATTTTGTCTTTCATTTGGAAATCAAAGCTCCCAAAGTGTGGAATGAAAAGTGGAAAGGCATAAAATTCCTGATAGTTAAGGTTCAGTGTGATGTTTCTATGAACAATGGATTTGATGAGTAATGTCACCGATTGATGTTGGTCCTCTTTGTTCTATAAAGTTGAAAGTCAGTTCAGCAGACTACCAGAAATGCTCATTTCATTTTCCACTTGAACTAGGCACCGATCCAAAGTGCAAAAAATTGCTTTAATGATGGGATCACTGATCCTGATTGGCCAGGAAACTTGCCCGACTTAAGACTCAAAGAGAAGCCATAATATATTGTCAATAAGAAGGTGAGACACCAAACCAAACAATCCAGCAGAACTGAAAACTACTATTAAGGCAATCTGTGCTTCCTTAACACCTCAGCAGAGCCACAGGCTGATTGCCTCCATGCCACACTGCTTTGATGCAGTAATTCATGCACATACTTCCCGTAGGCTGAGGTTACTGTCAACATTTTTCATTGGCTTTATGTTGTATTTTATTTTTTCTGAGCAGAAAGTGGGGTTTTCAACAGCTCTAAATCATAATAAAATGCATCCCTCTGCATAATGAATCCATGTCGTACATTTGCTTCACCTTTTAAAATTAGTTACTGAAATGATTTACTATGCTGCATGTGTAGTCACTGAGCTGTTCTGCAAAATGTTCACCTCCTCTTTATGTAATGAAGCATGCACAATTTCCTTTTGCACATGGAAGCAACTGTGTAATTGTGTGTTTATGCCCACAGCTAATTTAACTGTGCGATGTGCAACATGTCTGCCTTCATGTTTTATCTTTCTATGTGCCACTTAAAGATAAGAGTGCCACAGCTCTGACCAATAAATCTGCCGGTTGACTCCTTAATCTGAAAGGATATTGGGTGACAAATGGCGAGATGTTGCTGTCAGCGTCAAGCAGGCGAGGGTTAAATAGTGTGTATCAGGGGACTACTCTGCTGTCAGGGAAAACATACAGGATTCATCCTTCACCATAATCTGCTCAGCAGCCTTATAGACACCTCCCAGCTTTCCTCAATCCTTCATCCGAGCATCCGTCTCCCCTTTATAAATAACACAGCCATTTATATGGAATTAAATTGGGGATTAATTTGATTCAAGTCAGGGTATGGGAATTCATTAGTGAGCTGACAGTGGCTACATACATGGAGTGAATTTAATTTGAATCCCCCAAGGGAGGCGCTATACAAAGCTGTGTGAAATAGAGCTCTGAAAGACAATTAGAAGTGTTTTTTTGTTTTGTTTTTTATATACTGACACCAGTAAAGCAGAACTTTATTGCTGTTTATGGCTTTTCATCATATTAGAAGCAGCACGTGACATCTGGTGAAGGTGAATGAAATGGATAGATGACGTTTGGTGCGAACGGAGAGGCTCGGCCTTGTCTTGCGGTAAGGATCAAGACCCTTGCATGAATGGGAGGATGTATAAACAGCTTCTTCTTTTTTTTTTCACCCAGATCTGGCTTTCACTCATGTATGATATTAAAATAGGCACATTATTTGAATGTCAGTGATTCTCATGAATGTCGAAATGGGCACATCCGTTGCCGTAGTTTCTGACAAGCAGTGCAATGTAAGGCAAATGCATTAAATTCAACTCCAAAGCAGATTAACGAAGTTACCCCCCAGCAGCACACCAGCCTTGCTGTTTTCTAAATTGGACAAGTCCCATTGTAAGATATCCTATCAATGTGCACATGTCTGCATGAGTGAACATATGCAGGACAAAATATTCCGTAGTTTGTTATTCCGAGGACAGCACCGGGGGCACACAGGCTTGTTTGCCTTTGCAGAGAGAGGAGATTGGATTGGGGGTTTAAATGAATCGCTGGCGCACTACGTTTATAGGTTTCATTAACTTTTAATGAGTTGGATGTCCTTCGATGTGATTGGTTGGCAAAGCTTTGCTTTCACTTCCTGAAACAGGAGCTCAGGAGGGGGAAGTGAGGGAATATTGCAGCAACTTGGCTTGCATGTTATGACCATGTGCTGCTAAATGTGCCACTTAGGGTGGAAACGGCTCATAAAAAGTCATATATACGTGGTACTATTCATCAGCTGCTTCTGAGAGTGGAATCTGAAACCTGGATGTATCGAGTCTCGAGGGGAATAAAGAAACCACGGCAGATCAATCACAGTCTAGCAGGCATCCTTTTACCTCTCCTGACTGACATATCATTTTATGGTGGCTCTGCCAGCAAGGTTTGATCTCAAAGACAGGCGCGAGGCCCAAAGGGAAATGCCTGTGGAATTGTCAAAGAGGGGCTAGAAGCACGAGTGAACACAAATGCTTCCAGCTGATGCCCGACTTTATATTAATCTCCATCCAATATAGTATTTTTCTGCCTGGATGATCACACTTTTATTATCTTGCATTGAGGATTTTGTTGGGGGTTTTTTCTGGATGCTTTATGCCTTGAGAAGCTCATCTAACCCTCCCTTCTGGGCCTCAACTCAGAGCTCGTTTGAAACAAAAGCTTTGACGGTGTCTCAGTTTTATCTTCGTCTATGGAACTCTCCAATTCAGAAGTTGAAATCTGGTTAACAACGATTGATATTCACTGGTTTCTTTGAGACTGTTGCTTTTCAGTTTGCATGATGAGAATAAACACTGACCATCCATCCACTTCCAGAAGCATAAAAGCAGCAGGGCATAGAGAGGCACCCCGTCCAGGCCTGAATGGATTGCCTTTAGGTCACTGCATATCCCACCAGCTGTTGCCTCACAGTACTCAATGGGCATTGTTGATGGCTCTTTCTGTCTCCATTCTGTGTTTTCTCTCTCAGGACTTGAAGGAGTCCTGCACTGGAATGTCACAGAGTCGTGTCAGAACTGAGTGCAGACACATCACAGACAGCATCCGCTTTCTCACCCTGTCCATCGGGCCATCCCTCTCTTTTTCTGCGCTTCTCTTTTTCGCAAATTCACCATTTCAGCTTATCATCTCCATGTTTTGACTTGCACTAAATCATTCCATTGTGGTGGTCAAGAAAACAAAGCATGACACTTTAAAAATAGATATGAAATAATGCCAATAATAATTTGAAGGTGGGAGTGGGGAAGCAAATTTTCATTAAAAATGTGGTCACAAAAACGCTTTAAAAATTAAACAATGATGACTGAAAATAAAGGAAGATTTTTTTTTAATTAGAAAGCTTTTCAAGAATAACTTCCAAGATGCAAGATGTTGATGAGTAAAAAAAAACTGCAAATGTACATTTTGCCCATATAATTTAATGTTTTGTCAAACAAATGTGATCCATCTGTAATGAAAAACTCATCAACTCTCATAAGTAAAGATTTTCCTGTCAGAAAGCTGTTCACCCCAAAATATATTGTTTTATGTGAAAAGACCAAAACAGACATTTCAGCTTATTCACTTATAATTGTTTTATTTTCCGTTTTTACAAATAAAACAAGTTGCCAGGAAAATGTGATATGATTAATGCCTCTAAAATCAATGATAAAACTATATTCTGAAGCTATTCAATATGCCAAAATGCAGCGTAAGATGCTGTTGGTTTAACACAACAATCAGTGAATTGGAAAGTAATTTTGTTTGCAATATATTACATTTTAATTTTTATATGTTATCTAGTAAAAATATGTGATACAACTGCATGGATATTTGGGTTTATGATTGATGTACTTTGGACTGCTATGTAATAGAACCTATATTTTTGTTGTTTAAAGTTTAATGCCTTTACAATATCAACTTCAATCATGTGGTGTTTTTTATTATTATTATTATTATTATTATTATTATTATTATTATTATTATTATTATTATTATTATTATTATATTTTACAATTTAATAGTAGCCAACCTAAACTGTGAAGAACGTCCATTTTGATATGTATAAATAACCTGGTTAAAAAAAATATATATATATATATATATATATATATATATATATATATATATATATATATATATATATATATATATATATATATATATATATATATATATATATATATATGAAATTGACTAACAGTAATTATGAAAACATGCTTATTGATTATTTTTTATCAAAAAAAAATGTTTAAACCCCCAGTGTGGTAAATTAAACTTATAAAATGTCTGTTGTGAAGCGTATTCTAACAGAACCTTACGCTGTAAAGAAAAAAAAAAGTAAATCAAAGTGATTTTTGAAAGTGATGAAAGTGAAGAGCAAAAAAAAAAAAAAAAAAAAAGGAGGGAAAAAGGCACAGGGATGGAGTGACGGGCACGGAGCGTCTCACCGGGACTGGCCGCCCTGCTGTGAAACCATGGGTGGCTTGGAGTTCTGACTTTGTGGTCCCTTTAATATACTGAGGGACGACAGTTTGCCCTGCTAAGATATAGGATTAGGAGTATTTCTGGTGAAAGAGGAGTTAAGTCGGGCTAGTGTGGACGGTCCCTCCCCTGCAAAAAGGCTGAGACAGAATTACAGCTTGTTGGACCGGTGTCCCGCCGTCTCCGTGGAGACAGATCTACTTGGGTGTTCCAGTCCGCGGGCTGCAGCGCGCAAGCAGCCCACGAAGGTGCGGCAATGCTCCCTATTCGGGGTATAGGCCTCATAATGCCATGCGACCCCCTTAAGTAATTTGATAAACCTGGAGAGAGCCACACATAGACATCGAGCAGTGTAGATTTGACAAAGCGAAGATCAATTACTGCAAATTAGCAGAATATATATATATTATGATTCCAATTTTCCCCTCTTTGGGCCTGTATTGACGACGTCAGGAAGTCCCATCGAGCTGACGCCCATGGGTGGATGCTCATATTTGGCTTATAATATGAGTCATTCGTAGAGAACGGAGGCCTAAACTCGCCTTTAAGCATTAGAACGTCTCACTTTAGAAGATTGATGCAATTAGAAGCAATTAAAAGACATGAGGAAAAGGGGGTAATTGCCAACCATTGTTGCGACACGGATAGTTTATCTTTCAACTCTTTAACTGTGATTATCAGAAATATGCGTTGGTAATCCCTGCTCAATGCCCGCGTTTTTCAGACTTTATCAAATGTTGCAAATCTGGATGCAGCCAAATCCTTAAATGGATGTAAAAGGTGCGCCCGGGTGCTTTGTTTCCCAGCATGAATGGGGGTCTCCTCCGCAGGCCCCCAATCAAGAAATACGCAGATTTGAGCTCAAGAAACGCAAAGAAATCAGGCTAGCGGGTTAAACAAAAAGAAGAAGAAGAAAAAAAAAAGAATCAACAGGCGCGCACATCCTCTTTTTTTCCCCCTGTTGCTATAACAACCCATGCGCTGGACTACGATGGTGCTGCAGGGGCGTCTTTCCCTGAGTCAAAAACTTGAACAAGAAGTTAAGATAAGAAGAAAAACGAATGTAAATTGTTGTGGCCTCTTTGCATATTTCCCCTCCTCTAGAGCAGATCAAGCCTTCTTACCTTTAAGTTTGCGGAGATCCAAAAGATCATTCCCGGTCTCAAAGCGCGCTATAAAGGGTTCTTGACCGGGGTTATCCCACCTTCAAAGGGCTGGGGGTAAAAGCCGCTTTCAGAGGAAAATGTTTAGTAATATTGGCTGAGGGATTTTAAAAGGGCTCTTTGTTCATTACAGCCTGTTGAAGTTTTTTTTCCCCAAAAAAACTCGTTATTATTATTATTATTATTATTATTATTATTATTATTATTATTATTATTATTATTATTATTATTATTATTATTATTATTATTTAATGCGGATTTCTTTTACGCGATTGCGTGGGTTCCTTTTGCGTAATTCCAACATGTATTATTTTCAAAAATATGACGTTAACAAAATGCATCAGTTGCATCGAATAACAGCGACACGGTGTCAAGACAGAAGTTCTATATCCAAACCCATGCGAGCATGGGAACGCAAGATAAATCAGCCGCACACTGCAAAAAATAGCCAACTGCGCGTCTTCAAGTCCACATTAAGTCTCATTCGTCGCCGAACATGTGTGGACATCCGCAAGTCAATCACACTGCCTGGTTTGAAACAACATGCAAAACAATATTTGCTGATGCGATGCGCCTGAATAAAGGGGGAGAAAAAAATCTGCGACTTTATATTTACATTTAATAGGAAAAGATTAAATGCTGTTTTGTAATACCGGGTTTTTACAGGCGTTTCTCCACCCGGCTCGCAGATCAGAGATACAGAAACTCGCTTTCCAGCACACAACCTGCAGACCTCTTCAACTTTGCACCACATAAATCCAATAGATCTTCTTTTTTCCCATGAGCTCGGGAAATCGTATAACCTCTTCCGCCCACGTTGCATGCACACGAATTGCCACCAATTTGCTTTACACGTTAAGTGAAAAGAACCCAAGTGAAAACGCAGCATTTTTATGGAAAATTAAAAGCCCTCGTACCTGTGCAAAATAGCCGGCGCTTGTTGGCAAGCCCCACTGAAGCCCATTGTAGAAGCTTGCCTTCTGCCTTCTGCAAAGGGCTCCAGACATCACAGCATTTATTTGAGCTCAAACTCTGTCACTGTTGACTTTAGCTACAAAGCAAAGATTTCACTGCCACGCTAGTTAAAAAAAATGATTATTTTACAGAGATATCGATCAGCACGCTATAAAAAAATCAGCTTAGCATTATATGTCTAAAATGAATAGAACGAAATTTAATGTCTGTGTAAATTTACAGAGCCGCGGGCGGCCTATTCAAAGTTTACACTTGTGCAATTTGGTTTGTGCGCGTGCGTGTGTGTGTGTACTCTTCCTATATGCGGGCATAGCCTCCACTCCATTGTTTACTGGCTTTGTTTATTCGCAGATCACGCTGTTTAAAGTGCGATCTGCAAAGAGGGTCTGGAGAATAAACGCACACTTTTGGCCCCTACGTGTTCAGAAGTTCGAAGGGGTGACGTTTGGGCTATAAAGGGGGCAGAAACTGTCCCCGGCCTTGGATTTGAGTTTGTGACGGTGGGACCAACTTGGGGGTGAGAGGGGTGGGTGTGAGTGGGTGGGTGGTGTTGGATTCATGTAGACGACAGTCAGCCTTCCTTATCTAACAAGAAGGGAGGGTCCCGCTACTTTAAAAATAGGGAGTAGACAATGGAGCCCCAGATTGTGGGAAGAGAAGTTAGAGCATCATTCAGGCAGTTCAGTTCCCCAAATCAGGCCTCCTCTGCAGCAGCTATTCTACTGCACTGCGGGAGGTTGTTCTGTCTGACAATGACAATTAATCTTATTCACTGATCTAAACTTTGTGTGTGTGTGGGGAGACTGACAGGCCCGGCTGGTGTTTGCCTGGCACACTGTATGTGGGGGAATTTGAACGCTTGATTAAATATCCTTATGGAAAAATCGGTTTTACCCTGAACTTGCAAGCGTGTCTGTGATGGGCTTGATTTATGTTACTTTCTGCGAGGTACCCAAAATTCGTATGAGCTTTTGTTTTTGTTTATGTTTTTGTTTTGTTTTTTTTGTTTTTTTAAATGCATATTATTTTAGGTAAAGAACAAATTTCTCTATGCATTTTAATGCCATTCTTTCCAGACGAAAATGCAGAGTCGTTGATAGGTTAATATCTCCATTTCTGTTTGGGATTATTGAGCATATATTTGTTTTGTTTGCATTTCCTGGGAGACAAATTGTGAGCATTGTCTCGGTTTTATCCTGCAAAGCTATTAATCCCTCAACTGAAATTATGGGCCTTATTAGGAAAGCATTGCATCCACAATTTAGAATAACTTTGAATAAATAAAAGACAGCCACACACATATGCATGCGCTAAGACGTGTACATCTTAACGTAAATACTGCCTTCTTCTGCTATGTATTTATTTATGTGTGTATTTTTTTGTTTAATTATTTATTTATTTAAAATAAAATATGTATTACAAATGTTCTTGATTGAGCGATCAAATATATGTTTACTTTTTAAAATAGCATTAGGAATATTTTTTATTATTATTTTAAGCTCATTTTAAAGCAAAGCAACATTTGAAATAGTTTTTAGCAATTATTGCTTATCATTTCTAATGCTGTCTATGTTGTGTGGAAATATTTGTCAGGTTTTTTTAAACATAGACTTTTGTTTGTTTATATTGGAAAGAATGTTTCGTAAAATTGCTATGAAAACCCCCAAATTAATAATAATATAATAATAATAATAATAATAATAATAATAATAATAATAATAATAATAATAATACATCATATTCAGAAAACAAAACCAATAACACTTTAATATAGATTCTGTTCTTGTCACTACAAGAATACACATATACAAGCCATAAATAGGAATTACACAAATGATTGAACAAATCCTGTGATGCATTTAAGTTCATTTAGGAATCCCGGTGAGCGGGTATCAGCTATCTTACAGCAACTTGTTGTTTTATCTTTGGGGTCCACTCCAGAAGCCGAGCAGATCTCGTCACATTTTCATCTTTTTTTTTTGTCATCTTTTCTTTCACATCCTCTCCTTCAAAATAAGTAATTAGGCTACTAACAAACTCGACAACTAAAACGGTGGCAAACATCAAAAATATCTGAAATACATATTGTACACAAAGTCTATATTTTTTCCGTTTTTGTTTTTTACAAATGTACAAATCTAAGGTGAGGGGAGTCCACAGCGTTTTACGAGGAGTTCATGATCGGCCTGGAATAGACACCCTGGTAGTAAGACGTGTCGGGTATAGACGCGGAATCCAGGCCTGCTTTCCCCGCCATGGAGCCCATAGAAAGCGCCCCGGCCATCGGGGAGCCGTACCCGGAGTAGTGCATCACCTGCTCATAAGTCTTCAAGTCCATTTTGTGATGATGATGATGCTGCTGCTCGGAGGACATGAGGTTATTGATAGAGAACGGGTGGTTGAACGAGTAGTGGTGCTCCGGCTTAAGGTGGGCTTCGTGCGCCAGGACGGAGTGATGTTGCGACATGAGGTGCTGCCCCTGAGACACCGGTGAGGCGGCGGCGGCTGCGGCAGCGGCGACGTGCTCCGGGCTGAGGGCCTGGCTCGCCTTCATGTCCGACAGGGACCTTTTGTGGTCGCTGGAGGAGGAGTTGGAGTGCGGCGACTCGTTGCCGTTGCAGCTCTCCGAGCTGCTGTTGGAGGAGCCGGCGTCGCCCGCCTTTCGCCCGCCGTCCTTCAGCGACATCTTCTTTTCGCACTTGAAGCGCTTCTGCCTCCTCAGGTAGCAGCCGTTCTCGAACATGTTCCCGGAGTCCGGGTGGAGAGTCCAAAAGGAGCCCTTCCCGGGTTTGTCGGGCGACCTGGGCACTTTGAGGAAACAGTCATTAAATGACAGAGAGTGACGGATTGAGTTCTGCCAGCGCTGCTGGTTCTGTCGATAAAAGGGGAACAGGTCCATTATCCACTGGTAGATCTCGGCCAGCGTCAGCATCTTACTGGGAGACTGCTGGATAGCCATGGTGATGAGGGAGATGTAGGAATATGGGGGTTTGGCGTGTGTGTAGCTCCTGCGGTAAGTCTTGGGATCTCTGGATCTGTTGATGTTGGACTGTCCGTAAATGGGGCTCATGGCGTTCATGTTGGTGTAGGAGGTGAGAGCGTTCATAGAGGCGGGCTGCGCGGTCATCGGGCTCATGCTGGGGCTCAGCGCCGCGCTCATGGCCGTCATGCCCGCGCCCATGCCGTTCATCGCTCCGGTGCCCGGCGACATGCCGGTCATGGAGGGGCTCATGCCGGTGTTGACGTAGGACATGTTCATGGAGTTGGCCGTCATGTTGGCCGTGGTGCTCATGCCGGACATGCTCATGTAGGTATTCATGGAGTTCATTCCCAGGCCGGTGTTCATGTTGCCAACCGAGGTGTAACACTGTCAGTGTGGAGGGGGAGAGAGGAAGCCATGAGTTTGGCACAGTCAGGAAACAACATGATCAATAATTCCTACACACAAAAGTGCTGTTATTATCACTTAAATCTGCTATAAATCTGATATTGTTGTTTAATTTAAAAAAAAGAACAATCAAGTATTAATAAACAAATAAGATGTGTTTATATAAAGTAAAACATTTAAAATAATTTAAATGTTTATCAGCATAATAATACAAATAAAACAAATTATAGTAACGCTTCAAAATGAGCAAAGCTTCAACCAGCTCCTCCCGTGCGTCCGCAGCACATATGCAGCATGTGCACCAATTGCTTTAACCTAAACCAAAACACCACAGGTGTTTATAAGTAAACGTGGCAAAAAATAATAATAAATAAAAAAAAATAATAATCAGTTTTAATATCCGCATGAAAAGTTTCCCTCTCCCGCCCCCCATTACATGTCAAGCAAGTTTGTTAGGATAGGATTGCGCGCTGTGCGGAGATGGGGGAGGTTTTGGAGGCGCCTCAAGTCAATATTTGATCACAAAGTTAATATTATCTCAGGGCTAATATTGAGTTGTATAAAATGGGATCGGCTTTAGACCGGGGAAAATATATATATATTTAAGGTACCCACCTCGGGCTCTCCGTAGTAGGTGCTCCAGTCGGTATGTTCGTGTCCTTCCATTTTAACTGCTCCAAGCATCATGGAGGACTTCGACAAAGCGTCTCCCAGCAGAGGAAAATGCCAAAAGTCTCTCTGATAGCAAGTGACAGGGGACCAGTTGGCGTGTTCGGGTCGCGGTCCGTCCCTCCGTCAAGGACTTGGTGCATGTGCGTCCTGCGGAGCCAGCCGTGATGCGCCCGTCAGAGGCTGGAGTCCAAATGACGCTCCGCGCTGCCTGTTAGCGCTGTGATATAAGCTCTGTGCGCCAGGCAAGCCTCCAATCCCTACTTCTACGCCTTGGGCCCTATTTGAATAATCTGCTCGCACCTAGGCGTGAGACTCCTCAAGCTTCCCCCTCCACCTCTTCCCACCCCCCTCCACCCCCAATTGTACACCTGCGCTCACTGAAAAGAACAGTTTCATATGAAAAGCTTCATTATGAACTAATCTCATGGTAGGGGTAAAAGGGAAAAAAAGGGGGTTGCGGGGTGTTGTATAAAAAGGAATGTTTGATGCTTTTCATTATACGCACATCCTTTAACGGATTTATTCCACTTCAGCTGTGCTCAGATCATAATCCAGTTTTATTGTGGTGCGTTTAAGGAATTTAAGGCGGCAACCTGCACGAGAACTGTTATTTTATACCAGCAACACAAACAAATAAATACATTTTTTAAAAAAACACGGGCACAACACTTTATACACAAGAGGCGGAAATCTGAACATGAAATGATTTTGGCAAAATGTAAAAAGGTTAAAAATAATAATATAAATCTTTGCGCAGCTGTTTTCTTAAAGGTTCTTCTTTCAAAACTAAATGTCTGTCTTTGAAGTCGTTTTGCTAATTTACTTATAGTTTACATGAATGGCAATAAAATATTACATTTGTTTTTCTTTAGAAAAACGTCTTTGTCCAAACAGTTTTACGTTTGATTTAAAGTCTAATGAATGTGTCAAATTTAAATATATATAGGCTACATATATATTTATATTCATGTATACCATAATTTCTGCATTTCTCCTCTAATCACTGAATTACTCGATTTATTGTTATCATTATTTTTTTTAATCGTTTTAATTAAGAAGACAGCTTTATAGCGCCCTCTGTCGGATGAGACTCTTCATCTGGCTTCACTATTTCACATAAAATCACACAGCTCATCAATCTACTTTTGTGCGAATTTTATTTCAGTTTTTGACATTAGATCGACGCATAAAAATACTGTACATTTTTATATTTGACACAATGTATATTTCATACTCAGACATGATTAAGCGACGTTCTATTTCCTACAAGGAAAGCAATTGGATATCACAGCGAGCAATTTCAGGCCGTTGGCTTCAGTTAGTCTATTTTCTGTTTGTATTGGTCTTAGTGTGGTGGGGTTTTAAATAATGGACGTTTGCTTAATGTGTTAATCTTCCATCAGAAAGACTCCGGAGGCCCGCAGTGCTAAAGGGCCCCTTAATTCTCGCAGCCCGTACTGTATTTGTATGAAACAAACATCCAGGTGAGACTGCGGAGCCGGTGTCAGCCACGTGTAGGTGGTTGTACATCTATTTGACTGCATATTTACGCAAGAGCATAACTATCAGCATAGAGCCCCATTAGTAAAAGCGAGTAAACCTGTAGTGTTGACGAGGGACCAACAGAGTCTGCTTAACTTGGAAATGAGATCATGAGAAAAAAGCTCCCTGTGTTTGAGGATTTGGGATTGCACCGGCGGGGAACAGGAGATGGAGAAATCTGCCGCCTCTTGTTTTGTCTTTGGCTGCCGTCAAACGTCAAGATCCGCTTTAAGTGTAAAGATTTTAATATGATTTTTACGCGATGATAATGCACATGTTCCGTGTTTTTTTTTTGTTTTGTTTTTTTTGTTTACTGAGGTCATACAATTCTTAGGGTTAACATTACGCAGAATATATGCACTGGTGCATATTTTTTAATAAAAAAAAATGTTTCTTGTTGGTGCCAATTTTTCGCTTGCGTAAATTCACCAAAACAGGTCGCAGTCGTGTGTGAATGCACGGACGCACACAGCTGTTTGCATTTGTTACACAATCGAGGAATCTATTAAAGAGGGAGAGAAAGAAAAAAAAATACAAAAATGACATTATCTAACCTGGGTAAAAAAAAAAAAAACAAACAAAAAAACAACAACAATATTGTATTACCTGTTTATTTAACGGGTATATGGAAAAATATTTAATGGGAACATTTTATATTTTCCTTGTGTAAAACTTGATTAGTGAAACTTTTCCATGACCTTTAACTGCATAATGTCCCTGAAACAGACACGTTGCTAATAACAGGTTAATCATCAACCTGCTAAAGTCCTCTCACATGGGGTGAAGGACACATTTCAGATTTAGCCAAAAAACAAAAATCCTGCAGTTGCTCCATCTCCCTGTTTGGCGTTTCTTTTTTCCCTCTCTATGTGATTGATGTTTGCTTTTATATTAGTCATTCCCGAACTGTAACTGAACTGCTGAACTTTTCACACGAGATGCAAAAAATGTTGACCTGAATATTTTTAGGACTAGAAGAACTTCAGCCGCTGTTTGTTTGACTTGACTGTATTTAGACTGCTTCTCATTGAACTGAATCCCAGCTCAATGTTTGGTCTTTCAATGCAAGCGTGTCCCGAGAAGCAAAAACATTATTGTTCTTTTATGAATTCGGTTTATTTTAATATGAAGGCAAAAGTAGACAGCAACAGTAAAAGATCAAGCCTGTGCCACCATCAGCTACAGTTCCAAGAGGTGATGATGGTGCGCAGCTTTTAAACTCCTTCATTAGGTTGTGATTAAGCAATAGCATTTCAGGTTTGAATCTAAAAAGGCAGTCCATAATATATAAATCATTCATTTACAAGTCCATCTTAAGTAAACAAATGTGTTTCTGGAGTGAACTCAAAAACATTAACATTATTGTACAGAGTAATTTCACCATATCACCTTATTTCATATTTAAGGAGGAGGTTGAGGTTTAGTGAAGTCTTTAGTGAAAAGATCCGGTTACTAGTTCAAAATGGCAGGTCTTTGAAGTTCAAAGACTCCATCTCATCTCTTCTCTAACTCAAAAACTCGGCCAACATTTTTCACTCACTGTTTGGTTTGAACTTTGCAAATCAAACATTGTTCCAACAGCACAGGTTAAAGAAATAACAGTTCTGCATGTGTATGAGAATGAAACAGTGCATTAATTGAAGGTGGCCTTTTGTTGGAGTAAAAACCACCTAATGTATTTTTCTCAGAATTATGTTAAGCCACACAGACTTTTTTTGAAGGTGTCAGTGTTCAGACCTGTTTGTTGTGTCAGATTTGCCACTTTCCTAACCAGTTAGCTTCTATAATGACCCGTGTTGCATTTCACACATTCAGGTGTCATTACTTCTTTGATTACAACAAGAAAAGCTTGGCAGAGTAGAAAGTTTAATGGGTCGGTCAAAGAAGCGAAAATAGCAACACCTACAGCAACAAAAGCTCTCAATGAAGTTTTCTTGGGTTCAGGGAAAACTGGGAGGCGAAGACAAGGTGATTTCTACTCTGTGAAAGGAAGGCGGATCTCTTCGAGCATTCCTTCAAACACCCAGAAGTAGTTGACAGGAATGTGTTAACTTCTCCTTTTTTCAACCAAAAAATAAAAGATCCACTTAGAATGACCCTTTTTTCGCCATTGTTTTCCTCCCGCGTACACAAGGTCATGCAAAGCATCATGGTGTGAGGGGTTAAGTGAGTAATTTGTCAAAATAAAATTAATAATGAGAGAAGCTTCCTTTGGAAAGTGCTGGAAAAAAAAAAGATGTTTACTGCCAACCAACCTGCCTGTGGTGACAGTAAACATTCCAGAGCTTGGCTGCAGTTTGGACTTGCCATTATCTGCCACAGCTGTGACAACGCCGGTTGGCTGCAGGTTTGCGGTTGGCCACACCGTGTTTACCTGGAAATGAATCTGAAAAGCGTCCGGACTGGGAAGGCACACAACCCAGCAGGACAAAAAAAAAAAAAAAAAACGAGAGTACTCATTGCAGTGAGGGGCAGTGGGAGGGAGTCCAAAGTTATTGCGGTTGCCCCAGTGGGTCGGGATGCAAACACAGGCGTAAATGCACTAAGGATATCCTCAAATAAGCACCTTTTGATATTGAGAGGAATGTGGGGAGGAATGTCATTTGATATGTTTTATGTTGACTGTATCCAGGGCATTGCAGATTCAATACTTCTCCCTTGTCATGGAAAGGGATCAGTGTTGACTGCTGCTCTCCATCTATCAAACAAGGTGACAGTTTATCTGTTAGACCACAGGAGTAGACTGAAGAAGATTGGATCACGAGAGATGCACAGATTAGATGACACCGAACCATGCAGCTCTGTCACTGACATATAGAGCAGATTTAAATAACTTCAGAGTTTTGTAGCATATTTATTTATGTTCTTTATCTTAATATTTTCACAGAAAATATTAGTTTCCTGCTTGGTGACTTTCCCCTACAAAATATATGACCAAATATTCAGAGAACTTGATCAATATCTAGCTTAAAGACTTCCTTAACACCTCAACTTCATACAACTTATGAATGTACTTATGAATGTATTAATTACAACAATGTGTGAAAGTAATGTGTCATCCTTTATATCTTTATATTTTCCTTCCAAGAGCCAGTGAGAAGTTCCCCAAGTTTTTTGAAAGTCTTTCAAAGTTTTTTTCAATAATACTTTCAACAGTTCTTTTTTTGACTAAGATTCCTATGAGCCTTTGCAAAAGTATTTATCACCCTGGAAAATGTATATGTATTGTCACATTACAACCACAGACTTCAATGTGTCTTTTAAATTTCAAGGTTTGTTGTGTCAAAGCAGTGCTTCATTTGAGCTGCATGTCTGCGTAGCTCTGCCAGAGCTACTACAGCCCAATTACTTGCTTCTCTGAATGATGCTCTCACCTGTGAGTTTAGATGGAAGGGAATGCGTAGGTTACGCTGGTGTCACACTTTATTTCTTTTCTGATGATGAAGTCAGTGCATTTCAAAACAAAAGATCAGGCAAAACACCATAACTGGTGTTTTGTAACATCAGGCATGGTAGTGGCAGCATCATTTTGTGGGGCTTTTTTGTCCCACATGATTTATTTATTTATTTTTTACCATTCTAATCATTTCAACCAAAATCTTAAGCTAAATGGAAATAAAAATTCTGATGCTTTGACCTTTTTATTTGTTGCTGCAGGACAACGTAGTACACTTCATAAATTAGATGCATTATAAGTAAAAGAATAATACGTGGAAATATTGAAGCAACATCAGCCAGTAGAAGTTTGGGCACAGATTGGTCTTCTAATAACCCTAAGCTAGCAGTCAAGGTGGTTACAAAGTGGTCGTGGCCATCACAAAGTCCTGATCTCAGCTTTATGGAGAAGTTGTGGGAAGATATGATAAGGTGTGTGTGAGTGAGGAGGCCTACACAATGGATTCAGTTACACAAGTTCTGTTTGGAGGAATGAGACAGAACTCCAGCAAACTCTTGCAAAGGTTTGACCCAAATTGTACATTTTAAAAAAGCAGTTATCCTTGATACTGACTAAATGTATGTAAACTGTTCAATTTAAGAAAAGTTACCAAAAAAAAAAAAAAGGAAGCTGTTTATGCCATATTTTCTGGCATTTAGCAACTAGAAATAATCTAGACAATTTTATCTAAACGAAAAACAAGAAACATTTGCTCTAATTCAACTTCAGAAAATGAATAAAAAATGGGTTTGTGTATTTTTATTTAGCGTACATGAATGTCTGGTTTCAACTGTAACTTTTATTAACTTTATAGGCGTTCTTACCAGACAGCCCTCACCCAGAGGCTAGCATCCATAAAACCCATCAAAGTCTGACTTAAAAACATAAATCAAGTTGCACCAACTGAATGATGATGGATCAATGACTAAAAATTGAAAAAAGTGACCAAAGTTAACAACAAAAACAAACTTCAATACAGTTACAATAGAGTAGCAATTCTTTATATTAGTAGTTCTGTATAATAATTGAATTATAACCACTGCAAAACAGTGAAGTGGGTGGAAATATTTAAAACTTTTACACATTTTCATGAATAAGATCACAAAGTAAAAGATGAACATCAATGCAAACTTTCTGCTTGAATTTGTCAGAAACAAATCTATTTCATACATCTATCTGATTTTAAAGCAGCTCTAAATAAGACACCTTATGTCTTATTTAGACGTTCTTATTTTGTGTGACCCAAGTCACCTGCTCTGACGCCTTGTGATGTCTAAAACTTTCTCGGAATCACAGGGATGTGTATTGGAGCAAGAAGGTTTAATATCATCAAATCTGCACATTGTTATTCATTGGTGGACCAACTGCAGAGTCAATACACATTTAATCACAGACTGAAGGCAATTAAAACCGAAGGGGAGGGCAGTGGTGCTATGTTAATTAAAGAGCCAAGGCTCCCATGGGAAGCTCTGTGGCTAAATATCACTACAATCAAGCCCACCCAATAATCCATGATGAGCTATTGCCATTCACACACGGCGACCACGCTGTCAGATTCTGTCTGAGCAGACAAGAGAGCAAACCGGGCCTCATGATTAAAAAGTTGTGAATCAGTAATTGTCTTTATAATGCTGAGTGTCTCTGGGGACAGGAACAAATGGTGGCATCCTCTCCATGACAGAATAATTATTCAACAACCCTAATCTTATTTTGATGTAGTTAATGGGGTGCGAGAGATTGCAGTGAGTTCAATATGGTGGATTGAAATAACCACCTTGATAAAGAGCACACATCTCTTGCCATCTCATGCTCCACTTTGCCTTTTTTTTCCCCCCATCAACCACAGAGTCAGCGAGTGAGGCAGGGTCACGTCTGCTGCTGTCTTATCTGTATTCCAGACTGAGGGGGAAATTCAAGTTTGGGATTACCTCTGACTCCTGAACCCATGAGAAATGCTCCCGCACTTTCATTAGAGTTCACAGAATACCAAAAACATCTTACCTACCTTGACATCTGTTGCTTTTTTTCACACACATGAGAGAGAGAGAGAAATAAAAGTGTATTTCTGGTCTACGTTACAGCAGAGTGGATAACTTGAACTGTCATCCTTCTCCCTGCCTGGCCTGAGAGCCCATCCATATGCAGATGGCTAATTTGTCGTGTTTACAGAGAAGCAGAGGGAGGTGGGGTGGGAGAGTCATGAGGAGGCGCTGCCTACGTGTCACCCCAGGAGCCCGGTGTTAAAACCTGCCCTTCCAGAGCAACAGCATAAGTGTCCAATCTGTGTTTGCTCACCCGTGGACTCTGACGGCTGAGTCCTGGGCTGGGGCCCATAAATTGTGCCTCCTTTACAGGGGCCCCGACAGCTAACAGGCCATTGGGAACAGGGGTCCAACGACACAGCCTCTCAGCAGATTAGCACCTCATCAGCCTCCTGCAGCTTTGAACAAATACTATCCCTGCCTCCTTCAAGATACAATAGGTCAGTGGCAAGAGAGTGCCTCCCACCTCTACAGGCAGTTCGAAAACTTCCTGATTTGGTCTTTTTCTGGGACCACAGCTGCACTGTGGAGCCCTTCCCCAGCCTCGGAGCCCACCCCTGCTCCAATTGGCAAAATGTGTGTGTTTCAGGTGAGCAAATATTGCCACTTGCCTGAGAGTTCAATGACCGACCCTTTTAGGAGGAGTGGGTGGAGGAGGGGGGTTGCGTATTGTGCCTGGGTGATTTGCAACAGGCATGCAGGGCGAATCACACAGCAACCGGTCGGTGGGATGGGTCAGGAGAAATTTCAAGGCACAGCTGGAGTCAAGAAGTCAAACACACACCTATGTACCCCATCTGCATTTTACCAAGACCAGGAAACAATTCAAAGCTTTAGTTTCTATCTCTAAGTGAAACAGAAGATGCTCTGCCACACACTGAGCTCTCATTTTTTTGTCCCCAGAAAAGTTTGGAAAGTTGAGGCATCTCATTTATAAATGTTTCTTATTATAATAATGTTTGACCAAAATCACAAACTTTGAAGGCAATGTAATTTTATTTGCATGGAACATTTCTGCAACTGGGACAGAGTACAGAGCTACATGTGATTAAAAATAAAATAATGAAAAAAAAAAAAAACCAAAACTAAATACTACTACATTATAACAGACACAGAATTAGGGGGAAATAAGAATGACCTTTTTTAATTTCTTGCTACCACTGCTTTGCTTTGCTCTTCACAGCCCTCTGAGTATGTGAGTCTTACTGCTGATGCATCTAGAGAGCAATGAACAGCGGAGTGAAGACTGTCAAACAGAGGGCACAAGAAGTTTTTTGTTGTTGTCGCATTACCATATTACATCATCATTTTAAAGAGGATTGGATAGGATATTTTTCCAGTGTTTTCTGTGACTGAAAAATGTTTTAACTATATCGCAGAGCCACCTTTCGCCACAATAACAAATATTCTGGGGAATGACATCACTCACTTTATAAAGTTTCTAACTTTTTCTCTTTCTTAGGACAACACTGAAGTCCTGTCACATTCTATGGAGAACATCCCAAAAATTCACAACTGGATGAATATTCAGACTTCCATCATTCTTTTGAACTCTGGTTGTGTGTTTCATGCAGAAGTTGAGCCTCTGCCCAGGTATCGAGTCTTCTTACAGAACTGGGCTGTATTCAACACCATCCAGCTTCCCAGTCTCTGTTGAAGATAAAAATATTACTTTCAATATTTCCTCATGTGAATAGTGTGTTTACTGTTTTCCTTTCTGACACACATTTACATGTAGACCAAAAAGTTTCATTTTGCTCTCATCTCACCAAAATAACATCCTCCACGTGTTTACCTTGTCTTCAGAACAGCTTGTGGCAGACAAGCTTCTTGTAGTTTTCTATCACCACTGCCTGTCTTCTTGCAACTCCTCCGCAAAGGCCGGGTTTGTGGAATGCTTTGCTCGACAGGCTCAAGGGGAGTGAATACTTTTGCACTATAAAGTCATTTCCAAGCAAAGAGAAGGAGAAATGCTTATTCATGACAAGGCCAACAAATGCAGATTGTGTACATCTGCATTTGTTGGTAGTATACACTTTACAGAAGAAAACGTTACATTGCTAACTAATCTCAAGATTTAGATAATTTAATGACTCTCAGTTTCCAGACCATGGCTAATAGACAGCCTTATGAAGTTAAAAGGTCACAAGTTAAATGGCACACCAACAAGTCTCTCAAACAGAACAGAAATGGACCAGCTTGGGTAAAGGCTACGGGCCTGTGGCTGCAGCCGGCATCCCGTTGGGTCAGAAGATGATGTGTCAGTGTGGACTGAGGACTGCCTTGATCCCCCCTGGAAGTCAAACACAAGTGTGGGTATAGCCATGTCCTGGGAGGCCTCCTCTGCCATCACAGTGAAATGGAACTGGCCTGCAGAGCAAACAAGATCTCTCCCCATCTCATCCCTCTAGCCCAGGCCAACCTTGTCTGATTGATGGCTTTTTTTCTGTTGTTCTGTTTGTTTGCTTGTTTGGGCTGCAGCCAATGGATATCAAACATATAGGGAAGGAGGGAAAAGGTGGATATGGAGGAAGGGTGGGAGGATAAGGGGGCACAACACAGACCTCCCTAAGAGTTCTATGTGTCCTGACGTGAAACCTGCCGAGAATCTACCAAGCAAAGCTGTTCAACAAATATACCCAGACCTCAAGACGAGGGGACAGAATAAAGGTCACTTCCTGATCCTTCTATTCTCATCTTTTAGTCTTTATATATGTGATGTTGGAAGATGTATGATTTGGTTAATTAAAAGAAGACTTATTTTATGTGGCTGGTAACACTGTGCTGATAAATCATGCATAGGAAACATTCTGTAATAATTAATAGGAGAAAAGGTGTCTCCGTTTTTTTACTGTTTCTACTACACATGCATTGAAAAAAAAAACAACATAGAGTGACACCTTCTGGTAGCAAACAGAACTGTGTCCTTCCTGAAACATACTGTAAAACACCAGAACTTGTGTTCTGTGCAAACATGGCCCCCGAATACAAGATTCTTACTTGAAATCTGAAAGCAAAAAAAAAAAAAAAAAAAAAATCAACATATGCTATAATACGTACATCAAAAGAGACAAACGTTTCAAATGAACATTTTCTAATCACAGTTCTAAGAATTTGCTTGCTGTCTGGGCTGGTGTGTGTAAACACTCTCACAGTAAAGCACCTCTTTATAAAGCTGCGGTCTGGAAAGAATGTTGATTATTGGGTGGGACGGGGTCATTTGGAAGTTAAGACGCTACCCCAAAATTAAATTGAATTTAAACAGGATTGTTACTGTTATAATTTACACCAAATTTATTGTAAAAACTGCTGGAGTACTTCAAAATGGGTTTTTTTTTTATGCAGCTTATTAACTATGTTTGTATTTTTCAACCACAAATAGTTTAAATTTGTAAACAGTTAACTTTAACAGTTACTTTGTGTTGGAAGCTAAAAGCAATATCTGCAGTAATAATTTACACTAAAAGAAAGAAATTAAATGCAACTTTTCAAAGTGATAAAATTTGTCATGCTATGCTGAAATGTTTAGATGCTTTCTAGAGGCAAATTGTTTGGTTTTGTAGATATTATATATAATCTTATACTGTATACATAAGATTATATATAATCTCACAGAAGTAGAATATATATAATGTTAATGCACTACTTCTACTTCTGTTATGCTGTGAGGCTTTAGTAAGGCTCTTCCTTTTTACATTTATTTTTTATGATTAAAGTACAGGAACAAATAATAAAAAACAGTGCTTCAGTTTCTGATAAACACTTACCAGAGAAAATCTTTGTTCCGTAATTAAATCAAGAAAAAGTTATTTTAACATTTAATTTTATAATAAAGAAAAAAAAACTTATGAAAAATTTTCTTTTTTTCAATTCTATATCAGTGGGAAATAAAAAGTTTATGATCTGATAAAAAAATGTTAATAGTTTAGTTCTGTTGTAGAATGATCAAAAATTGCACCCCTAAACAATGGATCAATTCAAAATTACAGTTGGCAAACAAGGGATTTTAAACAACATTTAATGGAATCAAATGCATATTTTTTTTTAATAACGAGTGATTTCAAAGACTTCCTCAAGCCCTCTTCTTCTCCTCTCAGATCTCTTTTGCTGTCACTGACTGCTGACTGCTCGCTGTGACGCAACAATCGCATCCAGCTCCTGAAAGTGGGCTCTACTGTCAGAAACCACATGAAGACTAACATACATAGTTCAAACTCCAGTTGTTTACCGAATATGCATGGTTAGATTTGCTTTAATTAAGAACAAGGTGATTTTACTGGTTGTTTTATTTCATCAGGTAAGTACTGAAATATACAAAACACAGACACCTGCCAATCCAGTGGCAACAAAAAAAAAAAAAAATGGAAAAAATGACCAAGAGAAACTGGAACATTCTCCCAAACCACTCAAACAGAGCACAAAGTACAAAACCAGGCTATAAATTCCTGAATTTAGCTCTGATTACACCCAGTTTTATTTCTATACTGTGGATTTTTTAAATTTTGCGAAACACATTGTAGAAATGCTCCAGAGAGGATAATAAATGAGGCCTCTGGAAACTTTATTCAGATATCTACAGATGTCTGCTGAGCAGCAAAAAGTCTTTTCCAGATTTTGCAAAAAAAACAAAAAAGTTCAAAAGGGAGAGAAAGAGGATGCAGAAACATGGGAGCTTGTCTTAAACTCATCTTTGCGGTTTCCGGTTCGCACAAAGAAATTCACAATGTTGAATAAATAAAACAGTTTGGAACGACATTTGTAACCAATTTTGAGACCTTTTTTTTCTGCAAGGGAAGGTTGATCACGCTTTCACACTATTAGCTGCCACTGTCAGACCTGAAAACACTGATAATACCTGCAGCTAACTCCATGTGAGCTGCAAAGACTTTCCGCTGATTGCTTCGACACTTTGCACACACTGGAAATGTAAAAAAGAAACAAAAGCAAGCTTTGCTTTCTCTAGCAGCGAATAGTGTTTCTATTCAGTTGCTATTCTTCATAGTTGAATAGTGCAATAACCTACAACAATTTGTAAAATACATGACAGAACAAACGTATGCAGGTCATGGTTCCAGTTCATGCCGAAGGACAAACAGCTCTGGAGAGAGCTCATTCTCAGACTATTACTCCCTTGTGAAAGGTGCCTTTTACTCCTGATGTAAGACTGCTTTTGGTCATCTCCTCTCTTACATCAAAAAGCTGTCCATAATGAAGATTTGTTAGCCCTATTACATATCAGGCTGAATTTTGGGCTTGAGTTTGTCTTGAAGAAAGCAACCAAAATCAGACAAATCCAGGGAATGTTTAACAAATTTTACAACAAGGAAAAGAGGACAGTCCTCTTTGCTGACAGTTGTTTAATGCGCTTTTGTGTCACGCATCTTCGCCTCCTCATCATGCTACAAAGTAACTTGGGTTTTTCCCAATCTAAAAGCTCCTGATGTGAACCCATCCACTGGGTCAACTTTGCTCTGTTTCCACAACAAACAGTTCTGGAGGGAAAACCTGCCACTCCAAAAGCTTTTTCTTTGCTTCCAAAAAGTCTTTCCTTCATGTGGATACAAAATGCAGTAAAGCTCATTCACCACTAGGGGTCCTCATCCATGTCATCCAGGTTGGGAGCCATGATGAAGTGCTTGGGGTACGGGAGGTTGTGCTCGTCTGCGTACTCCTCCCACCGCGCGTCGTCACTCTCGTGGGTGATGTAGCGCTCACCTCGCCGCGTTTCAAAGTCCCTGAGGTCCAGCCATGTTTGGTAATCCTGGAAAACACGCTCAGATTTAAAGCTCTGTTGATGTAATATAACCCATCAGTCTGGCAACTTCGTGACATGGTTGTTTAGATGAAAGAAAAAAAGGAAATTGTGTCACCTGTAACCAGGGATGGCTCAGACACTTGTCCACGCTGTACCTCTTCCTCATTTTGACTTGGAGAAGATTGTTGATCAGGTCTGTGGCTGTGGCACAAACACATTGATCAGACATATTGCAAACAAATTCACACCTGAACATTTTCACAGTGCAACCACAAACAGAAGTATATTTTATTCGGATTGCATGTTCAGTGAAAACAAAAGGATACTTGGGAATCAAAATTCCAATTGAAAACAACATTTCTTGAATTAATTTAAAAAACATCTGGTACATCTGCATTCAAGAAATATCTAATGAGTAAATAGACTTAATTTGTTATAGGTTGAGATGGAAGAAACCAAGTGATGTCCAGGGCTCTTAAAATATTTAAATTTAAAAATCTCATACTTTTTATGACTCAATCTGATTTTCCAGCATTTTTTATGACTCAATGGGCATTTGAGTCAAAAACAATTGCCTTTCCTGGTCTTATTGTTCATTTTAATTGTTCATTACTTTAATTTTCATAAAATATAGACTTTTACCTTTAAGATATGTTAAGAAAAAAGGTTACATCATCAATTTTTAATCTTCTATACTTTTTAGTATGAATCCTTTACCTTCATTTGCACAATTATGCAGTGCCTTGTGCTAAATGTCATCAAAACACTTTTAAGCTTGTGGTTGTGGTGCGGTAGATGTGGAATAAAAAAACAAATCAAAGCGTAATAAATAATTTTTATAGCCACTGCACATACATTGGAATCATACAGTATTTGATGCTAAACAAGCCTTTTCACACATAGTTTATAGAAGTTTTGTGACCTTTAAAGGGAGATGTATAGATAAAAGTAAGAACTTGACATTAACATCATCTTGAATTGTGAACTGTACGTGGGAGGAGTTACAGCTTGGACAGTTGAGAAGAAATGAAAGTGATTCATCTCAATCACAGACACTGAAAGTTGAGCTTTAAAAAGTTGAGCTGACCCAGACATGTAGGTGGGGAGGGATAGTTCATCTGAATTTCAGTTTGACGCTAGAATACAGGCGCAACTAGGCTGGCAGCTATTTACAGAGGTGAAGACCAGAATAAATTAAGCTTTGGTAAATTCCAACAAGAAGGGAGAGAGCGAAAGAACAAGAATGCTCTTTGTCTTCCTACCCTCAGCAGAGATGTCCTTCCAGGGTGTCGGGGGGTACATGAAGGCGGCGTTCTGGATCTGATCGTTAATGTCTTCGTCCTCGTTAAAAGGGAAGGTCCCGCTTAAGCTGACGTAGATGATGACTCCCACTGACCACATGTCTAAGGATCTGTTGTAGCCTTTGCTCCGCAGCACCTCTGGAGCCAGGTAAGCCGGGGTGCCAACGACTGACCGCCGGAACGACTTCTCACCAATGATGCGTGCAAAGCCGAAATCACACAACTTTACCTGAAAAACAACATCCACTGTCAGCACACATATGCTGACACATTTCTATCTAATTTGTGTGTCTTTTAGACTTTACGGTGACATGTACTCTAAATACTTTCTCAGGGTCTTTTGGAAAAATGAAACGGCTCATTTTATCACAGATTCTCTACTGTGCATAACAGGAGGCAATAAGCACTTTTCAAAATATTCAGCCTTTCTGAACGTGTTTTAAGAGTTTTTTAGGGGAAGGGGGGAGTTTTGGATGCACTTTTTTTGTGTGTTTTCAGCACAACCCATGTAGCAGTACATACTATTCTTGTATAGGCGCTAACGTACGCATCAGCCATCAACTTAAATGCTTCTTTTCTCAGAAAATAGCTATTTGGAAGTGTTCTTGTACTTGTTAAAAATCTCTTATCTATAAACATTATTTTTGGTACATTCACAGTTTCATCTAAAGCAATGGGAACAAATTGTCTTTGTGATGAACTCTTTCCAGCTTTGTGCCTGAGAATCCAATTTAAAAATTGATCATTTAATCCCTAAAAGACTTAGAGATCACATTTAAAAAACCACAAACCAAAAAAAAACAACAACAAAAAAAAATTCCTCTTCTGAAATTCAGTGAAAAGAGGGAAAAAAAACTGTTTTTTTCTTTTGAAGTAACGCAAACATGCCACCATAAACCCAAAAAGAATAAAAAATGCAAAATATATCTATTGTGGTTACCTGTGGAAAAGGCTCTGCGGAGGCCAGTAGTACATTTTCAGGCTTCAAGTCACAGTGAACAATGTTTTTGAAGTGCAGATGCCTCAAGGCCACCAGGATCTGTTGAAAGCACAAGTTCAGTTAGCACACACATACTCAACATAAACGTAAGTTACCAACCATGCAAACTACAATTTTATAGTTTAAATACTGATAAAACTGACTGTATTTTTGTGGAATAAAATTGAAGTCATAGGCACACAGATGCCCTTAAATATTTCCACATTGCACAGCTAATCTATATTCACCAGATCCTTGCATAAGCTCACGCCGCACAAATTCCAGACTGTGGATCTGTACCAAAACCACAATCCACTCGGTCCCTCAATCCCGACCCAGGCTTGAACAAAAGTCCTTCTGGCCACATCTGAGCCAGGCCCCGCTGCAGCTAATGGGGCCGTGGTTAATGGCCCTTGCTGCTGTTTGGGACCCAAAATCTAAGCAAACCCAGGGGCCCGCAGCTCCTCTAATTAGGCCACAAAGCCACTAGCACACTGCAGGCTGTAATCGGCAGCCAGGCAGGAGACGGCGATGCCGTGTGGACTGGTGCCATATAAACATATTCCCCCCCAATCAAGCCACCACAGCAAGAATAAGCAGCAGCAGAGGGTCATCACACCCAGACACAGGGGAGAAAGTTCAAGAGGACATGAAGAAAATTGATATAAAAACATGCAAACGCATGTTATAAGAATTGAAACTTATATAATATGAAACATGACATTAAATTTTCCTGAAACCTTTTGATTTTGTAACAATAAAAAACACAAACAGCATTTTATCTCTGATTTTCTGTGAGAGCGAACAAAGTTGAGCAGAATTATAAAAGAAAAATCTTACACAAAAATCTGAAAACTGTGATATGCATGTGTACTCAGGCCCACTGAATCAATATTTTCTGGAATTATCTTCTATTACAGCTTCAGGTCATTTAGGGTAAATATCACAGTTTGCACAACTAAAGACTGAAATATTTGTCAGTTTGTTTTGGCAAAATAATTCAAGCTCAGGAAAATTGGACAGACAATATAAGCAATCACTAAATACATGCCATCATGTTTCATGGATGGGTGCTGTATTCAGGGTGATGTGCAGTGTTAATTTTCCTCCACATACATTTGCTTTCAGGCAAAAAGGTTCAAATCTGGTGGCCCTGTTGGCCAAAAAGTTGAATCTAAGTCTCATCTGATTTGAGCGTTTTTATCTACATCTACTATGTCTCCTTCATGGTTTGGGGCAAACTTCAGGCTTTACTTCTTATGGTTTTCTCCCATTAAACTATTGCTTCTTCAAAGAAGAAATAGGTTCAATAAATCATCCTTTATGGATTTATTTATCCCAAAGGAAAGTTAAATACTGTTGTATCTCATCTTCCAAATAACATCAACAAGTTATTGTGGATGATGATGCTGTGGGAAGGAAGGTATTCTGTAACAGCCAGACTCGCAACAAATTTAAACAGGCCTCTGACTGAAGAATGTTGCTGTATGACATTCTCATGACTGCATTGACATGCCAACAGCACAGAGAACATTTCATAAGAACATGTGCTGGTTGACACCATTAGCTGTTGGCAAGCACTACTAATCCACCTCATTTGCTTTTGCTAATCTGCTTTAAATCTCTTAAAAAAAATTGCTGCCACAGTTACTGTCCGAAAAAAACAGTAGAAATACCAGCGCAAAGTGAGATGAATACAAATGTCCACCAAACATTTATATTTGTGTTTGTTAACAAAAATTAAATCCATGTGCCTATTTTTGTTCACTTCTCAAATATGTTTTACTTGTCTTGTCTATAACATAAAATCCTAATAAAAATTAAGGTTCGTATTTGCAACATACAAAAAAGATTAGGGTACATGCTTTAAATATAGTCAACATTTAGCTGCTCCTGTAAGCAGATTATTGCAAATTATTAGCTAATAGATACATAAACAAAACCAAGACGGTGAAACTATTAGTGAGACAGTGAGGAAAACAGGAAGTTAAGAGAGATCGCCGTTTAAGCAGCACAAACCTGTGTGACGAGGAATTTGGTGATTCGTTCTGGTAGTTTGCTCTTCTCACTGGAGAGGATCATCTCCAACATGTCTCCGTGCAGCTTCTCCATGACAACAAACACTCGCTCTGGGGTCTCAAACATGCACTCCAGGTTAACGATACCTGGATGATGCAGATTCTAAAGAAAAAGAGAAAAAAATTAAGCTAAAAAACCTTGTACTAAAGGTCCCTAACATAACCCTTAGGGCAAATCCCTGCACAAATGGTCCACATTAATGGCTTATTTTATTATTGATTCAATCATTTATTACCTGTAAAATGGCCACCTCATTTCTTAACTGGCTCTCCTGCTTGGTAGGAAATCTCATCTTGTCTATGACCTTGATGGCTACGTCTCTGCCACTCTTTCTGTGCTTCCCTGAAACACACAATGCAATTTATTGCCATGTTAATTTAGGCCACACCAAATATTATATGGGGTTTTTAAGACAAAAATAACATACCTCCATACACGATGCCAAACTGGCCAGATCCCAGCACCTCGTCAGAGAATATTTGATATATTGAGGCAATATCCTGCACAGATATCACTTCCAGTTACTAAATGGCTGCATTTTACATGTGGAAAAGTCAGCTCTCAGTACTGAAACTGGAATCACCAACAATTACATCATCTATGGTTTGGCAACATTGTTGCTTTTCCCAAATGTTTCTGTCCATTGCCAAATATTTAACTTTCACTCAGTGCAGAAGTGGAACTGAATCGGAAACCCCATGACCCAAAAGGATGAGGAAAAAAAAGGAAAAGAAACCTTCCTCATTTATGTAGAGAAGAAAAAGGCTTCCACTAAATATTTTAATAAAAGCAGCAGTTAGATACAATTTCTGCTTTAACCACAACAGCTATTTTAATAGCACACATATGCATGATTTTGCAAGCTGTGCTGGGAAATTGTGCAATTGCTTCTGGTAGAAAAGAAATTAAAGAAACTGTACTTACCACATTCTCCTGGATTTGGCAGTTGGACACAGATATGCTGATGGACAGCTCTTCTGAAAGAGGGAAACACATTATTTTTTTCCACTTAGGGGCACTAAACACAAAATTTTCTTCTTGCATTAAGCAAGAAGTGAATCATTAAATATTTCAAGTTTGTGATGCATTCCTCACAATTTAGTTTTCCCCCCGTTTTCTCCTCCTGTGAGCATCCTTCTATCTTATCACAGCTGCATGCAGTGAGGCCCACATGATGAAGCATTTTATTACACAAGAAATTGGCAAAATAAATCAATCTGATCAGATGAGTGTGACTGAATGCCTCAAGAATGCAATGCATTTCAAATTAAGAATTAGGACTGCAAGACTAAACAGAAGTCTGGAAAAAACCCAGTAGGAAACTAAGGCAACAATTTATTTTCATTCGATGAAACAAACACAAAAAGCCACATTATTTAAAAAAAAAAAAGTTTTTACAAGTTAATCAACTTATTCTTAATAAAAGCTCTCAATTTATATTTTGGAAATCAATTCAGTTCTACTGAGGTGTACCTCCAAGTTCAGTAAAAGGGTAAAACATTTTACAAATTAGTCATGGGGTTCAGAATGTTGATGAAAGCATTTGATTGTCTGCTGGTTTAACACCATTTGGGTCATCTCATATTGGTTTAAAGCGGTATAAAAAGATCTCTGGCTAAATATCCCATGTGCCAATTAGTCAGGAGTTAAGGTGGGTAATGAATTGGTGTATAGTAACTCTGAAATATAGACATCATGATTTGTACCAGAAACCAGAAATAATCCACTATGAAAAACAAAGGTCCAAAATGACAAAGGGTCCAATAAATAAAAACAAAACAAACAAAAAAAAAAAACATGCATCCTAATGTCAGGCAAAACAAAATCTTATACATTTTTATGTTCTTTAGTCTACACAAATAAAAAAATAAATTTGCATCTACTTGTAAATATTGTAATATTTTATTTATTTATTTATTTTTTTAAAGGTACCACATATCTTGAACAGATTTTTAAAAATCCAATATAAAAGTTGATCGGAATGAAACATGTTTTCACATAGTTTTGTTGGCTGTAGCCACCTTCATACCTTGTGTTGACAAGAATGACATGTAGGGCTGAGGTTCATGACAAGATGCAAACCTGACTGGAAATTTTTGCTAGTTTAGTTTTATTTATCAACAAATACTTAATTTCCCATTAATTTAACTACCTTTATATATGTATAAACTCTGAAAATGAGATTGAATATCTAAATGAGATATTTGTATAAATAAAGGAAAAGGGAAAATAAATAAAACTACAGCCTCTCTGGGACACCAATAGTTTTAATTCAATTAAAAACTCAATCATGTGACTCTACTAGTCATTGTTTGGCTTTTATCTCCAAACAATGACTTCACAGTCCTGCTTCCTCTTGAATACCAAATACACACAGCAGGGCATTCCCTCACCCTTAAATGTGAATATGAATAGATTTCATTTTGGTAAACCTCAAAGTTTCAACACACATTATGTGAGGAACACACGTAATTTGACATGGACACCCCCAATAATTTGGCCCCAACAAAATCCTGCAAGCTGCTGAAACTGAAAACTCTAAAACGGGCAGTGAGGCAAGGATCAGCATGCAAATAAAAGAGGTTGAATAGATTCTCCTTACTGTGATCTCTTCCCTGACCAGCTGCACTGGCCACACTCGGCTGGGGCGTGACGGGCATCAGGGCCTGTCTGATGGCCTTCTCCCAGCCCTGGGCCACTTCCACACCCACTCCAGAAGCAGCCAGTGCAGGGCTGTGATAGTGGCTGCTGTTGTTCTCCCCCACATAGTAGACCATGGTGGCTGTGATGATCTCAAAGCAGTGCGGGTTGCTGCCCTGTGCCAGATTACTGTAGTCTCTGAATGGTTCCACCTGGAGAATCTCAGACAGAGGGATCTCCTGCAGGAAAAGTTTGAAAGTAGATGAAACATACTTTTATGTTCTTTATAAGCACGAATCACAATCGATTTAAAAATGTACTTAATTACGGGAAAATTAAAGCATTAATAAAGATAAGACACTTTGGGGAAAAAAACAGCCAATTATAATCCATCAGTCTTATTCTTCCTTTCCAAATAAATCACATGACTATATTTTAAGATGAGTATAACAAAAACAATGAAAACTGATAAAGCTGAAAAACAATAGAGTTAGACAAACTCACACACTCCACAAGTCTTCACACAGTTTTGGTCCAAGCTCAAAACCTCTACTTTCCTCTTCTCTCTCTCTCTTATGAGCATGAGCACAAACTGAAAGGACAGTTTCGGCGCAACTAAAAGTTCCCCCTTCCCCTTTAAACTCACTGTCGAATCAAAGAAAACGAGGGAGGGCCGAATGCGGAGAAAAACACAGAATTTCCAGCCAATGAGGGATCACAGCGACGCACGCTGTCCCCTCCGCATGGCTCACCACAGAGTATCAGATGAAGTGCTTGTGGTTAGCGGGGACCGGGTCACGTGAGCAGCCCCTGCGGCAGTTTGAGTGCTCTGGTTCCCTGATTACAAGGTAGGGACCGGCCAGAGGGGGCCCCATTCGAGCATGAGCTGCCGGCGCTACCGCGAGCCACTGAGATGAAGGACGAGGCAACTACCGTTGTCCCTCACCACAACTGGGGTCGAAGTGTGAGTGGAGAGGGGAGCAGTGTTTCAGAGTGACAGCACTAAGACAGAGAAAAGCCCCCTCACCCCCAAAAGAGTTTCTTCAGAGGAAGCCACAAGTACAGGGGTCTCATCTTCAAACACGGAACCGTTATGGCTTCCAAATGGTGAAAATGGCTGCCATGCCACCACACGACCACCACTAATCAGATCGGAGGCATAAAGGAAAGCAGAGAGAGGAGGATGTTGGCCACACACTGATGAGCAACAGGCAAGAGAAACTTAAAAAAAGAAAATAAAACGAAGTTGTTTTTTTTTCTGATTACTGATCAGAATGACATTTTGCACTGAAAATGCATGAATTTATCTTACATCATATAAAACAGCATAATAAGGAAATGTAAAAGATTACATACAAGACTGAAGGACACTAGAGATAACCTAATAAGTGTTTAGAGAGTATTCAACAGAATTAATAAATCTAACCATCATTTCAAGGAGGGTTACATTGTAAAGTTTAAGAGGGAATAGGAAGATAAATGTAATTCTGTTTTATAAAGCATGTAGTAACTCAAAATATTACGTAAATTAATGAATGTGGAAGTGAAGATGTTAGCTTCATATAAGTTACATGAGCAATATTTCATAGGGGTGCAAGTGAGCACTTATTGACAAGCAAAGTGAAAAAAACATCAACTGATGCAAAACTAATGAAAAAATAAACATATTTACAATTTGCCCTTTCAATGTGGTGTATCTACAATATATTTGTGTGTGATTTAATTGGAAAATCATGTTGAAAAATTAAATTTTAGAACATTTAATTGTTAAAATTTCAGCCTAGACAATTGCCATTGCCATTCAAACGGATTCTAATTATTTTAAACTGAAATAAAGCATTTGTATGGCTTTTTGTGGTAGATTAAAAATAAAGCTATGGACCCATGTTTTTTACGCAGAAAACAAATAGGAAGTCTTAACAGATTGATTTGAATTTGAAACAGATTCTAGGCCTATGTCATTGCTTCCACAAAAAATGGCTTTCACATTTATGTTGTAGCTCTATTTCAAAGTATATAGAATTAAATTCCATTTGTTCAAACTTTTTAGTTTTCTATTTTTACAGTACATTATGACAGTATAGAAACATTTTTGTCTTCCAAATAGTGAAAAGTTTTTTTTATAAGTAGAAAAAAAAAAAAGAAATCACATTAATGCCAGCATTCAGAGCATTTGGATGAAGCTCAAAATTTAGCTGTTTTTACTAATCATCCCTGAAGATGTTTCTGCCACGTCAGTAAAGTCCATCTGTGCTATATTCAGTTGACTAGATATGATTTGGAAAGATTGAACTCTTTGGTGTAAATATCAGGTGTCATTTCTGGAGTTAAACCAGGCATGAGTCATCACCAGACCAATAGTATCCCTACACTAAGGCATGGTGGTGGCAGCGTCATGCTATGGTGATATGTAACAGAAAAAACTGCCAGATTACACAACATGGAAATGGAGATTAGGGAAATATGAATACAGTGATGTATGGAGACATCCTGGAGGAAAGCCTGCTCCAGAGACTCTTGACTTCAGTCTGGGGCGACATGTTATTTTTCAGCAGAATGACAACCCAAAGCATTTGGTCAAGATCTCACAGGCATGGCCAAAGCAGAGCCCAGACTTGGGTCTTATTGAACATCTTTGGAGAAATCTGAAAATGTTTGCACAGATGTCTCCATCCCATCGCCGAGAAGTGAGGTAGGCTTGTGGCATCATATTCAAAAATGATAATGTTTTGAATTTTGCAAATTTAATACAACTTGTAATAAGGCAGTAACATAACAAAATGTGGAAAAAGTGAAGTGTTGTGAATACTTTATTGATGCAACGTTTATCACAGTCATTGGTGATGTAGATAGTAAAACACAATTTTGCTTGCAAATGACTCAAATATTTTTTGTTCTGAGAATAAACTACAATAGACTGCAACATCAATAGATATTGCAGTCTATTGAACACTGCTATCAATATAGCAATATTGATAGTTCACAGCTGTAGAAATAATTTTAGACAACATAAAAATTATATTGTTAATGCTTCAATATTTGAGTTTCAGTATAGAGGTTTATGTACATGAAATAGTCATGTTGATTTTATATGAAATTGTGGATGAAATATTGATAAATGTATAGTGAAATAAAATGAGTAGAAAAATGAGTAGAATAAAACTAGACTGAACTGAACAATCTGCTGATGTAGAACAAAGACTAACGTTTGTAAGGAGAAAAAAAAAGAGATTTGCTGCAACCCTTCAATTTGCCTGCTGAGGATTTCAAATGTAGTTGGATGCCAAGTTGATAATAAAGAACCACATAAAGTCGGCAGTAAACACACCCTGAGGAGTCTGTCCCCGCTGAGGTTTCCTCTCTGGGGCTTTAGTGGCAGAAGATGAAGGGTGTGACAGAATAATGAGGAAAGAAGGGAGGGGGATTTTTTTCTTGTTTTTATTTCTTCATTTTCAAACAGTAAACTAAAAAAGCAAAAAACTGAGCTCTGCATAACAGCAGTGTATGGAACCACCTGTTTGACACACATCCAAACTGGAAACTGTGCACCCTACACGGCATCCTACTGCAACATACCTCTGACCACAACTCAAAGGGGCGTCTGTGTCTCAGAAGCACACATCTCTTAGCAAACACAAAGACACATGGGGAAGTCTTTACCGTCTAGGCTGCAGTTCCCTTCCCTCAGTGTTTGGTGTGTAATTACTGCATTATTAAGCCCCTGTGGCCGAGTAATGACTAACTACTGCGCTTGCCACTGAGAGGGAAGTGTCACACAATCTCTGCACATCAAATTACAGTCACTCACTCAAAGTCAGCACTCTCTTTAAAGTCAGTTTGGAAATGCAAAATGGGGAAATCGCAAAGTCTGCAAGTCCAAATCCTCTAAAGTTTCAAATGTCCTAAAAACTCCTACCTACTAAGTGAGAAACAACAGCTAACAAATGACAACTCTTGTATATGTCACCCTTAAACAGGCAAGGAACAGAAGTTGTTGTCAGGGGAAATTTCAGTGGGCTGCACAGAACCTACACCTTTTAAACAGTTGCAACACGAATGCTTCTAAAGCTGAGTCACACCACTCCCACTGGCTATGATTTACATACCTCACTACTATGAATATGATAATATGGTGTGTCATATTTAAATTGTGCTTTATTTCAAGCCAGAAGGTCTTTATACATGTAGTTCACTTCACTGAATCAAGCAGAAATATTTTCGGAAAAGTCAATTTTGCCGGTTGTTTTAAGTGGAGAACAAGTTGTGTGTTTTTCCAGGAAGAAGACATGCGTTGGAGCTTACTTTATAAAACTTAGCTCCGGTGTCATTCTGGAAAAGACTCAAACTCTTGCTGTCCAGTCTCCAGTAATGTCTCTTCCGCTGTAAAAGAAGAGTAGAAAAACAAGGTACTGAAGACACACTTCTTAAAAATATTACACATATTTTAAAAATTTACCTCTGAAATCAGAAGTAACTTAAGCAGTTTTGAAAACTTTTATGCAGCATGGAGGTGATAACAGATGGAGCTGGCTACTCTGTTTCAGTGATGTTAATCTTACCAGGTTGTCCCTGCTTGTATAATGAACCATCCAGCCCTCCTTCACCACAGTGGAGCTCCGTCTCTTGGTGTGCTTGATGGACTGGACCACCCGCATGAGTGGGATGTTGCTGCTGGTTGAAGGACTACACAAACAAAATCATAATTCTTATAAACCTCAAGTTTATTTAAATACTTTCTTTAAGTATACACATTTTAAAATTGTCATAAAAGCAATGCTTCATCAAAGCTTTCTCACACTTAAATTACGAGACTGTTCGACATGTTACACAAACAAACTTAAGTATATTTTTCTTTTATTCAGCAACAGATCTACACAAAGTAGACCATAACTGTCACATACGGATATGTGACTTTCAAATATTTGCACAAAAAAGAAGTCTGAAGAATTGTATTTAGCACACCTTTTCTGTGATAACCCAAAACGGGCATCATTCACAAGCCACCTAATTAATAAATAGAGTCCATCTGTGTCTAATTTAATTTTAGAATAAATCCAGCTGTTCCATGGACGTCTCAGAAGTTTGCTGGAGATAACAAGTATACAAAGAGGATCATTGAGAAAGAGGAACACATTGGACAGATCAGGGTGAAGGTCTGGAGAAGTTTAAGGCCGGGTTTGGTTATAAAAACTAACCATTAATCAGAGAACCAGGCAAGATGCTCGTCTGTTCGCGCAGCAACTATTAGTCACAAAATTAGCATTTATAAAGAGGAAACAGCAGAGCACTGTGCAAAAAGGTGCTCTGGTCATATGAGAGAAAATATAATGACAAACAAAACACTTTATGTGAGAGATAACAAACAACACTGCACACACCATTAAACACATCACAAAACAGACAGTGGCTGCAAGACAACAACCCTAAACATACAACAAAGTGGTTGAAAACAAAGGTACTGTTGTGTTATAATGGCCTAGATAAAGTCCCAACCTGAACACTGCTGAAGATCTGCTGCAAGACTTGAACACACATGTCCTCTGAATCTGTTCATTCAATCTGTCTGAGATCAAGCTATTGGGTCTCTAGATATGCTGTTCAAGAAATACTCCAAAAGACTTAAAGATTCGATTCAAACTCAAATATTGACAGAAGGGAAGAGAACATAACTGAAGACCATGGTTACCAGATTTTTATTTGTATTAAAAAAAACAACACACATAGGTTTTCCACTGTGACATGAAATCCCACCAAAAATTCTGAAGCTTGAAAGGTGAAACGCCACAAAATGTGAAAAAGTTTAAAATGAATGAATACTTTTGAAAAGCATAAAATCTGGAACAGTTAGATAAAGATATAACATTAATTCTCTAGGTCTTTGTCATGTTTTCTTAAACCCATCAAAAATAAAGCATAAGAACTAACCAGAGTGCAGCAATACAACAAAGTAAACACTGCCACCTACAGAGATGTTTATGTCATTAACCTGATGAAAACCATCTGTCAAAGTAGTTGTATTTTTAATCATACCTTATAGTCTTGATGGGCTCTTCATCCTTCTCTCTGTCAGTGAAGGGAGAGTCCATGCTGAACATCCCGTCTGGAGTGGATGGTTCATCTGGGTCGTCCAGACTTCGTCCACCGTCCATATCACTACTGTCCACCTCCATCATATCCATGGTGGTATCAGAATCGGGCCCAGGGCTGGCTGGCTCTAAATATTTAAACCCAGGTTTGTTTTTTTTCATAATTTAATAATACAGAATGGAGTTGTGCAGACTTTCTTCAACAATACGTGCAAAACATCCAGAAAAACAGATTTATTTTAATCACTCATGGCAGAATATGATTGAAGAAATAACCAAGTAGACATTTCTGCATCAATTACTTAACAGTGTATTTTCTGTCTCCCAATTAAGCAAGTCAGAGAAGTAAAAAATTGAAAGCTTAAGGTAATGCTTACCACCATTGAAGTCCACTTCCCCCAAACAGTCTCTTGGTACCTTTGATGCACACCGCTTATGGCAATTAAATCTGCAGTCTGGAGTGCAATAATTATAATGGGGTGTTCACATTTTTTCTGATAATTGTAAGTTCAACATGTTAATACACAATGTTACCTTTGCACTGCATTCCCTGGCGAAAGAGACCCTTGAGTAGCCGTTTGCAGTACTGGCAGATGGTTGGCCGAGTGTAAGTGTGGATGGCGAAGGTGTGCGGCACCTTGACCCGCGTCTTCTCCATCTTATCCATCCAGATAGGCCTGCCGCTCCAGGACAGGATGCGCTTCCCCGCCTCCTGATGCGACCGCTGTTGCTGAGGTTGGATGAACGGAGAAAGAGTCAAACGCTTGGGAGGGGATGGGAGTTAAAACCACTAACAGGAACAAAGTGTGATAACTTCAACTTTTAGTATCTTGCAGGTAATTACTATTACAGCTTGGATGGCAAAACAGTGTGCTGTTTAGAACTCATGTCTATGTTGACTGGATGGTAACAAGAAGACTAAAAGCAACCAGAATTGCATTAGTAGCCTAAATGGACAATTGTCATTCAGTCTTCAGTTATGTTTTCTGACAAGAAAACTGTCAAAACCTGTGAATGAGAGCAGCCTCTTGGGAATTCAGTCTTTATAAAATACATTTTTGTGAGCAAACTTAACAGGAGAGAGTGAAAAAGATGCTTATAAACATACTGATTTGTAAAATATTCTTAAACTTAATTTTAGACAAAACAAAATAAGTGAATGAGAAGTACTGGACTAAGCTATAAACTTAGTCCAGAATGTTTAGAACGGAGGTCTGTAAACTTTACAATCCATTTCTGCTATTTTATCTCTTTCTTTTGGTTTTAAAACATTTAATTTGTTCTTATAATTATATTTAAAAACACAAGAAGTTTATTTATCATTTTTTTTGCCAAAGGTATTTGGAGTCACCATGGCTCTGGAGCTGCATGTGGCAGACCACTAGCTTAGGAGGTAAACTTGTTAAAATGTATTCATATTTACTTGACTGAACTGAATTTAAAGCTAGTTTTGACTAGCCGGGGAACTGACAAAACACTAATAAGTTTAGTGCAGTCTTTTTGACTTCTAAATAAGTCTCTAAAATAAAAGATCTGAAAGAGTATTTGAATGACATTCCAAGCCCACAAAAAGCTTATTAACTTTGCCGTGTTTTACCACATAAGAGCATAAGAGTTCCCATTTTATTTGCATAAATCAAACAGTCTGGAAACTCCTGGCAGAATAGGGAGGGCTACGCATTCCATTTCTTTACCGAAACATTAGTAGTTGCAAAATCCTGGACTTCAATAGACTTTTAATATCATTACCATAATTACATTTCCTTATGACCTTTGACGTGGATGCACAGTAGGAAAGATTCCTCTGTGGATTTAAGTGAAATTTGTTTCATAAGACCTCACTGAGAAGCTTCACACTGACTCAGTGCAGCTAAATTCAATTTTCTGCATCAGTGGGATTCTACAAAGTGGCCCTGAAAAGGGGCCAAATTTGAAGTTTGTAAACATTTACCACAAGTGAAAACTCATCTGGCTTTTCCGTTTCTGTCGAGCTATAAAAAAAAAATAACACCTCACTCTGGGTAACAAAGAAGTAACTACACATAATTTAAAGCTAGTACGATTTCCTTCAATCAGAGCTCACCTCATCAGGAACAACCACCGTATTTTCAGCAGGTAGTGCTCTCGGCACGGATAGAGATGGTCCTGGCAGTGAAACATTGGACAACCGTCTTTTCCTCACACCGGTACAGTTATTAGGGATCTTGAAGGCACAACGCTTGTGATAGTTCAGCCCACATCCTGGAAAAAAGAACAGAAAACAAAACCCCATTTAAAACTTAAAAAAACCTACATGATAAAAAACAAAAGTTTGAAAACTGATGTCAGATAAACTAAACTGAAATGATAAGATAACATTGCAATTATAATTTAATGTGACCAAAATGAAATTAATTAAAATTTGAATAAAGAAATTACAAAACTGTTAACCCAAACTGTGGTGAACTTAACTAAGTTACCATAAAAAAAAGAAAAAAAAAAGAAGATTTTTACAAAATCAAGTCTTAAGAAATTCCTCCAGATTTGCGTGTGTGCTTCCAACCTTCACATTTGAGCCCCTGGCGGACGAGACCCCACAGCATCTCCCCGCAGTAGTCGCAGAAGGTGGGGGCCTTGTAGGAGTGCACATAGAGGGCATGAGGTCGGATCTGGAAGTCCTCAACTGTGGCTTGAGCTGGGAACAAAGAAAAGAATGTAAATGATGTGGTATCAAATAATAAAGTAGAATAAATGGAGATAATGGCAAAGAAAATGGCAGAAAATGGGTAATGAGGACAGATGAAAAGGAATTAAAAACAGGGCAAAGCAAATTAGCATACCGTTATTCATAACTAAAGAAATGCATTGATATGACAGTTTAAGGAATACTAGTTTCAAAAGAAAAAAATAACATATTTCAAGAAAAACAATCTTGGCATTTTACTAGAGGTTTTTCTGGTTAGAAAAGATGTTATTATCTGCACATTTTAGACTAAGAAATAAGTATGGTTAGATTTCAAAGTGTAGAATAATTATGTCTTTTTTTATTCTTTTCTCTCAACTGGAAGCTGAAACCATTCTGCAGGAACTCCATATAAAAATAATGGGAAATAAAAGTCTGTCTTTAACTCTGCCATCATGATGTACTGCCTTCAAAAAACTTCAGGTAATAAGGCTCCATTTCATCTAATGGCTTATATTCTGGTAAAGCAATCTAACTTTTTGTATTTTTTTCCAGCCGAAAGTCAGCATATGCTATTTTCACTTCAAATTAAATTCACCATCAGAGATCTAACAAATGCTTTCCACAGTAATAAGCAAAGGTTTTCACACAGTTTGCCTGAGTTAAATTCAGTTTCCTTATTCCACCTAAGATTATATTCAAATAGCTTTCAGGTGAAGAAGAGTCCTGTGCTGCATTTCGCAAAAACATGAAGGAGAAACTGAACTAAATCTTCAGAAAGTTGGATCAACTTGTGAAGGAAGAGCACAGCATGTCTATAGATTAAGCAGGAAGATGCTCTGCAATTATTGCTGCTATACCATCATTGCTGCAGTAGAGGGCATCGCATCTGCAGCATCAACAAATTATTCTTATCAGTCTATCTGAGAGGATAAAATCTAATCTAGCTTAGTTTCAAATATGTTGCCCTTTTGTCTTTTCTTTTCCCGAATCTTTCATTATTTTAAAAGTAAATACTTTGTTCATTGCTGGGAATGAGCCTTGATTGAATATGGGGGTGGATAATCATACATTTAAAGAGGAGAAGTTCAAAACCCATTTGTCTATGCTTGTCTGACACTTCTGTTTTCTCTCAGTGCTGTTCCCATACAATAAGTTAAGCAGCTACAGCATCTAACAAGAGGCAGGTAATCTTTACACTGAGGTTAAGTAGTGAAAGCTGGTGTGGTGACAAAAGCAATGTCACACTGCGTGTTGTAGTCCCACATCTCTTTCTGGATGAAAAACTCCTTCTGCACATTAGTTTCTATGATGATCTGTGGAACACACTGAAATACAAACTTTGTTTAGTTCTTTGTATTTTAATGTCATAATTCTAAATCATGTTATGAAATATATTCAAAGCACAAAATAAAGAACTCCAGCAGGTCACAACAGGAGAACATAGCAGCATTCACAACAGGGCATTTCTTAACAGTCACCGAGTTGTCCAACACTTCCTGCTAATTAGCAACAAAATCCACAAAAAATAAACATGACTGTTGCTTTTAGGGTATTTCTCACAAGAAATAAATGCAGTGTCTATTTGCTATGAGCCATCCAGTAAAATAAATAAATAAATAAATAAATAAATAAATAAATAAATGTTCCATCTGATGAAAAGAAGTGTGTGGTGTTTATGAATAACAGGACTCATGGTTTAAAAAAAAAAGAATAAAAACGCAAATCAATATAATATACCACTTGTGATAACAGTTAATTGTGCTTTGAGTGTATTTGGGTTGATGACATCAACCAGAATGAAGTTAACCAGCTGGTAATCTGAGGACTTTTGTCAGATTTCAACACTGATATGGAATCAATATTTTATGTGTTTAAGCCAGAGAACAACTTCACTGACCGCACTGGGACTCATTAAAACCCCTCAATATTTTTACAGCCTGCATGTGTTACATTACATACTTCCAGGTCAAATTGCAGACATTTTAAGGTGTTAATAGCTAAAGTACTTTTAAAGCTGTCTTTTTTTTTCACACCTTGCTCCAATCTACAATCTCCAAGTGATGCATAACTGTGAAGGACAAGGGAAACAGTACACTTTAAAAAAATATATTTTACAAACAAAAACCAGAAAACTGTGGCTTGCATTCGTGTTCATCTCTGCTGAGTCAATAATACATAAAGCCAGTATTTTGGAGTACATCTTTACCTGGTTTGCAAATAATCCTAGAGACTATTTTTGTCCTTTACTCTTTGTACAATAGCTCAAGCTTAATGAGACTGCATGGAAAGCATTCATGAAGATCAGTTTTCAACCATGAACTTTGTCAAAGGACAACTGGCCCACAAGTACTGGGCCAGCTAACAACTTTCAGTAGTGACTTTGTTCTTGTTAAACTTTCATATAAATCAGACATGTGGCACGCACAAGAAATAGTAGCTTCAAGAGATTTTCCCATTTGAGCTGTAGATCTTTGCAGCTCCTCCAGAGTTACCTTAGGTCACATGGCTGCTGATTAATGTTCTCCTTGTCATGTCTATTAGTTTCACCTTACTTTTCCTTTTTTCACTTAATGAATTGAACACTGCTAAGTGAGACGTTCAAAGATCCGCTAAAAACTCAGTTGTTTTAATGCTAATACCTGCTTTCCGGTTCTTCTCCCTCATCTGTCTGCTGTGTTCTTTGCTCTCCTTGATGCTGTTTGTTCATTAATGACTTCTAACAAACCTCTGAGGCCTCCACAGAACAGCTGAGACTAAACTACACCCAGGTGGAAACTATTCACTACTTTGTTGACTTTGAAGGCAGTTGGTTGCACAGCATTTTATTAGGCTTCCCAGAGCTGATTACAAAAGCACACCACTTCAGATTTTTATTTAAAAAAACTAAGTGTCTATTTCTTGCCTACTTTACAAACATGGAGTTCTTAATGTCGGTCTATAATATAAAATCACAATGAAATACATTGAAGACTGTGGCTGTAGTGGGACAAACTGTAGAGAGGTTGAAGGTATAGCAAGTCTCTGCACAAGTTTCTTCTTTGTGTTTTTGCATGGACAACTTTAACTGAAAATCATGCTGTGTTCTCATATACAGGTTACACCACAGAACACAAGTAAAGCTCCATTAATAATAATAAAAAAAACATTAACAAGAACAGATAGACAAAATACAATATATTTTGACTTTGTATTAGTTTTGGGGGTTTTTCCCAGAACTTTACTTGCTACAAGTTAAGTGCTTGACTAACACTAGAAAATCATGTGGAATATTCATGCAGAACCCATTTCTGAAACCAAATTAAAATAAAATAATTTAGAAATTAGTAACAATTAACGGACCTTTAATAATCTTATAGGAACAGTAGCCACTGCATTTTTGTTTAGAATCACTGACTGATGAATAATCTTCTGCAGTTGTATTTGCTTCAGTCTGCATCACATAAACGATGAGAAATATTTATTGGCTAAACTCTCTTAAAGCTGTGATCTCCACAACAAGAGCTGCCATGAGTGTACAGGCTAGTAAGCATGACCAAAGATTATGGCAAATAAACAGTTTTTCTGTAACAATAATTTGGTTCTCTGCCAGAAGCACAGTTCTAGTAATTGAGTAATCTTGAGCAGCACTAACACGAGCTGTTTTTGGAATAACAAAATAATTCACAACAAAATAACAAAACAGAAAAACTCACAAAGACTAGTTATTCTGCTGGTGATAAACTATATCTAAAGTGCATTGGTTTGATTTAACAGAAACATTCAGCTGGTAGCTTTAAAAGAAGCTAAAAAAACAGAACAAAGGGACAAACAGCCAGGCCAAAACCTCAAGGTCCAATAGGGCTCTGCACAGTGTCCACTGTGTCCAGGGGCCGCCCTGCACATCAGAGCCTGTTTACACTCCAAGGGTCTACTACAATCACTTACTGCAGGAAAAACAAGCACTTTTCTCTTTGAGTTGCCGGCCAAGAAAAAGCAACCTCTGCCTCTCTCCTACAGAGAGGAAGATATTCAGATCATCCCTTTCCCACAGCCGCAGACTCCAACAACATACCAGTAGAGGGAAAATGAACGGAACATGACAGGAGACAAATTGTGGGGCAGAGAAGGTTCATATTTTTTCTATATCAAATGAACGGCCTGGGAACCCATAGCTTTCTTTTGTTTCAGTGTCACAAACTACATTAAATGTTAAAAAAATATATGATTTCGGTGAATAACAAAAGTCAGATCTTCCACAGGAGTTTTAATCAGGCATGTCAGGAATAACTGAGCTCAACTTTCAGAGTTTGCACCTGCAGATGAGTTTAAGGAGGGTAGATTAGATGAGAGAGAATGAAAGCAGGCAGTCAGCTACAGACTGAAACAAAAAGACAAACACAGACATAGAAAAAGAAAAAGAGGAAGTTCTCCAGCCTTAAGTCTACATTCCTTAGTCCTGATGCCTGAGGAATCCTGGGATTCTAAACCTATACAGTCATCCGCTGCCTAAATCCCTGCAAACAAACCCCTCAGCCCAGGAGAGACAGTGGGATATGCAGCACAGGTGGTATCAGGTGCTTCCCAGTAGAGACAGATGGAGCTGCAGAACAGATTAAAGCAGAATGGATATTCTGAGGCATTTTTTTAAGTCTCCACACTCGCAAAGGAAGTTGATTCATTCATTCCAGGAAATGAGAAAAAAGGTTCACACCTGTGACGCTGCTACAAAGGTGGGCACAGGAAGACAGACTAACATGTGATTACAGGAAGCGTTTATACCTCATTCTAAGTTATTTTATCAAACCAACTAGGTTAAATAAGTATGGAAAGTGTTTAACTTAGTTCTTGATGTTGACCTTAAAATAAACTGTTTTCTGGAAGGAGTGTGAGCATTTATGGCAGAGAATTGAAGCTCCTTCAAGTCTATTCATTTTCAGTAACTGTTTGGATTTTAAAACAGTTGGATTAAACATCTCTGTGAATTTTGTGTCGGCTTTCCTCCTGAATTGGAAGTCTGTAGAAGCATGACGTCAAGTTTGTTTGGACTGAACTAAAACTTTGCCAGTTTTCAAGTATTATAAACTGTATATATAAACTGGAGCGCAAACTGTCAGACTGAAGCTTTGAATGATGTCATCAACTCTGTGTCTCTTTACATTTGTAGGTTCGTCCTTCATCTGGGCTTTTCTCAACTTTACCTAATGCAGCCAAGCTAATAGCTGAAAAATATTCACACCTTCTTGAATTTTCCACATGTTTTGACATCACAGCCACAAGCTTCAGTGTATTTCATTGACATTAGTGCTTAGCTGTGAAGGAAAATAACTCCATTTTCCAAATTTGCAAGATTAAATGAAATCAAGTCTTTTGCACATTTGGAGACCTACAGTTTTAGCAGTTATTCTTTACAAAATACCTGAAGCTCATTCAGACTAAGTAGATGGAAAAGTACGGTGGTTCAAATTGTGCCACAGATTGTTCACTATTTCTGCTATGATCTTTGATCTTTGTGATGCTTTTTGTTTAATATTGTTCTCTAAGAATCCTCTAAGGCTTTACCTAAGTAAAACCTGTTTGTGATTGTAACGTAACAAAATGGGGAAAAGGAATAGTGAAATGTGTAAAAATAATGAGGTGGTAATAAGAGAAAATAACAGCATGTTCATGTCCTCAATCATTTGCATGCATACATACCAGACAGTACCACCTCAATGAGGTCCCCTTCATGGATGTCTTCTACTGACGTCAGCCTCTGCAGGATGTTCTCATCATTTAAGTCATGGCGGAACAGCAGGATCTTGTCATACATGCCGAAGAAGCCACACTCTGGGAACTGAAGACATAAGATCAGTAAATAAGGCAAGAGAAACATATCCGTAACATTTACTTTTATGTGCAAGAAGCATTAAAACTTTTTAATGTTAGACTTTCTGCAAAAAAAATGAAATGACGCAGATCTGCTGGGTTTTCTGATTCTTTCGCACAACCTCGCGCTGTAGTGAAACTCCCAAAATTATCTAACTGCAAAAAAATAATCATAGTATGCCATTTCCAGAGTCTTACATCACCATTTGTAGAGGTATAGGAGTATTCTGAACCCGATGACTCAGGAAATGTGTCCCTGCTCAGGCCTCCTTTCCTCATTTCAGAGGAATTTACACTATAAGGTATGAGGAAATGTAACTCAAAGGGATCCCATTTTCAGGACAGAAATTGGGTCATAAAAGATGGATATTTTATTTTTTATGTGCAGTTCTTTAACTTAATTTGACCATACTGCTATAACCTTCAACTAGCAGACATCATTATTGCTAGTGTTCTGGTCAAAGCTAACATGAAACCTCGTAATAGTGAAAAGGAGTTGTTAAAAGATGTAAGATTAGGACCAAAACAGACCAAAGAAGAAATCCTGAGTGTTGTAGCAGAAAGTCAAAGCACAGGAAGTGCAACTCCTCTCAATGTGGAGTCACTTCCTGCCCTTATGGCACCTCATTATCTCCTATTGAATAATGTGGAGATAATGATTGTATTTATTGTCACTATTGTATTTACAAATATACAGCACAATGCAAAAGTATTAATGTCAGTAAAATCTTTTCACATTTTGTAGACATATCTAGAAACTCCAGTGTATTATATTTGAGTTTTAAGTGGCACATAAGTAAAAAAGTACAAATGAAATTATGCTTTATATTTAGTTTTTATATATATATATTTTTTTTTTTACAAAAACAAATTTGAAAAGTGTGGCATGAACATAAATCTAACACTCGTCTGTTGTATAATTGCCTTTTGCTGCAGCTACGGCAGCAAAAGCTCAAACATATTGGATGGAAAGCTCCTTTGAATTGGAATTCTCTCCAAAATTCTTAACTGAAGTGAGGCCTTAACTTTGACTAGGCCAATACACCACAAGAATATGCTTTGATCTGAATTACTCCATTGTCCAACTCCGGTTTTGTGTTTAAATGCAATGTTCTTTCTAGAAGGTCAACCTTTATTCTAATCCCTGGTCTTTGCAGCATTTAGCAAGTTTTCTATCAGAATTGTGCTGCATGAAGCTCCATCCATCATCATATCCATTCTCATCAGCTTTCCTATCGCTGCTGAAGAAAAACACATTTAAGGCATAAAGCTACCACAGTCGTGTCTCATTGTACAATTCTCACAATTGCCAGATTCCTCCACATGTTAGTTGTGTTCTCTCAATAGCTTGAGGGAAACAGCACTTACGACCGTCATTGAATAAACGTCAGAAGGATTCTTTCTCCCCACCATTTATAAAGTTCTGATTTGTAGAACGCATGACCTATTGAGAGAGCCTCACAGATTAACTCCTTTTACTAATTAGATACATTTTTAAAGCAGTACCTTGCATTTATTTTAAGTTAAAAAAAATAAAATAAAATTTGTATCAAAGTACTTTGAAAAGGAAGTTCTTATCATCTCCTGTGAAGAACACATTTTGCACACCTGATTGTACGGAAAATGTCAATCAACAATACTGAGATTTTTGAATCCAGTTTTCATGGTTTTGTAGCAAAGTGGGAACTGGAGGGGCTTAGACCATGACATCAGCCTAGTGTTGATGCCAAGATGGCTCATATTGAGGGATATGCCAGCTGTTTCCCCTTGAACCTGGGTCATGCACAATGGGCAGGACAGAACAATATCCACGTGGCCTGGGAGCAGCAGAGGTTGACAGTGTCTGGGCACAGGACACAAAAGACACCTGGTGTCTTTGGAAGTGCCAAGAAAGACCAATACCAAGGTCGTCTGATCGCTGGAGAAACACAGACTGCAGGTGACTTGTAAACAAAGACAAAACTTAAAAAAAAACAAAAACAGTCATTTATGTTATTCATCTCTTTACACACCAACTAGTAGTGAATCCCCACATACAGTAATGTACTTATGAAGTGTGTTAATATAGCTTTTTAAAAGGACAGTACACAAATGCTATTTTGTTTTAAATGCCTTCATTTCATCACTCTAAAAGGATGGTACAACAATAAAACCAAGGGATGGTATCAACAATGATTTATCAAAAAAAAAATTGAAATGGGAAAACCCTTGACTTGCTTCTCCTTAGTTACCTCATTCAGATCAAACTCAAGTGAACTCCATTGCATTGCCAAGCCACCCATAAGTTCCTCTCAGTCCTGGGTCCAACCAAACACCGCTCCATTTTAAAACAATTCAACTCATAATTAAATCAAAGAGTGTGATCTGCTGCCAGGCCTTGTTAACACTCTCAACTGAAATTATGTCATTGACTAGCTGAATTTAAACAGTCCAAATGAATTTTTCCTTAATTAAGTGAGTTTTTATGAACTTTCATTGACTTTCCAGTTCATTTAATCTGGTCTGATCAATCTTTTTAATGACTTATCCAATTTACCACCATAAAATTTTAAGTAGTAATGCTTGCAAGAAACAAGACTTCTGTCATCCTTAAAACTTTTGGCCACTACTGGAAAATTGCATAATTTCACTGAAATGTAGTAAAAGCAAATGTAAGTCATCATCGTGGCTAAAACTAAATGAATGACTTTCACAGTTACATAGATGCAGTTCAGCTCGACACTCTGTGTTGCAAGAGGCACGTGTTGGCTTAATGGAATGTTTCCAGCTCGCCCCCTCATTCTGACACATCTACTTCCTAAACCCTGTCACGCTTTCAGGTGATTAACACCATGTGGCATGAACCGTCACCGCCCCGTATGTGGAAGAAAAATGGGGAGCATCCTTCCTGAGCTGGCTGCAGTTTCACTGTGGGGTTTTCCTCCTCCATCCGGACAAGCTAGCTCTCAGATGCACACTTAAAAATTAGAGTCTTTCCAGATTGACCCCCCTCCTATTGGCATATTGAGCAGCACTTTCCACTGTGCAGAGCTCTGAAGCAGGAGCATCTGCAGGCAAGCATGTTGTGCTACAAGCCAGAGGACACAACTTTCCACACCCGATAAAGCAAGAGGAAGCATGAGGTACAAGAACAATAGATTGGCAGTTTTCGGATGCTTTTTTAGCCATTTCACTTTAGCTAAAAGCAGTTTGTTGTTCAGACATAGATAGAGTGAATGCATGTCTAAAGCAGACTTTGACACTTTTTTTTTTTCTGGTCTGTGAAAATAAAGCGCTTCCCGCCGTTTTACAGCCTTCACGCGAGCTAAATTACACAGACCAGCCTCTACACATATGATTGGATGGATCTCTGAAGGCTAGCAAAGCTTTTTATCACCTTCAAACGAAAATTCATTCAGCCAAGCACCCACGACCACACACGCACACCAAAGACAGGGGGGCTGTGTGTGAGGTCCTCAAGTCAGGCTGGAAAGACGAGTGCAGAGTTGTATGGTTTTGTAATACGAACTAATCCACCATTGATGTGCTAAATCCTGTTGTGACTAACAGAAGCGAAGAGCAGCGACAAAAGAAGTGCATAAAGGTGACAGGGAAACATCACCTACATATTATTCAACTGTTTCAACCATGAAAGACAATAAAATTACATCTTAATTCACCCATGTACAATTATTAAATAATTGGTTCATATGCCATGTTTTGCAAAACTACTCACACCTTCTGAAATCTTTCAGCTTTTTAAAGTTACAACTGCAAACATAAAATTTTGCATTTGCATTAAGGTCTTGTTACTCTGCTACCCCTAAATTAAATTCACAACAACCAATTCCTTGAAGTCCCCTGAGTAATAAATAGCATCTATTACAATAATTTTAGTGTAAATACTGTAGATCTGTGAAGTCCTCAGCAGTTTGCTTCAGAAGTTCGGAACATCAGTGAACTAACAGGTCATGGAAATCAAGGAACACACCAATCAGGTCAGGGACAAGGTCGTGAAGATGCTTAGTGAATGTTTAATGTTCTAGAACATTGTTTGATTACAAATCATCCTTAAAAACTGCACATTTATTTCACCTTGTGATCAGTTGAAAGGTCCCAACAAAAAACGGGATGTTCTTCCAACATTATACCTTGGAATAGTATTACTTCTATTTGCTGTCAACTGTAAGAGTGCAGAAAGAGTGCGACCTAGAGCAAAGCATAGACAGATCAACAGCTGTTCAGTCCAAAGGTTGACACAGAACTGAGACTTCATATCATCCTTCGATGTCCGACCGTTGTGTAAATGTTGATCAGCAGAATCTGACATGCTGAGGATGGTGTATGTTTAACACACGTGCATTTGAATGCACACCACATGCTTCATGTCCCTGCACTTCAGAACTATTTACAACTTTGTCTTCATCTATAAGAAAACCTCAGTAAAATGCACTCAAGTTTGTGGTTATAATGCTAAATGAAAAAAGGTTTTGCAAGGCACAGTAAACAAATTTCATAAGTTAAATGGTGTAAAGAGTAGTGTGTGATCACAGTGAAGAGAGCGTGCTGCTGGCTCTTAGGCTGATATACACCTTTACAACCTGGTAAAGGCCCACTCAGATGTGATGACAAAAATTTGTCCAACTAGTAAACACACTGTAAAAGTAGAAAGGGATGATAGTTTCATAAATTATATCAGGAGCCAGATTTTTTTTTGTTTTGACACATTAATAAAAACATAAAACTAAAAAGAGGAATTGAAGAAAAAAGTTTTAGCTCTGAGATTGTGTTTTTTTTAATCCATCAATATTTGATTGGTTAACTAATCATTTAAGGTTATATCTTATAACTTTTCTCTACAACCTTATTTATCATTAGTGTTATTTGTCTGCCTATAATGGAGTCATTCAGAAACACTCTTCAAAACAGGCACAATTTTTTTCCTAAAATGGCAAAGGGAAGGAAGGCCCCGTTACCTCTGGCATTCGACTGTCATGTGGTTTATTTTCACTGCATTAGGCCATTCTTCCTTCTTACACTGTAAATATCTAATCTGACACAGCCAGACACCCACGGTGTAAAGGTTAAAGTTACACAACATTTAGTTTAGAAAATGCTGTGAGCTGTCATTATTTAAAGCAATGCAGTCTTTCATTAAGGCTACAGTAATGAAGTATCACTTCATGTATACCTAAACTTAAAATACATCTTTACCACTTTGTAGCTGGCATTTCTTAAGATTTTATGGGAAACTGAGGCTTTAGACAGATTTTGAGGAAACAACTGCTCCTCTGACTGGAGGTTACTGAAGTACAGCTAGGTTACTGAAGAAATGCAATGACAAAACAAGGTATGTAAATAAAATAACATTCAACCTCTGAAAAGCTGGAGTGTTTTTTTTTAATCAAGGTGCCTGGCTCTTGCAAAATATTCAACACCAGTCAGGAGGTGGAAGGCGCTTGTTTATTTTGCTTGAGGTAGCAAGATACAGGCTGTCACAGGATCTGAGTGTGATCAAATGTGCTTTTATTCAACAAATAAATAACACCATTGACTTATAAGTTTGCAATTATTTAATTGTGAAAGAAAGTGGATCACATACCCTGGAGAAACAACATCAAAAGACAGAAGACAACTTTCTTTAGTTTGTTGTACATTAAACCGAGTTTCTGGTCTCAAAGGCAGCTAATTGCAGGATTTTTGCCCCAGATAATTAATAAATGCTTTAAGATGTTTCATATTTAGTATGGAAGTCTTACAATAAAGGAATAAAACACAGTAAAGGCTTCTTAGAAAGGAAACTTTTTACCATCAAAACTAATTTATGATAATGAAAAGGAGTTAAATAGGAGAGAAGCTCAAGTACATTCCTTAAACTAATATAGTAACATTTATGTGATAAAATACAGGTTCAATACATCTTAATATAATTTTTTATGCTAATTCATTAATAGTTTTTGTTTGTTTTGATAAGTGTGGCAAATGGAAAGTAGACTGGAAGTAAAAAATGTGGCAAAAAAGTGCACAACCAACCTGGATAAATGCAGCCTTGAAAGGATTGTGAAGCAAGCCCAATAAAGACTTTGGTTAGATTCAAAAGGGATGGTCTGCAGTTGGTGCTTCAACAATCACCACAACCAGAACACTAGGGCTCAAGCTGTCACATTCAACATATTAAACTCTTTAACCAGAAACAAAGTCAGAAGTGTTACAGGGCCTAATCAGAAAAAGGATCAGATGTTGCTGTAAATTTCCTCTTTCCAAATAAAAGAAAATTTGGAGACACACAGAATCCAAGCTGTTTGGTATCCAATGGGAAGTTCCCACAGTCAGTGATGTCTTAGAGAACTTGTTAGTGATCTGAAAGCAATGAGACCACATAACCAGACAACCATTAGGAACTTGCTACACTGTAAACTACTGAGGTCAACCATCCTCTAGTTACAGAAGCCATACATAGCTTTCAGTTCCCCAGTCAAGATTTCCAATCAGTACAAATCAGGAAAATGACAGTGCTTTAATAGACTAATAAACAGGGTCATTTACATGGAAATCTTGGTTAACACTAAAGTGGGGTAAGGAATGAGTCGTCCAGCATTGAAAAAATAACAAAGGTGACACTGCACAAAAATGAGTCATGGAGTGGCCAAATTAGTTTCCATAACTTAGTCCAACAGAAAACTTGTACATTGTCAAGCAGAAAACAAGAGTCCTGAAGGATTTAGAGAGTTTCTGTAAAAAGGAGTGGTTCAAAATCTCTGAAATGTTTGGAAAACTTAGTGGTCTTACGTTCTAATAAGTAAGCAGATTCTACGTGGTGCCTTAGAATCACTTAATGACACAAGGACATAATAAAAATTATTTTAAAACCCTTATTTAAGTAATTAAAATGCAGTTTATCCCATAATATGGTCTACTTTACAAAAAGTCACTATTTACAAGGAAAACAAAATTTTTTTATCTTCAGTTCAAAACAGAAACTAATGTCCACACTGTAAAAAAAAATTACAAAATGTAAAAAGAATATCTCAAAGAATAAAAGAAGTTAGCTCCACTGAGTCAAAGCTATGGCACTTCAATTTCCACATTTTTGTGTGAAAGCAGTTCCACAAAGCTCTGCAGCATGGCTATTACAGTATATATGAAAGTATCTTGAAAACAAACGCATGTAAGAAAATAAATACAATTTTTGGTAATTCCCTCTCCTCCAAACTCCATGATGCATACTTTGTTTCCACCGTACATGACATAAAGCTGTTTGCTTCTGTGTTTTTACATTCAGGCCAAGAAAAACACCCTACAGCTGGAGACACGAGAAATGGGGGGAGGGTATGTGTGGCTCTCATACTTCATATTTCTACACCTCCAGAATCCTGCAAATCCATCCCGTCATGCACCGACAGAAAGTCACTGTATATGTTCCTCGTTACATAGACGTTTTTCCTCTGCAAAAGGAAAAGTTTTAACTCAATGAGCCACAAGCAGCAGAAAGGAAACTCGTGCGGTGGCTTAGTGGTAATAGAAGCAGCTACTTTCTCACTCTTAGGGCTGACTAACGTGTTTTCTTCCATGTGGGGGAATATGCCTCGCTGTTCATTCATAGTTCTTACAGTACAAGTTCAATGTCTTTACAGAATATAGCAATGCAACACTTTGATTGACACATGATGCTTCTAAACCCTCAAAGTCCCAGCTAAGCATGAAATAACGCTGTGCTCCACATGTATGTGGTGCTACAGTGTGACACATGCAAAACAAGGTCAAAATCCTAACAGTAATTCAGCTGTTGCTCTTTGCAGCAACAGGTTTAATTTGCTTTGGAAAGAGTAAAATGCTGTAAGGTTAACAGTCTGCATGTTTGATCACTTTAGTTAGGCTTTCCACAGCTAAAAAATGCCTGAAGTTAAAAAAAGTGCCAAGATATTGTATGCAATAAACTCTACTAGTTTTCATGCTGCTTTTGTAAGTCATCTTCTCTTTGTTTTGTTTTTTTTAACTGGTGCAGAAGTGGTGGAATCACTCCTCTAACCACCGCGATTAGCTGCAGAACTTTGGCCAGACCACAGTATAACAGGAGAGAAGACACCTGTAATCTTAGATGTTGTTCAATCAGCATGAGACAATAAGAAAGCTATATTGCCTACCTTATTTGCATCAATCACAAAAGCAGTTGGCTTCCAACCAAATCCAAGAGCATTGCTGAAGAAAATCCTACAGTTATTCTGATATACTTTTATTAGTTTGATCTGGAGAAACAATACTCCCCCTGAGCTGAATTGGCCTTCAGTACAAAAGCCACAGAATTGCCGAGGAGATAATGGAGGGGAGGTCATTGTTTAGTTACAAACCACTGTATCGCTAATCCAACCAGGTGGTTTTTAGCCTAACATTGCAAAACATTTACATAAATAACAGAAACAACCTCACATCTCTTCAGTGACCTATATATCTATAGGTGCATGGTTTCATGTGTCTGTGTATGCATGAGTGTGTGCATGGCTTTTTACAGGCAGTGTCCAGGCAGAGCAGAGGAAGGCTGAGTCACAGGATCTAAGGCCCTCACAGGAAGACAGCAGCATGATCTAAGCCAAGCTTGGCCAGGCCCCTGCACACAGCTGATGAGTTATAGCTGCAAACGATCCAACCCCTGAACCTCTGCCTTAAACATATATGGTGCCTTGCAAAAGTTTTCATACCAAATTACAGCTACAAACTTCGGCAGCTACAAGGCATCTTATTTGGAATATATGAGACAGAACAACCCAATGTGGTGTATAGCCAAAGTAAAGTAGCAGGAAAACGAAACATGAATCTCAAAAAATGCAAACATATCAGATTAGATAAAGAGTTCCTGGCTAGCAGTTTTCAACTCATGCCACAGATCCTGAAGGGTATTAGGTTTGGGTTTTGACAGGGTCACTAACAGTAGTTTCTGTCTGTCTCTTGAGAGCCACCATGAATCTCTTCCCAATTTCAAGTGTTTTCCAACAAGTTTTCTTCTATGACTGTGCATTATTTGGCTCCATTCATCTTCCAAATCAGTTCTGACCTGCAGGAGAAAAGCATCTGCACATCATGGTTCTAACACCACTATCTTTCACTATAGAGACTAAGTAAGTTTTCTCCCACAGCAGCAAACGCCAATTACCAGAGCTCCTTCTTCTGAACTTTCTTGTGTCACTTGTGGCAAATTGTATTTTGGAGTTCTTGAAGTTTTTTTCAAACAATCAAACTAATCCCTGACCTGTATACTGTGATCGTTGGTCTTCATGATCCTGTGTTTTCACTGATATTTTATAACAAGCCTTTTAAGCTTCACAGCTACAAAATAGCTAGATTTATGATGTGATTTAATTTCACACAAATGAATGTCATTTATCATAATACTGGCTTCTGAAGCCATTTGTTTACTTTGGGTGTTATTTAAGGGCATCATAAAAACGCATCCCACCGTTAACAGATTTGTCGTTTATGTTTCCACTGAAAACCATAATTATTCTCATAATTAGGCACCATTTTGTGTTTGTGTCAATCAAATGCTTTTAAGTAATGCGGCAAAATCTGAAAAAGTTTAAAGTACATGGATACAATTAAAAGGCAGTGTACTTAACTACTAACTCCATGTTCCCTATCTGGTCCAGGAAAAAAGCCACCAGCTCCACATGGAGCAAATGAACAGATGAACCTGGGGGCAATTTCTGCAAGATTGATACCGTCTGCACTTTCTCTTGTTCTGATGGAGGTCAGTAGGTGTGTGGTAATAGCAGGATGTAGGAGCAGACTTCTGTTGCTCAACAAAAAAACATCAAGAATCATTGCAAGCTCTGTTTTGACAAGCCATTAGAAACAAGCTCCTTGATTTCCAGGTTCTTTTGTGGACTTAGTTTCACTTAACGCAGTTGGTGCCAACTCAAAAACAAGCAGAACAGCCACATTTCAACATTCAAGCCGTCACCTCCTTTTAAAACACAAGCTCCAACAGGCAATTTCTCTAAATGTTTATATGCAGGGACAAGAATAATGGCAGGGGCAGCGTGCAGAAAAGCCATTTCACACAGACTCGAACAGGCTGTGCTGCTCTGCCGACCACAGCCGATTGGAGAGCAGCAGTGGACGGAATATGGAAACAGGGAGCGGCTCTGAGGGCAGCTAACCAGCCAATGTAGCTGAATAAAGAGACATGGTGACAGAAGGAGCCATGCCGAATTGCTTTCTTTTCGTTTGTAATTTAAATAAAGTTCAGCAGCTGTACAATTTCTAATATTTCTTATTTTAATACATAAGAAATAACGCTCCTATTTAAACATTTTTCATGCCCTTTACCCTCCAAAGCTCAAAGACCTTCTTGCTGCATATAATTTCACTTCCTCTGCCACCTTCCTATCAGTTTGACAGATCACTCTCTGCTCTGAGAGACAGGAAAGGCAAACAGTGCTGAGAAAACAACACAGAATAAGACATTCTGAAACCAGCTAAATGCTACAGAGATCAATATTGCCTTGCTGAAATGACTGAGTGGCAACAATAGAAGTCACATGAACTTCACTGCTGGTCACCGGAAAAACATTTTGGCAGATCTCCTAAAAAATATGTAATCTTCTGCTCCTCAGAGCTCCTCTAGTCAGCAAAGATTAACTTGACTACGCAGAAAAGGGATGCATTAATATGAAGAGTGTAAGCTTTGTGCCAGCAATGTCAGTTTGACTGTTTCTAGTCAGCATTTGTCATGCTTGAAGCTCCTTAGACGGAAGCCAGTCAAAGTCAATTGTTAATAAGTAAATTAATAAGAGAAACGAGAAATCCTCTTTCATTGAACCTTGGTAATGCACGGTTACAGATTCATCAGCGCTGATCAGAAGCAATCCCAAATAACACGTACTGGGCCTTACAGAAACAAAATGGCTGGGAGTCCCACATATTAAATGGGTGTACCATTACGCTGCACTCCATCACTTCAATACAATAATAATCAAAGCCATTTCAGATAGCATTAGCAGAGATTGGAGTGGTGCAAGATTATAAACTCACAATTGGCAAGTCAAGTGCGGTGAAGAATATTCAGGCAAACTACAAGCTACGTTTAGTGGTGCAACTTGCCTTCTTCTGATGGTTTTGGCAAGAAAAAAAAAATTCAAACCCCTCCGCAAAGAACCCCCTTTCTCCAAACTACTCCACTCTGTCATTCTCTGACTCTTGCGGCCAGGCCTTGTGTTCTGCCTTGCCACTTTACATTTAAAGGGGAGCAAGGCGGCAGCAATGTGCACTGCAGATGGTAGAAATTACTTAGCTCACTTAACTTCAGAGATACCCCCTCCTCTTTTTTTCTTCTTTCTTCCCCCGTTTTCCACAAATTACTCCAAGACCAGGAAAATTTATAGATTCCTTGTGTAAAACGACTTTAGGTTGTGCATGTGCATCAATCCCCACTGTGATATAAATTTAGTCTACTCCATGGTTTTGGAATACATACATCAGTAAGATGAAAATAAACACTGAAAACCTATATATAAAAGGAGCAATTACCATGTCTTTTAAAACCAATACCAGTTGTTTTGATTCACTGGTGACTGGTTTTGTTGTTGACAAAAAGCCAAATGAACTTTCTAGGAAAGTATTGGCTTCATATCGCACATAAGGTTCTACGCTGTTGCTGTCGGGACATTTTCTGGGGGGAAATACGGTTACTAGCTCCAAAAGATGATGCACTTGTTGGCATCACTTGACAACAAGGGAGTCTGATGATGATTTATTTCCTTTGTGTTTCAGTCAAGGTTAGTTGGAGTGAAGTGGGGCCTGTGAATGTTTCACATGGTGCATTCTCTCATTCACAGAGGATAAAAAATATGTGTGCACTATTAAAATACGAGGCCAGTTGAGATGTAAAGAAACTAGGCAATTTGAAACTGAGGTTTGAATTTTTTGTCAGAATTGAAAGCATGTATCTTAAACAGGGCTGGTAGGGGTACCTTCGCTTCTGTCTTTTATCTGTTAAAACTTTTACTTTAGGCAGCAACAAATAGTATCCAGCACTGATTTTTACAGTGTTTTCCAAGAGATACTTTTGAAAAATATATTTAAAAGCACTCTTAATTTTTATTTTATAATGCTTTGCCATTCCCTTATGTTCGTCAACCCGTTTCTGACTCAAAAAGGCCTTTGTCTCAGTAATTACAGAGGCAGCTGCACAGACCTCAACCAGAGCCTGGGAGTTAACAGCAATGAAAAAACCAGCAGGGAAACCTGTGCCTGAGGCAGCTGCTTTTCACAGCCCTTACAGCTGTACTGCAACTGCAACTGCATCATGTAATGAACACATCAAGAACAACAGAGAAAACCCTCACTATTTTCTTTTCAAATGATTCAGAGGAACTGAACTGACATTTTGGAGTAAACTTTGCACTAACAGCAAAAAAATATATATATTACAAAAATGTTGCTGAATGCAAAACTGATCTAACAAGGCATTCAGCAAGAGTTTGACTGAAATGTTCCATGTCCTAATAGTCTGATCCCACCCATTATCATCATCATCATCATAAGCATAGCATCATTCTCCAAATATGCCGGGGTGAAGATGGAATGCTCTGTATCAGGCTGGCGGTCCAGGGCGACCAGCTGGCTTGCTGGGAGTCATTCTCAGAGAGTCGTGAACTTTTGTCCCACAACTGCTCCCTTGCTGGCTGCATGAGAGGACTTGGGCAACACCAAACAGGAAGCGCTCGACAAGTGGAAGCCATGGATGTTTATCTCGTGCCATTCATCAAGCCCCCCCAAAAAACACCAGAAGGAGAATTCGGAGCACAGCAAACTCCGGGCTTGGAGTCATGGCGCAGCCACAGCCGGGATGTGAACAAGCCATCTTGGATCAGATCTGTCTCCACCACCCAATGGTTGGCTGCCTTCGTCCTTTCTCATGACCTTCAAGGAGCCTGTATTACCTCCGGAGGGGAGACACTACAAGAAGTGATTTGAAAGCATTCAGGACTTGTGAGAGCCTGAACCTATAAGACCCGGTTGTTCTGACCCAGGTTAAGCTTTCTACCTTAACCCGTTAGAACTGGTTATTGTTTTCAAACCACTTTTATCAAAAGCAACTTTTTTAGATCAGCTCAGAGAACAGAGAAAGGAAATCTATTCCATGGAATCTGGCCAAGTCATGTGGCTGAGCCTTTTGCAGGGGGGGAATGAGCTGTACAAAATCTATACAATACACTGTTATTATAACAAGGCTGCATGACTCCCTGTCCAACAATGAGACGGATTCAAGACGAAAGAGTTTAGGGGAGACATAAAAAGTAAACCTTGCAAACATCTGGGAGTTTTACTGATGCCAAACCACTTCAATACTATATATTGAATTCATGTGTGGTGTGGATTTTCAATATAGTGATTTCAGAATTTGTATGACTTCTTATGAAGTTTGATCACATGATCTAAAACGTTAGTGTGGAAAAAACAACAAAAGAAAATGAAACTTAAAGGAAAGGAAAGCACCAACGTCAGGAAGAAACCAACTATTTGTCCTTGAGCTATGGTCACAAGATTTAAGAAGATACCAAAAGAATGCGACTGCAGATTGCTACGATACCCATACCACAGCAGTAACTGTTTTCCACTTTGTAAAAGTGAATGCAGCAAAACAACAAGTTCACTTTTCCTCCTAATCCTCTTTAGGAGCTTGAACTTGTTTGTGAGCCACACTACTTAACGCCAAATGAGGTAAAACACATTGATGCTGTGGAACGACAAAAAAAACATCTCCAAGTTGAAATGTAACTAATACTAACTAAAACTATGACCAAAACAGGTGTCAAACAGGTTTTGATGCCTTTTGAGACTTCACTTTCTTCCAGGAGGAAATTTTAAGGTTGTTTTCTGCATTAAAAAAAAACAACTCTATTTGCAACGTTCCACAAATAATTAAACAATACAACAAAGAATCAACTGCCAGTTTTTAAAGCTTAGTACAGCCCCACTGCTTTTATGTTATCTGGTCTAAGTAGATTACTTGTATCTGTTCTTGTTCACACACATTTCTCTTGCCAGAAAGTAAAAACATATCTGCATCATTAAGACCAAGTATCTAGTGCAACCAGTTTTAAAGTACTATAAACAGCACTGTAATAAAGTCTTGAGTTAATTTGAGCATCACTTCAGCCTTAAGTCAACAAACCTCCGCTTACATAGATTAAAACAAGCATCTGTTATTTTTGATCAGACGCATACATTGGTCAGAAAAAGTTAGAAGGGGCAAAATTAAGACATCAGTAGACAGATGTGATACTAGCGTCCTGACTTCATTGTGGTCACTCTTTTTCTGCATGAAGTACCGAAAGTTTGTCTTTGAGGTCTTTGAAGCTTACAGCAGCAGTCCTATCCAAAGCACAAATGAATACTTTTGGCAAAAATGAGTCATGTTCCCGTAAAACAAAAAAAATCATTAAGTACAAAGTTCTAATACAAATATCAGAAAGCTGTGGGTACTATAAAGATATAATGATAAATTTTTTCCACTTTCATTACCTTTAGTTTGTAAGGTCAGATGTTAACTTTATGTGATTACATCAGGTTTCCTCCTGAAGTTTAATTCCAAATCTTTCTAAAGCAAACTTTTACAGTACTTTCAAAAGTATTCACACACTTTTCACTTTTTCACATTAAGCCCCTTTAACTCCACAAATTTTATTTCTATATTTCTAGGGTTGTTATCCTACTGGAAGGTGAAACTTCAAAAGCTTTTCATCAGGTATTGCTCTGGACTTCGTCCAAGTCATCTTCCCATTAGATTAGATACTTCAGATGCAATAGGTCTCTAGTTGCTTCTTTGATTTACACTTTCCTTGCTTTAGATGCATAGCCACGTGTCTTGGTTGGTTTGCAGTTGTCCCATAAACTTTGCACTCTCAAATGATGAACTGAACAGATCACCAGGAGATGTATTATTATCAGGATATTTTTCATAACAAAATCATATACACAGCTTTTTTGACATCTCTGCTGTGTTCTTTGAATTTCATTACCCTTTTTATTCACTAATGATCTCCAACAGACCTGACAAGCCTTCACCAAACATCTGTATTTATACTGAGGGTAAATAAGACACAAGTGAACTGCATTAAATAAGGAGGTGACTTCTGAAAGCAGTCTTTAATTTATGGGTATGAGAATAAATGGGCATAAATGCAAAGCCAGATTTTTATTTAAATAAAATAATTTCTTATTGTCCTTTAACTTTGTGCTGGTAAGAGTAAAAGGTTGCTTACTGTATAAAGGTGGGAAACCAAAAGGCAGCAGTGGAACTTCACTTTTTACAAAACTAAGACAAGGGAACTGAAATCAACTCGGAAAGTTCACAAATGATGACACAGCAGAAAGTTTGACACCGGACTGCACAGATTCTAGTTGGACTGAGCATCCCTGTTTGTTGCATGACTGAATGGTGAGTCATTCGGTAAAACGGGCCAAGTCTCAGCGGAGGAAACAGCACCACGGGAGGAAAGCGCACTTGCATTATTTTATTTATTTTTCTTACCCTGTGCAGATATTGCCAGATGAAGTCCAAAATCGTTTTCCTTCGATGACAGACACCTGAAGTTCTGCTGACTAGGGACATCCATCAGTGGACAATCAAACCAGGTTTAGAGATCCACAGCTTTACAAATTGGCACGAATACTTGGACAGTGCAAAAACTTCCCAGTGTCATGCATATTTTAAAACAAGAAGCAAGGCAGGGATAAACTGAAAGCACACGAGGATACAGTCATATTTTCCGTTGATCTCAAAGCCATTTGGCTGCATGTCATGAAATAGTTGAAGCAAGCAGCACACTACAATTGGCAGACAAACTTTACAACAAAAGCAGTTGAGCAGGCTGGATGTGTTCTGCTGCAATAATGTAGAGAAGAACCAAGATAATCACATCTGAATGGATACCATCTTTTGTGATAAAAAAAAGTACACAAGAGAAAGGTAATATGGATTTTATTTTGGCAGATGTGTTGGTTGGGAGGACCGTGTACAGATTTTCTTTAAAGCCTCATATTTCCATCTCTTTTTCTCTAACTGTTTTCTTGCAACAGATCCAACATATTACAGAATCCATCTAAATGTCCGTGGTGATGAGATTTTCTGCTCTGTGGACCAGAACTGCTCATAACTAGCTAGTGAGAATCAGCAGACCTCGTAAAGAACAACAACATTACCCAGCTCCTCTGGAATGTCAACTCAGAAAACATTGGAGGCAAAGGACCCAAACTCAGTACAGATGGCTAATTCCATATCCTCCTGCTGTTTTAGCCAGCTCCGCATGTCATTCCTCTTTATTTTTAACAACCACTGTGTCAAACATCAGCCTTGCTCTGTCCAGTCTAAATCTGCAGATTCCAGCTGCTGATGAAATGGCTCTTTTTAATCAGGCTCTTCTTTATTCCATCAACAATAATTACAGACCAAACAGAGTAATCAACATTAATCAAAAGAGGCCAAAAAAAGGCAATGATGGATCCACTTTTGAGCTATTAAATTAATTCACTAGGCTTTCGCTCTCTATTAATCCCATGCAACAACAACGTGTAGAAAATATAAATGCAAAACAAATATTTACAGCACTAGAAAGATGTTTAGAACTTGCAGGTGAATACAAATCAAACTTAAATGAAGTTAAATGTAAGTAAATATTATTTAGAATTTGTAATAAGTCAAAAAAAAAAATAAAAGCTTTAAAAAAAACACTGCCCAATGACCAGAATGGCATGACTTCACACTTGATTGACCCCATTAGGTCATCAGAAGGTCAGAAAATAAAATTCTAATTTGTTTTCAACCTATAATGTTACATTGACAACAACATAATTTGGCATAAAAGTTACCATAGACAAAGTTAGTCATTTCTGTCATATATCCAAAATTATATGACATGACTTGGTTTCAAAGATGACATCTGAAATGCATCTACCATTTCTACAATAAATGCAAATGGGCAGATTTTGTTTTCCATAGTGAGTACAGAAAGCATATATGAACCACTACTGTCAGAGGTATAAGGGTTTTTACATCAACCATCACATCAATGTTAACATTTACTTTTTAATTATAAGCAACAACAAATGATATATCAGCTGTGATGTACTCCTAAGAATATACATCAAACTGTAAATTCAATAGCTGTAGATAATTTCTAAACAAGGGGAGAGAACATGCAAAAGCTAGTCGAAGCTTCTAGAAAGGAAGCAGTGTATTATGTAGAGGCATGTTGTCTGTTCATGCAGGCTACCACAACAGAGAACTAGACTTCAAGATAACAGGAAGCTGAGCGAATTACAGCAAAGTTGCTAAGTTTTATCCTTTTGAAGAGTCATGTTTTGCTCGACATGGAGCATGCTAGACTTGGTTTGTTTTTAAAGTTGAAGAGCAGATTATGTCAATGATATCATAACCGATGATGATTTATTTATTGCCATTTGGAAAACCTGTCCCATTTGTTTTGTGATTAGCAATGCAAGCCACCTTACGCAAACACTAAAAGCACGTGTTCACAAGGAGATGTTGCAAGATACAGTGAGTGCCAGTGCTTTAATTTGCAGGAACAATCAGATGTGTGAATAAATAGTTTATACCTATAACTTTCAGAGTGTTTTATATGGCTAACAGCCACAACGGACACTGAGTTCGAGGCTATTGAGTGACCTCCGTCTTTTTCAGCCTTAATTCTGAGAGACCCTAAAACTTTCTGAGAACAAACAGAAACCTGTGTTATAGACACAGGGATTGACATTTACAGTTAATGGTAGCAATGCTATAAGTGAATGCAAATTGCTAAAACATCTCCTTTTGATTAACTTTGGTTTGTTCAAAAATATTAGTCAAATATGTGAATTTGTGACATGTAAAGATACATAATGCTGACTGCTTGTGATGCTGTTTCTACTCCTAACATAAATAATTGACAATGGATTGCAAAAAGCTTTTTAGTGCTCCTGTAGAAGTATAATATTTACATTTAGGACTTAACAAAAAAATCAAAGCTTTTCCTTCTGAAATATCAAATGAGATGCCATTGTCATTTAATTTGTGAATTTTAATTCTTTAAGATATGGTGTACATTACATTTTAGGTGTGCATCATCAAGATGTTATTGTCAATGATCTTAAGAGAGAGTGAATGTAAAAATCACATAGCATCACACAGTTTATAGAAATTATAATATATGCCATCGACTATAGATAAATTTTTAATTTATTCAGAGTCAAAAGTATTGTCACAAGATCATAGCAACACGAGGGAAGCTAATAAAAAGACAGGACAGCAAAAAGACTTCTGCAAAGAAGTCTGTTTGGATGTCCAGTCTGATCACAACTAGTAGGATTGTGATGTGATGTGATCCACTGACACAGGCTTCTTTCATAATTATAATTTTTAGCCATTGTTTATGTGTGATCTGGCTTCCTTTGGTGCAGAATTATGATGCACACCACACATCAATGACCTAGAAGTCAGATAAGATGTAAAGATGTGAGAAGACTGTTTAGACCACAGACACTTTGCAAACAATCAGATACTTATCCGATTTAGTACCACATATGGAAGTGGCAAAGACAAGATTTCTTAGGCAGGGGTGAAAAGTTTGAAATTGGGATGTTCAGGTTGCGATGAAAAAGTTAGATATGGGTCACATATTTGCAAAGAAATGGATGTGAGTCAAATTTGCCAGCAGTGTGAATGTAGCCTTAAGGTATTCCATGAAAAAGTGGTACTTACAGGTAAAACCAATAAAAACTAAATCTGTAATCAGAAGTTGGCAACAAACTATATGATTGTTTGAATCTGTACCTTAGGTAGAAGTAAATCTTTTCCGAATTAATAGTTTTCCCAAATTGCTTCTTCATGCTATTTCAGCTATTTCATAATGCAAAACTTTAAACGCTTATTCTTCCAATATAGTGTTACGCTTTATATAAATGAACAGACAGAGAAACCAAAAATACATAAACCATGAATAAAGTGTTTCAATAAATTTCAGCAAAACTAGAAAATAACAGCAGAAAAAAATATCCCTTGTGCTCATCCGAGTTGTTATTTTTAAAGAAATCAAAAGAAATGGTAAATTATGTTTAACAACATGGCCTACAGCTGTTAAACTGTAGGCCAGTTGGAGTGTTGAAATCCACTCCAGCGGTGTGGTTATAACACATTACCACCGTCATGGAAAATAAAAGTGGATTCCAGATTGGACCGAAAAGTCTTGCATAGGTCTGTACATGTTTGTGCACTTGTTTCACGTCAAGTAACAGAACACCACAACATAAACAATTGGCACGTGCATGGCGTGTTGTATGACTGGAGGAGTTTCGGCACGACCATCCTGCACGTTTCTGCTCTGTTTGACTCATTATTTAAGCACATGGCGCAGATGTCTGCTTTGGAAAAACAAGATCTGGACAGATGAATTTGGTGGGAGACATCAGGACATGCTCCGAGGAATTATTGTGTTGGCTGATTTTTTTAGTAAAACCTTTAATTTCAGAGAGTGAGTAATTGCATGGATGGCACTTTAAAAAAAAAAAAAAAAAAAGACATTTTAGGACAATCTTACCTTCTGATCAACTATGGAGCACACCAGGTCCTTGACTGCGGACAGCGAGAGATCACAGGCCTCCAGGTTCACGGTCTCTCGGGTCAGTCCGATCTGCAGCAGGAAGGAGACCCCATGGAAGGAGCTACGGGAGTTGGTAGGACTTGAGGCGCTGTGGCTCCCGTTGGAGAGCCGCTGGTAGAGCTGTCCTGGCAATCCCGGCGAGGGTGGGTGGAGCGGATGGAGTGAGTGCAGGAAGGCCCGAGGAAAGGATGGGGGAGAGGAGGCAGACATTGGGTTTCTTCCAGTTGCGACGTGAGAAAACGCTGAACGGTGGGATTCAGTGAAGGCTGGCAGGGAGAAGCACAGTACGGTCTCTGTGGATGGGCTTGTCACGCGGGAAATGTGCACTCCTCATCAGTAGTAATGAGTCAGTGACGTATATTTTTAATTTAGGTGTTACTGACTCACAGAAATGATGCTGAGAGGATGCTACCCACCCACCTGAGCTCAGAAATTGCATGCATCGTTCAAGAGATGGGCCAGGTGAGGGAGGGAAGGTCTCTGAACAATCCACAGGCTGCTGCAACAAACTTCATATCCTGGAGTTTTGCTCCTTCTTTTTTCTAAAGTCAGTAATCCACTCTGACCAGAGGAAACCTGTTCCCACAAACACACATGAAGACACACACGTTATTAGAACAATAAAAAGCAAAGCAGAGTTATGAATGAGTTAGCTCTTGGTGTTTACATTTTGTTGCAAGCCTTGGGGCTAAATTTCATTACGCTAGGGTTCTTCCTAATCCTGGAACTATGTGCCTCTTATAACTTGGCATTCAGTTCAGCTGGTGGTTAAAATATTCTTCTAGAAAAATGGAACACAACTTGAAAAATCTGGCAATTCCTTAATTCTTGCTGATTTCTATTACCTAATTATAAAATCAGAAATCCACCAGCAATTATTATTCGTATGCTTATCAAGGGAGAACAAAAATATGAGGGTATTTTTCTTGTTGTTTAATTTTTGTTTGTTAACTACTAACAAAAATGTCCAGATCAAACTAATTTTGATATTATCCACAAATAAACCAGCTTACATTAAAAAAAAAAAAGAAAAAGTTTGATAACTGATTAACTCAGCTATTTTGGGGGGTAAATTCAGTAGGCTAAAAGATCTTGAAAAGCAAATGCTAGCCATAAATCAGATTGACATGATCTTAAACACACACATATCTAATGTGGTTTAATTATGATTTATGAGATAAATTATTATATTTTTAAAAACCAGTTCAAGTAGCAAAAGAAACAAACTACTGTGTGACTTTAGCACAATAAATTGCAATATTTTTTTTTGCACCCAGCAACGATGCACAACATGAAAAGTATGAAACCTAGCGATCTTCTTTTGTGAAGATCCCCGCCCTTAAAAACATAACTTTTTATAATAATAGAACACAGACGCCACATTTCATCCGTCTGTGGCGTGTCATATTTAACTGACAAACTCCTGTTTGTTTCAGGATCTCCCAGTTTTCTCTCTGTGGAGAGTGAATATGTGTGCAGGGAATGCTGTTTTTAAGAGTCCGTTACAGTCAAAACAATGTGCGTACTTATTTTTTCATTTATTTTACTTCCATGAAAACACTTGCAAAATGCAGATAAATGCATGCAAACTCATTTGACTTTGCAATTAGTGTGTCCCTTTGACTAAGACACTTTCTTCTCATCAGGGCCCTCCACTGGTTTAGATGTATCTAACATACACCCCACCTTTATCATTATGATGCTTGTAATTTTTTATGTAACTACAGTATAATATTCCTATTTTTTATTTATTTTTTGGCTTCCTTTTAGTTTATGCACAGCATAAAGCATGTTGTGTGGCATTGCTTTGTTAAATAACAATTGTTGTCAATTTGTAGATACTTTCTGACAAATGAGCCACTGAAATTGCAAGAATATCAGAATTGTAACTTTTTCAGTTCCTACCTCATCCTTCAGAGCTCCAAACGAACATTAGAGCTCCAAGGAGAGGCAGGAGACACTTCAACTTGACGTTTAGACCTCTTGCAACCGCACAAACATCTGGACCCAAAGCTTCAGAACATCTGCACCCCTCCCACTTTCTATTGGCTCGCTGGCAAAACCTAAACCGAGCGGACGCCAGCAAAACAAGTTATACAAGCCGCCAAATCTGCTCTTTCTGCCCCTCTTTGTTGCCCCGGAACCCCCTCGACGCTGAAAAATCTGCTTCAGCCCAAGCCCCGTCGAAGTAAAGGACACTTTACCTCCACTTCCAGCGAAGGGCGCTTGTCTTTCCATTGTGAGACAACTGAAGATGAAACTTTTCAACTCCATCCACAGAGAGACAGCTAAGCCTGAAGTTTGCTCCCTTCTTTTTCTTTTTTTTGATTTTGGACGTCACACGCAATAAAGGCGCGGCGGCGTCGTTTTACAACTAACGAACAGTAGCTTAAATTCTTCATTCAGATTCACCGAGACGAACCGTGCGGTCCATTTAGTTTATCTAATCCCTTATTCCAGATTGTAAATTCATGCGCATCTCATTATCCTCCCAGCTGTGACTACTCCCCCTGTTTGGCGAGGATGAAAAAAGAGGGAGAGTAGTTGTTCTCGCTGGGGATTGGAGTCTTTTTATTATCTCCGCATAAGTGAGTTTCCATGTGCGGAGAGGAAAACTTGAACTACAGTCCATGTAAAGCAATGGCGCCTCCGCGAGGGGAGGGGGTAATCAACTCAGCGCGCAAGCGCGGTCCTTTTCCGTTATTTCGTCTTAACTGTGCCAAGAGCAAAAATCCTCCACATGACCCGGATTGGTTAGTAATACATTCATTTTTTTCAGAGGAAAGTACGTTTAAAGTAACACTGGAACAAAAATATGTCAGGTTGGTTTCACTAAATTTCAGCTAACAGCAAAGAAAATGTGTTTTAATGTGCCTTTAACGCTTGCACATGCTGCTGTTTGACAGAACAAAATAGTTCTAATTGGCCAAAAGACTAAAGTTTGTGAGGCAGCAGTATGGCAGGCCGTTATGGCATGAAATCTGACCACATCCCGTTTCCAGTTCAGTTTTAAAACTGAACTATAACTGCTCTCAAAAATTGTTTACCCAGAGCGAACCAGCCTTTAAATTCTCTTTTACCGTTTTAGGAATTAAAGTTTGAGCTGTTTTAACATTTAATAGCAACTGAGTGAAAGTTTACCATAATTCACTTTCTTCTAATAAACTTTCCACACTCAATATTTCATATATGTCAAACATTATTTTTCCTTTAATCCTTCCATGGATATTACATTTCCATGAATCTTTTCACATTTTGTCAAGTTACAAACACAAGCATTCAATTATACACATAGTGTATTTTATGTATTTGGATTGAATGTGGAAGGTCAATTCAAAGTAGTACATAATTGGTGTGGAAGGAAAATAATACATGGTTTAAAATTTTTCAAAAGTGTGGCATGCGTTTGTATTTCGGCTGGTTTGATATCATAGAATAAAATCTAACTCAACAAACTGCTTCATTCGTAAGACAATTTAAAGCCATGGATCATTTTCATTCCACTTCAGTTATTTACCATTTCTGTTGGCCTATTAATTCAATCCCAGTAAAATACAAATATTATACACTTAAAGTGAACTTATAGAAGGAACATTTTCCTTTGTGGAGTTAATGTGTGGATTTTTGAAATATCCGAGAAATTCGTTTTTGTCTGTCTAAAAGATTTTGCTAAAAAAAAAAAAAAAAAAAAAAAAAGATAATTAAGGTAAGTAAGATGACCATGGGCATTAGAGATTTCAGTGACTGTTGTCTAAACAGACCTTTTTAACAAGACAATTTAAACACTTAAATCCCTAACATTTTCTATACTTAAGATCATTTCATAAGTATGTGGGACATTTTCATTTTCACTAACTTCAATAAAATTTATGACTACAAACAATAATCCTTTTTAGGCAAGAACATACTTGTGAGTATCTTTGACATCCTTCATCCCAGAGAGAATAACATTTGAGATAATTGAAAAGTTGTCTTCTGGATTGCTGAAATGTTCATTTTGATTAAAAAAAATGATAGAAGGCCATTTATATATGTCTGAGTTTAATCACATTATATGATACATTTGGTTCCTACAGTTAAGAATTATGTTAAAAAAAGAAGAGGAAGAGAAACTTGATTTTGCAATTACAATGCTTGCAAGTAATCCAGCTGCCTACTGACAGGCTATTACAAAACAAAACAAAATGTGGGAACTTGTCCATCATAGCACTCCATGTGAAAGATTGTGAAATACAGTGATGACATTGGAGAGATGTGTAAAACAGACAACATATGAATAAAAACAGTCAACAGGAGGAGAAAATTAAAGTTTATTACAAGCAAATAATATTAGATTGCATCAATACTGTGGAAATCTTGGATCGATATTCGTTGCCCAGGCCATAAGTCCTCCACAGATATCTTTCACCGAGATACTGTCCAGTTCTGATCCACTCATTTTCTCCAGTACCTGCACTGCTTTCTGGGAGTCATTACCCAGCTTACAGATGACATAAACTAGAAGAAACCACAGAGCAAAAATCAATGAGCTGCAGCCTTTGCTGAGGCTCAATATGTTTTCAAGCTGCATTTCCTGAATGTTGACATGCTGCAAGGAAGCAAGACTAAGAGTTTCAATAGACTGAATTGTGTAAAATGATATGAAAAGTTCAGCACTAAAACTAACAAAGATCAGAAAGCTAAATTTATCTTCCTTAATAAAAATCGCCCCAAAATAACATTGTGAATATTAATTTCTCTGAAGCTGAGCAACGACTCAGGTTGACTGTACTTGTTTTGGAAAAGGTCACCTAGCAACTCCATTACAACCCGACCAACCTAAGCCTCCGTTCCTGCAGCATGAGAACACAGCAGGTCATGAATATGAAGAAGTGGCTCGACGAGCCTGTTTGTTTTTAACCATAGATGCAGATCATAAGCAGTGCTGTACCTGGCGGCTGGCAGTCACCTGCCATCTGCTGCTTCAGTTGGACGATTCTTTGCTGAAGTAACTGGATATCTTCACTCTTTCTCTGCTCTAAGCTGGAGAGGGGGATATCTGGTAGCAATTAAGGAGGAGAATTGTACAGAAACAGTAAGATTTTTTTTTTTTCAAATGGTGTGCTTCCACTACAACACAAAAGGATACTGAGAGAGAAGGGCAAGTGGCATATATCCACTTCCACAAGAGGGCGGACGTCAAGCAAGATATGAAGTCCCGAATTATCCACTACCGATTTATATTCCTGGAATTATAGTCAAACTTTTAGAAAAGCACATACAGGAGTGAGCCTGACTTATAGAGCCAAGTCATCTGCTGGTGTTGGTCCACTGTGTTTAGTCAAGTCCAAAGCCAGTGCAGCCTTCCACCAGGAAATTTAAATCGCTTCATGCTTCCTTCTGCTGACAAGTTTTATGAGGAGGCTGAGTTCATTTTCCACCAAGACTAGGCATTTGTCCAAACTGACTAAAGTACAAATACCTGCTTTAATGGCCATGGTATCACTGTGCTGGTTCTAAGCAAACCCATCTGACTTAAACCCAATAGAGAGCCTGAGGGGTATTATCAAGAGAAAGATAAAGCAACCTGGACTTCCTTAAGAGATCCACAAGCTGACAGCTTTCATGTCTCGCCATCAATTTATGCAAAAAGAGCCTGAATACATTCACTGTATAGTACGCAGGCATACTTTTTCAGAGGGCCAGCATACCTGTATTAGAAAGGCTTTTTTTTTGTCTTACGTAATCTGATTTTCACTTATTAAAATTAATTACTAAATTAATACACTTTCATATAATATTCTGATTAATGACAAGCATCTTTACACCAACAAATGCTTTAATAGAACAGAGTGGTGGCTCCTATATTTCAAAGTAAAATATGTTGATTTGTATCTTAAGTTAAAGAGGGAAACCAAAATGACTCAGTAAATGTTAAAAGTTGCCTGGATTTGCAATTTTGAAGTCAAATGAGCAGCTTAACAGCTTTGGTTTAAATCACAGGAAGCAAAACTGTTTCTAAATGGAGTCCCTTTCATAATTACAGTTGAACCCCAATCAATCATGATCCCCATCTCTGGGCTTAATGACTCAGCGGATTTCAAAGCACCAAATCTGCTGAAATATAAACAGATGCAATCCGCTACCACTTCTCTCAGTGCCAAGGAAAAAATGTTCTTCATTCTTGTAGAAACAGGCACATTTTCACTCATTTCCCATTTGAGGTTGGGTCAGAGCTGAGATGTAATCTGCTTATGAATGCACATAAAAACTGAGAAAATTGTGAGTAATCACAGAATAAATGGCACTAAATACAGGGAGTCACGCAATGACCTAACTGCTCCGAAATATGTGCAATACTTTACCTGCACTGTGATCCTCTGATCTTTGGACAGGAGGTTAAGCTTGCGACACTGAAAAGAGAACAACCTATCAATCACATTTCACTCTCGGGGTACTAATGTGAAGAACATAATAAATGTAACTACAGGGTTACCACAAATTTCTCGTTTTAAAAGTTGTATTTTCCAGATTAAAATTTCTTAACCTCTGTATTGCTTTTTAAAATGTTCTGGACATTTCAGCATAAAATGAAACTGTGTTTATTCTTTTTGTTTTTCCACAAATCAAGAAACAAAACAAGGTTGAACTTCTGAGTAGGTTTGATAAAAGGATACGTTTTTAAGCTTTTTGGCATCTGGACCAACTAGACCATTTTCAATACCCATAGATGATCATTTTTACAACTTTTCCTTTGAAATGCAAAAAAACTGAAAGAAGAATTAAAGATGCAAAAGGCAATTAAGAAAAAAAACTCAGTTACTAAGAATGACATTATGTTTGCAATGGCAAACTCGAGTTTTACACTGTATTACAATGGCCACCCAAGAGGTAGCAATCGCAAAGTTTCCAACTTCAGTATAAGCTGTTCAGAGTATCGATGGTGGTTTGTCTAGATAAACATAATTTTCACTCGAGTTTTAAATAGCATTGTTACTTTGATGAGCTTTGGCTTTAGCATCCCTTTTTGTCCAAACATCGATGAACATAGTAATTAAAAAGCCATGCAACAAAGTCTCACTTCTCACCACATATTCAGTTTGGTTTGAGGGCTGAATTGCTCTGTAGTGATGACAAAACAATCTGACACCATCTGTCACACCATTTCAACTCTCTAAGACCAACTACTAAGGAAGCCAACTACAGTTATCTTTCTCCAAAAACATGTTGCTTGACCCTAAAAAGTCACCTTAAGCTATTCCCACACATGGAAGTTAAATTGGCCCGGATTTCCTTAATTTTAGTGTATCGATGATCAGCCAATACTTATATGTGAAAGCAATCTTATCTGCTGATCTTATCTAACGCCACATGAGCGATTAACAATAGTGACCCCTATTGCCAACTTTGTGCGTTTGTCGAAACATTTACCACTATACCTAAATAAATCTAGAAATACACTCAAACATTCATTCCCAAGAAGGTAGTCATCAGGATTGAGCATGCCGGAAAAATGCTTGAAAAGAGTAATTTTTAATCTGCAGATATAAGTGAATGCTTTATACTTAAAGAGGACACAAAAATAAAGACTGAATCTAAAACATTTCATTAGAAGGTAAACTTTATGCTCACAAACAACACCTTGGGAAGTCTGGCAGTTTACTCCCTGTTTGAGTTATCTTTTGTAGCCAAGGCATAACCTGTTTTTTGTCCTCTTCCATCTGGGTTGAATTGGTTCTTCCATTAAGATTTCAACAAATGCATAACCCTGGAAATAAAAGTATTTCCAAAAGACAGATTGTTCACACCCACTTTTCCCTCATAGAGGTTCTGTCTAGAAAACTTGCCACAGGCTTTTGAAGTGTCATTAACAAGCAATAACATTCATTGGACAAATTCAGATAAAAATGTAATTTTTTGTCAATAAATATGCTTTTGTGAATTGAAATAGTACAGTCAGGTACATTTCAGTATCATCCATATATAAAAGGCTCATTGTGCAGATAAAACTGCATTTTAAATGAGTAATTTAAAAAAATACACACAATTGTGACTTATGTATATTCCATACTTTCATCTTTTAGAATTTTATGGCACCTATTTATGATAATATATGCCCGTCAGTCTTTTAGATAAATAATTATGTAAAATAATTTTGAAACTCCAGTTAATCATCTTCATACCACACTTATGCAGATTTGGAAAATGACAATCATATTCCATACATTTCATGATTGCGTAGGAACGCTGTGATAAGCTCCTTTAATGACCAACCTTATCTGTGGCGGCAGACCCACAGAAAGCCTCATAGTCAATCAGTTGCGTCACACTGGGGCTTTCTCCACACACCGCGCAGTCAGTCTGCTTGGGCCGCAGTCTAATGGGCCTGAATCTAAAACCCTGAGCGTCAAACATTAGCAGCTGCTGACCGCAGGAAGCTGGCACACCCCGTCAAGGGAAAGGTTACTTTCTGAAAAAGATTCAAAGAATTGCCTAACACGTCTCCCACTGGTGTTGTAAGAGCATGGCAACACTCAGGCAGTATTGGTGGGAAAAAAGTGCAACACTTTCCTGAATGATTCATCATAACCAGGTGTCAGCATGCGACTGACAATGAAACACAAAGGGCAGGATAGAGCAAGCCTATTCTCTCCTGCGAGTCGGGATAAATCCCTGCAGTTTAACAAGACAATGGCAAATAAATAGAAAGCAGAGATCAGAAAATGTAGAAATAATATTTCTGTTTTTGTTTGCTGATCAGACAAGCACAAGGCATTATTATAATGGAATCTTTCTGAGAATTTTATTGTTGGCATATCCCAATGACAAGGCAAAATACTTTGAAACAAAGAAACAAAAAGGCAAAGGAGGGTTCTGCAAGTGAAATGGGAGAAAGGAGTGGAAAGATAAAGGATACAACCTTGCCCAGAGGCAATTTTGAGGACCTCTAAGGCTTGGAAACAGCCCATTATACCTGGAACTGGAATAAATAAGAAAAAAAAGTTCAAATAAGAGTTATTTACATTCACAAACTTAATGGCTTCAGATAAAAGTAAAAAAGTGAGGGGAAAAAAGCTCACCTACTCCTAACACCCCCCCATCTGAACAGTTGGTTACCGTCTCTGGAGGTGGGGGAAGTGGATATAAACATCTGTAGCAGGGGCCTCCGCAGTAGTTATACACAGTCAACTGCTTACACACACACACACACACACACACACGCAGAGATAGACACAATTAATGCAGTATATCTCATTAAACTGGGTATAGTGAGGGGGAAAAAGAATATCCCCACAGCCTACCTGCCCCTCCATTCGCAAAGCACTTGCCGACACCAAAGGTTTGCCGCTGAGCACGCAGGCGTCATTTACCAGATAACGTGTGGGAACATTGTCTGAACAGTCAGCCACAATGTCATACATGAGGCATGAGGAGTCAAGGTATCATCCAAAATCACTTAAGTTTTATTAGGATAACAACATACTTTTTTGTGCAACATAACTAATTATAAACTTGATTAAGACTTTGCAGATGAGTTGGATTATAGTTATCATCCCAGGGTTACATACAGCCCTCAAGGCTACATATGCAATTAATTTTAAGGGTTTTCATGATTTAGTTCAACCTTTATTATACACCGTGTATCCAAAAAAGTTGCCAGCTGGATTTAACAGAGCAAACAGATAAGAGCCTCACAGTACTGAATAAATTATGATGTCATAGTTATTTAAGCCTGACTGATGCAGTGTGTAGTTTCTCATTTCTTAAACAACCTCATCAGAAGACACATCCTGTGGTCATTTATCTGTCAAATAAAAACATCTACGGAGATTGTGGAAGCTACACAAATTGATTTAAGAGCTGTCCAACGCATTATTAAAACTGTCAGTATAAAGGGCAACCATGAAATTTGAGCAAAAAATGTGGTTGGATAAGTTTTTTTTTTTTTTTGAAAGAATGTAATTGCTAATCACTTAAACCTTTGGTGAAACACAGTTGTGTTCAAAGGGTGAACATAACAGCAGGTCCACAAGGGAATTCAAGGATTGGGACTGAACAGCAGACTCCATGCAGTTAAACCCAAGCCAGGAGTAGAACCCTGGAAATTCTTTTTGGAAATGAAAAATGCAACCAACTTTTGCAGCCAGTAGCACAGCCCCAGTTTGCACCCTATACGTAGAAAATACACAATACATTTAAACTTGTGCATTCCTGTTGTTGCTTGATATAACTCACTGAAGTATGTTGTATAATCCTTCCAGCCTGGAAAAAGAGCAACTCAGATACAACATGAAAAACCTAAAATTATTACAACATTCTTGACAGGAACTGCAAGTAAGATTTATACTGACAATATCTTAGCTTTTAACAGGTAACAGGTGTAGCCTGAGGATACTGTTGAATGAGCTGCAAGGCGTTCTCTGGTGAGAGTTGCAGATGGTAGGGAATGCACTCCACAGTAGAGTTCAACCTGTAGAGACACATCCAGACAAAGCACTTTAAGGTTCGCATCTTTCTTACAGAAATTAGAACAATATTTTAAGCAACATACATATCCCTCAGCTTACTTAAAGTTCAAGAACAAATCCATGCTGGGAGTTTTAAACCAATACTGAATCGACAGAACAATAAAAAGCAAACACGTCAAAAACATGTTTGTGCTTCTTAATTTAATAAGTAAGATAGTGAATATACTTTTTAACAAAAACTACTGTAATATAATCCAATTTTTCCTTTTGGTTATCTATCTAACTTCTATAATATGCAGAGCATAAACGTAGAAGTAGCTTTAATGAGTGCACAGGTTAATGTCGCCCTCATGTGGCTGAATTGATGTGACATTTGCGAAGCCCACAGTAAGCCCACTGTTGGGCTCGAAAGGCCCACAAACAAGCTTCTGAAATGACATGTTTACAAAATATTTGTGGAATGAAGAGAAAAGCAGGGCTAGATATAACTTGTGGTGAGACTTTAAAGCGCCACCATGCTTTGCACAGAAACCAGAGCGTGAAAAATGACAGACACAAATAACTAAATTTTCTTAGCATTTACCAGCTATGACACATGAAGACTGATTAAACAAAGAAAAAACTTGAAATAACTTATAATCATTCAAGTCTTACCTTTTAACTGCTCTAGCAGCAGACAGAGCCTTAGCCTGGCCCTGATTCTCCTCTCCATGAAGAACCTGCCTGTGGAGGTTGCTGAGCTCCACCTCATCATAGTCCAGCAGACCAAGACGTCCTGGGAGGGACAGTTTGTCATTATAGTCTGTATTGTGTCACAAACTAACTTACAGCACACTATCAAGATTTTTTAAACTTATTGTCAACCCAAGACACAATACTTTCCCAACTTCTACTGTAGCTCCATCATAATCTGCATTGATCTACCTACCAACACCTGCTGCTGCTAGGTACTGGGCGAGAGGGCAGCCGAGTCCACCACAGCCCACAATCAACACCGATGCTCCAGATAAGTTCAGCTGGCCTGAAAAGAATACAGAATCCCTCAGCTCGAATAATCCTATCATAAACTTTATATGTCCGAACCTCCCTGTTGTCTGTATGGGTACCTTTTACACCAAGCTCGGGCAGGAGGAGCTGTCTGCTGTAGCGCATGATGTCCTCATTGCTGAGTGCTGGTTTGGATGTTAGGGGACTGAGCGGTGTCACTTTGTCCTGGAGCTCCAGCACTGAGGCGTGGCTCTGTTGGCACACAAGTAGGGTTTTATTACATGTTTCTCACTATAAATGTATTTTACTAGAGTATTGGATGAAATCCGCTTCTGGTATGTTCATTTGCATTTTAAGTAAGTTTTACACGAGAATTAATCAAACTATTGGCAAAGTTAAAAAAAGGAAACTGGAGTACCCGGACAGAACACATGCATGGACAGTTAGAACATGCAAAATCCATGCAGAAATACTCCAGCCCAACTTCCAAAAATATAACTGTAATTGTGACTTTGTATTAAGAGCAACTTCCAAGCTAACTTGTGTTGAGTTCCATGGGTTCAATCTTTAGATTAGATAATGACCTGCCAGGGCTCAGGTTACTACTTTATTGCAAGAAATGTTGGTATCTTCTGAAAGACACATTGAAATAAATTAGGCATTATGCAGAGTAAATCAGAATCAACAGTAAAAAAGTAGCTGCATTGTTTAAGCTCATTGATCTTTTAATTGTCAGAATGTGGCAAAGGAAATGCACCTTGGGGAAATTTTCTACCACTTAACACTGTAGTAGTCGGCATTTACAGGGTTGCAATCAATCCGAAAGTGCCATTTATATTCCTTGATGCTGATTGGCTGTAACCCCAAGAGCGGAAATAAGGGAGACGGTACATATTAGCTTCTGCTGTAATGGTGAACTATTTTGATTTCCGCAGTCTTTGACTCCACATATTAAGGTGTAATTAATATGAACTATTAAAATAGACCGTTAAAAGCATTTTTAACTGGGAGTGAAGCTATTCATAGGTTTTAACTATTTGGGGACTTTTCCTATTAACCTACAGCTAGAGTTCATGAAGATGGCCATATTGTATTTTGAGGCTTGGGTTGGTGATAAAAACGTTAATTATTAAATTGTAAAAGGACTTTGTAACTTGGTTTTTAAATAACTAAATAATTTTTAAGAGACCGCGTCCTCCGTTTGAAGGTCGCAGTCTACCTTTGAAGGCTGCCAAGGAATTTGGCTGCAGTTTTTTTTAACTTAAAGTAGAAAAGTCCCAGTCCTGTTGTCAGTTTTAAAATGTCTGAAGATGGTGCTTCTAAAAGAAGGAGAAATTGAAATCTGCTGAATGCATGCAAACGATTATGGTAAAAAATAGATTATAACAGCGTTTCACCAAGGTGACACATACTCTTATACTTTCTAATACTTCAGTACCTTTTCAAGCTGAGCCAGTTTATTCTTGAGATCAGCGATCTCTTTTTCTTTCTCCTCAAGCTGCGCCTTCAAGCTGCACACTTCCTGAGCCATTTCTTCAGATAGGCATAAAAAATACAATTGTTTGGATACAATCTGAAACCACGTCGAGTTGTCCGCCAACTGAACGGACCGCCAACAGATGGTGGCATACGAGGAGCGCGATGAAAACTTCCGGGTTTGATCACGTGGAAATGAGACCACGTGGTGACTGACGTAAATATATTTTTGCCAATTTTTTTTACTTTGATTTTTTTTGCTTTTTCTTTCTTTCTTTTTTCCCTTTCTATTTCTTTTTCTAAAATGCTATTTTAATATTGATATACAGATTTTTTTCAAGCCGTGTATATAATAGTTTGCACAGAAATAAAAATAAGCAAAAGTAAAATAAAAAAGAGATCGCAGGCATTACTAAAATATCTATTTTTCTATTTTATCTCATACTTTATTTCTTACTTTAAGTTTCAAGACCGTATGAAAGGCTCTCTGTGTTGACGGCGGTTGCACACAAACGTTTCTGTGTGTGCGTCGTGTGGACCTCGGTGACGCGCCGTGAAGCTGGGAGCCACGGGCACTCCCCTCCCTCCTGCCTTTCACATGATCTGAAAGCAGCTCCCTCTGAGGTAGAGACAGGAATGTGGAAAGGAGCGACAACATCGATGGCTGAGCGAAGCCAAAGGATTTCCATAATGCGTTCATTTTATGCTGCATTAATCGGGCTGACATTCATCCTTCACACTCATGGAGTCCCTTGGACAGAGGAAAAGGTAAATCAATTAAAGATGATTAATTCACGTATGCTGTCTTAGGTTACACGGCGGCTGTCTGGGGAATTCTCTTAGTTTTTTTACACGATCAGAAATGAATTTCACAATCTGAATCTTGTTTTAATTTGGCTGATTCTCATATTAGTTGGTTCCTTTCCACTTAAAAGCCTCTGTGCTCTGTAGAAAAACATCTTTGACTTATTATATTGTGTTGTGACCATGTTTAAAATCAATGCAGTTTATCTGCATTTTATGCGCTATTGTTACCAATCATATTACCTACAACTCGTGTCAGGATTTTATGAGAAAATAACAAATCTGGTGCTGCTTCGTCTGTCCTCGTCCACCGTCCTTTTAAGTTCCACCTGGATATGGTTGGTGTTCATGTTCACAATCTGTGTTCATCTCTTCTCCCCTTTAACTAGTTGCTATGGCAGCACAGTCATCCTCTTTGATCCCCCAAGTGGGCTTTGAATATATAGACATTAAGTAGACCTTACTTTTTAACCCTCTCTGAGCTCACTGGCCTCCAGACTTATTATATTCAGCCAGTGGCCACATAATTACATCTTATGTGTTCTTGTGTTGCAATTACAGGATGGACGAATGAGTCACCCAGTCATCTAAATAAAGCTCCAAACAGGTTTTGCAAGACATTGTTTATGCGGAAGAATATGTGCCCGAATGCCATTTTCATCAAGAAATGACTGACAGCTCATTTGACCTACACAAAGAGAATTTACTCTAAACTCTTGAGCAGTTCTTGGAGAAGTGGATAGTCTGCTCATAGTGCATAGTACAGTCTTTTTGCTGTCAAAAAAATCACAGGCAAATCACAAGCTTGTTTTTCAGGCTGTGATGACATTGTTTAACACACTATTTGTAACATATTATCATGTTTTAATTCTAAGTCAAATTGTATCAGTGTGCTACTTTCAATAACTGCACAGTATTTTATGTTATCATTTTGCCTTGACTGAATAGTATATTGTTCATATTGTTTTTATATATTTGCATACCTATATCTTTGTGTGGACATATGCCTTGATTGCCTGTCACTTTGCTGCTACACCTACATTTTCACTGTGGGACAATAATGAATATTTTTACTCTATTCTGAATTGTTTACTTATGCATGGTCAATACAATGCCACTGAATTAAGTGTGTTTTTGTAAATAAAAATAACATAGGAATCTAAAACGGTCAGATGTTTTGAAGTACAGTTTTAGGTTCTATTTCTAAAGATTTTGTAACCTGAAAAACGCGTGGCATGTAGAGAAGAAGGCAGCAGTATATTGTAGAGTCAGTGGATTGGGGTGCGTGGCCTCAGCTGCCTCCTGACGGCTCTTCAATTCCTACTTCAAGTGGGGGTTTGTTTCCAGGACAACCATGGTTCTCAGGTGAACTTTGGGACCAAAGAGTCACAGGACTGAAGGATCAATATGTTTATTTTCTCTGTAAAATAAAAATAAAATAAAATAAAGAAGTAAAGACGGCTGCGGTAACTCCACTGAATTCTTATCAACAGGAAAACATCAATATTTTTTAAAATATGCCTGTTCTCTGGATTTATCTTTAGTAAATAAAACTGTCTGTGTATGTGTATGTTCAAAGTCAATAACAATCAATATCTCTTAACACAGACGTAACTTGCTCCATGAGAAGTTTTCAACCTATCATTGGGAAAACATTGAGTTTGACAATGTGTATAATACAATGACATTTCATTTTGCCATGCTTTATCATGTTTATGAAAGGTTTGTGAAGCACAGAGACTGAATGTGGAAAAAGTAGAATAGTATTGTATTAAGTAAGAAACGAGATGAGTTTATGGTACACAGGGAAACAAGGAGTAACCAGGACAGCAGCTGCAGAAGACAGATCATGTTGTTGAAGTGAACACGTAAACATTAAAACCAGAGAGCTGTGTATACACTGAGGAAGAGGGGAGAAACCATTGGGTGCAGGCGAGAAGATCTGATGATGGAGAAAAACTGAGAAAGGGAACAAATTGGCACGGTCAGGGAACCTGAATAATAAATACAGAGGAGCTAATTGGTTAAATAGTAATATAACAGAGGAATTGATATAATGAAAAAAATATATCTCAAAAAATGTATATGTACTTACTCAACAAAATTAAGTAAACATATTTTAGAAAGCTAATTTTGCTTAGCTTAGTTAAATCAACTAAATTAATCAATACAATTCCAAACACTCACATCCATCCATCCATCCATCCATCCATACATCCATACATCCATACATCCATACATACATACATAGTGTATTTTGAATGACAAATATTTATCTTTATCTTTTACTCAGATGACGATTACGTACATGAGAAACCCCCCTTTAGCTTTATGAGTTGGTCTAAACAGCAGTTGCTGTTGTGAGACACATGGATCAGCAGTTGTGTGGCTGATGTGTCATTCTTGTTATTTCCCAAGTCATCATCACTAAAAACACTTCCATGTCATAACAAGTAGTGTGCTATGTATAACAATGATGATAACAATTGTTTATTCTGGTATTGTTTTGAAATTGCACCATATAATTACAATGGAGCAGGTTTTCCCTAAACTTTTTTTCACATCTGAATATTAATTGAATACCTCCTTTGTCTGTATTTTTCTGCAGCTCCAGCACAGAGCGCTTGAACTAAGTGAGGATGAGATCCGTACTGCCCTCTCTCACACCGATCTGGCACAAATGTGGCAGAGGGACCTTAGGCCATTGCTGGTTACCCGGTACCCGGGCTCTGCCGGCAGTCAGGCAGTTCAGGACGTAAGTTTATTAAGCTTACTAACGTATGCATGATATTTTTAAGTTTTATTTTAAGCATCTTTATTACCTGCTTAAAGGGTATTGTTTTCAATAAGTAATGTTAATCTGACAAACAAGCCTTATTGGAACACTTATTACAGTTGATTAAATATGACTTTATATGTGTTCTATTCATAAAATGCATGAAAATTAAGAACTCTCAATATTTTGAACATATACCAGCAGCACATTAAACAACATGTTCAACGTGGAAGAATACAATGAAAAATTAAAACAATTTCAATGTTTTTATGCCATTTTGGAGTAAATTCAAGTTACAAACACTTTGTTTGTGTGTTGACAGCATATTAAAACAACCCTCGGTTCCCTCGGAGCAGGCTGGGAAGTTACAAAGGATAGTTTTGAGTCACAAACACCGTATGGACCACTGCCCTTCACCAACCTGGTTGCCACACTGAACCCGTCGGCTAAGCGCCGCCTGGTTCTTGCCTGTCACTACGACTCCAAGTACTACCCCCCTGAGTGGCACGGGAGGGAGTTTCAAGGCGCCACAGACTCAGCTGTCCCATGTGCCATGATGTTGGAGCTGGCCCGAGCCCTGGATGAAGAACTGAAGACTCAAAAGGTAAAACACCTGAATGTGATTGCACCTCCACCAGATTGATTTAAAATATTAGATTTGGCATTGTTGGCAAAGTTGAGATTTCAGTTGTATTTGGTGAATAACAAGCAAGTAGTAGTGAATACTCATTTACTGGATACAGATATCTCAACTGCAATGCAACAAGCTCATAATCAATGTAATAGACAATAAATTGTGTGATTATTTTACTAGGCTTAATGGAGAGTGTTGATGTAATCTCATATCCTGTAGATGGCAGTAAATCTTTAAACAATATTAATAATGTAACAGGATTTTCTTTTCTTATACCACCATGTAGGGCTCCAACTCCAATCTGACCTTGCAGTTGATCTTCTTTGATGGTGAGGAGGCTCTTTTCCAGTGGACCTCCACGGACTCGCTTTACGGCTCTCGCCACCTGGCAGAGAAGATGGCGACCACCCCGCATCCCGAAGGAGCCGGAGACACCAACCAACTGCATGGCATAGTAAAGAGCAGTTCATCCTCCTCAGTTCATTGGATTAGAATAACCATCCTTTCATGAATCAGTTATGGCACTCTGATTGTTTTCAATAGTTTTCAGTGGGATTTTTAAAATTTACTTTTCAAAGTTGTTAAATTCTTGAATCAGTTGAACAACTACTGCAACAGTCAGGCGACCTATCCAGGGTGTACCCAGCCGTTCGCTGAAGATAGGCACCAGCACCATTCCTGTCTCCTCTAAGGACCAGGGAGGGAGGGAGGGAGGGATGGATGGATGGATGGATGGATGGATGGATGGATGGATGGATGGATGGATGGATGGATGGATGGATGGATGGATGGATGGATGGATGGATGGATGGATGGATGGATGGATGGATGGATGGATGGATGGATGGATGGATGGATGGATGGATGGATGGATGGATGGATGGATGGATGGATGGATGGATGGATGGATGGATGGATGGACAACTGAGTGACATATTAACTTTGAAATATATGACAAAATATAAATAATATTGATAATACGGTTTGATATTAAAGTTTTATGAAATATTCAAATGTGTAAAAGAAAACAATTATTCATATATAACAATCAACAAACTAGGATATTTGCATTTCTGTCTGTCAATTGTTTGGTGACGTTTATACTTACACTGGCTGGCCAGTAGGTGGCATGTGCTTCACATGCACTTCGTCTTCACAACAGGGAGTGAGAGTTGACTTCCTGTCCACTTTAGTGATCACAATTATTTGTTTGTTATTAAAATTCTGCACATACAATCTTCTGAGTTCTGAGCAATAATAATCTTAAATTACAAAAGAAAACACATTTGTTGTATTTTATTTTTTTCTACATTTTAGGTATGGAACAATAGCAAAAAATATCAAGAAATGAAGACATTCCACAGGACGTTTTACTGACGCTGTGGTGTCTGTGTGCATAAATAGGAGTTTGGTGTGTCTTGTGGTTAATTGTGTCATGTCTGGGAGTAGGACAATGGATCACATGATGACACTCTTGAAAACACACTTATGGGATGCGATTATAGTCAGATCGGCTCTCTGTCAAAGAGTTTAACTTTTGGATGTGTGGCAAGAGTTTCTCGTGAGAAAATCTGACTTGTCTGTATCGTTCACTTCTCCCTTTTCTTCCCCCCTACAGGACCTGTTGATGCTGCTGGATCTTATTGGGGCCCCTCATCCCATCTTTGGAAACCAGTTCCCCAGCACCACCTCCTGGCTCACCAGACTGCAGGACATTGGTAAAAATTATTTCAAATGAGCGTGGATCAAAAAACGCTTTCCCCTTGTTTTACTCATGTCTGAAGACTGTCACCACATTCTTTGCAGGAGGAAGACAGAATTGAACATGATAAAGTTATTTTTTTTTTATTAAAGTAGGATAAGTAGATTAGATCTTTGCATTTAAAGCTGATGTGTAAGCAGCCTGTTGAACCTGTTCAGGTGCATAACAAAGATGTCAACACAAATGAACTTTGGTAGATAGAACAGTGACTTGCAGAATCATCTGAAATATCTTGAACAAATGAAGATCTGGGGTTTGTCCTTAAACGCAGTGTATGATGATAAAAGACGCACAATGGTGCATAATTTGTGCACTCAGTAGAGAGGACGTCTTGTGGCTTTTTTTTTTTCCAATAATGGATTTTTCTCTTCAAAATAAGGCCAGATTTGTGGCATTCACAACTATTAGTTAACCTGTTGCTGGATTCTCCTACATGAGCTGTGGATCTCTGCAGCCCCTCTAAGTTACTTTGCTCCTCCTGGCTGCCCAGCTTAGGTGGCGTCAGACTGCATCCAAACACTCCTCATAAAGTAATTCGTTTTAAAAATGTTAGTTTTTTTAAAAGGTACATACATTTTCTTCGACTAAAGAGTTGAACATTTTCTCTTGTTTTCTTTCCATTTCTAAACTCAGAAAAGCGTCTGCATTCTCTGAACCAGCTTGTTGAGCATCCTAACGATGTGCAGTACTTCTGGCCTGATCGTCCAGTCGGTCGTATTCTTGACGATCATATACCGTTCCTAAACAGAGGTCTGTACCAGCCGCATAAGAACAACCTTGCCTTCCAATTAGTTTATGGTCACTTTCGTTCCTTTTCTTTTTTTTTTTGTAAACCTAATTCTGCCCCCCTTTCTGTCTAATTTAGGTGTTCGGATCCTCCACCTCATACCCTATCCCTTCCCGTCTGTGTGGCACACATTTGACGACAATGAAGAAAACCTGGATCGCTCCACAATTCAGAACCTGAACAAGATCTTTCAGGTTTTTGTTTTGGAATACCTCAACACCAGGCCCAGCATTCCTTCAAAACCTCAAAATGCCCCATGAGCCTTCCCATCAATGTATAATTTTAATGTCAAGCTCTTCACCTTGACATTAGTATGCACTATGTTAGAAGTTGCAACTCCATGTATTCAGGAGTCATACATAGAAGTTTTAATGTTTTCTTACCGAAGCAACCTATTATCTAAATGCTTAATAAACGAGATTAAAGTTCAAATTATTGTCTTTTTTTATATTTTGCAACAATACAACTACAAACCTCAATGTATTTTACTGGGATTCTATGTGATTGACCACCAGTGTATAAATCCATAGCAGGAAAAAAATGGTCTGGGTCTCCTCTGTCTCTTCCTTGCTGAACTGACCAGGATGCCTAAATGGTGGAATGATGAGTCTTGAATGAGGAAGCCTTTATCTGCCATGACTTCATCTCCCAGCTCAAAATACATAATCTCATAATTTCATTATTATGTGATCATAATAATAATAATATAATAACAGTTATATTTTACTGAAATTCTCTTACATGGAAAATATATACAATATACTATCTTTTACCTGCGGGTGGATGTGCCATGTTGTCATGGTCCGCAGTAGCATCTTCAGCATGGCTAGTTTTCTGAGAGGACAAACTGCCGTTTCTTCGCCCTCTCGAAAGCAGACTCTCTCATTGCCGGTGCAGTGAAGTTATTCCAGGCAAACAGGGAAGGAACAGCCTCACTTTTAAGGCGGCTGGTGGTGGATCCGCTAACAAAATCCTCCGGTGTGAAGTGGCGGCTACACACGAAAGTGCTCCCCGTCTTTATGCAAAAGTCCGGACCTTCATCTCTTCGGGTCGCCTGGATCCACTGCCTCCGTTGGTCGAGGTCCGTCGGGAACGCATGATATGACAGATAAGGCTGTTTTCTTGCCACACATGAACAACCAGGGACTGAACAAAAACAACTGCGCCGAGACTGAGCCATATTCCTAGCCTTTTAATGCTAACGCTATAGCCACCGGAAGTTGTCCAACCCCACATCCGCTTTCAAACCCAGAAGCGTGAAAAAGGTCTATTCATCAGATGAAAAGATCATCAGTCTTTTCTGATTCAGCTTTAAATATATGATTACCTGACAGGTCAAAGCTTGTGATAATTTTGTAATAAATATCGAAAGGCATATTTTTTTTGTTTTGTTTTTATTTTTATTTTTTAGGAAATATTACTTGGCCACCCACACTGACATGGCCCAACTGACTGGAATAAGAGGTTTTAGCTGCAGGTTATTTAACATTTTCTCACTCTCTGTGAATCTGTTCAGTGTTTAGTCAGCAAACCTGCCAAAGGCAGGAAGTTGAGCTCATTCTCACCGAAGCAACTCTCTCTCGCTCTTTACATCCTGTCGTCTCACACGGAAAAGTGGATTACTTCCTCTGCTGCTCTTTCATGTGTCTGCTTTTGTTTATATGAAATCGTTAGCCTGTTCCTATCATGTAAAGGGAACAACTAATAAATGTTTATGCAGACGACAATTATGTTTTATGAGAGGAGAGTTAGGAGTCTATTGTAAAATGTCATCTAACTCACAAATTATTCTTTTTTTTCTATTTCATGCCTTTTCCATCATGCTGTTTCTCATGTGAGACAAAGCACCATTTCCACCCATCTGCCTCACCTGAACAACGATCCCATGATTCCTTTAATCCTATCATGAGGCTCTCCTTGGAATTTCACCCCACCTTAAGCCCCATAACTCCAGACCACTCCTTTAGAAATTCAATGGCAGGATTTGACCCTTTCCAGTACAATCAGTAACACCTAGCAACAACTTGAACCAAAATACTGTAAATCTTATCTATAAGGAGATTAAAAGTGGCTTGTTTTTTTTTACACTGTTCATAAAACTGCGTCTTTGCATTTCAGATTGAAGTAAAGTAAGGGTATATAAACATTGTTGATTAAAAAAGGTCTGAATTACATTTCTTGTGAGCACCAAAAAGACAGGCAACTTAAGACTGAACAGAGAACATCTGACAGCAACAACAGTAGATCTTTCATCTGGAGTTGATTATAGTTCAGCTGTGTCATAGTGGAAAGGACAGGGGTGAAGGAAAGGACAGGGACTTTCTCCCAGTGTCTAAGGTGTGTTTCAGCCTTCTGGAAAACAATGAGGAAACTGAGAAAGATTTACATCTTTTAAGGAGTTTGTTCCTGTGTGGCTTTAAAAAAAAAAGGGACATTTAAAGAGGAAATATATAAGTAGTCCTGTTTGTAGTTTGAAGCTTTGCAGAGAAGATTGGTGAAGTTAAATGCAGTACAGTACCACAAGAATATTTGACAATAGCTGCAGAAAATAAAAAGCTGTTGCAGAGGTTCTGAGCTGAACAGAAAAACATATGGGGGAGAATGTCGAGACCTAGTCTAACTGTCTCCGCCTCACACTTCTTGACAGAGTCAAGGCATAGACAAATGATCAGATAGGCCGGTAATTCATCTTTTTGATTAAGGTACATTGGAGTTAGGGCACTCTAGTGACACTCAAGAACTGGAGTTGCAGACCACGTCTATAGATTCCCAGAGCTCTTCATAGCATACCAACAAGAATGTTTTCCATAACTCAAAATAGATTTTCCTGCTTAAAAATTTGCATTAGGCTACTCACAAAGCTTTAAAGTTTTTTTTTTTTTTTTTGTCATACGAAAGAAACAACAATTAAAGTAATTGCAGATTGGTTTTATTTGGTTTTACCTTATTGATAAGATTTTATTTCATTATGGCAAAGCGAAGTAGTGTACTACAACATCATCACGTACCAGTAGAGGTCAGTGGTGAGTCATTTGGTCGTCTTTTTTTTCTATTTTATTTTATTTTACTATTATTGTTATTATTTTTTGAGAGGGGAGGAAGGTTGTATCATAAGGAGCAAAATTATTGATAATATAGATGTACCTAGCTTCACTTTCAAAAAACTTATTATTACTATTATATATATATATATATATATATATATATATATATATATATATATATATATATATATATATATATATATATATATATATATATATATATATATATATGTTTACACAGCACTTGTTCTATAATTTTATATATACTTTGTATTTTGTTTTCCAAAAAGTAATAAAATAATCGTTTTAAAGTTTGAATGAATCAGCAACGTCACATTCTACTTTAATGTTGTTTCAGTCTTCCATAGATTAAAATCGTACTGTGACATTTAATTATAATTTGTGTCAGTGTAAAAGTAATAATAATTTTTTAAAAATTATTTATAAAAGAATACATATAAAGGAATCAACCTTTAAATAACGACTGCTCTCTAGGAAGCATTTTTGTAAACAGATTGCGTTTTTATTATATTTTTTCCAGCAGTCCATGAAGGCAGCATCGGTCCTACGCTGGGCAGCGAGGAGCTGAAAAATACTAAATTAGTACAAAATATTGTCAAAGAAGTGCCTCAGAAGTGCTGAACTGGTGAAGTTTGTTTTTCTTTTTTACTTGAAAAATCTTCTTCACATAAATTGTGCTTTTTCCTGGAGTCCCTGAAGGCACCATCAATCCCAACCCGGGCAGTGAGGCGCTGTTGGGGATGTCAGTCTCAGTCAGTCCAACCTCCAGTCACGCGTGATTGTTCAGAGTTGTTTAGTGAGTGAACGCAAACAGACTAAAGTCGCCGTGCTTATGTGAAGAACATGACAGGGGAGAGTTGAAAGTTAGTACTTTTTGTTTTCTTTTTTTTCTTTCTTTCTTTCTTACCGGCGCCGTCACCTTTTTTGTTTTATCTTTCTTCTACTTTGTTACTTAAGAAGCCATGGAGCCGATAACAAAGTGGACGCCAAAACAAGTTGTCGACTGGATGAAAGGTGAGTGAAACGTTTTGTGTAAATGTTTTGTTTGTGCCAGCAGTCCTAACTTAAAAAAAAAGAAAATCACAACTCTTAAAACTCGACTCTCGTTTTCTGCATTTAGTTTCGTAGAAACTGCTCCAGTGTGACAGCATACCTTCACTCAACTGCATAACAATAGAACCGCATTCCCTTCTTTACTCACTTAGCAATCTTAGAAAACTAGTGATGCTTGTGTAAAAATAAATAACTGAGTAACTTTTAAAACTATAAGCCTGACAATTTTTTTGACATGTTTAAACTGCATTCTCATAGAGAAAGAGAGAGAGAGAGTCTGCACCCTATTGTTTCGCTCAATGTTTTTTAATTAAGCTTCACTGATGCTTACTAGTAATCATTGTGCCCTTTTGGCCCTTAGTTTTCAGTCTAGTCTATTCATGATAGATTAAATGTGGCATTATCGACCATGCAGCTTGTGTTTTTTTCAAATATTCAAATATTTACTCTGACATTATTCATTTACAGAGAATTACTATTAAATAGGTTGATGTCATGATTTTAATAAAACAAATAGAACGTTTTCACTTTATGACGTGATCTGGAAGAGAAAAGTAATCCATCTCTCTGCTTCTAAAAAGAAACATTTACTGGTAGAGCTATGAAGTTGTAACATTTTCTTCTAATTAATTTTTAAAGCCTCAAGAAAAAAAAAATAAAAAAATGATCAAGTTTATTTATATTGCACATTTCAAAAACAAGACAATTCAAAATGTGTTACATGATAACATAACCACACAATAACATGCATATTTTTTTTTTTTTTGTTAAGTTCTTCTTGTATACCTTTTTAACCCTCTGCTCTCTACAGCTGCATTATTTGGTCAGGCTACCAGCTCAAGTAACTAGCCTGGTTTTAAAAAATAGTATCATCTCAAAACTGGTGTTGTTTTTTGTTTCCTGGCCATAGTTTCTTCATTGACTTCTGACTGTTTTAAACACTTTACTGACAATGAAAATTGCTTGCTTTGAGTCCGCTTCACTCAGTAACAAAATCCACACTGAAGAGTGAGGTCAGTCTGGTCTTGCTTTAAGTGCAGAATATTGCACTGTTTTGCTGTTCTGTTCTTTTTAAAGTAATTAAAAGTCTTCAAGGCTGATCTGATCTGTTTACTTAGTTGGGCACTCTACTCAGGTGGCTAGTCTGCAGTTGGCTCCTTAACGACCATATAATTTGCTATTTGTAGTTTTTGTTATCTTAACAAAACATGCTGAGTGGTATCACTTTACCTGCCATGATGTGATAATTTTTCAGGCAGTTTACTGGCAGATTACAGCAATAAGTGAAGGAGATGAGGGCTGAGCTTCTCTGTGCTCCACACAGCCAAAGGAAAACTATAAATACTTATTGTTAGCTCATTAAAGTGATTTAAACCTCAGAAAAAGTTTTTAAAAGTCTTATTGTTGATAATCTGCTCAAATACTCTGGACCTAAATAGTAGGACAGACCAGCTGTTGAAATGGAACAGACACCAAAGTTTCTGTTAAAATATGACATAAAGTGTAACTATATATTTAGAAAAATATGAACCATAATCAATTATTTCTGATACGTGCCTTCATTATTTGCGGATAGCTCTCGAGGACCCACAGACTTGTATAAGGCGCTGAAAGGAATGCTTGCTATGTTAGTGACATCATTAATCTTTGAACCCATCTCTAGTCACAGCATAACTATGCTTGAGTGAATGTGAGGATAAGAGGGATGTAAAGCAGTGACAGGCGACACTGTTCCAAAGACCCAAACTAGGATCTTTTTAATTTTCTTGATATGTTCCAAGAAAATGAATCATGGACTTTAAAAACAATGATCAGTTTGGATACTAACGTGTTTCTGTATGCGTCACTGTAAACAACTTCCCATAACAAAGCTTAGGTGATTTCCCTTTTTTTAAACTCCCATACTGTGTGACTCAGCCCTGCCTGTTTATCAGACAGAGGTATGTTCTGTCAATGGGAGTGTCAGTGGGGAGCATAGGGATTATCCAGGCATATGTGGAGAAAAAAAGCCCATCTAGTCACCCATTGACTGTGGATTATTTATCTATACAAACCCCCATTGCTGTCAGAGTGGTGAAAATTTGACTCAGCAGATTTTTGTGCAGCTCCTAATCATGGGGTTTGTAGCCCCCTTACAATCACAACAGAGGGGAAGAACCATGAGCATGAGAAAAATTCACACACCTCTTTCACATTCAAACCAGGTGATGCATAAACAGGGAATGTGAGTTTGCATTTTTATCTAATTTGGGGTTTTGCGATAAATGCTGGTTTGTCATGTTTGGATTACATCAGAAGAGTTTATTGCAGTTTTGTTTTTGCACATTAGTGGATGACAGAAGCTTTCCGAAAAAGCATTGAACTGGTGTGGCTTGAGTTGGCTAAACAACTATTTGCTTTAGTTATAGGTGTTTACTGTGGGTGTAGACTGCAATTATGCTCCAAGCAGGTGAGTCAACTTTTAATCTGCCAGAGCCACAAAACATGGAAAGCTTTTGAGTAACTTTTAATCTGCAGAAATGGTTGTTGCAGTCTAAAACATTACCCAGGAACTCAGCTATTCAGGATTTCCTATACTTCTTGATTTATGGATGAATATGACAAAAAAAAAATAGTGTTGAAAGTTATTTGTAGACTTTACTCAATGACCCACTGTCAAAAATGTCCTTCCTTCCTTTATTCCTTATTTGTGACAGAAGTCAAATGATCAACTCAGGAAGCAACTATATGAAGACTTTTGTCCTCATTCGCCTCAGGCTAATCTCCTCAGCAGGACCCAGCCACAGTTCTTTGTGTTTTGAAGCCGTTGCTAATCACCTGCATTGTCAAAAGAGATCAAGTGATTGTCGCTTGATGCTTATTGCCAGAGAAAGGAAGTTTGATTCTTTGAATTTAGACACTTGTTTTTTTGTTTGGTGCCTAGAAATGGCCTGCAGCAGTTGTCCTTCACCACAAGTTGTGATCTTCCAGCTGGTGCTGTGGTGTCGTGTGATTGCTAAGCCATGTCTCATGTGTTGGGATCACTTCCTCTAACTTCACTTTTTTTGCAATGAATGCATTTATTGAGAATACATGTATTTTAAAACCGTGCCTGCATTTGAGACTTGAGTTGGACTTGAATAACTTCCACAAATGACATCAAAACATTGACCTACATTCCCATGTTCATGAGGCGAGAAGTTCAAATCATGTGACGAAAGTACTTCTCCAAATATAGTCCCGATTCCACACAGGAAGCACTTCATGTGAGAAGAGCTGGGAGCATCACGAGATTATTTAACTCCAACTCAGCTGAATAGTATTTCATTCACCAATCCCTCCCCAGTATGTCCACTGTGGACATACTGGGGTTTTAACAGGGCATTCCAGACATATAAACTGGTGCAACTTCTGTCAGACTGAATGGCTCCTATCCAATTCTTAGCAAGCTGAGACACTGATTACCCTTCAGTGTATCGTTTTGTGCATGCTGCCAGATTAAATTGCAAAAATCAAGTATCAGAAGGAGGGACATAAAAATGATTGCTACTTTTTTTTTTCATCAGAGATCTGTTCAAATAGAACTCAAATAAAAATAGTTACATTATATCTCCTTCACTCCTTTTCAGAAAAAATGTTTGTTCACTTGCAACTACAAAAGGAACCTTTCGCATTCTTCTGTAGCAAACAATTATTATTTATATTGGGTCATCACTCTCTTTGTGAGGATGCAGTCAGAGTTGCACAGTTTAAAAACAACACAATTACAAAGTTGACATTCCAAACTGTCCTTAGCATCTCATTTTAGCATTTGTCTAGATTAGTGAGGCAAGACTTTTCAACAACCAACCAAAATAACCGTTTCATTATTAACTATTTTATTTTATTAACTATTATAAAGACAAATCATAGTCACTTTGTTGTAGTAGGTTTGACCTTCTGTTGATTGGTCAGTCCCTGAATAAAAGCAGCAGTCCAAAATAGTTGTGTAAATAGTTTTGTTTTTTTTCTAGAAGCTTCCCAAACTATTTTATTTGTTGCCTGACTTCAATTTAAACATGTAACCAAATTTTCTGACAACGTCCACACAGGAAAAGGTCCTGTAACTGTGAATTTTGGGTCTTGGTGCATTTTTTAAATCAGATGAGATATTGTTTCCTACCAGTCACTCACTGATCAGGGCTTGTGAAGTGTAAAATCAGCCATTGCCGCTCATAACCGTTCCGGATTTTTCTGTGCATCCATGGATTTAAGCAACAGGTGGTTTCAGACCAAATAACCTGGGTCGCCACACATCGGTACAAGGAGTGACAGCTGCACTTGTAAGTCATATTGGTGTGACCCAGCAAAACTGAATGTGATCCTCTATTGGATGGCTGTCAAACTCTTGCAACTTTTATGTGTGTCTGCTTCAACACGCCTCAGTCAAATCATTAATATATTTACAAGGCTCTATTGAAGTTGACAGATGCTGAATTCGCAATAGAGTCATGTGATTCAGATTTGCAGAACTGGGAACCCATGAAGGTTTCAGGGAATACAACCTATAGGACATAAATTTGAAATCCCTGATGTTAATGCCTTCACCTCAGTTTTTCTTTCCCACAAATGTTCTTTCTTTCCTATAACTGAAAGTTGGGTTTTTTGTATAATCTCATGGCAAATTCATCATTTCTCTAACTGTTTTCCCCTACACAACAATCAAGCTGGTTTTAATTAGGTTATTAAATTGTGTTGTTATTTCTAGTGGTGCATGGGTTGCAGTTTTCTGGTTGATCTCTGATCTTTGAAATGCCTGACCTGCCAATTCTGATTTTGGCCAGTAGAATTTTTTTTTATTTTTTATTGACTCTGTCAGCCATTGCTCTTACTGAGATAATGTTGTTTTAAATCTTAATTTGAGAATTTTTCAACTGGCCAGTAAGTTGTGTTAAATATGTTTGTGTGTAAATAAAATAATGCTACTTAATCTTCTTATTATAGATAATCTTATTCCAATTCATGCCTTTCTGCAACAATTATTGACATCATTGTGGCTACTCATCTAAATATAATGCAGTGGCATGTCTTTGGCATTGTTCAACACATTTTAAATCCAGAAATGCTTGGCAGCCAAACTTTTGGTGTCAGGCTTTGAAGTAACGCCAAGGTGCTAAGGAGGCAGCTGGGTGGTTAGAGAAGTGATAAACATGTGCGAAATTCACTTTCCCCTTTGACCATGCATTTGTTTGGGGAAAAAATAACAAGACTGTTTGAATCCCAACAAGGTGAGTGACTTCAGTGATGGATGTCGTGAGCAGCAACATCTGCAGAGATGACAGCAAGGTGTGTCAACAGGGATGACACATCTTGATCTTTGTCTTACAGAAACAGAAACTTCCCAGGTAGGAGCGTGAGCAGACGTAATACAGACACGTCAGTTTTATGCTAGAATTTCCTGTTGCTGCTTTAACGACTGCTGTATAAGGGAAGTATAATTCTGTGTTTAGATATCAACCACAGGCACCATTTTAGTAGCCTGTATTCTGCACAAATTGTGTATGCGTGGTTCAGGAGGAAGAGGTGTCAAGTAAATCCAAACATGCTGTTGAAAGACTGTAGAAGTTTGTTTGTCCCTGATGCCAGCTTGCCTTTGAAAGGAAGTAGGAAGCTGGTGTAATTTGTTCAACTGAAACCAAGTTTTATTTCTTTTCTCACTAGTTTTAATTCATCCAGTCAAACAGCCTTTTTTTTTTTTAAATCAGCCATTTGTGTTGCACTGATCAGCAGACTACAGTGTCATTTTTCCAAGGAACCGGCATTTGGAGTTTAAAGAGAAGTGCTGTAAGAGGATTCCCTCTGGGGAGAAGTTTTGTCACTGTTGGTTCCTGTGCAGCCTGTTTCTCACATAGTCCAGATGTTCCAGAGCCTCCAGCACAGAGTCTTTAAGACAAATAATCAAATATTAATCTGCATGTTTCAATTTCACATTCACACTTTTTCACATCACCTTTAAAATTGTAAACATGGGACAATTTATTGACACACACATGTTAAAGGGCAGTTGGTTTTTTTTGTTCCTTTTTTTTTTTTCTTTTTTCAAATCAGTTTGCATTTACATCATCGTCAAACATGTTTTGTCACAGTGTGGGAACTGGAGGCGGGGTGTCTCCCCGTATCCCTGACATTCCCAGGCTAGACCTGTTTGCTTCTCATTCAAATTTTAAATGTGCATTGCAAATCTCCCAGGTGATCACGGTTTAGTATTACAAGCTGTTTGGCCGAGGTCTGCCCTCAGAGGATTGGCCCAGGATCTGCCCTGCTTAGGTAACAAAGTAAAAAGCTGTGGTGAAATGGGTCTGCTTAAAATATGAACTGTCATTAACTATTGAACATAAGCAACGTATTTCGGTGTGACCAAGTTTTAGGTTGCGGATGTGCTCTATCAGTGGTTGCACAGTGGTTCAAATGAAAACAATAGGAAAATATATGGATGTGCTGATATCGCTTACACACATTCATGTTCAAACACTGAAACAAAAGAATAGAGATGTAATTATTTGGAGCTTTTTTTCTATCAAATCAAATTGGTACCTTCATGGAAAAAGTTTCAAAAACAGATGTTAACTAATCTTAAGAGGATAAGAGTCAGTTGGTGGTTATTGCACATTGGTGCTAACAATTTGCTGATACGTAACCTGACACTGTCAAAATCTTCTTTTGCCAGGGTATATAATTGAATGTTATGGGCCAGGCCTGTGAGTGAAGTGACTGTGGCTCAGTGGGAGGAATAGTCATCTTGCAACCTAAAAGTTGCAGGACAGTAAAAGAACTACCTTCTTTCTTATTTTATAATAATAGCCTGAAATATTAAGATATTAGATACAAACCCCTAATGTACATATATGATACATTAGATAACTATACCTTTGTGTACTCTGATTGAATAGATGAAAATGGAACTAAAATACTTTGAAGGCTAAAGGAAGTCCCAGGCTGTGATCATTATTGTTTTCTTTAATGCAGATCTGCAGCCCTTAAAGCTGAATGTTATTCTATTGATCCACAAAGCTAATGAAGAGACATTGCCGTACCAAGCTTTGGTTTTCATTTAGTTTATGTCTGAAAGACAGATAAGGGAGCCTTAAAAAAATTATTCAAGCACATAGCAGTGAAGAACTGAGGATGGCTTTTCCCAACTGTTCATTTAGCACTAGACTTCCCATCACTGTCATCACCTGAAAAACAACCTTTTGTCTTTTCTTACTTCCTTATTCCAGCCCAAAAGTCTAGTTAAATATGCAATACTAGAAACACCTGCTGACCACCATCACTTAACTTGAAATTATTATTCTAGAAAAGACAAAGAATTGTAAAAATCATTGTTTTCTCTTTTCAACCCAACTTTAAACAGAGTATCCAAGCAAATACAGGCTTTGAAAGTTTTTTTCTAGAAGACTGGGTGGCTCCTCTTTGTACAAATCCCAACTTGGAGGAAGCAATCTTTGGTGGGTTTGTCTCTGTTGAAAGCTATCTCACCTGTCTTTTGTCTGTTTCAATGTGCCATCTTGACATTACTTCAGGTCAACAATATACTAATCTCACACAGGTATAAAAAGTTCTCTTTTCTTGATCTGGCATGGATGGGAGATTCCTACAGGTGCTACAAATAAACCTCACCTGTGGAAGGGTGGAGTGTGTTTTAAGCGTGGTGAGTGAGGTCGGGAAAGATACCCGTGTTTGTTTATTTGTTGTTTTCTTTTTTGAGAATCCACTTGTGGATTTTGAGCATTAAAACTTAATGTTGCAATATCAAAGAAAGGCTGTTGAGAGAAAATGCACAGCACAGCATTAAATTGTTTGTGTGCGTCAGAGCCACCCTGTCCTGGCTTGTGGGTGACACACTGTCAGTCGGTGATCTCTCTTTATAACTGAGGATGACTCACCATCCCTTACCCGCATCCCTCGCAGCAGGGAGAACAGGATCAGCTGCCTACGGCCCTGTAGGCAGGCTCACGATGTCTTGCATTGCATAATTCAGTCAACTGCTTTTGTTTTATATGTTGAGAAAAAGTGCGTCCCAAGAAGCTAATAGGTTAGCCGAGTCTGATTTCAGGTAATTTCTCTTAAAGAGCAACAGTAAGTTAAGATACGAGAGCAAAAAAAAAAAAGTTTGTGTTCTTGCTCTGAGCGGTAACTAATTATTTATACTGGGAGCAGAGGTACTTCAGAACCAGACACAAGCCTGCTCTACTTTTTGAACGCCCCCGTCTCTCTGTCCCATTTCCTGCTTCAACTCCTGGCTCTTTCCCCTTGTCACTTCTCTGGGCTTAATTTGGTTTGCAGATAAAGCCAGTTCATGTTTATAGCCATTGTAGACGGATTGGTTGGCCACCAGTAACAGTTTTCCACAAAAGAACCTTTCATCTGGATTTATCTGGTAGACAGAAGGCTCAGATGTGTGTATGAACAGGGCAGGGTGACAACAGACATATTCCCTGCAAAGTTAGAAGCTTGCTTCTGCTCTCTCAGTTGGGTTTTTTGAGATGTGCGTGGCCATTTGCCATCTCGTAAATTCATGTCAGTTAGCGGTCCTTGTTCATCAATGGGAATCAACACTAGGAATCTAGCAAGTATTGTAGTGAATCATGTGAGGCACTGGGACAAGTCTTAAGTTTAATTAAAAGCTTTTTTCATGTCTAACATATTTGTCTGTCTGAATGTCAAACAAGACATTGCTGTGGGAATAAACAACATAACGTTGCAAATTTAGCTTTGACTGTGCTTGAAAATATTCAACGGCAAAACAGAGGGTGCTCCTCTATTCTATTCCCTTGGAAAGCCAAATGAGTGGGGTTCATTTCCTCCCACTAAACCTTATTTGTCTTTATAGTGGTTTACATAGGCGGCTATTATGGTGCTAGCAAACAGGTCTGTAATCAGCATGCTGGGCCACCCTGATCACACACCCATACATGTGATGGGAAAGTACCATGCAGAGTTCCATGTTTTTGTTTTGCTTTTTCTTTTTTATGAGTTTGCATCAGTCGCTGTGATTCAGAAACAGATATGAATTGTTCCCCTAAAGAAATATATATATTTTTCTTTCTTCATTTTGCTTCTGTTTTAGTACTAAAAAAAATCCAGTTTTTTTATAATAGATTTTCCTCACACTATGTTTATATGTAAGTGAAAAATGATGTTATGTTGTCTGACTTGGCATTTTAAACAGAATGTAAACGTCAGTAGTGACTGTAAAGCCACACAGACAGCTAATATTAATTTGTGACAGGGTTTTATAGCTAACAAACAGTCCTTCTATTAGACACTCTATTGTAATGCACCCATTCAACGCTTGGGGTAAATGTCAACAGGCTGAACCACAACAATATGAACATTAGAGGGGCCAGGAAAAGGAAATTCTGTGGTGGGTCGACGAGTAGACATTGGAACAAGAAGAGACACAGGAGGGGCGTGTCTGCAACATTTCTGAGGTCTTTGTTGCTTTCTTTACTGTGAATTTATGCTTGTGATGACGAGATGGAGTGCAGTAAGTTGACCGCCAAAAGAGTGAGGATTTATGTAAAAGGACCATCTGAGACTTTTAGAAAAACTATTTTTGTCTTGTTCAATAAACAGTATATTTCGATGTTATTTATTTATTTATTTATTTTTTTTACAAAAGTTGTATCTGTAATGGTTATATTTGTATTGTGCTTGTATTTAACACTTTGAATGGAGTAGCAAACTCTCTTTTGATTCTGATACTGATTCTAAAAACAGATTGAACAGACAAGGCTAATCTCTCACAGCAATGTGTCTTTTTGCAATAAATAATTTAAAATGGACAAGTGGGAAATGCAGCAGAGAGCAGGAGAAATTATTGATAATTTGAAATGAATTGGTGATGCTGCACCAAAGCATTTTTGTATCTTCTTGCTTCAGTTGTATTGCTATTTATGTGCTTATTTAATTGTAGGAATATTCACGTCTCAGATGCAGATCAAGTAGTGGCAGAGTTACCTCTTTGATTTGTCTTCGTGTTCTGCAGAAGTAGATTAAAAATCTTTTTTCAGCCAAATGATTGGCATTTTTCAACAATAGATGGGGCAGGGACAATCCTTCCTTATTATATTCATTTTGAGATAATTTCTGGTTAAAGCTTTAACTAGCTTGACACAGGCCCAACAAGACTTGACAGGATCCTCCTTCATAATGATCAGTCTAATAGGAGTAGTTTATGATACAAATGTTGAGAACAAAGACATGGTTATGTTTGCATCAGAATTGAAAGAATTTTTATTGTAAATATAATGAGATTTTTTTTCCTTGTGTTTGTGGATAACTGTTGTGGAAGCTATCCAGAATTAGAGAATCTCAGTTATGGTTTATTTTTGTAAGAGACTAATGGTTTGTTATGTTGATTTTAACTTGTTTGTACAGTGTCCTTTAGTGCTTTAAAAGGGTGGCATTTAAAACAAATTATAATTATTATTAATAATCTCTAAGTGGTTGTTAGTCATATGCATCAAGGCATTCATTTCCACTGGGCATTATCAAATCTGATGCTTTATGTGGAAGATGTTTGTAAAGCCCAACAAAGACAGAAAAAATCTGGGTCAAATTTCAGCAGCAAAGAAACAACCCTCACTAAGACCGTAAGCTCTTATTTTGTTTTCTCCACACCCTTAGCTTAGGGGCCAACTGTTATGGTTGCTCTGGGGTTGCAGAGACATTCACTGAAAAACTTGCAGCTGTTCTGCTACTCTCCTTGTTTTTCTTCTCTGTTTTATAATGTTTATAACCAAAAGTCGAAGAAAGGCTAAAATCTCCCATAGCCTAAATTGAGGCTTGTCCTTCTTTATTTTATTAGCACTTTACCAATCAACAAATGAATCAGTTTTTAGAAACTTAACAATATCCAATTACATGTCTGGCTAAATTATTGGTTGGGTCAAACACAGCTGGAAAACGTCAGAGTTTCCCTGTGAAAATTTTATACCACTGCAAACCAAAGTGGAACTAAAACTTGCTGATCCACTCAAACCGTAACAGCTTCGTAACCTTTAAACCCTCTTCGCTCATCAGTCATCGTCCATCATCATGCTTGAGACAGAGCTGCTTTGTCCTCCATTGGAGGGGCCAGCCTCAGCTGCTTTTCCGCACACAGGAGACCCGCTCAGGACGAGTAACTACTACTTGTCTGGAGTTTGAGATTAGGGTACATGAAGTTTAGCAGTCTTTGATAACTACAGGGAGGAATGATAAGACCAAAAATGGGTCCCGCTGGATCATACAGTTGAGCACTCAGATAGAATCAGGCAAATTTTGTTTTGGATACAAACCACTGTGAATGTTTTGGGAACTGTATGATTGTTGACAGAGATTTTTTTGCACTCACTAACTTATCTCCAGAATTTTAGGTCTTGTAGGAACAAGTCTGTATGTCAAAGATTGAATATAAAAAAAACTTTATAAGATGCTAACTGCAAGGGTGTTTACTTGCTTTGTTGCTTGTTTGTCCTTCTGTGAAGTCTTGCATTAGAGAATAGCACTGCAGTACCCGAGAGGAGCACTCTCTTTCCCTTTAATTACAGCACGCCTGGTCCGGCCAGAGACCATTGTGCCAGAGCTGGTGCAAGTTCCCACAATGGAGTTGCTGAGTGGAGAACAATGAGTCAAATTCCTGACCATTCCCCACAGGTTTGGAGGCCGGGCTCACATAGAAAGACAGTGGAGTTACAGTGGCTTTGCTATTCTACACCCAGCAGCTTTCCCACTGGTTACCTCAGCAGGCATATTGGTTTTGTGTGTGTGCCTGTGTCTGTATGAGTGTGTTTCTTGGTGACTGCACCTCCCACTGGGAGCACAGGGAGGGGTTCATGGGGGAAGGCGCTTGTTTGGTTCTCTCTGTGGGATTCTTCATCCTTTTGTGTAACCAAACCCCTGAGAACGACAAGTTGACCACCAGAGGCATGACTGAAATCCTTATTGATCTGCACATTTTTTGGGACAGACGGATGAAGTTGGTGAATGGAGACAACTTGGCTGATTTTGAACATGTTTTTTCTCTCTTAAATACAAATTATAGATCCTGATATTTCTTCTACTGAACCTACAGGTCACACTGCACAACAGGTGCACCATTTTAAAAAAAGCTCCAGGTGTTTATAAAGTGTTGAGAATAGATCAAAACATTATTTTGCAAGAGAAGGACAACTGTGTTTATACTGCCAAAGTCAAATGCTTAGAGGCTTACAGATTTCACTCAATTTCCGTTGCAAAGACTTTCCAACTCTTTGCTTGCTTGAGTCTGTTTATTCACACACACACTAGAAATGTGTTCATAACGTGTTCAGCATGTAATCAGTGTTTACAGAACCTGAGTTGGTGGGTGGTAAGAAGACCCCACACTCAACAGCAGGTGCCACTCTAGCAGAGCAACTGTATGTGCAAAGAATACACCAAGTTGTCTTCAGGACACTGCTTGGTTCTTAATTCTCTCCTCTAATAACACCCACCTTTCTGTAAAATGTAGTTCAATTCAGGAGTCAATAAATTGTCCTATTTTTAAAATGTGTTTAAGACTATAATATGGGCAGTGTTGAAGATTTCAAAATTCTCTGCTTTCTTCAGACTCGGATAAAGTCAGTATAAAACTAAAATGTTTCAGAAAAGCAGATTGAAAAGATTACCTTTATAATATCTGTGAAGATTGTCTCTCTTATTGGTCCAGAGAACTAGCAATGGATAGAGGTAGCTTTGATAATACAGGTTCCAATTTAAATTCATTGGCAACATATGTTTTTACAGCTTCACTGATGGTGAAGTAACAGTTGATGCTGTTGTCTGTTTTTGCTTCTGCTTCACCCACATGGTGCAGTTAGAAGACAGTTGCCAAGTAGTTTTGAGTCGCTATAAAACTCCTCCAAAGTGTTTCATCTTCCGCAGACTTTGAAAAGCACTCACACAGCCTTCTCCTCTGCCTCCCATCCCTCACTTCACAATAAAGTGACACGCCATCTCTTTTACTGGTTGCTCTGTCTTAAATGAAAATTGATAGTCCCTCACACACCCTGGCAGCCATTGATCGAGGGACAATAAATGTTTTATAAGCCCCACAGTAAGGACACCCACATTTTTTGTTTTAACCAGAAGGTTTTGAGTTCAGAGGGAAGACTGTGTTGAAGTTTTTTTTTCTTTTTGTAGCCTTGGTTTTGGTGCAATTATAATGAACCACGTCTGTACAGCACATTTATCCTACTTTCAGTCTCTGGTAGTGCTGAAGTGTTTGCTGTTGTTGTGAAGTGTTCATAAAGGATTAGGAGAGGAAATGTTGTAGGTAACTAAATCAGAAAACATCTACATGGAAAGCAGAGTCTTTAATGTCATCTCATGTGTTTTCAGACTTTTTAAAGCCTCAGTCTGGTTGGGTGAAATTACATTGTTCGGAACAATTGACATAAATCAGCAGAGGTCATTACTCGACCCACAACTTTCCCTCTTTGACGTTGGGTACGGTTGCACTATTCAACAGGAAATGCCTTTTTAACGCAGCAGGAAGTAGAAATGTTGCCTCTTTGAAAACTCCACTCTTTGTCTTCCCCTAATCGCATTAGGAGACTGGCCCCAGTGTTTGAACTTGGCTGAGGCTGGCACTCTGCCCCCTTCGTTTTCCGTCTGAATCGAATTCCTTCAGAGGATGCCGACCAGTCAGAGGTTAATCTAACTGTTCTCTGAACTCTTGCCTGGGAATTAACATGCTGAGGAATGAGAAAAATGTAATGAGGCTAACTGGACTTGACTTATGTGCTGGTTAATGGTTTATCAAGTCATGAAAAATTTCCCTTGTGACTCAGGGGGAATAACTCCAGCTCTCATATACAGTGTGACTTTTCCCAAGGATTCAAGCAGTTATTAAAAGCAAACTTTATTGCTGCTCTGGATTTTTATTCAAAATACATATTTTGTTTTGTAGGTGACAACTGACTTGAGATGGTAGAAATTATGAACATACAATTGTTGGTGTATGAATGATTGAAGTAAACACAAGAATCATAAAAGTTAGGGTCTATGTCGATATTGGCTCTGGAAATAAGAATTCATCTTGTTGTCTCTGCCTATGGAAACTTGATCATAATTTTGTTTGTATCCCTGATAAGATGATTATCATTATTAAACTCAAACTTTAATTCTTATTGGCAGATTGTAGCATTTACAAGCTTAATCACAATGTCTTTAAAAAAGAGCAAAAAACTGATGAAGTTAAATGATTTTTAGACACAACTTACTGTTTGTTTCAGATATCACTGATAGTTAGAAGCTACTGTTTGTAATATTTGTCATGCTTCTGATAAAACCAGTTTTTGTTTCTGTTCACATTCCAAAACAAATCAGATCGAATGCAAAATATTTGACATGTATAAACATATTATCTAGTCTCAGCTTAATCTGTATCACCAAAAAACTCATTTTACAGATTCTGGATTTGCAACAAGTTGAGTCAGATCTGCTGATGCTGTAATGCAAGCAGTTTGACCCTGTTTGGTCAGCGCTGACTAACACATTTGTTTGTTTTCTATTTATTTATGCAAACTGTCAGAAACAGGTGCACAGGCTGAGTGACACAGTAGCACAAAGACATCAGGTGCTACAGTAAAAAAACTAAACAACTTCGAGCTCCAAATTCAACATGGATGCATCTGCTTTATGTCAGGGCTCCTTGGGCCCTGAAACCCTCGCTCTGACTGATGTTATTTGTGTGAGTGTCTGCGTGTGTGTGTGGCATGAAAGAGTCGGGGTGTCTCGCAGCTGACGGGCCTTTTAGAGAAGCAGGGCACGGGGCCATGGAGCTGCAGCTGCCCCCTTTCTGTGCGCTCTTTGATGGGCAGAGAGACATGGCTTTTACTTCCACACCCACGGCTAAACACACACATGGACAAACACAGACAAAGGCCCATTTTTCCCTCCTTTGTGGCAAAGGAGAGGCATGTTTTGGAGGTTTGTTTATGTTGTGTTCAGCAGTGAGCGTTAAAGTACTTTCAGCTCTACCTGCATCCTATGCTTCATTCAGTGGCTGCAGAAGTTAACGGTCAAAGTTGTTGATCTTTAAATAGCATCAAGGGGCTACGCCTGATACCGACACGTTTACTGCAGGCACCCACACCCATTAACATCACTTAGCTGTAAATATAGCCTCATTGTTTCAGCAGCTACACAGACTTGGAGGTTTCAACCGTTGTTCCGTTTACAGTTTGTTTAGTTAACAAATATGGCCGTCCCACCTGTTCCTTATCTGCACTGTGCAGACTTGTGCAATTAAGACCCACGCCAATAAAGCCAGATTGTATTATTTCTGTTCAGCAAGAAAGCAACTGTTCAGGATTTTTGAATGGCAGTTCTGTTAAAAGGTTAGAATCAGTTAATATCTTACCTGCAGCTTTTAACTCTTTTCTGTTCATTTTATATAAATCCAGAGAAGTTGGTCCTGAAGTCCAAAGCTAAGCTTTAGCTCAAGAGGCCATCTAAAACCAACACTGCTGTGAATTGAACATAATTTTAATGAACTTTTAAACCATTGTCATGACAGCATTGAGTGCTTATTTATGCATGGGTCGATGGTTATTCAAACAGATGTAGAAGAAGGTGTTCCACTAACAGAAGAGAATATAGTTCCTTTATTGTCATTGTACAAGAAAGCACAATAACATTTAAAAACAAAATAGCTATCAAAGACAGTAAAAAAATAGTCAACCAAGATGTTATGTTCAAGATATTAGAGATATTACTTTATATTTCTAATATAAAGTGATTCATATTAGAAAACTAATATTGGTGTGCTCTTAGCATAAAATATTATGCTAAGAAAATGAGGATTTTTCCTTGCTAATTGCCCTGAACAATTAGCGATGTTCAGGGCAACAGCAATTGTTACAGAAAAGACTTTATACTTCGTGCTCTACTCTGCTACCAACAATTAAGTTGTTGAAAGGCAAACAATTTAATTTCATTTTAGAGGCCATTTTTTCTACGGGAACTTTATGTTTTCCCTTTTGTGTGTTTCCAGGTTTGGATGACAGCTTGCAGCAGTACATTAGTAACTTTGAGAGGGAAAAGATCAGCGGAGAACAGCTATTAAAGATCACTCATCAAGACTTGGAGGAGCTGGGGGTTGCAAGGATTGGACACCAGGAACTGGTCCTGGAGGCCGTCGATTTGCTTTGTGCTTTGGTGAGTGAATTTAAATGTGTTCAATTTGATGTCCATCTTCAGTGATTAAACAGATTATTCATAAAATGTGGTCATAAGACTTTTATTTACTTCCAGACAATTATTTTATTTAGCATTTTCCACACAACAGTATCAGTGAGAAAATGGGCCTGAGGAGTTAGTTCATAGAGATTTAGTGCTTTTGTTGGCAGGTTAAAGCAGTGGAAGGATTTTTGTCTTCAGCTATTCACCTCTTCTGTCTCATTCCAGCCGTCCAAAAAAAAAAAAAGAAAAAAAGTCTTACTTTAGCGTCTCTTCATGAAAAGAAAAATGCAAACCCTCCGTGCTTCGTTTTCCAAGAAACTTAGGTTTTCCAGCAGATGGGATCGATTTAGAGTTTTATCACTTCCTGTGTCTTAAAAGGTCCAGATTGTAGTCTTTGCATTTTCATCAGTGTCAGCAGTTCTGACATGGTGTGCTCCTAAAACACTTTACATTAATCGCTTGCGTATGGCGTGTTCTTTGCCACAAACAAACTTGCATTTTGAAGTCTCCTCAGCGTGAAAATGTCTGGGTCTCGCTCTATAGCAGAGGTTTGGCTCTGAACCTGGTTGAAACCAGCTTCTGTAAAGCATCAAAAAATACATATTTCTTTACCATGATTAAACATCTTAATCATGGATGATTTATTTTTTGAGTCATGAATATGGCTGGGAAAAATTCATGTTGAATATCTTCCTCTGTTAGATGTATGATATAGCCCCTTGCAAAAGTATTCCTGTCACACATTTTGTCACATTGCAAACACAAATAACAGTGCATTTTATTTCGGATAATAATTTTAGATTATAATACAATGCATTTAGATTTAACCATCTTAAGTCAGCACTGAACAATAAATCTTAAAAAAAAATAGACTACATACACTGAAATACCTGACACATTTATTTGGTTTCCTATGCCTTCAAACAACTGAGAGGAGTAATTCATCCTTCATGGGGTTGCTCTTTAAATTCTTTGTGCATAACTACTGTAGTAGACACATGGAAGCACTTGACTCCTGCACAGTTGTCTGTTTCTGTCTATAGATTTAAATTGATGCTCCATTTGTACCATATGGAGCTTCAATTAAGCAAGAATGTTTATCATTACTGCAGTACAAAGAGCCAGGTTTGTGTACAGCCATGCAATATTTTGCACTGTGGTAGCAAGAAGAAAGTAGTTCTGATACTTTTCCCTGAATCACCCTGCAGTGTTGTTTCAAATGTAGATAGTTTTCAAAGTTTTTGACAGACATAAACTTCCCCATCTGTTTATCTTCTGTTGAAGTCAAAACCAGGGATTTTGGACTCTCAACAACCTTTCACCTCTGACTGAGGCTGTGCAGGTTTGTGGGTTCTGTTGATTTGAGGTTTCCTTATTAAGAATGGCTTAAGATTTCTACATGTCCCTTGGGAGGAAGTGAAGCCCCCCCAGATTTAATTAGTTTTCCCTGAGGCAAGGTCATTGCAACCGACAGGAACTGAAGACATCAACACCACACATGCTCCTCCTAAACTCTTTCCTCTTTCTATTAACTGCTAAGTCAGACATTTCCTTTCATGGTCATCTTTTGACACTTCACCCTTCTTTTTCATTTTCTCCTTTCTGTTTAAATGTTTATGCATATACACAAATAATATTGAAGTTTTCACTTTTTTATGGTAAGACGTTACATTCAAGCCCGAATTACAAGATAGATGTTCCCACATGAACCCTTCAGGAAACCAAAGCTCATGCTTCTCTTACATCCAAAAAGTTAAGGGCTTCTAACAGCTGTCTGGGGACAAAGATATCCATTAAACATTTTTACTGGACATCTCTCTCACTGATATCTTCTGCAGAGCTGGTGTTGAAAGCCAACATGTCAGGGTTTGCTCTCAAACTCCACCACCTCACCAGCAAATCATGACATCCTCTTACATGATGCTGAGCCACAACAGTTAGTCATAAACTCTAAAGAAAGTGAGATTGTACTGTTTTGCTTCAAGCAAAAATAATTCTAAAGTTTGACTAAACAAGAAGTGACCTCCATTCCTGAATGAAACTTTCTGTTTCTGAAACATTGAGATGTTAAATAAAGGCAGTGGTAATGTCTTGTACCACTGCATTGCCATATTATAGTGGTAATGCAGTAATCTCTGTTTTCTTCTAAAATATAAACTAAGAGAAAGGTGAAAAACATAAAATAAAAGGGTAAAAAATCCAGACTTTGTAATCAGGAGGCAAGGTTAAAGTTACACTGAAGGAGTTTTTTTTTTTTTCTCTGCTAGTAATGTAGGACAAAAGCTCTCTACACATCTGTGAAAAAAGTCAGTGCTCCTGTGTGTGTGATTAAACTGCTAATAAGAAGGCAGGAGAGGTGTTTGTCTTGGAAAATGCTCAAATTCCCTTTATGCTAAAGTTGCACTTTAACTATGTAAATGCGAAGCCAAAGACTCGGGACGATTTCCCCTTCTTTTTTTAGGTTCTTCAAATGTGTTTGCATATTTTATTGTTCCTATCAGCCAGTTAGCATGGAGTGTTACTTGAACAAAGCCACTAAGAGCTGCTCTCTGAATACTCAAATTATCCTAGTGTTTTTCTTGGGACAGAAGATTAGTGAATCAGTTTGTATATACTTCTTTTCGGAGCAGATGTTTGAAGGCAGAATAAAAGAAAACAGATTTCTGGCAATGATTGCCAAACACGTGCCATTTTACTCTTTGGGAAGCACATTGTGCAACTGGCATGTCATTATAAAGCAGTGCTACTGGCACACATTCAGCACAGTGTAAGCTGATGCTAAATGAGTGCCAGACCACTGTTTACTCATAGCAAACATTTTATTCTAATACCATTTGTTTAGTCAAAAACATTAGCGTGCTTATGTCACACATTACATTTAAACAAAAAGTGACTTTTGCTCACTTTGGCACTGATTTTTGTTGGGAATTGCTGAGTGCAGCGTCCCTGTGCTTGTGAATTTTCCACAAATAAGAGGAATGCAAAGGCAGGAAGCAACTTGGGCTCAAGAATGCAAACCTGATAGAAATCAGGCGACTGCTCGTGTACGTCAAAAAAATAAAAAATAAAACTCTGCAGACTCACTGGGAGGGATTTTTTTATATACAACAAGAGAATAGTATATGATTTATAAGTTCTAAAATATTTTCTAAGACGATAATAATAATAATAATAATAATAATAATAATAAAAAGGTTCACCAACACAAAGGGGAAAAATAGTCAAATCTTTCTCTAGTAGATTCTGTCAGAGAGATGATTACACCTAGTACAGTGCAAAAAACATGTTTTTTCCAGGACTAAAAAGACTTCATTGTTTAGGGGAAAAAAGTGGAACTGTCATATTTTCAGACAGAAACTGATTGACGTCTTTATAATGCATTCTTCTAATTCAAAGCTTTTAACCTTGTGTTAATCTTATTTCAGAACTATGGAGTGGAAACGGATAACCTGAAGAATCTTGTCGTGAGGATGAGAGCTGCAACCAACAGTCTTCACATTGCTACAAATGATCGCAGAAAAAGCCCCCCATCTGAGGGAAGCATGTCTCGCAAGCCACCAAATGACTTCCTAACCTCTGTGGTGGAGCTGATTGGTGCTGCAAAGAGCCTCCTAGCTTGGCTTGATAGGTGACTGCACTCCATTACCCCTGAGTATTAGACCATACAACAGAGCATCATCCAGTTTAACACACCTTAACTAGCTGAAAATTGGGTAGCTGTACCAGTTTTATTAGTTGAATTTTAGATACAATAACTTTTTTTGTCCGGTATTTTATGCCAGCATCTTCCAAATTGTTATTGGGGGTCGTGAGAAGGTCAGACTTTTCTCCACAAAGTTGTGTTATGTACAGTTGTTATTCGGCTTTTGATTTAGATGACAGTATCCTCTCCAGTTGACTGGTTCCATAACATATTATGTATTAAAAGCATAACATATTAAGCAGGTTGTCAGTATTATTTGTTTACTAATTTAGAGTCTCTACTGACGACTATATCAAGTTTTCAATAGACATGCACCAATCAGATCTTTGCTGGCAGATACTGATTTTCAGTTTTCCTTCAGTTTTATTTCCACTTTTCCCTAAGAACTGTATTGCAAAAAAAAAACTTCAGCTAGTAGTTTATAATCTATCTAAAATAAAAACAAAGTTATCTTCTACTTATCAAAGCATTTGTCTCCAACCTTTATTTGGTTTTATTAGTCTTGAAAAAGCACATTGAGCATGTGCTGTTGATTGGTGTTTTGTTGGAGTGGAAATAAATGGAATTCTTGCATTTGTATTTTTTCAATAAATAGGGATTTTTATTTTTAGTACTCAGCATGCTAATCATAGATAGAGATCATTTATGGAAAAGTTGTCCTGTTCCAATCTTATCTTTCCTTTTTTTCTGTCTCTTCTTACTACAGGACGCCTCTCACAGGGATCAGTGATTTCACAGCTACCAAGAACAAGATCATACAACTCTGCCTGGAGTTGACCACCACAGTTCAGCAGGTCTGCATGTTAAAAACATTACACTTTTACCTGAAGCCACAAAAACATGCACATAATAGCCTTTTTCCACTGAACACACATTAACCCCCAGGCACAGACATTCACATTAAAAGAGCGTTGGAGGAAATCTCGTCTGGCAGCCATGACACAAGCCTGAAGCCAGCGGTCTGAGTACATTAATGCAGAAGCCAGTGTTTTTCTTGGGATGTTTTCCCCCTCATACTGGCTAATGAGGTCACACTCCTGGGCCCTCAGCGTGGGGTTGTTTATTGCTTGGTGTTGGTTTTCCTTTTTGTATTTTTTTTTTCGTTGCATAAAACTCCACTTATGTTCTTTAGAAGGAAACTGGCAACCATCCTCAGGCTACCGTCTTCTTTTTTTGCCATGTGGTTTTTGTTTTGGTCTCTTCTGCAGCTTCCAGTCATCTTATTTCTTATTTCTCCTCTCTTAGATTAATACAGAATCTACCAGCTGTTGGCACTATTGTATTGCACACATTCTATGGACTGAATGCACGGCCTTTCATCGTTTAAGGGTTTGCATTGAGCAGTTTATACTTCTTGTGAACATGACTGCTGAGACTCCAGGTGTCATTTTAGAGGCTTATTGGTTTGAAATAAATTCCTTTCCCAGAGTGCCTATTTCTTTGCCAGAGTCTGGGATTTCAGCACCTCTGCTGATTTACTGTGGGCAACTCAGTCATGGTCATTGAAAGAGAAGTGGGGGGTATGCATTTCCCACACTGCCATGTCGGGTGCAGAGGTTGATGATGCTGAAAGTCTCAAAAACATTGAGCAATTGTTTTTTTCACATGGCCTGAGCAGAGAAGCAGCTGGGTCAATCAATCTAGCTCATAGCAAGTCATTAATTTTATTATAAAATACGACTGTATAAAAAATTGTCATAAGTTCTTAGAAGACTTGCTCACTTCATTCACCTTGAAGACCACTGGTTAATAAATTGGGTGCACAGTAGACTGACTAGCTGATTGGTTTTATGATGCTGGGGAACTATGGCCTGATGTTGGCTCCGGCTATTCATGAACTTGTGCCTTGAGTTGGTCCTTTTTAGATCATGCAATTTATATGTTGCGGTTGAATGAAGCCGGTGTGTGCAGGGCCATAAAGCTGAGAACACATTACCAATGTTTGGCTGACCGAGCAGAGAGGATGTCATTGTCTTTCAAAGGAGCAAGTATTTTAGGCTTCCTGCTTTTAAAGAGAATGCTAATTTTAGTGTTCCAACTTGATCCTCAATAGTTCGGTATATTTTTGTGTCTTTAGAAATGTGTAAGAAACATGAAATGAGTAACTCCAAGCCAGCCTGGACCGCAGCTCAAAATATTAAGTTATGTCTGGAATGCGAACTCGAGCATTCCAGACATAATGTTATGACACTGTTATGACACAGTGTCCACTCAGGACAAAAAAGTACTGTTGGGAAACTATGCAGCTTCACTGAAACTGAAAGTTTATCATTTAATCTTGTTACTCTAAAATATTAACTATAAACAAAGTAACTCTGACACCAAAATACTTTATATTAGCAAGGCAATTTATGCATAATCAGCCCAAATTTTACTTGTGACTTTACTTTAATTAAAATAACATTTATGTCAAAATATTATTCTGACGATGGTGTCATATCAGTCAGTGAACTAGTAAATAATCCTACAAAACAGTGGGTTAGTGAGTTAGGAAGAGTCCATCCTCTTCACCAATTTACTTTTATAGAGTTCATTCATATTTTCTGAACATACTAAACAAAGAGTGTTTAGTATGTTGGGTTTTTTTGCATTGCGAATAAATAGCCTCTCATCCTGTAAAACGGCATTGAACGTTGAGCATCTTCAACAGGGCGCTGCTTCAGGTGCTACATCATCATTTTAGTGAATGTGACTCAGTTCATGTGTTATAAATCAGAAAAGTACATTTAAAAATAACTTACTCATTTTAAAAAACAAGTGCAACTACCTGTTTCATACCTTTCTGACTCTAAAATGTTAGTCAGAAGTTATTAATAGCTATTAGTGGGCAAATAATTAACCAGGATAATTGAAGATACAATGTTCAAATTATTGCTTTACATGAAAAACAAATATTAGAAATTCAGCCTTGAAGTATCTGGATTTTTTTATTTTTTTATTTTTTTACTGTCCCCCGGTCACTTCATGCTTGCAGATCAAAGCTGCACACAGACATCTGATCCACGCTGGTTATGGGAGTATGTGTAATCTGAGGGATCAGTGCATCCTGGGAATTGGTCTTCAGTGTCTCACAGTACTTAGTTACTATCCTGCCCTGCTTTCATTTTGTTTCATATTTGTGATGAGAAGAAGGTTCAGTAAATGTTTGATGTCAGACTGGCCAGATTATGTCTGCAGCCTATAATTAAACTGTTTTGTTTCGAGATCTCTTGAAACATGTATTTTTAGTACATTCCTCTTGGCTCAGTCAGTCATGTTTTCATCTAAACACGGGCCTCATTTTTGAAGGAAATATGCAGTTGCTTGTTTATGCAAGCATAGATTCTTTCTGAAACCACCATATAGTGTAGGCTGACAAATTAGATTGCATAAAAACGTGTTTTGTTTTGTTTTTTAGATGGGAGGATTTGTTTTGGTTTTTTCCCCCTACATACCATGTTTGTAATAGCATTTTATTTTCCCTCAAGCAATGTAAACATGGCAACATCATATTTATAATAATAAACAAATTATTTTAAATTATGTACACTTTGAGAATATTTAGGAGTTATAAGATGCTTCTCCCACATACGGTCATGAAGTTCTTGTCAGTGCAAACAAATCAGCTGTATGGCAGGCCAAGTGCTTTTGCAAACAGATGCTCGCCTTTAACCCTTGTGGAATGTGCAAAGCTATGGAAATACAGAGAAATGTTCTCGACCCCCATTCGCTGTCTGCACAATGGATTTACAAAGACTAACAAAACTGCTTTTGTGTTTGGGACATGCCCCCACACGTCATAACAATTTTCTTTACTTTGTGTTGACAGTAGCTTGTGGCTTTTGATGACTTTGAAGAAATAAGAGACTAAGGTTAAGTAGATTTTTTTTCAGCTGTCTGGATTCCAAAGACAGTTGTCTTGTGTTGTGAATGAAGACTGAAATCGGGGTAGCTCATAATAAAATAATTTCCATAACCTCCACAGTCTCAAATCCAGTCATGTTAAAGCTGTGTCAGGACACAGTGGATAGTTTACAAGCTGACTTAGCTGATTTCTTTTTAGCATCTCTTAGAGGTGCATCTGAATAAATATAATCTCAAGGTTTTTTTTATTTCCTTAATGCAATTCAAACAGTAAATTTCGTATATCAATGTATTGCGCACTTTTATTTCTGTTAATTTTGATGGTTATGGCTTGCAGCTAAGAGGTGTTCAATTATATTGTAATTTATTGAGATGCATGTTTACATCTAATCAATCAGTATCAGACCTATATTGCATACCAATATTGCCTGCTTGTAAGAGGGAACTGTGGAAAACTACATTACATTTGCTAGGGAAAAAAATGGCTTTCGTCGAGAATTTTTCAGACTACAATCACACATTTTGCCTCTGCTGTTATCTTTATGTCATCGCTTTATCCACTAAAGAACCATTTAAGCTCCAGAGCTCTAAAATGAACCAAGGAGATCCTTATGCAATTATGGCATCCACAAAATGTAGCCAAAGGGGTAATTTCATACTACAAGCTGTTTATTTGTGGGTTCTCCCCATTTTTCTTAGTTCTATATATGGGATTCTGATTATATCGTTTTTAGCTGAACCATATACTTTTTCTGTCTCTCTCCCTCAAGTCATAGAAAACCTCTCTCTTATTATTGTTTACTGTTCACAGGAAACAATAAATAATTGATCACTATTGTCACTTCTCTCCTGTAACAGGACTGCAGCATCTATGAGATGGAAGAAAGGATTCTGGAAGTTGTAAGTATGCCATAAAATGTAAACCAAATGAGAACCAGAAGTTTCATTATACATTCTTATACTGCAGAAAAAAAGCCTTTTTTCTTTTTCTTTTTTTTCTTTCTACCAAAGCAATTGTGTGACATCCTTTCAGCAGATCAGGTCATTTTCCGAGTGCAAAAAGCAGACAGGTCCATAGGGTTGCCAGCAGAGGGGGTGACTCTTCTACGCCCTACCTATCAATCAGGGTTTCCTGTTGCTCACACTCTGTAGACTCTTTTGGCAGAATAATTGGGCTATCTAAAAGTATATTAGTACTGTATAGGATATCTGCTCAGTACATTACTCTTTTTACTTGAAGGAATGTATTATTACAGCATCTGTGTACTACTGAACTACTAAGTCCAAACTCTGTCCGCGCCTTCTGAATCTATTTCCAAGCGCTTGAACGGGCTTGGGGTCAAAAATATTTTCAAGGTTACACCTGTCTTGCTTGTACATGCATTTTCCTTCCACTAAACTTTTAATTAATAAACTTAAACACGGCACACTGTGAACAGTTTCTTGTTCAGCGAGGCGTGTTGAATAGGATGCTTCTGGAGAACAGTCAAGTTAACAGTCTTCCCAATGACAATAAAGCCATAGCATATAATTTCTGCATTTAAAATAAACGTAATCACAGTTTACCAAGGTCTTAGACTTCATTGTCCAACTCTCGAGTCATTTTGCTGTACCTGTCCCTCTGCAGTCCAAGACTTTGAACAACATCTGTGACCAGACCGTGAGAACCACATCGGACCCCCTCATGAGCCAATCTGCTTGTCTGGAGGAAATCCAGCTGACCAACATCAAACCAGGCGAGGGGCTGGTGAGGAATTCATATGAGTTTGTCAAGTCCTGCTTTTTTTAAATAATTCCTGAGGAATGCATGAAATGCACGTCAGATTGTGGCCTTCCACTTTTCCGTCATCCATGTGCCTCCCTCTGGGAATATTGTGTTTAAACCACAACCACAATTAAGGTTTTGGGTGTTTGTTTTTCAACTTAGGGAATGTACATCAAGTCGACATACGATGGTTTGCATGTCATCACTGGAACTACAGAGCATGTAAGTATAACTGTGAACTTAAAAACACTTTCAGCCTTTCTCCTTGAAGGATTTATTTATGTCTGAGACTTTTTTTCTTCCTCCTCCTCATTTGACGTGGGAAAACAAAGTTTAAAAATCTGAAGGAGATAAAGGTTGTGTAAGAGGAACTTTTTGTGTTTTCACAGACAAGAAAATGTCACAAACAGTGTCTACACAAAAACCTACCCTTTTTAAAAACCACATTAAGACAACAAGCCAGTGACTAATGCACAAGCATCACATCAACAGTGGGATCTTAACGCCTCCATTCTCAGAATGTGAATCAGAATATGAATCATCTGAATCAGAATATGAATCATCACAAATTATGACAAGTTGATCCTGTCTGGCCTTGATGAGAAGAGAAAAACAATTAGAGAAATAATTCCTGACTACATTTCTTTTTCAGTCTCCTGCTGACCTTTCAAGGAAGATCCATGCAGGGGATGAAGTGATTCAGGTCAACCAGCAAACAGTGGTGAGCTTAGTATCTATTATTGTAAACTAAGTACAAGTTGTAGTAATGGTGACAAGATTAGTAATTGGTTCTATCTTGTTATATCTAGTACGGCTGACACCTTACAAGAAGGAACTGCCCTATTTTGGCAATTATATAAATCTGTGGAGTCAGAGGTCACATGTAGGGCTCCCCAAGGCTCCATTCTCATTTATATCTAGATTATGGATTTATCTTCAATAAATATATTGATGATACAGAAGGTGTATATCTGTCACCTTCTGATAATTGTAGGTGACTATGGTGTAAAATAATTGGAAGGGTCTGGACTGTTTTATTATTTTGGTCCCATGAATGCAGAGATGGCAATAACCCCTCAGCTAGACTCAGTAAGATTGAAATCCACAAAGCACACATGAAACCTAACTATTACTTTGTATTCAGAATTATTTTATCTCCAAATAGTCTATTTTTTCAGCTCTGTTACTGTTTACAACAGAGTTTCCAAGAAGATTAAATATTATTTTGACAATATTTTCTAATAATGTGCTTAGTAATTTCTTAAAACTTGTATATATCTTTTTTGTGAGTAAGTGTTTCTATCACTGTTTTATTTTAATGACTTGAATGCAACCTTTGTTTATTTTAGGACTATCTTGTACATTTACGGTGCTATGTAAAATTATATTTACTTTGCTTATTCGATCAGGTTGGCTGGCAGTTGAAAAACCTTGTTTTCAAACTGAGAGAAGACCCCAAAGGCGTGGTTCTACTACTGAAGAAGAGGCCGACAGGAACTACAAGCTTCACCCCCGCCCCACTTAAGAACATGCGCTGGAAGCCCCCTGTACCTCAGGTGAGTACTTGCAGACCCATCTGTTTCTTCATGTCAGGCTAATCGCTGTCAACTAATTATTAGCTTTTTAGGGAGTTGGTTCCAGAATCAGCATGTTCAGACAGAGCCACCTTGAGAATGCTGCTGGCTGAACTCAATACACTGTTGAGCTTTATCTTTAGGTACAACAAAAGAGGAAAAGAAACTCCCATGAAGCCATTCAGTCTAATAGATAAAGCCGCCTGTTGTAGTGCTTTGCTCTGTTTATCTACTTTCAGTACACAAAAAATGACCCAGGTGTTTTATTACAAAGAGATGGGAGCGTGACATAGAAAACTTACTTTATTTTCTTGAATAAAACATCCCAAACCATTAAAGGTAACTGGAAAATGTGAAGCAAATAAAGTTCTTCCCCCATCCACTGATTTATTTTAGTTTTTTTGTTTTTTCTTATTTTGGCATTGTTTGTATGACTTGTTTCAGATTATCAAATTGTTTTAATTATGAACAAAATACATTTTGGATGAATATAAAGTACAGTTTTAAAACAATTTTATAAAGGAGAAAAGGTGCCCAAACCAGCTTGGCTCTATGTGAAAAAGTTATTCCATTCTAAACTTGATCAATTAACAAAGACTGTAATCAGGCTCTTGTAATGATTAGCAATAGGTCTTTTATATTGCTTTGGAGGAATTTTAGCCCACTTCTCTGTATAGAATTGTTTTCAACCATGAACAACGTGTTTAGGGTTTTACCACAGCATTGATGCTTTGACTATTCCACTTCAAGACGTCCTTTTCTGAGCCATGTAAAGATGGGCTGCTGTGCTTTAGATCATAAAGCTGGACATTCCTTTTGTGGATTTGGTTTGGTTTGTACAGGATTGTTTTATTAGCTTTCCTATCACAGATAAAATCATCACTTGAAAATGTCTTCTTTTTTTAAATTAGATTATCATTGTCTGATTTTTAAAATTAGTATAATCTAGAAAATGTTAGTGTTATTAAAAATAACAAGCAGAACCAACCTGCAAGAGATGTACATTTGTTCTACTTCATCTTGTGAGCCCATCAGACCTGACATGAGGTTATCTCTTATCTGACTCCTGTTTTTAACATACAATAAGTCTATTAGCCCGCAGTAATCCTACACTTCCCGTTTTTACGCTGTGGAACTGTGCTATCATGCGTGGCCTGCTTGATAACCTGAGAAGCTAAGATGAGAGAATAACAGATTTGATATCTCTAAGCAGCAGAGAGAGGTTTAGGGAACAATGGGGAAAATAAATGCCAGCAGCTTGTTTTCACAGGTTCTGGAGGAAATCAGAGTTAGACATCTCAGTTTATCTTTGATAGTGAGGCTTCAAAGCCAAAACAGAGCCACGTCTTCCGGCCTGACTCACAAAGTTTTAGTTTTACTACATATTTTTAAGATATTTTAAACTAAAACCTCAATAGGAATCCCTATGAAATGTGACGTCTTTGTTATTTCAATTATTAGGTAACAGGAACAGTTTTTCCATTTAAGGCTGAGAACTGCAGCAGATAAAAGCCAAATATTTAGTTGTTGAGTCGGGAAACATAACTGTGGTAAATGGGTGAATGTCTTAGTCTATTTTAGTCTTCACTTACAATCTTTCCATACCTCAAGCAACAAAATTTATACTTGTCGACACACACAAGCACTTAAATGTCTCACCACATATGGTGAGCGCCTCCCTTTTACCAACAAGTTATATTTGGGAAATATTTGAAGGTGGAAAAAGCACAAGCCAAAAACTTAAAAAAAAGAATCTTTTTGTTTTTGACCGTGATTGATGTTGAAGCTGGATTTATTGAGGGCTGCACCATGTAATCAGGATGTAATAACTTAGGTAAAAATATTTATTTCACAGAATAATTTCTCTCTGATCCGATCCCAGTCCCCCTCCAGTTCAGCTAATGGATCTACTAAAAAGGAGAAGCCAGCTATTATGGACTTGTACATTCCTCCACCGCCTCCAGTGCCGTACACTCCACGGTGAGCCATGTGTTCAAATCTTTCTTGTCTTCTTTCCTTTCTCCTTTGTGTGTTGCTTTCTATCCTTCTTTGTATCAAAGCAACTTTAATCCTTCCTAATTAACTTCCATTTATTTGTGTCCATCTATACTTTCTACCTTTTGTGTGTCTTATGTCTCTTGTTTCATTGTATCCTATGTCCTTTCATTTCTTTAGTATTTCTTTTCTGTTTCTTCCTTTTTTTATGTGTCCTTCCTTGTGTGCTGCTTTATTTCAATGTGTTTATTGTCTTTTTCAATTTTTTGTGTCCTACCTTTTTTCCTTTCTTGTGTGTTTTTGTTGTAGTTTCTGTTTTTTATTCAAAGCAAATGCGGTACAGAAATATATGCCACAAATTCATGGTGACTTGTGGTATCTTATATTTTAAAATTAATTTTTAAAAAATGAATATAGGAAATTTAGTGAGGAATTGCTGAATAAATGCTTCCCAACAATGTCTTATGATGCAACATCATTCAAGATCAGACATATTTTGACCTGATTCATAAATACTGGGCTCCAGTCATGTTTTCACTTCTCCTTTTCCTCATCGCTACACATTCTCATCTGCTCATCTTCAGCTTACTCTGCATCCCTCACTGCACACTTTTCTCTTTGGTTCATTTGGATTAGACTTGTTCATGTAACACTATTTGTTTATGAGTCATTGTGATCTACTTCTCCTTTTTTTGTTGTTTATTTTTAACTCTGATGCCACACAAATGTGGGTTGAGCTGTGATTAATAAGCAAACATTTGTTTCTACGCGCAGAGAGATGAGATCAGACTCCCTGTCCAGTATTAGTAAAAGACCGAAGGGCTCCGAGTCACCCAACTCCTTCCTGGACCAGGAGAGCAGACAACGTACCACCGTCACAGATTATGACAAGTTAAATCCCGGATGTCCCATTGAAGCCACCGTAATCCAGCCCAGAATGAGGGAGCATAAGGCTTCACGTGGTCAGTATCTTAAATAAATATTTTTCTGACGCATAAATGACTCAGAACATTCTGAAAATAGAACTTGCAAATGTGACATTCTTGTCTCAAGGTAAGCCAAGGCCGCTGTCGATGCCAGCAGATACTTGTCTTGCAGTAGTGGACACATACGCCAAGCCCTGGGCACATGGCAGAAAAGGTATTCATAAATTGCTTTGCTTATTCTACAGCCATTTGATACTGATTTTAACTAATTCCTATGTTTTCATGAGAAACGGATAATCGGACACTTTCTTCAGCTTTCTGAATAGATAAGACAATGTCTTATCTTTTTTTTAATGGAATGTTTAGTATAAAACAAAATTATAATTTCTCAAAGGCCTTATACATAGAGCTATCTATGCACATTACTGAAAATCTCCTAATAATTTCAAATTCTTCTGGCAAAGAGATTCTTCAGTTTTTTGTTCTAAACCAATTTATCACCTAATTGACATTTTTAACTATTTTAAATACTGATTAATAACTGTGTGTTCTTTAGGGAATAAGCATGCTTCGTGAGGGATAGATTAGGATGGCTCAAAAGGACAAAACAGTAAAGTTTCTGATTTTCACCAAAGTTTACCTCCTTCTTGTCAGCAGACTGTTGACAGCCACCATTCCTCAACATAATTTGAAACTGACTAACAGTCGATCTCCTTTCAGTAATAACTTCAACTCTAGAGAAGTTATTACTTCAGTGTTTTATTGTTGATATTAGTGGCATCTTCTTCTGTTTGGTGTGTTCTCAGACAGAAAAAAAGGCTTTCAATCACTAATCAGAAGCCTTTCATTGTCAAATCAGTCGATTTTTATCACCACACAGTTTTTCTGTGGGTCTCTATTATAAACTTCAATCCATTCTCTGGATTACTGGGTCATTTCAAATGATTCTTTAAATAGTTAATGAAAGTAGTCCATGGAAATGTTTGTCACTGTTTTATTGTCCGGGACATTGTTAGGTCTGTGGCTAAACTGCAGCAGCTTAAAGAAATTTGAGTAAAATTGCATATTTCAATAAAGGAATGTCCTGAGGATTTTCTTTACTATCTTTTGAGTTCTCAGTTTTTATATAAATATGATGCTAGCTTTATATATTTTTCTTTTACCTCTTTGCTAAGAATTTTTCATTGTTTTCCTTCCTTAGGTGAGGACCTGCTGTACAGATACCTCAGCAACGAGCGGATTCCCACCATTGCCGAGGAGGTCCCGTCGGCGTCCTCTCCCTACAGGCCTGCGAAGGAGCGTCAGCTCGTCCGAGTGGACCGCATCCGACACAGCTGCTATTATTCCAACTCAGACCTCCACAACAGTGCCACCATCCCCTACCAGGAGGACACGAAAAAGGCCCCCGTAAACCCCATCTCAAAGCGCACTCCGGCAGAGCGCTCACTACTGGTCAGTTGGATCACGCGGCTTAAGCTGTTGACTCACTGATGATGTGCTTCCTGTGCCGGGGCTTCCTGTCCCTGTCCTGTGTTCTTCCTCGGTGCCTTTGACGTTTAAACGTCCAGCTATTTTTTGGCAGATTCGGGCTCTCTCACTCTCCTCTCTGACCCCAAACCTCCATAACTTCATGGTGTTAGGGCTACTACCAACTACTGCTACTACTACTTCTACTACTACTGCTACTACCCACAATCAACCTTGCTTTGGAGTAGCCTACTCACTACATTAAGTCATTGCCTCTTTAACACTGTCCTCAATCCTATTCTTAGACCACAAAACTCCTAAGAATCTGTTTGCTCAGGTCCAGAAAAACCTTGGCTTTGTTCTCTTTATAGACTTGTGTGTACATGTTAAGTTATGTAATTTTTCCATCGAGATGTTCTCTGAAACAAATATTTAATCACTTGAAGTTCTTTAGTGATGTGCATCTATAGTTTTTCATTTCCAATAAATTATAAAGTGAAAGAAAGTAAGTGGAGAAAAATGTTTGATAGAAACTGCTTTGGATTTTGATGTTTTACTTTCGTGTGTGTATATATATATATATATATATATATATATATATATATATATATATATATATATATATATATATATATATATAGTACTTGTAGATTTTTTGCTTTGTCATTGCTTACTTGTTAAAGATAGTCAAAGAAGCCCCAATATCAGACAAAGATAACACAAATAAATGAGAAAAAAAAAACACTTGACCCATCTATTCACACAAAGGACATGTGTACTTTACAAAATTATAATTATAATATTGCGATTTGTATGCCATGTGTCGTTTAACTTCTTAAAATTACTTTGAGATTTTTCAGTGTAATTAATTTTTTAACCCTTGATTCAAATTATGTCCAAAAAAATTAAGGTTATTTTTTATTTTACACGGGGTTGATTACTTTTTTTCTTTCTTTTGTTTTCTTTATTTTTACAAATGACTGGATTGGTTTGGGTAGGTTTAAGTATGGCAAAGGGGGGAAAAAGAAGCAAAAGCAGGAGAAATATGTAAGGTGTTGAAAGTTGTTTTCACATCACTGTACATTTCAGTCTGCCACTCGTTGCCTCTTGTAAGCTATGCATAAGGTTTCTGCGGCCACTAAACCTCACCGAGTTGCATTGGGTTTTGATGTTTACACTTATTAATAAGCAATTATGTGTGCATATCTAAGACTATGCACATTGACCTTCAGTTTACTCTGCAGTTACCCTCCTTAAGGCCCTTCAGTGTCTTTGAAACATGGGTCCAATAGCCTTCTGATGGCTCTTGCTATGGATAAATAAGAAGAGAATGTCAGTATTATTTAAAAGTAATCACAGGAAGTGTCTGTTGTTACTTTTTCTGCCTTTTTGTAAGATTTGAAAAGCATTTTATTAAAGACGGCAGTTCTTCTCAGTCACTTTTTTGTATTGTCTTTATTTTGTCGTCATGCCTTGAATGACAAGTGTGTCCTTTTATGAATATTAAAGGATTTGCTATCTTTCTCTTTATTTGAACACTGCATTATTAATCTGTAATTGTATCAGTCTATGTGTCTAAAACGTTGCTTTGTGAAGGAAAGGCCAGTCTGTTGTAGTCGTCTGTCATTCTGACCTGTTTTAACCTTCGAGGCAAAAACTGATTTTGCTCTTTAACCGTGTGGTGACACAAGATAGCTAATGTCAGGTTACCATTTTTTCCCCCTCCGTCTCAGATGGTAATGGTTATGTAACCACTTCTCCTTTTGTTGAACTCTAAATTCCACTTGGGGGTGGGAGGCTATAAGGGAGCATATGGTCAAAGCAGCTTTTCCATCAGGAGATCATTTTTCCTGCACATATGTTGTGTTTTAAATGTGTAAAGAGCAGGTTAGAGTCACCTCGGCTTTTATTTATTGAAAAATGGCTCTCCGACAACCACCAGAAAGCTTAAGCGTTGAAGTTCTAACCATTTTGGAAGCTGACACAATGTTCTTTCCTTCTTTTCTTGCCGTTCTCCCACTGCATTGCATGAGTTGGATTTTTGAGATAAGCCTCATTTATCTCTCCTTCACCACTTCTTTCCATCTGCCTGTGCTTGCTGAACTGTTGTTGCCTGCGGTTCTCATTTAATTTGCACTTTCTGGAAACCTGTGGTCTGCTTAAACACTACCTGCACTCTGCCTAACCAACTGCATGCATTTGCTATAAACTAATGCTTTCGTGCCTGCACACCACACAAATGGTTTCACAGGAATGATATGCTCAGTTAGTGCTAGTTGGTGCATGTTTTAAAAACTTACCTTTTAAATAATCACATTTTTGTGTTACTTGTTTAAAACAGAACATACTACATTAATGTCTTATTTTTTTCTTTGTTTTTGCACATTGACTTCCAATAAAGTTCAGAGTATTGCGTAAAAAGTGAATCCAAAACTAAATGTAGTGATTTCAGATCATTTGGAAAGCCATACTTGATTAAAAATAAAGCATTTGTGTGACTCTAATGTCAGAGGCACATTTTAGTGAGTTTTTCATTCCAGCTGCTTAAACTTCTGGAACTTCATGTGATCAGGATGAATATGATCTTTTTGTTAAAGAGGGGAATATGTTTTTTATAGCAGTTGCATAATCTACCTGTGGAAATATAGAAAAAAATTAGTCTGAGTGTATTCACCATGTGGGGGAGATAAGAAATGATTGCTTCAAACAAACCCCTGACAATGTTTACTAGCTTTCCTGTCACAAACCTGGCACACTTCCCTCTTGCCAATAGGCAGTCACTTATAGTCTTTGTTGATGAGGGGTATGAAACCTGCAGCTTTGCAGTCACATGTGCAAAGTTTTATCATGTTTTTATGCAAAAGCCTCCATACCCAAAAGGCGCTAATGGTGTAAGAGATCTTTTTCTCCGTTACATCACAAACTATAATTATAAATATGGAAGTCAAGTAAGTAAATTTCTTCTTACTTTTGTAAAGCTTGTTTTTTTTTTTGTACTGAAATCTAAAATTAGGGGTCAAACTTTCTTTTATTTGATTCATTTTCCCAGTCATAAATTATAAGGTAGCACTAAATTTGACAGGTTGTCAATGAGGCTGTCATGACATGTGTTATGTCATAAACATGACATGAGTCAGTCTTCATGAATATTTATAACTGTTGTCATAAAGTGTCATTTGGAAAATCATGATACTTTTAATACGAAGTTGACATCATTCAAAATGTCTGTGATGACAACTTGACATTAACCAAAAAATTGTGATCTGACATAAATTTGTTATAAAAGTATTATTGATTAAACTTCAGATTTACTAACATAAAGCGACATAATTTTTTAAATTGTTAAGTTTTCAGTGCTTTTTTTATGAATTATGCTCAATTCTAACATCTATTTGTGTTTTTTAAGTAAACAGAAACATGACCGTCCTCAAGGCTGCATCAAATGTTGCCTGTGATGAGAAAAATGTTGCCTGTGTGGACCATGGATTCTGATTTTTAACTCAAAACTGGATGTAGATCCCACATTTTTAGCCTGCAGGACATGCATGCATGGTTTCTAAAACAGCCTTAGGACACTTAAAAGAGCTCAAGTCACTAAAGTTATTTCTGTCTCCTGTTTGTTCCGGAGATAAATTGGATTCCCTTGACAGTAGTTCAGAGAAAAATTCCTCCAACCACAAGTTAACTGCAGTACATATATTATGAAATGTCCAAAATTCTTGCAATACTCTCTCTATTGATGAAGATAACTTGAAAACAATTGAGTTAGTCAAAACACAAGGAAGAGGACCGTCGCAATGTTTTACTGTCAATTGTCCTCTCTGATAGTACTGAGAAATATTATCTAAGACCCTTTGACCTATATAAATGAAAACATGTGTTACAATTTTCTAGTTTTTATATTAAAATGTGTTCCATAAGGCAAAAGATTTTTTTTTATCTTATCCCTTTTTTAAAAACACACAAGTTAGTCTTTTCATTCACATTTTACGCAATGTCTCTATGTTGTGTGAATCTAGAACTGCTGAATTCACCAAAAGTACCAGAACATATTCTTTAACATGTTAAAGAAAAGACTTCATTGATTGTAAAACCTACTTGGGCCTCTCAACTTCTATGCATTAACAATGACTTTATGTATCACAGGAACATGACTGGTTCTCTAGCAGGGACTTCCTAAACCGGTGAGTTTCTCTGATTTTCTCTCTGTGCCACATATAAACTCCCACTGAGTCAGTAGGTCACATCAGAAACATAAGAGCCGGGTGGGTCCTGATTTTCCAAGAGGGAGGGACAGTCAGCAGGCAGTGGAATCTTTTTAAAACAAGCCAGGGGTCAAAGGTGTTCTGCTTTAATGTACATGGAAAATACACCAAGATGAGAAGCATCATTTTTAAAACCTCTGCAGAAAATGCAACATTTTCCATTTCCTTTGAATGCTTAAATTTAGAGTCTTATAACATTCTGTCATGTTGCAACTCTGTAACTACGTTTGTGTGTGTGTGTGTGTGTGTGTGTGTGTGTGTGTGTGTGTGTGTGTGTGTGTGTGTGTGTGTGTGTGTGTGTGTGTGTGTGTGTGTGTGTGTGTGTGTGTGTGTGTGTGATAGACCAACACAAAAGAAATTGAACATTATGAAGTGGAGGGGAGACGATTAATAGTTTTCAACATGGTGGAATAAATAAATAAATAATAAACTAAAACAAACTATTTATCCTTAACCTTTCACTTCATAATTATGTACTTTGCAATTTCATGGTTTTATGTGGAAAAGTTCTAATCATGTGAACACTTTATGCAGTTAACTCTTGGGACTTCCTGTATCCAAAATGTTCCACACACTAGTATATCCGCCTCTGATTCTCTTTCAATTGCCAGAAATCTTTCTAGAAATGCCAACACTATGACAAATCCTGTTTCCTCTAGCCTTCCAAGTAGTGGTATAAATACCCCTCTCCCACTGTCATATGTGGCAGTGTAGGATGACAGTCTTCATGTCATCTTTGCCCCTTGGATCACTTCCGGTCTTCAGTGCAGATCATTGAGGAGGTGTGACTCCCCACATTAACTCTGTGGTTTAAACGGTTCACACAAATCTATCAATTAAAGGCAGTTCTATTCTAAGCCTGCAGTACACCCAGTTTGTTACATGCATGATCAAAAGAAATTACACACATTTGGAAAATACAACGGTAAATCTCACTGGAAAGCAATTTGACTCATCGCCATTGGCTGCACAAGCGCAGGGCAATGGCATGAAACTGGATTTGACTGATGTAATCAGGTGTCACCTTGATTTTCCCTGGTCAATCCATCCTTCTTTTCAGGACTTAAGCTCTGCTCTTCCTTTTCCCACAAATGCAGCTCATGCAATGGGGAAAATGAGCATCTTTTAGATGGGAGATGAAAGGAGGTGAAGGGCAAGAAAATGTTAGCGGAAGAAACAGGACTCAATAGTCATGTCCTGAAATTGCAGGGTGAGGCCGAGTTGAGGTAAACTGACTGTTGTGTGCAGTGGGAAGAAGCTTTTTCTCTGCCAGTGATGCAGTGGTTTGTGTCCAGAATATTATCAGAGCCACAAGAACAGCAATGAAATGTTACTGTGTCCATGGACACTCAACTCTATTGAATCAGATAAACCTGATGAGTAGCTACAGATCATTTGAAGGATGTTTTTTGTTTGTTTGTTTTCTGTTTAGAAAATGTGATCTTATTTAATGACTGGGATTAGCCTAAGCCGAGATAATGTTTACTGTAAGGTGCATGCTGACACATTTTGTGGAGGGTGTGTTTCAAACCGAAGCTCTCTTTCTTCTGCTCCTACAGATACAACCAACCTCATATGCGATCATGGTCTTTCTCACAAGCCGTAAGTAGATGATTATTCACCCCTCTGTCTGTGACGCCATCTGAATACACCAGTCGCTAAATGCTCCCTGCAACCTGAGGAATCTCTCTGGGCTCTGTGTCAGCACAGGAGCAGAGAACTCAAGGGCATCACTTACTTTTTCCCACAGAGATAAGACAACATGCACACTCTCTCAAAGATACACTCTACCAGAACGGAAGAAAGAAGTGTGACCTACCTCGTGTTGTGGTTAGCAACAGGCTTCTTCCTGTCTGAGGAATCTGATCACTGAAGGCAAATTCTCCCCCTATTCACCAACGAAACACAAAAGATGTGAAAATAATGTGAAACCTTTAGTGGTCTGTGCAACCAATAAGTTCTTGTTTTTTTCCCCCTGAATTACAATTTGCAGCAATAGTTTGTTAGCAAATTTGTGCTGCTAAAATGACACACATCTGGGTTCGTACACTATGTGAGATTTAGCTCAGGAATTTCCAGGGCTTGAAAAATGGGGAATATGAAATGTATAAAATATTAATATTTTTGGACTCATGTCTGTCCGTCCTCAATATTTAAATCCAGACCACTATTGGAATATCAACAATGTCATAGAAAACCTTGGTATTTGTGCTTTGAAAATTGTCCAGAAAGGTCAGGGAACATTGCTAGAATCCCTGCTAATGCATTGGCCAAAAGCGTCTTCCAAAACTTATTTACTAAATGTATTTGGGTAGCTTAACATAAGTCTTCTTTTATTAACAGACATTTTTTATGCCCTGAAATATAACATTGTAAAAACTCAAAAATTGATTCATTTATTTGATTGGGTTGCTTATAGCTACAAATTACAATGGAAACAGTCTTTTTTGTTGTTTTTCTGTTAAGATCACATGGTGGCCAGCTTAAATAAAAGGTCCCCACTTTTTTTACTGAAGTTCCAACATACAAAAAACTACGGTGAGTCCTTCAATGCTACACATACTGTTTGCAAACCTTTGCAAACACTAGACTCGCTGCACATACAGTCACTAGCAGAAAGTGAATAACACACTTGTGCAGATTTGTCAACAAGTTTTTATTTGTTGTTGCACAAAGAAAACTCTTGTCTTCGCCTTTGACAAGGAAAAATTGCATTTTTCTGGTAGCTTTTGTTTAAATGAGGTATGTTTAGCACAAATGGAATGCTTTTTTTTTTGTCGTTGAGTGGTGCATTTGCACACAGGTCAAAAGCAGAAGGTATGCAACCACCAAGCTGAGCCTCTCCCTTCCCCCTTTTTCTCTCCATGTGAGTTTCACCTGCTGAATAATGGTTACTCTGTCTGACCCCCTCTCAATCATGCACTCAGTCTGTGGTTATCAACTAAGGGCCATGACGGTTCTCTGCATGAATCACGGTGAGAGATGGAGATCCACAGAAGTGTGACCAATCCTGTCAAGGCGTGAGGCTTTTGACATGAGTCACAGGCAGGATTACCTCACTTCCACCTAAATACAGACGAACAATCTCAAATTAACTTAACTTAGAGTTACTAATGAAGATGAGAAAAGCAAAGAAATAAGTGGGAGGAGGAGGAGAATGCTGCAGTTGGAGACTGGGGGACAAAAAAAGGGAAAGTGTCTCTCGATAGCCACTTCAGATCACTTTTTGAATTCCAAAAACAAGTGGAAAAAGGATTTTAAAAAAGAGAGGAGGCTCTCTGTCTTCCTCAGCACAAATGTAAGTGAGACCTTAATAATGCTGGAATCACAAATGTTTTTCCCATCCCAGCATAGGAAATGTACTCTAGGCCAGAATATCCATGCTTCTGCATACAGTTCAAGCAGTGATGTTGTGACTACAAACTCATTCCCACTGAGGCAGTGAGGAGTGATGAAAGGCAGGACACAGACTCCCACAATGCTAACCCACCCTCCCCCCAAAAAAATTTGTAAAACATATTTTCTTTACAGATTCTTCCTGGAGAAGATGATCTTATGTCAACTTAGCTTAGCAGTAATTTCGAAGCACGCTTCTCACTATTATGACCTTCACACTATGAGACATTTAACTTCAGACCATTCTGCACAGAAAAATGTTTTACTTGGCATTTTGAGAATCTAAGCAGCTGAAATTGATAATCGAAAGAACCAAATTGTTGAGTCCAATGGCTCCTTAATCATAAAGTCTAATTGATGACACTAGAATAAAACAATTGAAATTAAATTTAAATTTAAACCAAAAAAGGTTATATTGAAATAATTTATTTGAATGTAAATGTAATTGACGTCGAAGCAAATTCAGTCTTTAGATCGAATTACAAGGCTTTTCAATGATTCTCAATTTACTTGAGATGCAGCTGCAGATACAGTTTTATTCCAGTTGAAGAATTATTTATTTCATAATGCAGCCTATTGGATCCAACGAAGAAGATTCTCATCTCGTTGGCGAACCATGTGAGAATCAGATGAGACAAAAGTGTGAAAGCTTTTGTCTGATCTACGAGACAATAAAGTTCGGCATCATAAAGAGAGTCGTTTTCAGTCCAATTCACTCTTTCTTTTGTTGACGTGACTAAAGACATTGAATAGCGGGGATGTGGCGACCCCCAGTGGCAACAAGCTGTAACTGCTGGTTCACCTCTCCGGAGAGAAAACAGGTATTTCGTCTACCTGGAACAACGGGATGAAATGCACCTTTAATAACCAATTAGAAAGAATACAGCGGGCGCAGAAACTTCATTCGATCCAGAAAAACCTTGAACTCAACTAAAAACGGTTGAACTTCTTTGCGCCCACACTGGTCATCTCGACACAAACATGCTCGTTAAGGTTTGGTCAGACTTTGGACGGACAGTTCGGGTCAAACTACGTTCACCGAGATTGCCGTGGCAGGTAGAGCACGCGCTTCGTTTTAATTGGCTCGTCGTCGCTTCTGAATTCTCTTTACTGACGCTTTACTCGGTAGGTAAAGCAAAGCTTGTGTCTTTGGATATTCAAATCGGGCAGATTAATATTAAATACAGAGACATTCTGAAGTTGGTCAGTTTTGTTTTAATAAAACCTTTCGTTTCGTTTTATTTATTTATTTTTTTTATTTTTTTATGAGATTAAGCATTTTTGTCGGAACAAATGAGTCTAAGTGTTAGAGCACACGTGAACTCCACGAGGGGGAGGGGGCAGCACCGAGCAAGCAACGTTACTTAACGCAGGGTCTGGTTTTGTGGTTAGAGTGGCGATGTTGATCAAAAGAGCTCGAGCGCACCGGAAACACGATTTGACAGCAACTCACGTGTTGCGTAAGAGAAGCGGAGAGAAAACGTCTTTAGGATTAGAGAATTGAAGGCACCTGATGAAAATCTGTGTCCTGGATTTATTCTTCTCCGGCAGTGAACTGGCACTAAACTGTTCGGGTGAAAACTGTTCTGTTAGGAAATTGCATTTGCGGTGAGTGATTAATCCCTGTAAAGGAATCGCCCCGTCTGCTTCTAAAGATCTAAATCAGCTGAAGCATCTCTGTAAGTTGAGATATCATCAGAAAGTTTAGTTATTTTGTAATTTGACACAATTTTATGTTTAAAAAATGACATAGATTTGTCACATTGATATTTCTCACAGCTACTGAAAACACACAAAAAAAGGCGGACTGATACTAAAGCTTTTTCATTTAGAAATGCTGTGCTATGGCCTACACAGTCATGGAGAAGATTCATACTTTTTTATACGAAAAAGGTTTATGATGCTTATTTCATGGTATTCTGTCACTGCATTTGACTGCAGAAAACTTATCTCATTTGTTGTGCAGGGACATTCTTTTCAATAACAAAACATTTCTGAATTATAAATACTTGTATTACTTTTTTTTATTATAAATACATTGGTTTCATTTTCTGAATGTCTGGGAAGTAATATTTTATGGTTTAATTCTCAAGCCATAATCATGTGATTATGTAGTTTTAGCTTGTGCACCTTTTTCTATCATGCTTTTTCTTCCACTCAACTTTCCACTAATATGCTGATATGATAATACTTCAATTGCCTGCTTGACAACTATCACAGTCAAATCTTTTAATGAGTGTTTAGTCCGTGAAATATAAAGACAAAATGGTAAGGGCAAACCAACCAGACATTGTCGTAGTGGATAAACAACAGAGGAAAGCTGTTGTGGTAGATGTAGCAATACCAAGCGACTGCAACATCAGGAAAAAGGAGCACAAGAAACTGGAGAAATACCAGGGCCTCAGGGAAGAACTGGAGAGGGCCTGGAAGGTGATGACCACAGTAGTGCCTGTGGTCATCGGGGCCCTCGGGGCAGTAACCTCCAAACTGGAGCAGTGGCTACAACAGATCCCAGGAACAACATCAGACACTCAGTCCAGAAATGTGCCAAGATACTGCGCAGGACCCTCAAGCTCCCAGGCTTCTGGTAGAGGACCCGAGCTCAGAGGATAAGAACCACCCGCGGGGGTGAGAAGGGATTTTTTTTTTATTCCAATCGATTGAGATCCACCTGTAGTTTTGGAAGATCTGCATCGCAGAGATTTTCTAAATTCCCGGAAAATCTAGAAGCAGAGTGAAGCATCATGAAGGGGTTTTCAGCTGTGAAAATGGTAAACTTATTTGCTGGAATTGTTTGTTCACTGTGGGAGCTTTTTAACTTCACAAATGAGGAACCTAAGAGCACAGAGGAAGTTGGTCAATAATTGCAGGCTAGATTTCTCAATGCAGCCTTGTTCTTTTTGGATGTTGAACTGCAAAACTGAACATTTCATGCATGTCCCCCCAGAAAAAAAGTTTTTGCACCTCGAAACTGAAAAAGTTTGGTCTGTGCCGCTCAGATTCTGTATTACTTACTTTATCTGTGTGTCATAGTGTGAATGAAACTGCTGACGGTGGACATCGTTGCACAAGCTGTGAGTCAGTGTTGTGTGTGAGCTCAACTTTATAGGTTTTAGCCTTTTTTTCTGACTCAACTTCCTGTTGCATGGAGAAATTCAACATTTTCTTTATTTCTGCAAAAGTTTGAAAAAAACCATTGTCAGTACTTCTGTGCCTATGACGCCACTTCCTTTTGAAGAAACAAAAGACAAAAAAAAAAACAATTACTGCCCCATTATTTGGGGAGAGATGTTGTCAACCTACACACCTCTCAATACCTTTTTCTTCTGGTTTCTTTCAACAGGCTGCCTTCCCTCTGTCTGTGAGTCCTTCTATGGCTGCTGACGACTATAATCCTGTGAGTACCCATCTTTTTTTCTGTGACATTTACAGAGGGGATACTTCTGCTTCTGCTATTTTATTATGGCAGAACTTGATATACGAATTATCAAAGCTTGCAAGCCTTTACAACAGGTGAGAGGGCAGTTGCCTTTCTTTTTCTTTTCTCGTTTTGAAATCCCATGAAGGCAGAGGAAATGAAGAATAGATGGATAGAAAGACAAGGCAGAAGCTGAAAGTCAGATAGAAAAACAAGGTAGAAGCTGAAAGTCAGAGAGGAGCAAGAAAAAGAAGTTGGTGCATACGAGAAACAGGATGTTGAGCGAGCGTTTTCATCTCAGTTGTTGCGCGTGACAGTTTTCTCTTCTTGTCTTCCTCCTCGGACCTCGCCGTTGTCCACTCTGAAAGGTCTCCCTGCGGCACAAGTCGAAGAAGAAGAACCGAGGGGGTAAGCTGGCTCTTTTTGCTTTGCGTCTGCAGCAGGTGTTGCCTGTCTGCTGTAGGTTTGACCACCGGTGGGCGTGTGTGAGAAGCAAAAGGACATTTAGTGTGTGCAGAGGGATTTTAGACAACCCACAAGTACTTTCACTTCACTTCTTTTATGCTCTGCTGTTCTGCATCGTCTCGTTTCATTTCTGAGTCTTTAACGTTAGTTGCTCTTTTTTTTTTTTTTTTCTTAGCTTGTCAATGATGTCTTGTTAATTATCACATCAGGGGAAGATTGCTGAACCACATCGCTTCAGCGCAGACCAAGTTGTAGGTGCTTTATAGGAAGGGGGGTTGTTTTTATTTTTTTTGTTATTTTTGTCATTTCAATGACTTACATTGGCTGGGATGGAATTTTTTTTAATTTGTGTGTGTGTCTCAGATAGAATGCTGGACTTCATCTAGACGCTTCAGCTTATTCTTAATTTGCTTGGAGCAAGGTTCTTGTGGACTCACGTACAGGCCTTATCTGTGCACAGGCAATGGTACCATGAGTAGAAGACGAATCTCCGTTAAAGAGCTCGGTCAACCGGACCACCAGGGCTGGCTTTACAGGAAGAAGGAGACCAAGGGTTTTCTGGGAATCAAATGGAAGAAGTATTGGTTTGTCCTTAAGAAGACTGCACTCTACTGGTACACCAACCAGTTGGTGAGTAAAGAATAATGTTTGATGCATAGCCTGCTGTGCCTTTTGTTGTGTGAAATGTTTTAAAAAATTGCTCAAGATGTTGAAAATCTAGAGTGTTTAGTAGCCGCAGTTGTCCTGTTGTCCAGGTTACAAGCACAACATCAACATTTATATTATTGGGATGTTTATGTTTGTGATTCTAACACGACAATGGTTACACTTAATTTTATGGATTGGTATCAAAAATTAGTCAAAAGTGGGTACAAATCCCACTTTTGAGAAACGTATGTTTAAAAACATTTGAAAATGATGCCGTATTCTTTTTTTACACGCTACTTTGTGCTGCTCTATTATCATATGGGAATTACAACCATGAATGAGTATTCATGGTTGTAATGTGACAATCAAGTTGAAGTTCTTCACTTTATTTAGATAATGGGACTTCCTGTGTTCTTTGAGCATGTCCTGCAATAAAAAGCCCTTATTTAGGCATTTCAGAAGTACTCAATTAAAAGATTCTATTAGCTTCCCTTTCCGGATTTTATTTAGGGTTAACGGAAGTATAGGGGCAAAATACAATTTCATTTTCCAATTTTTTCTTTGTTTAAAAATAGTTCAAAGCCATGTGTTTTCAGTTCATATTTGGACATTATTTTAGTGTTGGTGCACATGCATGCAGCTTTTTCTCTGAGTAACGCATGTAGGAGGTAATGTGGGGGAAAATAATTATACAACAAATAACCTTTCCTTGGTTTGGCCAGCATGTTATGGAAAATTTGCTTCTCACTTTGTGCGTTGTTTATCGAAACAATGTCACATGTGGCTCTGTAAATTACTGTCAAGTGCTGTGACAGGGTGATGTCATATGGGAGCTGTAGAGCTGGTGTCTACAGACTCTCTATCTTTACTGAAACTGTACAAGAGAACAATTACTTTGTTGCTAGCTCTTACATTTACAGGTCACTGTGGGCAGAGTCGACCGCATGCTATGTCTTTGAATGTGCAGTTACAATAAAAACAACAAAAAATGTAAGAGTTATTTTATAGAAGAAACTAAAAAACTGAGGAGTTTGCCATAATTATTCAGCGATAATGATGACCAGTATTCTCTGAAGATTGTTGACTCTTGACCTTATCTCTGGTCATGGATATTTTAGCAGTTCTCTGCAAATCTCAGCCTTTCCCATAAGACCAGAAACTGGAATCTCAGACGAATCAAAGAGTAATTTTATCATTTTGTGTTTCACCTTTTTGTTTTCTGCTGCTCTCACCCTTTCACAGCATGAATGATTCAAAGACATATTACAAATAAATCTGCCTTTTAAATTGGTTCTTAAATCTTTAATGTGCATTTTATTTTATTTTTTTGTTAAACACCAGGCAGAAAATAGAAATCTTGTTCGCATAACATCAGCATTCACATTGAAGAGTGTTATCTTAAGTGTAGTATTGAAGCACTTGTGATGATAATGATCACAAATAAATACATTCATGACCAGAAAATGTGAGAATGAGAAGTGAAATTGCAGAGTTGTTTTATTTTATTTTTGGACAGTAGTGGAGATGAGTTGCATTAAGCTTTGACCACAAGTTGTACAAAAAAAAAAGTATTTTGGTTTTGTTTGGTCAATTTTTTTTCTAATTGAATAACTACTGGGGTTCATACCGTTATTTGAGCCTATGCAAAGTGATAATTTTTTTTATTCACTGGTTCTTCTTAGATGTCTGAAAATGTACTGCAACTGAGAGAAATCAAGAAAATTATAAATGTCAGTATCGCTATAAGTAAAATATGCTCTTCATTTTTTACCAGGCTGTAATAGAAATGTTTTCTTAAAAAGTAATAGGAGGATCAGCATTATGTTTTTTATTTAAGACGAATAAAAAAAACCCCATTAAAATGTCCTTTTATACATTCTTCCAAAATTGTCAGTAAAGCTTTCAATCTGTTTAGCACTTCACACATTTAACACCCTTCTATATAAGCACACAGTGAAGTGCTGTGAACGTCAGACAAGTCATACTTGCTTCTTCAACCTCTGTCATGCTGCCGCAACAGGAACTGCACTGCGTTTCCTGTATGTGTCTTTGCCACTACCAGACTGTCATCACAGATACAGACAGACAGACATGCATGCATGCATAAAGTAAAAATAAAAATATTTTCCTCTTTAGAGATTTCTTCTGTTTTTGCTGTTTTTATCACGCTTCTATGTTTTAATTATCAAACAAATGTATCAAAAAGATAACCTGAGTGAGGGGGGGAAAAGGCATCTAAATTAAACTGGTCCTACATAAAAAAAATAAAAAAAAGTAATGACTCCTTGAAGCCAGGAACTGGTTGTTCAAACATTGAGTTATCATGGAGAAATGTTGGCCCACTCTTTTTTTTTAAAGAATCGCACAGTCAAATCGAAAGGTTTTTAAATTTCAAGAGCCTGTTTAAAGCCTTGCCACACATTTTGATTCCTTTTGACCAAAGCCAATTGACAGTACACTTGTGATTTGTATTGTATACTTACAAGAAAATGTATACATGCAAGTTCTCTGTACACTTTATTGAAATATAAAAATCAATCATCAAATCTGCTTTTCAACTCAACAAAGGTACTTTTCTGAGATTGTGAGGCCATTAAGCGGTCTTGTGAAATGATGGTCTATGTGAAGTAATAAATTTGTGCTGGTGGATAATTGATTGTGTCTAAAAACCATAAACACTGAGAGTTTCTGCTGTATGAGCTAAGTGCTCTTAAGCTTAGGCGCTGGAAATAATGGCCTTTAAGTTTCATCATGTTATTCTGCCATTTTTATTGTGATCACTTTAAATGTGGCTCAAAAAGATTTATAGACAATTCATTCCACATACTTTTCACTATAAATGTATAACTGCCTACCTTGACTGAAGCAAAGGAACGGTTACATGTTCTTTTCTGGCATTCAGGATGAGCCATTTCTGTGTTTTGTATTAGTTTGCCCTTTTCTACTATTAAATTAATTTGATCCAAGACACTGAAGTGTGAAAAATGTCAAAAACGAAAGCAATCTGACTGGTGCCAAATGCTTTTTTTCATGACTGCGACGCGTGTGATGGCTATGGTCAGGATTAATGTATGTCACCATCACCGGCTGCAGCTCTGTGACACGTTTTGCCAGGAAGTGGTTTGAAAACCATCACTATGTCTTAGCGCTAACTATTATTCAATGTCTGTTGCAGGCGGAGAAAGCAGAGGGCTACATTGACCTCGCAAACTTCGTGATAGATGTAGCCATCGAGTGCAAGAAGAAGCAGTAAGCTCAAAGTTTTCCTTTTCAGGATGATGTTGTGATTGAGCATCTCATCGCGTTGTTTAGCTAAACATGAGACTTAATTTATACAAACAGCCTGGGTGTCATAGAAAGTTTTCCCACACACTGTGACAGGAAATGTTATTTACTAAATCGTCCTGAAACGATCTTCAAAATAGAAGTCACTTCCTTTTTCCACTGATCACATCTCATCATGGGATTAGATTCTTTCTTTATTTATTCATATCTCTTACCAGAAACCCATGAAGCTTTCTACTAAAAGTAGTTTGAAACCACAAGAAATATCATTCATGTATTGAGAACAATAACCTAAGGTTGCTAATCTGTGGGTGTTGTAATCTTATGCTTTAAAGTTTCTCTGAACTGCCTCTCTAAATGCTCTCCTATCTCTTACAGTGCATTCAAAGCCTGCCATCCTCAGGTCATGATGTTTTATTTTGCTGCCGAGAACCACGAGGACATGAATCTGTAAGTTCCACTAGGATGTAACTAATGTGAAAGCTGATAGTTTTTCTTAATAATCATGTTTAAAGATGAATCGTTTGTTCTTCTCAGCTGGTTGAACAAGCTCGGGCTGGCCTCCATTAATTATGAGCGAACAAATCAAACCACAGCAGCTGGTAAGCCCCCCCTGTGCTCAACATGTGTTTTATTGCCAGGTGTGGTCTTAAATTTAGAGCAGTGTTTGTGGCTGATTCACAGGAGATATGTGACACTGCCAAATTAGAGCAACGCAAATCCTGTGGTCGATTTTTGTTGTGTAGTCTATGAGTCATCCTATAAATTAATGCATTTTTTTTTCATGTTTCTCTTCAAACCAATGTGGACGTTCAGAGTGCTACAGTGAAGCCAGCGATCACGAAGAAGCAGAGAGCACAGAGATCCCCCCTCCGCCATACTCAGAGCAGACCCTACGGGACTCTGTGGATCCATCTAATCCGCCTGGGAGCACACATCAGGTCAGGGAAGATTCATAAAAATGGCACCTACCTCATTCCTTGATTTGTTTTGGTCAGTGGGATTAAACATGTGTCTTCAAAAGGTATTTGCACCCCTTTTTACCATTTCTGGAAAAGGGCTGCAAAGTTCCTTTTTCAACTTCATGTTACAAAGGCAAACTCTAGTTCTTGCTGTTATCAAAACACTATTTAGGGCATAACTATGAAATGGAAGGAAAACGCATGGATTTCAATGTTCTTAAGTAAAATTCATAAGTTTATGAATGTCTTTGATGCCTTCACGGACCAGCTACTTTTCATACCGAGATGAACTTGCATGCTGATGAACCCCATGTACTATATTTGTGACTTCTTTGTGTTGTCATTGTGTGCCATGCATATGTGGCACTTTGCTTTGGAATATCACATCTAAAAAAAACTCAATGAAATAAAGTTTTTGGTTGCGACTTAGCCCAATTTAAAAAAGAAATAAGACGTCTGAATGTCTCAAAAACATCTTTTCTTGTCTTTCTTTCAGGGTACTGTACCACCACCATATTCTTCTACAGCTCCTGCAGAAGCCAGCGATTCACTCTCCTCCCCCGTCAGTACGATGACGTCACAGAGCTCCGCCTCTTCGCTCGCTAAGCAACGGCAGTCCTGGATGGACCTTGTCTCACAGGCGTCCTCTACTCAGGCCGGGGAGACGGCAGTGGTGTGCTCGGTCCAGGTCCACACTCAGCGACCGCCACAAGGGAGAACGGAAGTGGGAGAAGTGTCAGAAAGCTCGGTTCCTCAGAGCTCCACAGACTCAAATGGGTCCAACAAAGAGAACCCAGCAGTTCATGGGGAGGAGCATAGGGATGTTTTAGGTCCTCAAAGTGCAGGTGAATGTTTTTTTTGTTCTACATTTGCTTTCCTACCTTTGTGTTTTTTCCACAAATTGATGTCTACCTTAAAACCCCCTTAGACTTTATGTTGTGCAAGTGGGCTGCATAATAAATTGCAACTTTATCCTCTTTCAGGCAATCGTGGATCTGATGAAATGGAAAAGCTGTACATTCATCTAAAGGAGGCCAGCCTTTCACCAATAGGGGATCGGAAACCATCCACAAAAAGGGAATTCAGGGCTTCTTTTGTTAAACGCTGTAAAAACCAGACCGTTAACGATAAGCTACACCATATCAGGGCACTTAATAGCACGCTAAAGGTATGCGGTACAGAAACTATTTTGAGGTTTTAAAATCATCTGGGTATTTTGTTGTGTGGATATCCAATGAATAGATATTTCTCCCTCATTTTTCTTTTCTTTCTTTTCTCACAGTCTAAGGAAGCGGACTTGCAGGCAATAGAGCAGGTGCTGTCTGACGCAGAGCTTACCTCACACAAGTTCAGAGAGTGGAAGGAAGCCAATGCGCCATTGATGGTGGAGATCTGTGTCAAAGACAACCAGAGGGGGGCACCAGATGCTGTGACAGCTGCAGCATCAGTCACTGCTGCCCCAGTTGCAGAGACCAGTTTATAAGTCCCCCTAATGTAGTTGACGGTGTTTCGAGTTGGACCTCATAATAACATACACTCACTGCTGTGATTTAGTCAGATGACACTTCAGTTCCATGTAAGCGCATATTTAACTGCTGTTTAACATGCATCTAAAGTGTTTTTTTTTTGTTTTGTTTTGTTCTTTTTTTCTTTTTTGTTTTACGTTTCATATCGACTAGGAAACATGAGCAATAGACATAAAAATGTGATTTTTGTTTTAGTATTACTTTTGCTTGCCTCTTGGTAGAATTGGATAATTTTCCAGAGCTTAAGTTGTTTTTTTTTAAAACTTTTTAATTCACAGAACCTTTTCATAAACTCTGATTATATGAAATGGAATGCACAGAAACACTGTTTTTTGTTTGTTTTTGGTATTGTTTTTTTTACTGTATAATTTATCTACATTGTTTTCCGTCTGCAGAGAACAAATACCTAGATTGTTGTTGTCTGCTAATTATTGGTGCCATGCACCATCTGTGCCTGTTACAAGCAATCCAGGAGCCATGATTCTTTCCTTGTGCTGTCACATCATGCTTTATATTAACTGTTCTGACTGAACAATAAACCCTGTAGTAAGAATAAATCACATACTGATAATTTCAGATAAATAGGAGTCAAGTTATTGTCACTATGCAGTTTAAAACTCAGCTAAAACACTAGACATTTGCCTTGAGAACATAAATGTTGGCAGCATGTTTATTGTAGTGTGAAAAAATAGTTGGTAGTATACTTTCGCATTACTGCCCTAGATGTGTACAGAAACTGTTCAAAATAATGGAAACAAGCCGAAAGCTGCCTTGTCATTTTGGGATGAACATTTATGCGTGGATGCATCATACTTTAAGTGTGAAATCAGTATCGGCTAATGAAATGAAATATTAGCATCAACTGTCTTTCAGATGGGGTCAAATTTTAACGGAGAGAATCATCCAAGTTTAAATACAAATAGGTAAATAATTCAATTCTAAAATATGCAAAACTAAAACTAAAATGACATTTAACCTCACATTACCAATAAACATAGCATCTCTGTTTAAAGAAGAGGTTTGTCAGCTTACAGTTTTGGCACTGTTCAATTTTAGCAAACCTTTACAAATTATTACATTTATCCTGCAAAACTATTGTGAAATGTTTTGTAAAATGTCATTCATTTTAACTTTAACTTTTTATAAGATTTGAGCTTATCAAACAGCATGAAATATATCCCTTATTATGTGATTTTCCAGGAAAAGGTTTAGGTACCTGGTTAAAAGCTGAACATGGATTATTACAGAATATGACATGGAGAGTCTGGGCTGGCTCCATGTGAACATTGGTTTTTTTAACTTATATTTCATTCATGTTATAGTTTATTGTAGATATGTTAATGATATTGAATGTGTATTGTAGTGTTTTTTTTCTTTTGTTTTTGCTATTAAAAGAAATAAAGCGATGCCAAAATTTCCAGGCTGTTCTGTCAGTTTCTATGTCTACAGAACCTTGATTTGCAGAATAATAAAAATAAAAAAAAACTGAAAAGGTACATGCTCAGTCATATTAAATGAATGATGTGAACAACACCTTTAAACTTTTGAAAGGATTTTCCATGTGTTCTAGTCCCCATACAACTGATGTTTCCACTTGTGCCTCTGCAATAAATGATTAATTTTGCTCAGACCAGGTCAGTAATAATACTGTTTTGTTTAAATGTTCCATATTCTCTCTGTAGTGGCGATTGTTTGTCAAACCAAACATCCAATAAAAAGTTCCATCAGCCACTATGAGGCACTGGGGTCCAGATTCTTAACACAGGCAAAAGAATCCAAGGTCCAAACTTGTTGATTTTCTTTGTTGCTTTATTTTCCTTTTATGCAAGCAATTACAATTATCAAACTTTTCTTTGTTCTCTGGCACTGCTCTCTCTTCTGTTCTCTCGCACTGCACTGATCTCTTGCACTGTTCCCTTTCTCTTGCACTGGTAAAAACCATAGGCCCCAAACCCAAATGCCTGTTGGTCCTTTACCAGGCCCCTACATTTATAGAAGGTGGACTGACCCACCTTACTTCCTGTCTAGCTTACAAATGATAAAAAATAGGAAAAAATAAGAAAACAAAACAAAATATAAAATCAATTATAACCTGCAAATAAAACTCTGTAAATAATGCAAAAAATAGAAGTTTAAGAATAAACTAACAAAATTCAAATAGATAAAGAAATAAAGAATAAATAGCTCCAACACTCCGGCCCCTAATTGCGAATACTGTCGGAATTACTTTAACAAGGAAAAGGAGCTATTCCATTAAACATGTCCATACTTTCTCAGTGTGATGCTTCCAGTAGTAACAGAAGTTTGGTCACAGGTCTTTCCAAAACACTGGTCTTCGTTTGTAGTTGCACAGAACGCACCAAGCCTTTTGCATCCTGGTTTACATTTAAGACTTTGGCCATCATCCAGGATCCTCTTGGAGCTGTAGAGTCTGCAATTAAAACAACATCTCCAGGAGTAAGACATCTTTTAGTCCTTGTCCATTTTTGTCTTTCCTGCATCAGAGGTAAGTACTCAGAAAGCCATCTTTTCCAGAACAACTCTGCCATGTATTGCACTTGTTTCCACCTTTTTCTGACATAAAGATCCTTTTGACTGAACAATCCTGGTGGCAAAAACTGGTTTGTTCTTTTAACAACAACAAATGGTTGGGTGTGAGTGCCTCAAGATCATTTGAGTCATCTGACACTTTGGTAATAGGTCTGTCATTTAATATGGCTTCAACTTCACAAAAGATTGTTTGAAGTCCTTCATCATCTAAAACTTGTTTTGAGAACTGAGACTAAAATACTTCTAATGGAAACGAATCAGACGCTCCCAAACTCCCCCTTGGTGAGAGGCTGCAGGGATGTTAAAGTTCCATTTCATTCCATCCTGCACAAAAGCATTTTGAATTTTAGCATGATTCAGTTCAGCCAACTCTCTTCAGCTCTCGATTTGCACCAACAAAATTTGTGGCATTGTCGGATCTAATTGTGGAAACTGGACCTTCTACAGATGAACCTGCGGACTGCATTTATACAGGAATCTGTATCGAGAGTGTAGGCAATTTCCAGATGTACTGCACGGCTGGTGAAACAAGTGAACAGAACTCCATACCTTTTCAGGAGACTTCGTCCTCTTTTAACACTTACAGGACCAAAGTAATCCACTCCTACGTTTGTGAAAGGAGCGGTGGTTGGCAGAACTCTTCTCCTGGCAGATCTGCCATTTTTTGTTCAACAAACTTTCCTCTGTTCCGTCTGCAACAACACAATGAGAGATGATTTTTCTGGCAGCTGAATTACCATTTATTATCCAGTATTTTTGTCTCAATCTGGACAGCATATGAGCTCTCCCTGCATGTCCTAACTGTTGATGAATATGGCGTAAAATCAGGGTAGATACATGCATATCCTTTGTCAAAATTACAGGATGCTTTGCTTCGACAGGCATGGCTGTTTTATTCAATCTGCCACCCACTAAGAACTCCAGCACCAATACTGGGTCAAGTTTGCATAGAGAACTTCTCCTAGAGACTCCTTTAAGGCACTGGTGATGAAAGTCATTCAGTAGCAAATTTCTGTTGTTGTGCAAACTGAATGATAGATAGTTCTGCCTTGGCCAAGTCTTCAGGAGTTAGATTTTCTTTCTTTAGAGTGGTCTTGAATCTTTGCATCTGCTTTTCCAGTTCTTCTTTTGATTTTCTGGTTCAATTTTATTTAGGTCTGCAGCAGCAAACTCTTTTCTTTTCTGTTGCAGCAACATGAGATGTTTTTCAGCTTTAAAAACCAGGCAACAGAGGTTTTAAGCTTTGTCCATGATGAAAAATAATGAATCAGATAGTTCGTAGCATTTTCTGATTCCTTCACAACAACACTTACTGTTAGGTCCTTCTTGACCTCTGGGTCATCTGCAGGAATTGCATGGTGATCCACATCCAGTTTGGGCCATTCCTCCTCTGATCTGTGGAGAAATTCAGGTCCATTTATCCATCTCCTGCATTTGAGGAACTCCTTAGCTCTCATGCCTCTAGATGCATCATCTGCAGGATTCTCCTTGGAGGAAACATATCTCCACTGATTCACATCTGTTGCTTCTCGGATAACAGAGATTCGGTTTGCAACAAAGGTGTGAAATCTTCTAGTTTCACTGGAAATATATTTTAGTACTGTTGTACTATCAGTCCAGAAAACAGGTTTTTCCAACTGTATTTGCAGCTCTTTCTGCAGCAGTTTATTTACTTGAACTGCAAGAACAGCAGCTGTCAATTCCAACCTCGGGATTGTTGTTTGCTTCATGGGGGCAACTCTTTTTTCCTAAAATGAAAGCAACATGTGAGATGTTATTCTTTTCCAGTTTTAAATATGACACTGTTCCATAGCCATCTTGACTTGCGTCAGAGAAATGATGAAGTTGTGCTTTATCTGGTTTCCTGATGCAACTTGGTTTGATGCAACGATCCACTTTAAAACTGGATATCAGCTGGAGATCCTCCAGCCAATCAAGCCACTTCCTAGAGAGAATGGGGAATAACTTCATCCCACTTCAAATTTTGTCGACAAAGTTCTTGTAGCAACAGTTAGCTGGCATACTGAAGGGAGCCAGGATTCCCAAGGGATCATACAGTGAGCTAACCACAGACAAAATGCCCCTTCTGGTGTGTGGACGGTCCTGCACAGAGGTTCTGAACTTGAACTCGTCTGTTTCAATGCTCCACTGTAAACCCAATACTCTCTCAACTGGAAGTGATCTGTGTCCAATCCAGATTCTTAATTTCTTTTGCTCCCTTTCCTCTGGGATTGACATGAGCACTCTGCGACTATTGCTGACCATTTTGAAAGCATGAATCCTCCTTTAGAGCAGAGGTCTGTCAGCCTCTTCACCAGAAACACTGCATCTTCTTCTGTAGGAACAGATTTTAAAACAGTCATCCACATAAAAGTTATTTTGATTGTGTTAACCACTTCAGCTGGAAAATGTTGTGTGTTATCATCAGCAGTTCTTTGCAGAGCATAATTTGCACAGCTGGGTGAAGACACTGCACCAAATAAATGAAAAACATGAACTCCTGTGCAGGTTTTGAAGTGTCACATGATGCCACCACAGGAAACGGAGAAAGTGACATGTTTTTCAGAGACATACACTTGGTGAAACATGGCGTCAATGTCAGCCATTAGTGCAAACAGGCTCTTTTCTAAATCTGATGAGGACTCCAACCAGAGAGTTTGTGAGGTCAGGTCCTTGTAGAAGCTGACTGTTCAGTGATGCTCCTTTAAAAGTTGATCCACAATCAAATACAACTCTTAACTTGCCTTTTGTGGGATGATACACCATGATGAGGAATGTACCACAGTTGTCCACACCTTTCTGAAGCTATCTGCTGGTACAGCCTCCGCATGTCCTTGCTGCAGCATGTTGTTACACATGCAGTGTATTCCTTGTACTGAGCATCCTTTTCAAATCTCCTTCTGAGGCTGGAGGCGCTGCTCTGCAACACAGATATTATTTGGCAAGCTGGGACGTTCACTCCTGAAAGGTAAGTCAATATGATAATGACTTCCAACAAGTTTTGTTGAGTTATTGACATGTTATGAAATGCAAATCCTCTCTGGACATTTCAGTTTCTCCTCTGATGATCTTTCATTAAAATCATGATTGTACTGCTGGACCAGCATTTCTTAAGATGCTCAACAGAGATCTGTTGGCTGTTACAGCAGTGCAGACATTTTTATTTCTGCTGTTGCTTCTAGTGCGCAAAGGACCATTTATGACCCAACCAACTTTAGTTTTTACAGCATAAGGCCCACCATCCACACTGTTTATCACCTCCCAGGGCTCTAAAACATTTGAAGCATCAGTTCCTATCAGTAGTTCCACATTTGCATTGATGTGATGAAGCTTAACAGGCTTAAGATGAGGCCACTGATCAATGTCTTTTTGCTGGTCAATGTAGAAACTGGCATGGTACTCTGAGTCAAAACATCTGGTAATGCTATGAAGTCATTGTTTTCAATTAGAGATTTCCAAACCAGACAAAACTTGTACATTAACAATCTTATTTGATTCATTGTTCTCAGCAGAATATTTGTCCTTTTACCCTTTGAGTTCAGTCTTTTTGCCAGAGTTTCTGTACAGAATGTACCTGAACTTCCTGGATCCAGAAATGCATAAGTTTGTACAATTTTGTTGCTCTTTGACTTTTAACTTTCACTGCAACAATAGAAAAAACAGCATCATCATCATGACCGGCCCCAATATGCCACATGTCTGAGTGGTTGCAGTTGAGAAGTTGACATGAGACCCTTTTGTCTGTTGGGTTTGTTCTGAAGAGGCTTCTGGCTCCTTTTGCTCTATGTGAAGAACCCCCGGATGCCTTTGGTGACACACGTTGCAATCCAAACGACTCCTGCAGTCTTTGCTTGTGTGACCAACTTTCAGACAACCGAAACAAATCCCCCTTTGTTTAATGAAGGTCAACTTGTCCCGATGCATTTTAGCTTTAAACTGCATACAGTTTTCCAATAGATGATTTCTTTGTAAACAAAACAAGCAGCTGTGAAGAACAGTAGACTTGGTCTTATTTTCAGTTGACTGAGTTTTGGCGTCTAGTATTGTGTTGACATTTGTGGCAAAACTGCTTCCTTTTTTCCTTTGCTTGCTGGAACTTGAGACTTTAGAGTTGATCCTAGTTTGTGGATCATGGATGTCGCCGAAACTGGATCTGATGCTACATTTACTTCTTTTACTATAAAAGCAACCAGATCAGTGAACAAAGCTCGGTGGCCATTTTGCTCCTGCAGCTCATAAGCAGTAACTCTCCATTTTTCCCTCAGCTTATATGGAAGTTTCAACACGATCGTTCTCATATTTGAAGGTAGATCCAATTCTTTCATGTAAACAATTTGTTGTGTTAGATTTGAACATCCTTGAAGGAAAAGAGAGAATGATTGAAGACTTTTCACATCGTCACCTTTTATTGGTGTCCAACTCATAATCTTCTCCATATATGCAGAAGCTATTTTATTTTCATTTCCAAAATGTTCTTCAAGAAGATATTTGGCCCTGGAATAACCTAGCTCAGGAGGTAAGTGCTGACAACTGTGCACCAGATCTTTAGGCTGCCCCCTAGTGAACTGCTCTAAGAAGTGCAAACAGTCGCTCCAGTTGTCAGTTTTAGCTTCCACTCCGTTCTCAAAAGCATTCATAAATGATTTGTACTGCAGGGGATCCCCATCAAACACGGGAATGTTTCTAGATGGGAGGGCACGATAAATTTTGCTTTACAAGTAAGGCAGTGATGTCATTTTGTCTTTGCATGATGTTCACAATTTCATTCTGACAGTTTCAGTCTCAGGGGAACATTGAAATTGTGTTTGCGTTGTTTGAGTTGCAGAATCAACTTTTACTCTCTTTGATCCGTTTTAAGTTGTTTCTGCTTTTCTTTAGGTCTGACGACAGGAAGGTCAGATGAAGAATTTGCTGTTTCTTTGGGAAAAAACTCATCAGCGCGAGGATTTAGCAGCGGCATGTCCTTTACTTTAGCTCTTTCAAAATAAGAGTTCATTCCATCAGATCGTTTAGAACCAACGACTGAATTCATTAAGACATTAAGTTTTGCATTGGTTGCTGCCAACTCTATTTCCAAATTTAATTTTTCCTTTTCTTTCCTCAGCTTCTCCTCTTGCTCTTCGATCAGATGTTTTTTGTCCAACGCGACGAATCTCTCCATGAGCGCCGCCTTTTCAGCTGCAGCTTTAATGCGAGCAGAAGATGTAGATGAAGTCCGAGAAACTGTGAAGATGTTTTTGAACGTGGCTTTACACTTGAAATATTAGAAACACTGTCTTCAGGATTTATTTCATCCACCTCTACAACTAGATCATCACCAACATTATTGTTTTGTTCAGTATATGGATATCCTGCTTCATGCAACCAAACCTTTACATTGTCCATAAATTCAGAGAATGCCACCACCTTGGACTGAAAATACACATTTTGCCTTTTCACTTCTTCTTCTGGCAATGGCAAATTCAAAAATGATTCATGTAAATCAGTTGCATCTTGATAGCATTTAATAAACTTGGCAAAGTCAGAAGACACTTTCTTAACATTTTCTTGTGACGTCATTAATGCGGAGATTTTCTCCACAAGGTTTGAAGCTTGTTTGCACTTTAAACTTCGTTTTTCTTGACATGTTTTCACATAAAACTCCAAACCCTTTTGTGTGAATTTGATGTTTCTTTTCTCTTGTGACATCCGAGTGTCATCCTCTTTGCTCTTTACATCAGACATTTTTAGCAATCCTTTGAATTATTTCAAACCTTTAAAGGGACATTAATCCACAAGGAATCCACAGGATGAAGCACAAACTTGTCTCTTTGTTTAAAGAGGTTGATTCTTGTGAACAAACATTTCCATGATGGGCGTCGGCACACGTCTGAATCCAATTATGAGTCAATTTGTCACATCAAACTCATCTCATCAGTCTTTGCAGTGAAATAATGTCTTTAAACTCCAGTAGTTTCCGTTTGTCCTTTACGGCTTGAACAATATTGTCACGTACCAGTTGATGAATGAGTGACGTGTCAATCCAGGCCTCACGCAGCAAGTCGCTTGATTTCATCAAAGACGGTCCAAAACCTTTTGTTTGATGGTAATCCTTGAGATCCACAAATCCAACATGTCCATTAAGGAGGAATTATTCCTTTTAATCCACAGGCAGGTTCCTTACTTGATCCATGAGAAGGTTTTTACTTGTTCCACAGGGTGGGTTTTTACTTGATGTAGTGGCGATTGTTTGTCAAACCAAACATCCAATAAAAAGTTCCATCAGCCACTATGAGGCACTGGGGTCCAGATTCTTAACACAGGCAAAAGAATCCCAAGGTCCAAACTTGTTGATTTTCTTTGTTGCTTTTATTTTCCTTTTATGCAAGCAATTACAATTATCAAACTTTTCTTTGTTCTCTGGCACTGCTCTCTCTCTCTGTTCTCTCGCACTGCACTGATCTCTTGCACTGATCCCTTTCTCTTGCACTGGTAAAAACCATAGGCCCCAAACCCAAATGCCTGTTGGTCCTTTACCAGGCCCCTACATTTATAGAAGGTGGACTGACCCACCTTACTTCCTGTCTAGCTTACAAATGATAAAAAATAGGAAAAAATAAGAAAACAAAACAAAATATAAAATCAATTATTAACCTGCAAATAAACTCTGTAAATAATGCAAAAAATAGAAGTTTAAGAATAAACTAACAAAATTCAAATAGATAAAGAAATAAAGAATAATAGCTCCAACACTCTCTATTTAGCTAGATGATGAATTAAACAGTGCACTGAGATGCCTTAAGCCTTGGATATTGCTTTGTAGTATAACTCTTTAAAATGTATCACAGCTTTATCTGGGACCTTTAAATAAAGAGAATTTATATTTTTTGTCTGATGAAATTGTTTTAAAATGTTAAATCCGATATTATAATCTGTTAGTGTTTGAGTCTCTTTTTTATGGAATACATTTTTGCTCTTCAGTAATTTTTTGGATGGAAATTATTTGCTTTTACTTCAGGAAAAATGAGTAGTGCTACTCTTGTGAGCAAGTTTTGGATGTTCTACCCACCTCTGTTGTTTATGTTCTGCAGCAAAAGTTATATTAACTGTACTGTTCAGTCAGAACAGTTAATATAAAGCCTTAATTTATTAATTAGCCAACTTTCACAGGAATTTTTTGTTTTTGTTACTTTTAGGGGTGTCAGAGTAAAAGAGGTTGACTATGTATATGTGCCACATTTCTCAGGATTTTATTTCCAAACGTTTCTTTCCACCTCCCATTTACGCACTACTTTGAGTTGGTCAGCCACATAAAAATTGCAATGAAATAGAAGTATGTGTTTGTCTTGTGACGCTATGTAAAAAAGCTGTGGGGATATTAATACTTTTGCAGGACAGATGTACTAGATGCCATTGCTGTGTTACAACATGTAGTTCTCAAAAGCTGCCACTAGGAGTCGCGCGTCTCACTCCAAATTCCCCATTGAGGTTATGCGCCATATTGCCAGTCTCCTCCATCTCACCAAACATCGAGCATGCACCGGTTATAGAGGAGATATATTTAAATATTTACACTGAGCTGCGAGCCGAAACGCAACACCATGGAGGCCGTCAAAGCCTTTAACAACGAGGTTTGTGTGGAACCAGTGGAAAAAAATCCCGAACAGTTCGCGTATCTGTTGTCTTACTCTGATTTTCAGAAGCTAGTTAGCTAACGTTAGCAAGGGAGTAGTAAAGAGCGAGAGGAGGGTTGAATCACAGAAGGCCTCACACTATCATTATCTTCTCTGTTATTCATATGTAATACACCGTCATGTGCGCAAACGTGAACAGGATATTGATCTTACGCTACACCCCATTTGGGTGAAAATCTCTTAATATTAATTAGGGGAAGGCAGATGCTAAACGCTATTAACTAGCTGGATGCTAGCGAAACAACGCAAGTTACGTGATAACTTGTTGTGTTAACTAATATTAAAGACGATAAAATACTTCTTCACTAACTGTTATGTAAATTTGACATTGTATTTTGTTTATGTTTGCCTTTATTAAGAATTCTGCCCTAAATGAATTGTATTACACGTCCAAATGTTTTCTAAATAATACGTTTAGCTATAATATGGCTCATTGCTAAAGTAAGCTCTACTGTATAGACACAGTCGTCCGTTTTCTGTCCATTCTCCAGAAGCTACAGACAATGTATTATTTTTCTCTGCATTAATTTTGTGATAAGGCTAATTTGTTGATTAATCTGCAGAAGAGTGCTTGGTCACGTTTGCTTAATGGCAAAATATGACGTTTTTTCTTTTTGTGACATTGTGTTTCAGCTGTACACATTGACTGAGTACAAGCCACCCATCTCTAAGGCCAAGATGACTCAGATCACCAAGTCAGGAATCAAGGCCATAAAAGTAAGTATATTAATGGATGAGACAGGTAACTAATGAATAAAGCAAACTTCACTGAAGCAAATTGTTGTCCACTTATTAAATCCTACCCTTTGTGTTTGCTAAGCAATCAACTTACATAGATCCAAAATTAATTATAAATTGAAAGTGATCTCTAATTTCAAGATTTAATTCTTTGAGTCTCATTTATTTTAGGGAATATTCTCTGTTCAACTAGAAATAATAAAGGATTTCTTAAAAGTCCAGCTTCCAAGTATTGAAATAAAAGATAAACTATGTGTACTGTTATAGTTCATTAGAACTATAACAGAACCAGTTTGTGTCTTAGTATTTTTACACATGTGTTGTATTTAGTTGTCAAATCCTATGGTGGCTCACAGAAAGAGCTGCTTTCTATGTCGACTCATAATTATCATCAATTTCGTAAAGGACTTCTTGGATGCAATATTTAGTAGATCATCATTTTCCCCTGGGATCTTTTAAGGTGTAAGAACATATATTGACTTCTATACCTGATAGAGAGTTTGGTAACTGAGATACTATGCTCACATCAATTGGAGAGGACATCTATTAAACCTTTAAAACATATTAATGAAAATACCAGCAGAAATATTGCAGCTGTATGGTTTACTGATATGAAGTCTGTGCTTATATAAATTCAGCTTGACAGGGCTGTTTGGGTAAGTTTCTGCAAGCACTCATAGCTTCAGCTGTAGTTTAGTTTTAGGCCTGTTTTGTAGAGGTTTAAAAGAGTTTTAAAATATTTGTTCATTTTAGATTAAACTCACTAAGAAAAGCAAAACTTGTATCTCACTTCAGGACTTGTTTTATAGAACTTCTTTTGGATGTAGAAAAGTTCAGTCTAGCATTGACCTGCCACAGCTTTTTAGAGTTGGAGTTATAGCCAATTAATAGTTCTTTGCCTGCTCAAAGGCAGTAAAATAGCTCTTCAGCCAGGAGCCGAATTAGAAGCTGCAAAATTTATATTAGGCTCAGTGTTGTCTTATTTACTCGTGTAACTCCTACTGAGTTTGGAAGCATAACTTAATGGTATTCACTTATGATAAAATTGCTATGCAACTTGCACACATAAGATGTACAGGTTGTGAACATAATGATGTAATAGTAATTGCTAAAATGTACCTGGCCAGAGATGGCTACTACGCTTTTTTATTTTTGGAGATACTTGTGTGTTCCGGTCATGCAACCCTGAAATTATTACACAATATTTCATCTGTGAAATCAATTAGCCTGCCTAATTTTTTTTTAGAGATCTCTTATTGTGGTGAAAATATGATCTTACTTTTCATATGAAGTTTATGCAACAATTGCCATCTTTGTCTCTTGTATTTTTGTGGGATATTTTAAACTATTGCTTTTTGTCAATAGTTTTCTGTATATTGTCTTCAACACTGATGTGATCAATATTATTTTTCTTGGTTTACTCGTTTTTAGTGGTTGGCTTAGGATTCTTTTGGGATGAATGTTAACTGGCATTTTTGGGGGAAAGTATATTTTGTGCCAATAAAATCAAACTTGCACATACAGGACTGTGAAAAGTAATGGACACCCTTACAGATTCTTTCTGTTTTTGTCATTTTAGGTCATTCACTACATAATACCAACCAATGATAACTTGTAGCATTACAAAAATCAGTTTTCAATACATGGTTTCTTTTATCGCATGTTAATAAAATAAATTATGTATAGAAATAATAGTTACCTAAGCCAACTTGTTTCTATGTGAACAGGTTGGTAAATCAGGATATTCCTGTCACTTAATTTATTTGGAAAGCTCTTTATTCTACTTCCCAGTCTGAGCCCTGATTCCTGCAATAGCCATAGTTTCAATAATAGCTTAAATAAAATCTGCCTGATAATATGAAGTAAGCTAAAAGGACTCAAAAAGCAGCAGGTCATGTGATCTATAGAATCTACAAAAATTTGGATGAGAACAAGTTGTTGGCATCTGTGAATCAGACAGGGGAATATGTCTTGATTTTTAAATACTTGCACGACTTTATAAATCCAGGGTTTTTGTGTGTGTGTTTTGGTACCTTCTAAAATTTTATTCCTTATGTTATGTCTAAGATGAATCTAAGCAAATGTAGCAATAATGCAATTAAATTTTTTTTCTGGTTTTTATCCTATGTTTTTAAAACAAGAAAAGCGGGCTTCCGAAGGGGAAAAACATTGTCTACTGATATGAAGAATTTTATTAGATAGTTTTATAAAATGTAAAACATGGGTTTGCAATGGAGCCTGTTTCAGTAAAAATCACATCCTTTCAGAATTTTAAGCAACAGATTATGAAAATTATAATGTTATCCTGATTGCAGAATGTAAATCTCAGACTAGTATTTGTGTTTGCATGTGTCCTAGAAAGTGAGTGTTAGTGTGAAACATTTTCTAAATAATCTGAGTGGTTTGCTCTTTCTTGCTGTACTTGGTATGACATGTCCAGGGAGAAGAGGAATGTTTTCACACATGTTTCTAAAGAGCCAGCAGACTAATGAATAGAACATTAATACAGGCAGTTTCACTTAACTAACTGCATTGGTTTCATGTTTGGGCTATCCTTGTGCTCATTTGTGTTAAGGAAAAAAACCTTCTGGCTCAGCCAGTAACTTAATACATGGAACAACAGCTAAGCACAGTAAAACTCAGCCTGTCAGCAGCATTCTAAAGGCAGGACTGAATTCACCGGCATGCAGGAGAGTCTGAATTTACCAGAAAGTTCAGAACATCCTGACTTTTTAAAGCAGAGTTCAAAGTAAATATTTGACTTGCTGAAGTAAGATCAAATACTTTTATCAACTTGCTAATTTAAGTCATCATGCAGCTCAATAAGTTGTTACCTACCTATATTTGTTATTTTGCACATTAAGTTCTCGTCTTGAGCTGAAACTGGGAACTCTTTCGGAAAGTAGATCTGTGGTTTCGATCTTTTTAAAATTCATTTTTGAATCATCATTTGTCTTTAATTCGTATAAAGTTTTCTTTTGGTAGTTTGTCTCTGTGGCTGGTTTCCTGGATGCTGGTCCAGTCTGTAGGCTATTGCAGAAGAAGACTGATCAGAAGTTCCGACCCATGAGCTTATTCAATCTTAATATTAGCATTAACTGCTGAACTCATTAGACATTTGTTTGTTTAGTTAAGTGCAGTGTTTTTTTCATTAATAAAATCTTGGAGATGCACCAATCAGTCTTTTCTTAGTTGATATCAATTTCTATACAGATTATACAACTCCACCCTCTGGTCGATGGATTGATGCATCTCTATAAAAACGTGAACAAATGGTTCTTGTGGTTTGTTCTACATTTATTCATTTACAAACTAATTATTATTTCAGGACACCAGCCATCAACTAATCCTTATTTTCTTTTCAACCTATAATAGCACTTTTGCCACGAGCTGATCTGTTGTTTTTGGTGTTCCTTTGCTCTGTGATGCCTGTGAATAACTCCTGTTTCCCCTTCCCTCAGCAGCTCTCCCAGCTCCCCCAAAGCACTGAAAGTGAAGCAGGAGGATGGGGTGGAGAGAGTTACAAAGAGATAAGAGAGTCCCTAACCAGCTTAGGTAGGAGTATGGGTTGTTATACAAGGAGGATGATAGAAGTTTAAAATCACTTGATCTTAATTTGCTCCCACACACCAGGGGAGGCAGAGTTTGTGCTGCCGTGCGTCGGTGGATGTTGAGCTAATAATTGTTTGAAGCTCAATACGATATCTTGGATGCTGTCTTCAGTAACTGTATGGAGGCAGCGGTTGTTTTGGTGTGATTAATTCACACCAAAACATTGTGCGTTTTTGTTGTAAGGTCATATTGATTGTGTTTGGAGCAATCATTTGCTTGTGTTAAGGCTGCTTTACGATGTCAGATTTCTGACTTTTAGGTTAATGGACATGCAGGTTGTATAGTTTAGTAAACATTAAACACAGTTTCCTGGCAGGTGCTGCATTTATTCACTGGGTGTGACAGATCATTATATTGAGAATATTATTAAAGTTTCTGTGTTGCAGTAAATATTAGGATTGCATTTTATTGTATACATTGGTGGATGATTATCATATGCAGTGAGAATCATACTCTTACTCTGCCATGAATCTGATGGAGTGTAGTTGTTTTTGGTGTGTATTGAAATACAACTTCTTAGAAGAAACGGAAAGGGAGAGGCTTTTTTGTCTTTTGAACTCTGGAACTGGTGTCGAAGTTGAGCTCAGCTCAGTATCTTTTGGATTTTTGTCTCATTTGTTGATTGCTTTTTGAACAGCGGAAATTGATCTTTAAATAATCGATCAAGTGCTACAAAGAGATTACCATCTGCTGCCTTTTTATTTTTAATTACGGTGTATGCTTCAAATTATTCTTAATTTTTTGTTGCTGCATTTGGCATTTCGTACATTAACAGGTTTAGATACATTTTTGAATCAGTGAAACATTACATCTGATGATTATGGCTTCCAAGCTAATGAAAAACTAATCGCAGAAAATTACAGCATTACATCGGAGAATTAAAAAAATTAATTTTACTGCTGAAACTCCTGTTATGGAACATATTCAAAAGTTTGGAGGAGATGTTCACAAGACATGTATTGTGGCTGGAGTAAAGATCACACATAAATGTTGAGATGTATGCCTCTGTTGCAGTCCTTATCTTAAAGCAGGGGTACCCAAAGTCGGTCCTCAAGGGCCGGCATCCTATATTTTTTAGTTCTTTCCCTGGTTTAACGCATCTGGATCCAATGATGGCTCATTAAAAGGCCTGAAAAGAACATTGACATGCTGAAAAGGTTGCTAATACCACCAGAGAGAACTAAAACAAACAGGATGCTGGTCCTAGGAAACAGGACTGGACTGTTTCTCAAAATCCTTTTTGCATATAAAAATAAAGTTTGTATTTTATTTGGAAATCAAGGGACCAAAACCTGAAGTAACAGAGGAGAGAGACTAACTACAAGTTACTTTCACTACAGTATGATGGTTCCACAACCATGTCATGTGCTGGTGTTGGTCCTCCTTGTTTTTATCAAGTTCATAGTCAATGCAGTCACCTACCAGGACCTTCTAAATGATCACTGACCATGTTTATTAAGATGCTCATTTCAATTTTAAGCAGAATTTGTCACTCACTGCCACTGGCAAAAGTAGCAATGCCTAGTTTAATCGCCATTCCCAAAGTTTCTCCCAGAAAACTTGCTAAGCCTGGTGGTCTGGGCACTGAGGCGGTCCACTGGAGGTCCACCTTCCGTTTGTATTAAAGATGTCAAGTAGACAGGAAATGTAAAATATTACTGTGTAGTTATATGTTACGGGAAAACATCTCCAGTGAAGTCCTACCTAAATCCACAACTAGTCTTATAAACAACTAATCAAAAAATACAATTAAAATGAATATCCATTTTAATTGGATATTCATTACGGTTTAAAACCAAACCGTTTTAAAACGGTTTGGTTTTAAAACTTACCTTGATGTAGTCAGTGGCTCCATCAGGCCCCCAGACCTTCAGGGGCACTTAAGTCTTAATATTTTTAAATAGATTGCAGCTAACGCACAGAGGTGCCAGCTGTGATTGGTCCGCTCTCTGGCTTTAAATGCATAAACTAAAAATCTTTTCCAAATAAATCTGCTCTGTGAAAGGCTCAGAACAGAGACACTTCCAATCCGGATCAAAGATTTATCCAAAAAAAAAAAAAAAAAATGAATAAGTGACTTTTTTTCTTCCCAATTATTAATTTTTCTAACACGCTTAGCCTGGCAGGCTGCCAGTCTTGTACACTGAGGGAAGCCCTCCGTTTCTAAGCTTGTGATTGGTTAGTTGTTTGGGCTGAACTAAACTTCCTATAAATCCTATGGAAAGGAAGAAAACAGAGCAGATGCAGATAGGATAACAATTTTTTGTTTTTTTTTTCATTTTCTGTGTTGTGAAATTATATTTCACGTTTTCTCGTGTTTTCATTTATTGATGTTTTTTTCAAGTAGCTCGCCACAGGAAACTAATGTTGCAGTTATACATAAAATGAAAGTCATGCTCTTCAAAAGACACTGGATAAGAGAGATGGATTATTTTGCTAAAGCTGCACAATTATCAGGAAAACATCCAGTTGTAATGCAGTCGCCGAATACTGACATAGTGATATTAATTACACTCAACTCATGTGTCTTTTCTTTATTTTCTTCATCACAGTTTTTCCTCCATTCTCTGAGCTTTATCATTTCACCCATTGAAAAGATACATCAATCTAGAATTTGAAGGCAGTAAAAGTTTGCCCATCTATTTTATTTTATTTCAATATATGGGATTTGAAACCTATTCGCTTTCCAAATCCAGTATAGAAGCTATTCTTAAAGAGATTTTTTACACATTTATATTGAGATTGCTAGTGTGCTTTAATATATACTGCAGCTCTAATTGTTTTTAATTCTGTAGGATTAAAATCTATATTTTAATCCTACAGTGCTGATTTGATGGTTATTTTCCACATAGCTGTACAGCTATGTGGGAAATTCAATTTTTGAATTGAATTTTTCTCCACAGAGATCTTCTGTACAGTAGATGACAACTTCAGTTTTGATAAAAACAAACAACTTCAGATAATAAAAAGAACAGGGTTTATATCCGTCAGCTTAAAACTGTATTATTAAGCTTTGCTGTTTAAAGGGCATTAAAAAGTATATTATATATTTGTTTGCATAAAATATTTGGATAGATATAGATTATATGTGATGACAAGCATGTGCTGAAGTACAGGATGTAGTTTGATTAATCTAATTTTGCTCTGAATATAAATCATTACAAAACTCAGGGGTATTTCTTAGAGAAAATATCAAATATAGGGAAGAATATTAGATCTTATCTAACAAAGTTACTGTCTGATAAATATCAATGATTAAAATGTGTCATATAGCAATCACTTCAACTGCTTGAAGCATTTTTACACCATTTAATATTTTGATCAGTTTAGCATTTCTTGAAAAATGTGCTTGACATGAAATATTGTTGGTAATGGACCAACTTTTCAATGTAACAGATCACTTCTAGGTAAATAACTGCTCTATCCATAGTGACTGCTGTGTGACGTTTTATTTAATGTCTCAGAAAATGTTCATATTACATTTTGAAGGTGGGACAGATCAAATATGTCAGGAATCTGCCATATTTGGTCTCCGTCTGAGTTGACTTCATTTGTCATTCCTATTTTCCAAACTGAGCTTATTAAAGGGTTAGTCAGCTGCAGGCGTGATACCAGCTGCTCACAACCTCTCAACAGCTCTTCTTTTAAGAGAATTATGATAAAATATTCTGAAGTTGCACCTGAATGGCAGGGATCTTCAGAACATAAGTAACTGCAGCATTCACTCAGTTTTCTTTATCAAAAGACAGTAAAAAAATGCAGCAACTTCTATTGCTGTTACCTCAAATGCATTTTGCTGACTTTGTGTTGCTTTTCTTTACCTGGCAACAGTTCAGAAATGACCCACTTTACCTTGAATATTTTTTATATGGACTGAAACTCATAAATGTGATTTGTCAACTGTAAAAGACAAGCTGGCTCGAGAGACCAGACGTCCTCCTCTATAGTTCTTTTTGTGAAATTTACACAAACAGCATCAGCAAAACAAGTTGAAAATTTATTACATTCTCCACATCTCCCATGTTGATGTATAAAAGCACAAAAAATAGGATAAGCAATAAGCGGTGAAGTTCATGGTTACTCTCTTTATGTACGGTTTATTTGTGAATGCGCCAATCTCCAAGTAACTTAGTGCAGACCACAGAAGTCATCAGCTGATGTCTTTTGTGGTCTCTTGTCCTTCATTTAATGACTCTGTGTATTAATATACTCAGTTGTTTAGGCTTCTGCACAGCAAAAGGAACCCTTTTCTTTTTTTATGATACTCATTTCTGCTAAATCTCTTTAAACAGGACATTTGATGTTAGAGCTACAATATATTGGAACTAAATAGCCATTGTGAAATCAATGTGTGCAATATTCATTTTGCAAAGGACTATTTGGACTGCAAACATTGTTGGCCAATATATTAAATTTGTCATAAACTTGCATTTTACATGCTAATGTAATGATTAGCTAATTGGACAGAGTCTAGTAGCAGCAGATGTTGATGCTGAACACAAATGACATTGCCCAAAGTGCTACAGGTCACTGAGTTTAGGAAGCACATATGAGAAAGAGCTAAACGAAGAAAATATATATTGTAAAGGATATTGCTATTGCTCTAGTTAGAATGTACTTTCAATACAAAACAGCGAGGCGTTTATTTTCACAAATTTAAAACAAAATCCCTTCTTAACAAGAGTTGGTTCAAAACCAACCAAGTCTTGAACCAGCCTTGTTTGGAAAACACACACTACAATAGCCATTTTGCTCTACATACTTTTATTCTGTATTTATACAGAATAAAAATTTATACTGTAGGAAAACAGGTGTGTTGATTTTTAAACTGCAAAGACATGAAATATTTTAAATGAGGGCACTGTTGCATTGTTTTGCAACATAATATGTATGAGTGTCTTATATTAACAGTTCCAGACTCAGTACTCAAATGTATTGATGATACCTAGGAATTTGAATATTTAGAAAATCACAGGTAATAATTTGCATTATTCAGTCAGAAGATAAAGCGCTAAGATGAATACTTGTACAGTTTACTAGTATAACAGGGCACATGGTAAAAATTGCATAGTGTAGCAGTTACTGAAAGATAATGAGATATATAAAAGTCTGAATAAAGGAACTATATTTTCCAGGTTACAACGTGATAAGATTTGTTTTTAGAAATTCAATCCCACTTTATGTGTTTTACATTATTATTACATACCGCAGAACATAAAATGTGAGTGGTATCACAAAATTAAACAGCTGTACTTAGATAGCATTTAGCACTATAAAGGAAAGCTGTTGGCTATTTTGAGCTGACAAATCTTACACTGTCATAGAAACTCTTTTTTTTTTTAGAATCCTTTTTAATTTTCTTTTAACTAAGCGGGTCACGACCTAAAAAGAAAAAATGAAAACTTATTACTACTCTATAAAAGAGGATTGATATTTGATATCAATTTTTTCTATTAAATGGGAAAAAAGATATTAGAGGTATTAGTAGTATTTTTTTCTTCTCCCCATACTGCTCTAAATTAATTTCTAAAAGGATCTCTGGAAAAGTTTAACAGTTTTAACTTCTTAGGAATTTCTTCTACAAAATCATTCTTTTAGCAGCTTGATAAATCTAAGATGAAATGTAACACAGTTCATAAGGAGTAAATCTATTATATTAACCAAAATAAACTTGTTGAAACTGAAGATCAAGTTTTTCTGCCCTATACTGATTTCTAGATTTTGTTGGTCTGCCCTGTTGATTACAGTTTTGGCTCACTACAGGTTCTTAGATGAAGTCAGGAAATAATAATTCATTCTGTTGGTTCTGTGTTTAATTCATTAAGGGTAGGTATGATTAGTTATAGGTAAGAAAAAAGTAATTTTGTTTATTTTACTTGCTGGTCACTGATTAAAGCTGTCTCAGGGAAAATTTTCTCTGATTCTGATCTCTGACTTTCTTACTGATGCATTTCTAATGTGTCCACCTATCAGTACTGACAGAAAAAGGAGACAGTTGATAGACTATCACCACAGTGTAACTGAGACTGGGGCACCTTTGCACACACTGTTGGGTCTAAGCATTGATATAAAATGTGACACAATATGTGTGATTAGGAGGAGCAATGATGCAGAATAAAAGTCCTGCAGTATTTTATTAGTTTGATCTTTACAGTAAGAGTTGGCTTTTGAAGATGGATCAGTCCTTATGTGGTATTTACTGTGAGAGAACAGCTGTGGTGACTTGTTATGCAGCTGTGCAAAGTTATGTAACATGAGTAGATTAAAATGGCACAGCAGGCATTGACATGAAAATATATGAGTATCTACCAAATAGAAAATGTTACGATGTGTTAATAGCAGACTATGATTTTTTTGTTTCTGCTATATTCGATTTTATTTGGAGAGTGTCAGACAACTTCTCTTTTTGTTTCTACCGATATTTAAATAGCTCATATCTTCCTCTCAGTCAAACTTGTATCTCTATGTCCTCTATGAAACTATGAAGTAGCCATAGTTTGATGAGTGAAGTTTTACTTCTGTTCTTGAGTTTCTTTAGATTGGTGCATATGTTGCTTCTTTGAATCTTTTAGCCTACTTTATGTTGTTAACATGGTTCTATTTAGGATTTCTTTATTCTATTGGTCAGAAATCAGGTCCAGGCACAGCTAGTGAAATTGAACTAAGCTTAATTTTAGTCAGCTCATGATTTAACAATGGCAATTGATGGACTAATAAACTTATAAATAATAGTTATTTTGAGTCTTTGCTGATTTGTTGTATGTATTACTATGAAAAGCCTGAACAAGTTTTACAAACCTGAGTGTTTCTGAGCTCAATGTTGAAAACCCAACAATATGATGGATATTATTATAATTTCCTGAGGGAGTCTTCCCAAGGGATCAATAAAGTCAAGTCTGATGGAGTTTTTTTAGACAAAACTCCTGTCAACTGTTCGCCTCTTACAGGATGTTGAAAATGTAACAAAAACACATGCTATTATATCAAACTCCAGAAATTATTTTGGAATTGTTTTCCTGAAATGGTATTTCAGAGCTCTTGAGTTAGTAGAACAGTACTAATAAGTCTTACTTTATTCTTTTAACATTTTCTGTGTTAACTTTCTAGTCATTTCTTCCCTTAGTGGCTGAAAATATTTAGTTTTTTATTTAAAAAATTAAACCTCCAGCTTTAACATTGGAGGAAATGCCACTTTTATTTAGGTTGAGCTTTTTGTTCTGATATTTACTGGAAATTTATTGAACAAGATACCAATAGAAGAGAAATCCTCTATTGCAAATTATGGTGCATGAATATAACTTTTGTAACTTAAGATTCTGCACTAATTTTAGGGCCTCTAAAGATTCCTGAAGTCTTTTATTTAATTGTCTGAATTTAATATCTTAAAAAGTAGTTTTATCCTTCCCTAACCCTGACCAAACTGCAATGCGCCTAATTATGACCAGCAAAAGAAAAGAAAAATAAGACCACAAATAATAGGATGCATTAACACAGATGATGTTCTCCATGCTTGCATTGCAGCAGTTGCAGGACAGATCTCTTTCTCTCCAAGTTATTCTGTTGCATAAGCTCAGCCCAAACCTGGAGTCCAACTTCAGACAAGATCTAAAAAGTGTTGCACCAAAGATGGATTTAAAAATAAATAAAAACAGACACAAATATTTCTTATTGTCCATTTAATAGCTGGATTAATTAACACAATGAAGCTGTTCAGTTCTATTGTGTTAGTGGTTCTTGTCATGGTGCGAATGTATTGAACTCCAAAACAGTGACAGAACGTATGATTCTCTTTTAATCATGCTAAGATTAAGTGTTTCAGCACGGACATTGTTGCCAGGAGCATAGACATAGACTATTTTTTGCTACTAAAAATAGAGCATCAGACAGACAGAGCTCACCATACTGATGCACTCATTGATTTAGTTAAGTGGTAAATTTCCATCAATTTCTGGTTTAAAGAAAGGACTGTCCTTCTTTTTCTCTATATTGTCTCTTGTAATTTAACTTTTGAATATTGGCTGCCACATGGTTTGATTTTTACTATGCATTTTTTCTTTGTGTTTGTCACAGATTAAATACTATAGTAAAAAAAAAAATCTGCAGAAATTTGTAATCGTCTTTCAGACTACATTTTAAAGTATTCCTACTGAATTCCAATAATGTCTCAAGAAAAGTTCACTCCAATTAATATAACCAGCCTGTTAATTAAAGCCTGTTTCATCACTGGAAACTGCATTTATGGAAGTATGCAATAAATGCAGAGAATTTACATCATGCATTGTAATTGTTTTAAATAGATCATTATAGTTTATTAAATTTAACCCACTTCCAACTTACAGAAAACCTACCAGTAATTAGTTTTTCTGGACCTCTGAACCAACCAATGAAATTTGGTTTTGAATCTCTCCCTTTACCCATTCTAGTCTAGTCTGTCTAACAGACAGACAGTTGGGAGCTGTTGTTAAAAACATGAATGAAATTAAAAAGAATATTAGAAAAAATATTAAAACCTGCAACCATTGTTTTTTTTTTTTTTTTTTTTTTTTGCATACACATTGTTACATACTTCCAGATACCGCTCACTGTGGGGAAGCATTTTGGTGCTGCATCAAAAGATGGGGAAAAATATTTTGGAAGAAAGGTTGCATTCAGTGGTTTAATAACTAATAGGGTGTTTCAGATTCTTGGTAGGCCTTTAATTTAATTATTTAATTATTACAATATCTTAAACTCACCCAAGGTTCTATACTTGGTCTTTAATTTGTATGTCTATTTCTATAACCACTGAGAGAACCATTTTTCTAGGTTTTAATATTTTTAAAATGAGCTGCAGGTGATTTGTAGATTTGTTTTTACAGTTTTAGATTTTATTCAATAACAGAGATGAAGCCAGACAGTAAACCAGCCTGTCTGATGGAATGTGATTCTGCATTTTTCTTTTGGCCTGATATGTGTTAAGGCAATGTAAATACAAAATATTTACTTCCAACTCTTTCTTCATGGGCAAATTTATTTTTAAGAAAGCTTGGCTTGAAAAGAAATATTTTATTCAAATTCTAAGAAAAAAAAAAACAGTGTTGCAGGTTGTTATAAAGGACATGTTAAAGTGTCAAAGAAAGCTTTGAAGTTAGGTAACTTATGTGAAAAAGCACACACAAGTGCTTAAAAACAAGTTGTGTCTGATGTCTAACTTATAAAGTCAGGACAATTATTTATTTATTGAATAATTCTTTGCAATTTATAGAGATCTTTAATTTGAATCATAATTATCGTAGATAGGTGTTGGTTCTAAATTTTCTGAAATGTGGCAAAATCCTGTAGTTTGCTTTTTTAGTATTTGGCCACTTTCAAATATTACTTGGCTACTCCATTTTGTTGAGTTTTGAAAATCAAAGTTCAATTTGGTGACAAAACTCTTGTGATTATTTAAGAAATGCTGATTCAGACAGGAAGATGATATGTTAACAATAACACAGAAATGTGAGCTGATTTAGGAGGATTGATCAATGACAGGCTTTCAAATTGCATATTTACATCCTAACAACAGATCTGTTTTATGACTAGTAAAGAAAGGAATGGCATTAAAGTAGTTTTAATAAAAATAAATAATTATGTTTTATAGTAACAGAATAGTTATTTTTTTATGAAGAAATATAAAGTAAAATAGAATGACGTCAAATTTTAGTGGATGTAAGATTTTGCTTTTGTTGTTGGTTAAAGACTGTGAGTCACTTTTCACTCAAGTGCTAGGCTAGCCTGTTTGTTTTGGTTGTATTTAACCAGAATGTACTGCGTTGTAGTCTGCTTACTGCTTTTGGAACGGTCTCTAGCCTGCTTGGGTTTCACACATGCATTCAAACCACACTAGAGTTCAATTGTGCTTTCACACCTTCCCAAACAAACTGGACTTTCTAGACAAACAAATTAGAGTTTGATAAAAGCAAACTAAACTGAGCTGGTGTGAGTGCACTCTTAGTCTAATTAAGGGTGAAGTACTGCAATCCTTTTGAATCATTTGCTCAACCTGTTTTTAAAATTGTCACAAATTGATAGTCATGCAGGTATTTGATAATTGTCTTTAACAAAAATAAAAAACAGTGAGATATCCCATGAAAATAAGCATCAAATGCCAGTTTTTTGTTGATATTTGACACCCAGGGAAGGATAATTAATTTTATGTTTGTGTGTTTAATGAAAAAGGTAAGGGTGATAAGACTTATGCAAAGTCTCACTTTTAGCAATTGGTTTAGTAATTTTTGTCTGAACAGAAGGAGTACACGGATGTAGAAAGCTAAAAAGATTTTTTTTTACTGGTTGTTGTGGCGTTTCAAAATCATTTAACATTAAGATTTAGGTAAAAATGTCTTACATTTTGAAAACGTGAGTTTACTGGAAATTTTAATCATCCAATTTACTTCAGTTCTTCAGTTTCACTATGGCTCCATCTACAGGCTGAAAGCAGGATTTGCAATTGGAATCTCTGCCAGCTGACATTAATCATCAGTATTAAGATGATACATGGAGTAAAAGTTTTGAATATACACTTCAGTGACATCATTAAGTGTAAAATGGAGAAATCAAGAGTGGTAGATATCACTGGCACCCATAATGTGATGCAACATTCATGGTAACTCCATGTCACTGTCACAGTTAGTATAATGGCTGAAGCTGGGACTAAGCTTCCTGTTAGTGATTGTGTTTCTGTTGGAATTGAGATTTGGAAGAAACCTGCTTTCACTGACTATTACTTAAATATTCAACGTGTATAGACGTGTTCTGATGTGAACTCATCAGGTTTAATTGACTTAAGTTTAATAATTTTTCAATCTTTACGATAGTTGCTGCAGTGAATATGACGGTCTTTAAAATTAAAAATAAAAATTCATGGTTGATGTGAAAAAATTTTACAGGCATGTGGATGAACGATTCTTGAACCCCTTTTAAATAAATTGCCTGATTTATGTAATTACACAAACAAAATAGTATGTCAAAGAAGATGCCACAAGTAGTTGATTCATATTAACCATAAACTTCACATAAACCTCATTAAATTAATAAAAAAAAAAATATTAAACACATCTGTGTATTTAATTACAGGTAAAAATATCCCTTTGCTGTTCTTTAATTATGAATATTCTCTCATTGAGGTCTTCTTCTCTTTCTGGTTTCCCCATCCGTGGCAAAGAAAAGCATCCCCCATAGCATGATTCTGCCAGTACCATGTTTTGACAGTGTTTTCAGTGTGATGTACAGTGTTTGTTTCTGCTGCTCTTGCCATTTTGCATGCTGGGCAGAAAGTTACATTTTAGTCTCACTTGGCCAGCATAGCTACCACATGTTCCACATGTGTGCTTTCTGCCTGGTTTGCAACAAACTCTAAGCTGGATTTCTTATGGTTTTCTTTCTACACCAGATTTATCTTTGCAGTTCTTCTGTAAGGGCCAGATTTTTGAACTGCATGGATGTCCTGTCAAAACATTCCCCCATCTAAGCGGTGGATCTCTATAGCTCTAAAGTTTAGTCTCTTGTCAGCCAGCTTTTTCTTTTTATGTATATTATGGCTTTCTTTGATTAATGCTCTCTATATCTGACACTTCAGTTTAGGGGAATGGCCATTTATTTATATTTTTGAGATCATGTAGTTTGTTTTTCATTTTCAGATGATAGACTGAACCTTTCTCTGTGAAATGCTCAATGCTTGGAATGTTTCATATGTTTTTGTAATTCATGACTTTGAATGTTAATCATAATCTAAAATGGTCTTGGATTGTGATGTTTTTTCTTGTTTTACAAATTGCAGCGTAATTTTTTTTAAATTTTTTGTGCGTATCGTATTATCTAACAGAGCAGAACAGAACCAATGTTCATCACACGGTGATATAAACTGTTTTCTGTTATGTTATCTTTTTATAGAATTTGTCCCAAAAAGACACAAGCTCATTTCACAACCCACAAAGAATTGGGTTTAACTTTTTGATCTGCTTTGCTTTTTATAAATGATATTCTTTCACAGTGGAGCTGTACTTCTCTTTAAAATATATTGTCATTCCAATGACCAATATTCTCCAGTTTAGAGAGTGCTGGTAGCTCTTTGAGAGAATGAGAAATCTATGGATTTGCCTCAACTGAGGTATTATGGACAATAATTAGCAATGATGATGCTAGTGCATTAATTTTTTGCATCAAAAAAAAATCATGTCAAACCTTGTTTGACACGACTGGTCATGACAAAGACTGTGGCTCAAACCCAGAAGGTTTCAGTGAAATAAATTATCAGTTACGTTGACTTCATTGTAGTTCATGTTCTACACATTTTTTCCTAAATAAAATGTAGTTTATTTTTTGTTCGTTTCTCAAATTTTCATCAGGCTGAGCTTCTGCATCCCCCTCCGGCCTTAGGTAGCTGTGGCTGTGAATACAACCGTTAAATTTCTTGAAAATATTTTCTTTTTTTTTTCAGTTCTACAAGCATGTCGTCCAGAGTGTAGAGAAGTTCATTCAGAAGGTAAGTTAAATTAGGATTTGTCTGTTATACTTGCAAAGGTAGACATCTTTGTAAAGATTTCCTTTGTATTTTGGCTAATTTATGAAGTAACTTTGGATGGAATAATTCAAAATTATGTTTTTTCTTTTTTAGTAAACAGCAGTTGCATTTTATTAGGATTTTGAAACAGGGGCCACATTTTCCTTTTAATCTTACCCATCTGCCGAAAGTGTGTAGAACATTTATGTTTTCTTCTTATTTGTAATTAGTGTTTTTAAATTGGCCTCAGTCTGTGTTCCTGAATTATCAGCTGACAGAGAATTTATAGAAATCTCTATTTCAATTGTCAATTTGTGTTTTTCTCACAGTGCAAGCCAGAATACAAAGTCCCTGGGCTGTATGTCATCGACTCCATAGTCAGACAATCCCGCCACCAGTTTGGGACAGAGAAGGATGTTTTTGCTCCACGGTTCAGCAAGAACATCATCACAACGTTCCAACACCTTTATCGCTGCCCTCCAGATGACAAGGTCAGAAGATTTTTAATTGTTTTCTGGTTGTTTAGCTTTGTTGCCCTTCCATTTCTCTAATTTGTAGTGATGTGAGTAGACTTCATGTTACATGTTAAATTGGAATTAAATATACATGTTTTTGTTGTTTATTTAATTCTAATTTAATTGGTCTATTTTAATTTTAAAATGGAACAAACCCTCAAGGACAGAAAGTATAATTCTGTTTTGTTTGAGGTGAAGCTTTACTCACTGTACTGTTATGTTGCTATCATCTGCCTTTTTTTTCCCCAGAGTAAGATAGTGCGAGTCCTGAATCTGTGGCAGAAGAATGCTGTCTTCAAGAGCGACATCATCCAGCCTCTGTTGGACATGGCTGCAGGGATTCCCCCTCCCAGTACGACACCTGTCCTGCCCAGCAGCGCTGCACCGATCAATAACACTACACCTGGTAAGTAAAACCACATGCAGGTAGCGTAAAAACATACATCAGATAACTTCTGACAGCAGTGTTTACCCTTCTCTGTCTATTCAGGCACCCCAGCTACGCCCGCCACTCCTGCAAATATAGTCCAAGGTCTGCCAGACTGGGCCTCCCAGATCACAAACACAGATACTGTTGCTGCTGTTGCACAAATCCTGCAGAGTCCCCAGGGACAACAGGTGAGTAGATATAGACTACTTGTTTCAACTGTAAATTGCTTTTTGTCCGTAAAAGTCTGCCGTATGACTCAAGTGTATCTCTGCTATGGATAAATGTGGGAAAACAAATTAGAATACAGAGAAATATTTGTGTTTCCAGATTTGATTTCTTAAAAGTCTAAAAGTTTTCCATTCATTTCTTTGTGTTTGCCTACCAAAATCCATCCGTCCAGTTTTCAGAGTCCATATTTAAAGCTAGACTATTGTAGGAATATCAACCATGAATTCATAAATAACTTTGGTATTTGTGCTTTTAAAATAGCACAGAAAGGTCAGAAAAATATAGAAGTTGATTATATTTCATTCTTTCCTCTCTTTCTTTAATGATAAAAGATATATCTTTTTTAAAGTAAAAGACGGCATAGAAGAAAGTGACATGTAACGGCATTATGCTCAAATGTATATAGATTTGCATTTTACAAGTTGCAGTTAATGCAATGTGTCATGTTCTGTGCTTTATGCCATAGCTTCAGCAACTAGTCCAGAGTCTGCAGATGCAGCAGCAGAAGCCCCAGCCTTCCCTGCTGCAGGCCTTGGATGCTGGCCTGGTGGTCCAATTACAAGCTCTGACAGCTCAGCTCACTGCTGCCGCTACAGCCAACAGCCTCAACCCCCTGGAGCAAAGGGTCTCCTCTTTTAATAAGGTAAAGCTGCAGTCAGCAATTACTGCTGTCTCCTTTTGAGTGTGCCAAGTGTTGCTAATGCGATTACTGGATTTTGTTACAGAAACTGTTGGGTCCTTTTGACTTTGGAAACGATTCAGAACGCAGTGAGGAATCTAAAAAGGACTCCTCATCTTCTCAGCTGTAAGTTCAGAGTGCTTTCTTCTTTTGATTTTCATTCAGTTGCATGTTAGGTCTATGTATTAAATGAAGTTGCTGATCATTTCCAGGCCCATGGTGTCTGAACCTATTAACAGCTCACTTTTTCATCAACTGGCTGAGCAACTCCAACAACAAAATCTGGAGCAGTTTCAGAAGCAGTTGCTAGAGCACCAGCAGAAGGTAAATCACAGTCAGAGACCACTAACCTCAAGAAGGGGATGAAAGTTGTTTGATTTGAAATATTTGTGACAGAAAAAAAAATTGAAGAGATAAAAATACTTTTTCACATCAGTGTTTATAAACTAAAGTTTACTGAAATAAATATATCAATATCGTTCTATTTTGAGGTGCAAAATGGTTCATTTCTGTTCACTATTTTCTTAGAAAGTTGTGTGAAACTAATGCTGTTTCTTCCTCCAGGCCATGAACATGGAAGGGCAGGATTCCATCTTTGGGCAGGAAAACTCGGTGGCAACTGCTCAGAGCAGCACTCAGCCTCAGCTTCCTGAGCCAGAGAATAAAATGGATGACTCCATAGACAACCAACAGCAGGTATTTGGTTTAACAGAAACCTTAACTATTGAGTTATGGCTAACTATGCTTGCTATTTTAATCGTAAAAAAACTTGCTGATTTTCCAAGGACATGGATCTAGATGAGGGCCCCGAGGGAATGGAGGAGATCTTTGAAGCAGAGGAGAAGAAGACCTTAAGCACACGTTCTCGGACACGCTCAAGGTCACGCTCTAGGTAAGCCAGTTTTTTAGTCTGCCTGCTGTGCGTTTGCTTTTTTTTCTTGTTCAAAGGATAGCACAATGGTCTGCACCCTGTGACTCTTGAGTCGCATTTGGTCCCTTGAGTGAGATGGGACCACAATGTCTTGTATTGAAATATCAGTGATTTTATGAAAAACTGGCAAAAATATATACAATGAAATCTGGAACTTTGAAATAAAGGTACTGTAGAAGCCCTACATGCAATTTCAGTCAACTTTCCTGGATAGTGACACTAATGGTACACAGAATGATTTGTAGGTTTTAAACTGCATCCTGGTTCTTTCATAGTCTTGCAATTCATAAATATGAACAATTTCATTCAAGAAAAGGCTTCCATTCTCATTTTGTATGCGTTTCATTTAAAAAAAAAAAAAAATTAAAATTGGAAATAAACTAATATTTTGTCAAGCATTAACCAAATTTTATATGGTAGGTGTTTCCAACAGTTAATGAGTAGTGTAAGTTCTGCTCCAGGATCATTTTCAAGTACTTTTTGTTTCGCCTTGCCCTAGATCTCCTAAACGTAGAAGATCCAGGTCCCGCTCCGGTTCACGGAAACGTAAACATCGCAAGCGATCACGCTCCCGCTCCAGAGATCGCAAGAGGAAGTCATCACGTTCTTACTCCAGTGAAAGACGAGCACGAGAACGAGAAAAGGAACGGCAGAAGAAAGGATTACCACCCATACGGTCCAAGACTCTTAGTGGTAAATATGAGCAACTTTGGATTGGTGGTGAACTCTATAATTGTATTTCTTACCTTATGTTGTTGTTTTTCACTTTGTTTCTGCGTAGTGTGTAGCACTACACTGTGGGTGGGCCAGGTGGATAAGAAGGCCACTCAGCAAGACCTCACCAATCTGTTCGAAGAGTTTGGCCAGATTGAGTCCATCAACGTAAGTAGATGCCCTGGATGCCCCTCTAATGTAATTGTCAGTCGGTTCTCTCATGTCTAAAATTTGTCCAGTAAAGTTGTTTTTAGCTTGAACACATTTATTATTTTTCCCACAAGTCACACAAGTCTGTCAGTATTCTGTGGTGTGTTTATTTGTTCAGATTTTTACTTCATGTCCTATACCCTGGATATATAAGTTCTTTTGTGTATTTTAATGATATTTTATCTGATCATAAAATAAAATATAATTTTATTTTGATTTCTTGAGAAATGCATATTCTTTCATTTGGTTTGTTGTAGACAAATTCTTCTGTCTGAAGAATTTAGAGATTACTTTACAATTCGATAGTACTACAAATTCACATTCTTATTTTTTCATTAAACAATTAAGTCAGGTTTCCTAAGGTATTTTTTTGTAATTTATGTAAATCTTAAGCATGAACCATGAGGATCTTTTACAAGTGCAAAGCAATGCATGTGACATAATGTCTGTCTGCAGATGATCCCACCCAGAGGCTGCGCCTACATATGTATGGTTCACAGACAGGATGCGTACCGCGCCCTTCAGAAGCTCAGCACTGGTTCCTTTAAAATCGGCTCCAAGATCATCAAGGTTCCCTTTTCCTTTATAATTTGATTTGTTTTAAGCTCAATCCTTTTATGTTTTCATCTAATTTAATCTCACTGTTGACCTCTCGTGGTGACAGCATACCTTCATATAGGTGCATCCTTTCATGCTGGAAGAAAATTGTTTGCAAAAAGGTTAGTTTGACCTTTTTGCGTCCTTGTCTTTCAGATTGCTTGGGCTCTGAACAAAGGTGTAAAGCAAGAGTACAAGCAGTTTTGGGATGCAGACCTTGGTGTCACCTACATCCCATGGGAGAAGGTCAAATTGGATGACTTGGACGGCTTTGCTGAAGGAGGGATTATTGATCAAGAAACTGTCAACGATGGTAAAAACATCTTGTTTAATTGATCCGGAAACCTGATTTGATTCACTTGCAGTTCTTGTTCAAGTGGAAGTAGTAGCAAGTCACAGCCAGCCTGACAGAAAATATCTGGAATTTTATTAAACTAGGAAGTTTGTTTTATACCCTGGTCCACCTGTAAAACTACTGCAATAATCACCTGAAGTTTCTTTAAAAAGTGTCTTTCATTACAGATATAATGTCTTCTAAAACACATTAAATACTTGAATTTGAATCTTTAATTACTTTGTTTTTGTCTGTGACTGTAGAGTGGGAAACAACCAAGACTTTGGAACCAGCCAAGGAAATTGCAAGCCAAGCGGTTAGCACTGAGGCCACAGTGGTATCTAATACCCAAACTGAGTCTTACAACCAGCAGGTCACTATGATGCCTGTACAGGTGAGAGCAGCTTTGACTACAAAGCCAATATAGCGTCATTATACAGGAGTGGAAACTGAATGTTAAAATTTGCAGTGCCTTCCAGCAGCATCCCGAACCCCTCTTTTTTTTTTTCTCATTTCACCTATTCAAATATTTGCAAAAACAAACTTTTGTGTATTTTAATTATATTTCATCTGATCATCTGACCAAAATCCTTCTTGCCTTAAAATTAGAAATCTGAAAAGTGTGTTATTCATTCAGCCTCATTTCACCTGAATGAATAAAATCCAAATAAACCAGTTAAAATTTCTCCTGATAACTAACTAAAGTAGTAAATCAATCTGGGTGGAAAAGTCCTCTCTGAAGACCTCAGAGGTTTGTTGGAGTGCCTGAAGATCAAGGAACACAGCAGACAAATCAGAAATAAGGCTATGGAAAAGTTTAAAACAAGTGTAGCTCACAAAACAATGTCTTAAGTGTTTGAAGTGTATCATAGATGAAAACCATCTGAAAATGGACATGTTTGAACAATAGCAAGCTTTTGACAATTTGTCTTTCCACCTAAATTTACTAAGCTGGACAGAGAAGAGGACTACTTCTCTGTCCAGCTTAACTATTCTGCTCCATAAATTTCACAGTTATGGAAGAAATACAAGAAGAAAACCTCTGATTATTAAGTGGCATTGGATGTCCTATTTAAAGTTTTCTACAAGCCACAAAGAATACAGCAAATATGCAGAAAATGTTTCTCTAGTTATGAAAAAAAGATGTCACTTTTTGTCCTTACAAAGCAGGAAATAGGGGAAATCTAACACTATATAAAAACACAGAATCCTCAGCATGAAATGTAAATCTTGATAAAATATATTAAAGTTTGTAGTTGTAATGTGAGAAATTTCTGAGTATGAATGCTCAAACTTGTCCAGTTTATTTATTTTTTTTTTTTTTTTTGCGTGTGTGTATGTCAAAATAAATAATCTGAAATGTAGCTCTTCTGTTAATTAATAATTTTCATCTAAACTTAAATTTAGCTGCCAGTGGCCCAAGCAGTTCCTGGAGCCATGGGTTTGGTGCCTCCTACGTTTCCTGTCACAATGGGCATACCTCCACCTGGCTATGGACCGCCGCCACCATTTTTGAGACCAGGGTTCAACGCCTCTCAGCCTCCACCAGGTAATCAACACAAATTTATGATTAAAATCTGACTTCCAAAAATCTATGAGCTTGCACAAAATTTTTTTCTCTTCCTTGTTCTAGGGTTTATGCAGGCACCACATACAGCAGGAATAGCCTCTGTTACCACATGTGAGTTGTTTTCCTTACATTTCTTAGCCATTCATAATGTTTTATAATGTTTTTTTCACATTTTGAAATGTTTTTTCTTATGTCTTTTTTTTACCTTTTGTAGCTCTCGTGCAGCCTTCCGTGGCCTCTAACCAAGATGCTGTGATGCCTCCAACCAGCACCATTCCTAGTAGCTTCCTGCCATCGGGCATCCCAGGAGCTGGTGTTTTTAACCCAGTGGGAGTCCAAACTCAGCAGGGCAACAACGATAAAATTCCACCATCTACAGAGGGCATGGATGCTGCTGCAGAGCTCACACTACAAGGTGAGGTAGTTTTGTAGTTGTTGATCTAGAAACGTCTGTTTGCAATTTTTCTATTCTATACTAGAGATGTGCCGATCAGAGAGTCTATTTTTATTGCCTTTGATTGAAAGATTAAATGCTGAAAGTTTTGATTTAATTAAATGCATCAGACCATCCAATCAGGAAAATGCATCATCTAACAACACATACTTTGGTACATGCTTTTGTATTAAAAGCAACTTAAGTGTTGATTTAATAGCTGAGGAAAAGAAAATGCAAGGTCACGCCTGAAAGTAAACCAGAAAAAGGCAGGAAAAGTCTGATCAGTTCATCTGAAGATTTAGTATTTGACTCTGAAGACTTAACATTTCTGTCTATAACTTGTTTTTGTTTGCAGGCATGCAGAATGCAGTCCGCAGTGGAATGGGTCTCCTTGGAATGCACCCCTCGGCTTCACTACCCCATCCACTACATCAGACGGGTCTGAGTGCTCCACGAATGCCCGGCTTGTTGCCGCTTGACGTACGACCCAACCTCCTTCAACCCGGGGCAGCTGCCCGTTTCCCCCTCCTCATGCAGCAGGGACCCCCTCAACAAGCATCCGGCCTCCTTGACAATTCCCTTCATGCCCGTCCCAGGGCTCCTTTCCCTCAGATGGATCCATTCAACAGAGCCCCCAACCTCTCCAACGAAAATGTCTCTAAAATGGAAGATGAGTCCTCTGGAGCGGATGAGGGCAAAGATCAAGATTACCGCTTCCCACCGATGGAAAAGCCCAGCACAGGCCTCCTGCCGACCCCTCCGCCAGAGCATAGGGAACCACTTGCAGGTGGCGGGGGAGTTCCAGGAGGAGGAAGACCTCCATTGCTTCAGACCCCTGGAACTCAGCCACCGAGGTCCAGCTTAGTGGGGCGTCTGCAGGCTCTGGCAGGATTCACTCCTGATAGCCGCTGGAACCAAGGCAAAGGGGACTTTGATGAGCGAGACGGCATGCGAGGAGGACCGCAGCCCCCAGGTGGTCCAAAAGGTTTTCAGGATGAGCGGCCTCCACCCGGTCCAAACTTCCCCAACCGCTTTGATAACCGACCTGGCGTTACAGGGGGACCAACAGGTGTAAATGCTGGGCCTGTTGGGGGGCCACAGCCCTGGAACAGAGGAGGTGGACCCACACCTCCCTTCAACAGTGAACATCATAAAGATCTAGATGATCGAAGACGTCCATGGGAGAGGCAAAGAGACCGAGATGAACGAGAGTTTGACTTTAGGAGAGACGTGAACGGTAATCGGCATCACCGCGAGAGAGAACGGGAACGAGAGCGCGACAGAGACCGGGACAGAGACCGAGGTCGAGACCGCCCCAGGGAGTCTGACCGTGACAGAGACCATGAGAAGGAGAAAGAGCGTGGAGGCTGGACGCCTATCCTTCCACTACCAACACCGCTTCTTCCCACTCCTCCCATTAATCCCAACATGGCACTTAATCAAGGGAAACTTCTTGCTCCTCTTAAGTTAAACCCCCAAGTCCCATCAGTTTTCCAGTCTCATGGTCAGGCCAAACCTTCGCTCCTGAGTCAGCCGCCCCCTCAGCTTCAGATTAGGTCTTCACCCACATCACTGAACCCCCTACCTGTTTCTGACACAAAGGAGGAAACCCAAGTTCCTGCTGCAACACCTGAGGCGAAGTCCCCCCCATTTGCTGGGTCACCCCACCGCTCTTCTGATGGCCAGATTCCGAGCACATCAACCGAACCCCTCTCTCAGTCTGAGCCATCCCACCCAGACACCTCTCCACAAATGAAATCACCACCTCAGGCCATTGCCCAAGCAACCCCAGAGACCACCGCCTCCCCAGACGGCGAGAGGCCACGCCATGACTCACCTCTAGGCTTCTCTCATGCCAACAACCCCCAACAAGATGGCCATCACACTGCAGAGAAGCAGGAGGAGCCACAGGAGGATGAGAAAGGGGCACTAGAGCGAGCCCCCATTCCTGAACCCCTGTGGCTTAACGGACCGGGTCAGCACAGTGTCAGTATGGCCGAGCTCACACCAGAGTCCTCTCCTGAGCCTGAGTCCACTTCGAGCCCCGCCTGTCATTCTTTGCAGCTTCAAAGCGAACCAGAGCTGCGGCAGGAGAAAATGTCGTCTCCTAAGGACCTAAACAATGAACAGAGTGAGCCCCAGGAGGACGCTCCCAGTCAGCCAGTGGTAGACACTGTCACAGACACTGAGGGGACATAATCATCACTCAGTAGGTAAAAGATCATTTTGTAAAGTTGTCTCTTCTTCTCTGTACTCATGTCAGAAAACTACTACCACAGCACGGGACATGACGAATATTGACTCATACCAGTTGTTGTCTGATAAGCAACGACAAAAGATTTTATCCCTGACAAATACCGGTGTACTTAATATAGATGGCTTATCAGGTGATTTATTGATAGATTTTGTTTGTATTTCATTTCCTTATTCCTTTTTTTTTTCAGTTGTAAAACCACATCACCCTTTTTAACTAATATAAGCTTGGTAAGTTTTATTCAATTGCCTGCCAAATGTTTCACTTGTATATTGGGAAATTTAGCTTTGACCTTCCTATGGAAGACAGTGGGAAATCCCGGTTGTTCAACAATGGATTGACTGCAGAATATGAGATACTTGAAAACAGCAGCTGCTCGCCCAATCTGTCTCCTCCACTGTTAAACGGATGCTGCAAAGTTTTAAAACAAATGCTCTTATGTTGTTTTATGAAGATTACTGTGTCTTAGCAAAAGAATTTGACTTCAAAAAATCGAAACGCTTTTATTTGAGGAAAATAATGATTTTTACTTTGAATTTTAAAAATCTGTTTTACTTCCTAAATTTGAGAACGGTCTGTAATTTGTTTCAAATAATTCATTGACATCAGATAAAGCACGCAGTAGTGTGGAGAAAAAAAGCAAATAAACAGGGCAATATTCTGATGTGGGGGTGCATATTGTTCTAGTTTGAAATAAACCTGCTCTTTCTGTCTAAAACACATGCTTTAGCACTGTTTTCTGACCCAGGTCCAGTGGAAAAATAAGACTGCTCTGCTTTTCAGACTCATACACACCGTACGGTGTGACTTCAGTCGATTTGATGATCTCAAGTTGCTGCTATACCATCCAACCACAGTACACTTTGTTGGATGCAACCGTGGAACTTTTAGATTTTAGTTTCTGATTATCTCAGCCTGTATGTTTACCTAAGCTTTAGCTGGGTGACTGTTGATGATGGCTTTGTGCCTTTTTGAATGGATTTGTAGTTCACAATGCTACCCAACGCCTCTGTGTGACATACACCAGACTGTGTGCAACTCGGTTTCAGAGGGCTCTCTGAAAAGAACTCCACCAGCACAGAACTGACTTACCTGTCGATTGAATGGTAGCTGCACAGCTTGTACAGCACTCACCTGTGCATGCAGGCCTCCTGTAGCCATGTTTTTAACCCTCTTTTCTCTCTTCATTTCATACTTGTAGTGGTTTTCTGTTGACACATAATACCGGAAATCTATAGTCTGCTGTTCCTCTTAAACCAAATGTCTACTACAGGAGTTGTGATGTTAAATAAAAGTTGAAGGTGTATCAGATTTGTTAATCCTGTTATTGTCATATCTTCCAGTTAAAGCTGATCGGATGAATCATTTCATGCACAACACTTAATAGACAATTTAAAAAATCTTCTATTAAATAGAAATAATATCTAGCATGGTTTATGTATTGAGGTACGTTATAAATTTTCTCAAGTTTCTAAAATTACATTTATTTACACATATTAAAAGTTATTTAAAAATAAAGATTAGGTTCAATTTTTAATTAGAACTGTATAGGCTTTTTTCTACTCATTTGCTTTAAAAAAAATTGTGACGATTAGAACAAAACAGGGAAAGAACTTGTCAGCTGCACTTCAAGCCACACATAAGTCAAGTTTATATGCATAGCACATTTCAGCAACAAGTCAGCTTAAATGATTTACGAGTTAAAAACAACAGAGTAACCATCAAAATAATAACCTTTAACCACTTTTGTCACAATGAGATCAAAAAATCTCTTTGAGATCTGGCCAAGAATGGCAACAGTCAAAGAAAAAAAAAGTCACAACACATAATCACAATAAACACAGATATACAATAAAATATGGCTATTTATTGTGATTATATTTTGTAACTGAGCGTTAAAACCCCACCAGGAAATGCATTATGCATTCTCAAAAAACAACGTGCATGAGCATGTTGCTGGTATCAACATATACCAAGGTCTTAAAACAAATTAAACATTTTCCAATGACACTTTGAAGTCCCTTTATTAAAGGTCAATGGAAAAGAAAAAAACAAGGGTGTTGGTTTCTGAAACCCAAACATTGTATTCAGGGTTGTTGTACCTTGAGATAAATCTGAAACATGGACACCAGCTCTTGAGAAGTGGGGTTGGCACCCAGTGGCATAGCGTAACACTGTGCTGCCCCTCCCTCATCTCGCTATGTACTGCCGGTAAAATGGCTGATAGACACACCTTTCTTTTTTTCTATTACAAATAACACTATGGCTGTTTTAAAGTATTTCTACCTATTAAAAACATAAAACCAAAACATTCATGGTGTGGAAACTGAAGGAGTGCTGTTAATCTCTCTACTACTCAGTTACCGGTATTGAAGTATGCCAAGAATTTAAAATGGTACAGTTTGATAATTACAACAATTTTCCTTCATACTTTTCATTCAGTTCAAATCCGTGCCAAAGAAAGTTCAGCAGTAACCAAAATGCATTTCACCCTCTTTACAGAGGAATCGCTCCACAATATGAAATTCCAATCTGGATAAGTATGGAACAAAATTCAAGTTTTAAGGTTTTATTTTCTTTTCCATTCAATAAAAATAAATTATAAAAAATAAAGTTCTGTATACATAATTTTTGTATCAAGGTGACATTGTTCATCTTTAATTTCCTTTGTCAGAGTTCATTGCTATAGAAAACTGCTATAAGAATCTGTTTAGTGTAAAAAACATTTTCGAAACAGAATGGATCCAAGCTGACTCAGATGCCAAAGAAAAAAAAACAAATGAAATGGCCTTTTACCACGTTAAGAAATCAAAAGCTAGCTTCCGTATCATGTTTAGTGATTTCTGAAACATTCAGATAATAAAATCGAACAAGAAAAATGGTTTGTTCTCAAATTTCGACAGTATTATTAAAACATACCACAAGAATTTATAAATTCAAGTCAGGACAAGTATGAAATGTTCAAACATTAAACATGTAGAAACCTTTTTTACAACCACTCACTCCTGCCGATTCTGTTTGCAAGAAATAAGGCTGACTGGTTGGAAAGTCATGCCCTACAGACATTAAAGTTGTGCTGCTCTTTACTGTTATTAGGGTGATGCTCTTGCAACAAGAGCAAGTAAAAATTACAATTAAAACAAGTAATATCATCTTTTTAGATTCCCTGCATCTAAAAAATGCAGATCTACAGACACAGCAAATGTCAGGTGCAATAAGCATGTTTACTGAAAAACTTAAATACAGCAGGTGCTAATTCTACATGTCTTACTTCTGACCTGTATATCTGCAAAATCTAGAAATAAAATTGTTAATTTAGTAGACATTGATCTAAAAGAAAATAATTCACAATTTATGACTTGACATAGAGTGAAATTGTTGTTTTTATATTTTAAAGAATCTTAATGAAAAAGCTGATTGATAAATCAGTAATGGTTTATAAAATAGGTTGCAGTAAGAACACTATCAAACAAACTTACCTGTGTCTTCTCTTTCCATTCTAATTCTTTTTATAATAATGATTTATAGTTTATCCACTGCAAGGCTCAACGGCTAAAATTATCTTGACTTTTTAATAGCATTAATAACCAGATTTTTTTAAATTCTGGGTTGTCATAACCGCAGAATCTTACTCTGCCCAATGTCTAATCTTGAGTGGATCCACAAAGTAAGCACTTATCCAGTATTTGCTATTCACTAAACACTACTCATTTAATCAGTAATTAAGCAGGATTGTAATAACTGTTAATTAGATTATTTCGTACTTTGCTGTTTTAACATGGAAAGAGACTCCTGCACACTTGCGCTTTGTAACATTTGCTCATTTTTATGTCCTCTTGGATCTTCGTCACATTAAACGTGTGAACAGCAGTGAGGCTCACTCATTTATAGATACACTCCACAAATATAACGCGTTTCTGCTGGGGACACGCAGCACCCAACAACATGAATCACAAAATGCATCTCATTGCAGTGACAAAAACCCATGATTGCAAAAATATTGCAAGCGTGTCTCTTTAGAATACAAAACTGTGTACACAATATCAAAAGACTAATTCAGAACTTAAATGAGGAGAATTCTGTAAGGATCCCGGACCTGCATAATTTGTTAGCATTTTAAGGTCTTATCCAGTATGTGACATAAACATCATAATTCAAGATAATATATATATTTTGAGTTCTACCTGATTTTAAGGCTTTTTATTCATTAAATAAAAAAATAAGTGCTTATGCAGCAAAACATAGATATTAATTAAACATTACCATAGTATTATTATTCTTATGATCTTTCTGGAGTGTCTATATATGGACGTGCCTCATCACTGCTGTTCAGATGATTGCATGACAAAGATCCAAAAGGGACTGAAAGGTTAATAAATTCTGTGAAGACCAAAAGTTCAGGCTTCTCTCCTTCCATATCAGCATATAAACTTGTCAACCTGGCACTTTATGTCCGTCTGTGGAGCAATGACTTCCTTCAACCATCCTACTTTTAACATCCATGACACAATGAAATAGTGAAGTTTTCGCTCAAAGTTAAAAATCTCCCGACTGATGCTGACGACGTCGTAGAAGCTTCACGTCCAATATAAAGATCCAGATTGTGACTGATGGGTCTTTATATCCATCAGTCACTGTACAGTGCTTCTGGAAAGAAGTTTATTTATTGAGAGTTAGAAAAGAATTTAATCAAGGCTTGTTTGGGAAATTCTTAAGTAAGAATATGACTCAATCTGCTCTGTTCCCTTTTACAGTTATTTTTACTGTAAAGCTGTTGCTATGACTTTTAAAGCATTTAAAGATGAGGCCCCATTAAGCAAGAAATATGTATATTGTTAATGATTTACGCAACCGCAGCATTAGCTAATTCTATGTAAGTTACACGTCGACTTTGCAGTGTGTGTATATTTAAAAATACCACTTTGTGCTTAGCTCTGCAAAACAAAAGAAGAAACCAGGTAATATGATGGGGCAGGGAGTAGATACTGACTCCCTCCTCCCATCTGCTACAGCTGGAGCGAGTGCTTACTCAGCATGGTGGGACAGGCTACATTGTGCTCACTCTTGCCCTGGCCAGCATCAGAAAACACCAGCAGTAAGATTCATATGAACTATAATCTCACAATCTAAACTAGCCACAATGATGTCTTCTGCTGCATGCACTATTTCTACTAAAGTGAATTTCAAGATGAGCCTCATCAAGTTCTGTCCTCCATTTGACCCTACACCAAACAACGCAAAACTATATCTGAAGTAAAAATCCACAAAACCTGAGTAGGAGTGGAGACAAGCAGAAAGAATCCAGTTGCGTGTCTTTAATTATTCAGTGCATAACTCTGAAGTGCATACTTGTTTTCCCCAAAAGCCAGACTGTCGGCCAAGTCCAGCATCCCAGTGACCTTCGGCCTGAGAGGTTTGACTGGCTCAGACTTTGAATCCAAACTGATGTGCACACAGGAGCTGGCCGCTGTGCACACATCCTACTGTACACTAAATATTCATTCTAAAGCTCTTACAGTAGTTAGGTATTTATTTTTCTATAATGGGGATAAAAGGACAATCTGGTGTTGTTCTCATAAATTAAATACATTTTACATAATTAATGGATTAAAGTAAACTCCTTTGAGTTTTCTCTCACTTGAGTATTTTCTAAAATCCAACACGCACATGGTTTTTCTAAATATGTGTACACACTGAAGGCTCACGCTTCAGTATGTTTACTCTCAATATACATTCCTTGACCGCTTTTATTAGCTTACCAGGGACCGCTTTTATTAGCTTACCAGGGGTCTTTGTTAAAATCTCAGACTCTATATCAGCCAGTTACATAGCAGTCACTCAATGCATTCAAGCCCACATTCGGTGAAGAACAGGGGATCTGCTAGGGTTCAAACATGGGGTGGCTGTTGGTGCCAGTCATGCTGGTCTGAATATTTCAGAAACCGATGAGAATGCAAAAACATTTTTATAGAGATGGTCCCAAAAAAGAAGAAAATATCCATTGAGAAGTACTTGTGTGCATGCAAATGCCATGATGATAAGAGTTCAGAGGAGAAGGATTTCTTGAAGATAGAAAGACAGCAGTAACTTAAGCAATCACTCATTATAACCAAGGTATGCGGAATACCTTCTGTGATTAAACACCTTGAACATTAGCATTAGCAGAATAATATTACATTGAATATTACCACTCTTGTCAGCTAAAGATTGAAAACTGAGGCTACAGCTGGCCCCCGGTATCTACTAGGAAAACTTTTGCCTGGTCCAATGAGTCAGACGCTGGGCTCAGGATGCGGTATAAACTACAGGAAATCGTAACTACATCCAGCCTTGTATAAATCGTTCAGGCTTGTCAAGGCGGTGTAATGGCGTGACAGACTTTCACTTGCTTGGTTCCTAAGTACAAATCAAGTTATTCAAACATCACAGCCTCCCTCTGTATTGTATCCATCTTCCAGGGACTACTTCCTGCAAAATAATGCCTACATCATCTCATTCTGGTTTCATGAGCAGAACAATGAGCTTGATTGTTCAATGGAAGGTTTCTGACATTTTCAGATCTATGCCATGAAGAATTAAGGTCGCTCTAAAACCCAAACAGAATCCAAGCTGGTACTAGTTCGGTGTACCCCAAAAAAGTAGCAGGTGTGTTTAAATGGGAGAGAAATCCAAAGAAAAAATACCAACAGAGACCTTACCTTTGTATAGGGATTGCCCCTGCATGAGCACTTATATGATAAAGGCCCCAAAATACCAATACTCTGCTGCCTCTTTCCCTTGTGGGAGTATTAATGGTTGGTTTAAGCTCTAGGTCTGATGTGGAAAGGTTCCCTTCTGTAAGGAAGTCAATTAGAGGGATTGCTGAGCGATCAAGGGGACTCATAAAATGTTCTAGTCCTTTACTGGCTCAACTTTAAGGCCTGATTTATTGTGAAGGAGAACATTTTTCAGTAATTAGTTCTATTACAGAGTAGAGGTGTCATATTCCTGCTTCTATGATACCTTCAGTGTCACTACCTTGTTTGACCATTGGAGGTCAGTGTGGCACTGTAGCACCATCCTGCATAACGAGAGCATACACTGGAGCAAAATCTGCAGTGCTCACCTCTCCTGCCTTCTGTTTTTTCTCCTCTTCTACCACTGCAAACCCAAAACATATCTACACAGGACATCTTTTGCAACAACAATACAATTAATGTCGGAGCAGAGAAAATCCAGTCACAACACTTCTGGAGTCACCTTTCTTGAATTAAATGTATTCCATCAGATCCTTCTCTCCACACCTCCTTTGGATCAATATCAGTGAGGCGTGATAAATGGAGCCCGGTTCTTTGAATTTGAGATTTGGATCATTTCTGCAGTTTCTCACTTGCTGCATTCCTAATTGATTAAAGCTATTGATTCGGCCTCCCAAAGCCACCTGAATAAAACCAGACACTCAGACAATGAAAGTCTATTCTAAATGGACAGAAACAGAGTGACTGTGCTCTGTGACCCTGAGCGCAAATTCATGAATGCAAAAGATGGAGTCAGACCTCAGAAAAAAAAAAGCCAGGACATCCATTTTCTGTCCACCTAGTTATGCAGAGGAGGAATCCCGTATCTCAGCTCACACTCGGCCTCCATAGTAATTACTCAACACTACGGGAATGTGAGTAACTTTCCCTCTGCCTGCCCGGCTCTCTGTTATCACGGCCAGCAGACTCTTCCAGACAGGGCGGAGTCCAGAGTTCCCCAATCAGACTGCAGACTTAGTCTCATAACAATTCCAGCATGGGCTTGCAAATTGATTTAGAGGGTAAAGACAGGTCACATTTGTTGTCAAATGGCAACTAAAGTGGCTGGGAATTCAGGGGCAGGTTGGTAGTTTGTATAGTTCCAAATGCTCAGAGGTTCTCAGGGTTTACACCCAGCAACATTTATTACCCGCATAATCTTTGATTTCCAAAATGAAACCATGCATGACCTGATATTACTGCTTCGTCTACCGGTGCCAGTGTAATTTTACACTATTAATAGCTGGCGATTTCTCATACACAGCCTGGACCTTATCACATTCTGCTAGTGTATTGACTTTCAGCTCCTGACCCAAATAAATATGTTTATATTAGTCACATGGTTGATGTGGGGATCAGTCATTTTGAACAGGCAATCCAGGTCATGACCTTACTCATGTAAAATGGTGTGCAAACACAGTCACCTGTAGCACAGATTCTGTCACCAGGTAAAAAGCATTAACAAGCTTTTTCAAAATGTGAACAAGTATATCCAAGTTATAGTAGACACACCCCAAAAAGATAAAAACAGGTTGAAACAGAGGAGCTGAATCCAAATGCTCACCACAATCTCCAGGTATAATTTTATTTCCACCTTACAATTATCAACTATTTTGTGTTGGTCTATCAAATAAAATCCAAACAAAATCCATTAAAGTTTATGGTTGTGATGTGCAGTGGTGTGTGTCTGTCAATCATATCTTACAGAGGCAGAAATATGTAATGCTTGGTCTTACAGCTGCTGATTGTAGCTTATCTTTCCTGTTCACTGCTCCTTCACATCAGTCAACAGTCACATCATCTGTTTACATGACCGCCTGGAGAACGGGGCAATCCTAAAGGCTGCAGGTGTTTTTTGCGTCTTGTTTTCCGCTGCCTGCTTGTTTTGCTTTTGGTGGTGGGCATGGAGCCGCTGGTATACGCTTGTTACTAGTCCCCGATGTTGGAAACACAGGGACCAGAGTGGGAAAACAAAAGGAGTTGTCAAGGAGACAGAAACAAGCAACAAACACCCTCTCTGATTTTTGCCCAGCAGTGATTCAAGGCAGACAGACAGTAATTCGTTTTGTGTGTGTGTGTGTGTGTGTAATCGGGGTGACAGGGGAGCTTATTAAATCTGCCAGCTCAAACGAGGACTGTGCGTGTTTGTTGGGGGGAAGGTGGTTGCAGTAGAGGTGGAGATATGTAGCAGAACAAGGTGCGCAGAGATGCTGAGCAAGCGGAGCGAGCGGCTTGACAGTGAAGCACATTGTGCTTGAAAATGGGGGGAGGAGAAAATCGGGAGACACGAAATGTATCAGGACAGACAGGCAGGTACTGACTGCACCCTCCTGCAGTCCACTTCGGTGAGGGGATGCAGCCCTGCTCATTCATTTAATCCTCTGAATATGGAGGCTCTGCCCCCTTCTTCCTCTGCAGCTACGGGGAGTAGTGTAAATGCACTGCAGGTGTTTTATTTCTCCGTTATTCCCCTCCAGTCTGTGTCGCCTCCTTTCACATGTCTGTCATCATTTCGGAAACCTTATAAAAGCTGGTTATTAGAGGCTGAGTCAGCTCCTTCCTGCAGATGTGACACCTGTCTCATCCACTGCGAAAAATAAGCCTCATTGTTTCCATGAAGCCTCTCTGTGTGTAACCTGCCCACACTTGATCAAACAGCTAGTATTTGTTTGCTCCCCTCCTACTCCAACCCCTTCCCACCAGGCCTCTTTTCTTTCCCCCCTTCTGTGCAAATTGTTAAGGGTGGCGAGCTGATTATTAGCCTTGAAGGCCTCCTAGTTATCTGCTGGTTTGTTTGCGATGGCAAAGAGCAGATTCCCTCCCGAGAGTCGGAAGGCGTTACTGAGAAGGATGGGCAAAAGACAGAGCAGATGGTGTCGAATTAGGAAACTCCTTACTCACCAGAATCATGTCGGAGCAGGATGGTAAAGATTCATAGAGATCAATAAAATATGAGAAAACCTAAAGAGGCACTTAAACCCCAAAGACAAGAGATATTCAAGAAATTGTAGTGGTATGAAGACTTGTGCTGAAGTTTAAATATGGCAATGGGTGGTTCTAGACAGGGGCCAACAGAGGCCAGCGCCCCTGTAGAACTGGTCCTGGTCTGTGTTATGCCCCCTGTACTGAAAAGTTAAGAATAAATCAGTGTCTAATGATGATATGTGTTGGTGCAGAAAACAAATCTGATTGGTTCCTTGGACCACATTCACCTTCTCTGCAGACCCCCCACTAGTTTATAAATTCTTATTCTTTTTAAACATGGGAAACCAAAATGTCGTTTTATACTTTTACCTTTCGTAAACTTTTTAGATTTTTCTTTTCCTTTTCTTTTGTTATTTTGTTTATATTTCCTCTAACTCATGTAAAGCATTGCTGTCTTGCTGCTGAAAATGTGCAGTAAAAATAAAATGACCTTACCTTACTTTACTCTGAAAACTGTGATCTTATCCCAGTAGACTTCAGCAAAAACTGAAACTTAATTGTTAAACGGTTTAGGTAAAAATGTTAATTCTACTGGGGCACTGGCCCCCGTTTGCCTCTGTCCAAAACCGCCCGTGCTTTTTGCTTGACTTAAATATTTCAAAATCTCCCAAACTGTTTTTTTAATCCTTTTTATTTAAAAATGAGCAGAGCAGTTTAAACTGACCAGAAATGACTGTGATTTCAAAAGCACATGTGTTTGTTCCTGTCCTCTGATGGTCAAACACAAAGGCTTCATCTGTTTAGCTGTGGGAAAGCACTGACATGAACTCCACGTTGCGCTGCAAGCTGAGATGTTGGTGAAGGTTCCCGTATGAGCAGCTGCTGCCGCACATCATCAAGCTAATGTAATGTGATATAAACAGTTTGTACTCGGCACCGTGACCCTTTTAAATCGATGTTTCATTTAGGTTACATTTCGGCGTGTATGCATCATCAGAGGTGAAGCCTGTAGTTTTATTTCTGCGTTCGCTGTAATTTCAAATGAAGTTTAACAGAGAACATTGGATTGAGATGTAGAATCCAATGAGTTCAGATAGCTTAATGTATCAGCTGCATGTTTTTAGGGCATTTACAGATGCACCTATAAAGTGGCATGTTTTTCTCCATGAATGTGAACAATGTCCAAAAGGCTTGTGGAAACTCAAGAAAAACCGATAGGATTTTCTGCCTGCTACGATATTGTCTCTTCAGATGGTATTGCCTCGGGGCCTCAACATACTTCTCCGAGTTTGTGTGCTCAAGCCGTTGGGACCGCGTTGACGTGCCTGTATTCATACAACTACTAGGCCTGTTGAACCACAGTTTTCACTGTATAATAGCTGATATTAATGTGCAACTGTCTTTTTGAAGAAGTTACAAAACTTACCCTTGGGGGATTATTGTCCAATTGGGGATTACAGCAACTTTTTAAGTTGCTTAAAATCTCTGCGTCTGTTTTTTTGTACAACAAAAACACAATAAGTCAGTATTCCAGTGCATCTCAAATAAGAAAATAAATTAATACTTATTTCCTAAATTCCATTTATTCCACTCTCCACAAGACATTTAAGGTACAAACGGCTGTTGCTGTAGAGGTGGTTCTTCAGAGAAAGATGTATGCAACAGAAGGTTTAGTGGAAGAAAAAAAGAATGGCTGAAAAAGGTACACAGGCAACGGGGATTATCCAACTTAAAGAAAAGTAAAGATAGTTAAGAGGTTTGGGTGAGATTAACTGGACTGGACTAGAACAGGAACCACGTGCAGATTTACCCAGGGCATGAACAACATCTGGCCGGACAGGAGGGACAATCAGGAAAAACAATGAAGTCACGCTGAACCCCTCACCTCCACGCTACCATCACAATCTCAAAACGGTTTGACAGCCAAAACAATTTTTAACATAGCTGCAAAAGTAGAGTTTAAAAGTAGAGTGATCCCAGAGTGTAGAGCAAGATTGGAGAGGCAGAGAACACTAGTTGCTTCAATTTAATTTCTGAAAACACATCATTTTGTTCATTGCCTGCATTACTGACCTTTTATTAGAGCTTGATTTCAGATTTGCTTGGATGAATTACTCACATAAATACAACTAATCGCAAATTATTCTTGTACAAATCTTGCTGTGAATATTTCTCTACAAAATATCTGCCTTTTGGATTTTCCACCAGATTGAGGGCATGTAGCTAAATTCATGGTCCTGCACTTTGACCGTGGAAAATTAGATCATAAAAATCTTAATGACAAAGATTTCTTGCAATTTGGCCTTTTACAGTTGAACAGCACAAACTGTACACATATAAACCCTATTTTATAAGGGCGAATTAGATGGCTAGTGCATAAAAGATGCTGCAGGGGGAATCATTCGTCACACATCTGGTAGCAGAACAACAGAACCAGCATCCTTCCCAGGAGTCATTAACTCCATGAGGCTCTCTTCAAACCTCCCTGCTGACTCTTCTGCTGGAAGTGCGTGGGAGGAATTTTGTCGATATCACGCACTGAGGTTTCCATGCCACCTCGCTGATAGAAATTAAACATTCATGATCATGTTTATTAATGACCAGCAGGCAGTAGGAATCTACATCCTGTCACGTAATTGAGCACACACAATCATTTCCCCACGCACACATTTTCACTTTCTCCCTCTCTTTTGTCAACGAGTACTTTTATGTGAACCGAATTTCACTCAGGAAATAAAAACAGCCACTTATGCCTCTGTCATAACGCGCTACACTCGATTCATAGTGGTTTTAGACATTAAGTGTGTGTGTGTGATTGTATCTCTGGATCCTCTTCAATGTCAAATTGAAAACGAACAGGTTTCCTGTCTCTTGGTCTCTCTCTGGACCGCCGGCCTGATCCGTCCCATGGGTGGAGGGATGAACCGTGGACCCGGCTGAGAACATCTGTGACGGCCGGCCCCAGCAGAGGCTGCAGTGACAGTTCCTATCCACAGCAGATGTCACACCACCAGTGTGTGAACGATAGAGAGAGTGTGTGTGTGTGGATGGGCGCTTCATAGGTTTAGGAGTCCATGACCTAGAGACGACGCCGAGAAAACTTTCTGATCTTTTCCCCTCATTAATCTTCTCTTTTTGGAAATTCGTGTATATTTTTTTGTAAATATAAAATTATTATTAATGGACACAATCTGTTACCTCAGCTTGAAGAAAACGACGCTTTATTAAATTTTCGGCGCTGTATTTCGTTTCGCTTCTCAGTTTGCTCTTCTTCACTACACAGACACTATTAGTCGTCCTCTAATGTGACATAAAAAGTATGTTCGCTTTGCCCCACAGAGTCTGAAAATGAAATGACAAATGAGCGATGAGCACAGAAGTGCTGATGCTGCACTCCTAACACCCGACCATCTGATTCTGGGGTTAGATTTTGCGCCCTCCTTTTACACTCATTATTCTTTCGCTCCAGTTCCCTCTCATATGCTTTTCTGCTCCTTTTGCCATTTTGTCTTCTCTACTTCTATGTTCTCTCCATCAGCTCTCCATCCCCCTCACCTTTCTTTTCAGCTCATTTCGACCCCCCGCCAAAGCGAGTCACAACCGGTTCAAATTCCCTGTTAACAGATCCTCTCAGAGGGAGTTAATCCCCAGATCATGAAGCCAACTAAAAATACAGTTTCAAAGATTTTCATCATGTCAGAGAGGCTGGAGAACTGTAAATTACTCCTGCAATTAAAGCAATTACTGGAGCTGCCGATTAGCTGCCTTTCTTTTTTGTTCTTTTTTTAAAACAAGAGTTACATTCCTACTTAAGCAGCAGATGAAGGCAACAATCTTTGAATGCTACGCTGTGTGTTTTAGTTATTTCTTTTTCCATAAATATAATGCATTTTCTATAATTTGTCACATTTTTTATTTGTCTATCTATATTTTTTATGTATGTGTTTTACTGAGCTTTTGCACAAAATGTCATCACAAACTAACTGTTTTTCTCTTTCATTATGAAATGTAAGGGATAAACACAGTTTGAAAATAAAAACTTTTAAACAGAGCTCTGATTTTCAGCTTGTCACAAGCCACGTTAGAAGCACAGCAAAGATGGAGATTGTTGTTCTGGTCAGATATTATTCAAATGTAGCTTTTTCTGTAAAATGTACGTGCTGTTTGTTGACAGAAAAGCAGATCTTTATCTTTGAGGAAGAAGAACACTTTCCAGGAAAACATAAAGCAAGCTGGATGAATTGGAAAAGGCATTTATGCCCAAAATGTGATCTATCAAAGATGGCAATTAAACCAGGAGACAAGAGACTTTACCTTGGTCTAACACATAAAACTTGAAGAGTAAAGGAGTAGCTGAGATACAGGGTCTGTTAGCTTTTTAAAATTAAACAATTATTTAAAAAAAGAAAGTAACATTTTGAGAAGAGTTTCTATTGTCAGGGTCATACATACACTCCATCTTTTTTTTCAGATTGAAACTAGAAAAAAAAAAAAGGCTTAGGATTTCGAGGGTTGTCTGACATGGTCGCTGTGACCCCTAAATCTCCAGATTTAAACGACATTAAATCCTATCTGGGATGTCCTGTGTGTTCCCTTAATAACTAAAGCATGCCCCTCTCAGAGAGCTCCAATATCCTGTTAGACACAGTTCAGGATTTGTAGCTGCAACAGAGAAAACATGGAGCTGTTTGGAGGTTGACACGAAGCAATAAGGAGGTGTTGCCTTTAAATGAAACCAAAGGAGAACATCTTGAAGACGTGTCTGAATTTTCGTTCTTTTTTTTTTTCTTTTTCTCTTTTAACTGAACGCACAATCTTACATGCATTTGACTGTTACATGAAACCTTGTTGGATTTTACAGCCCAGGTGGAAATAAATAAGCATGTGATGTACTTTTCCATAGCATTCACTATGTTACTCAGTTCTAGGAGATCTGTAAGTCCTATCCCAAACTAACTTTATTCTTTAAAATTGGAGCATTTCAAGTTCTTAAAAGTTACATTTTATTTCTGTGCTTTCTACGTAAAGGCCTGTACTCTCCTCTCTCTCACATGGGTGTGAAAATGTTTCTCAGCGGGGCGCGAGGAGGTAATGAATGCGAGAGTGTTACCTTAGCCTGCCAGGGAACAGGAACAATCATGATCCTAATAGAACAATAGGAACATGTTTCCAGCACTTTGTCCTCCAGGCCTCTAATATCTAACTTAATTAGAAAGGGCTAAGAGTAATATTGTGGTTGAACGTTGAGGCAATAAAGATTCATTCTTGTTTTCTGTACTCCACTTTGTGTTGCCTGGCGTGTTTTTGTGTTTGTCTGCCTCTTATTGAATTTGAATGAGCTGCATTTAGCTCAATGGAAATAACATTATACTTCAAATTGCATTTGGCTCATTGGAATCAGCCTGTACTTTTTGAAACTGAATAGAGCTTTTCTATATCTAACCCGTAACTTTGCGTTGGTCTCATTTGACGTAAATTAACTCGATGATTTAATGTGCCTTTGTTTACTCTTGGTTCTCCTCCACTGGCTATAATCAGGTAACTAGGAGTGAAGCAATTTGAAGCAGATTAAACTGTCAGACTGACCTGAAGCTGCAGACTGCTTCCTTATTCTCTGCTACTGGATTCAAACTAGGCCTGTCCAGACCTTCAGTTAATCATTCATATTCTTTTCTGATGCATATTTTATTAGTTTTTTTAAGTGCTTTGGAAAAACATTATACCACTTGATCTCCAGTTCTCAGGGTGCTGTGCCCTACAACTTTTAGATCTTTAGCAGGGCTTTGTAGGAACCGATCGCATGCTGACAAGGTAATTTAGCCATTCTACTCAGGTATATTAAACTAGGGGAACATCTAAAAGATGCAGAACAACCGGCCTGTTAGGACTGGAGTTTGAAACTGATGTTTCAACAAGATTTCTGAAAGGAATTTCCTCTATTTAGCTCCGCTTGTCTTCCTGTCACCTATAACCAGCTTAGCTGGTGTTTTGAAGAAATACATCCCCACAATATGATGCTGTTGCCATATTTTGTCACAGTTGGCATGGTGCATTCAGGGTGATAGTTTTCTGCACATTGGATCTTGCATAGTTGTTCAGCCATAAAGGTGGATGTTTCTGGCTTCCTTTAAAAAGATACACAGTATTTCCACTCTTCCATTGAGGTCAGATTTTGAGGACAAATAATAGTTGTCCGGTCAACGATTCCTCCACCTGAGCTGTGGATCTCTACTGCTCCCCCAGAGTTATCGCAGGCTGCTTCTATGATTGGATGACTTTATAAAATATGTACAGCACAGGATATAATGTTATGGTTTTTTTTTCTAATGTTCTCACATGCTTTGCGGAAAACCACAATGTGAATGCATTTAAAAAACAATCTGCACCTACATCTGTATGCACCGTGGTCACTACAGTGGACAGCTATCTAAAAGCCATTTTCTTGTGCTTCTTGTAGATTTTTATGTTATAAGTGCACACAGACCACTGAAGTTGACACTAATGCATCATAAAATACACTATCAACTATAGGCCATCAGCTGCAAATGCAAGAAATTTTTTGGGGTTAAATTCATTATGACCTACAGACAAAAAAGCATGCCGACCAACCCTGTGCCTCCTTCTACTGTAGACGACTCTTGCAGGTAAAAAAAATATTGTGACATTAGATGACCCCTAAAGAACAATAGTACTTGTGTATTTTTCAAGTAACAACCTTGTATTTGGAGAAAATTACAATTGATCACCAAAAAAAAAATGTAAAATTTTTTTGTTTTTTTGTTTTTTTACAAAAATGTTTTTCCTACTTTTTTTATGCCTTAAGAAAATCCCCCTTCCCCCCCAAAAAAAGGAAAAATAAATCCTGACACAAAGGATCAAAATTCATGCATGAAAGGATTGATCATCATCAAATATATCTTCCAGTGAGTGTTTTAGACTGTATGTTACTCTGTCTTTGTATGCTAAGCTAAGCAAAGCAAAGCATTCTGTGGAGCAAAAAAAATACATCAGTTCTTGCAGCCAGAGAGAAAATCTGTAAAATGCAAACAAAAAAGACATAACACACGGAATCTTATAGGGATAAAGAACATGTTGTTTTTCACAGAGTTTTCCTTGTGTCGCACTGAACTGTAATAGGATTCGGTGAAAGATCTGATTTCACACAGCAGATGCTTACACATATCCTCAAAGCCTGTCGAAGTGAGTCACAGTGGGCTTTCCTGGAAAACGCGGCATTTCGGATCTACAAGCCTAACGAGTCTCACACTGAGGTCTCTGTCTCATTTTACGTATATTTTACAGACTTTGAGTTAAGTTAGCTTTAAAATAATGTGGCCCAGAAGTGAGAATATCTGTAACTGAAAGGAATCATGTTTATATTGGTTAATTCAGTGTTTTCTTTTTTTTCTTCCTATGCATTATACATTTCCTATCAAAAGTGTGATTTTCCACAACATTGTTCACATTAATGCTGCCACGCATCATATTTGCTTACTCTTTTTGTCTGGGCAGTTAAAAAGCCAGACTCATGTCATAGTAAATCAGACTTACAGAAAGTTTGCAGATATCTTCCAGCGTCTTTACAAGAAAAATGTGTTGTGGATGATTCACATGAAATTCCAATCTTTTCTGTATTTTGCTTTCGAATCTAATCACATTGTTGCCATAATTTGAATTCTTTGGCTACACCTTAATGTTAAATGTGTAAAAAAAAAACTTTTTTTTTCTTTAACACAGTCCATTTTCTTTTTGTTAGTGCAATAATAAAGTAGATTTCACACAATAAATTTCTGTAGATTTTTTTCAGCATTCCCATTACAGTGTATGGATAACAGTCAGAAAGCTACTGACACAATGAGTGAAGTCGGCGAAAGCCGAAACAAAACTAAAGAAAAACAAACGTAAGTCCATTCCAAAGAGCTGCTCCACATATACAAGGTCCGCAGCCTGACACAAATTCATTTATTCAATTTTACAGAACGTGAAGCTAAACTCGTGCGGCTAAAATCTGTTTCTTGAAAGTTTTGGATTGTTTATTAAGCAGCCATGTAAATCCTTTATTCCACAAGCAGCAGCATAAAGAACATGGTGCCTTCAACACTGACACAAGGCAATCAACAAAACCTCAGTCGTCTCTTCTTCCTGCTGGCCTCCATTTCTTCTCAATAATGACAAATGTGGCTGGCAGACAGGTAGACAGATGATGCAATGTGTGAGGGACAAATCCTTCACACAGGCGGTTTCCCACCCAGGTTTATACATTCTGTGATAAAAAATAAAATAAAATACAAGCCACAGACAGCTCTCTGCCAGTCTGCTCCATCAGCCATTACCTTCATCTCTCGAATTATTTTTTTTTCATAGAGAAGTTTCAGCTGAGTAATACTAACAGCTTTGCAGCTCAAGAAGCATTTAACACACTTGACTTTAAAAAAGAAGTTTTCTCTCATTCAATTATATTGAAATCACAGTTAAATTAGGGCGCTTAAGCACTCCGCGTTCACTTGCAAAGCGCTAAATGACCCTGGCGTGAGAGGTTCACTCGTTGTCGTCATCGATTTCTCATTACTTTGACCCGCAGGACGGTGCGAACTATCACTTGGATTAGACCTGTCATGTTCAATTAAAGGCCTCTCCAACATGGCCCAGTTTTTTTCTCACCCAGTCTCTACACTTCAAGCCCTTCCTGGGAAAACATCTCCCTCATCTGTTGTTTGTTTCAATTGTTTTTTTATGTTCAGGCTGATATTTTCAGAAGCCAGTGAGTAGTTGTTTAAGGGTGTAGCTGGGTAATGTGACCAGCGCTAAATACCTCCTTTTGTCTGACAAAGACACACACCTTGAGATAACTTCTGCCTTTTGTTTCTGGCAAACCTAATTCGTTAGGAGCTTTTTTGTCCAGCTGAAACAAGTCACCCAGAGTAAATGTGAGAACTGTAACTACATGTGGATGCAGAGCAGGCCCATCCTCCTTCGGTTGGTCGTGATTGCAATACTTGGCGTGAGATTTGCAGCCTTTTCTCTCAGTTTCTGTCACTGCAACATGCACAGACTGTGACAACCCTATTAGTGTAGCAGCGAGGGTAGACCAACGCAGTGATTGTTAGAATAGCTGCAATGGAAGTATTGGAAACACTTCTTTCGAGATCCATAAGTGAGGCTGAGGTGTTGATTAGTGTGTGTGTGTATTACGGAAGGTTCTATCTGACTGCCTGGCTGCGGCCCATTTTTGTGTCTGTCAGCATAAAATAGAACATTTTGGCTGATTTCACAATTTTTCTTTCTGCTCCCCAATGTCTTTTAAACCAATAAAGTGACATTACCGGATATTTATTCCAGTTGCTATTGTTCCTATGGGAGCTGTACAATTGTCTGCAACTGACCAGCAGACTGAGTTACTGTAAGCTATGACCAGTAGGATGCTGTTTAGAGGCAATTATTTTACATGGGAATATTCTATGCAGAAAGTTACCGGGTTCATTACAGTCAGTGTTTTGTGGACAATGTCTTCTGATAGTATTCATATCTGCTGAATTATTAACTATTTTCCCATTTTGTGAAGTTACAATCAGCAATATAATTAGAGCAATATAACTGATGCAAATTTGTGCAAGTAAAAACAGGCATCAGCATGAGTTCAAGGTTTGAGGAGAGAACCTACGTCTGCATGAGAAAAACATGCAAACTTGGTGCAGAATGAACCCAGAACTACCAACTGCCTCTGTGGATCTACAGACTCTTCCATTTATGCGAGAAAATGTTAAGTTTGGTCTTATCTGACCACAGCACCTTTTAGATTGTTGTGTGTCTGGCTTATTCAAACCAGGGGTCCCTGAGGCTTTCTTCTTCTTTTAATGACGGCCAGATTTGTGAAGTTCACAGTTACTAGATTCCTGTTGAGTACCCCTGTGCATCCCCTTCAGAGTGACAATGGAACGTTTGGCTGCTTCTCTGGTTGATTTTCTCCTTTACCTGTTGTGAGATAAGGAGCTCTGCTATGCTATTATCTTGTAGTTGTGCCATTTTCTTCCCATTTTGAACATCTCTCTGTGAGATGTTTAAAGTCTTTGGTGTTGTTTTATTTAGTTTAAATGGGGATTGAGCTCCTCTATAACTATATCTCTGACAAATTTCCTGTGTCCTTTGGTCTTCATAATGCTGGTTGTTAACTAATGTTTTCTAACAAACCTCAACGGCCTTCACAAATATCTTTATTTACAGTATGTTGTGGTTAAGATAGATACAGATGGACTTTTTCACCATTTAAGTGATTTAAGACAGTGATAAGATATTTAAAGATATCACAGTTTGTGTGTGAACGTATGACTGGTAGAGACAAATGCTTTTCACAACTTTCCCGTTTTTAATTGTAACAAATGTTGAAAATGGTATATTTTTCCTTACACTTTTACATTTTGTGCTGTTTTGTGTCAGTTCATCACATGAAATTCTAATTAAATGTAAAATGTGTAAAACTTTAAGGGTTCCAATACTTCAGAGACACTGGTACTCTTCTACTGATTCTTTACCAACAGAACATCATAGTCCTTTCAACAAGAGTTTGCAATTTACCCATAATCCCTTTTCCACTTATAGTGATTCAAATTCTTTCATCATTTATTCACTTGAATCATTCTTTTACACGTCTGAAAATGTGACAAACAAGATATGTAGATTTGAAGGCAAGTGACCGTCTGGAGCTTGAATCCCAATAGCTATATCCAGACTGTATGGGGATGAAAGACTGCTTGTTGTGTAGACAGATCCTGATAAAAGGAGATGAGTGTTATGGGATCTGCTGTTACAATGGGAGGAGGAGAGATAAGCATCTTCATTTGGGACCTCGTTGTATAGCAGCTGTATAGATGTGGAGATAGCGTAAGTCCGGCCAAAGAGCTACGCTACAAAACCCAGAACTCACGAAACTGGAGAGAGGAGAGTGAAGCAGAGCAGCTGATTATCTGGGAGTGGAGGCATTTAGAGAAGTAACCATTAAAAACAAAAGGGAGAAACTACTGTTAAAAATAGCAATGGCCACTAGCGCAAACATGCCGTCCGACTGTCTAAGGAGCTCAAACTTGTTCCTTATCGGTCTGGCCATCAGTTCATTGATCCTTATGACAGATGGACTCATTAGTGCTATGCAAAGTATGCATCATGTTCCTCTTCTTAAGCAAAATTGAAAACTAAAGGGCTGAAAGGTGTTCCAGGAAGGAGCATAAATGCACTCTTTTGCAGGAAAGCAGAAATACTTTTAAAAAGGAAATGCCTTAACAGTAAAACCAGAGACAAACAAGTAAACAAAATTGCTGTAAACACAGCAGAAAGGGAATTAAACAGAAGAATGCAGCTACAATGTATTCTGAGAAGACAGTTACGGTAAATAAGGGAGATTACAAACAATTGCTGGCGAATTTGGCCATGTTCTGGCATTAGTTCATGAATCTAATCCAGCTCTACTCCTGTAATGGTTGCCAGACTTTAAAAGACAGCATTGTGTGAAGACTGTTAAGAGGCTAGGTGGAAGCTGAGGACACTCCGACCTGAATATTGGTGTTATTTATCAATACTCCGCTTCAGAGTATTAACATCTCATCTGCAATGTTTATATCAAATACAGGCTTCCCGATAACCAAATCAGAGATGCACCAATCCGAATTTAGTGTCTGATTGGTTCGTCAGACACTAAATTCCGATCTCCAGTTTTTATGAACTTTCATGTGCCGATGCTAATTACCCTTTAAGAGTTATCTTTCTAGAAGATACAAGATGGTATTCAGCTAATTTTGTCCACCTTTCCTGCCTTGATAAATCAATTATTTATATTTAGAGACCTTTCAAGTTGACTTTAGAATCAATATCAAGAACAAAACAACTTCTTTTATTCTCAAAGGGCAAATTACCAAAGTTACTCATCCTTATCTTAAATCTAAGATATCCAAAATGCCACCAATGTTTCCTATAGCATATGCTCTATAGTAGAAGCTAAAACCCGATAGAACAACTTTGTTATCTCAAGAGACTTTCTGGTAGCTGGGTAAAGTCTTACTGTCTCTCACACTCTAACTACTTCCTCTAAATGTCTCAGCATGTGAAACAAAATAGTTTCCTTCTAGAGAGCATCATAAATATATTTGCTTAAGCTCAGTAAATATCCGACTGACAATAGTCAATCATTTTACTTTCTCAGTAGCATCCATGCTCAGTAGCATTCATAAATGGTGCATCTATAAATTAGAAAAAAATTGAACTTCCAACTGACTCCTCTGAACCAATCCAGGTGAAAATCAGATCAATTCCAATCTCAAGCTTTGCATAAAACACATCAACAACTGAAGGAGTATGGAGGTCTCACAAATCACATTTTACATACACAAAATGAGAAACAGAGGGAAAAAAACACACAAAGGATCCTAAGGAACTTTAATGTAAAACTATAACTAAAATCCCATGTTTTTTTTAAATTTATTTTATTTAAGTAGATATGTGTTGCAGAAGATACTTTAGTTTCCTTCCCTAAAATATCTCCTTTAGAAACCCAGCAAAATCCAGCAACCACTTTCTAAATCACTCACAGCGCAGCTCCACCTGTGAGTGAACCCCCCGCTGTTCAGAGTGGCATTCAGGCACACGGCCATCCCCCAGCAGCGTCCGCGGGAAGGAAGGAGGAGTTTAACCCCACATTGTCTGGGAGGAGTCCGCAGTCTCTCAGCGCTCCGTCCCGGGATCGTTTGCTCGGATAATGTCGTGGAATCAGAATTCTTGAACGCAAGTAAAATCCCGCCTTACGGTTGCAGCCGTTTTGTCTGTTTTAATGCGAAATGCTCTGAGGACGAGGAGCACGTGAACGCAGCGACAGGTAGAGGAGACGTTACACGGTGAGTTGGAGGCGAACTTATTTCTCAGTCATGCTGCTTGTAAAGGACTCTGCTGGTCTGAAAGCGCATCATCCGCCTCTTAAGTGCTGCCTGCAGTTGTTTTGTTGTTTGAACAAAAAGTTTGCACGTCTCGCTTGAACGTGCGCCGAATTGATTTCTCCTCTGACTTTTCATTGGCTGCAGTGAACATTTAATCCCACCGTGGCAGAAGAAATCCCGTGGAAACACGCGATTGTTTAGTGACTTCAATTGTGTTTCGTGGAAATGTTTTTGTCAGAATAATGGCTCCGTGTTTCATTTAACCAGATCACATGTAGGCTACTTTTCCCATTCAGACATGTATTAATGCACATTATAAATATTTGAAAGTAAAATTAAATGTTTGAGAAATAACTTTTTATATTTATAGTTTCTTTTCATAATAAAATAATCCAAAGTGGAATCAAGGTTGGGCCATTTTTTTTTGTGTCTTCCTCCACATCCCATCATATGCTACCAAGGTATTTGCTTCATCCCGTGATGTCACAGTTGGGGTTGGGGGGGAGATTGCTTTGGGCTCACAGAATAAAATATGTTTTGATTGAAAATGGACACAACCTTCTCAAAGCTTATCAAAAATAAATATTTGATTTTTCTACTCTTTAAAGCTTGAGTTTCTTGGGCATTTTATAAATTTGCAGATTTGGTTAATTTGACTTAATTTGTTGTCTGCTTTGGGGTTTGCTTCTCACCACAACAGTGGACAATTTAAAGTAATGTCGTAAATGCTTTTTACAGTCTACTGCATAGTAATGTGGTTATGTGACTTATATGTCATATGGGAGCCACTTAGATCTGTTTTTGTTTGATAAGGGTTTTTATGACAGTAATGGAAATACTTAATATCATAATACCAACTTAAATTGTATATTGCGATTTGAACATTTTTATAATCATAAGAAAATACCTAACTACAGGGAAAGTTAACTCATACAGCATGGTTCAAGTACACAATGGTCTGTTTTCGGGCAAATGAAATGGAAGTAGGAAGTGATTAAATTATAATTGTAGGTATGAAATGGTGGAATGAATTCTCAGAAAGGTCCTCTAGAGTCTTTTCTTTGCATAATTTTCTTGTATGGTGAAAGAATGTACTGAAGAAACAGAGCCTCTTACATTCATGGGAACTGATGAAAAAAAAATCAGCCAACATTGGTTTGTTTCTCATGGCGTGCCACTTGTATTTAAACAACCACTTATTATGATCGTTTGTTATTTATTATTATTCTTTTTTTTTAAGTCATTTTGTTTTTTATCACTTGTTGAGAACATTCAATTACCAAAACATGTACAGACCATCACTGGGGATTTGTGATTTATGCATTGGGAGCAAAGCTCATTCCACTAAATTCTTGCTGTTTCGGGTTTCAATGTAATCTATTATCTATTTGTATTGTCGCTTTGCTCTGTGCTGGGGTGGAAGTGCTCTTCAGCCACATACAGAGGCAACAAAAGGGGCCGTGGGACCCCTGGAGTGGAGGGCCAGCCCAGAGCAAACAGATCTATGAATCAGTGAGGGGGTGTCCAGCATGCCTTTTGGCTTATTAGGCCCTCAGTCATGAAGATGGTACACGGGAAAGTGTCAGACCATCCAGCTCCCTTTTTAAAAGGGTTTTACTAATTAAAACACAAGTTAATGATTAAATTAAAGATGCTGGTTGTGTTACTCACCTATATGTGTTGTGACCTGTCTTATAAATCACTTAAAAAAGTGCTGATTAACTTTATTGATGATGATTTAGTTCCAGCAATGTCTTCCATTAATTATGACAATGGGAGAAAATAGGCTAAAATGCCTTCTATTTTTTCTTCAGGGAGGAAACATGCTGTGTGTTTGGTTTAATGTTTCATCTCTCTTCAATGGAAAGAAATCATTACTTACCCACATAATTGCTGTTGTTCTTTTGTCTAAATGTGAGTGTGTGTGTGTGTGTGTGTGTGTGTGTGTGTGTGTGTGTGTGTGTGTGTGTGTGTGTGTGTGTGTGTGTGTGTGTGTGTGTGAGTCTTTCACTTTTTTTGTGTTTTACTTGGAGATCAGTAATTGAGCTTCGGGTCACAACCACCAAGCACATATTTTGGGCTTTGTGTTCTGCATTTTCCTGTAGTAACCACAGGGAACATCAGTTTCCTTGCTGGAACCAAACAGATACTGATATAAGTATGAGTAGTAATTTCCTCTTCATGAAAAAAAAAAACTAGCTTGTTTTGGTGTTTGGTTTTCAACTTGTGAGTTGTGTTTTGTAGTTGGCAGGTCTGTCAGTTGTTATAATTGTTTGGTAGTGAGGGAAGCGTAAACCCAAGTGTTGCTTTCTCTCTTTTTAGAGAAAGGAGCTGTTTGTAGAGACACAAACAGCTCATTGCTTGGGAAGCTGACATATTTATCACTAAAGCTTCCCGAATCAGAAGATCTGTTTTTTTTTGTTGTTGTTTTTTTATTAAGTCAGTTGATACTGTGTGGGGGTCTGCAGCTAAATAAAGTGCAGCAGTCTGAAAGTGTTCCCTGCTCTTGTCTGTGGAGCTTTGATGCTTCATGAGAGCAGCAATGTTCTGACAGCCGGCTGTTTGTAGGTGCTTGTTAATTCTAAAGCTGCTGAGCAACACCAATGTTTCATGTCTTTCCTCAGCATATCGTGTCCATATAAGGGTCTGTGCATGTGACCTGTAAGGCATGGACAACATCTGTGCTTCTTGTCACGGGAAGATGGAAGTTCTCTCACTGCCTCTTGGTGGGAAAAACCCTGCAGGACAGTCAGGATAGTACAAACAGAGGATCAAAACAAAAACTTGTTTCTGTTTCTCAGATTCTTTGCCTCTGTGAATTCAAAGCTGAAGCCAAAGTTGTGATACCACGACAGTGACCTATGTGTTTCTATTTTATGAAGCAGTATTTTAATCTTGTTTGACTTTCAAAGCGTGTAGTTTGTGTAAGGCCTGCAGGGTCCTGAGTGTCTTCTATAAAAAGCTGTTGAAGTAAAATACGGTGTTGAATGTCTCAGGAAAAACCTGTGATTTGGTGGTAAACAGAGAAGACAAGCGAAGCCAGGATTGTCCCTGTTGATTCTTACTGCCACATTTTACTTTCAAGGGTACTTTCAACAAAAACTCTAGATCTCACAAATTAATAAAACTCAAAACACTTGAATAAATCATGCTTTAGTCAGGATTTAAACATGTTTGCTAATGGGTTGTTTTTTGCTTTGTGCTCGTTGCATCTCTTAATCTAAACCTTGTCCAAATGGAAGATGCGTTTCCCAAAACAATTTAGTAATAGTTTTTAGTAATGATTTCATTGACCTTAAATGTTATAGAAACTGTACCAGGCCTGTCTATGGCACTGACACACATGGAAGACCAAGAGAATCACAGATTGTCACAGAGCTTTTGCATAAAACACACTCTGAAAAAGCTCTAAATGGAATATCTGCTTGAGGTTCATGACATAGAGTTCAGCCTTTTGGGGATATTCCACAAGCTTTACACGTTCTTCCTGTGAATGCCATAAGTCGCAACAGCAAAATGTGGAAACATACAGATCCATCTTCAAAGAGCAGAAAGGCAGCAAAGCTCATAGTCTGTACAGTAAGGTTTACTTTTGAACTAATACTGACAAATGTTGGTCTAGTCCACATCAAAATAGCAGTACAGATAACATTATTACAGCTGCAGTGGTTTTCTGTTTTAAGTCAAAGCAACTAGATCATGTTATACATTTGTATTTACATTTCTGCTGTTATTACTTCAATATTCACCGGTAGCTCAACAGCAGGGTCCTAAAGTGGATGATATCTCAATGCTCTCTTGAACTACAGGAACCTTCTGTCAAGCTCAGCAGAACAGCATGAAGTTATCCAGCTTAACCCATTCATTCTCCTTTGCAGCCGCAACCTAAAGGCCTTTGAGGAGATTAATGTGTAGGTCTAAACTGAAGTGAACCATTCAGGTCACCAGCTAAACAATAGTCTAAAAGAGCACAGAAGAAAATAAAGATTAAATGGAGAGAGACTCTGTTTACCAAATGAGGTATCAGATTAAGAGTTACCAAACTGGTAAATTAGGGAGTGTATGTAATTTAAATGGCACCAGATGACTTCATTTGTGAGTCAGAATTTCATTAACGTCAAAGAAACAGCTGAAAGAGGAAACACACTTTTTACTGATGGCAATATAAATCATAAAGGGAATCTTTTTACGTAACATGACTGCAGCTGAGCAGGGGTTCATGTAATTCATGCAGGCAAACAATATTTCAGTCTCATAAAGTGGTTTGTTGAACCTGACAGAGTTACGTACATAGTGTGGATAAATCTTTCATAAAATGTTAGTCAGTGTTGGAGCAAAGAGAATATGACAAAGACAAGAGTACAGAAGCTGTTGGGGGGGCAGAGTCATACCTGTATGGAGGTTTAAGTGCTGTATGTACGAGAGGTTTTTGGCGATGTATAAATTACGCCAGAGGCTTTAAATATAAATTAAAAGATGGATGTAACTTAACGTAGATCACGTTTGCAGATCAGCTACTGCTTTGAAAGGCCATGTGTTGCAAATTTACTATCCTCGTTGGTATGGAAATGAGTGAATCTGTAACGCTTACTCATTAGCTCTAAGATGCCATATAGGTCAATACGACCAACAAAAGAAATTGTGATTGATCTGCCCTGCCGCTCTCCGGTAGCCATAAGGTCCACCTTGCTATATTTGTCCTATTGGAAAAGCAAACACAGCTGGTGCTATAGAGTAAAGTGCTCTACTTCTGGGATGTTCAGTTGGCGCCATGTGTCTTGTATTGTCACATATGATGGATGGGGGAAATTTTAGGTACACGTTCACTTAAACAAGTCCTCCTGCTCCTCGGTAGGTGGACAAAGACTTTCATTGAGATTGTAAGGAAGATAAAATGCCTACTTATTTTTATTTTTTTCAAATTGCATAGCTTGGTGTGTTTAATCACTGTACTGTTTTTTTCCAACTATGTGAGAGATTTATTGGCCATTTTACATAAAATAAGATATTTTTCTATCACCAAAGCATAATTGCCTTGCAAATGGAATGCAGCCAGCATGTCAGATGCATCTTACTCTTGCGTAATTACAAAAAGCAGCATGAAAAGATTCTGATGCACATGAATGGATCATCCGCCACTTTGTTTCATATATTTATTTGTCTCAGACTTGGCCTGTGCTGTTTTGTAACTTATTACTGTTTTCTCACTCAGAAGCTTGTGAGCTCTGTGGGGCTTTGCCAACCTTATTCTGCACTGTTTCTTTGGCGAGCATGACGTTTTGGAGGGTCTTTGGCTGATGCTGTATATTTGTGTTTTGTCGAGGAACATTTTCAGGCTCATTAGCACTGCCACCAACTTTGCTTTAAATGCTTGGTGGTTTGATCTCCGATCAAGATAAATTTATTTCTCCACTTCTCAGTCTTTTGTCATGTTGTTTCAGTCATTTGGAGTCCAGCCAGGGCAAACAAGAAGACGAGGGTCTTGATTATTTTAGGTCACTACAAAACCTTGCATCTGCACATTAAACGTGGTCAATTAAGGCTTCCTTGAAATTCCTTTTCTCCCAAAAGCTAAACAATTCTAGAAGACCTGTTTCCTCTGATGGTATCTAAAGCATGAGCTGTTTAAAGGAGCAAGTACAATACATGAGTGAAGGTTTTGATTGTAGCACTTGTTGAAATGAGGTTAAAGAAAATAAATTGTCTGAACATTTTATCAGTATTTGCAACTTGGCATTCTACAAATTTGTTGGTCGCAGTTCAAGGGAAATTTTAGTGCTTCAGCCTTAAAGAGGAACAGAATATTGATATTGCCTGAATATTATTTAGTGGAGCACATGCCAGGGGGGCATTTCTCCAACATAGAACTTAAATAACTTGTCTTTAGTGTTTTGGCAATAAATAAAAGTGATTTGAGGGCACAATTTGTATATTTCAGTTTTGGAAGTTGAAATATTAAACTTGAGTATTATTTTCTGACCAGTTCAAACAATGCACATAGCAAAAACACATTGTGTTTTTTTCTCAATATTCAGTAAGGGGTGAAAAATGTAGTATTTATTTATTTTTTACTCATTTTATGTTGGCTCAAAAACTCTTTCTAGCTCTCCTTTAAAATGTTACTATCTTCCTGTATGGGACAGATATTCTTGATCCATAAAGAGTCTACCCCTTCAACAACTGTTGTCTAAAAAAAACTGTGTAGTTTGCAAGATATTGTGATGAATCATTCACTAAGGAAATCATGAAATTATGGTTAGAGAAAAACATGTTTTAGATGAAAAGAAGTATGACTCACACTGGGCGAGGAAAATGTGTTTGTACATGAACATTTAAGCACAATAGCAAACACATTAAATCCTGCTTCCTCTCGTGTAGCTCTGGTCCGGGGGACATTGTGAACAGAGCTTTAACAAACTTCGGGGTCTGCTTAGGAAAAAATAAAAGTTGTTTGTTTTTAGCATATGTACGGTAAGAAATTTTGCAAAAATACATAAATGCTTGGAGGAGCATTTATGTATTGAAGAAAATGACCCTGAGATTAGAGCCATGGAAAACTCCACGTGTGATCGCTGTTCTAAGTTGTTAAATCTCTCATCAGGACCAGATAATCTCACCCCTTTCTTTAGTCTTTCAGTCGGCACATTATGATCAACTTTATCATTGATTTCACAAATTCATCCTGTAGCTCTTCAGTTCTAATTGTCCATTTAGCATTTTCTTGCTGACTGTGTAGAGCTCTAGCTTTGTGTCGCTTCCACAAGGTCCATTTATCTTCACATTCACTTCCGGTGTGGTTAAAAAGTTGATGAAAGTCTCTGTTGAGAAATGTGTCATCGTAAAGTAATAAGTGTATCCATAGGTAAAGCTGAAGTAAAGCTAATTACTGAGTGCATGTCAAAGCCCGCTGGGTTGTTGTTTGGGACTGTTGTCGATATTAATACCTCTATCTCCTCAGACAGTGACGCAGCTTATGATACCAGGCTCGCTCATAAGTGTTGCCTCTCAGCAGTCTAGCCTGTGGGGTCACTGTCATGTCAGTGGATTATTAAATCTATCCATGTGCAGAAACTCAAAACATAACCCTGTGTCCCTTAGCCTGATGGTAGGTGTAGGGCAACCTGCTCACCAGGCCACTGTAAACACATGGAAGATGGGGGAAGGCTATTTATGGCATCACATATTCCATTATCATTGAAAAAGGTGTTACCTGTTTGCAAGCTAAAATGTGATGTTTAGAAAATTTCTATGTGACTCTTAGCGAAAAATCTGATCTTAGCCTTATGTTGACCTTATTTTCTTAATGCTTACACAGTAACACTCTTTTCTTACTGTGACCCATAAGACATGACAGCTGTGGCAGTACCTTGTATAATGCATCTCATATGATTCACTTCAACCTTTTGGTGCTTTGAAGCACTCAACTTGACAATTGCTGGCTTTCCTAAAGGGAGCTTCCTGAATATGTACAGTCTTTTTTTTAGGTTTTTATTCTTTCTAGTTGAATGAGAAGATATCTGCCTAATATTCATAATACATGCTGGTTTTGTTGGCCATCTCACCTGCTTTGAGAAATTGTTTGAGCATTTAATAGACAAAATAACAGCTCCTCATAAGCTGTATAGTCCTTGATATTCACCTTGGCTCTGACAGAATCTGATATACCGCAGTGATGTCATTCAGTCTAAATTATTTCCCCCTTGGAGGGTGAAATCATTTATTCCCGGTCTCTTAAGGTTGGTGAACCGGGGAGCGCGCCCTGACTGCTGACTAATAGCTGAGGGATGTTGTGTCAGTCAACCCACTGACTTGAAGCGGATACGCTTTGGCATCTGTGTTACAGCAATTAGTCTTCACTGTCAATACAAACTGGAACTAGAAAGCTTAATTTCACTTATCTGTCCTCGGGTGCTTTGCGTTTGCTTTTTGACATGTTGGTTTTTATTGGCGATTGCCTGTTTCCTGAGTCCAAGTGGATATAATTTGTCATTTTTCTCTTGTGTTTACAAATGAACTATCTTTTTTCTTTGTCAATGGAAACATGTGATTGCTTATTTTAAAGAAGTATTTTACTGTGTATACATGGGTTCAAACTAGCTTAAAAGTCCTTAAGCTAGTAACAAGAGTTGTGAACCACCGGGATCTGGGTTTTCCCTGATTCGTGCAATGATTATTTGGAGGAGGAAGCCTAACTTATTCGGTCATGTTGTATTATTGGGCTCGTATATCATTTTCTTTTCTCCATTTGATTAATATGTTCAGAATTTACAACTTGAACGCAATCCAGTCTTGCCTTACACACTGAGCTGAGCTGGCTTTTAAATGTACCCCAACACACAATAGGCTATTATCTTGTGGGAAGCTTCCCTAAAACGATGTGTTTAATGCACTGAATTCTCTACATGTTCATGTTTGGTCCCAGACTTGCCTGCTGCTTTTGCCAATTATGTTATCATAGTGTGCCAAAGGCAAGTATTTTAACAAGCTGGAAGACTGTACTCACTCTTTCCAAGCGCCATCCATATCATTCTGCTTAATGTCCTGGCCTCTTGACAAGCCTTGCAGTAAGCTGAGTTTAGCTGTGGGAGTTCTAGGCCAATTTATTTTTATTTCTAGGCATATATCACAGTTTGATACAGCTCTTCCCTTTAAATTGTATAGCTTGGATTGTAGGAAAGCCCATAAAACCAACAAAATGCAGCCAAGGAAGCAGCTGAAAGTTACAGAACACCAATGATGATTCACCTGGAATGAAAAAATTGGTTCATCACTGCATAATTTTCCACCCAAGACAAAATCGTCACCACAAAGTCTCAAGCTTCATCTTAAACTCAAAACTGAAATAGTTGTATGAAGATTTATCCATAAATTATTGGAAGACAGGACAAATGTTTTGAGAAACTCAAAGTTTTGCCTGTAATTTATTATAGCGGGTACTGACCACTTGTGACAAGAACGGTACTTCAGAACGCAAAAAATCTGGCAGCGTTTAGATGGACATATTTGTTCCTGTTCTGACCAGCAAAATTAATCTGATTCCCCCAAGTGTATACTCTCCAAGCAACCCTGTCACAGCGCTCTATTAGGAAGCCATGCAGTGATTGTACGAGTCTCACTTTCACCCAGTCTGCTTGCTTTTTCAAGCTAGTCATATCTGTTTAACTTTATGCTCATAAGCACCACTGATGGTTGGCCAGTAGGTCTGCTCGATCTAAAGATCTAAATGCTTCCTGTTGAAGGATATAGGTTTTTGTGGGTGAGGAGAAACTCATCCGCCCAACTTGTTTACTCCCACAAGCTAACCAACAGTTCTGTCAGTGATGATCTATGGAGTAAATATACTACCGACATCCTTTTTGTGTCGCCAATATGTGGGAACCCATTCAATCAACATATTTCCATTAAAAGCTAATTTTTGGAAGCAAAACAATCCACTTGGTGATAAGTTCTTTAAAATGCAATAAAAAGACTCAATAAAACAGCCTTTTTTGAGCATTTTTTTTTCAGGAATGCTCAAAAGGTGTGCTGCCTTTTTAATTTAATCTGACACACTCACACGCACACACACACCCACCCCCACACACACACACACACACCCACCCCTCACACACACACACACACACACACACACACCCCCACCACACACACACACACACACACACACACACACACACACACACACACACACACACCGAAAACTTTACAGGCTGACAAGTCAGATCAAATTGTGCGCCTTTGTGGACATTACTGTCTTTAAAATTGGGTTAGTCTTGTGAACGTAAATTCTCTTGATTACTTGGGATTTAAATTGTTTATGAATTTTCATCTACAGTTTACAGTAACAATAGCTATACTGTTACTGTAGTAGTTACTGCAGAGAGAGACAGTAAAGGGTTTGTGATTGGCTTTTACCTCAGGGGTTAAGTGTCCCCCTCCGTTCCCTCTAAGCCCATCCCTGCTCAGGGGGAGAGGCCTGTGAATAAATGCCACCCTTGTCCTCTCGTAATGGAACAGCTTGGCCCTATGAGACCTCTGCTGGTCCAAGCATCTGCCTGTCCCCTCTGCCCCCAAAGTTATCCTGTGGGACCCTGCCTTCCTGTCACATCTGCCTGTAAGCAGTAACTCAATTAGTTGAGGAATTTTTTTCTAATGAATAAAAATTCAAGACTGCCCTGTCATTTTTCAAAACCACAATAGAAAGCCTGTCAGCTCGAAGATGTTGCTGATTTATTCTGTAATTGTGTGAAAAGTTGTTTCCTACGCGCTGTGCGTGACAACTGCATTATGAGCATGATCCTCATTGACATTCTTGAGCCTCCCTGTGTGGATGGGATAATAATGAGTTTGGCAGAGGCCTTAATTTAATCATGCCGGTAAAAGAGGTACACATGTGGCACATCTGCTCGTGCTCTGCCATGTTTCACCGTGCCCTCAGATGAGATGGCATCTGGTGCCAGCAGTGGCTTGTTCCTGTTTTATCAGCCCTTTTATAAAAGCACATTCCTCAATCAAAAGGCTGTGTCGCGTCGCACAAAGGAGTTTGTTTTCCAGAGATTTGCCTGTGACTTCTCTGTGGCAATCAAATGCGCTCACGTGGGTCTTCATCCTCGTGAATGCGAAAACTGGTTGCACAGGTCAGTCTTTGTTTTGTGTTTGCGTGTGTTTAACTTTATCTGAGGAATACAAAGTGAAGGCTTGACTGCTTTGTTTAGCACCTGTGGAGGATTATAGGTCAGTAACGACTGCCAACTAATTTCTTGTGATAATTCAGATCTGGAGCAAACGGCCTCATTCAGCTTATTTGATTCTCTGAACTTAAGTGTGCCACTGTACTAAAGATGCAATATTTGTTTTTATTACATTATTATTATTTTTTTATTTCTCAGCAAACTGGAGTTTTTTTGTGCAGTCTCAACTTCTTGCGAGTAGACCTCTTGCCCAGTTTTGGTAACAGAAAGAAGGTTGTACAGAAACTTTAAAATGGGGCAAAATTAATTATGAAGGTTTGTCTATATAAGTAGATAATTACTGGCTGTAGGTTTTGAACTGTTGACTCAAGTGGCATTTGTATACAAGATCTCCACTCCCTTGAGTCAAACCAAATAAACCAAACACAGGAGCTTCTAGCAAATTTATGCACACAGGCTGCTAAGTGGACAAACTACAGTAAAATTAAAATGACTGTTCTTCTTTAATCTAGCGCCAATAAGCATCCACACCTGTGGGTTAATCTGCGTGAGAGCTTGGCCGTGTTTGTGCGTTCCTGTTTGTCTCATTTGTACACCCAGTATCAGTGCTTTCAAGAAGCTGAACATGCAGCCAAGCTCATGTTTGTCTCTGGTATTTAGGTTTAGATGTTCTTGTTAGGAATGCACCAGTCAGAATCTTTCTGTGCATTTTTGATTTACATTTTAAAAAGCCTGACCAACTTATACTGATTGTTATTTATTCTATTTTCTCTGTGTTGAATCATTGTTTTCCTATCCATTTCTGCTGTGAGCAGCCAATACAAGCATAGATGATGTCACAGCGTATGAGAAAGGAGACACTAAAAGACAGAGTCTCACTGTTTATGCAAAGACAAATGCGCATGGAGTTAATTTAAGTTGTCTTTAGCATCTGTTGGTTATTAGTGCAGTTAGGATAGCTGGTAAAACAGTGGTTTCTATGTGGGTTCCCTGAAGCAGTAATTTTCAAACTTTTTCTACATGGGCCAAATCACCAAAGCTTGACATAACGCTCAAGTAGTAAGTTACTATAAAATTAAACTGTATCATAAAATGTGCTCTATTAATAAACATTCTCAGCTTATTTATATTTTTAATTTGTCCACGTCCACCTACTGCCTGTGACAAATCTGCGCCATTTTTGATTTCGAGCTGGTAATTCTGCACATAGTTAGGGCCACACGTGGACCCCTTTGCCTGCACTTCAGATTGCCCTGCTCATTTCTTAACTCTGAGATTATAGAAAGAGTGTCAAACTCCAGCTTGATGATAGACGGAAGTTGAAAGCACAAAAGAATCGGAACACTTTTATTGTACTGATTATAGCCTTCCTACATCAGGTGAAAATCTCATTCTTGTGTACATCAACTGAAAGGCAATCCCTAATATAGAAATTGGCCAATTTTGAGTCTTCTTCTCATTTGTAATCGTCTCCCAAAAGAGGGTGGTGTTAAGGAAGGTGTATTCACTAGGTTTGATTTGATTTTTGATTGTTATTGATTCTTTCCAGACATGTCCCCATCACTGTGTAGAGCAAATACATACCGACACAAGGATGAATCCATACATGTAAACATACATGCACACATACTCATATGCACCCTCACATGACTGAACACACATAAAAACAGAATGCACACGTGAATAACTCCATAAGATAAGTATATACCCAATTTGAACACATCTCTGCATACATACATACACAGAACAATATATATAACCCAAAAGTACCACTTAATGTGTCTGAATAGGCGTAGGAAGAAGTGAGAAGGTTTTGTTCAAGTTCAGAATATCGTGATGCTGAGAAGGTGTTGAATACAACAATGCAACTATAACTTAAACCGATTTTTAGGCTTTCCTTTACACTGTGTGTTTGTCTTTACCTGTTGGGTTTGACAACTCAGACTTTGATTATAAAGTTGTGCTATATGTTGGAAATGTTCTTTATGAAAACTATGCAATGTTAAAGAACATTTAACATTTGACTGTACAGAAATATTAATGGGTGTGGGCAAAATACTACGGTAATAACCTGAAAGTCTTGTTTTTACTGGGCTTTGATTTGAGACCACAATCTAAGAACAAAACTTAGCATTAGATGGTTTTCAGGTGGCTTCATCCACCATAGAAGTTCTACCTTGGATGTTAACTTTCAACATTCACTTATTTCAGGGTTTTCTTTCTGAATGTCTTAGTTTGAAAAGGCAAAACGGATTGCACGCTAAGCCAAGATTAGCACATAAAGAGAGGATTGATTTAGCTAAAATGCCTCACACATGCACTCCTGAATGTGTACTCACCAGGAAACATCAATCCAGAACACTTAACTGGGTCTGACTTGTTAAATATGGAGGGAGAAAAGCTAATAGTAGCTCCTTTTGTTCTTTGCTAGCCTTGACCACAAACCAACCAGACGAGCCCAGGCTGGTCTAAGCAACACTAATGCACTTAAAGCACCATCATGGCGTCTTCCTGTCAGGTTGTCAGGGTTATAAGCTTAAGCAGACGTGTGATGAATAAACTGCAGTGAGTGACATTAACCTGCTTGTTGGATATATTTTCATTTCCCATTTATTAATCATACCAAGATCTACTGCTTGTGTTGTAAGTCGATCAGAGTGACCTGAGTGATGCATGCCATGTTTGGCCTGACTGTGATCTACAGTTTGGCCTTTAATAGGCCATAAAAGTTGAACGACTGCCAGTTTTACAGCTAGTTTAGCATGAACATATGGCTCAGCTTGGCTTAGGGAGAGGACGTTTGCTCTCTGAGTCTGAATCACATGCTGGTAATTCATCAGCTTTGTCACTGCCAACACATTTGGGGGGAAGAGGGTCTTTCCTTGGACTGGCTAGAGTGGGCACCCTGTGAAGGGGAGGCTGCAGGAGCAAACTCCCATTTGGCGTCAGTGCTCCTCAAGAATGCAGAGAGGGATTAATGCATGCTTGCAGCAGTGATGGATGGAGCTTGCCCCCCCTAACCCACGCAGACATACACTCACAGAGCATATGGATGGTCTGTGAGGGCCCTACCCTGCTGCTGAGACGGAGCCAGAGTTTGGTTGTTTGCCCCGCTACCCAGTATTAGGGTAGACTGAGCTGCTACCATCCCAGGTCACTTTTGGGATACTTTTAGTGCTTCACTTTGTAACTTTTATGTATTTTAAATCGACCTCTTCCCCTCAATGCATTTCTCTTTCCAAACGCATCCGGTGATCAATGTTTCTGACAGATTTGTACCTGTTTCCAAATCGACGTAAAAGCTCTGCTGCCGCTGTGTGATGTTCAGCAGCAGACGGTTTGATTTCTTTTTGTTTTGCAGTGGTCAATGGTCTCTGATGGATCACCTCAGGGAGTGATCGGCGTGTCTCACAAGAATGCCACAGTACACTATGGCGAATGTTGCTGCGATAATGAGTGAGTGAGATGTGGGTGGAGACCATTAATCACTCGCACCATGTAGCGTGAGACTGATTATCCTGCAGAACACAAAGGACAGCAGCAGTCGATTCCAGTAGGAACAATAGAGCATGTTAATGGGCTTAATGCAGATGTTGCATGTTCCAACGAGCACAATGTGAAGTCATGCTTTAACTCAGCAAAAAAAAAGTTAGTTTGGTAAAGTTTCTGCCTTATTTATGACGACGTCGATTAGGACTGCCCTTCCTGAAGGGTATCTGTTGTACTTTCTCCTTATTTCTTGGCCTCAAAGACACTTTTCCTCTGCTTCTTATCATGTGTGAGATAATTGAGAATCACTCCTCTCCCTTTGAACGAACAAACTGCCATGCTTTGTCCCATCATCCTTGAGCATTCCTCCGCCCCTTAACCTTCAGGTCTCTTATCTGACCATGTGACTGTGCACATATTTGCACCGTCTGCCATTCATTTCATCACTTGTCCTCTTATCATCCAGGAATTTTCTGTATAACCCTGCCGGATGAAATCTGGGACTCTCATACATTTATAGAGTTGATTTTCAGGGATTTCAGTCCTTGCACTGCAGGAAAAGATCTTTAGACGTGAGAAGTGCTGCATATTTGGAAGTGGATCAAGTCCTTTGTTGTTCCTTGACCTATCAAATCCCTAAAATTAACTTCCTCTGTAATTAAACTGTTAAAGAAATTGATGAAGAGCACAATTGTAAATGCAGTAATCACTAGGTGTTTTTCACGGCATAGAGCTAAATCCAACAGAAAATCACATGTACAGACATGAAAAATTGCTGTACTTAGATGCTTTATCTAATATAAGAAGTTTACAAAGAATAAGGAAATATTTCACTTTCTAGATGAGTAATGACAAATGAAACATTGACATCCAGCTATAATTGGTTCAAAATATTATTGATTATGGGGCGACTAAATACCAATGCATGTCACACTTTTTAGATGTTTATTCGTAAAACATTTTGATAAAATGAGTTAAATATTTTGTTTAACTAACTTGTCTCAACCTTCCACTTGTGCTTCACTGTATTGATCCATTAATATAACTAAACTGTATTTGATTTTTGTGGTTGTAACATAATCAAGTGCAAAATAGATAAATAAATAAATCTTGTGGAATGAAAACTGTTGCAAGGCACTTTGTGCTTGACGTGAAGCAGCAGATGGACAGCGACACCCCCTTGAGGACATCTCGAGTCATTGTCTCTTGTAAACAATGCCTTCAGAAGAGGTTACTGCCTCATCGTTCTGAATTATTACACTACAACCTGCACCCAATTCATTTACAGTCTGCATGCAAGGAAGCATCTTTCTAAAAGTAAAAGCTGAACTCTATCCATCATGGGCTGACTTGTTTGAAGAGCTGTGCAGATTTCACAATTTATGTTATACTGTTGTTGATGCAACATTGGGAGATGATAATGTTTTAATCATGTTAGAGAAGCCAATCAAACATACTAAGAATCCATTTCACTAGTTAAATTGTCAGAGATCGGATTGGGATAGATGTTAGGGTGTTGCCCAGCGTGAAACAAAAGCTTTGACCTTTCACCCTGATTCAAAGCACCCCAGCTTAAGTAAATTCCATCTGTCTGTCTCTCTCTTTCTCTCACTCCCCACATCCCCCATCCTGCTAATTTCAAATGCTTCTCCAGACGCATTGATCTTTTTTCAAACCATTCTTCTTATTGAGACACTCTACTAATTGACGCTAATATTAAGCAATTAAGATGCATTTATTTGTTTCCGAGGGATATTTTGTTCACTAATTGCTGCCCATCGGAATCCCCAGCAAGCAACAGTAATCAATGGCATCAAACTGTAAACTGCCCCCAGCTTCGAATGTGGCTCCATCGTCCATCATGGATTACTTTAAGTATGAGGAAGTGGTTGAAATATTAGTGAGCCGACTAAAGATTCATATTTCTCTCTCCCACGATTCTGCCCCAATGCTCTTCTTGTGCCCCATCTGTCAGACCGCTCCCATGAGCGAGCGCTGCTTCAATATGAGTTTTTCATCAGAGATAGATTATCACAGGCGATCGGCCTGAGATTAAATGCAACGTGATGAATGTGTTTTGCATAAAAGAAATGATTTACTCAAAAGGTTAAGATGTCTGCAACACCACATTAAGGGGATGGATGCCTTACTGTAGTTATTAAAATCAGATGAGGCACTGCAGAGTCCCTAAACAGGCTGCATCTACATGGATCTACAAGTTTAGAATTGGCTGGAATGAAAAAGATAAATATTTGTTTGGTTTGGTCCAAAAAGATGCACTGAATATGTGGTTGGTGTCCAATATTGATAACGCTTCGACCTTCCAAATCCCAACTTTGATTTTAACACCAGAATTGTAAATATTTCTCTGTGATCTTCCTCCGATGAGGGGTTCTTAATTGTTAATAAGCGGAACAGAGGGGAGAATAGGATTTTACCATTTTGAAATTTAAAAAATCATATGGACTTGACATTTTAATTAGCTTGGCCTGGCTAGTGCTAATACAAAAGCATTATTTCTATCTCAATAGAAATTATGGATTACTTTAAGTCTGAGGTAAAAGTTTAACAGCATTTTAAAATCCATTTTTTCCAGGACATGTTGAAAATTCAGTAATGAAGCAGATCACCTGTCTTGCTGTCAGCCTTCCTGTTATTGGCTAAAAGTCTTGCTCTCTTGCTCTTTTGCAGCCATTCAGTTCCTTTGTAAATAGCTTCTTGCATACCTTCCTCTGGCTTCATTTTAAACACATATTGTTCATAGTTTTTATTTTGAATCTTCTTCATGCAATGACAGAACTATGAAGAATGTTGTCGTTAACAAGACTGTTTAGCTTCTGATCAGCCGAACAGCCGTAACTTGGTGTTGAGACCAATCTGGTTGGAAATTGTCCGTCTCCTCTGCACATCTCTCTCTAAGAGTTATAATTTAAAAACAAAAAATGACATTCCAGAGGCCTTTAGATTATTGAGTGATACTGTTTTCTGGATTTAAAAGCTATATTTCTAAATGCAAAGCCTAGTGAAATTAAACATAAGATAAGCTTTGCTAAAGTTCTGTTTAGAGTATTCCCTGCTGTGATATTCTGTTAAATTGTTGTGGATCTTCGTAGCATCTTTGTGTGATGGAGATTCAGTCTTCTTAGCACTGAATTATGTTACATCGGGCCATCAGAAGTCATCTGAACCTCATTATGAGGGCTGAGTTCCTTTTTTCAAAGCATTATCGTGCTAAAGAATGAATGCTTTGTCAATACCTGCAAACATAAAAATGCTGCTCCTGATTCGCATCATGTGAAATTGTTTGACATGCTTTCTTTCATTTTTTCTTGTATTCCTTTGCTCATAAATAGTAGTTCAAAATATCTGCATGTTGAATCTTTGACCTTCAGATTCCTGTGCTGCATTCATTTCGAAGTGCAAGACAAGAATAAAAATTACCTAAAGGGGTGTGTGTGCAGTGGGTAAGTAAGTTGCCCGGAGCCTGAATATATTGGGTTTTAATTCAGCTCAGGAGATTAGAGCTTATTGGGGTCTTGATTGATAATAATTAGGGGTCAGATAATTTGGCCGGGTGGAATTAGATCTAGCACCTGCTCTTCATGAATATGCATCCCATCAAGCCTCTCTCTTCGTCTGAGTCTGAATGTTTTCGTGTCTCTGTTGCTTGAGGCATGGCGTTGACCAACCCTTTCTAAGATGCCTGCTCCAACAGGCGCACAAAAGCTTTTGAGAAGATCCCAGACTAGGCCACGAGAACTTTTGTTCTGCTGACAATGTTGTTTAGTCCTGGTGAGCACGGCTGATATTAGGTCTTTAGGTTGATGTCTCTGTTGACAGCAGGCTGGCTGAAGGCTGTTCCACAGCTGCTCCTGCAGCGTGGCATGGAAAAGACTTTGAATTGCAATTCAAGACAACGGTTTTCTAGAGCAGAGATCAAGTCGGTGCTTTAGTAGTAGGCTAGGCAGCGGCTCTCATTTGTAAGGGTGACTCGAGTGACTCAGACATAAACCACTGGCACGTGAAAGCTTTCTAAACTCATTTTCTAGCTCCGACTATGTTTTGTGTTCTCGTGCGGCTTTTTGCATGGGTCCAGTTTGACCACAGTTATGTGAACCAAAGACAAATGGAGGCCTGCATGTGCTTTTAGGCTGACGGCGGTCTTGGGTCAGTCTCCACCGAGACAAGTCTTAGTCACAACACATTGGAGAATTTGATTCCAGGGAATGTTTTTCCACATTTCTTTATGTTCTGTGATTGGGCTTAGTTCGGAAAAGGATAATGCATGTCGTCGACTTTGTTTCTTTCTGTGCAGCTTTAGTGGAATGTTATGTGATGAACCAACTTCAAATAGCACAGAGCTGTGAAGTGGAAGGAAGATGAAGCATGGGATTCAAAATTTTATGCAAAAAAAAATAAAAAAAATCCACAAGTTGTGGAATGCATTTGTTTCCTGTTTACTACTAGCCTTTTATGGGACACATGCCCCTGAAAGCGACATTCACCTGAAAACAACATCCACATGATGGCTCAAGGTGGTGGGAGCATCATGCTGTGGGAATGCAAGTACAGAAAATCAAAACATGTCTATTTGGGCTTCTAAACCGCAAGTGTCAAAGTTCAGTCCTCAAGAGCCACTGTCCTGCATTGTTTAGATGTGTAACAGGTACAAAACCCTGGAATGAAATGACCTTATCACCTCTTTGTGTAAATAAGTTCTCCAGAGCCTTGCTAATGACCTTTTTATTCTATTCGGGTGTGGTGCAGCAGAGGCACATCTAAAAGTTGCAAGGCACCGGCCCTTGAGGACTGGAGTTTGACACCCCTGTTCTAAACTGACAACTTCTCACTTTAATTTTTACCGCGGATATTTCGCTATATTTTATGTTTTGTGACTGATCTCTGGTCAGACTGCTGTGGGCATGCTGTTCATTAGGAGGTTGTAAGAGTTGGGAACATGGATGTAGCAAAATACAGGTAAGGAACATTGATAACCCTAACTCACTGTATTCTCACTACCTTAAAGAGCAGAATCATCCCCTGCAATCTTATTAACCAAAAAAATATGGTAGAAGTCATGGTGGTAGACCCATTAGGTCATGGGGATGACTTTCTTGATGCAAACCAGAGACAATCAAACATGTCTTTGTGTATGTTGGCTGATTGTTAGTTGCTCCTGCAACATGTTTTTGTCACTTTGGAGAAACTAAACTCAACCAAAGTTTCGCCACATTTCTTTATGTCCCGTGATTTTCCATACCCTCTCCCTGTTGACTACCTCTAATCACTCCATGGTCTTTTTTTACCCCACTTACCCTTACTCCTAGGACACTTGTATGCACACATTCTTTCTTTCCTTCTCCTCTGGCCTCCTCCTGAAGTCATTGTGGTATTTAGGGTCAGACAAGAGCTCCAGTCATTGCGCCCTCCCAGGCAGTACTGCAGCCATTACACGCCAGTTTGTCTCGCCCAATCGCCTCAAACTCTTTGGAAAAAAAAAACCCTCCTTGGCTGCTACAAACCCTGCATCCTCCTCCTCCCTTCTAACGGAAAAGCTGAATGATGGAAAAAGAAATCAGTTACCCAGTCAAGCATTTTTCTTTTTTTTTTTGCCTCACACTCTTAATAGATGAGTGCTACAAAACCTTTTGGTGTCTTGTCCTGAGTGAGTTCTTATGTTTGGAACTTTTCACTTCTCCCTCCTCTTTGCTTTCTGGCTTTTCCTGCTGCCGCTGCGTAACCCAGGGCCACCCTAAGAGGACTGTGATTCGTTGCTCCTCCAAAGCCGGGAGGGAGTTTCCACGTGTCGTCCAGTGTGTCTGGGTGAGTGAGTCAGATGGAGCGTGTGTGTGTGTGCTGCTTTAAGACTATGAGCACTGGTAGACAGAGTCCACTTTGAAAGTCAAGAGAGTACCAGTGTGATTTCTAGTTTGCAGGCTCTTCAAAGAGCTTCTAGATTAAAGCCTTTGCCACGGAGGTAAGCCATGTTATGGATTCTGTTTTATCTTCCTATCCCTTTGTTTCTGCTGTTTGGTGGATTAGTAGGGAGTCAAGGTGAGGAGGTTGATTCCTATTGTTTAGCTGCACAGGTGTGTGTGTTTGGTGAATCTCCTAATTATGTTTTCATAAGTTTAATCTCTGGCATACTTTCCTGTGGATTCTTCAGGATGCTGCTTTGTAAACACTGATATTCTAAAGTGACCTTTCACAGTCACAGCCTTTATCAATTTTGTTGATGTATTACAAGGTTTTTGGCATCTGTTGACCAAAACATTAAAAGTTATATCTAGATGCATGGATGCATAGTTTAAGCTGTTTGGAAACTTTAATTCTCTTCAGGTCGCTCTGAAACGAACATAGCATACGTGTATAAATCTCTGCCTGGGGGATGCCATGTCACTCTTGGTCGGTAGCCTTCCACGGAGCTTCTAAATGCATAATGAGAAAGTCCGGAAAACACTTAACAAGCACTCTGATGGATGTTTAGTGGCTTTGCTGGATTCACCACACAGTAATATGAGCTTTCTGAGTGATTCATAGAGAGACATTTCTACTCATAAGCAAGCAACTGTGTGATTCTTTAAGTTTTCTTCAGATGACAGAAACACAGCAGGAGATGGGATGTTCTTTTCTCCAGTTACACTACTTTCCTTCACTTCCTGTTGTGGTTGTTTTCCTTTTTTCTAAGTTTATGGTTGCAAAACCAACTATAAACTTTGTAGCTTTAGGAGCTTTGTTTTTGCCGGCCCTGAGAAAAGTGATAAGAGTCTCATGGGTTGTTATTTGACAGGGGGAAGGCAGCCCGATTCAGCCCCTACGAGCAGATGACCTCATAGCTATAACTGCAGTGCTGTAATACTCAACCTCACTAAGAATTTGTCACTTGCACTTCTTGTTTCTGATCTTTTTTTCTGCTAGGAAAAAAAAAACACAAACTTTTTTTTTTTTTTTTTTTATAAGAAAACAACTTAAAGGTCAAACAAGGTTTGTAGCATTACTAAAATGTAGCTGCAGTTTGTTGAAAAAATGGACAAATGTGATCATGAAGCTTTTCTGGAGAAAAACCATGTGCAGGCTTATGTGGTAATTTAATGGGCTTCACAGAAAAACAAAGAAATCAAATAACTGAGTTATTTGATTTCTATAAAATACTAATTTAAAGCAGAGTCATATGATTAAATAAAAGTGACCCAACAATTTTGTCTTAAGAAACCCACATTTGATCTGATTTGTAATCCATAAATAACAGTTCTGATTTGTCAAGTAAGATCTCAGCCAGTCCCATTTGCCTTTGACGCATTGGGAATGAATTATTTGATGGTATTCAGATATTGTACTGACAATACTACCCAGACTTGTGTTTTGTATGAGAAATGTCAGGTCAAAAATACAAAAAAAAAAAAAAAAAAGATTAAATTTAAAATAAGGTAAAAGACTAATTCAAATTGAGAATTTACTGAACAAATTGTTTTGGAAATTCTCAGGAAATCTGGAGGGAACAGTCATATTTCATTTAAATTAACCAAATGTTTGCTACCCATTTAATCTATGGAAACACTGAGCTGGTTTCCAGTGAAACTGTAGCATTTTGTTGTGGTCCAGCTTCTTCACCATTGATTGGAGTCTCTGACACAGGCACTCTTTGGAACCAGATCTCAGACTGGAACTTTTCAGAAACATTTTGATGAGGCGACAAAATCACAACACCACGTAATTCTCTGACATGACAACAACACTGAATTCAAGGTGTCTCTCGTCCAAACAGTGACGCAGTGCCATCTGAACGTGGAACTTTTCCCCAATAAACTTCCGAAAATACTTGAAGTTTCCAGACAGCGGTTTAAGTAAACAAAGCTTTAGAAAGTGGAAGGATTGTTGTAGACACATAAACTTGTGAATAAACACAGTGCAAGATGTGATATTATGTAATCTGCTTTGATAGCACACAAAGGATATGAAGACATAGCTTCAAGGAACCCCACTTGAGTTCTTTGTTTGTCCAGATTTATATTTGCCATGTTAGACAAATGAAATCTATTATGAATGCTAACTTGAGACCGAGTGTGTGTAAATAGTTTGGAGCTAAAACCAAGACCATTCAACATTAGACTCCTCAATCTTGTATGGGTTTGTATAAATAGTTTGAAGCTAAGCTCCTGTTTAACAAATACATGGTGGTCTTTATGTAGGAAAAAGTCAGTTACATCTTTAACACTTAAAGCACCTTCTGTGTTTATACCACAACAAGGTGTGGTCCATTCTTTTGGAGCATCCCTGTCTGGAGGCACTGTTAGACTAAACACAAGGCTTACGTAGGAGTCACCCAGGGGTGGCGTGAGAAGAATTCCAGGTCACAGGGTGTACCGAGGGGCACAAGAGTGGCAGTGGTCCCTTGGCCCCAGAGCAGATGGTCCTTAGCAAGCCTTTTTGATGAGAACAGAGGGCTGAAGGGAAAGAGGGAGGGTGAGTTGAAGGCTGGATGCAATGGTTTGCTGCTAAAAAGGAAGACGTGTCTTGTTTTCCCAGTGAAGTCACACAATGCGCCAGTTCAACTCGCAGCAGACGGCAAACGTGTGCGTCTTAGGGGTTTGTGTGTTGGAATGGCTTTGAGCCTTTCATACTCACTGGCCTGCTTTGGCTGAATAAACTTTTGCAAGAAAGCATCAGCAGTGGTCCTCATTGAAAGCAGTGACTGTGACAAGTTCGACAACTGGCTTTATGTTGACTTCTGGTGTCGTCAGCAGCTGCTTTCTCAGTCTTCATTTAACAAACAGAATTCTATGCTACTCTTTATTCATGTAAAGGCATTTGAAAACCTTTTGGTTTTACTTCTTTAATGTTGGTAGTAATCATATGATCGACTGCCTGAATTAGGTTATTGCAAGATGGTGGCATGCACGAAAAAGGAGGTAAAGTTAGAAAGTAAAGGGAATTGAAATATTCCAACCAATATCTCCCATACAAAGTGAGTCCATATATAGTTTGGCCTTTGGATTCATTGGCAATGTGGCTCCAGCAAGGGTGAAAATTATTGGTGTTTTACTGCTTTAATAAGTGGGTCCAGAATTATAGTTTGTCTTCCTCTCGGGATCAGTTCTACTTGAATTCAGTCTCTGCTGGTTTGGACTCAGTGAATGAAACCAGTGTTTAGCTAATCTTCCGATCAGCCCAGAATGATGGGTCAAGTTCATTAGGAGCCTTGGATGTCTGCAGCCAAGTTTCCACTGGACTATCAGGTGCTGCTCTCCATCAAAGCAGAAGGAGAAAATCCTGGTGGCTCTTCTCAGCTTGTCCTTGAGCTTCAGGACCCCTTGCATATAAAATGCTGTGGATTCACATATGAACTGGACTCTTGAACAGCAGTGCCTTCACACTGCCAGTACTATTTAAATCTTGCTAAACAGTCAAGGTTTATTCTACAGAAGCAGTTAAACTCCTACCGCAGTGGTGCAGATCACTTAAGCCAGGAGTTTAGGACTTTTGGCAGGGGTATATTTACCCTGCAACCTTACACATGCTGACACATGCTGTTCGTGTGTTGCAAAGCTCAGTGGCCTTACCACTATGTGTTTGAGCTAAGTCTGTACAGTTAGGTTACATTGCACACAACATTCACGCTTCCTCAAGATGCCAAAAGGCGCTTCAGTGTCTCCACAAATATCACTCCTCATTGCTTCCTTTGCCCTGGATCGTGCTTTCAGACAAATTTGGAAATGAGGAGAGGAAGGGGGGAGAGAAAAAAAAAATCTAAGCTAGCGAGAGGAATCCAAAGTTTAAAAATAAACAAACGGTTAAACTGTAGCCGGCTTTGAAAAGCCTTCCCGGACTTGATGAAAAGAGACGTCATTTACATGTGGGGAGGTGGAAAAATGCAACATATGTTTGATTTGGATGGATGATTAAGGGAAGAATGATTCTTTTTTTTTTCTTTTTTTTCAGACCAGTAGTGCTGTAGGAAGTTTATCCTGAAATTCCTGGGTGAAATCCCATACATTTCTGCATTACTATGTGTTTGCCTTTCAGGCAGTGCCTGAATAAGTTTTTGCAAAGAGTTTTCCAAGTTCTATACCAACATCCTTACCCTTTTTTTAATTCAGCTGCGGCCTGATTTGTCTGTGTCACCAGATGACAACATTAAAAAGTAGAGGATATGTTTTGATCTTTAGGTTGCACACCTTTTATGAAGCACAGAGCTCATAAACAAAGCAATTTGCAGTGCAGTGGAAAGATTAATTCCTCTTCTTCTGTTTGTGTTCCAGGTTACAGGTGAGCCACACAACAAAGGAATGAGTTAACTTTGGAAAATGAGGCACAGATAACTCTAAATTGTGAAAGAAGACTTTCTAAGAGGTGAGTTTTGTCTCTTTTTTTTTTTTAAGCAGCATGCATGTAATGATCTATGCTCCTTCCCCATCCCGCTTAGTTGTTCTTAATCTGCTTGGTGAGCTAAATTAACGTCTTAAAGTCGACTGTAAGGGTTGATCTGTACCTGTTACGTAAGAGCAGTCTTCCTGCGATTCATGTTGTACAGCTCTGTAATGTAATCTTGGTCTGGTCACGGCTCTGACCCTCCAATGAAAACATGCTGTGGACAGATTTCCTATTGTTCTGAGTATTGTCACACATAACAACCATGTCAGCCAAGAAACCTGTTTATCTCACAGGGTTTTGCTGTTAGAAAAAGTTTGAGGTGTAGACCTAATCTTTAACGATCAGATGAGATGGGATTATTGCTACCTTTGTTTAAAAGAATATGGAACATCTTAGACATATGGCCACTTTGCTGTGGAAACAGTCACTGCAATTTGAATGATTATCTGTCCTTGTCTGTGAGGTGTAGCCTTATGTTTTCAAGCAGAATTAGATTTATGGGTGGATCATAATAAGTAAGAGCATAATCAAAAATATTTTTTTTCCCAGTAATTGAACAAAATCAATTGATGCAAGTGAAAACTTGAAGGAAAAAAACATGATTTGCACAACAAAAATAAACATTGGACTTTTGACCAGTCCAGTCCTTTTTTTTTCTTTGCCTTGGCAGGACACTTATGTTCTGCCAAAGATTGAATGAACACAAAGAATGTGATAGTTGGAGCCCATATTCTGTTTGCATCTGTTTTTGGTGGCTGTCAAGCATACAAAAATTGCCTTGTCAGTCTTCCCAAAACTCGTGGATAGTTTTTACTTCACAGTTTTCTCAAGGCTAATGTTATCATTCCCAGTTGTGCCAATTCCCCCACCCCTTCCGCTACACTTTCCATTAATATGCCTGAAATCCTCAGACTTTGAACAGAGGACTTTTTCCAGTAATAATCTTTTGGCATATGACTGTCTACTGGTTAGCTATGAAGACTGCTATTTTTTGATTGATTGTGAAACACTTTTATATGATCTACAGTACAAAAATGTACGTTTGGCTCTTTGAATGGAGTTGTTAAAATCTCAATCATGTTCTAATTGACTGAGCTGCAGGTGTAAATGTCAATTATAGATTTGTATGTATTTCTCTTGCATTTAGTAAAGGTGACCTTTATGGCTTGTTTATTTACCTTTCCAATGCAGGATGGGGAATTCAGAGAGCCAGTACAGCATTGATGGTCCGAAAGGCACAAGCTTCATCTTCTCAAGGAAACAAAAGCCATATTCATTGAAACTCGGCTCAACCAAAGATGATGTTCTTTCCCCACACACGTGGTGGAAAAACACCCCACTCGGCTCAGGGTACAAGGCAAAGTGTGTTGGTCATGGTTGTTTGTCACCTTCTAAAAGCAGACACTCTTATTCTGCCCAACGCTGTGACTATGTTTGCAAAGGAGCAAGGGGCAGCACTGAACATCACTGGCATCGCTCACCTGGATGCGGCATTCGAAGACGACAATTGTCAGATGATTATGAAGAGAATCCGTACGGGGCTGAGCTCAATGGGAACTCTCTAAACGGACACGCCGATGAGCGGAAGGTTCTGGAGGAACAGAGCAGTCCAAGAGTGGTGATCAAGAAGGATGGCACTCTCAGGGTGGAGTTCACAAATACCTCAGGAAACCCCTTGCTCTTGGATGAGGCCTCTGGTCCAGTCCAGCTGCTCAAGTTCTCTCCAAATTTGGAGGCTACTTCCACTCCGAGCTTGCCTGGTTCCAGTGGCATTAGGCAGGAGGCCCACCGGGGTGGACCACCACCAGCTTCTACCTCCTCCACTGCCAGGACTAGCAAGGGAAGCTCTCTGAGCTCTGAAGGCTCCTGGTATGATTCCCCGTGGGGTCCCAGTGCAGAACTATGTGATCAGGACCAACCATGCTGTACTAGCAGAATATTAGAGCATTCCCCTATACATCAGCTCGACTCCTTTGCAGAAAACCCTGCACCTCCATCTAGTTCAGAGCTCTACAAGGACTCCACAATGGCTGCTACTTTTCCTACAGCCAGCGCGTTGTCCTGCCAGTCACAGCAGCCTCCGTCAGGCCGAAGGCTGCATCGAGCTTCTCTTGCGTCTGTACTGGATGTGCCTTTGGTGGAAGAATGTGCAGAGCCACAGCAGTATTCATCGTTCACCTTGCCTTGTCGCAGGTCCAAAGCCCATACCATTAGTTCAAATATGGACCAGTACCAACAGCTGGCACAGCAGCAGCAGCAGCAACATAGGCACGACTTTGTTTTCAATAAGAAAGACTCCATCAAAAACCGGATCAGACGCTTCAGTGACTGGACAGGCAGCCTCAGCCGAAAGAAGAAGAAATCTCAGGTGAGTTGGTCAACATTTTTCTCTCGAGAAATACAAAATTGATTAGTTTCTTTTTTTCCTGTTTTTGTGAAACTTTGACCTGCAGAAGACGATTTTGTCCAATTCCTATTTAAGAAGTGTAGAATTAGAACTCAGAAGCAGCAGCATTAGTGTTTTTAGTTTTCCTTCTCCATTAATTATTTATTTTGAGAAAAGAGGCGTTGTAGTGTTGCATATGAAAGAGAACTGTAATAAAGGGTTTTCCTGAAATTGTAAAATAAAGATAAATGGTTGTTTTCATGTTTATCATAGACTAAAGGCAGAACAATATATTCTTATCAATGTCTTTGCTTCAGTCTCTTTTTTGCTTCATAATTAATAAGATTGCTAGATTGCAAGTGTCACATTAATGCAGAGGAAATGATTGTAAGACATGATGCGAGATCGATGACATTTCCATCCACACTTCAACTGTCCATATTTTTTTCTTTTTCCAAATATTTGACTGTCTTTCTTGTAAGTGAGGCAGTCTATCAGTCACCTGATTAGTTAGGGAATGTGGAGTGCTATGGTGTTCTGTGCCACCAGACAGCTGGAGAAAACTCTGATTACTCCATCACTTTCTCAATGAAATGACATTAAACCACAGGAACATTGTATTTAAAGATTTTAGCACATTTGAAACTGATTTTATAACCTTGGTGTGGCTTGATACCAGTCAACTCTGTTAGTTACATTGTTTCCACACTTTTTGTAAGTCTTTTTTTTTTTTTTTTGCATGCTAGCTGCACGTGTAAGCTGCAAGTTTGTTCATTTGGCTTTTTTGTATATATGTGAGTTAGGTTTTTCTTGAGACAAGTTCAAAGATATTCCAGTAGATATGATTTCCCTCGAGTAATATGATCTATGGACTGCACACGCACTGATCAGAACCTGGATTAGAAACTTGTCGGAGTTGTGTGATTTTTCTTGGCTAGTCTGCAGCTTTACTAGCTGCAATATGACCCAGAAGGTTTGTTTAAACTGAGCCTGAACCCTTGTTCTTTATCTTCGCAGCTTGAGAGCAATTGTTTTTGCGTTAATTCGTTTTGGCTTTGCCTTGTAAATGTTTTAATAACGCTGCTTGGGTTCTGCCTGAAGGATAGCTGTAAGCCTTTGAGACGCTCTGCAGAGTGAAACTAAATCCTCAGCTAAAGATTTAACCCCACCTGACCTATAATGTTAATGAAGGAGTTGTGGTTGTTCCAGTTGTTGTGCACGGATTTCCAGGACTCCCCTTATTGTCTTTGTTGGAAATATCTGCAAATAGGGATTTGTGCTTAATCATTGAATTTAACTGGACTCATTATAATATTCATAAAGTATTCTGAGTATTTTTAGAATGTGTGAGCTTCTCTTTACGCTCAAACAGCAGTGATTTTGCACTACCACAGTAAACCTTTCTAGACTAAAAACACCCCTTTATCCTGCTGCTAAATGTTCTATTGTCCAGTATGTGTTAAATTCATGATCAGTGCCGACGCTTAATCTCTCGACTTACTTCTCTTGTCAAAGAAAATGTTTGTATCAGACAGCTTTGCTGTTTTGTCCAGAAATCCTCTCAAGAAAATCAAAAGAATAAATCCGCAGCTGATCTGTTATATTACAGTGCAGGTTAGATGCTTAACGTAATGTGAGAAAGTTCACACAAGTTAAACAGGGGGGAAACGCTTACTTTGAGATGCAAGGATTCAAAACAAGTTTTTGTTCGAGTTGGTTAAGTTTTTCTCCATGTGATATGTCCTAATTTTCCCTGGACTTATTCTGCTGCTGGTATCAGCAGCACCTCATCTGCTAACCCCCCAACCACGTTTTCTTCTAGGTAATGGTCACATTTTGACCCTGATGCCAAAAACTAAGAACCTGCTTGTAATGAAAAGCAGCTGCAGGGTTAGAAAGTTAACAGCAGGACATCTGGGGTGAATCACTACAAGAAAAGTATGGAAATCTTGAAAAAAAATTTATACTCTGGACCACATGTTATTACAAGTTAAAGAAAATATGACTAAAAATCCAATAAACGCCAAGTTCTCTAAATTCACAGGTATGTTTCTTAACTAGAAAGAGGTAGATTTCACCATACTAGTTGTGAATATTTCTGTTCCTCATGCAGAGATGTTCAGTTATCTTGGTTTCTTGCTAATAGGTGATGGTGTCATGTTATTGTTTATCAGAAGATTTGGAGACACAATGTTATAAGAAAAGGTCTGTCTGTCCTGGTGAAGAAAAATCAAATTCTAAGATTCAAAAAAAATAAAAAAAAAAAAAAAAAAAAAAAGGTTTCTCACAACCACTTTCCCTTGTGGCTGTGAGATATGGATCATAACCAGAAGAACAAGATCCTGGTTGCCATCCTGTGGACCCAGTGCTCACACTGGGTCCACAGAATAACATTCTGAGACGGTGTAATGCATTGAGATCCATCAGAATGAGATGGGTAGTGTTGATAGGAAGAGTAATGTCCTGGGCCTGTTACTCATAGCTTGGAAACTGTACTTTTAAATCCATTTTACCTATGATTTATGAATGGATATAAAAAGAAACCCAATATCAACATAAAACGTGACTATGACAAAGATAACGTGCTTAGAACTGAGCGTGACACAAAAAACAACAAAAACTCTAAATTGAACTCTGCCATGACGGCACATGCTGGGTTCCTGAGAGCACTGCACTCTGCCGTCAGGAGCAGAATCGATGCTGCAATCTAGTCAAGTGTCAGTAGACTGTCATCAAGGACGAAAAGGAGGAATTTCCATCAAGTGTTCAAGTTTTGGAGATTGAGAAGCCACATAAGACCACAAATGATGTAAAATTGTCTGATGCAGAAGTGATCCACTCTCCCAGATGTCTTCACTGGAGATTCATTCTACTTTCTCTGCTTAGTGAAAAATTTAGTAACTTTGAAGTAGTTTTGAGCTAGACTACATTTTAAATTTGTTTTATGCAGCCTCTGGGCTGAGTGAAAAGAGAATATTTAAATACTGTTCCATCTGTCTGCATAGATGGTTGCAAATGGGATGCATTTTCTTTACATATAAATTCTCTGAATTAGCCGAGCACTTCCACTGCCAGGAAGTTCATAAAAAAATGTCCTTTTATTGTCTTACACCAGGCAACAGCAATATTTACAATCCAACCAGCCTTTGTTGCTCTTGTTCCTACCAAATGAATTCTGTCTATACCTCCAAAACCTCCTTGACCATTTTGAAACTCAGAAGTACCTTTTATATTTACATCTAAAATAATTTTATTCAAACAAGAAGTTTGTTTCTGTGAGACAAATCTCAAAAGACAAGACAAAGGACAAGAATATTAGATAAGACGACTTTTTTTCTCTCTCCCTCTCTCTCTCTTTTTTTTTTTTACATTTCAGCAAACATATAGCATGTCAAATCTTTTCTACAATTCTGATTAAAGGTAAACCCTATACTGGAATTCCAGTCAAATGTTTTCATCTCCAAACTCCCTATTTTACCTGACTAAAGATTCCAGGATTCATTGCAATAAACTGGCAATGAATTTATGATAGATTGTTGTCAGGAGTTAAATATTAATAGTACACTGTAAAAGGGTGGGACATTTGCATAAAATATTTAAAAAAGATGAGAAAGAACAGATGGAGGCTATTTCTTAATACTCTTCCATCTTTAACAGGGTGTAAAGATGTTAAAAGGTACTATAACAAGTACCTATTATAAATTATGACTAATAATTTGTAATTATTTGCAATAATTACAAGTGTTATTTATTTGTAATTGTTTTGGTTTAGATTATTAAGAACAAATTTGGGTGTGTTCTTCAAAATTTTAATCGTTATGTTTACATTGTGCCTCTCTAGGAGACCAGATACAAAGACGCAAGCGAGGCTTTTGACAGCGGTGTCGACGGCCTGACTGCTGATACCAGCTCCCCCTCACAGGTGTCCAGCCTCCTGTGGTTCCCCGGAGCCTCCAGAGCTCAGTCGTCAGGAGCCCTTCACCAGACAACCAGCGACGCTGTCCGTCAGAACATCTACGAAAACTTCATGAGAGAGCTCGAGACAGGAACCGGAACAGGAGGGGGTGATAGGAGAGACCCATCAACCGGAACGGAAGAAGACGGAAGCAGCAGCGAGTCGGCCGAGGGCTCCATGGAGGAGCTGGACCTTTTATTTGAGAAGGAGCAGGGAGTGGTCAGAAGGGCGGGATGGCTGTCCTTCAAGCCCCTCGTTACCCTGCATAAGGACAGGAAGCTGGAGCTTGTGACCCGACGCAAATGGAAGCACTACTGGGTGACTCTGAAAGGTAAGCCTCAAACTTGTGAGTTTTAACTTAATGCTGAAAACGTGAGTTGGGAGAAGCTGAAGAGATTATTCTAATATCCTTTCTCAAATGTTGCTTAGCTAAGCACAAAAGATTCCTGTTTGCTCTCAATCAGGGTTTTTACTCTCAATCCAGATCAGTGAGTCACAGTTGACTTAAAGTAACTTTTACTGTAAATGCTTTCAGGAGAATTATGTTGATGCTTTAGGCCACCGGGATAAAATCATTCAACAAAATATATGTGTGCTCTTACTGATGATTGAGAAAAAATCTTTTAGGAAATGAGAGCGTGTCAACAAAGCTTATTTTGTTATTGTCTAACCTTGTATTCCTTTAAGAAAGGTTCTCTAGACTTTGGCAAATGCAAAGAGTTCGCTGAACATCTTCCCCTTCTTTTCCCCAGGGTGCACATTGTTATTCTATGAAACGTACGGGAAGGGCTCTACGGAGCAGGAACTGTCACCCCGCTACGCCCTCTTAGCTGAGGACAGTGTCGTCCAGGCTGTCCCAGAACACCCTAAGAGGGAGAACGTCTTTTGTTTGAGTAATTCATTTGGAGATGTCTACTTGTTTCAGGTAAACCCTTAACTTTTAGTCAGTACTACGTGTGTGTGCTATTTTACAGGAGCGCAACAGAGACATACATTTACAACAGCTTCCTGCTTCCTGTGACTTTAGGTCACTGATACAGAAACTAGCCAGCTTTAGATTTTCTTCACTCAGTTTAAATGTATACTGAGTGAAATATTATTGTTAAAACTCTTAACAATAAGAGTGTTCTTATTGTTAACTTGTTGCTACTTAGATGAGTGAAATTTGGTGATTTCACTGAAATATGGAGTTTATAGCTTCCTGACCTGACAGTTGACCAGTCTCCCTCAAAATTGACCTTTTGCACCGGTAGATTTCTCAGTGCATTGGTGATCTTCTCAAAGTGCATTTATACTAGGTTGCAAATGCATTAGAGTATATGAAAATTGGATTATGAGTTAAGTTATTGTCATTCAATTGATTTCTGAGCCAAAACTTTGTCTGCCGGACATGTTATTTCAGTAAAATTACAGGGTACATTTATGCTGATGCTTTTTGATACTGGTGCCATTTATCAATCAGTCATCCAGTGATCCTTCACAGCCTATCTTGGACTCATTTTTTTAAGTAATGTAGTCAATAATGCACTAGCCTTGCTGCAACATTTATTATCCTGCTAGTTTTGAACCTTGTCGCTAGACTGAACGTCAGCCTTAAAGCCTCATCACATCCCCTTCTCTTTGGTCATCTCAGGCCAGCAACCAGACAGATCTGGAGAACTGGGTAACAGCCATCCATTCAGCCAGCGCCTCGCTGCTTGCTAAGCGGCAGGGAAAGGAGGACACGGTGCGTCTGCTGCGGAACCAGGTACGCACGCTGCTGCAGAAAATAGACATGGATGGAAAGATGAAGAAGATGGCCGAGCTCCAGCTGACTGTAGTCAGTGACCCCAAAAACCGCAAAGCTATTGAGAACCAGGTGAGTTGAGAGGAAAATATAAAAAGAACTTTAAAATGTCCATTTATGAGAATGAATCAGCCTGCGTAGGCGAGGATGCAGGTTAATTTTGGCACATTTCAAAAACCTTTAGCGTGCTACGGTGCCCGAGTGTGTGCTCTACTTATTTTTCCTGATTTGGCGACTGTGGCGACAGGTCTGTGCGCTTAATTTTAGTCTGTGGGTGGTTAAAGTGGCCTGGATGCATCAGTCCCCAAATGCATAGCCAGGTGCTCTGGGGAGCTGCTTGTTCCTGGAGCATCAGATTGGGATTCCAGATGTTTTTTTTGGTAATAGGCTCTCAACATGCATTATCCTATTCCTCCTCCTCGAACAGCCTGAAGGGGGAAATCCAAAGCACTCATTGCTGTGCTGTAGCCTACATACAGCAGATTACAGCAAGGCAGAAAAATGCCCACAGTTTAACTAAAAGCCTAATTCTTTTTACAAGAAACTACTTTTAGGTGAGGAGTCAGGCTGCTTGTTTCCACAACTTGCAAGTCGTGTCAAATGACTGAGATTCTGCATCATTTCTGCAGATAAAAAAGAAAAAAGGCAAAACGAAGTCTCATAGTTATCATAATATGAATAAAAATCTAATCTTGCATGATACATTCTCAACAGCTCACTGCAGGCATAACCATTAGAGATGCCACCAAGCTGCCTGCGCTCACGTCTGTTTCCAATTAGCCAGCATGCCACCGCAGAGAGACAAGCCAGAGTTGGAGTGAATGATAGGGTCAGAAGTGGTACAGGACAGGACTCTGATAAAGGCGCCTCGAGGCTGATAATAAATTTAAGTTTCAGCAGGGTTGTCGAGCACCGACAGGGCACCACTTTGATGTCCCTTCCCACCCCCACACCCATGTCTGCTCCAATCAGTACCAGCAGACGTTGTTTGATGTTGCCCTTGCCCACCCCAGCACCCCCAACACACAAACAGACAAATGCCCATATGCACTTACACACCGTGTGATCAGGTTTCACTAATAGAATATTAATGCATTCAGGCTTTTGCAGATATTAAAGCAGAGAACAAGAAAAGTCAAACATCTGGTTAGAGAAAACGTTTTCCAGACTGAGGTTCAAGTGTTGGGTCAGTAATCACTTCTGAAAGAAAGCCAGGCGGGCTTAAACTTAAATCAAATCTTCTTCATTCATGAAGAAAAAAAAAAAACTCTAGCAAACAGTCTTCATGTAATCCACTCTTTACACAAATCATCTATGAAATTTTAGTCACAGAACATTTCAAGAAAAAAATGACTTTTTTTTTTTCCTAAATTGGCAATCAGATCTGTTTTGTTTTTAAATTTGTGCCACACATATGTAAATAAATGGCTAAATTTGAAGCGGTCTCAGCCGATCTAAACAGGTGTGGGCTTGAGTGCCACCATCCAGGTACTTTTGAATGCATCTCTGCTGCAGCACATCTGAATCCATTGGAGGGTTAATAACCCAGACCTTTGCAAATGTTGCTGACATGCCAAGGAGGTAATGCAGACTTTTATTTGTGCAGTTTTGGAGCAGAGAGGCATCCAGATGTTGGAGAAGTGGAATTGCTGATTGACATTAATTTGAGCGTACTGGAAATTAAAGTTTAAAAAAAGTATTTAAAAAATCAGAAAACTGCAACATCAGTTTTATAAACACTTTTCTCTGACACCCCTAAATAATTCCACTGCAACCAGCTGCAGTCAAATCACCAATTAAAAAAACAACAACTTCTAATTATTTTATTGCAACAGTTTTTTTAGGGCCTCTCCTTATATGGGAGAGTTTGTCAAAAGAACAACTATTAATCTTGGACCTTACAGATCTCATCTTTCCTTTTCTATCTTCTTAAATCTAGTCACTGTTCTTTTTCAGAAATTGAAAAAGAAAAGCTATTTTCAATTTCTGTATGTCTAAAACATAGCTAAGTAAAATCACCAGGTTAAACATATATTTTTGTGAAATCCACTTGCCTTATAGCTATTAAAATCTACGATTTCCTACATATTGAGACCACCTTAACTATCCACAGGAAAAAAAAGCAGACCTTTCACCACAGTTGACAAGTGGGATACATAAATCTGGTCCTCAGTGACCAAGTATTTTGCCAGATGTAGTATATTTTCAACAAGACGAATTCACAGGGTAAGCTGGTCTTCCTGGCCTACTTGTTAACTGTGCCCACCTGCACAGCCACATAATTGTTCAGAGTGTATTAGCCGCACAGTAATTTCACCACAAGGCCTTTGTTTAAGATGTTTGTTTTAGGTGTTCATAATATACCACCCTTTGGCCCTGTTCACAGTTTGCTCCTAATCCTGTTGAATGCGTGTTGATGTGAGCAAAACCCTAATGGGACATTGCCGTGGGTCCATTATAGTAAATGAAGTCATAGCACAGACGAGACCTATTAAATCCAGTTGTTATGGGGGGTTGTTTTAGCTTGAGTGTTCTCGTTAAACCAGTCTCTAGCCAACAAAATGAGCACTTTCCTATAGCTAAAATAACATAACTGTATACTGGCAGTGTGGTGGAAGTTTATATGCGTGGTCTGTTCAACATCCCCATGGTTCTCAAGACATAAAATGTGCATTTGGGTTTGCTGCGCACATAGAAACGCCTCTCTGTGAAATATGCAGTCATTTGTCACCAGCAAACCTCCACCAAGACATGGTGTTGCCCTCCACCAGCATCTGCAAGCTATTACACTTTAAACTAAAACACTTGCCTGACCCTGCATGTCTTTTGATCCCCGAATCCCCCCCTTCCCCAAAAGCACTCCTTGTTAAGTCATCACCCAAAGAAGTAATTCACATAAATCAAAATGTAAGCATTGTTGGGTTTTTTTTCCCTCTTTGCCATCAGATTCAGCAGTGGGAGCAGAACTTGGAGAGATTCAACATGGACCTCTTCAGAATGCGCTGCTACCTTGCTAGTCTTCAGGGGGAGAACTGCCAAATCCGAAGAGTCTGCTTGCCATCGCCAGCCGTCCAACCAAGTCCACTCTGGGACGCCTTGGGGTTTTCTCTGTGTCCTCTTTCCATGCACTGGTGAGGAAGATGACCTCAGAATAGAGACAGACCTTTTGTTGACTCTAGTCCTGATTTCGTACATCGCTTCAGATCTGTTCCAGGGACGAGGCCACAGCCAGAAGGCGTTCGTTGTCGGTGACTTGTGGCCAGCGAAAGAGAAGCATTTTCTCCTCCCTTAAAGGCCTGGACAACCTGACGAAACGGGGCCGGGACAAGAGACCCTCTGTAGCACAGGTATTATTCATCACAAAGACATATTTTAAACGTAATTGTCAATTGTGTGACACCGTCACATTTTCTGTAAGTCTTCCACTTAAAAGTTGCATCAAGCCTTTGAGTAACACTTTTACATTATCTTGCGAAAGTTTGGACACTTCTTCATTTTGTAACATTCAAACCACAAACTGAGTGGTTTGCTGCTCATTTGAGGATTGGTAGAAACTCTGCACTTGGGTTTCTTATGTATGAAATGTTCTGGCCAAAAGAAAGTTCTTGCTATTGCTCATAAAAGAACAGTTTCTCCATTCTTGCATGTAATGAAAAGACAGTACACTGAATAGTTTAAAAAGTAATGAAGCATTTTAGGATGATCTGCGATCAATCATCACAGGTTTGAGATAATTAATCGTTCCACCTTATTTGTTCAGGAGAAGAATTTCACAAGTATGACCTCAGAGTACTAGCATGTAGAATTGATGTGTGGACAAAGTGCATGTATACATACTGGAGCACATGCTCTCGAGTCAGCCCTTCTATTTAAGTTGTATCTATTTGTTATGAAAACAACCTGAAACCATGTTGCTCTTTTGCTTACTTGCATGTATTTCTGCAGCATCTTCAGCACATTTTCAGCCCCCCCATGTGGCAGTTTATTAATGAAGAGCACATAGGCTCGCATCTCTCCTCGCTTCTTTCTGAGTCTGAGAGCAAACCTCTCATCAGCATGAACACACGGGAACATTTCTTACCCAGGTGCAGATGGGGAAGTCTATCCTCTCAGGTTAGTAATTAGAGTTGCGCAGGCTGCCTATTTCTCAGTGCTAAATCAGTTATAAATCCTCCACTTGGCGCCCTCAGGGCCATGGACAACACTGAGGAAACACTTATTTACTCAAGCGTTTCAGCGGAGAAGAGTTGGGGTACATCAGAATGCCAAGACCTCAATATTTTTTTGAGCTAACAGGACAAGTTAATTATAATCTTTAGGTGAACCCGTACTCCTTACAGCTTGCGTAACGTTCCCTGTCCTCTTTTGCTCCCTCTCATCTATCCCACCACCTGCTGTTTGATATTTATGTTTATGCATTTGTGCGTGTCTGTCAGCATCGAGGTACACTTCCCCCTGTGTTGTTATTTTTCCATGGATATCCTACCGCCAAGCTTAATGAGGCGCACTTCCATTTTGCTGTGCAGATGGCCACGGTGGCGCTGTAACACACAGATGAATTATTAAAAGCTGTGTGTGTGGTCGAAGACATTCTCTGCTCTCTATGGTTGGCATAAAGAAGCTTAATGTTATTTATCATAGCTTCATAAACGTCGTGGTCAAGGATTCAAATCTGATTTGTAGATGAGATTAAAGCTCTGGAACCACTTGTGAAGATACAATTTCTTTTAACATTAAAAGAAATGTTCTCCCATTTTATTACCAAGCACTTTGATTTTAATGTCAAAGTGCGAGCATTAAAATGTCTTGTTTTATTGCTGCAGTATATTGAAGTCATGAGTGTTGTTGACCAAGTGGGCAATATCACTCAGACAGAGCCTATAACAACAACCAGTACAGTCTCTCTTTTTACTGAGAATGTCTGTGTAAAAAGTACACTTATATTTTAATTACCAAATTTCTCATGGATTTCAGTTGTATTTTGCACTCCACAATAATAGTAGTGTCCTCTTATGTTTCAGTCTGAACTATAAAACTCCTGCTACATTTTTGCAGTTTTTAAGGTTTAATTTGTTGCCAGTAAATGTCAGTACAGCACTTTGAATGGTTTTCAGAATGCTGAGTTTCATATTTACATTTATTTTGCATGACAAAGATGAGTCTATTTTTATTTTTTATTTTTGGATTTGAACTGAGACTGTATGATGAGACAAACTCTCCAGAACATATTTAACTTATTTTCTGACTGTTTTTGTGAGATTTTGCTGCTTTTCTTGTCCTAAATCAAACATTGTCATTTTACTCTTTACTTCTCCGTCATCTGCATAGGTAATCACTAGAATCTTGTGTTTTCTCTCGCTTTCCCTCTCATCATCTTTCTCCCCACCCCCGTTTCCAGCCCAATTCTCTAACACAAACAGTTCCTCAGAGCATAAACAGAGCGTTACCCAGCAGTCCTTCTCTGACAATTTCCATACTGACTCATGTATGTTGACTAAGCCTAAATCCCATTTACCACAGCAACGCTCTGCTCCAGAGCCTTGCCCTGAAGTCACGCTTTTGCCCCTTCCGCCGTTCTTTCTTGTTGGTTACTGTTCCCTCGTCCATCTTAGCAGTGCTACAGTAGGGAGCTGGCCGTCGGTCGGCTGTGGGAAATAGGCCAAAGTCTGAGGATTTGTGGGAGCATTGGTAAATCTTTCTAAAATTAGATAGTTTACGGCGAAGCGGCACCGTTCATTGCCAGGTTATAAATGTACGCATGCTGAGAGGGAAGAGGAGATGTAAGAAGAGGCCTCCTGCTACCATTACAGGGACTTGAAAGCTTTCTCTTGGATTGTTTTTGTACCCAAGTAACTTCTTGGCATTGAGTGTCACTTTCATATCAGTTTTAACAGTAGTGTGCATGCTATGACAGAGGGAGTTTAAGGTAATGGATTTGCTACTTGTTTCTTTGTCACTACAGAAACAAGTAGCAAATCTCATTTGCGACAAGATTCGCAAACAAATCTTGCATAAAGCAAGCAATATTTCTTGTTGGGGAATTTCTAGCAGACAAAAAAAGTTATGAAAATATTTCCACATGTCACAGTATTTATTCAAATTCAACTATGTTTAATCAACAGCAAGCAACAAAATAAAACCGTTTTTTTAAACAACTAACAAGGTCATATACTGCACATATTATATCCAAGGGGACAAAGGAGCTTATTTTGACTAAACATTTGAAGGGATGTTTTAACATTTTGTCTAGAACTACTCTTCTAGGTGAAAGGTCAAATATGAGTTGTCTGCTTCCACTATAAACCCCACAGTTTCAACAACACCATGAATTGGTAAAAGGTAATTGGTTAAAGAAGCCGGAGTCAGTCAAGAAGCAGTCCCGAAGGGGAGAAATAGTGAGGATGGTTGTCCTCTCCTCTCATCTGCTATTGGACCATTTTCCTCTTTCATCTCTCTGCAATTGCTCAGCAGCCAACCCCTGTCTTCACACACACATCACATTTCCACCATGCTCCCTTCAAAGGCTAGTTTGGAAGCAGAATCAAAGTGCTGTTCTCTCCATGAGTAGTTTTTAATTAACTACCTAACTACCAGTGCTGTGTGTGCCTATTATTGTGTTACTGATGCCAAGGCTTTATGAGTCAGTCAGCATGGTGCCCTTCTGTCTGTGCTTTCTGACCATCCCTTCTTTTGATATTTCAGGTCTTTGAGAGCGATGCTGGAGGTCAGACATGCATCCTGCCCCCTAGAAGTACAGAGGTGAGTCAGAAAATGTATCAATACCACCCCACCCCCCACCCCCCCCCCACCCCCCCACCCAAAACACACACGCACACACATACACACACACACATAGCCTTAGTGCATCCACTAAGGTTTCTGGTTTTGATTGCAGGCTGTGTGAAGATATTTTTACACACAAGGTGTTTGCATGATTGAGGGGATTAGAAACCATGCGTGGGTCTGAGTACGTATGTTACTTATTGAGGTTCAAAGCAGAGACTCCTTTCATCTTTATCTGTAGGTGTCTGCCAGATAAACACAGCAGATCTAACAGAAGAAGTTCAACATAGCCAAACCAGCGCCCTCTTAAACTCTGTTGTTTGTATATATATATTGTTTTATATGTATATAACTCAGAGCGTTGAGTGTTTGACAATGTGTCAATCTGTGGTGATAGGAACATCAGTCATTAAAGATTATCTTGGGATTTCATAATTGGATCATTTCTAAATGATGTGGGCTGCACAGTGGTGCTGTTGCACTGTTGCCTGACTTGGGTTTGACTCTTGACCTGGGATCAGGATTCAAACCCAGGACCTTTTTTGTGCTCACAAAGCATGATGTAGCATGGGCTCTCTAACAATAGAAATGTACAAATTGGTGAAACCAATGTGTCTCAATACTTCAGATTGTCTTGATTTGGAGGATATCCTTCACGGGTGTCAAACTCCAGTCCTCAAGGGCCACTGTCCTGCAGTTTTTAGAGGTGCCACAGGTATAAAACACTGGAATGAAATGGCTTAATTACCTCCTCTTTGTGTGGATAAGTTTTCCAGAGCCTTGGTAATTACCTAATTATCCTATACAGGTTTGTGCATCAGAGGCACATCTAAAGGTTGCAGGGCTGTGGCCCAACAGGACTGGAGTTTGACACCTGTCATTATACAGGTCTTAGCAGCATTAATACTGTACGTGGTTCAACATTGGAGCAACAACTGAGATGTCTGTGTTCCATCAAGTTATTGTGCTTTAAGTAATAGGTTGATGGCATATACTGTGGAGTGGTTTTGCAGAATTTCGAAAACATAAATTATGGAATTCTGGATCAAAAATGTATGTTTTGCAAAATTTACGTTGTGTGCAGAGTGAATGGCACAGTTTGCAAACTTGCTATAAATTAAACTTGTATGTTTCCGGTGACCTCAGAAAGCTATAGAGTATCTGTCATGAGGAAATAACTCTTACAGTAATGCATAATAGATACTTTCAGGCCTGGAAGGATTGGTGTCATGGAGATCATGAGTTAACTCACTGGATGCTCTGATTCATAGTAGGAGTCTGTGGTCAATGTGGCAAGTGTTGAAACTGGCCTCATTTAGGGTCTAGAAAGAGACTGATCAGGAAGTGGTTTAGGAAAACAATAAAGGCTTTCATTAGCTCTGAGCTTTAATGTTGACTTTAATGGTCTGGCTTCCGGTTTTAGTTAAGCATTTTAACTTATCTCACATTTCCATATACCAGTATGGAAAATCTAAATCTTACAATGAAATATAAAATCATGTTTAAATCTCAGGGTATTATTTTTTGATATGTTTGCAGCTGTGTTTTCGCAGTGTGAGAAAAAAAAAAGATTTAACACATTTGAGCAAGTCATTTCTTAATGACTTTGTGTCTTGGTGTACTACTCTGTGCTTAAATTCCACTAAAAAGTCATCATCTTCCAATAAACCCGTTTTTCAGTAAGGGGAACTTGTGTTGGTGTGAGCAAGTGTCCAAGCTCCATTGTTACTTAAATGGTTTCTCACAGAGCCGACAAGATATTCCAGCAGGCCGTGGATGTGCAGTTACTGTTTCGCTGTAGCTTGAAAGAAAGAAGCGAGCAACTCCATGTGATGGGTCTGTCAGCTCTGCTGCCGACTGTCCTTATTGAGAGGTTAAAACTTATCTGACTGAGATAGTTTTGCTCCTGAAATCCACCCTCCACCCACTCGTGCTGTCTGTGAATTGATATGCTGTGACTGCATAAAAAATGATAGGTTTGACAGCTAGCACCACTTCAGAAAGTTACTTTAAACTTAAAAGGTATTTACATCCATTGCCTTTCTAAAATAATAATCCCTTGATCTTTTTCGTGTTTTGTCATTTTGTAATGACAAATATAGTTTATTTAGACCTTATATGATGAACTGTCCAGTGTATAATTGTGACATTTTACAAATAAAGGTTTCAAGCACAATTAGTTGTCTTTCCTAATTATCTCCAGCAGGTTTTCTTCTGTATTTAGCGCCATTCACCTTCACATCAACTGTGATCCCTGGTAGAGAAAAGCATCCCCACAGCATGATGATATTCAGAGCTCTGAATTTTGTTTTATGACCTTAATCTGAGCGTTGCTCCTGACTTGTGGTGTGTTCATCTAATCTACATGATGCTGTTTGTTAGTGAACATTTGTTAGTTCCCAATAGGTCTGCAGATAATAGATATATTTAAATTTGACTCATGCTATCACTGATTTACTGGTAAGATCAAAAATGTTTTTTTTTTTTACAAGAAATACCAATACTGTACATTGTAGCATGAGGTTTCTAAAGAAAAAAAAAGTGAAAAGTTTTGAAGGATCTGAATACTTTAAGTGAGCATCCATATATCTATTGTTTTACAAGTACAGAGTCAACCATTTTCTCTCTCTGTTTCTCAGTGGCTGGTTCCCAAACTGAATTAAAAGCAGCTGGACAGATTGTTTTTCTTTTCTTCCCTGGCTCTTGACCAGTGTCCCATCACCTCCATCCATGACATACTGATCCTCTTTGGCTGTCGTTGCCTCTCGGCACACACCACTAACTCCAAATGCACACATGCTGCTTTAAATCCTAAATTCTGGCAAAGACATTGTCAGAAACATCCAAAGCGTTTTCTGGGTGGCCACTGAAATCACTAAATCCAAGAAATAAGGTGGAATAAGGAAGTTTGGGGGAAGCTTTTGGGAAATGAAGAGTAAACTTTTAAGAACTGTAAAAGATAAAAGTTGCTTTTTTGAGGTCCACTTGTACTCAGCGCTGTAATGCTGCTCAGGCTGCTCAGGTTCAGCGTCTGTAGCGCCCGTTACTCTTTGACTGGCTGACTAGGAAATAAACTCCACACTAGAATTGAAACACTGCATCCTCACACACTGCACAGAGCACCTGTTGAAGTCCACCTTCAAGGTGGGGCCTCCTGCTAATATTTGGCCGCCATTCATTGAAACAGGCAACCTTCGGCCTGCTCTCTAACCATGAATGAGCGTACAGTGTTAGTCAGCTGTTGGTCAAGCTGCCATTGGAAACCACATTTCTGGGTGGATGTATGTTTCTGGTAACACATGCGAGGTCGTGATGGGAACCATGTTGCAGTGACGCAGAGCTTGCTCATCCTTTGTCACCACATTTCACCTCACATCACATTGCAAAGAAATCACTAGTGAATCTTGATATGTTCCCTCTTTACGACAGGTGGGGGGGATTTCATTCATGCACAAGCTTCTAAGTTGTCATTTAGCCCGAAAAGGAGACAAATGTTTGTATGTTGATGTTTCTTGAAAGAGCATGTGTGTGTTAGTGAAGCCACACACAAACACAGAGATGTGAATCAGAGATGTTTGCTTGTCCCTTTAGGCGATTTGTCTAGCAGGGGGAAAAAGGTCTTTTTCCTCTTGAACTGATTCATCAGACCAAGCAAGCTGCATATGAAATTGACAGACCTCACATACATTGGATAAAAAAATTAAAATAAACCTCAGTCACATACACATCACTCTCCATTTATTGGTCCCATAATGCGTTTGCAATTATCCCCCCTCACTGGTATGTTTCGGTCTAACTTGATATTGTCTGTATATTTGGTGCAGAGCCTTTCCACATGATCTATGGCCGTAATAATTGTGGCTTTAAGCTGCGATTGTGGTGCCGGCCCCCGACTCCACGACGCAGCAGTGGTGTTTTTTTTTCCCTCCAGAGACACAAAGTCTCAACCAAAAGCCCCAAATGGCTGCCTGAGAGGCCGAGCAGCGGGCTAACCCCCCACCTTAATACCCAACTCAGTCCTTGCTCCTAATGCCACAAATACTGCAGCTTGTAATTACCTCCAAGATCTTGGAATCATTTCCAAGCACATTGTCAATTAACATTATGAGCCTTGCAAAAGTATTTATACACCCTTGAACAGTTTCACATTTTTCATCTTTAAACCACAAACTTGAATGTATTTTATAGGGAGTTTTTTTATTATTATTTTTATTATTGATGGACCAACACAAAATATTGCAAGGAAAAGAAACGTGTGCAATCTTGCAACATTTTGTTTATACAGATAAAATCTGAAGAATGTAGCATGCCATTGTATTCTGTTCCCCTGAATCACTCCTGAAAATAAAAAAAGAAACCATTTTACTGAAGTTACAGCTGCAGGGCTGTGTCTCTACATCTTTTGCATTTTATAGATTGAAATTTTACACCCTATTTTTGTGGCTCCAGCTTTATATTTGGGGTTGTTTGGCTGAAAGGCAAACCTCTATTATGGTCTCCGTTCTTTTGCAGTCTCCAATGTATTTTCTTCCATTGGAAGATGTGAAATACTGTGGTGTATTTCACATCTCTGCCATCTTTCATGGTCGACACGTTAGTTTTTCAGGTATTTATTAAAAATATTTAGGAAACATGTTTTTTTTTTTAATCTTCTACTGTTCAATTATACCCATACTTCCTGCCTACAACATATGGGTATGATTACTTTATAGCACATTGAGCCTATATCTGATGTCACCACCAGCCAGTTTGGACTTTGTCAATCATCTTGAGTACAGAGCTATAATCATGACTATAATGTGTAGCAACTGCCATCTATGGATGTTAAATGAATTTCTGAAAACCTAATTGTTGGACATCTTTACTCTACTGCTTGATCCAGAGCCAAGCATTCAGACTAATGGAGCTGTATTGATTTGTGTGCTTTGACTCACAGTCACTCCCTCCTCGTTTACCTTTTGTATCTCGTGTTTATCCCTTTATACTTCCTCTCTTTCTAATGCTGCTTATTCTCTTCACTCTGCTTATCCCTTTTGGGACTTACCTTCATTTTTTACACCCTTTTTGTCAACAGAAGCTCAACATGTTGACCAGCATCTACTCCATGTCGCCACCCGACGGGGGCATCTGGGACAACGTCGACGCTGCCTCAGACATGCTGACATGCATGCGCATGCCAGACGGTCTGACGGTCCAGCTTTCCATCAGAAAACACCAGACAGCCGCCGACCTTCTTTGTGCAGCCTGCAAGGTTGGTTTTCAAAGAAATGACATGTCGCCAGAGTGAGAGGACAATATTTCTGACAGCTGAGGGGGAAAAAAAGTGAAGAGAAGGAGTGAAGAAGAAGGAGTGAGGTCATTTGGATTTCATTGTGTAGTGTAGGAATTCATGCAAACGTAATAGGGAAATATTATATTTTGAAGTCATGCAAGCTTTAAATATTGAAAGTATGAAGCATAAATAAATCATATGTGGTTGCTAAATTGTTTTCAAAGCAGTCAAGTCTTGTCAAAAGCACTTTCTGAGCCATTGGTTCTCAAAAAAAAAGCCATGTTGACCGTGTGTCAACATGTTTTGCAATATAAAGTGCAACATAAAGTGTGTACAATATATGGATTATGACGCATCATCCAGATCCTCAGTGTTCGGGGAATTTATTGAATGGATGTCTGACCGTTCATTGGAAGAAAGGAAAAAGGTTGTGGCGGCTTTTCTAAAATAAATTTGATAAATGTGGGTGAGCTAGCACAGATGGCACAAGTGAAAAGTGAACTGCCAGACCACCTGTTTGTGAAAGTTTATCAACTAAAACAGAAGCGCTGTGTTTTACATTACAATCCTTTTTATGTCCCGTGTCCGTACAAAACGCCTGCTGATGTTTTGCAGGTTGAGTTAAATCAGCATAGTGCTCTTGCTTTGCTTAATTAAATATATTTTTCTCTATCTAAGGTAAATGAAGGAAATGGTCTTTCAGTTCAGCTACTTTCTTTATCAGTACTTTAACCTCCATTCCAACCACAGCATGATGCTCAAAATATGACTTAGTAAGCTGTTCATTTCAAAACTGATTGTTTGAGTGACCTGACAGATGGCGTCCTCCGTATAAAGCTTTTTACAGCTATTTTACTATAGTGTAGTTAAAACCTCGCTAGTAAAATATAATTTTGTGGAAAATAGCAAGAATTACACAATCACTGCTAATGTTATAAAGTAAGTGATGCACATGTAGGAGGAAAATGTTGATGTATTCCTGCACACAACAGATTAACAATGGCGGTCACAATGACAGCAACATCAGAATGCTACCAGATTTTTTGTATTTTTTCTCAAAGTAATTTACTGGTGTGGTATATTCCAGGTACTCTGCTCGATTCAGAGCTTCCAGGTCCCTACATAAAATGCCAGTTTTATGTAGTGACCTGAAGTATGTGCTGGAAACCCTATTATCACTGTGTTATCACTAGTTAGCATTTTTCATTCATGCTTATTCCATATTTTGTATTTTATTCATGGCAACGAATATAGTTATTATGACCAACAAGCCTTAACACAGCTCAGTCAAATTGTAAAAATTGTTTGGTCTTTAAGCAAACAGACATTTAAACTTTATCAGAGTTGAGTCACAGCTTCTGAAGCTTCTGCAGCAGTATTTGAAGTTGCATTGTGGAGGAGTTGTTTAGTTTCTGACTTTGTGCTGCTCCCTGTGAATGACTGCGCAAACGTTGACACATTCACGCCCAATATACGAGCAATAGCTTGGGCAATGCATCTTTCTGTCTTTGACACGTGAAAAGTTGGTAAATAATTTACACCTCTGCTGCACAGCAGCTGCCCAGCTAAGTACTGGTGCATGAAATATGCCACATTATTGTGTTCATGCAGGCAGCTGAACATTAAAGGGCCTCTTGTGTAAACAGGTGAAGCAGCTGGACCCGGGTTTGCACTGCATCCGGCTATACAAACAAGCAGGGCAGAATATGGAAGTTCGATACCTTGCTCCTGGCGAGCTTCTCCGCGACGTGGTGAGCAGGACATGCACGCACTGTCTGAAGAACACAAATAACTCTTTATTATTCTGGCGTTTTTATTGTGTATTGATGTTATTTTCTATCTCGCCGTAGGTGTGGGATCAGCTGGAGGTGGTCTCTGCTAATGTATTTGCGCTGCACATGAGAAGGCCGAGCAGCTCCGTCGACTTTGGTGAGCCAGCTTGTGGACAAATTAATGCTTAATTAAAATGACGTTTATTCATGCCTCATAAGTTTTATTCAAATCATCTTCTTTTGAACAATTTTGTATTTCAATCCTCAGGATTTGCCATAACAGGACACATTGACAGTCAGAGGAACAGCAGGATTTTTGTGAGCGAAGTTCTCTCTGATGGGCTGGCTTTCAGTGAAGGTGGCAGTTTCTCACTTTCCCTCGAGTTTAAATTATGTCGCAGGTGCTCCGTAGGCCTCTTTTCCCTGAAACACACCTGCGTTTGCATGCAGGTCTCCGTCCAGGCGACGAGATCCTAGTGGTGAATGGCCAGAGTGTGTCTGCTCTGAACCTGGCCTTAATCCAGACTCTGTTTTCTGAACGGACCCTGCACCTGAGGCTTCGGCGGGATGACCCCACGCCATCAGCTCGGACGTCGGACTGCCCTGCTCCTTTGGGCAAACGCAGCCAGGAGGTCCGCAGCAAGCATCACCGAGCCAAGTCCTCTTCAGGTGCATTCATTTTTCCACATTTGAGCTGTGTCTCCTTACATTAAACACTGGGACAATACGTTTCACTGATTATGGAAATAATTTTGCAGCTTAATCTGTTTTTGTGATCAAGGTTCTTTTCTCTTCCTGCATTTTTACATCTTCTGTTTATGTGCATGTAAGTTTATGCAAATGGAAAATTTCTGCTCTGCTGCCCACATTGACTGTCATGCCTGAGACTGTAGGTAGTTTTGACACTGAAGCCACAAGTTTACCAGCTCACTTCTGTTTTAGTTAAGATCTCCACTTCCTCACAATCAGCCTTCTTCACAGAGGAAAAGCTGAAAGAGAAATGCAAAAAGAAGAAGTTTAGATGAAGCTTAGCAGTTTTACTTGAATCGGAGGTAGAGAAAAGGCTTTGGCTGCAAGAGGCTCATAATCTCCATGAGTGTATGGTGTCCTGTCAGGCCGGTTTAATCTCCGGTGGATGCGAGGTGACAGAGGCGAACGGTAAGGTCATCTATCACACCACACAAGCATGATACCAGGCAGGCAAAGCTTTTCACTGAAACTAAAGGGGAAAAATATGTTGTTCTAGTTGCCATTAACTTGTGAACTTAATATTATATGTTTATGATATAAACTTTGCCCCTCTTGATGCATTTTTTTCCCCAAATCTTAAAAGGTTGCCACAGTTTCCCTCATTTAGAATCTACAGAGGATTTTGTGCTGCACATAAACAAAAAGCTTCAGTTTCAGTGAAAGTATTAATTATCATCTTAATTATAGCAATTCATTAGCGTTTCTTCCAGCATAGACATAATTGAAGACAAAGGGATTAATGACTTGAAGGCCTCATTATGGCAGTTTTAAGTGATCAAAGCGCATGCAGTTTTTGTTCTTTGGCCCTAGAGGGCATCTGCTCCAAGACAGGGCTGAGGAAAAGAGAGAAAAAGAGAGAGGAGAGGAGAGGAGAGGAGAGGAGAGGAGAGGAGAGGAGAGGAGAGGAGAGGAGAGGAGAGGAGGAGAGGAGAGGAGAGGAGAGGAGAGAGAGGAGAGGAGAGGAGAGGAGAGGAGAGGAGAGGAGAGGAGAGGAGAGGAATTGTTCTATCACAGGAATTACAAAAAGCCTTTGTTTTCGCTGAAAGAAAACAAAGGCTTCCGTTTTATTTTTAGAGACCCTGATGCACAAAATAAAAGATGAGAGAGATGGAAGTTGATTATATCTTTACAAAATCTGCTCCAGCAGTAAAAGATTTGTTGACAGTGATTGCAGGCTTTAAAAAAAAACTTTTTTTCTTTTGTTTCCTGCTGTTACTTTGGCCCGTCTCCCAGGCTACAATCACAGTTTATGTGCTTTATCTGCCAACTGCTCGAGAGTTTGTCCTTGAGATGTTGGATCTCAAAACACTCACTTTCCTCTTTTCTAACCCCATCATCCTGCGATCAACAGTAATATGCAAATAAACATGTTATCTAGAAGAAGGTTTATCTTTTTATCTTTAAATAGGATTAGTAGTATCTTCAAGTAGTAAAAACTGAAAGTCATATACATTCGCTACACACAGATTTGAAGGTTATACTTCTCCTAATTTTGATGATTATGGCTTACAGTTAATGAAAATTAAAATTACATTTTTCTGATTATTTTAATATTGCATGTAGGCAAAAAATGTTAATCGTTGTACAGAAATGTAATGTTATGACACAATCGTGGAAATTATTAAGCAGGCAGGTATTGACACTCTACACAGAACTGTACTCCAAGAAAAGGTCATTGCTAAAGTAGCAAACCATTCAGAGACCAATGGATCCTAGCATATTTAGCGTCCAGTAAGCTTTAATGGAAAGCTTAGTAGAAGGATGAAGTGCAGCAGAAAAAAAGGGCACAGGTGTAACTGCATCCTTCAGAAGATTGTGAAACAAAGTCCAGTCAAGAGTTTAGAGAAGATTTGTTAGAAATGGACTCCAGCTGGGGCCAATACTTCACCTTTCTTCTCCTGAATAACTAGAGGTAATTGTCTCTATTCAGAAACTCCCATGTGTGTCCTCCTTGGCACATCTCTGTGAATGTGTGCCCCATTTGTGGTATGAGGTCTTTTGAAGTTTCAGGCATCAACGTTGGTTTAAAAATGCAACAAACCAGCGTTGTTTTTGTGGTTTGGTAGGAGGAGCTGAAGCAGAAAAAGCACAATAGTTTAAATGAAACAGCTGTGTGATAACCTTTCTGCTGCTCCTTTTCTCCAGATGTGTTTGCTGCAGCAGACAATGGAGGATCCCTACTCGTAGGCCTGGAGAATGATCACTCCCACTGTGCCCACAGGCTCGTTCAACACAGCAAGGTAGGATGGGCTTGATTTGGTATGTTGTACCTTCTCCATCTTTCCTGGACTGTGTGTGTGTGTGTGGGGGGGGGGGGGGGGGGTGTGTGTGTGTGTGTGTGTGTGAGTGTGAGTGTCTGTGTGTGGAAGGGAAGAAGGTAAAAGAACCATACACGTCGCTTTGAGCCTGCGCCCACTTGTGTGGCAGCTGTGGGGCCATCACAAAGCAGACTGGCACCAATCCGTAGCATTACCATAATTAGGATCCTCCGTCATAGCCACCGGTATAAACACAGCTTATTACTGTCACACAGACAGGAGAGGAGGCTGTTTTGCTCTCCCACTGCCTCAGGCGCACATACACACATGAAGATGAACACATGTGAGAGGAAGGCCTGCGAGAGTCTTTATTTTGTGTGGTAATTAATCGAAGCAGACTGGTTTTCCTCACCAGTTGTTCCTTAATTTGTCTTAAAGAGTTTTGGCTTTGGTCCAGTGCACTGCAGATTATGTGACCAAATCATTTTATAGGAGTTCTATCTATCTATCTTTTTTTTTTTTTTTAGGTAATTATTTAATAACATTTGGTGAATTCTGATGCCTATTTTTGTTTGATCATGTTTTTTTTTGTAAATTGCTTTTTATTGAAGTCAGTAAGCGTGAGCTTGCCCCCTTGGGAGTTGTTCTTTTTTTTCCCCTCTGCGACGTTCAAATGTAACGTGCTAAAATCTGTACAGCAGTGTTTATTGAGAGCACTAATGAGTGTGTGTGGTCACTGGAAAAAAAGCCACGTTTTAACGATGTAGACATGGCTCAGTGCCTGAAAGCTTATGAGCGCGTACGTTCATGCATATTCACCTTCACTCTGCTCACATTTTACATCCTACCAGACAAAGCCGAGTACTGTGATTGTTGTTGCAGTCGTGTTTGGCTAATTTCCTCGTTGTGTAATCTGTGCTAAACGTGAAGGGATTCCTATTTACTGCAGGGACTTTTAGACAGAGATTTTGTGCCAAATATCTGGAAAGCTTCCCTAATTGCTGCTTGCCTAATTGCCTGTGCGAAAAAACAAAACAAAACAAAAAAAAAAAAACGCCACCCAGCGTTTGACCTGAGGTCAGCCACGAGGAAGCCTGGAGAGAACAAGCTTCTTCTTCTCTTTTCTTATTGTTTGCCCAGCGACATGAGTCAGTCCTACTGTGCTGGGATCTGCACTGCACCACTTCTGCTGCTCAGCTCCCTGCCGGTTGTGTTTTTACTGGGGAATGAATGGAATATAGGTGTGTGTGGGTGCAGGAAGGAGGCCCTGCGATGTGTGTCACTTGCGTCACTGAGGCACAAAAGGAGACAAATGCCACTTTTTTGATCAGCTATGTCAGGCACTGTGATGGGAATTTAAAAATAAATGGAGATAAAACACAGGGCAAGCTATTGCTGCTAGTAAATCACATTTTTGCTTTCATGCAGAGCTGGATTTAATCACAGTGCAGCCGTCTGCTCATTCTCCACAGCAGAGAGAGAGAAAAATTGAGTCACGGGTAGAAAATCGTCCCCGCATCAGCAAATGGCTTTGTGCCTGCCTGCACGATGTAAAAGTCAAGGCAGAAAGATGGAGGAGAAGGACGGATTTCAAGTCTCTTGTCGCATCTTGTAATCAGCGGCCTCATTAGAGAGCGACCACCTTTGATTAATTGGTCGGCTGCATTGCAGTTTGCTCTAACATAAGAGAGATCTTGACGTGTCTGTTCTCGTTGTAGGTGTCGTTTACCATCACTGTAATCCATGTGTTGGTATTACAAAGTGAAACATTTGGATTGAGAGCACTATAGCAAACAGTTTAACACATAGATGTGGTTCCGTTGTGAGCTGAACCAATTGATTGTTGATGCCAGCCAAAGTGGTCCTGGATTACTCCCACAGGACACCTCAAGCTAAACTGGTTTGTTATGGATAGAGGGCGGAAAGATGCTGAGAGGCAAAATTAAAACAGAAAATGTTTCTTTCCCTATGTGTTTCCTTATTCCTCTAAATCTAGACATAGCTGAACATTGACTAGGGCTGGTGTAATAAATTTGAGTAAATATATGCTTTATTAAGAACGTTTCACAAAAAAAAAAAAAAAAAAAAAAAAAACCCTAAAACACAATAGGATTATGTATAATAAAAACATAGACTTAAGAAAGAAAGACAAATTCTATATGGTTTACATAGGCATCTCGCTTGCACTCAGCTGCTTAACAAACATCCAGCTTATAGTTTGTCAACTGGACTTTCAAAAAATCAATAGTTAAAAAGAAATTAATAAACAAGATGGCATGTTAGTTTCCACATCATGACTGTCTGTGTATTTTTGTGACCAGAACTATTCTCAAATGGTCAAATTTATCTTTTTGAAATTGTGAGAAACTGAGTAATTAAACTGAACTCTGTCATGTTGGAACTGAATCAGTGTCATCTCTGTTGACAGCTCCAAAGTCTGTGTGTTCTCCTTGAAAGCTCCCAATCTTTCACATCTCACATCAATATCACTTGGTTTTTATATTTCCATCAACGCAACATTAATCGTCTCCATCTCTCCCTTTCCCCTCAGCTCCCTCTACTCTTTCCCATGGCATTATTACATGCCGTATTGATTATTACAATTCTCTTTTTTTTGATCACCCTCAAAAATCCCTCCAGGAGCTCCAAATGGTCCAGGAATCAGCTGCTTGAAGCATCTTGATTTTATTATAACACCCCAGTTTTACTGGAGCTTCGTTGGCTCCCAGTAAAAGTTCAGAGTGAAATTCTAAATTCTTATGTTAACATTCAAGGTTATCCAACACTTCCCCCCTCTCCTTTTCTTGGTTTATCTGACCTCCTTCATGTTCCCACTTCCTCTCCCTTCCTCAGTTTCTCATCTTCTATCCATCTCACTGTTCACTCTGCTCGCCTCGGTACCATGAGGAGCAGAATTGCTCCCTAACTCTGGAATTATCTCCTACCAAAGAAATCTGCAACGTTGATACTCTTCCCCGATTTCAATTTAGATTTAAAACCTGCCTATTTAAGACTGCCTACTCATTGTGATACGTATCATGTTTCTTTATGTTTTTTTTGTTGTTTATTTTTACTCTGTTTGTGTTATGAAAAACCCGAGTCATGTTTTATTACTATCATCACATTATGAAGGCATCGTCAGTAAAGCCAGAGCGCTCAGCAAAGTTCACAGAATTGTAGAAGACATGAACTTGTTGCTCTGCTGCACGATTAAAGACGTCAGGCGGCACAACCTCATTAGACAGATCCGTTTCTGGGACTGTTTTGAATACAAGAAATTCATGTCTATTTACAGTTCTTTGACAGGTTTCTTAGATGTGTTAAAATGTTGGTGCCACTTTTGCACAGAAGTCTCACAAACAAAAACGTAATGTTTTGCTCACTTTAGTTTATGAGGTTTTGTATGTCATTTTACTCATAGTTTGCGTAATATCGTTACCACTGTCCTGTTCTTGTTCCTCCAGCCTGACATTGTGAAATTCGACATTCCCATCTTGATTTAAGCTATAGGTTATACAGCGAACAGACATATTAAGCTTCTTTGCATTCGTCCAGACTAGACATTTCCGTAAGAGCATTTAAATGGACTTATAAAGAGGAACCATAGGTGGAGTTGTGCTCTGCCTGCCTACCAGAGTGGAGATTTAGCTTCACTCATCTCATTTACACACTCATGTTATTAGGCTTTGTATAAAACAGGCATACACACACTCGGATGGTTCCAACATTTCTGGTTCCCACCTTCTTGCAATATCATTTCCCCCACCCTTTTTGATTGTGTTCCTTTTCTACTCCTCTTGGTGAACAAGAGGACCTTGAAGTGTTGGTTTCAAAAATGTGTAAACTTTAACTTCAAAAGTTATGCCTTCAAAAGTTATATGTGCCTTCTTGATGCGTCGTTTTAAACTCGAGAGATTTTTCTTGTGTGTGTGTTTGAGCCTGTGGAGCAGGAGGAGCGAATCATTTGAAGATGTGCGTTTGTATTATGATTAAGCCCATCAGCCGCCATCTGGTCATGAGCAGGCTAATAATCAGGGCTTAGTGCTGGCAGTCCAGTTAATGCGAGCCTCCTCTTGTCAGTCTACCCATCTGTAAACAAGACAGCGCTAAAAACTTACTGTAGGAACCCACATGGTTCAGAGGGAGCTGTGCCGACTGCAGGCCTGACCATGAACGATGAAGACCTTCAGCCGTCCATGTACCTCACCACATTATTTGAGGTCTTCATGCAGGACCAGTCACCGGCCCATACCTTGTGCTCCCTGTTTGCCATGTGCTGGTTCTGGCCATCCGGCTCTGAACCCGAGGAGAACGACGTGAATCTGGGGTCTGCTCTACTGGGTTTGGGGCGTCTCATCAAAAGCAAGGTGGCGTGTCTGGCAGAGGACGTTTCTGCTTGTCTGCAATGCCAGAGAGGGTCCAAACAGGCGGTAACTATGTGCAATAGATTTAACGATAGTAATGATTTGTGTCATAATTGTATCTAAATTAGTCATGGTTTTATAAAGACATGATTAAAATATGCAGAAATTATTATTACAGGAGTCCAGATTGTTTGCTTCCAGCACTATTAGTATCTTAATAGTATTATAGTAATAGTAGCAATATTCTTTCCTTCTTTTTCCCATAAATTTTAAATGTTTTATGTAGTGCAATATATCTGTTTTTAAACTATAAAGCATTGTTTTAGGAATGCTGTGTGCAAATAATGCACAATTCAGACTAAGTCTGCATGATTTTAGGAAAATGTGTCATTATTGTGGAGTCTTGCATTTTTAGCCCTGAAAGACTTTTCTGAATTCTGGATTCTGAATGCAATGCAAAACTGCTTTGAAAATGACCTAACATAACCTAACAAAATATAATTAGTGACGAGATTTTTACTGACAAACAAGAGACAGAAAAACTAGGATTGTCGTCTTTGGAAATGTTTGGAACAACACAAAGTATTCACTGAGCATATATTTTATTTATTTATTTATTTGCTTTCATTTTAGTTTTCCCGTAAACAGAATCACAAACACACATCCGCTTTTACTCTAAAGAGGACATGTGGTCGAACCCACTTATCAAACTTAGCTACACACCTGTTTCCAATAAAAAAAAAATGGTTTATGGTTAATGATTTACAGATCCATTCGCTATTAAAGTCAGATCACTTTGTTTCATTAAAATCATCAACAGCGAGTTTTGCTATATTGTTGAGCGGATAAAATAACAATATACTAATGAGTACTTTCAATTTAAAAATTGTAAGATTCAGGCGAAACAATGTTCTGTTTCATCTCTAAGGCAAAAACAGAGAAAATCATCAAACTTTGACTAAAACTTGAAATTTGTATTTGACAAATGAACGGAATATTACATTAAAATAGAATGAAATAACTAAGCAAAAAAAATGTTGCTCCATCAGTAGTGGCATTCTGTTACAAAAATATATACTTGTACTATATGAAAAACACTGAAAACTGAATAGTAGTGCTGATTCACATTTCACCTTCGACTCACCCGACTTCGGTGTATTCTTAGGATGGAAGATAAATGTTGCCATTTAGAAGTTCATGCACTTTGACATCAGAAAAACCTCTCTAATTAAATTTGTTTATTTTTAGACAGTTTGCATTTAGAATGCTGCACAATGCTGGCATTCCTTTTGCCTTTGTCATGCAGTCATGCAGTGAAGTAGATCTGAAGAGAGTAGAATAGGTGCTTTAATCTGAAGCCGGCTTTATTATTAAAATACACTCCTCGCTTTAAGTCCTCTGAGACTTTGCTGAATAATATTTGTTAAGGATGAATAATAAAAGGCGTAAATGGGCTAGAGTGAAGCGCAATGGGACCGCCCCCCCCCTTTCATTTTTCTCTCTCCTCCCCTCCGTTTGATTTACGAGTCAGTGTTTTCTTTTATTGGGGAAGCTTTGAAAAGAAGGTGGCATTGTGGTTCTACGGCCCACTAAGATGGCACATGAATCACCTGCAGCCGGGTGGCTGCTGCTGCTCTCTTTCTCCCTTACAGTGTCAGGACAGGGCTGTTTTCTGCAAGTGATGGGTAAAGCCACCCATCGGGGCATGCCTGCATTTCATCCTGTCTTTTTCATCCTCTTCCTCCCCACATGTGTTTGTTTATATCAGCAAAGCCAGCGCTCCTCTGCGGGTGACGTGTAGCGTCACCTTTGATTTTGTGCAGCGTTTCATTGCAAAGCAGCAGCTCTGCACATATTGACTCAGAGCGTTAAAGGGGTGATAGAGATGGTGTTTATCGTTTGTCTTGCCCCCCCAAGGCTTTCAGATCTTTTTGCGTCTCACATGTGTTTGTATGGGGAAAAAAAAAATAAATAAAAAAACCTTTGAAAACAATTTATGAAATCTGATGTAAATTTTGTTAATTGATGTTGTGATTCACACGTGGTTTCAATTTTAAAGAATTGCATCTGCTGAGCAACTTTAAGGTCAAAAACCACCAATGAGAGACGCTCAGCTTGAGTGGTCGATTACAGATTTCTATAAAGCTCGACTGGTACAGATTTTAATTGCAAGAGCTGTAATTTAAGCTTTGATCCTGCACACATTATGTGTGAAAGCTGTCGCTGTAAAATAGGGCTTTATTATTTGAAAACAAACAATTTTTAAGCTCTCTTCAGCGTCTTATTTTCACAATTACTCAGCATAGCAGTTTCTATGTTTTCTGCGGAGATTACAGAACCATACTTGAATTTTGAATTCCCAGATGGATGCCAACATGTCCAAAACCATTATGCTTCTTAACATTAGATACAAGTATTCCTGAGGGCATTTAAAGCTTAAGTCAGATTCATTTTTGTGTGCACAAACGTGGCCAGTAAAACTGATTACTTTTACTTTCCCATTTTGCAGAATGGGTAACAGGAATAGGCCTCTATGTCACGTCAGTTTTACAACCCAGGAAAAGTTATTTGTGTAGTAAGTGAAAGCTCTTAATCACTCTCGTTTTTTTTTCATTTTAACCTCCAAATTGGTTGATATTGATCTCTGGCTAAAGTCTGTGATACACCTAAGAAGGGAAAGAATTGTAAACAAATCTTTCCCAAATCTTAATGCACAATTATTCACTGCTGTATGTACTAATAACTTATTGCAGTGCTCAAGGTGATAATCACCTTCATATCACTCACTTTCTAGAAGTGCAGGTCTTTTAGTAGAACATTTTCATCTGTTTATTAATTCCTCGTGAAGCTGCGTTGTTCACTGAGCAATAGATGTCATGTTTTATTTTTGTGTGCGGCCATAGTTAACATTCCTGGCCTGTTAGCCCCGCTGGCTCAGAGCTTCCCATTTTTGAGTCAGCCATTCCTCTGTGTGTGGCGGTAACAAGCCAGAACACTCTACATTGTATTGCTGCTATTGAGAGGCAGGACACCAATCCAGCCCCTGGCCTCTCCGTTAAGCTCTCTGGAAGCCACAGCAGAGAGTTCCTCTGTAGCCGAGGAGGAAGGTGAGAGATGGAGGGGAGGTGTGTGGACCCAGGCTGCAGCGATGATGCTGAAGATGGACTGTGAAAGCTGCGAGTGGAACAAGTCCCCAAAGTGGTCAGACTTTCCTCTTCTGATTGACATGCAAATCAAGCCGGCAGCAGGCGCTTTTTCTCTGCCCACGCTCCCAGAACGGCAAATCAATCAGTCCGTCCCTATTGGACCCGGCTTGATCCGGGAGGCAGAAGTGGGCTCAGAACCGAGCCGTGTGATCCAGGCCTAACTGGGAAACGGGCTGCAAATGAGAAAAACATAAGGAAGGTGAAAAAAATCTAAGAAGCTTAGTGGATTTTAAGAATTTCCAGGTGGTGAAACCGTATAACTGATAAACGGCAGGAGTCATAGAGCTGATCGATCATGCCGACGTTCAGGGGAGGCAAGCTGCACAGGAAAGGCTGTTCGCTGGCTCGCAGGACACGGCGGCACGCCACAGCAGCATGGAGGCTGCTCTACAGACTGCTCTTCCTGGTGACCAGAAGGCTGGGGGAGGTAGTGGCACTTTACGCTCTCGTGTTTGATGCTTCACTTTGATTTTTGTGATGCTGCTCAAATTTAAAAGGAGCTTCTTGATTGGTATTGAATTAGTTAACAGCGTGAACGCAAAATCACTCTTTAAGATCAGCTTTTTTTATTTGTTTTGCTTTTGACCTTACATTTGTATGCATCTATTACGCATAGGAGGGGAAATCTTTTTTTTTTCTTTACTTTTCCTCCATAACACCTCTGAAGGTTAAAGCACACAAGGAGATCTTTCATCGTTCCTCTTTACCCCCATCACACCTGCAAGGCTAAAAGGTTTGGGTCTGAAGGCTGAGATGTGAATGAGGAAAACATTGATTTTGTATGTAGTGAACCACTTCTGTGTTGTTTTGGATGATTTTTCTGCTGAAAGATCCATTAGCAACACATTTTTAATTTTCTGGATTATTTTCTGGCATTTCAAAGACATCATGACTGTAACAAAGTACTCCTAATCTTGGACCGGAAACACTCCCACAGCATCACAGACCCTCCACTGTGTCTTACAGTGCGCATGAGGTGTTTTCCCACATATTTGTCCTTTGTTTCTGGAGTGTTTGTTGCTGAAAAGCTCAAATTTAGTCTCATCTGACTAAATCACAGAGCTCCAGTTATAGTTATGTTTGTGATTGTAGAACACCTTGAAATTATAGATTGGCATGTTGATGGTGTCTAAAAGTTATTCTAGTTGTCTTTGCTGCATATTTATTTATTTATTTATTTTATTTTTTTTTTTACATTCCTTGCCATCCCACCCACTACCATCCAGTTTGGAAGATAATTTCAGCCTTCAGACCGGTGCACCTCTGTGTCATGCAGTATTTATAACCCAAATGAAGCAGATATTTAATATTCTGCTGCACTAAAACATGAGTTTCTTTCAAGACCTTTTACAGATTTCTGTGCTGTGTGGTGACAAATTTTTCTGAATTTCTACACGTTTGCATTGTAATGAATTCAAAATTAAAAAAAAAATAATCCAGCCTGTTATTGGCCAGAATGCTATCAGGAAACTAAATCAAGTCCTTCTCTGATCACGCCTTGCTTTCTAATCTGTAAAGATCTGAAGAGCCGTATGTTCTTCATCGACTTCAGGACATGAGCTGAGGTACAAATGTAACGCGGAGCCGACACCTGTCAGCAAGAAAGCCTCTGAATAGGAATTCACAGCAGCGCTGTCAGGTCCACTTGTTCTTCGCAGCTCTTCCTGGCTTCTCCTCCGTCTCCTCTGGCTCACGTCCTTAGCTTTTAATTGGTTATTTGGGCTGGCTGTCAGGCTGTGTTGGTTGGATTGTTGTGAGGCAGTTGCAATTCCTGAGTCATGAGTGCGGAGCCCCCACCCGTCCTCTCTCGCCGTCTGTTTCTCTCTGCCCACCTTATCTAGTCAGGCTCCAGCGAATATTTATTTATTTATTTTTTATGGATTGAAGTGAACCAAATTGGATTTTCTCTGAGAAAAATTTAAGCATCTTCAGTCTTTGTTCTCGAGCTTTGACTCCTCCACGCTCTCATAGTCGTATGTGAGCTTCAGCTGCACGTATTGGGCCAGTACTAGAATGTGATGAGAATTAATGAAGCGTTTGAGTGGAGATTTATGCTACCAGGCACATGCTTGTTTGAAGAGAACCCGGCAACCCCTCCCTGTGGGTGTCTGGAGCAGAAATAAGCGTCACATGTGAGTGTTATCACTCTCCTATAGCCTGCTCCCTTCCCTGTCTGGATGCATGAGTGGGCGCTTTGATGAATTTGTTGCTCTGATATCCTTTAACCTCAGTGCTTCCTTCAGGCCATCTCCCCCCTGTCCGTCTACCTAGTGGGAGTTTTCCCAAAGCGTATATCACTAAATGAGGGCTGACTGGCACTGCGTGCAGCGTCGTCACCGGCAGGCTTTCTGATCTTCAAAGGGAAAGTGTGTCAGCAGCAGTGTTTACAAGCTAAGGGAAAGCTGACACGCACTCGGTCGCATTTAAGAAAATGCTGCCGATCGGCTCAGCAAACGATCAGCTTCTGCCTGGATGCTCGCGTAGCTGTGGGTTCATGTTTACGAGAACATAAGGTTGCCTGTCAAGTCAAATTGGAGACGTTGTCAGCAAGCAGGGAGACATTTCGGTCCCCTTGCAATCATTAGGGTAATACTCTCAAGAACTGCCTCCTTTTTTTTTTTTTTTCTTCAGTTGTTTACCAGAGACTTGGCGTCTGCGCTTACATTGAAGGAGGTACATCTTTGGAATGACCGTGTTATAATGAGACAGCCGATGAGCCGCTGGCTTATTAACGGAAGTCCTGATTGTCTGTGGACTCCCTGGGAGTTCGTAGAGGGGTGGCAGCTCACACCAGTATCTGAGCTGAATGACTCAGACAGGCTTTTACACGCTGCTCGCATTGTGCGCAGGCATGCGCTTCGGCGGCCACAGCGTCAGAACGGAGGGCCTATCGATCCACGTTTGTTGCTGTTCGTGCTTTAGTGGGATGAGGTACATTCGACTGCTTCCTGAAGCGACATTTTAGAATACCTGCACACACACATACACACAGGGGAAAGTTGGAGATTGCTGAGCAGCTGTTTTTTTTTTTTTTTGGCACTTGGACTGTCCTACTGTTCTGTGTTGCTGAGCAGCAGATCGAAAAAACCAGCCTCAGCTCCTGTCAGGAGCTGGTCATAGATTATAATGTACATCATGTCACTCACCTGCAGCTAGAAGTAATAGCCATTATGAAGCTAGAGCACTTTGATCTTGAGACGCACCAATCAGAATTTTGTGGCCGATTTGTCATCTTTGAGTTTTGTAAAACTTTGCAATTGTTATTGCAGTGTAGAAAAAATAGTGTATTATCAAGACTATTTAAAGAGTGTAGATAATACACTCTCGTCAATAGCTTTTTACTCCTGACCACCAATTAAGCTAAAACTGACCTATTAAAGAGAAGTGAATCCATAGTTGGTAAACAATGTAGAAAGTGCATTTCTTTGCCCTCATTGTTTTCCATGTAATATAAGTAACAACTTCTTAATTGCTCACTTTCTGCGGCAGCCGCTAACAGACTGTAACGTCTCAACCAGCCACAGGCGGAACTTTGCAATATGTTGCCTAAAGCATATGTTCGTTTTCCTGAGGCTGTACAGGTGGAATGAATACAAAGTAAAGCAGAGAACATCTCTGTAAATGATATGGTGCTGAGTAATCCACAGGGTTCCACCTGTCAGAAAAGTATGTTTGAACTTTTATTTAGCTGTAAATTAGCACACATAAAACACTCTAACAAAGTATTACATGGCAACATGGGATTTCCTGACATATTTCTGACGTTTGTTATAATGTCAGAGGAACAATCAAATGTGCAGCAAGGCGATCTGCTGAGATTTAGGTAGTATATCTTAGACGCATTGTGAAGTCTACAAAGCCAAGTATTGAGTGCATGAATAAGTCTCCAATGTTTTCAGGAAACCCAAGATTGTCCGTGGATTTATTTACATAATTGTAATATAAAGTTTTGAAATGTCAGTCATTAGGGGTGAAGATATGAAGTTTTTTTTTTTTTTTAGTGAAGCGTGTGGCAGTCTTGGTGTGATCCGCCATTTTATTCTTCCGGCTGTTCTAATCCCCAAGCTGCCTAACCTAAATACTCTACCCTCTCTGCCGCCCCCTACAGAGCGTGGACACGGTATGCACCATTTACAATTCCTTCCAGGAAGGCTCAGCAGCCGGAGGTGTGATGGATGATGTGAAGGAAACTCAGGGAGGCGAGTCAGGCTCAAGTCCCGCCAGAGAGGGTACGCTGCTCAGACCTTGCCCCAAGCACATGAGCGTCACGGAGAGGCTGCGCAAGGTCATCCAGGAGCTGGTGGACACAGAGAAGTCCTACGTGAAGGTGAGTCTACAAAGAATGGACAGCTGTAATATTAGTACTAGATGTGAGAGAAGTGGATTAATATTTCATCAAACTCCGCTTCACGCTTTCTAAAGATTTAGTGAAGTGATCCGCTGTCACTTTTTTTTTTTGGAAGACATTCGCTTTGATTGAAACTACTGGAGAGTGTGGGATATGAAAGTCTAAGCATTAAAAATTATTAATTTTGCTTTTACACCTGTCTGGCATTATTTAATTATACTCTGATTTAATGTTTTTGATTACAGTGCCTATTTTTCTGCTGCACAATAAAAGTCACAATCATAAACTCAGGGACTCTACAGTCTTTCATGAGTTTTCAGGGCTTGACAAGTATGGAAAAAAAAAGAAAACCAGTTGCATTTCAAGACTTCCTGATTTCTTTGTCCAAATGTTGTCCTCTGGTATTTCCTTCTTTTAATCTTTCCTTACCGCAACCCATCATTTCTTTTTGCCTTATCTCACTTTCTCCTGTCCTTCTTGCTCTTGTTCATTGTCATTTCCTGTATGCTTGCTTTATTGTGTTCTTCTTTCTTTTCTTGCCCCTAAAGTCTTTCCTTCATTGCTTTCTTTGTTCCCTGCTTTCTCTCTGCCTTTGTACATTTTTTTGCCTCGAAACTATGAAATTAAAAATGTGCCGGAACCCTTCAAACTTCTGCACTCTGCAGCCCTTGTGGCATTTCTTTCCTTTCTTCCAAATTTCCTTGTTGTCTTTATCCGTTCCCCCTCCTTCTTCAGCCTACCATTGAGTCGTAATTGAGGGAGGAGATTGCCTTCCCCGAGCAGCTTGATTCAGGTCATTTCGTCTGAATCCATGCACCGCTGGCTGGGGTGCTGAGGGAAGGAGGGAAGAGGAGGATGCTCATAAATCAGCCTAATGAGAATATTCTCGCTGATTCTAAGACAAGCTACAGCCATATTAAAGGAGCAGGCTGCAGGGATTGGGGAGGGGGAAGAGAGGGAAATGAGGTGATTGCGGAGGTTATAAAGGCAGAACTTTGATGATGGAGGGGATTTTAAAGGATGAGCATGTTCAGGAATAGCAGGAATAAAGCACAGATGACTGACCACCTTCTGCTTCTTTCTCCACTTACAGGACCTGGACTGCTTGTTTGAGATCTACCTGAAACCGCTGCAGAGTGAAACCTTCCTCACACAGGACGAGGTAGGTTGCAGATCTCTGTCCTGCAGAAAAGGTCAAAATCATTGAGTATTTATTACCCATCAATGAACTCAACCGGATCATCTCCCTTGTTGCCACTTCAACTGATTGCAGGAGAAATTAGCATTCTCCGACCCTGACCTTCGAACGTCACAAAAGAGCGCAGCACTAAAGGCTAGCTTAGGTGTAAAGACACTCATCTTAATCCACTGATTGCTGTTCCTGCTCGTTATTACATGTCATTTTTCTTCAGTTAAAAACAACCTTGATTGATCTTTTACAGCATAATAGCTAATCTCAATATATTACTGAAATATTACTGAAGTTTATTAAACGCAGGATGATTTATTTGAGTGTTTCTATGACTGTCTCTTAGCGCCGTGATCATTACCAGAAACTTTTTTTTTAAGAAATGTCATTTGATTAAAAAAAAAACACACAAAAACAAATACACATAAAAAAGTACAAAAAAATGTGAGAAAACAATTATTTTTTAAAGAAATTGGCTTTTCACAGTGGAGTGTTGTATCCCATCATCTTTCTGAAAGGTTGAGTGGAAAGAAAAGGTGAGGTAGAAAAAGGTGCAAAACTTGCAACCGTGAGAGGATTTGGAAGCAAAGCTTGAACTTAACTTTTCTCTGAACATCTTGTCAATAACTGTCTGCTTGACGAGGCTGTAATGTCACAATTTTGTTTTATAAACTTTTTCTTTTATTAGTTTGACATAAAATCACTTATTCTGAATTTTGTGAATTCACTGAGATGTAAAAGCATAGTGTTTCTGCAGGATGCTAATGTAATCACACTTGCTGGGCATGACCTCAGACATGGGACACTCCTCCTGAGATACAGAAGTCGATAGTCGTGCTGAGACCGAGGGCAAATATCATACCCATTATGAGACACAGGGATGTGTCCAGACACAGAACGGACAGGTCAATGTTGGACCCTTTTAATGGCTTTTAATGAACGGTACTGTCGACCTCGGCTGTACAGAAGACGGCACATTCATATGGCTCATCACTAACGGGCTTTGTCAAAGATGGAGCCATCACAGAGGAGATTTTCTAACACTCCAGATGGAATGTGTTACTGACTGTTATGAATTACAAGCCATCCTAGCTTTATTTTGTTGCCATATAACCTCACATTCTCTCTCTCTCTCTCTCTCCTCCCTCTGCTCTGTCTGTGCTGTTCGCCTTTCATACATCCCCATCGATCAACTTCCCACTGTTCCACCATTTCTTTCTCCTTTCCTTTTCTTTCTTTTCTTTTCCATCTGTAACTCTTCATCCCTGCCATTCTGCTCTCCTCGTCAGATGGAGAGTTTGTTTGGCAGCCTTCCTGAGATGCTGGACTTCCAGAGGGTTTTCCTGCAGACGCTGGAGGAGAGGATGGCCTCCAAGCCTGACTTCAGCACCCTGAAGACTCCCTCACAGTTTAAGGTATGCAGACACAGCAATATTTATACCCTTATTGATTAAAGCTTAACATTTTTTAAACACACCAAATAGGTAATCTGAGTTACTTTTCCCACAAAAAAAATGTAACCTTTGAGTTTTGGAGATTTATTAGACAAATGAAGAGTTGTGACAGCAATACAATGTCCTGATTTATAGGCTTAGCATGACGAGTTGTGGAGTCTATTGATTAAATCTGCGGTTCAGCGACTGAAGCCAGAAAGGTTAGTCGAGAGGAAGGCTACAGAGGTGGCTTCTGAATGGTCTCCCAGGAGAGATGGAGGACGGTCATGACTTCACGTGTTCATGCTCTTTCGTCTTGCATAAAGCAACTTTTTGTCTGTGTGCAAACCTCACTCCATCTTTTTTTTTTTTTCCTATTTCCTGGCAGAAGCTGCTGTTTTCTCTGGGGGGTTCGTTCCTCTATTATGCGGACCACTTCAAGCTCTACAGCGGGTTCTGTGCAAACCACATCAAAGTCCAGCAGGTCCTAAAGAGAGGTAAGGAATCCTGATAACTGAGTTCTCACCATTACTTTCCCTGTTTCAAATCCCCACAGTTCTGTCCTTTCCAGCCATTTAAAATGTTAAATACCAAAGAGTAAGAATTATGACTGATATTTTGTGAATAGGCTGCATATACAGAGAATGAAAAACCCCACAGACTGGATGTACAGGTAGATAAATGATGGGCAAACGGATAAAGCAAGAAAAATTCCATCTTCCCTACTTTTTCCAGCCCATACCTAGATGATTCTTAAATTCCATGATTTTCGACGACTTAGTAGGAACCCTGCAATAAGCACTACATAGCATCCTGTGAAGCAGAGGATCAGTGCATGTTAAGTACCTGCTTCCAAACTTTCTTCTCGTCAGCTTCCTTACACCTGAGTTGCATCAGTGATGTCCCATGGCACTCGCTTCTCTATTTCTGGCCATCATCTCTTAGGAAGCAAGTCAATTATGTATGAAAGCAAATATCCCAGAGTGAGGCATGTGGATGAAAGTGAGCTGACTGATACCTTTCCAGTTTTCCATCTCCTATGTCTGGCACAGAAATTCTGTGATTTGCGATTTCAAAACGAAGACATGTCCGCCCAAAGTCAGACTTTCAAATGATCCTGTCCACTTGACTGCTTGCTTTTCACAGCACGCATGTCCGTGTAGAAAAATTAAAAGTTAATTTGTGCATGCCAAGATGTCTGACATTACTTGGGAATGCTGCCCAGTAAAACAGGACGATGTAAGAAGAGTGTCTGCTTTGCCAACAGGGGAGGGTGGCGAGGGCTTAAATCTGCCGTATTAACATAACAGTTTGGGGTATTCCTTGAAGTAAGCAGCAGGAGGGATATTTAATCGGATTAACTCTCCAAAGTTGATGATGGGTCAGAGTTACCTGGAGCAAAAATAAACACTTTGAGTATTTTCTTGATTATTCTGATCCTGCAAATAGTGCTTTGTTCCAACCAGTGTAAATACAATTTTGAGAGCAGAACATTTAGTTTTTAAGGTAACAGGGTTATAAATTGTTTGCAGCAGGAAAGTAACCAACAGTTATCTAAAGCTTAAAATGATGCGGTGCACTTTTATTATAGCTGGCGCTCACAAGCTAATACAATAGTGGGCAGCACAAAATTTGCACACTGCAGATAAAAGCTACTTTGTGTAATCACTGATAGCCAGTTTGCTCTGAATCATGGAGAACTCCCTGCACAGCCTAAAACAGGTGCAGTCTTCATCACCCTCCTCTTCCCCACAGACCGTGAGTTACCTCGGCTTCTGTTTATTCGTTCGACTTGTTAATCGCCTGCCAATTACTGCAGGAGGTTCCGATGCAGCCGGCTGTCTGTAGCTGAAAGTGTTATAATTACTGCTGTAATGGCCCCCTCCCTCCTCTCTGTGGAAGCATACCGCAGTGGGAAAATGTCACCGCCTTTACAGACAACTCATTTTGCTGCATGCATCAAACTTTACTCTCGTTCACACTGTTGGCTTCAGGAAGAACTGTGCAGGTCAGATCTGAGAGGTTGAGTTGCCTTCACTTAACGAGTTAATTTAAAAAACAACACAAAAAAAACAACTTTGCCATTTGATATATCATAGAGGTAATTTACTGACGCAGTATCAGTGGAGCAGATGCAGAAGAAAGCTGCACTACCACCTGCTGGAGACAAGTTATTGCACCATGATTCTGCCCTTACAAGACTGACATTTGCAGCTGCATTTCAGGAAATCCAAGTACCATCCATTTAAGAAGAAAAACAATCTATTTCAGTAGTTCAGTTCTAAAGAGTGAAACCTATATCATGACTATTGTTAATGTGTTTTTCTGTCATTTTTTATTCAACTTTAAATTTCCTCTCATTAATGTTTGACAACACTGATGAGCAAATACACATAGGATTTAATCAAAAAGAGATGGCCAATCCCATTCAATTATTAGAAATCATAGTAAAACAATTTATTACAAATGGCAACCTATTTCAGTGCAGGATATTTATTATTATTGTTTTATATGACATGCTTTACAGCAAATGTAAATCTAAAGTTTGGTTTCTTAAACCAATAAAAAATTAATCTTATGTAATATATGTAATAATTTTAAGTTATTTCTTTGTTTGTTTTTATGGTTTTATTTATTTATTTAATTTAACTATGAAAATTCCAAATAATGTTTGAGAATCTAATGATTATTTTTAGGATTTGCACCTAGATTTAATAAACTTAATGACTGAAATAAATCAACTATTTATCATATTAATTTTTATTTTAATAAAAATGTAGATTCAACTTTGGTCCATCAAAGGTTTATCAGGAAACTCAAAGGATGATAATGAAGTGGTGAAATATCTCATGCGATTTTATCTTTTTTCTGTTAAATTAAAGCAAAGACGGATCAGGCCTTTAAACAATTCCTGGATGCAAGGAACCCTACTAAGCAGCACTCGTCCACCTTGGAGTCGTACTTGATTAAACCGGTGCAGAGGGTCCTTAAGTACCCCCTGCTGCTCCGAGAACTGGTCTCCCTTACCGATCAAGACAGTGAGGAGCACTATCACCTCACAGGTAGGAAAACACATGGATGGTTGAGAATCTGCACACGTTCACGCTTTTTCAGTGATTTGATTTAATGCACGAAATGATCAAGTATCAAATCTTAACCAAATGCGCCATGTAAAACCCTGCCATGTTGCGTTCCCTTGCAGAAGCTCTGAAGGCCATGGAGAAGGTGGCGAGCCACATCAACGAGATGCAGAAGATCTACGAGGATTTCGGCTCCGTGTTTGACCAGCTGGTTGCGGAGCAGACAGGCCTTGATAAAGAGGTAAATCTGTGTTTCCAAATAAGATCTGTAATCATAATGTCAGAATAGTGGAGATGCACGTAGTCTCCACTGAATTTGAGCTTGGCCGATTACAAACGCATGAGAGCTGTTTTATTTACATGCGCCTCACATTGTTGCAAAAAAATATATGTTGTTTCTTGTTCTTCTCCATCCTCAGCTCATTTTTGAACTTTCCTCTTCTGTCCCTGTCAGGTCACAGAGATTTCCATGGGTGAGTTTCTCATGCATTCCTCAGTGGTCTGGCTCAACCCTCATCCATCGCTGGGCCGCATGAGAAAAGATCCCGAAATTACTGTATTTGGTGAGTCTTGCGGCCTGTCATTCGTGGATGTTTGCACAATTAAAATCCGTGTAGAACAAGTGAATTTGGTTTGTTAGAGAAGTCCGCATAGGCGCATGTGAACAGCGCAGACTGAGACTCTCTTTGAATTTAAATATCCATAGCTGTAATGCTGATGTGTGCTTTAAGACTTCAAACTGGCAGTTGAAATGCTTCCGTGGGTTCCCAGGAGGTATTTGCAGTCAAAATCTAAGATGCTGATGTGCTTTTTTTCCCCCTTCTCCCTCACCAGTCTTCAAGAAAGCAGTGATATTGGTCTACAGGGAAAACTACAAGCTGAAGAAGAAAATGGTAAGAATAGCCTGTGTTATACTTTCCCATGACACAAATGGTGTGTTTAGTTTGAAAAGTGGCATTTTCTCCTTTTATTCCAACATGGCTTTGTTTTTCTCTGCTCCATGACCAGACGAATCCTCGCTCGGCACTTTGTCACGGCGACTCAGACCCGTTTAAGTTCCGGCGGCTCATTCCTCTCTCTGCACTGCAAGTCAGGCTGGGCAACGCTGCAGGTAAGAGGCTGGCACATCGCCATATTATCCCCTCCTCACACTGCCCAGCTTTTCCCCCTCCCTCTTCTCATTGCCTTCTGAAAGCATAAAACATATTTGAACTGTTTGATTAAAAGCTATGCCTTCATTTCTTTCCCATCTCTCTCCATCTCTTTTTCAGGAACAGGCACAGAAAGCACCTGCATTTGGGAGCTGATTCACTCCAGGTCTGAAGTGGAAGGCAGACCGGAGATGGTCTTCCAACTGTGCAGCAGGTCAGAGAGTTACCAGTTAGGTAGTTCATGTTAATGCTTTTATGAATTCATAGTTTAGTTTATCCACTGAAGGATGCTCTACTGAAGGGCTCTTTGCTCTTAATTTTTTACCAATTTCCTAACATTACAACCCCAAGCTACATATTTTACTGGGGATTTTTTTTTTATAGCAAAAAAGTCTGTGCATGTAAAGTGGATTAATAATGCATGCCACACTTAAAAACTGTGTATTTTTTTCTGCTATATGGAGTTGATCAGATAAAATCTCTATAAAATAGAAAATTGTTTATTTTTAATCGGTTCAAAAACTAAGATTTTTATTTACAATGTGTTTCATTAAATAATAACAAACAAATAAAGAGTTTCATGTGGACATATTTAAAAATCGACAAGCAGAAGTGAATTTTCTTGTAGTATAAAATGTACAGGGTCTCCTCTTCTGCCCCCTCAGTTACAGGTGCTTCAATATTTTAGAAAGCTTGTAACATTTCCTGATTGGAAAGGTCAAACTTAGAAGCAATTGGAACCAATTGGAAATTGGGACTCAGCGTTAAGAGTAGAGATGCTGCTGCTTTGCGTCAAATTAAGAGTTGTGGTGATTGGAGAAACAGGATTTCTCCTGGGCTCCTCCTTTTAGTGGAACAGGCCCAGAACTTGCCAGAAGGAACACATTTCTCTTCCAGCCAGACTGTTGAGAGAGGGATCTCAGGGTTTTCCTAATTAACCTATGACCTGGGTAAATTATTTACCTGTTTCCTCCAAACATAAATCCAAGAAGTTACCCTATAATAGTATATCTGATATAGTATTTGATATAAAAACAGTAGAGAAACTAAACAAAAACAACAAAAAACATATCTGTTTGTAAAAGTGACAAAAATAGCTGACATTTACACAATCAAGAATAATCCAATTATAATTTGTCAAAATTTTCATTGACTGATAGAGAACTTTGTCATTAGACTTCAGAAATTGATTTAAATGTGTTTCAATAAAACGACGAGGTCAAATAGATTCATCAGGTAAAATTTGATGATGTGAAAATAAATTTTAATTAAATCTAGAAGACCTCTGGCAAAGATAAGCAAGCTGCCTTATCGCTGAATATTGCTTCACGTTTTAGAAAAAAATAAAAAAAAAGCAGTTCAATCTAATAGAAAATAGTTGCACCTGAACATATTAGAATACAGCTTCTAATCATAAATGGAAATTTGCTCAATAATATAGAAAAATTAAGAAAAAAAAAAGTTAGGAGCGCATCATTCAAATGCCCCTTTTTATTTTTTTACTTCAGAGGCTTTAGAGAAGACTGCCATGCCTGTTTTAGTGTTAACATTTAATAAATTATTTTCACAAGCACACTGGTGACTGAGGGCTGTGACCAAACTGGTAATTCATATTACATACCGTGAAATTGAAATCACTTCTAATGAATCAAATCAACCGTTTCAGACACAAAGAGAAGCCTCACATATCCTTGTCTTCTATATCTAGTTCCTGTAATCAAATCTCATTGTGCCTACTTGGTCACTTTCTTCTGTCCTCTACTCAGTGTGCCTGAGAACAAGGTCAACGTCATCAAGGTCATCCGCGCCATCCTGAGGGAGAATGTGAGGAGGACCGCGAGGAGCGAGGGAACGCTGGAGAAGAGCTGTAAGGAGCGGTTGGTCCCTCTAATCAAAACGTTGCCTGCCTCCGCCAAACTGGGTGAGCTGGAAGACCATTTACATTTTCTTTTAATTCAAAATCCCTTTGTATATATTTTTTTTATTATATTTCAGTAAGATTAACATTTTTAGAAACACTGCAAAGTTGAGAGCCATTATCTAAAATTTATTTACTGTTGATAGAATAAATTTCAGCACAAAAACAAAAATTCATGCAACTTTCTTTGACTAGGAAATGAAGGTTCAAAGCAATATTACATCAATTAAAATCTCATCAGGAGCTCATGGGATTCTATGATGCCCAATATATTTTATGACCTAATTCTGATCTCTAACCAAAAGGTGCAATTTGGGGAAGATTTTATTTCTTTTATTAGTTTTTTAGAAACATGTTGGATGTAGTCAGACAACAGCTTTAGCACAAAAAGTGGAACACCTTATTTGGTCCGCAAACAGGCCGTGTGCATACAACCATAGTAGTTTCAGTGACTTAACAAGAACAGTCAATGCATTTGAGTGATTAGAGATGTCAGACACTAAGGGGTAAAAAAACAGTTTCTACTGCAAGAACCTAGTATAAAGAAAGAGTTAAAGAGGAAAAACAAAATAGTCTTGCTGAAATTTTACAAGTGGACAAACAATTTAATGTCAGTCACATCTACATTTAATAATCAGATGTGAACAATGTTATGAAAGTGCAATTTTTTTTAAAGGTATTTTCTTAGAGCATCACAAATGAAACTGAAATCTATCTTGCTCTCATGAGTACATTCTTTCATCTTGGACATAATCACATCAATAAATTAACACAGTTTAAACATTAACAAATTGACAATCAAAATTGTAACTAATCACAAGTTACTTACATTTTTTTCTGAAATTTAAGACCTTGGTACAACACCTGGTTAGAAATATGGTTTGACTTGGCTGGCAGCCATTAGAGGTCATTCACAGAGGTCTGGACAAGAGTACACATCCGACAAGGGTTGACCAGAACTGAAAGCTCATTTAAAAGTCATTCATTTCAGATTATGGACTTCAATAGAGATATTATCTTATCTTGCTTTTAAGGTCAACTTGTATATTTTATTAAATGTTTTTGTTCAATAGACTGCCACTAATGACCTTCATCTACCTTTGATTATTATTATTTTTTTTATCAGGATCCTCCAGAGCTTCCTGGTTGTGTAAGCAGCCGCTCGAGGAAGTCTCCTTCCAGGCCCGGAATCCAAAGTTGGGACCTGACTCAGACGATGGCAGCCTAAGTAGTGGAACCTACAGTTTTTCTGGCGTTCCTCCAGCTTGCACTTCTTCTGACTCTCAGGCCTCCACCGCTCCCCAGAGCTGGTCTCAGGCCCAAGAGTCTGACTCACAACCTTGCTCCACCTCTGTGAAGGAGTCAGATATTTTAAGTGACGAAGATGACGATGGTTTCAGTGAGGGGGGCACGAGAAGGGACAGTGGGGACAGCAGTTCCCCAGCAAGTGCCATCGAAGCCCAGTTCCTCCATCTCAAGCTGTCGGAAGAAGCTGTGTCAAAATGCATTCTGGCACCTTGTGTCCAACCAGAGGGAATTGGGGACACTCCTGAGAGCCAACACAAGCCATTGCGAAGACACTACAATGGAGTTAAGAGAAAAACCAACAGTCTGAAGAAAAACAAGGAGTCACTGTTGCACATGAAGAACCAGAACAGGTCATTGGATAGTCAGACTGGTTCAGTGTCACCATGCGGTGTTGTGGACCTCAACACTCTGCTGGAAAGAGAGTTCAGCGTCCAAAGCCTGACATCCGTAGTGAATGAAGACTGTTTCTTTGATCGAGCTGAAAGCTGTGCGACAGACTCTGGAAATACCATGTCTACCTAGAATCCAATATGGGCAGAAAGAAAAATACTGTATATGACAGGCAGGTCATAGAGGCAAGGATGGTCAAAGGTCACGGCATTAAAAGTGGGGAAACCCGTGTGGCTTACAGCAGTCACTGCCAGGCAGGGTGTGAAGCTGTGCATGACTTTAGAAATCATTAAGTCTGACACCCTGCCACAGAGGGTGAGGTGCAAATGATCTCTTGGCTGGCAGACCTGGGTTTTCCACCTGAAGTAGAAAGGTGAGACAATTTCTCCCCAACTGATGACTGCAACAAATCCTCCGAGCACTGATGTCAGCTTCACCTCTTTTTTATTTTTCTCCACCAAACCATCTAAAAGACATATTACATTCCCCTCCTCTCCACATCTTGGGCTGATTGGCAGGTTTGATTTGATTTCTGACCTTTTCTGTGAAAAAAATGGGCAGAATGTCCTCGACTGTCAGTTACAGAGGATTGCTGACAGAGAGGGTGAACCAACAGTGTATACATAGTGACAGGGTATGGAGAAAGAATCAAGTTTCCTATGCATGGACTGAAATTATTCAGACAGGAGGTTTCCACATGAGTTCATATTGCCTGATGCATTTACTGTAATGTAACAAAACGCTGTAGATCACAGGGGCAAATTTGATTTAGGTGATCATGGACCTTATGAGCGTTTTGCCCCAAATCAAAAAATAACTGCAAATGGACAAAACTAAGCCTTTTTGCTGTATTTTGTGCACTAAAGTACACTGTTTGCCTACAAATTTGAATTATTTTTTTATCTGTACAGGTTCTGATACCATTACTGCTGTTTTTTAAGTTATTTCTTGGATTATTCTTGGTTGAGAAGCTTTTGGGTGACTGCTTGAACTTTAGGCTACAGATCTGATTGACTCTTAAATTAAAAAGATGCTAAAGTTTGCTGTTTCCTTCATTTTTAAAGCAGCCATTTGTATTTGGTTGCGCCACTGAAGATTGTTTTAATTCCTATGTTAATCACATTTGTAATCTCTCCTAACATTTCTGCATGCAGTATTTGTGACATTGTACAGTTACAAAATATGGCAGGAATTTGCAAAAAAATAAAAATAAAATTGCTGATATTTTTGTAGCCAGTTTGCCATAGAATAAATCTACATTTTGAGGTACTATTAAAAAAAAGGCAAACCACTTCTCTTCTGTGCAACTTTACCTTGCCTTTTAATGCTAGTATACCAATGAATGTGAATGCTCTATTCTTTTGGAAATGTTTTATAAATAAAAGCTTCACCTTGTGAATGACATCTAGAGACTAGTGTCTTCAGTTCTGCATTAACTTCCTTCTTATTGGCTGCATGGTGAATCAGCTCAGGGACGCAAAGTGTCTCCATGTCCTCCTTTAAATGGAAAAGGTATCTACTCAATATAATGCATGATTATGACAGAAGTGAGGCACAGAAAGCTAAGATTTGGAGAACTTTATTCCTGTGCATGGTTTAATATGCTAACAAGATATTTATTCCCAGTGGTTAATCTTTTGTTTTTGCTACTTCTTAAGCATCTCAGCAAGGATTGCACTTAGTTCATAACAGCAACACTAAATAGCCAAGTCTAATCCTCCAAAGCTTCTATCTTATAACCCTCAGGTGCATCCCTTCACCAACACAACTGAATCAAACGGCCGTTTGATGGTTTTCCAAACTTTTTTCCTGATGTTGAACTCAAAAGGAAGCTTGTTTTCTACAGTTGGTGACAGCAGCTGATGGTGGTCTAAACTTTGTTTTGTGGCACTTCCTCATCATCCCATTAACAATGAGGACTGTTGCTTAAGCAAAAAATAAATAAAAATAAACTGCAGACTAAAGGTTCCTATAATGTAAAGTGGCCATCATCCACAAAAAAGCACGATGAATTCTAGGAAAAGGCACAGACACCAGATCTGGAAAAAAAAATAAAAAATACTAATACAGAATTGTGACACACAAATCAAAGCAGCTATTTCCATGAAAATGTATACTTACTCCATTAACTTTCATAGTAACTATTCTATTGGGATTTTATATCATTGACTACCATTACATAGCACACGTCACTGTGAAGAAGATAAGAATGAAACTGAAAGCCTACTGAGATAATTAAACTTATAGGTCTGGTTATGACCTTATATATTAGGGAAGCATCTAAAAGGTAACTAGTGGAACTGCAGAGACCCATAACATGGTCAAGAAGGGCTGCTGGCCAAATGAGAATAAATTCATTGGGTTACAAGTTTAAAAACCACATGGTATAAAACTAACAACCTTGAATCATGTTGTGGGGATACTTTTCTTCAGGATGGACTGGGAAGCTGGGCTGAGTTGATGGTGAGGTGGATTAATCTAAATACAGGGCAAGACTGGAAGATAACCAGTTAGAGGCTGCAAAAGACTTGAGACGAGGGCGGAGCCTCACCTTCCAGCAGGACGGCAACACCAAAACTGTTATCTACAAAATAATGGCTCTCACAGAAACATGTTCATCTGTAAGATTGGCCAAAAAATGAAGGTCTCTAGATGGGAAAGACATAATCCAAAAAGACTGACTCAGGAAGAAGAATCCAAAGGCACACGTCAGATTCTTAATGCTAGCGACTTGTAAAACCTATTTTTATTTCCTCGTCAATGTTTTGGACCATCACACAAAATTCTTTTAAAAGGAACACAATCATCTAAGTGTGCTTGCATTTAGAAAAAGCAAGGCACAGTTGATGCTAAATGGTCTAGTTGGAAACAAAACCTGTTTTGCATGCAGTTCAAACAAATCTATGTCTGTTTAATATTATAAAGTTGATAATAGAAATGTTGATGAGACAGAACTCCCCTATGATTACATTGTTGATACACAATGCATAAAATCAGACAGTCAGAGACCTTATAATAGCTCATGAAAATACTGCAGAGTCCAAAGAGGTGTCTGCACCACTGCACAGCCATACCTCATTAGCACATCACTACCCTGCTGCTCCTCTGCGTGACATAATTTCTCACCATTAAAATCAGCCACGTTCCCTAACTTACCAAAATAAAAGCTCGGCATAGCGCTGCATCACTCAGGATTTCTTTAAGGCCAGAATGAACTGTAGAACGGAGTATATCTATCCATGGGAACTTTCCATTGCTGCAAGAGATTATCACCCATCTCTCATCAAAACGGAACGAAGTCGCTTTCTGGCAAGTCAACCTAAGCGCACCATCTGTCGCACTGGCAGGGAGCAGCAGCACCATGTTCTGCTGGTAAAAACCTGCTCTAATATTCAAAAATTAGTCTTTAAAACACTTTCGTGTAATATTTGAATAATAACTACAGCTTCAAGTTTATTCACAACATTCATTTTTCTTACAAAGAGTTTTAATTTGATAAAACAAAACTGGTAATATTTCATGACGTTGGCTCATTTACTAGTAGCTTTGGCATACGTACAAACAATGACTTACATAATCAATAAAATATGTACTGAGAGAATGTAAAAAAAGAAAAAAGATGGTTAAAAATGATTTTACTATGAGTTCTGATCCTTATTTTGTCTGGTTTCTTATTTGAGATGACAAATCCACAGCAATTTCCGCAGCCCTTTAAGCTCCGTCTCCCAAGTGATGGAGCAATACACACTTGAATGAAAAAAATTGTCCTGGATGTGGAGCTGCCATGTTCCCGTTCTCTACATCACACTGAAAGCACTGACATTTCTTTCAGCTCCCACAGGACAAGGTGTTAGATAGAAATGAAAAAAGAAATGGGACATAAAGAGATACTCACCAGGAGCTGCTATGGGCAACTAGCTGCTTTCTTTCCCTTTGCAAAAACGCATGGAAGGCAAGCAGAACTTGTACACCACTCATGTGTTTCAAATGACTTATTTCTCCCTGGGTGCAAAGAGAATGTTTAAAAATGCATGTCTGTGCCAGGTGGAAATGTCAAAGCTAAGAGCAATGTGTTGTCTTTCTGTGCTAACAGAGGCTATTAGTGGGCTCCTTTTGGTTTCTATGCTTGTTTTCAGCACGGTTGTGGAGCACTTGGCATCTCCTTAAACGCGTCCACTGAAGTGTGGTGATTCCTCCCCAGGTGCTTCAGTTTGAGTTCTTCTCTAAAGTTGTAGCTAAAAAGGCTGGGGTCATTGGTGCAGAGGTGAGCGTAGGAGTCCGATAAGGCCCTTATGTGGGGTATGGTGAGCTCGGTTGGGCGCAAAACAGGGTCCACGTCTGCCCTCTGCATCATTTCCTGCGTCAGCTCCAAGCGGCACGCCTCCGGAAACAGCATTCTGAGGACAGATGGCAGGAGACATGATGGTACAGATTTCCACATTGAGGTGGCTTTGATGTATTAATATTCATGCAGTTTTAATGGCATTTCAAAATTCAAACAGAAATATATTATTCCTTAGCAATTATTGCTAAATCTGAGAAGTTAATCGAAATCACACAAATAATCTGCTCATGAATGATTAATTTTCTCTCCTGCAACCGACAGTGCCTTATTCACCTCCCTTGAATTTGTCCATATTGTTCCATATTAAAGCCACAAACTTTGAACTATTTTAATAATAAGACAAAGCATAGTTTTGTAGAGGGAGGAAAATGATTAAATAATCTAAATTAATGCTATTTGAGTGCATACTGCAGTAATTTTTCTGATATCCCTGAATAAATTCTAGTGCTACAATCTGCCTTTAAATAGAAGAATCTGTTGACAGAACAACTATTAGTGGCGTATTCTGCAAACCTGGCCAGGTAAGGATTTGAGGCAAGATTTGAACATTGATGTTAACAGATGTTTTCCATGCAATCTGACAGATCATAATAATCAAACAGGAATGAGCAAAACATAAAATACCAGTAACAAATTGTGACTGCAACACAGCAAAAGTTTATAGGGTGTGAATTCTTTTGCACGGCTCTAGGAGTGAAGGAGTGTCAGTGATCAAACACTGACATGAAATCAAAACATTGATTTACATTTTTCTTTATATTAAAGTCAACACAGACAAGCTCAAGATTTTAGTTTCTAGACATTTTTCTGTCTGAAAATGTTCATCTATATTCATCTTTAGTCCGTTAGAGAACATTAGCCACTTCCAGATGCTGCAGAGACTCTTAAGGTGCATCAATGCTGAAGGCTGCCTCTGAAATTTGGTACAGCTGCCGCCAACCTACTGCTCTTGCATAAAACAGTCTGCCTCGTCTTCCTGTGCCACCTCAGTGAGTCATAATTACCGCTCTCTCACACAGCCTGGGTTCTTTTGTTATCCAGGCCTACATACGCTTCCCCAACAACCACAGCGGCGATGGGCAGCGATTGGATGCATGTGGATGAGTGGGCTTGTTGCTACTGGTTTTTGAACAGAGTTTTGAAGTTGCTTTAATGTTAAGGGTTTTGGTTACAGAAATGCTTGTCAGAGCACTGCATGCAAAAAAAAAAAAGTCAATCAAAAAGCAGCCTAATTTATGATGAGATGAAGACACTGCTGTCAGAGCGCAGAATGAAAAATGTATAGAGAGAATGACAGATGAGGACGAGCCAAGACTAAACAGTAAAAAGTTGAGGATAGTGATCTTCTAAGCCCCACCAAGTTTTATAACTGTGCTCACCCGATTCCTTTATGGCAGTGCTTCCGACGGAACTGGAAAACGTTCCTGACTACTTTCTCCACCAGCTTGAATGGCTGTTGAATCTGAGGCTTGACCAGAGGGGTGAAGTGAACTACTCCCACGTCCACCTACGCACACACACAAACACAGTAAGCGCAAATAACAGCAGGGTGAGGTGCAGAGCAGAGACCTTGAAAATGGATTGCAGAAAGAGTGCTGACTGAAATGTGTGTGTGGAGGCGTGCGTGCAGCATGAAAGCACAGACAGGTGTGATGGGAGAGAAGAATGCAAGAGTGTAGAGAGGAATGGTGCAGAGAAAGCTTACCTGAACAATGCCCAGAGAGGTACAAAGCAGAACAAAAAGAGACAATAGGAATGATCAACTCGCTGTGCAAAAACAAAAAGAAGAGGCAGAATAAGATGACGCAGCATGGCTGGTTGCCTGGCAGGTTAGGTCCAGTTGCCACAGTAACATCTGTGAGACAAACCCAAGAAACTGAGTCTTCCTGTGTTGCTGCATCATCTGGGAATTTCTTCATAATCGTAAGCCCGATTTCCCAGTTTACAGCATGTTTTCTATGCAGAGAGTGGTTATCAATGCAGAAAGAACAGATGCAGTGTACTTTGGAAAAGTATACATACTCTGAACTTTTTCATATTTTATCATGCCACATGTGGCATGTATTTGAGTTTGTGCATTTAGAGGCATCAGATCAAGAGAGACTGGGTACCTATGCACCGCACATTTTTCAGACGAATGTTTTTCAACAAAGAGTTTAGACCAAAATGCATCACTTTCTTTCAAGGTCGTTTCAGAGTTATGCTCCTTCGAACGTTACTTTTTGTCTAAAAAGAGTCTTTAAAATCTGAAAAAATTCAAGTTTTGGAAATACTTTTTATGGGGGAAAATAAACTACATAAAACCATGCCCTATGTTTTCCTTTTTATTAAATGTTTATTAAATAAAAGCTTCAGTGGCCAGCTGTGACACACAAACATTTTCTTGCACTGCTTACAATACACCAAGCACATTGAGGTATCCAATCACCAATGAATAAGTATGCAAATACAGTAGAACCTTCGTATCCACATTGGTTTGTATTACTACACACTGTGGAAACAGTCTTAGCTACAGCAGAACCTAAAATATACACTATTCCTCAACTGTGCTTTTGGGGGTGCAGACAATTAGCAGCAAGGATCAATGGCACTCTTGGATTGGCTGCTTTGCAGACTTCAACTAATAGAATGTGAAGTAAGTATGTCGGCTCCCAAACTGTATTTTCTTTTTGATATTTTCTAAATAAAATTTGAATTTTCTGTGAATAATTTCCAGCTATGCTCCACAGAGAAGTCAGCAAGTAATGTACAGTGAATTGGTGGGGGTCCACTGTGATATAAAAAAGGTTGATGATGCAGTTAACCCTTAAACTGATGGTGCCGCCTCCTGAGAATGGCCCCATGAGCAGTGAGTGACATCACTCATATCAAAAGCTAACATTCAGGAGGGTAAGTATGTCAATCAACAGGATAACAACCAAAACAATTTTTTTTTGTGCAGAAATGAATAATAAAGTTTAAAAAAATACAGTTATTAATATAGCAAAGCATGTAGGGCTCAAGTTGATGCTCATTTTCACATAGCAATATACTGTAGATAAATCTAGATTAAACATTTTGTGTATATTGCAGTTCAACTGCTCCACTTTCACCACCACAAACATTCCAATCATGGTTTTGGGAATCTGAGTTGAACTACAGTTTAAGTACCAGAGATAAACCCGGCTGCACTTTCATACACACCTGATCCTTCTTGTGTCAGTTTTAAGTGGACAAGACACGATGTAGGTGGAACTATTCCAGACTCAGAAGAACCTGTTTGTTAGAACTGGGAATTTCAAGTCAATATTTCTGTAACAAATCTGTAAATAAAATATTATCCTGAGGACAAACCCCACCTCCAACTTAGATTTCACGGAGTTAAAATAAAAAGACGTCTAATTCTGCTCAACAGCTCTCCTGCTGTGAATGAAGGCCCTGCGGAGCTCCTCGTGCACCCTTCCTGCTTATATTTCTGGATTGTGACTCACTCATTCGCAGCTGCCTGTTTGCTTTGGGCTTGGGGCTGGCGTCGATAATTAGGGGAGGAAAGCTAAAGTGGTCCAAGGGCGTGTAGAGGGTTCCTAATGAAAGTTTGAAATACCCCTCTTTCTCTTTGAACAGCAGAAGTAGCATTTGGAGAGGCACTTCTAAACTGCCGCACTATCTCTTGTCAGATCTATAGATCCCAGTGTATCCCAGCATAGCCTGCCTGTTGCTGAGCTTCCTGCCGCAGTGGCGTTTAATGGGCCAGCAGCAGTGGGGACCGACAGTCTCAACAGCCCTGAAAGCTGTGCACCAGAATTGAGAATGCTTTAAAGTCTTTGGTGCAGCATAAGATAACAGTACCAGGACAATAGAAAAAAATATTTTCTAGTTATAAGTGAATGCATCTTTAAATAAAGCTTCTGTTTTACTTCAAATGTTGATTTTTGTCATATTAAATTCTAAATAATGTCTAAATAATGACCCCGGGCTCTTGCAGTGATTGATAACCCTTTCAGTTCAGTTTTATGTAAGGGCTTTGAGGCAGGGAATGTCAAGGGCATCAATGGGCCTTGGCGGCATCATTTTTATTTCCATCATGAGGATGGATTTATCCTACTGTCATATAAACAACATGTTAAGAATTTGATCAGGATTTTATACCTGGACCTGCAAATAACTTTTCTCAGTCTTTCAGTTACGCAACATCAGACCACCATCTGCAAGGAAGACGCAATAAAAAGGAATGCCTTTAATTTCACTCTCTGCTGGAATAATAAGGCCATTTATATTCCACAATTTATGATTTAGGAGAGGAGCAAAGGGAAAAAGTCGATATTGGGCCTATACAGGCAGCAGCAATTCACCCATCAGCTTGTCCAAGTCACTTTGCTGCTATGATTTATGTATGGCCTTATTACATGGTTCGACTGGGTAGCACCACTGTAATATATCCCTCTGGCTGCCATTAATTCTTCACCGATAACCCCAACATGCAAGGGAACTCCATCTTAAATCACATGCAGTCACCTGGCCCCTCTGCAGGAGGTGTTATGGACATGCTGTTCTACTAAAAAAACCCTAACACGGTTCTGGTCAGAGGGTCATATACACACAAGATATGGCATCAATGTCATTTTGATATTGAGCTTTTAAAAACTGAGGTGAATTTTTTCTGGGTGGAAGTATTATGTAACTCAACTTATGTAGTTATTTTAAGAAACAACTGATGGGTGCACTAATCTACAGTCAAAATTAGACATAATAGCTCATCATCGCTCATACCTCCTTATTAGGTACAGCAGCAACACAATGCATTTATGTATGTAAATGTAGTGAACCTTCATAGTAAATATACCAAGCATCAGAGGCTCTGACTCTGAAAATGGAATTGTTGGCACGCTGGTCTGAGTATTTTTTGAAACTGCTGATCTATTAGGATTTTCACACACTGTCATCTTAAATGTTTCCAAAGTATGGCTTGAAACAGAGGAAACAGTGAATGGCAGATGAATTTGCAAAGTTAGCCACTGATGTCAAAGTAGAAGGAGAAAATTGGTTTGAAATATCAGAAAGTCAAAGTAGCTAAAGTACCCATTGGTTATATCTCAAAAAAAGATGGGCTACCATGGCAGAGTACAACTATTAGGTAAAAACAAGAAATGAGTAAAAGCTCCCACTGTCTCTCCAGAAATGGAAAAAAAAGATTATCTGGCTTATTGACTTTTAATTTCATAGCAATATTTAGATGAAAATATTGCTTTAAAAACAGTTCAAATAAATCAATAAAAAGCCTTAAATTAATTATATATACAATTCTCTGTTGGGTGTCTGTAAACTTGACTGAACTGAGTCTCTAACCTTTGGTGCCATATTCTAATTTTCAAGGCCAGTGGACTTTAGGATCATGCTTACAATGTTAAACATTTTGTCTTCTCGTTCAGTTGTCTTCTCCTGTGCTTCAAAAGGGAAGTGAATGTAAGCCAGATAAAGATTAACAATTCTCTGATGTCAGTAACTTCTTTAATTGGTATGTAAATAAGTTAACACAGATTTATTTTTCATATTAAAATGTTATATAAGTATATGTATTTAATAATCTTTCTCTGGCTATAATTGGTTTAACATAATCAGTTTGGGAGAGAGAAAAAAACTTCAAACACTCAAACAAACTTTGAACTTTTGCTTCTCATCTTATTTTATACTAATTAATCTGATTAACCCACATTGATTCCTTGAATTCCAACTTACAAAAAAGGCATTCTACTGAAAGAAAGTCGAATTTCTATTCACAACACTTGCGAGAAGGGCATAACATGAGAAACTTCAACCTCAAAATTCCATAACTACTTCTGTCCACAGCTCAAGACCTTTTAACTACCACATGGGAACAAAACATTGACGTACATATTGACATTTTTGCATATTACCATATTTCCTCGCTGACCTTCCCATAGCTCAGCAGGTACTCCATTACTCCAGCTTTGCCCTATGATTCTCTAGCTCCTTTTCATCCTATTCCACCTCTGATGCGTCTTTCCCTGAGAGTTCTTGCCCGACGGGGTGTGAGTAGTAATTTGTCATGTCCCTCTAAGCGTAACCAAGACGAGATGGCAGGGGCCTGGGGCACCACCTGAACCACAAGGACTTGTGCTTACTTACATAATGGAAGGTACCAAGGAGAAGAAGGGAAATGGAAGAAAGCTCTAAAACAACCAGGGAATATAAGAGAGAGAAGCTCACAGAGAACGTGCAACAAAAACTGTGAGACTTGCATTAATCATGACAATACCTTAGGAAGACAACCTCCATTACATCAGTGGAAGTAGGCAGCCTCTTGAAGGAAGATACTTCCACTCCACTCACCATCTTTATACAGGATTCATATGCATTTTCCCATATTAAAAATTCTCCAGTCCTACAATTTTGATTTCAAAAACGGAACAATTAATATTTATCACAGACATATTTTATTGCATTATGTACTGTACATATATTATTTTCAATAGGCCCATATTTTTAAATAAAAAAACTTTTCAATGCTTCTCTGAAATATTTTTATTTTCTATGAACCTGGTTTTGAGCTTTCATGAGCTGTGAAACCCTGGTCATCAAAACTAAAATATTTGTAGTGCTGACATATAAAACTGTGTGTAATGAATATATCTTATGCAAATTGCGTTAACCTTTCTATAATCTAAATTGTTGCGATGCACCTGTATATGCACATTGAAACTGAACTCAAGCCTTTCTGCATAAATACTGTGTTGACAGCAACATCACAGCAATCAGACAACACCTTGCATCTAATCTGTGAACAAACCGTCCTTGCAAGACGATGAGCATGAAAACCAATTACGTGAGGGAAGAACATAAAAGAGAAAAAATGCTAATTGATCGATAAAAGCCCCTCGTGTGGGCAAAAAGGACAGAGGCCGGCCAAGCTGTGCCTCAGAGCCATGCTGCAGAAAAAGCTTGAGAGCTGTGCTGTGAGCGATAAAACAAAGGGGACCACACTCACAACAGTCTGCAACATCTTCACACATCACAGCCTCGCACATCTGCACTCACTGGGTTTATGTCAACTGCATGTTGCTCTTTTTTCTCCTTCTCCTTTTTCCTTCATTCCTTCCACTCCCTGGATTATCCATTTATTTATTTATTGTGTTCCCGAAACAACAACACAGCATCAGCACTTAAGATCTCATCCGTTACCATGAGAAATGTCACACATGCCAGGCTGGCTGTAATGTGTCTGCGGGAAAGAAGAAAATTTCTTGACTGGCTGCAGCGGTATTCCATGAGGAGTTCTGGGAATGTAGTGTTGTTGAAGGTCGACTGTGTGCACCAACCCACATGCTGGCCAGATCTCATTTGAAGGAAAAGGTGTCTTGGGGATAGTTTAGCAAAAAGAATGCTAGGTAGACAGCTGAGTTAAACAAACAGATCAATACTTTCACCAATTGGCTGTAGGCACCTTATATATAAGACCGCAAATATCATTACAACCAAAAGAAGATTGCTGTAGGTGAGGAACTGGTTTGTTTATTAGCCCATGCAGCAATAAAAAATATCATAGATCTGCATTTAGAACTATATTAGGTCGATTAATCTTATCCTCTTCACCCCTCCCCCCAACACACACATTGTCCGCTTTGTCATTCATGAATCACGGCCATCTAAACCACTCCCCTTCTGTGATAAATGTCCTCTACAGAGAGGAAAGAAAGACATGCAAAGACAGGATCGCAGCTGTGAGTTTTAGTCTCCTGCTGACTGATTAAGATGATGCTCTGGGGATGGTCAGTTTTGGGATGACGGGGAAAACTGCTCCTGCGGCTTCTGGACCAACACGTAAACAAATACAAAACACCCTCTGATTTAAAGGTTGGAGCTGCTGATTTGATCTTTAAACCTAATGGTAGCAGACATTTCTTCTGTATAAACTAGATTGCCCCCCCCCAGTTGTGCAGCGAGTCTGATGAGAAATATTATCACGCGTTTACATCTTCGGCACTTCTTATCTTGTAGCAACAGGATAGCAACACTGCCACATTATGACTGCTGCAATTTAATGTAAGTATGTGATATTTATGACAGAGGTTTGCAACTGCTGTAGCAAACCACTGCAATGACAACATCTTGAACTTTTTCACATTTTCTCTTATTACAAACATAGCCTCATTATGTAATTTATTGGGAATGTCGATATTATCGACATGTTTTAATATTGTCGACTTAAAATTGTTGGACATGTTGACCGCCGAACTTATCTTCTAACCTTGCAAATGCATATTTCCCGCCAGTTATTTCAGAAAGCAAAATTCATTATGACATATTCCAAGCCTGTTTCTTGTCATTTTGCTTAATATGGCTTACATATTAATCAACTCAAAAGTGTCATAAAAAAATACTAATGTCAAAAAAGTCATTAATGGAAGCTTGTGGTGTTATAACCTAATCAGCTAATTAACTCATAACACCTGCAAAGGTTCATTGAGCAGGTGACCTTTAAATGGTCTCTCACCCTGGGTCAATAGGCAACTCTTGTGCGGAAGACTGTAACTAACAAAAGATAGCTGTCTAAAAGACAGATAGTCATTCCTGAAGAAGTGAATGTAGATAGTTTTCAGAAGCCTGACATTTCTGATAAAAACATCCAATTTTGATTAGTTTAATCTGATATCAAATTTTCTGAGAAACTGGATTTGAGTTTTCATTAGTCACAATCACATTTTCCTTATTTTGAATGGCATTACTAAAATATATGATCTTTTATCTGATATTCTAACTTACACACACATACATGGAGAGTTGTTTCATGCAAAAATAAAGATTTAGGGTCCCAGCATACTTCATTCAAAGCCGATCAGGCAACGTGCAATCACGCGGTTGCAAACCTTTCATTCAATAGCGTAAACTACACCTGGGGCACAAACAAATAAATGTACCTCTAGGAGCCATTTATGTTGATTCCTGTGCTTATCTCCAATATTAGTGTTCAGTGCCCATGTTTCATTTGGGCACTGAGTATGTCGAAGGGCGATGAGGTAACTTAAGGTTAAGAGATTCTGTTCAGGTGTTGTTAATACAAAGGAGCAAACGGTTTGGCTTGGTTTTGATTTGTCAGGTTTTTTTAATCTAAATTGAAATGGAAAGATAATTTACATTGCGAAGGAAATAAATGACTTCATGATTATAAATCCAAACGAATATCTGCATAAAGAACCTTAATTGAGAACACACAAAACCAACGCCTACCAGCAATGACAGCAACCAGTAGCCTAAAATATAGGATTTTACACTGAATAATTAACAAAATACTGTTTTTTTTTTTTTTTTTCAATGTGGAGCTTCTTTTATCAGTCTTCGTTAATTTCAGAATTTAGCTATTCATGAAGAATTTCATAATGGTGTTTTACTTTTTAACACTTTGTAAAACTACTTTATATTCTTATTTTCTTAGATCTGCTTTTATTTCTGAATCTTTTTATTTCATGCTCTTATATTCACATAAGGAGATGAAGTTTACTCTGTAGAAGGGATCCAATCAGAGCACAGTTTGCTGTCTCTCAAGAGACAGCAAACTTTGCCACATCTCCATCAGTGTCTGCAAAGCCTGCTGTGCTGATGCAGGAGAAACAAATTCTGTTAGGGATAACTACCTTGGTACCACACCAGCCAAAATAGAAATGTTAAATCATGTTGCCCAGTTTCAATAGCAAACACTTGCATATCATCTCAGAGTTCTCCAATCGCCTTCATATTGCCTGCTAAACATTTTTTCACAATGACTTTGTGAATCCAGTTGATTCACCACATGATGCTAGTTTCACTAAACAAGGCTCAGGAGGGAAAACTGTGATTGTTCACTAATTTAATTAGTTACTTAGTTTCCCTTTGGGAACAATAAAGTATTTTTGAATTGAATAAAGGTTGGAGGAGTAGTTTGTAAGAAACAAATGCTACAAGACCAGCTCCAGAGAAAACTCCACCCCCTCATTTGAATATAGGAACTTGAGATAATAAAGTCCTTAAATAAATTAGCTTCACAAATTAAGTGTGGCAAAATAATAAAAAAAAAGAAATTAATGAAAAGACACGTGACTGACAAAATAAACTTTCTATATTGTTTTGCTTTCATGAGATGCATTTATTTATAACTTAATTTATTTATTACTTTTATTTAATTTTGTAGACTCCCCATACATTTTTTCGATTTTAAAAAGCACATAAAGAGTGATTTATTTATCTGATGCTAATTTCCCTTAACATCATTTTTCCAAATACGTAGTGTCAATAAAACACCGGAAAACGAAAGTTACATTCCACACAACTGCGTTCTTGGACTGAATTTCGCTTACTAGTGGTGTTATTATTCTCATTCTTCTTATTTTTTTCCCCACAAAAGTGTTAAACCGGATTAAAAGTTGAACATTAATAAGCAGCAACGTTCGCCGTTCGGTAAAACGTTGAAAAAACGGTTCAACTAAAGCAGCAGTTAATCGGTTTGAGACGCGGCTCACGCACTGCGTGTAGTGATTAGGGCGCATTGCTGTGTAATCACTGACTGAAGTTGTGAGGCAGACTGCGCTCCCTCTCTTTCACACACGCACGGGTGAGGAGGAGACAGAGAGGAAGAGAGAGAGTCGCGATAGGAGACAAGAGGCGGCGGAGGCGCTACGTTCACTTTCTCACAGGCTCCGGTCGAGCCTGTGTGGTCTCTCCCCGCGCTGTTGCTAAGGAAATGGATGGCTTGAATGGATCGGTGGTCCGGACTGAGCCGTCCTCCTCGCCCCCTCACCACAGCAGCCTGCCGTGTTTCAGTGCGTGTTTACGGGAATTACTGCTAAAAACGTGACGCGTCCGCTCCAGCTCTGCACCAGTCGGGGTAAGAAATTATTTTAACATCGCATCATCGGATTTAAAAAAAAAAAAAAAAAAAAAAAAAAAAGAAACAAAGAAGAAACAGAGGGTTGTTCTTATTAACAATACAAACAAAGATTTTATCCTCCTAAATAAAATAAAGACATGTATATTCAGGATAGTTATTGTGACGCCTCACCTTGAGGAAACTGGTTTTCAGAGAATAAAGTATAAATCCTACAGCTAGATGAGGTGAGGACGCTGCAGCTTTAAGTCCAGATAGCTGTTGCAATGCCAATACCACAACTCCTTCCTCACTCTCCAGACTATGTGGCTGTTAAAGATTAGGAGAAAGGAAAGCGCAGCAGAGTCCAGTGTTTTGATTACCTACTGTCAGCCAGAGTCAGCGTCTTTCACCTTAGAGCCAGGCTGTCCTTTGTTTGCAGCCTCTGAATGTGTGAGGCGAATAAGATGAGAAATAAGGTATAGTGCAAGTCAGTTCCTCATTTTGCTCTCTCTACCCCAGTCCAGTGGAGCTGCAGCTGGAGAGGAGAGGTTAAGAAAGGCAGAGGGGTCGACGAGCCTGGCTGGCGCCGGGTGGATGCTGCCTGAAGACGACAAAGGCTGAGGCGGCAGCACTGACTCAGAAGAGGAGCATGGCATCCACTGGCATGCAGATATTTGGATTTGTCCTGGCGCTGCTGGGCATTATGGGGGCCACGGTGGCTACCCTGCTGCCCAACTGGAAGGTCAGCGCGGATGTGGGCTCCAACATCATCACGGCCATCTCCCAGATGCAGGGATTGTGGATGGACTGCACCTGGTACAGCACCGGCATGTTCAGCTGCACCCTTAAGTACTCGGTGCTCTCACTTCCTGCATACTTGCAGACTGCACGCACCACCATGGTGCTCTGCTGCGTGCTGGCCGCAATGGGCCTCTGCCTTGCCTCTCTGGGGCTGAAATGCACACGGTGGGGAGGCGGACGCCGTTCCAAGCGACACGCCGCCATCGCCAGCGGCGGCTGCTTTGTCACCGCTGGCTTTCTCTGTCTGGTGCCCGCTTCTTGGTTTACCAAGGAGGTCATCACAAACTTCTTGGACTCCAGCGTGCCCGAGAGCAATAAGTTTGAGCCTGGGGGTGCCGTGTATGTGGCCTTTGTTTCAGCAGGTTTCCTTTTTGTCGGAGGGTCCATATTCTGCATGTCCTGCCCTGGGAAAAGACACGGCCCTCAGGACCTGGTTCTGCTTCCTCCGCCGGACAAACTGCTGCTCCAGCAGCAGCAACAGCTGCTCCAGCAGCAGCAGGAGCTCCAGCACCAGTACTGCTCTCTCTCCCCTTTAGACAACAAGACTGGCTACAGCCTGCAGGATTACGTGTAATAAAGCAGCAGCTATAGGGAGGCAAGCCTGAGGGAGAAAACCGTCACAGTTAAATCCATACGTCAGGCCGTACTGAACGCAGCGAGAGGAGGGCAACAACTTTGAATTCATTTTTGTCTCCTTTTACTCTGTTTTGCAAGCACAAGCGGTAGAGGTATTCCCTGAGCAGCGCCTTCGTAGGAAACAGCGCAAATGTGAAAGGAGGCAGGATTCATGCAGCAGAATGGAAGGAAGCTCTCAACAAAATGCAGATTATTCCTCAGTAAATCACAGAAAGCGCTCCCGGGAATGGATTACGCAAATAAGGAAGTCGTCTGTGTAGATTTTCCCCTCCCTCTCCTCACCAAAGCTTTGAATAGAAATAAGCAATCGTTTAGCTGCTACTTACAATCGTTCATAAAGATCTCTCCCCCACCCTACATAGGTAATATATACACCAGAGAGCAGAAAGTAAAACCCCTTCCATAGCAAGCCATTTTATTTTTTAGAATACATATCTCCTAGAATGCAACCTTGAATTGATTGAAATTAAAATGGTAATATTTTTGTTAGCTAGAAGGATGTTGATATTTTTGCCTCTGAAGCATGCCGTGTGGAGCCTGTTTGCGTAATACAATGTTGGAATGCTTGGTAGAGCGACTGAACCACACAATGCCTGTGCCTGAAAACAAAGCTGTAGAAACATTAACCCTGCTGGAAGTGTTGAAAGAGGACTGTCAGGAGCAAAGGATGTGAGGCTGCTGGCTGACAAAGACGAGACGGACAGACAGATGCCCGCATATCACTCTGCAGGTGGAGATATGGGAGAAAGGGAGAGAAATTTTGCAGGAAAAACATCTAATCGCTTCAGATGAATGGACGTTTTCATATTTCCCAACCAGACACAATCAACCTGTGTGTAACTTGCAGCCTGTCTATTGCAACAATCCACTGTAGACATTTACACCCACACCAAATGCATTATTTTTGTGCGCTTTTTGTGTGCATAGTAAACATTCAGAGGCTTTTCACATGTGCTTTTCACTCGTCAACCGCCTCTTCGCTGCCATGGAGACATATTTGCCATTTAAACATCTTTATTATCTGTCAATCACAAATGTTCTTTTAAAAGGGGCATCCTTTCATGCAGTCAAATCCTCCTGCTTTCAGTTTCTTTAGATGAATCTCTGTGTAGAAGCTTTTAGAAAACTTTTTTCCTTGCAATGTTTTTTTTAACCATTCCCTCATCATATCAGCATTTAATGGTCCAGCATCGCAGGAACACGATTGAAGATAACCAGAGGCTCCTTGAGTCAAGAGGATAGTTATGTGGCAGACGACTAAAAAAGCTTTGAGTCATTCTCCATATGTGACTTGTTTTCCAAGTGCGTCAGCAACGAGGCGCATATGTTACCAGTCTTCACCTGCAGAAGCTCTCGGTCTAAAATTGTGTCCACTTCACTGTCCCACTAGCCCCACCTTTCCTCGTACTCCTACCAGTCGCTCCTGTTTTTTTTCTTTACTCCTTTCCAACTCATTCACCCTGGCCTGTTTGTGTCAGCCGTCACATGGATGTGATCCCTGACGAGAGAACGCTGATGCATGCTGAAAGCGTGTCCTCCTCAAACACACATCCACACCAGGCACACACGCTTCTTCCACCAATTGCCACCCACACGTACCTACTCATGTGTCATTTGCAGGGCTACGCTTTCATGGTTACATTTCAGGGCGAGTCTACACTTTGACTCTGAGCACAGGAATATTGTGTTTTGTGCATGGTGCAGGCAGGGATGTATAGAACTGCACATTCTCTCCTTTTTTCTCATAAGCATGCAGCTTCCTGGGGAAGTGCAGATGGCTGAGCGCAGTCTGCCATCTGCAGGCGGCTGCCAGCACACCATTGGTTCCTCAGTGGGTGCCGCTGGCAACCTTGGCAGCCCTGCAGTGCTCGAACTGGCACATGTCAGAGCTGGCCACCTGACAGAGAGACACTGCCCAGGCACCACTACTGATAAATGCAATAAAACTAGTAAAGAATGTGCCATGTCATCAGCTAATACTGACACATCATGTGTTTGAGAATGTGCCAAATTGTCTCATGATGACAAATTTTAATATCTGGAATTTTTCTGTTTATTTTTCTATGAATTTTACATTTTAAAATGTTTTATGGATTTGAGATTTGTTCTGTCAAACCAGATGCTTGTGTGCAGTCCTTTGCAGCTTCCGAGGGTTATTTTAAATCTTTTTATTCCTCATTCGCCTCAAAGCACAGCAAGACTCCACAGTGTCTTGTAAAGTATTCCTAGCCCTTTAACCGCAATCACAAATTTCTAAATATTTTATTGTGCTTTTATGGGATAAGAGTAAATAGAATCATAAGGAATATTAATCTCAGTATAAATGCAGATCTTGTGTGGGGTTTATCTTTATGTGAGACCAAGGAGCACTTTTGACAACCTAAGCTTTGGATGAATAACACTCAATCTCAAAATGGAAAAATATGGAACAACTGTGACTGTAGTCTGCCTAGAAATGATGCACCTTACCCAGCCAGACTACCTGGCTGGGTAAGGAAAGCAGCGCTGCAAAGTTCTGAGTCAATACCATGTGCAGTTTCACAACTGCATAGAGCTTCTGGCTGCAATATTTTGGAGTTGGGAAAATGGGAATAATGTAATTGATATTGATCGTAATATTCAACAATAGTAGTGCCCTTTCATCATTTCCTGTTTTCCTCTTAGCATAACTCAGAAAAGCAGCCAAGAGGCTCATCCATTCCATTGAGAGTAATCTATAGATGCCTGAAGAAAGCCATTAGAAATTCTGTTTGCAGTGTGTTTAAACTTTTTTATATGTAAAAGATGTTTTGAGCCCATGTCCCCTTCCTAATAACATACCACTTTTTTAGCACAAAATTCAATGCATGGAGGTTTCTGATGAAATGTAAGAAAAAAAAAAGATGAAAATGCTCATAGGGCATGAATACTTTATCAAGGCACTCTAAGTGTGGGGCTTTAAAAATGTATTTATATCAGGAAATATGATTCCGTGTTGGCCTGTGACGACTGTACACAAGTGTCTGTGACTTTAACAGTGTTTTGTTTGTTTATTAGGAGGATTTGTCATCCTTCAGATTGTTTCAGTCGAAGATAAAATACCACGTTCATGCCATATCTTCTTTATAAGAAGACTACTCAGTGCACTTTTTATTTATGTTTCTATTTGACAGCAGTTTGGTTCAAATGAATGAGCATTCCAGGCTCTCTGGACCAGTATCAATACATAACACAAGTGGGCACTCTGGACAAAAACAAAAGAGAGCAATTTCTGTCTGATGGGATTCAACAGGGAAATACCAGGTAGTTTTTTTTAGTGGCTGTGCAGCTTAATCATCAGCACGCAATTTTATTTGCTTATAAATGGCCAGAGTGCAATGTGACTAGGTCCTTAAAGTCTACAGAGTTACAACTCTTTGCGTATACTGTACCAAGACATTGGATTTATTACTTTGATAACTGCAGCTTATTTTTGTGAATGCTTTAGCACTTCTTACTTTGCCAGAGCATATTTGTGATGAGCAGTTCACAAGTTCTGATACAGTTGTCTCAATGTGCTTGTGCAAGTAGTTCTATTTTTTACCAATAAAACTATTTTGTGAAAGCATATAGCTTTGGTATTAACTGTGTTTTTGATTTAGAAGCACTCAGCTTCTCCCAAGCCAGCAGATTGCAGGATGCTGGAGCCTATTCTGACAGGAAACAGGAAGCTGGTTTTTACAAAAGCAGCATCAAAGAAATTACTGCACTATAAATTTAGATTCAAAGAGGCATCCATAAAATGCAACTGTGCACAAAAAAGCTTTTTAAAGAAAAGATTTATCTAATATAATTCCCAGAAGAATTTCTTGTTACTGCTTGATTAAATGAGGGCATTAACTAATACAAAAGTGAAACATTAACACTCGCAAAATCAATGACTTTATCAATAACATGCAAGTCATGATAAGAAGGGTGAAATCATTGTTTCTTTTTAAAAGACAAATGTAACTCTGTCTATCCATGGTGCTAATAAACACACCTGTAATAGTGCCACTCTGGCAGCTCCTGCCATTTTGCCACAAGATATTTAATAAATATAATCTGAGATTTTATATCATCGTCATTTAATGGCACAGCAGCTGCAGCACATAAAAGACACATTTATGATCATTTTTACTGAACAGTAGTCAATCAGAAACTATAAAAAAGACAAATTCATATTTTACATCTACTAAGCAGAAAGAGGCTGTCATTTTCCAGCATTTAAAGAAACTGGGTCAAGAAATCAAATACTTTTGGTCTTTGTACACAGTTTGCATGTTCCTCTACAGCATGCAAGTTTTCTGCATACCGTCTTACTTTTTCTTTTTTTTAAATTAATATTAAAAATAGAAAACTAAGCATCGCTCCTTATAATATTTTATTAACACTACAAGTAATAATATATTTCTCTCTGTGGGTCTATCACAAGCACTGAAAGAATGCAGGCATTTTCAAAACCTATATTTTCTTTAGCTTTCATAATATTCATCCCATTCTTATGAATCAGATGAATTTTTGTTTTGTATCCTACTCCAAGACTCAGTAACATTGGTAATATTGAAAATGCCCTCCAAAAATATTAATATGAACACAAACCTTACTGGATGTCATCAAGCAATGTAAGTTAATATTCTTTTGGTGTGTTTTTAGAGAATGACAGGACTAAAAACATGAGGCAAAAATGCTAAAATATTTCTTTGAATGAGTAAAGTGTATAAACGAGGAGGCATTAAAATAACCTGAGACATGCAGACTTTGATTTTTAATTCCTCTGTCCTGCAGCCTGAAAACTTCTTATTGAGCCTCTATTAAATTAGTTAGAATCTGACATTTCATTAAATCTGATTGGAGTCTCCTCATTACTCGCCAAGTGAGGAAAATACCATGGATTATTAAAGGATCTCTTTCTCATGCACCCACTCTTCGTCATTACGCAACAAGACTGTGCATCAAATATCTACTCCTCTTGTGGGGAAGCGCTAATAGGATCTGCTTCTCCGTGTATTTAACCTACATTTCTCATCAAAGGATTTCACCCGGAGTTGTCACTATGAAAGATTTGGGAAGTTGGTTTTAGACGAGAGAGCGAGAGGATGTGAGCGCTTCTCTGTACCATGCATGGGTTAATTAGGATACAGCCTTCAGCTCGAGGTCTTCTTCCATTTTAACATTCAGATTATTTGGTCGACCTTTTTGACTCAGTCAACAGACAGCCCACCATAAGAAAAAAGAAAGAAAAGAAGAATATTTGGCATTAATGTGACAAAAGCGAGTGGAAGTGGCACTTAAAACACACCCAATTCCTAAAAATATACTGAGCACCAAATGGCAGCAGTACGTCGCCAACCTTAATGTGGGTCTTTTTGTTCTGGTGAGGCGGTTATGCTCATGAATGCTCGTACCGGAGGTATAAAGCCGCCATCAACGCTGAGGGGGAAATGACCTTCCATTGTCAGAGCTGCTCTGTTGTGGTCCCGATGTTCACACGAGGCTGCTGGAACAATAGCAACGACCTTGGCTGAGCAGTAAACTGCTGACAAAGGCAGTAAAAAGCTACGGAGATGACAAAAGCAGAGCTCGTAGGAAAACAATACAAGCTGACAGTTCAAAGAAGGCCTTTCAATATCTCCGCTTTGAGCCCCGGGCAGTGAGCGTGGTTGTGGGGATTTCTGCAAGATGAAGGAAGCGGCTAAATGCTTGAAAGGTGAAGAAAGCTTCGTCATTTTCTAATCAATTTCATTAATGATGCTGATCAATGTAAAGATCATGCACTGCTTTAATTAAGTTTATAAGAGAAACTCAATCAGATTCCCACCAGATTCACTCATCCTTAGTGCATCGTTTCTCACAGAATTAAGGGATTTTATGATTTAATTCAGGTTTCAGCACATGGGTTCAGCATTTAGGATTTCTGTTTTGATTGCTTGTTTACGTAGTTATGTGAAGTTTGGGATTGCACCGTTATTTTATAGAGATGATGTCCTTCAGACGAAGTCTTCATGCCATGACCTTCAGCAGTCGGCATCAGAGGGGATGAGAGTCAGCTCCACTAAGTCTGGGGCCCAAGACAGAGTTTACCTGCTCTGTTTAGGTCATGGTTCAGTCTCTGCTTCAAGCAGAGCTGATTTTTTCTGGTGTCTCCTTCTTGACTTAAAGATCAAGATTCCAAACAAAAATAGTTGAAATGACACTGGGCTCAACCCAGTAAAAGTCGTCACTTCTTCTTTTTATCAAATGGAGCTAACTGAGCTGTTTCAGGCATCTGATTTTGCTGAAACATATTCAGCTTGCCTACATTAACAGGAAAAAAAAATTGCCAAGTGCTCGTTATCCAATTTTTATTATTTGATGATTCCTGGAGAAAATTCCTCTGGAGGTGTTCTGAGCACATCCCACTGGGAGGTACGTTGTCCGACAGATGCAAACAGCAGATTTGCTGCACTTTCCTTTTGGCTTCCATTTTCTGCGTTTGTAGCATTTTTCTTTTGCACTTGTGTTTTTGTGCTTTAGACTTTGCATCATTCAAGGATTTGCAGCGCACCAAACTCAGTACCGCGACTATATTTCCCTTCTTGTATGGGAAGACATTGGGGATCCCACAGAATGAGATAAAAAATGTTTCAAAGCAGAGACATTTTTTTTAAACTTGTAAAAAAAAATGAAGTGTTTTACACACTTCATTTCCTGTAAGTATTTCTAAGCACTGCTTTGCTCATTTGCAGCTTTATAAATCTTCCACATGCTTACATCCTGCATAATCAATAAATACACAGAGCTTAATTTCCTAAACTGAGCACTAACTTGGAGCAAACTGCATGGTTCATTAGAAGCAGCGTCTCTGGAGAGGTGATAAACCATCTATGCCAGGTGTGTCAAACTCATTTTCGTTTTGGGCCAAATCAAGATCATGAAGGCTCTTAAAGGGCCAGTTGTGCCAGAATGTGTTGATAAAACCTGTTCACAAAATGTTAATATGTCAATGAATTCTTAAAATTACATAATATTATTGAAGATTTTTTTCAGTCCCTTCAGGAACTAATAATAAATTTACTCGCTGTATAAATCATGGACTATAATCATACATTAACTAAATTCTCAAGAAACTGGAGGGATTGATTGACATAAATTGGCAATAAACAGGTAAAAACTGCATTGATATGATTGATAATATAATATTTAATCACACTTAGTGTTTAGTCTGTGGAGGGCCACATAAAAAGCTACGGCGGGCCGGATTTGGCCCCCGGGCCATGAGTTTGACACATGTGATCTATGCCAACCTTTGCATGTTGTTTCAGAAGAGAAATGGAGGAGGCCGAGTATTTTTAGTTCTAGTTTATCCTTGGTCTAGAACGACTTAAGACGCTCTCTTCTGGCATTTTCCCCTCTTGAACTAGTTATTGAAAAATTTTTCCTCAATTCTCATGAGGAAAGATTCATTTGACTCCATATATGAGATATGAATAGAAGTAGATGAATAGTGCGTAAGGAGGAGACTAGAAAGCAGTTCAGTTCCTCAGAGTCAATTTTCACCTCTGCTGCTCCTGCTGGTGAGCTGCAAAAGGTCGCACAGAAGAGATCCATCACTATGAGTGAGTTTTACCAGACTGAGCTAGATTGGCTTCAGCAACACAAAAGTGCGTCTTCCAACTCAGGATAAAATTTAAACAGAAAAATAAACACTTAAACTGCAGATGGATATGCAGGATTCTGCAGAGACTCAAACTCTCCCTGCTATTATATTACAGATGCTCAATGCAATTAAATCAAGCTCACCTCATCTAGCCTGTGCTCTTTGCAAACGTCTACATACAAGGCCAACCTCTGCAGGGCTCTCCTCTTATTAGCTGGTGGGTGATGGCTGATGCAGCCATTATTCAGAAACATGCAGACAACCATCTGCTAGAGGTACGCCTCACTTTCCCTTCAGATCCGTCTCTGTCACCAATCTGTCTTCTGCTGTTCTGTACGGGCGTGCATGAAGAAGCCCTTTTCCTTTTTCTGGATTTGTTTGGTCACATAAGTCATTTTCATCTCTGCATTCTTTCAACTCAAACAATGTCCTTTTCCACATTATTTTAAAACTGCAAACCTTAATACATGATACTGGTACTTTAGCTGAAAGACCAAATAAAGTATTGAGCGATTACTAAGTGGAAGGAACTAATAGACCTACATGCAAAGGTTTTGAGTGGAATTAAAACAACACTGTACATTTTCTTAACCCACCTTTCAAACTGTGAAAAATGGTGGTGGCAGGATCATTTTGTGGGAATCCTTTTCTGATCCAGGGACAGTAACGCTAATCTTCCCGCAGAACAACAAAGATAAACATACACAGATGCGCTCCATCAAACTTGACTGAGCTGCAGTTATTTTGCATAGAAGACTGGGAAAATATTTCTAAATGTTTGACCCTAGATTTGTCTAGAAGCTTATTTTATTTAGGAACATTAAAGTAAAACAGGATTAAATACATATGTATACCTCATGTTTTCTAAAACAATTTTTCTATGGCCTACCATGGACTAGCAAACTTTACCTTTCTCACCATTTACCTTCTCTGTAATGTTTTCTGTTGAAGTTTTATTGTGTAAAGTACTTTGAATTTTCTGGTTGTTGAAATGTGACATACAAATGAGCTAGCTTTCTTTCTCATCATCTACAACAAATACCCATCTGCACAATATTTAGTCCCAGTGACAGTAGGTTATGTAGCTTTATCATTTCAATACCTTTATTTTCCAATACTACCAACACACAAAGAAGCCGGCGATGTATTTATAGACGGGCACATAGAGACATAATCAAATCTTTCCTGCAGGATGATTCTGCTGGGTGTTCACACTCAAGATGAAAATGCCTGATGGCAGTATGCACTGAAAAACTCCTTGACCTCTGACATAATTATAAATTTCACATGACGAATTAAGTAAAGTCTGAAAAATAGCTCTTCCTTTGAGATGGAGAAAAAAAAAGTTCAATATAAGCATATAAAATTCAGAGAAGTGCTCATATATATCAGAGTGAAAATTAAAAGAAGCAGAGGGTGAGATTATGGGAAGAAGTAGAACTTAAAAGCAATTTAAGCAACATCAAAGTAGCCATTCGATGCTCCCTGGAAAACATCAAGGATGTTCTCTGTCACTCAATGTGACACAAGGAGCGTGCTGCACTCTGGGGCAGAAAGGACAAATTAAGCAGACAGGATAAGAGCCGATCTCCTCAACCCTCATCAGTATAGACCCAGCAGTGGGTGATGTAAAATAGATGCAACATTTTCCCATCTCATTAGGCGGAACTGGTCAGCTCCTCTACGTTCTAATCAACCAGCCAATCAAACAACAACCGTCCTCCTTCCCTCCTTCACCTCAAGCTATTTTTTCCCCACCATGCTTTCATTCGGCAGCTTTTTTAGCAACTCGACGTGACTCATTGTTTATTTCATTATACAGCACTGAATCACTTGAAAGGTTTTTAATTACAATTTCCTCATAGCCATGCGTGTAACATGCCACCTTATATGGCTTATTTCGTAAGAGTCCTTTTCAAAGATAGTTTCTGGTGACTGCAGCGGAGGAGATCAGTGACTGAAGACTGGAACGAGGGACAAAATGTTAAAAATATGCAGGAGCCTCTCAATGAATTTGAGTTTCATGTAAAATAACAACAGTGGCACAGTTGGTAGCACTGTTCTGGCAGAGCTTCTCATCTTCAGGTTGAACTACCCATGCTTTCAGTCATCCAAGTTGGAGCCTCTAGTGACAGGTGCCGTGCAGTGAATCGTAGTTAAGGGCAGTAGTAGCAGTGTATGATTCAATACTAGTAAAAGGCAAAGACAGATGTAAATTAAAAAGTACCTTTATCTACCTTTTTTTTTACCTTTCACTCAACTTTACTTGCAGCAATGCAAGAACAACCAGCTGCATTAGCAATAACGTCCTGAGACTTATTTTCTAATAGATGTCATAACATGTTTATATTTTAAAGCCCTCTTTGTTGGTTTTCTATAAAATTTTTTAGAAACTGGACTGGGATTCAGAAAGCTGCAACCCACATTCTTCAAAATAAACAAATATCTGAACTTCCTGAATTGAATTATTAAACTTTTCATAAATATTTTAGTTTAACCTGTATGATTGGCCTGACATGAACATAAAGGATTGACATAACGAACACAAAGCTTGAACTCTTGACAATGAAATTACAAGGAAAGGAAAAACCTTGGTAATTGTGCTTTGGTTTGCATAAATTCCTCTTCATTAACACAGACAGTGATCCCTGCGCTTCCGTTGGAGAGAGATAACACCTACAATTAGACTACTTAGCTGAAGAATGATCTAGACATGTGGTTCATTAATACCTTTACACAGCCTGAGAAAGCGAAAAGCAGTAGTAGCCCAGAGAGTATACATAAAAAGAGATTTTACCCTTCACTGGATTTTTTTTCTTTTTTTTCTTGAATTTCCTGTGTTGGCTTAGCTGAGCTGCTTTTAGCAGATTTTAATGGTAAAGACAGTGCATCTGGCTGTAGAGAAGCATGATAATTAAAATTTTATTTGGGCAAAGTTAAAAGCACGTGGAAGGATGTTTCAGACACACACGAACCAGCACAGACCAGTCTGAAGATTACCTGAAGTAAAAATACAGTGGATCAACTGCATAAAGAACAGCACTGGTAGATAGTGTGCTTCTTTATGACCAGAACATTAAAAACAACAACAGTACTCAACAAATACAATCTCATTCTACTTTTTATACATTAAGTATTGGAGGTCAAACTGTTGCCAGTGAGGCTGGTTTATCAACTAAATAAAAAAAACAAGCACTCCTGAGTTCATTAACTAGGATACATTTAAAAACTACCATCATAAAAGTATGCATTATATTTCAATAAATTGTTCTAATGATGTGAATACTTGCTTTAATTAAACATTTAATATAATAGCTTAATAGTTAAGCATTGCCGTATATTTACGTCGATGTTAACTTCAGAGGTTTAATATTGTGTTTGCTTTGCAACAATCTGTACGCACATCTTTGATATGCTTCTTGGTATTCATTTTGATAAAAGAATTTGATCAGACAGCTCCTGTTTCCGTACGCTACAGACTTCATCGGTTCTCTTCTTGCACTTTTTAATGTTATTCCATAAACCAGGCAGGGCATTTTTACAGTTCCTGCAATTCTGTATCATTATACTGCCGTGCAGCAGTAAACAACAAAGAGCCATAGAACTTTTTATGAATAATACTGCATGACATTATATCAAAGAGGGGCTCTGCGTGCTGTTAAGGGGACTACATAAAAAATCCCTTTCTGCTTGATCTTTTATAGGGCGTAAGCAACAGGAATTCTGCTCATCAAAGAGTGATCATCTGGTCTAATGATATTAATTTGACCATTAAAACACTTATCAGGAATAGACAGCCCAGAACATGCAAGGTGCTGATTTAGCAATGGCAATGATGAATGTTTAGTAGCCATCCGATAGTGAGGAAAACTCAGTAAGAGTTTGAGATTTTCTTGCCTTTCACATAGAAAATGAAAAAAGTCACACTGCAGGAATATAGTGGCTCATTTGTGTAATCTCTTGGTCTTAAAATAAGTTTAATGGCAAAGATATTCTAAAAAGCACCCAATTTGTTTTATAAATTAATGTTTGAGTTCACTAAAGCAGTATGATAAGAAACATAAAATGCATTGGCCTTCTTGAAGCATCAGATTATCATGAATATCAAGTAGTGCTTTAAAATTATTTGCTTTTTAAAAGTCCAAAGGTTCTCTTTAAATGTGGATCAGTCTCCATCTTGTTGTCACATTTGAGAGTCAACATGTAACCCTGAGTAAATATTTCAAAGTCCCAACAAGCATGCTCCAGTACTGCTAAGCTGCAGTTTGACAAACAGGGAAAAATGAGATGCTCAAGAGAGAACAAACGGAGAAACGAGACAGCAGAGGGTGATGAAATAATCATTGGAATCTCTTCTAAGAGAATGAACAATCAGTGTGGCGCCCGTTCACTCTGCTGCATTTTACTCTTTGCTGGAGATTAAATATTTACCTTGAGTAGGACTCCTAAAGAACTTCCCCGGCTTTAACAGACCACCTGACACCTATCGGCTTGATCCAAGACAATACATACGTGGTTTCCCTTGTGCCAAGGCTTTTCTACTTCATTTGCATTAATGTCGCAGCCTGGAGCCTTTCTAAAGACTTTTGTCTAGGATTCAAAATATCTCTCTGAAGAACTCTTTATTCACCAACATCAGGGCTTGTATTTTCTTAATGGATTCCCCAGTCCTCTGCCACTGATTAAAAGAAAAAGTCATGTTACATAAGCCATATCGTCTTTCTTTTGCCACTGAGACATCTGTGTGGGTGAAAAGATAAAGACAGATATATTGGGCCTAAAAAAGAACAAGGCTCTCATTACATGGAACAGGGAGATTGTGCCACATCTCAAATACCCACCAGGCATCATTACAACTCAGAAAGAGTCCAGAGACAGAAGAGAGAAAACACTGATTTAAAACCGAATGAAGCCCAAAAGCAAGAAGGAGAGAGAAAGGAGAAGAGTAATGGGGATGGGATGAGGGGCTCAGACGGGAATATGGGTCCATATGAGGAGAACCAAGAGTCACCTGGGGGAAAAAATCTGCCAGCTGCCACCTCTCAGACAGTGATGTACCAAAGACATTTTACTTTAACTTCACCTTTAAATTATGCATGAGATCATGCATGCATATATGTAGCCAGACTATTTTATCTGCCACACCTCAATCAGAACCAAAACCAAAAAAGGTTTGTGTTGATTAGGGCCGCATAATATTGAGAAAATATAATATGCGTTATATTGCTTAACTGAGCGAGAACAATAAGACTTATGATACACAAAAAACAGATAATAACCAGATGATAAGTATCCCACTTATAAAATAAAATCTGAAATTTTCCTTGCAAGTATCACAAAGCTTGAGTGAAAAAGTTCTTTCTGACCAGCATCTGCTGCTTTGCCAAACTTATTTGTAGTTTTCGTTTTTATGATGCATTACATCACAAGGGTAACTAAATAAATTGAAGACATAGAGAGCCAGAATCTGTGGTATTTAAATAATGAGCCAGTACTAATTGCAGACCATTACATGCAAACTGAAAAGAGTGATATTGCAATGACAAAGCGTTTGAGATACATTGTGCAGACAAAGCACTCAGTAAACAGGTCTGATTACCGGATAAATTAAAAGTCCTACCTCTGGCTTGGGAACAAACGCTCGACCAGGGATGATGAAGCACTTCTTGACGGTGCAGAGATACTGAGCCATGATGGACAGACGACTTCTCTGATTGCTGCCGGTGCTGGCTGTCAACCTCTGGAGGAAGGGAAAAAAAAACAAGAGGTTCTGGTAAATTACAAGAGTGGATGTTCATAGAATTCTGCATCCGGACATCAGAGGCGTCTTAGCCACTCAAGGATGTTGTGGAAAAAATTGAGACAAGTTAGCCAGCATTACAGCAAGAAACAGAACTCTGTGCTTTCCTCTACTGGTATGAACAAAAATTTTAAAACTAAAAAAAAAAAATAAATAAATAAAATCAAGCAAAGCCAAAGTGAAATACTTTGGCACAAAGAAAACTGAACTTGATATTGAAGATCTGTTGATATTAACTATATTGTCATTTTAAATCTGTTTTTAAGTGATTTTTGACACCATGAGAGGCAGCAGCATGTGTTCACCCACCTCTGCCACCTCCTTCTGGAACGTGAGAGTGAGTCGGGTGCGTCCGAAGGTGAACGGCCCCGTCCTGTCCGCTATATTTTCCAGCCACTTGATTATGAGTGGGGTCGAGACACTGAATGGTAGGTTCCCAATGATGTGAAGGTTTGGCGGGTCTTTGACAGAACCAAACATTTAAGTCATACAAACATATTTCACCCAGAGTAATCTAATATCTCCTGTTTTTTTTTTTTTTCTCTCACCTTCCTCCCAAGGCTTTGAGATAGCTGCTGGGAATCCTCGATCCATCCTGTAGGTGAGAATGTCTCCGTGAACAATCCTCAGCCGGCCTGGTGATGCCTCAGACAGCAGCTGGAAAAACAACATCTTTATAAACTTCCACAGAAACCTGCCATTAAATAGTCCCTCTGTAAGTAGCCAACAAGTTTGTTTTAATTTACCTTCAGTCCAGGGATGAAGCGTGAATCTTTCTCCACAACTAGCACATCTGCCGCTTCTGCATTAAGAATGGAGCGGGTGAGACCTCCAGGACCTGGACCCACCTCGCAGACGTGAGCACCTGTCAAACTGCCAGCCTGGCGAACTATCTTATCTGAAAACATTAAAGGTAATGACTCGGTAAAAAAATATTAAAGCATATTAGTATACAAGTTTACTACCTCAGATGAGTTCAGCTCCTCCAAATGCAAACAATGCAGTCTCTAATCACATGTCTTTATCATCTAAATTAAGATTGATGCTGCACGGTGTTTCAATACTGGTAAGCTTCTGCCGGATGAAGAGAGACATTAATCTAACAATCACCTTGCCAGAGGACAAGAGAGCAGATCAGACCTGCACTGCATCACTTATAATCATATTACCGCCAAAGCTCTCAAGAGTTGCAAAAACCCTGAGCAAGTCCTCTCATTAGAAGAGCTCTGAGGCCAAATGCACAGCAGTACATCACACAATGAATCATTCCATAATTATTTCTAAAAATAAGGATTTAATTGCCATTTGAAATTAATAAATAAAATGTCACGACTAAGGATTAAATAAAATAGAAGTTTTGAGTCAGTATATGTAAAACTATATTTACTTCACATTTCCTGTGATGCAGGATATAAACTGTCACTATAGTTTGTCAAACCCATCAGCACAGTAACTCAGCTTCAGACCAAATTGATGAAAGCATATAACAGACAATAAAGTCATTATGTGCAGCAGTATGCCAATGTAAGTAGTGACATACTGAACTAATGGTGCTTTATTTAATTAAATGTGTGTGTGTGTGTGTGTGTGTATATATATATATATATATATATATATATATATATATATATATATATATATATATATATATATATATATATATATATGTGTGTATATATATATATATATATATATATATATATATATATATATATATATATATATATATATATATATATAACTATAACTCACTTTATTTCTGTTACTGATGGTGAACTTTTCTGCTGCAATTACCTGAAGAGTATATATATATATATATACACACACATTTATTTATTTTTTTAAGGAATTACTAAACCTAGCTGAATGCAGTTTGAAATCACTGGCTTACAAAATCTCTTAAGGCTGAAGAAACACAGATATAAATGAATGTATTTTCTTACTCAGTGTAATTGCTTAATTTCACACATTTAAGACAATTGTTATTCTAAGTTCTCCATTCGAATGATTTAAAGTGTCCACTGACACAGGACTGCTACTTTTGCCTTATTTTAAGGCTGCTTTTGATGCCTTAAAATAAGGTAATGTGTTATATACATGTAAGGTGGAAATTATCAGCAAAAGCACACGTCACTGCCGGGATCTCATTCACTTTTACATCATGTTAAATTGAAATTCGGTTAGAAGACTAACCTGTGAGCTTTAAGTCCAGCAGAAAGTTCTGGGAAAGCTGCTTCTCTGCTCGCAGGTTGTACAGCTTTATGAGCTCACCGACAGTGGGCAGTGGAGGCAGGCGCAAAGATCCCACTTTCCTTGAAGCAGCCATTGTGCAAGTGAATACTAAAGCAATGAAATACAAACCTGATTAATTCACAATTTTCTATCTTTAATATTCAGAGACTAATACGACAGATCAAATATGAGTATGTCCATGTCCGTTTTAGATTAAAAATTATGTCATACACCACCCAGTGGTATAACAGAATATCAGCTTCACAAAACAACGCAATTTGTTTCATTTTACCCTACATCATGAGGTGTCTATAATGCCTGGCAAAATCCCCAACGGTACAACTTCATTCTGCACTCCGTGAAATGTATTTATGTGCACATTTTTATAGCGATAACTAATCAGTCAGGACGTAATGAATCAACAAGACCGCTTGTTGACAACTGGCATACTCGTTAGCGGCTAATGTTAGCGTCTTCGTCCACATGCTGTTTACAGAGCCAATGGGGTAGCTAATAACGTCAACGAGACGATTAACAGTGTTTCTAACAATGGGCATTAGGTTGAAATTTCACTACAAACAGAGTGTAATAAGGACATAATTGATGAAACTACTGAATTGTTTACCCACGTTTGTCCCCAGTGTCCCGTTTTTTCTCCGGTACATTTCCGTACACGTGACAGTGTTGCTATCCAATGAGCCAAAAGGAAGCACATCTTTTAACCAATCAAATAACAGTACGGCCGGTTTCGCCATGTCCTTCAAACTGTTCTCTGGTGATGTACTGTTGCTCCATAGCCACGAGATGTAGACATTTCTTTCATTTTTAGCTGGTATTATTTTAAAATAAATGTAACAGTAGTTGAGGTGGTTTGTGTTGTCACTAACAGACAACCTTATCCATTATATGACTTTGGAACACATTACCATCTTATTTTAAGACCATAGCTGAAATTAAAATATTAATTTCATGGCTTATTTAGTGGTTAAAGATTAGAATCACATAAATCTTTAAACATTTTAATTGTTTTAATTCAGTAATCAAAAGTACACAGTGTTGCATCTTTTATCATCATTTTATTATACTTACTAATGCTCTTAACCTTTCATTTTAATCAGCTGTTATATGTCTTTTGAGGGACAAGTAAACCCTGACGCAGGCATTAGATTGTTTTGATTAAATTTCTTGTATCTGTCCCAATCAAACAAATAACATGAAAAAAACTATGTTTATAGTCAGAGTCAGACGTTAAAAAGTTTAGGAATCTCTTGGAATATCAAGCCACCGGATCTCTATTTTCCAATATTTCCCCTGCCAGATGACACAAAGCTGGGAATCCCTAAATAACACAGAAGATGGTCGATTCAGAATGTAAAGGAAATTTTAAAACACCTGCTAACTCCATTGACGCCACATTTTTTTATCCTTATTAAAACATTGATCATTGCTGATCCCTGGACTAAACATTTTGGAGAGGTTACAAATGTACAGAACAATATTTGGGGGATCTGGAATGTGAAAAACAGTTGAAATGGACAACATATAATATCCCTATTGATCTAGTTCTGCTGTATGTTCTACTCAGTGAATCTGGATTTTCAATTATAATTTATCTATTTTTTCCATGTCCAAGAAATAATTTTGGTAACCCTAACCAAACTAATACATTTAAGTCTAATTTGAATTGAAACAGTCAAAATAAAGAAAGTAATATGAAATTTTATATAATATATGTAAATAGTTGGTGTATTTATTTATCAATGTACCAGTTATTTTTCCGTTTTGTGTGGCTAAGGCTCCCATGGTGGTTGATGAGTATGGAATTGCATGTGAAGTGTTTGCCCATGTTGGGAAAACCAAAATAAAGTATTTTTTTTTCTTTTTTTAAATAAAATGTCTAAATAGTATTTTGAAAAAAACAAAAGACAGGGCTGCAATGTACTTCCATTATCATTTTTGCAACTTGTAAAAAAAATCTCAGGCCTAAGTATTTTTGTTAAGCTCGCTGATGCACAGCTGTTATTTGGACTGAGCCCAACAGCTGTGTGGTCTCCCCTCTTTGCTCCTGCTGGGGCACAGAAGTCTGAGCTCGGTTTGGAAATACCCGCCGCCTTCTCTGTTTGGCAGATGACTGAGACTTTTGTGCCTTGCTGTGGCTGACCTTGGGACGGAGTCTCCGACTCTGAACAGTGGAGACCGAAATAAGCACAGTGTCAGATCTGACTTCTATGGCAACCCCATTAAGCCCATCGCAAATTATGATATGCATTAGAAAGAATAAGAGAAAAATATTTTAAAACTATAAAAGTCTGGTCGAATCACTTCCTCTGCATGCCTCTGTAGCATGCATTCAACAAATGCAGGAAATGAGACGTAAGCAATTAACATTTCTGGGTTGGTAAGTCATCACATAGTGAGACATCAGAGAAAAAAACAAAGACAGAAATGCAAAAGGGTATATAATTTCTGAGCCAAACAGACTTACATCAATAAACACAAAAACCACAAGAGACAAAACGCCCATATGCTCAGCCTGTTCATATTGCTATGATGATAATCACCTGCTGGGTCTCTGTTTTCCCCTTATTTAGCTGAATGTGTTATGGATGATTCAACAAGTTCAGCAGGGTTAAAAGACCCTGAAGTGAAACCAGATGTATGTGATTATGAATGTTCTGTTTACTATAGAAACTCCCAGCTAAATAGTGCTTTTCTACAACCACATAAATAACAAGGAGTTTGCATTCAAATTGCAGTACAGTCATTACAGCAAATGAGATGCAGCTTACAGTATTTGGAAAATTATACTTTGCTTTTATACAAGAGTTGATATAAGTCTGCAATAAAATAATATTGGGAAATGTTTAAACTATTGAAGGACATATTTGAAATTCAGGTAATCTTGGGAGACTTGTGATAAAAAGGAGTTTGAAAAATTGGATGATGCCATTATTATTGTTTTTTTTTTTTTTTCTCAAAATATGGACATTTATCAGCTTTGGACATGACAGCATTCCTGTGTTGGGAAAATGAAACTCTAGACCTTAACTCCTTTGTCTGTAAATCTTTTTTTTTTCTTTCTTTTCATGATTTCAAACATCCTTTGGTACATAAATGTAGCTGTGGTGCTTTAGCATTGAAATTCCTGTGGTGATGATTGTAATCCGGTGATACATGTTCCGTGGTATTTTTGTGGCTGTCTGAGATATGTTGGTCTTTTTTCTTTTTTACAATAAATTACTATGAGACAATTTAGGTCCCATGGGACAGCTTGGAGTCTAAAACTTGGGTCTTATTGTGGAAAAATGAATGAAAGAAATATCTTAGTAGTGTTACAGTTTAAAATGAAAGGATAGGATCTGCTTTATTCTTTTTGTCTTTGTTTTCTTGTCCATTTTGAGAAAACCTAATTCACTCACTCATTAGCTCATTCAGGGAGAACACAATGTTCAAATTAGTAATAACACAAAATTCCTATTCTTTTTTTATCCGAGGTGGGTAAAAAAACAAAACTCCTGAACCGACACAATCTTACAGCACTTTGATATGTTTTCCTCTAATTTCTATTAAGTTTTTTTTTTTTTTTTTTTTTTGCAATCTTTTAAGGAGGTCCTCTTGAATTCCTAAAGGGTTTTCTTTGGATTTAAGCTAATTTTTCATTTTCAACTTCCTGGACATAATATCATACTGGGTAATATGTGTCTAAATAGGAGGATAATGAACAACTGCTGGGTTGAATAAGACACATCAGGCCTAAAAACTATATACAGCAGATTATCTGCAATTATCTGCATTACAAGAAATTATTGGTGTTTTAGTTTTAGAAATTTGAAGATCTTCTAGGGTAGTTCTTCAAAAATAACTAAATTGATGATAAATCACTTCAGTAAGGTTTTATTAACATAGGGTTGTATGCAAACCACAAAAATGTTTTATTGTTTTTCCTGGATTCATCCAAAGAAATTGGAATCAATAAGGCAATGTGTCAGTTAAGAGCTATAATTTACCAAATCGTAGCAGAAATTTAAAATAAATTCTCTGCTAAGATCTCATTTATTTGTAAACACAACAATGGTTAATCATTTGAATTTAAGAACCTGTAGAATAATTTTCTTAAACTCTTGCATTTCATTTAGCATATTTTGCATGTAAGCTGCCAGCTTGGTTTCCATAATGCCTTCCTCAGCATTTGCCAAAAAGGATTATTCAGTTATACCCTAACATTAGATTTTAACTGAATGTGATATTAATTTTAGGCTGTCAGTGATGCATCTAAATCTGTCTTTTACAGGGATAAAATGGTTACACAACAATTTCACCAAATTTATTAACAAGAACTGGATTTATAAAATTCAACTTTGATTAGATGGTGGATTTTCTGTAATCCACACAGGCTCAAATATATGCATACACTCCACTGATGTTTGGAGAAATGTCCTTTTTCAAGTCCAAGTGGATCAAACTTGGACTTGGTTTATTGCTGAAACAGGTTTTCAGGAATAAAAATGACTTCTTTCAAATGTGAGAAGACTGCATTAACAGCCAAGGATGGTAGGAGCATTGTCATGCAATGGAGTGGTCCATTTCACACAGTGAGAACAATAGAGAGGAAGACGTACCTCCAAATTCTCAAACTCCACATCTCAAATAAACAACTGGTTGAAAATTGAAGTCTGCTGGGTGTCCCACCAGAATGTCAATCCCAAACACACATCAGAAGGTATCTAAATAGATTAGGCAATTCAGGTTTATGGATGAATGTATGTAGTCTATAAATTGATTATTTGTTTTGGATGGCCACAACCTTTACTCTACTGAAAAAGTATGTATTACACATAAAAACGGTCTGTCGATGTCAAAAAGTGTATGAAGACTGTCTAATTCTCATAAGTGGTCAATTTGCAGTCAAATTTATATCAGTGGCTTGCCAATGTAGTTTCTCTGCAAAACACAAAGGGACCTTTAGACATTTGAGCCTCAGTGTATAATTTAGACTGTGGATTAAAGTAAATCTGTAACAAAATTCAATCTTGTGCCACTAATTCTTGCTTTTAAGGTCCATTAAATTAGTTTAATGGACCTTAAACTAAAAGAAGAGTTCAAACACTTTATTAAAAGCTCAAAAGTGATATGTAAATCAGGCTAATTTATTAAACCCTCACCCCTGCACAAACTCAGATCCAAGGGGCGCAGATACAAAGTGGGCTGCTTGAGAAGAGATGTTCATCACATTCATTGTACTCTTTGCATAATGAGCCTAAATAAAAGTTTTACTTTCTAAAATGAGTGACAAAGAATATTGAATTTCTTTGTGAAATTTTAACTTTTTGAGATGTACGCATCGTTTGTTATGCCAAGATAGTATTAAAGAAACTTAAATTTAAACTCCACTAAGTTTAATTTTCTTTTGTTCCAGATCATCTCCCAAAGCCTTTGATGTGCAAGTGTAACAAATTTGACAGCAGTGAAGAATTTAGATTCCCATTGCTTTCCAGCCATTTTTTGAAATAGAGATTGTATTTATCTCTTTGTGGCAGCTGGCCAGGAACATAATGTTCCCTGTAGTCTCCATCTAATCTAATCTCACTCTGCTTGGACAGCTCGTTAGTATCCGTCAGCACAGCCAAAACTGAAAATGACCCAGGAAAGCAGAGGTGATGTCCTCGGAGAAAGAGTAAAAGTGAATGTCGAGTTGTTTTGCAAGATTTGTAAGTGTTGGATGGGAGGTCTGTCATTACATCAGCACTGAGAAACGCTTCTGAAAACATGGGGTGATTAAAGGATCCTCTTATCAAAGATTGTGAATGGCTGTATTTTCAATTGCCTACTAATGTATTATCTAATAACTGAAGCTTTCAACCAATTTATTTCAGTGTTTTTTCATCATCTGCTCTTTTTTATGACTGCACTTTTCTGATGCAGTCATTTTCACTGCATCATAAAAGTGATGCTACGTCAACCAGGCCTCATATCTGAAACGTTTCAAAAGAATGTCAGTATCCAAGGAGCCAGACAGAACCATCTTCCTGCAAGCAGTGTATGCAGAAAGAAAAAAACCCCAACGAAACACTAAAATCCCACGACATTACATCATTTCAGGGTGTGGTAACAGTGGCATTTAATCAAAATAGCCTTCTCATGACCTCATTTTTGGGTAAATCTTCCTCTTCGATACCACATGAACAGTATCAGGATGACTTCATTCATGAGGAAAGTGCATTTCAAACAAACTGAATTTCTGTTTGCTTTTGCTTAGTTTTTCCCTCTGGTCTAATTGATTCTAAGCATCACTCATAAAGGTGGCAAAAATCCTCCAAGATGAGTAATACTAAGTAAAACCTTTAACACACACTCATTATTGTCTTATCTATTGTCTCTATGTTTTGTAACTGGAAAACAAAACATTACATCAGCGCCACACCTAGGTGAGCTAATGGTTCAGCTTCAACAAAATTACTCTTGGGGCACATATCTGACACAGAAGAAGAAAAAAAACCCAACCCAAAAAACAGGGAGTGAATGTGTCCATGGTCATCTGCCATAACTCTGTTTGCTTTAGTTTCCACTTAGAAATAAACATTTCAGTTTGAGCATGTGGTGTTTCCCTCTGGTCGCTACACAAAACTTTAAGTGAAGGGAAAATGCAGACTGTGGTGCACTCCCTTGACTTCTTGCATTATGTAACCACGGCACCACAAAAATCTCCAAACTGCAAATTATAACATCAATGCATGGTAATGTAAGATTTAAAACCAGAGAGTAAATGACTGTTCTGAGGTCCAAACAAATTAAACATTAACAAATAACAGCTAACACGCATTTGGGTAGGAATAAAGAGATTTTTTGTTTCCAAATATGAATTCAATCTTGTTGCTTACATTAACTCAGAAATGTCAGGAAACAGGAGATTCAGAAGTACATTCCAATGAATCTGTTGTTAAAGTTAATCCAGTATTGAGAAGACATCATCTCTAGTCTAATAACTGTTACCCATGAGATGAGAAAAGCTTACTGCAAAGAGTTGTAACAGTTTTACTAATAAAAATCCTTCAGCACCATTCATTACTTCGAACAGAGAGACAGTTTGGTCCAAATATTTTGTAGGTATCCTGTTACAAGGCACCTCATTATACAGGCCAGTTCTTGAAAGTAAAGACTATATTTCATAACAGTTCTAGGAAAGTGTCTTAGGATCTTGAGGTAAGTGCCATGCCAAGACCTCATTTACAAGTCTAGGTCAAAGTCAACTTCTTTTATATATTAGCTTGATTTCTTTGCAGGTCACCAAATAATCAACAAAGTTTCTGTATATAAGTAATAAAATTCTGGACAGTCAATCACTGAGTATCATGCAAGTTCCACAAAAGTTCTGGAAAACATTTGTCCCATTCTGATACTAAGATCTAAGATTCAGCTAAATTTGATTAAAGTTCCCTGAAAGTGCTGAGTGAGTCACATGAGCGTCTAATGCAAGTTCAGTGAAAGTTACAGCAAGTACTTATGTCAATTTATGCTCCATAAAAATTCATTGAATGTATTCGGTAATTTCTAAGAAAGTTACTGGAATATTTCATGAATCTCCAAACATAGCTGCTATGTGAAGCTCCAAAGTTTAGTTGGAGAACATTAGTGAATAGCAATATAGTATGAAACAATAACGTCTCATAGAGCATAGTACAGTCTATATCATTTAAAAATAGAAAAGTAGAGAATCATTTCAACCTACAAAGACATGAACATCTACCTAACCCAACATACCAGGCAAGTTGAGCATTAACCAGAAGCAGCCAAGAGGGCAATAGCACCTCTGGAGGAACCACAGAAATCCACAGCTAAGGTACAAGCGAGGAAATCTGTTGTCACAACAGAAATTCAACCTCCAGATTACTGCACTTCTTAGTTTCTCAGTTCAGCCTTATCCCAAATGTTAGGCGATTTCATGTCTGCATGTTGAATGAGAAAAACTGTAGAAATGTGGATTTGATCTCAACTGAATAATTACCATGTTTTATTTATGTTTTCCTTCAAAAGTCAATTTAACTTGAATTACCAGTTTAAAAAAAAAACAAAACAAACAAACAAAAAAAAAACAATAATTACAAAATCTGCTAAATATACTGTGGAGCTGCAAAGAAGGTCCAGCCACAAATAAAAAGGTAGGTGAAGCAAGATTTGGTGTCTTCATGCAAGACTGGTCAGGGAGCAAACAAAGCTAACTGTTCCCATTGATGCAAAGCACAATTACTGTACCCCAGCCACAGCTGGTCAAAATTAGATTGTTTTCAGCAGGCAGCACCAAAAAAGCTGCCAAATCCTTACAGAGTTTTACCACACTCAGCCCTCCCAAGTCAGCAGCTGGCAGTTCTTTGGAGCACAGCAAGAGCTCGGGTGGTTCTTGCTGTCAGTGGACTTTCCCAGGATGACAGAACAGCGTTCCTTGGTTCAGCTGTCACTGAGGGTCAACGGGGGAGAGAGTTAACGGGTCAAAAACATCCAGCATTCAGCCATCTTCAGCTGCTAACAGCACCCAAAGAGGATAAGTTAAATATAGAATGGCCTTCTCGGAGTCTAATCACAAAGACAAGAGAGGGACGTTGGAGTAAAAAGATCTGGCTCTGAGACAAACAACATCACACAGCACCTCTGCCTCTTTTCACTGAGCAACAGCTGAGTGTAACATCCCTCACAGATCCCCCTCCTGTTTTTTTACATTCACACACCCATCAGCTGGCTTCTTAAGGGAAAGGGAGGGGAGTTGAAAAAAAAAAGATGTTCGCCTTAGTGTGAGGCAGAACTGGGCAGGCTGTGGGAGTGACAGAGGGAGGGAGGGTGAGAGGGAAGTTACAGTGCTCTGTTATTGCTCTCTGCCATTCCCTTCATGACCTGAAGAAGAACAGAGAGAAAACTGGATCGTGGCGCTTGTGATGGATCTTGGTGACATGCTGTAGGAGAATCTATACGTAAAACACTTGACAAAAGGAATATAAGTGCTAATTTTTTTAAAGGATAACTCAAACCAAGGGATACAACAACATCAGGTAAGCTATCTTCTTATTTTCATTATGAAACTAAATGTTTTGAGTTTCTGCAGTGAGCCAATGAAAGCAACTCTGTATCAATCCGTTATTCTAAAGTGCAGGCAGGTGTCCATTTCATAAAGCCAATAAATCCTTGAAACTTAATCTGAGCTGTGATAGAAACTCTTCAACAACAAATGAATGAGCAGCTATTCACAAACCAAGTGATTAATTCAACTTAGTAATTACTCATTCAAGTAATGTATGTATTCCAACATTTTGAATTACTTTGCAATAATCTCCATAAGAAGACAAGTGGCTGCTGGTTTTGTTAATACAGCTTCTGCGTCAGTATCAAGAGAACACATAGAAAAGTCATAAATGAAATATTTCTGAATGATTTGCACATGACTACATGAATAAGACCATTTAGTGAAAAGAATTTTCTGATTCACACGTGGGAGGAGAAGCCCATAACTCCGCCAGAGAAAGTGCTGGTGCTTAGTTGAGTGTATGCTACATCATGTTTGGGAATGATATGCACTTGTACATGCATGCGACCTTTGCACCTCAACTCGCCCCCACACAGCCGCCGACACCTCTGCAGGACCATGAAGCAGACTGAATGACAAACAGTATCAATGAAGCTTAGAAAACTGCCTTTTTGTCACATTACAAACTGCAGTGCAGCTTTTACTAGAATTGAGACAAACCAAAATAAAGTAGCACTTACTTGTGCAATGGAAGACAAATAAGACAAGATTTTATCTGAGTTAAAAAATTTGAAAAGTTTCTGCAATCGCATTCAGCTGCCTTTACTCCAATACCCCAAAATAAAAGCAATTGCAACCTACTGCATTCAAAGTTCACCTGTGTGTAATTTAATCTCAGTGAAGGCCTCAGTCATTTGTAGGCGATCATTAGTGAATAAACAGTGTCATAAAAATTAAGGAACACCACAGACGTACAGGTCAGGGATAAATATACGGTATGAAGGCTATCTTTAAAACAATCTCCTAAGTAACCAGAGAGCAAAATGTATAACAAAGACCAATAATTTGTGAGAATCATACAAATAATAAAGTGTGGTGGAAGCGTCATACTGTAGGAATGCTTTTCCTAAGCAGGGACAATAAAGCTGGTCAGAATTGATGAAAAGATTTAAATTTGAAAAAAAAAAGAAAGTGAAAATCGTGTTTTAGTTTCCCTCCACCATGCAATTATGTCCTCCTTAGTGCTGATCCATCCTGTGAAGTTCAACTAAAACACATTGAGGTTTGTGCTTGCAAAGTCAAAAAATATGGAAAAGATCAAGGGGACTAAATACTTTTGAAAAGGCACTGTAGGCCTTGACGAGCTGCAGAAGGAGGACATCTTTCATCCTGAATATTTTCGGGGGGGTTGTAGTGACGCCAAAACGAATTCCATTTCATCCGCATGAAGTCATCCTCGTCTCTGAAGAGATGCATGGCTCCTGGGAGTCGCAGTTTGTCAAGCAGTTACATCACCTCGTCTCAGTAAGCCGAAAAGAAAATGTCAAGTTCAGCAAGACAGGAGGCTGCAAGGGTGGCTCCCACCCTCTGCAGCTTACATGGCCGCAGAGCACTCAGTGGTATAACAAGCAATAACTCAGAACAGTGAGAGGTGGAGCGGCCATATTTGCTTATTAAGATTTTTGTGCTTGTCTAAGCTTTACTTGAGCAGAATTTGTGAAGTTCAATCAGCTAAATGGATGTCTCAAAAGACAGATTTGTGAATGTTTACAGGACGCTTATCAGGCCCAGGTTGAAAATGAATCAGTCTTACTGTAAGTCAATAATGTGAACTTTCTTTGAACTGAAACCAACCTGGATTAAAGCTTGGAAGTTTGCCAGAAACCATTGATTTTAGGGGCACTAAATGTATCACTGGCTTACCTCACAGCGTTATCATGCCTGTGAGTCACCTGGGCTTTTACTTGTAAGGTGGCATAGTTTAGCAGAGACATTTGCCTTGCACCATCCATTCTAAGCAACTTTATATCTTCTTTGCGTGTACTCTGTATCACTTTTGTGCTCTCTGTTTTTTTTTTTGTTTTTGTTTTTTTGCCTCATGTGGATATTTGGGTGCTTTCTTAGGAGGGTTTGTGTTGTTCAGAGGTATAGGAGGGGGAGCTTGCTGCTGTCAGTAGTGGGGGTCCTTCCTATATGTCTGAAGGGCCTCACCAGCTGCTGTCGGCGACACATGCGCAGCTCCCGTCATATAAGAGCCTCTTGTCTTTAAATTCCAAACATACAGTTTGGACACATTTGGACGTTTCACAGAACAGTGGGACTCATAACTCATGCTTGCCCTGGTTAAAAATAAGTCTCTGAACTCCACAGCAACCCAAGATCTTCCCAAGACCATGTGATGTAAAATAAAGCATGTGGTGTTGTAAAAATTCTTTGAGACTCTACAAATTTATCTGTTATCTATGTCTTCTCTAAAGACAGTCTTTTAAACTGTTCGCAATCTATAATGCTCCTCCTGAAAATCATACGGTTTTGAATGACTATGTTCAGTGTTGCAGAATCATTCTGCAAGTGTTTGCCCCTTACAGATTTTTGTCTCTCTTTTTTTATGTTACACTTAAATAATAATGTTTGTCAAAGTAATGTTAACATTAGAAATCAAAGTAAATACAAAGGGCAGTTTTCAAATGATGATTCATTAAAACACAAACATAATTCAAGTCTATCTGATTATCAATAGTAATGGTACCCTAAGCCAAATAACTTGTAAAGTCCCTCTTGGTGCTGTTGTTCCATCCACATATCATCTCACTACCACTGACTGTTAGTATGATGTTCTTTTTATGAAATGTTGTGTTTGTTTGAACACTTTACCACTTCTTTCTCTCCAGTAAAGAGAATATATCCCCAAAGGTCTTAAAAATCTTTGTAATGTTTATTTTGGCAAATGTAAAGAGGAGCTTGTTTTCTTTTCTTTTTTTTATTCAGCAAGGCTCTTCTTGGAACTTTTCTTGGGTGACATTTTAACTCAGTGCCTGTCTTGTTGTTAAATCATGAATACTGATGGAAACTGAGGCACAAAATGCCCTAAAGTCCTTTGGTTGCTGCTCTGAGTCTTTTTGTGACCTCCTTCATGAGTAATTGGTGGAGTGATTTTGGCAGGTCTGGCACTTCTAGGTTCCCCACTGCTTTGTACATTTTGAATAATGGCGCTCACTGTGGTTCACTGCACTCTAAAAGCCTTACAAACTACTTTATAACCATTTTTAGACAGATGGGAGTCAGTGCACAATGTGTTGCTTTTTCAGATGTTCTATACATTTATATTATTTGTTTCCAAGGATTATTTACAGTTTACCTGTCAATGAGACACTTCATGCCTGCTTTCAAAACACAAAATGTACTGATTGTGATGTGAAAATAAGGCTTTACAACCCTTACACAATAACATTTAGTGTAATTCTGGTTTCATTGGGGTTGCAATCTATCATAGTTAATTCCCAAATGGGCATCAGATCGAAAAAAAATGAAAATATGGTTCCTATTATGGATTCAAATATGCTCTGTCTCCTTAGGAACAAAAAAAAAAAACAAAACAAAGAAACAAGGGATGACTGGAGGCTGCTTGTGTATGCTGTAAACTGTTCCTGCCTTTCTATCAGCACATTACAGCACAGAGAGCACAACACGTCATGTTTCATGTTACTTTATTTGATCACTTAAACTTCCACCAAAGGGAGAAAATTGCTTCCATATTTCTCCCGTCAACCTTTTCAGAAGCATTTTTTTGTTCTGGCAGGAAATGAGTCAATCATGAGTGACTGACTGAACTAATGGTAGTTTCACCTTTCCCAATAATGTTACACATAATCATTCAGAAAAGAATAATAGGTCTCTGATAATTATTGCACTCAATGTTTTTTTTTCCTATGAGAGAATCCTTTCCTCTTTACTATTTTATCTTATATTAATCCAGCTGGAAGCAGTGCAACAATCTGGAAATGCTGTGAAAAAGCAGTAAATAGCAGACAATAGTACAAGCATGAAACAGTACAAATTCACACTTTCAAAACTTTGATTGGCTGTGGTTTGGAGATGCGGGGTGGTGGTTAACCAAGTGTTAAATTATCATTCCAACCCTTCCAGACAAATATACTGTGAGTCAAGTGATGGAAAAACAAAACAAAAAACAATGTCTCATTTGAAGTGAGAATTTCTGACCTCTTGAGGCAAAATTAAGTTTTGCCTCATCATTGGATGGAATCATTGTAGAAACTATGTTGATCATTTTTTGTGTACTTTAAAATTATATGTCCTCTTTAATTCCAAGGTAGTAATAGTAGGGACTGTTTATGTTGTATTTTTAATAGTCTGTTTAGTTTTTAATATTAAATTCTGAAACATTTAGATTGTTATCAACATCACAACTGCCAAATACAGTCCCATGGGTGAAATATTCATACTCTTTCAACCTGGTCTCTTTTTTTGGCTGCAACAGCAACCCTTAATATAATGATGATTACGTTATATTGCAACTGTGATTAATATATCTGCAACACAGATGTATTAATCATTTGAAAAAAGAAAGAGTATGGCACAATTCCATATCAGAGCCTGCATAAGCAATTTTAAAACTGTGTCAGAAAAAAAAAAATATGTCATTAACTTTAAAGTTGTGCACCTAACCTTTTCATTTATTTAAGCACCATGTTTTATTATGGATTTACACAGAGAAACAATAATTTAAATGCTTAATTACATCTCAATATTAATGTGATTTTGACTGGCACTGTACATGAATAACACTTTAAGACCTGACCTGCAGTTCATTTATAGAACAGATGCATGACGCCATGATGAGTTTGACTCATCAATAAGTTCCATTGCTGTTTCTATTTATAATTATTCCAAAACTTGATATCTTACTTGATCTTTGTAATTTAAACATGATATCTCCATCTGGTCTGGAATAATCTACCAGACCAGGGATTTAGAATTGGAAGTGCAGCTTGATTTATTCACATTACTCATTATTTATACTATCTCCTGTATTATTCCTTTTGATTGGAAGTCTGAAGACATTTTAATCAACTTATATCTATGGTTCTTATCATTGTTCATCATTCTTGATAATTGTTAGTTAATAAAAGACTCAAGGTAATTTAACTTTTGATTTTAGATCGTCTATGCAGGACAAATGAAAGAGCTCCACAGAAGGAAACAGGGGTAAGAAGGGCCTTTTTTCCCAAATCCACCAACAACAGTTTCTTTGCTGGAACCATTTCCCCCTGAAGGTGCAAAAACAATCAAAGTTTTGGATTTTAGAAAATGAATGACCCAAATCTGAGGGAAAAGTACAGAACATAGTTTGCAAACTGGTAGCTTGAGGAGGGAGTAAACAACCAGGATTTTGATTTTTAGAATAAACTTTATCAAGTAAGAAGATCATTTCCGGTATAGCAGCATTTTTCATTCTCAGAGCCTGAGCCAGACAAGAAAACATGAGATTTGCATGATTATTCCATTACTTGTTAACATAAAGTCTGGAGATATAAGATTGGTGATGCTCTGGACATCAAAGTAAAAATGCTGATCAAAGCTGGAGCAGAAATGGCAGCATAAAACCTGAATGCTGAATGTACCAAATGCTATTTTTACTCCTTTTATTCTCCTATGTTTGGATTCACAACCAGCTTAGCACAGAGCCATTTTAAACCCTTAAAGTAAAATTTCAGCGGGATACATAATCATTCCCCTTTTATTGGTCAACTATTTTATTTGACAAACATAGAAATTTTGACATTGACATTTAGAATGTGGATTTATGACATAAAATCTGTTGCGAGGGAAACCCAGAGTAAAACAGAAACACAAACTGGGACCAAGGAACAACAAAGCCAAGAATTCAAACATAAGTCTTGCTTTGCTCATTTGGGAAATAATAACTGCTGAAGCTACAGCTTCCTCTAGTAAGCAGATCAGTGACATGAGAAAATTACTACAAGATGAAACCCACCACCTGAGCTGACATTTTGCTGCAGCATGTCATGTCAGCGTTAGTTTGAGTTATTATAGCAGTGAGCTATTAATAGAAGTCAAGATTACAGTAAGACAAGCTGTAAAGGTTTGAGTTTTCACCTTTGAGTCTCTTTGACAGTTCAATTTGAGTAAAGTAAAAATGTGTAGTTTTCCACAGTTAAATCCAGCCTCCCTGAGGCTGTTGGAAGTCTTGGCAAAGCAGATGACCACCAAGCTTTAAGGACAGGCTTCATCCTTGCATGCTCTTCATTTTTTTCAATATCAGGTGGATTCACTTGGAGCTTCCTCTCTCATCCTAAGCCAGAATTTTGATTGAAATTCCCACATGTTGGCAGATTGGTGTGTTTTTCTTCTTCTCTGTATAGAACATCTTAAATGGGTTACATTGTCACGCACTCACTTGGAAATCTGGATTTTTTTTCCTTGATATGCTTGTGGTTCTGATCCAACCAAACAACATGAACTAAATATTATTTTTATTCTTAATGTTGCATTCTTTCTGCTGCTTTTATTGTCTTTCAATGCTAGAAAATGTATTCAGATGGTGAAGGATTTTCTGACTTTCAAAGTCAGTTGACTTTTGATGTTCAGTAGCAGTTACAGTATAGTTGTTTTAACTGACCAGAAACAAGATAAATTTGATCTGGTTTAATTTCAGACAGTAAATAAGAAATGCATGTTATTTTACTCAGTATATGTACACTTCTGGTTTCCATTGTAAATTTATCACAACAATAAAGTTGTGATGATCAAATTATGCTCAAACAAGTTTAAAAGTAAACCAAAATTAGGAGCAAACAAAAATGTTTTCGTAAATGTTCGCGAGCCTTCCTTTTTTAAGCCTTGGATTTTAGGCATGTGAGGCGCATATATAAAAATACTCTTATGTGACAGCTGAACTTGGGACCAACCTCATTATAGACGTGGGTTTCATTTTAAATTTAGACTCAGGCCTTGGTCGTAGTCTTTTGAGGGATTTTAGGAACTTCTTTCAAACTAAAGTTGCATTAGTTGCTAGCTAGTCAGCTGTGGCGATGGTTTAGATGCCACAAATTTGTGTTGTTGGTGGGTTGGACTGGACTCTAGAGGCTCTGCTTCATAATCTACAAAGACAACTGGGAGTGTGGCATGCCAGACTGGAATGTAGGCGGTATGAGGCATAGAAATCTCTGTGCTTCATGAATGCAATGACCAATAACGACTGATCAGACAGTTGAGGGATATTGATAACAATGTGCAAGAAAAGCCTGTGTGATAAAAGAACATTCCATTTATTTATTCTTTGAAGTTTTACTGTACACAGCATTGAACATTAACTTTTACTGTTATAGCTGTCAGTTATAACCAACTCATTGCCCTGCTTGCTTTGCTGAATGAGTGACCCTGGAAAGTGAGCCGGCCTGTTACAGTAGTTCTTCTGCATATTTCTGGCTTCATTCCACAAACTAAAAATAAACCATCAAGTTTCCAAGCCTGCATCAAGAATTTTGCTGCTTGTGCACGGGCACTATGCCCAAATGGGTGACATTACAACACACGTTTCCCCATTTGATTACACATGACCATTTTAATACCCTGCTTTATCTGGGAATGATTCAAACTCCCTGGTATGACATGAACGCTGCTATCAACACCTTTTACAAACTGGTGTGCTACAAACCTAGAAGCAATGTAAACTAGCCTGTAGCTGAAACTTATAGTTATAGTTAGAAATATGAGACTGAAATTAATCTCGAGCTAGGAGCTGAAACTTCTTGAAGCCACTGTGAACTTACTAACCTTACTAACTCCTCAATTACCATAAATATGGTAATTGAGGAGTTAGGGACTACGTTAGGGTCTACGTTAGGGTCTACGTTTTCCTCATTTTTACAGTTTGAAGTGAAAGACTCAAGCAATGTTGCAAAGCACCCTTTCAAGTCTTGTGCATGAGTTACAGTTCCTGAAAACAGGTGAAATTAGAAGTTGTGCTTCAAGCATCATTAAACTTCACTGCTGTCTTAACTTCCTTGACCACTTTCCACAGAAAGATAAACATTTCCCTTGATTAACTAAATAGTAGTGAAAGACTCCCCTTTAATCTCTTTGAGATTGTAAGTAAGGAGTCAACTTCCTCTTTAGTTCATTCTCATAGTTTTTAGAATGCTTTAAAATTTGCCTGACATTTCAACCAGTGGAAGAGGCGAGCCTAAATGTTATGCATGTTCTTTTGGGAAAATTCCTGATTTTACATAAACTTGTTTTGATGGCAAAGGCAGGGTGCTTTGGTGGACTAGCAATAATCAGTAGGTGTCACATGTAAAATTATTTTTAAAGAGTGAGCACATGTTCTTGTCATTCAAATATGCTCACTTAAAGGGCCAGCTGAGAATCTTTGAAGTGAGATGTTGTAAGTAATTATAAGCAGTTAATATGTCACCTGAATGAGGTGTTGTAAATAATTATTAGTAGTTAATATCTCACCTGAGTGGCTAAGTCTCCCATTGTCTTATTTAATATAAATCAAGATAAGCTGGTCCTACAGGTTAAAGCTGATAGCTATTCAGGCCAAGACCAAAATAGGCTCATATTAACTTAAAAACAACTTCAATCTCAGATTTACACAAATGTTATTTTAGAAATCTTTAAAATGTAATCATGTTTGAATTAGGTGGTTATTCACATAGAAACAGATTATTATTTGAATGTGAAATACAGGTAGGCGGCAGCCACCAATTATCTTGTTGTGTGAACTCTTACTGAGAACCATGGCATTGCAAATGTTTCTGGATAGAGTAGTTGTCTAAAACAAAACTAAGTCAGGTCATTTGTATTAATAATACAAAATATAAGTTATCTATTATAAGTAAAATATTAACCGTTATTAACAACATTTCATGACAAAAATTCTGAGCTAACACTTTCAGTGCATATTTGAGGATGTTTTCTTTTACACTTTTTGCAGAGTGAAGGTCAGTCACTCCAACGTTTAGGGAGGTATTTCATCAAATTTGGATGACAAGGAATTCTGCTGTTGAACTAGATTTAAACAAGATTTTAAAACTGACAACATGTAAAAGGTGAATCTACAGTTGAAATCAGAAGTTTGCATACACTAAATAGAAAAACACAATAGCATTTTTTTCTACACTGTGATATAAAACTAGAATACACTTATCCCTTTTTAAGTCAATTAATATTAGCAATTTTATTTCTATTTGCTAAATGCCAGAATAAAACAATGAAAGAGACATTTTCTGTAGCAATTTTCCCAACTTTGTTCAGAGGCATAAGTTTAAATACACTAATATCACTCAATGCAGGACTTAAGTTCTGCATTTACTCAAGTCCTGCATGACTCATGAAACTCATGAACATTCATGAATGTTCATAAATGTGAGCATTCATGAAACTCATGGCTAGATACAAGTTAAAATCCAAAACAACAATCAGAAATAACACACAAAACATGATAAATCCATTTCTTTCCCCAGTCTTTCTGTGTAAATATACGGAGTGAAAATAGACAAGACACTTCAAAGAGCTCGTGAGTGTACCTGAAGTAAAACCTATGATAATCTTTGGAAGCTTCTGATAGGTTTATTGATAACATCTGAAATAATTAAAGACACACCTGTCGATGTAATTTGAGGCATATTTGAAACACACTGCGTCCTTGTGTAACACAAGGGAAAGTCAATAGAAATCATAAATTGGGTTCATTCTTGGGTGCAATTTTCAGTGGCCTCAAGTTGCCTCATTCAGCTGTACAAACAATTAAATGTAGGTGCAAATAAGATGGGAATGCCCAGACATCTTCAAATAAGGAAACTGGTTCTGGTTCCAAGAGATGAACATGCTTTGGTCCAAAACGTGCATATTAACCCAAAAACAAAAGCAAACAAGCTGGTGAAGATCTTGGCTGAAGCAGTGTGGAAGGAACCCCAAAAGGTTTGGCCGAAGTCATACAATTTAAGGACAATGGTACCAAATCCTAATGCAGTGTATTTAAGTTTGACTTTTAAGAAAGTAATAAAAATTCCCCTTCAAGCTGATTTCTCATTATTTTGTCATTTAGCAAATGGAAAAACTTTAGTACTTCTAACTTAGTTAAAACAGCAAAAGTCTTTTTCTGATTTCAGGTCAGACAGCAGGAAAAAAATGCACGTTTCTTTTTATATAGCGATAATAATGCATTTTATTCAATATTGCCTTTCAAAACACCCAAGGACACTTTAAAACATTAAAAACACAAATTAAACAGAAAAGAAATGGCTACAAGACATGAAAACACAAAACAAGTACACAATTAAAGTGAGAAGGTTAACTTGAACAGATGAGTTTTGAGTTGTGCTTCGAAGGTCAGAAGAGAGTCAGTATTATAGGTATCAGGGGGAAGCGCGTTCCAGAGGTGGGGAGCAGAGTAAGAGAAGGCTCTTTATTCCAGAGATAGAATAAAGATTCCATCTGATATTTACATTATGTTTGGATCTGAGTGTCATTAGATTCAAAGTAGGTCAACCAGGCTTCAAATAGGGAGTTTTTTTTTTTTTTTTTTTGAGGAAGTTACTTAAGGCCAAAGTCATAAAGCTCTCTTTAAATTGTGACAATGCAATAAAATAATGAGAACAACTGACTCAGATTTACCTTTTCACATTTTATAATGTTCAGAGGTAAGTAGAAAGTAGCTACCCCTTACTAAAATATATGTACTTTTATTTTTAAAATGTATGGTACTTCAAGGAACAATTTATTGGCACCATACCTTTTCTTCTGTTTATGTAATAATAGTTTTACTATTGTTGTACAGATGTACAAATTCTGAGTGCATTCAATATGTATTCATCCCCATTTGCATTGATGCTTCTAAAATAAAATCCAGTGCAACCAACTGTCCTAATTATAAAGAGAGCCTAATTTTTGTATTGCAGTATAAATGCAGCCATTGTGTAAATGTTTTCTGGGTTTGTTAGAAAACTTTAGTGCGCAGACCTGCACAAAAGGACACTGTGGTGAGATCAGAGGGAAGGTGGTGGAAGGATGACTTATAAAATAAAATCCTAAACCTGGAATATCTCACAGAGATCGATATAATCTGTCTTCTGAAAACAGAAAGAGTAAGGGACAACTTCAAACCTATCAATATATGGCCATGTATCTAAATTGATAGGGCAGCACTAACCAAGTAAGAAACAAAGAGGTCTGAGGTAACTGAATAAGCTGCAGAGATTCACACTCTACAAACTTCTCTGTTGTGGTAAGAAGAAAGTTTCTGCTCAAAGAAAGCGTAGAGAAATCTTGGTAATGGTTGTGAAAATAAAATGAAACCCATATAAAACCTTCTGGCCTAAGCTAAAATACTAGAAGGCTGACACGTTATTCCCATGTTGAAACAGAGTAAAGGCATCATCATGCAATAGAAATGATTTTCTTCAGAATTAACAGAGCATTAAAGTTTATGTTTAAACATAACAAAATGTGAAAACGTTAAGGTAGTGTCTTTAAAAGAAATGATATGAAGTTTAAAAAGCCAAATACCAAAAGCACAAAAAGGAAAGAAAGTTTCAGAAACAAATAAATATGTGGGAATAATGAGATAAATATGTTCTTCCAACAAAATTTCTTCTTTTTCTATCCTCAATCCAGGGAAAATGAGGTCCAAAAGCAATGAGGTGGAAAGCCAAAATGACGGAGTCCTTGGAGTTCCACCAGGTGATCATGACATCAATGAAGAAAAGGACGTGGGTCTGCCTGTAAAGACCCTGAAGGCCAAAGTTCACCAGAAGGAAGGTGAGGATGAGGTTGAAGTGATCTCTGATAAAGAGAAGCTGCTGTTGGATTCCACAGAGACTGGAGACAAAACAGGAATCATCACAGATCTGTCCAAACAGGATCTGTTGAAACTGCTGGGAATCATGGAGGGTGAAGTTCAGGTAGGACATCTCTTTGTTTTTCTCATTGTGTAAATAAGCTGGAGCACAATCTGAGGACTTTACAAAGCTGGCAACAAACAACATACCTGGAAATGATACTATTGTTGAATGTATTCATTTTAGGTGACTGCACTGCAATTTTAGCACAATAGCTCTATCTTGTGGTTGAAAATGGCAGTTTAAAATGCCTAAAGAAACCACAGATAAAAAGTATGATACTGAAAATATGCTCTGTTTCAGACTTATTTTGAGAAAAAAATGCAAGTGTTTAAATGTATTTTATTGCATAGACTGAAAGGAAATATAATATTATGTTTGTATCTGTTTGTTTTCAGGCCAGGGAAGATGTAATCTGCATGCTAAAATCCCAGCAAACTAGTACAGAAACCCTGGAGTCACAGTACGGATGTGCCGTACCTGCCTCAGCCCTCAAAGCACTGCAGAGAGACAGCGTCATCACTGGCACAAAGCCAGATACTCACAATGTCTATCAAAAGCCAATGGTTGAGGTTGGAATGATTTCCTTATTTTTAATCAAACCTGTATTTTGCATTTTTACACTTTTCTAAAACTCTGCTGATAACAAATCTGAGAAAACTTTTTGATTTAAGAGTAAATTTAAACATTTAAAACTAATAACCGTTCTCTCATGACCTGCTTTGTGTTCATGTCTCAGCTGAAACGTCTGCAGGATAAGCACAAGGACACATACCGGCGGATGCTGGGTCAGCTGCTGCTGGCTGAAAAGTGTCACCGCCGCACCGTCCATGAGCTGGAAATAGAGAAACACAAACATGTTGACTACATGAATAAGAGTGACGACTTCACAAACCTCCTGGAGCAGGAAAGAGAAAGGTGAGAAAGGTAGAGAGGTTGACATTGGATGAAATGAAAAGCTTCACTGAATTAATTTTCAAAACGTTATTGTATTTTATCAGGATTTTAATCTGATGGACCATCACAAAGTAGTGCAGTAGAAGGAAAATAAACATGGTTTTGTCATATTTCAAAACAACATTGAAGAAATATGACATGCATATGCATTCAGCCCTCCATTCAGCCCAGCTGAACTCTCTAAACCAAACCAAATGAATTCTTCAAGGCTTCACCCATGTCTAATTCAATCTCTAAATAATTACAGCTGTTCTGTGATGGACTCAGACAGGTCAGGTCAATGATAAAGTTAAAGGGAATATCAACTCAGAGGTTAGTAAAAAACAAAACAAAACAAAAAACAAAACAAACAAAACAAACAAACAAAACAAAAAAAACAGTATTCCTAGCTCTGAGGTGATTGGGCATAGAGGGAGCTGTTTCTGAGTGGTAGCCGTCAGCCATTAATGAGACAACAGACAACAGAGCAATTTATGTGTCAGGAAGTGAACATCTTTAAGGTGAAATGTACGTGGGTTGACAGAAGAGACAGCTAAAGCTTCAGGGAGTTTCAGAGTCACGCGAATGAAATAAAATGTTCCTCACCTCCTCATAATTCTTAAACAAAAAATTGTTCAACTTCCTACAATCCACTTCAGTAAAGTACCCTATACCTCACATCCAAAGTTTTCCTTTTGGACAAGTCATTATAACTATTCAAATTTTGGAGGGACTGGGAGAGGAGTAAGCAGTTCCTCTGAACAAATTCCCCAGGGAACATGAGATGAAATGTTGTTTTGTGATTTAAAAGAATGTTTTTCATGCATGCCAGCATGTGGATCACACCTGTGTTTGCCATTGGTGTCACACACACAGTTGTCTAAGATATTGAGATCATTACTTAACACATTACTATGTAGTCCCACAAAATATTTTAAAAGTATTCAAATAAAGTTGCTTATTATTTAAACAAGGTTTATGAATGTATACTTTCCCTTCTTAGTGTTGGATATTCCATTGCAGGTAATTCTTTCATAGCAACAGTAAACCACAGTTCTTTTAATGACCTGACTATTAGTCTCAGATAGCACTGACATCATGGCTTCGTCCTCTTCCAGGACAGTAAGTTTAGACTGATGAGTCCTTAAATTTAAAACCCATCTCACCGTGTAAGTATGAATTTTATGAGTAAGATCTACATGGCAACTTGCGCATTAGCCAGGGTTGGTAATCCTAACTGGCCACAAAAGCTACAACTTATTTTGCCTAGTGATAAAGAGCAAGTGGAAAGAAAAGGATAAATGACTTTTAAAATCTAAATTAAAAAAATATATTAATGTTAATTTGTAATAACTCATTTTTGCTCTCTTTACAAATATAAGGCATTTTCAGCTTTACTTTTTATAGAAACTAGAGACTACAATATCTATCCATTCTTCTTTGCAAAATACCTTTGGCTCAATTTGACTGAATGTCAAACGAAAATTTCAGGTGGATTTATTTCCAGACTTTGACTAAGTCATTCTAACACGTAAATATATTTTGATCTAAACCTTTCCATTGCAGTAGTGGCTGTCTGATTAATGTTTTCCTGGCGGAAGCAGAACCTCCATCTCCTTTTCCAGGCTTTCAAGTTGTCTTCCAGGATTGCCCTACATTTAGTTTCCCTGCCCCTGATAAAAAAAGTAACTCCTTCCATTGAACATTACTTGTTGAAATGTTCAAAGCTTGGAATATTGTTTCATAGCCTAACTATGACTTAACTTCTCAACAACTTTCTCCGACATGTCTACTGTATTCCTTGGTCTTCACCATGCTTTTTTCACCAATGTTCTATGACAAACATCAGAGGCCTTCACATAATAGCCATGCTTATACAAAAATTAAATGCTGATTTATAAATCAGTATTAAGAGGGCCGAGTGCTTATACACAGCAGTTAATTGATTTTCATTTGTGAATCATTTCTGAAAACCTTGTCTCATTTACTTTTCTCTTTGCAATGATGCACATTTTAAGTAGTTCTATTAAATAAAATCCCTGTTAGATTTATTGATGTTTGAGGTTATAATGTGACAAAATCTTGACATGTTTAAGGGGTATGAACAAAAGCTCTATAAGTAATTAAGGATACAAATGCACTTAAAAATTTAGTTTAGTTTTGAGTTGCATTGATGCAACTCTGCTGTATACTAAGACCAGAATTAAATCTGCCTGGCAACAGTATAAGCATTATGTTACTTAAGGTGATTGGTTGTACTTTTCTAGATGTTCCTCTCCTCAAGGGAATCATTCACCTTATCTGGTTTCCTCATCACATACACTTTGCAGGGGAAGCTATTGAATTTTCCCCTGAAACAGAGCTAGTGCACACATTCTCTTCTTCCTCCTGTGCTACTCTATCAAAAAATCTCCAAACATTTTTCTACACTGAGATGCAACTTGATTTCACCAAACATGGACAAAATGCTGATGTTTTTACTCTGTTTAATGGTGCAACTTTCTGAATTGGCCTCATAGTTGCAGAATTTTTGGAAAACATGCAAAACTGAGGGGAGCTTTGTTGAACACTTTTTATGAAGCAAACAGTAGATCCACCCCCCGTGCTGTGTTCGTTCCAGAGCAGCACACACTGTCACACACATCGCTATCTATAGATGTGGTTACACCACTCACTACAAGTTCTACAGAGGAGCATAGCTATAGTTTGTTTTTTTCTTTTTATACTGCTGAGAACATTATTAGAATGTCACGGTAACAAAATCAGCAGAAAATGGTGGCTTCAGCATTTTTTCAGCACTGTGATAACGATAGTGGCAAACAAGCTATTTTTTTTTTTTTTGCTTGCAGAGCATCTTTAGCTGGTAAGTTATGAATGGGCACTGAAATGCTTGGTACAAGTTAGGCTGAACTTTCAGTGTTTGCTAAAGATACCTCGTCTTCCTTTTTGTGTTGTTGCCTGTTCTAATTTGGTTAATTTTGCAATGCAAAAAATTTCACTTTGAATAATGTATTAGAATCTCCCTGGAAGTGGAGATGCAACTGCTTTGCATGCATTTTGTTGGAGCCAGCCCGGTATGAAAGCTGGGCATGAGCAGCATAGAAAGAAGCTGAGAGAAAAGACCACAGCTTGGTGAGGGGGCTGTTAGCAGAACTTACCCTCACAGTTTGTGTTCAGAGTATCCATCCCGTCAGCAGGAGGTAAGCAGCACTAAGGAATGGGGGCAGTAGAGCAGATTTTCACATTTCACTATGTTCTTTTTTCTCAAACTGTAAGCTTTCATGTTGAAATCTTGTAAGACAACTTTAGACCTAAGTTGTCTTACTGATAAATTCATTTGATTTGACTTGTAACTTATTAGACATTACAAATAAAAAGTTATATCCAGACATAATAAAACATGTTATAGTCACAGATGACAACTTAAGTTACCTTTGTATACACTTAAAATAAAAAGTTAATAAAACACCAAAATCATTGTTTTTTTCTCTCTTAGACTGAAGAGGTTGCTTGAGAATGAAAAAGCCTATCAAGCAAGGAAGGAGAAGGAGCACTCCAAGCGTCTGGCCAAATTGCGAGAGGAGCTGGTGAAGCTAAAGTCCTTTGCATTGATGTTGGTCACTGAACGGCAACAGCACCTTGAGCAAATGGACCAACAGAGTCAACGGGTTCAAGAGATCAGCCTGCAGCTCCAGCAGCGGGACCATGAACTTAACGAAGCCAAAGACCGTGCTCAGGAGGATGGTCATAGAGTGCAAAGCCTAGAGGCTGAGCTAAAGGAGAAATCTTTTAGGATCACTCACCAGCATGAAGAGATGAGTGCCAAGCTGTCCAGTCAGGAGCTCCATAATCGTCAGCTTAATGTCAAAGTTTTGGAGCTTACACACAAAGTGGAGGAGCTAGAGGAAAGCAACAAGACCTTGAGAAAATCTGATGAAGAAATGCAAGAGTTAAGGGAGAGCATCAGCAAAGGGGAGTATGGCAGCTCTAACTTGATTGTTGAGTTGGAAACCCTGCGAAAGAGAGTGCATGAGATGGAAGGAAAGGACGAAGAGATAACAAAGACAGAGAATCAATGTAAAGAGCTAAGAAAGAGACTAGAAGATGAGAATTGTAAGAGTAAAGACCTAAGGCTGGAAGTAGAGAGGCTTCAAAACAGAATGATGGATTTGGAAAAACTGGAGGAAGCATTCAGTGTTAGCAAAGCCGAGTGTGCACAGATACAAACTGCTTTAGAAAGAGAGAAAGACCTGACCAAAGAGCTTTCAGATGAGGTTGTAGCTCTCAAAATTCGAATGAAGGAGCTTGAGTCATCAGAACTCAAATTGGAAAAGTGTGAGCTAACACTTAAGGATGACCTGCGGAAGCTTAAGTCCCTGACAGCTGCACTTATGGATGAACGAAAGACACTGTTGGAAAAAGTAAAGTCAGAGGAAAAGAAAAAAGAGGATTTGAGCAAGGTTGTTAAACTTGAGCAGGGTCGGGTGATGGAGGTGACAGAAAAACTGATAGAAGAGAGCAAAAGGTTTCTAAAATTGAAATCTGAGATGGAATCCAAAGTTGAAACTTTAACCAAAGAGAAAGGGGAGCTCAGTACTAAGCTAGCTTGTCAAACTGATCAAACTGAGGATCTTACTTTCAAGATAACCCAAATGAAAAGGAGGCTAGACATGCTTGAACAAGAAGAAAAGCTATCTGCGAGGAATTCAGTTATGTGTGACCTAAAAATCACTGATCCTGAAGGGAAAGAGAACAACAAAGTTAAAGAGTTAACTTTTGAAATAGAGAGTTTGAAAAACCGCCTGAAACAATTGGAAGTAGTTGAGGGAGACCTGATCAAGACAGAGGACCAGTATGATATTTTAGAGAAGAGGTTTGTGACTGAACAGGAAAAAGCAAATGATCTTTCCCAGCAAGTGGAAGACATGAAGAATCAGATTTCACGAAACAAAGCTATTGAAAAAGGGGAAGAAGAAAGCAGAGAAGAAGACCTCCAACAGAGATGCAAAAGAGAGGAGGTCAAAACTAGAGAACTACAAGCTGATGTGATAGCTCTCAAGGAGAAGATCCATGAACTGATGCACAAAGAAGACCAGCTATCTCAGCTTCAAGTGGACTTCTCTGTATTACAACAAAGATTCTTAGAAGAGGAAGAGAAGGCCAAGAACATGGGCATGGAGGTTTTTCATCTCACCAAAGAACTAGAGTTAGCCAAGCGCCAAAGCCGGGCACTTCGACCCAGCTTAAATGGAAGGAGAATAGTGGATGTGGCTATCACATCCACTGCAGTGCAGACGGAGCCATCACCTACTGAATCAGGAGAAGAAGATACACCAGCTGTGTTTATCAGAAAGTCTGTTCAAGAAGAGAATCACATCATGAATAACATCCGACAGAAATGTCTGAAGAAGCCTGAAAAAGGTAATGCAGTTGAGCGATGTTCTTCATCTAGTAGTGATTTCAGTATTAAAAAATCCTGGATTCCTTGGATGAGAAAAAAGGACAACACTCCTCAAGAGACCAACTTGGAAAAGCCTCTTGTTATCAGTGGGGAATCAGTTTCTTCTAAATTGACCATGCCTCAAAACCCAGGGCAACCTTTACACATCCGGGTAACACCTGATCACCACAACAACACGGCCACACTGGAAATCAGCAGCCCCACTGCTGATCAAAGTTTTCCAATTGCAGCTCCCCTTAGCCCTAACCCATCTCAACCAAAATCCAGAATTACTATCATTCCCACCTACTCTGTGCCAACCACTCGGAGAAAGACTCCTACTGGATCTCAAGGCCCTGCAAGAGCCAAGTCCCCAGTCACAATCACAACTATATCTAGGGCCAAATCTCCAGAAACTAGCCGGAACTCTTTTTCTACCTCAGTAAGGCCCCTTTCCCCAGTTTCGGTTATGACAGTGAGCACTGCTGTAGTGCCTGATACATCTGCCTCCCCAGAACCCCAGGAAATGACCATGGGCCGGGCCGTGTTCAAGGTTACCCCTGAGAAACAGATGGTCCCAATTCCTATCAGAAAGGGCCACAACAATGCAAACATCATCACCTCTACAGATGAAAACAAGATTCATATTCATCTAGGTAACAGTGTCTCCCCAAAGATGATAGTCAGACCAGTAGCTAGTGTAGCAGAAAGCAAAGAACTGACCCTGTCAACAGGGACAGTTTTGCGTTCACCTCGCCAGATCACCACGACTGCAACCAGGAATGTTCAGAGTAAAGTGACAAGCAGCATTACAATATCCAATGTGACATCCACAACTTCAAGATCCATCCAAAGCACGGTATGTTTTAGTGTTTAAGATAGAAGTTTTTAGCATTTAGTAGCTACATTTTTTATGCTTTAAATGTTGTGCCTTTGTTTATTTTATGGTCATTAAAAAATATATATATTTTGTGCTTGAATATTTTTTGTCTTTGTTTACACGTTGTTACCTGATTATTTCTACCCTATGCAAAACAGATTGGCCATGATCTCCAGTCACCTCGCACAGGACTTACTCGTATACCAATGTCCAAGAGCCTCAAGACAGGAAAAACTGCGCTCGGATCCACAGGACTCTCAAGTGGAATGAAAGTTGAGACTCGGACAGAAAGTCAGTCCATGAGGGTTGAAGTCAAAAAATCTGCTGTGAATAGCAATACATCTCACAATGGAGGGAAATTGTGAAAATACAAATTGTATGGTCTAGGGTGATAAGTGACTCAGATAAAAATCCCAAATTTTCCAACAAAAACAACTGTAAAAACTGCAAAACGGAGCAAAAAGTATAGTTTTATATTTCTTAACTTTTTTTTTTTTTTTACCTATCTCTCATCAATTACTGTCTTTTAGATGTGAAAGACTTTATATGAAAATAAATGGTAGATCTGTGATTGCTATGTAACTAAGTTCTTTTGCTTTTACTTGTTGTCACAAATGTTTCTTAAAAATATATATGTTTTGTAAGATCAAATTATAGAAAATATACATTGTTTTTGGTAAATTAAATTTGGCTTGTATTATTGGGTTCGTAATTGTCTTGCTGTAAAGATATTTTTACAAAAGCATTTTTAATAAATATTATGCAAGAGAAGAGTTTAATATTATCGTCACTATTAATATTAAAATGATCAAATTATAATCACAGAAAACGGCAGCTGTGTTCTCCAAATCGCTTATAAACGCCCTAATAAACATATATTTTGCACATATATATATATATATATATATATATATATATATATATATATTTTCCCCGCTCTTCAAACTGCTCGCTGGGTCTTTCACCGGATGATGGTTAAGCAGCGAGTACGGATTCGGGGTGCGGTGCGGGGGCGTTTCTTCACTGTGTGCTATGACGTCACTTATACGTTTTATCATTTCATTGGCCCGGGAGCTTCCGGCTTCTTCCTCTTGATGCCGTTCCCTAAAATAGGTGAAACAAACACCTTTTATCAATAGCTGGATCAGATCGTGGCTAAATTTCATTCATCTGAACGCTGATTCAGATTCCCTAACATTTCGCCCTGTCTGCCGTTCAGGATTATCGCGCATCTCCCGGTTGTCAACTGTTGCGGATTAGTTTAGCTTGAAGCTTACCGCGACAATGATGGCGTCTAGCTACAACGCGAAGGAAGAGGACGGACATCACTCGGGATCTTCAACTCACGGCGTTACGGGTGCTGCGAAAAATAAAAAACCGGACAATACAGCGTTCAAACAGCAGAGACTTCCGGCTTGGCAGCCTATATTGACTGCTGGTACTGTGCTGCCTGCTTTCTTCGTTATCGGACTCCTGTTCATCCCCATCGGGATCGGCCTGTATGTGACTTCAAACAACATAAAAGAGTACGAGGTACAGTTGCAGTTCATGTCTGCCAATCGTTTGAGTCGTATCTTATTTCAAAGCCTCTGCCCTGGCTTTGTTTTAACTTTTTTGTTTCTCTTTTTGGTAAATTGCGAAACTACTTGTGAGAAAAATGGTGCAGTTTACGTCAAAACAAGTGCATTGAGTTGTGTTTACTGGACAGCAAAGCTAAGTTAAAGTGTTACAGTGTAGGTTCTCTGGAGGTAATGTCATACAATGATACTTGTCAGGAAAGCTAAGACTCATAGTGTCTTTAAAAAGCTCCACTGAGTTATCAAGTTGAAAGTATTATAGGGTTCATCGTCTTAAAGTGTGGCATTGGAAGCTGTCATTTTCATGATCTGTGTATGCAGCAATTTCTAAAGCATGTAAGAGGTTTGGGTTTCTTTCAGACAACTAAAACCGACTTTATAAAAACAACTGCTTAAAAAAGAGAAGTAATTTGCATAATGATTAAGTTACCTTGTCTGGGGAAGCAGACAACTGTTTGGTGGTTGGACTTATCACTCATGAAGATCTGGTAATAATAATAAACAAAAAACAAAACAGATGGGTTTTTTTGTTGTTTTTTTTCTGCTAAAGTACAAAATATAACAATGAAGTCAAAGCTTGTTTTTTGCACTTAAAACAACACTTACAAATGAACAGACATGTTAAGTTGGTTTTGATTTTTTGTTATACGTAATAGTAATATTACACCACCAGCAGTGTGCAACACATTAAAAACAAATTATGCTCTATCTCTGGGTATAAACAAAGTAAGGTTAGAAGCTTTTATGCCATTGCCAATGTTGCAGTTTTAGTTCAAAAATTTGCTTGATCGGCATATTAATGTTAAGCCTTTAAAGGTGAAGGACCTTAAGATCTGTAGCAAGCATACAGAACCAAATAGCTTGTTTAGATATCTCTGTTTAGTGCCAGCCATCAGATTATGAGACTCAGTTTCACCTTCTCATATCAGCGGTGAAAAAGTTTGATTTCTTTGACTTCAAAGTGTAATGCTATTTATGTTGGCTTCAAAACTCTTTCTGATTTCAGTTTTATTGTATAGTGGGTATCAGTAGCAAGTCTGCCACAAGTTGACTGCATTAATGGTAAAGTCTAAATTACAGCATCTGGGTCCCCTCTCCTTCAACAGTTTCTCTTCTTTTTTTAGTTACACTTATGATGTTCCACATTATCAATCTAATGTCACCTGATGTCAATATTCATAATTGGATGTAATATTTTGCATGGTAAAACAAAGATGGAAAAAACAAACAATTTTATACTCAACTAAGCTTTATGAAAATGTGGTGATTATTGTACAGACATGAGTGGTTTTACATTAAACCCAGTTCACTCATAATTCTCCACATCATGATACTTGGTTGTGGAGAATCCTAGCATCATGATTGGGGTTAATTTCTGATACTACTTTAGTCTGCTGGTCTTTTTTTTTTAAATATATTGCTGTCATAATTTTTTTTTTAGTTCTCCCAGTTCTCCCCATTTGCGTGTCTGCTCCTAATTTTAGATTGATTACACTGGTGTGGAGCCTAACAGTCCTTGTTACGACTGCGCCAATAACTTCACCTGGAACAGCACAACACCGTGCGTCTGCACTGTGGACTTCACGCTGGAGCAGCCATTCGAGGTGAGCTAATTTCCAGTTCAGGCTAAAATAGACACAATGAATAATTCAAGTCTTCAATACAACAAATGCTGTTTCTGCAATAAAAAGAAAGGGGAAAAAAGCACAGATTATCCATTAGAGTCAAATTAGAGTCCAAAAATAGAACGTCCAAGGTCTGCTTAAAAGCTGCTTTTATATTGATTTATGTGCTTATTAATTATGCAGTTCTGCTTTTATTGATTATTCAGGAAGTCTAAAGGTAGCTGGATTTTATGTTTATTCCTGGGTAAAACAAACTTGCCATTTGTCTCCTCGTGGCTACTTTCTTTGTTAAAATTGAAGTGGGATGAAACTTAATCTAAACGGAGAGAGTGGCAGAAGTGACGGGTAGGCCCAGATAAATAATTTCTCCTCTCTCAACAGAGCAATGTCTACATGTACTACGGTCTGTCCAACTTCTACCAGAACCACAGACGCTATGTGAAGTCCAGAGATGACAGCCAGCTAAATGGAGTTAAATCCTCTTTAACGGTGGGATATTTTTTTTCTTCTTGCATATCTTGTAGCGAAATCTGCTTTTTTCATTCTGCTGAAAAGTGTTTTTGGTTTCTCCAGGATCCCAGTAAGGAATGTGAACCATACCGTACAAACCCGGAGACAAAACAGCCCATAGCTCCATGTGGAGCCATAGCAAACAGCCTTTTCAATGGTGAGCCCTGGCACATTTGAACTTTGTATGAAAGCTGTGCACTGAACAATAGTCTGAGAAATTAGTTTTCAAAAGTGAAAACTTGAAGTCCTTTTCAGAAAGGATGCGTGGCAAAAACTCGATAATAAATGAGTTTTTACCTTCTCAGACACCCTGGAGCTGTATTACAACCCACCCGACGGCAACACATCAAAAGTTACTTTGGTAAAGACGGGCATTGCATGGTACACAGATAAAAATGTGAAGTTCAGGAATCCTGGAAACGAAAAAGATAATTTGACAGAACTTTTCAAAGGTAAGCCTTAGAAACCACTTTGCAATATGTTTTTGAATACTTGTATTTACTAAATTACTATTGGGATTGTCTCTCAGGCACATCTAAGCCAGTGAACTGGATGAAGCCAGTGTACGAGTTGGACCCGTTAAATCCTGACAACAACGGCTTCATCAACGAAGACTTCATCGTGTGGATGCGCACAGCCGCTCTGCCCACTTTTCGGAAGCTCTATCGCATCATCCAAAAAAAGCCGGACTCAACTCCGACTCTACCCAGTGGCAGATACTTCTTGAAGATCTCTTACAGTATCCTTTACAGTCCAGTCAAGGCTAAGATAAATCATTTATCTATCAAAAGTGTGTAAGTATTTTGTCAAGTTTAGCTATTTAACTAAATATTGTCAAAAGAAATATTTCATTTGGGGAATGGCTAATAAAGATAGAAATATACAGAATTTAGACTGATTACATGTGATATTCCAATTTCTAAGAAACTGAACTTAGTGCTTTCATCAATTGAAGGCAACAACCATCTAACCTAACAAAAATAATCCCTTGAAATGTAAAATAAATATCTACAGCGTATAGAGAATCTTTATAGCATGTAATAATTGTTTTGGACAGTGGCCCTCCATGATATCAGGTCATGGATGGCCTCCATGTCCCTCCATGACATGCAAACTTCATGCAAATCCCCATTCTAGCATTTGAATCAGTGGCAGCACTGTGCCTCTAATTTATTGTTCTCTACCTGTATCCATAAGTACACAAATAGTCAAAACTAATTAGGCTTTGTAATCGGTGTTTATTCATCTGCTCTAACATGAGGTTTTAAATTAATAGAATAATTGAAAACAAACTGAAGTCAGTAGTTTGCTAGCTTTTCTAAGAGATTATATTAACAACTACTGATTAAACTGCAACTGTATTGCTTTCACAACATGGCTGGAGGTCTTGCTACTAAAGAAAAAAGTTAAAAATAAATATAAACAAATGGATTTGGATGAACTCTATTGTTGATGCATTTATTTGTTTTTTTTATTTGTTTTTTTTACTTTTGGCTGCCAGGAGTTTTCTGTCTCTTTACCTTAACCTCATGTAACCAGATTACCCTGTTCGCAGCTTTGATGGCCGGAAGCGAATGATCCTGAGCACCATTTCCTGGATGGGAGGGAAGAACCCCTTCCTGGGAATTGCCTACATCACCGTGGGCTCCATCTGCTTCTTCCTGGGTGTCGTTTTGCTTATTATCCACCATAAATACGATACCCGCAGCAACAGCGCAGATATTCCTAACTAAATAGCTCCTGTGTTGGGTCTTCAAGTCTGCATGCGCCGGTGACCCTGTCGGGTCCATTCTGGATTGCTTAGTTGTTTTAGTTCGGATACACTGTGAATGTCTAGAGTGTTTGCACAATGGCAGGCATGTCTGAAACATCATATCTTAGCTTTGTTTACCTCTTCCTCGTCTCTGTGTTTTTTGTGTAAATAGCTTCATGCTGGTCATTGTTCTATTTATCTCGACATCAAAGTTCTTGTTTTACCTTTGTGATTATTATGCAAATAGCTTTTTTCAAGGATGTATGTATTCTTTAAGGTTTCTGCTTATATTCTATATTAAAACGAGTCCTGCTGATGAATGTAACATTTTTTACTTCAGGTTTTTAAGATGATCCTTATTTTAGAATCTGATATTTTTTGCCTGTAAACACTGAAGTCAAACAAAGTGTTTAATCTCTGGAAAACAGGTAGCATATTCTTGGTATATTCTCCACTCTAATCAGGTGCATTTATGCTCATTATGCCTGATGTTCTTTAACTATAAAATGCTTATTGAATGGAACGTTAAAATTTCCCAATATAGCCAGTATTCCTAATTCCAAGAATGTTGGACCATGTTTTTGATTAATTATGCCACAATAATTTATAATTTTAGCTTAGTTTGGCCAGAGTGTGAAAATTGTGTGGAAAAAAAACCCAAAACAAAACTTTAATGTTGACCAAATGCTATGCACTTTACAAGTGTCACGTTTGTTAGTGTATCCCTTGTTTCATTAATTATTCTGTTACAATGATGCTTTAGAATTGTTGATGAAGAAAATGTTCATTTAAATTTGAATATCTTGGGTTTTATAAGGTTTGTAGGGTCCAAATAAACAACTCTGTCAGTATCTTGATGTCATTTGTTGTTTTTAAGTGCTGTTTTATTTTTTTTGTCAGAAAATATTTGATATTGAATTACAGATTAATACTGCTGTAAGAGCAGTGCTTTGGATTCTCTAAAGTTATCTGGATGTTGACCTTTGACACTAATATTTCTTGTATGTTTTTATTGCAGAAGTCCAATTTTATTCAGATTTTATGCAGGGTGGCACAAAAAAGGTACTGTGTTGAATGCCCACAACTGTCTGTAGACTACTTAGAAAATCAGTAAGAGGTTTAATTCAGTAATTTCACTCAAAAGACAAAATTATAGTCATTCCACAGAGTGATAAACATGAAGTTTTTATATCTGGTGTATATTGTATAAAAGCCCACAACTAATACACATTACAAATGCAGTTTCTGGGTTAATTTGGCCGACTGAAGAACATGTCCATGTACACATTATTTCCTGCCACTCAACTTTCTATCAATGTGTTTGGATGCTTCATTTCAAACACCCAGCTACTTCAAAAATGGCATTATGCAGCTTAAGGTTACTTGTTTGGATAATTTCCCAATTCTTGTCCACCATAACATTTTGAAAGGACATTTTTTTACTTGTGCTAAATTTCTCAGAAACTGCATTTGTAATCTGTATTAGCTGTAGGGTACAATCATCAAAATGAAAAACAATATTTTTTCAATTGCTGCCCCGAAAAAGTAATTGATCTGATCAATAAATGATTTGAGAATTCTCCCATTCTTAGACACTGACATGGCTTTTGTGCAGTCTGCAAGTGGTTTCATCATCTCCGAGTTTATGTACTGCTCCACATAATCCTGTGGCTCACAGTCTGCTTTGTCGTCTTTCAGGTCGTCACCTTTTTCTTGAAACTGGATTCTTAGGGGCGAAAGGAGCAGTCTTATTGCAATCTCAGTATTCAGCATTTTGAGGTGGTACCTCTGACTGGGGTTTCTTGATTGCGTTCTAGATAATTGATTGAAAAATGTGCCGCTTGAAAGAACTATTTACATTTGTAAATGGCAATGAAGAGCCTCACTGTCCAATTTCCAGCTGACTTTGGCCAGCAGATGGCGCTATAGTTCTAATTTTGCATAAACGCTTTGTGTGGTAGGGTCTGATGCTGCATATTACAAGAATATTATGCAGCTTTAGTTGACCAGTGACATGGTAATGCTTTTAATCACATAATGTGAGAGAGTGCTGTTTGCCATATTTTAATTATGGTTAACCAGAGATTTGCTCTTTACAAACAAATCGTAAATCTCTTGTTGGGAAACAAATAATTGATTGCATAAAGCTGATGCTCGTGGTTTTCTTTTTGTACAATAAGTTGCTTTTGTTTTTCTGTCTTTGATCAGCGGGAGAAGTGTATGTTCATTCAGCTGAAGGGTGGAGTCGAAGGACACTCCTTTCTTCATAGCCACAATGCCTCTCACTGTGTTTGGTATGTCAGCACTGGTTTTAGATTTGATGAGTAAGCTTTCAGATGTCTGAGCCTCTTGGATATAATGTACAATGTACCGATGATTTGACCCTGGATTTATAATGAAAACAATGTATTTGAAAGTGTAATAACTATAATTTCATAATGTGTCATCAAGATCCATATAATTACTGTTACAATTATAGTTACATCTGACACTTCTTTTGATCTCTTGCTTTTGGGGTTGGATAGGTTGTGTGTAAGGTTTTTATATGTTTAAAGAGTCCAAATGAAGCTGGATAGCCCTCCTGACTGATGGCGTAATTATATATTGATAATGTATATATATTGATAATGTATATAATTAGTCAAATCTCTGTTGTTCATATTTCAATAAAATTATCATCTAATGTTCTTTTATATCACAAACTGTATGCTACCTCTTAAAAATTTTGTGTAGTTTACAGTAAAGATGTTATGAAAACAAACTTCCACTTATAAAATAACTTTTCCTTTGAAGTTGAAATTCTTGGACAAACAGATTCAATTCATATTTAGAAGTATTGTATTTAACCCAATCAAACAGATTTAAACCTAATGGGAGATATTTCCATTTTATTATTACATATGTTTATACCGCTCCCGACCCCATTAGGGAGAATGGTGACTGGAAAATGGATGGATGGATGGATGGATGGATGGATGGATGGATGGATGGATGGATGGATGGATGGATGGATGGATGGATGGATGGATGGATGGATGGATGGATGGATGGATGGATGGATGGATGGATGGATGGATGGATGGATGTTTATACTTATTGGTAAAAAATAGTTTTCTGGGAATGCACAGCCAGTTTCAGTGAGGTATTGATTTTACAGTGACTTCTTCTCCTGAGCAAACATGACAAGAATTATTTTTAATTAATGACAAGAAGCATTTTTGGAAGAAAATGTGAGGCATGGAAACCTAAAATCACTGTACCACATATCAGGCATGTTGGTGGTAGCATGATGCTGTGGATCTACCAACAGCTTGTGGTCCTGGTAAATCACAGAAAAAGGGTTGGATACTGAAAAAGAGGATTCCTCCAAATTAATTTAGAGTTGGTTGGGTTTCCCAACAAGACTATGATTCTCATCAAAGCTAATTTCAGAAAGAACAAAGCAAGCAACATTAAGGTTCTGGGAGGGTCCTTCCCATGTTCTTGGTTGCAACCCAGTAAAATTTCTATGGCTGTTTTTAAAAGATAATTCTGGAATAGAAAATGAAAGGTGATACAAATTGGTGTGTAGATGAGGTAAAGCGTGTAAAGCGGCATTTTACCAAAGTTTTATTATTACTATTAATGTTATTATTATTATTATTATTTATTTTTTTTTTACCAAATCCAATAAAATTCTAAACATCTGCTCACACTTGTTTTGTTCATTTGTAGTCAATGAAAAATAACTCTGTAAGTCATTATGACTTTAAGTTGAAACTACAATTTGAATAGCCACTCATGACTATTGTTTTTAATTTGTTATTAAAATTAGTGCATTCTACTAGTAATCCATTTCAAACTTTTGCAGATGTTAAACTTTGGTTGGCTGTAGATTAAACAGCTTTTCTTTCTCTCATTTGGAATTTTATTTGCTGCAATGACCCATTTTACTCACTAGAGGGCAGTAGAAACCTGTGAGTCGTTTTCTGAATAGATCGCCTCTGGTAAAAGACTATCGTGTCCAACAATCGTGTCCAACAAAGTCCAATTTTCTCGTTTTGATTCATACTCTGTGTAAAGTTGAAAACATAACTCTCTTATAGTTTACTTTTATGTTTATTAATTCCTTCTGATGAATAGCTCTCCCTCCCAAAGAAATATGTGTTCAGTTCGCCTGAAATTCACGTTTTAATCTTAGATGATTTCTGTCGCAAATAAAACATTTCCTCTTGTCAGAGATGTCTGGCCAACTGCTGTGAGATCATATTAGATCTGGAGACTCATTATATCAACAGACCAAAGGAATGCAAGAGCGGAGTTAAAAAAAAAAAAAAAAAAGAAAGAAAATGCAATTTCCAAACATGGGCTCGCTCTTTGCGGGGGACATACATAAGCAGGGAGGCTGAACTTTCGCAAGAAGCCCATATGTTGGAAAAACGAGAGCTGGAACTGCCCCCCTTGTTAAGTAGCCGGTGGTAGAAAGATTCTTCCCACTTGGAAAAAGGCTTTTCCTCCAAAGACTTCTGGCTGGTGGAGGCTCCGGTAGTCCCCACTGAGGACAGAGGGGTCCATTTCTCTATTGGGTTAGAGAGTGGGGGACTTCAAGCAGGCTCATCTCATTATCTGCTCCCTTTAGTTTTTAACGGGAGCTTTAACTGGTAAGTAAACACAACTTTACTTAAACTATCAGGAGATCTGTGACTGGTGTTTTTTAGCTAAAAAAAAAAAGTTTATATATACATATACGTATATATATATTCTAATTCTTCGCTCTCTTTTTATATATATTAAATATAGATTGAGCAAAAAAAAAAAAAAAAAAAGAAAAAGAAAAAGGTTTAAGTTGTCACTTTTGACTGATTGATGAAAAATGTTCAAATGAGATAGACCAGTGTTAGAAGTTGCTGGGCATATCCACAGAGGAGTGTCCTTGATTTTTGATAATTCAGATCAAATGATTTTAATATGCCAACAAATCCATCAGTGCTCTTCTAGGTGCAGTTCTCCTGCTTGTGCACCAGGCGGAGTGCCGTACCTAATCATACAAATTTTGCTTTTGAAACAATCTGAAATACACATTTTCTGTTTTTTTTTCTTCTATTTATTTATTTTTTTTAATTTACAGCAAACACTAAGACGATATGGACAGTTTAAGCTCACTGATTTGCTCTCACACTCTGTGTAAAGAAATTGTGTATTTTGTGTTCAAAGTGAGTTTTTGGCAACCCTAAATGGGCACTTAGTCATGCCCTGCAGGGCATTAGTAAGTGAAAACCACAGATTAGGCTCTAGTGCATGTAGTGATCTGCATTGTGAACCACCAAAGAGATCAAAGACAGTCAGAAAGCTATCAGTTCTGCAGTGTATGCCCTCAGAAACTTGAAACCAGATGAGCTTGTGTTAACTGTTTTTTTTTTTTTTTTTTTTTTTTTTTTCCATAAATCTGTCTACAGTGTTAATTATGCACCTCAGGGTATGGGTGTGGACTGAAAGCACTAAGGTGTGGCACTTATTGCGTAAAGAAGCCGAGATAAATCTAATGGTTTTTTTCTTTTAGGAGACATAATGAAACACTTCAGATCAGTTGTTAATTCTGCCAACTAAAAATGCTATTTTATACTGATCTTCATATTTCACACTAACCATGGTAGCTGTGTAGGCCAGGAGCTCAAACATCCTTCCTGTCCTGGTAGATTGATTGATGTGCTTTTGATCCTTCAGAGTCAAACATGAAGATAAGGCTGTCGCTGGCTGCGGCTGCCTTCCTCGCAGCTCTGCTGTCCTCCATAGATGCTCAAGGTAAATGAAGCCATCTGGCTTTGCTCTTCTCACATAAACTGTCCTGCTCCTTATCGCTCCTTTTCTTCTTTCCTATTTATTTCCTCTGGTTTCTGAAAGGAGTATGATTTTTTATTTTTTATTTTGCAGAAATGATGTAAGAGATAAATGAAATGTATGTCCATGATACATTGAATAAAGTTATTGCTGAATGTTCTTTACCTTTGTGAATGATTCCATGTTGACTGTTATTCCTTCCCCTCTCATTTAAAATGGATTTAGTACGAAGGTAACAAGAATTATTGCCTTTAGTCAAAATCCGGAATCAGTTGCCTTGTATTCAAATAGCAATTTAGATTGGATTATCAAACTTTTCAACAGCAATTTTCTCACTAAGATTAGCAAACTGAAGCTTGTTTCTTATGTAATTTAGCAGAACACTAAGAAGAGTAAAAAAAAAATTTCAGTGATTATGTTTACTGTCTGCTGTTTCAGTTTTGTGTTGAAACATACTTTTTCCCCCCCAAAGAAAAGTAGAAAAATTGCCAAAATCCTTGCAATTAAGTTCTTAAGTACTTTTGAAAAATGTTGCAGGATGTTGTGCATTTATAAAAGTTTCCCTGCTGTTGTTTTTGTAGCCTTCAGCAGTAACTTGTAAAACAATAGGGTGAATCCAGTAATTTCCAGTGCATCTAAAAGTTTACGATATGGACAGATTACTGTTTGTCCTTGTAAAATGTAGCAGAGGAAATGGTTTCATTCCTAGCTCTAATTTACAGCTCTGACACGAGTGTACCAGAAGTTAAATTCTCCATTAAGTCCCATAAATTAACATATCATGGATGATTGACAGTGTGAAGTAGCAGCAATAATTCCACATAGAATGATTTATTAATCTCTTATGCAACCACTCCATTCAGAGCTAATAGCAAAGACGGACACATTGTGTGGAAACTTTCTGATATTTTCCTTCTGAGAGCTCTCCTCCCTGGTGAGAGGAGTCTGGCCTCACATATCTGCACTAAACGGAATGGAAAGATGAAATACGAGAGCTGCAAATTAATCCTCAGACAGCACAAAGACAAAGAGGCTTTCTAAGGTTTTTTTTTTTGCGGGCATTTGCAGAAACGCTGAGTTGCGAGACATATGGAAAGTTAATATGCGCCAGTGTTTAATGTCAGCACATGTTGCGGAATTACTTTGGCATCTGTCCTGCCTCTTTGGGGAGAGCTCTTTTCTCTTGGTCTCCCCTCCTGGCGGTCGTTCTGGTCAGGACCGCTGACTGGCTGACTGGCTGACTGGATGGAGACTGAGGTAACACAACAGTAGCCAGACTCTGGCCCCTGGGAACTAGAGGTGTCTTTTCATTGAGAACTGACGGGACCATCATCCATCTAACAAAAGCAAAACCACAGGACCTAAATAACTGACCAGAGTTTGTTATTCTTTACAAAACCATCTTTGTTCCTTGAGTATATTTTCCAACCAGAAGGCATAAAAAAAGCTGTGACAAATTCAAACAACACTCTCAAACCATCTCACCATGAACACATGTGGAAGCAACCATCTGAAGACCCACTCACAAGTATTTGTATTGAAATTCTTGACAAACCAATTTGCAACAAAAGACTGTTCTACACTCCTACACATCCAACATTTAATTCTATACCTCCATTCGATGAAGAAATAAAGGGGAACGCGATCTGCCAGGCTCCTTGAATTGAAATGCCAGGTTGGTGAATCTCCAATCCAAGTTTTTGAGTATTTGGCGGGCTCCTGTTTGTCGTCTGCCTGTGCACTCAGTTTGTTCCAAACTATGGCCCTTTCCTCATAGTGAATTTTAAAATGATATTCTTGCCTCCCGTGTGTTTGTTGATGTCTACTGCATGCTCTTCAACTAATTTCATCTGCAAAGTTGTACTACACTAGCTGAACTAAGGCAAATTTACATTTAAATGTAACTTAATAACTTAATAGTGTTTTTTCACTATTGTGTATGTCATATATATTAATTATATATATATATATATATATATATATATATATATATATATATATATATATATATATATATATATATATATATATATATTTTTTTTTTTACATGAAATGAAAGCTATCTTTAGGACAAAATGTAGCACAGTAGGCCAGTCAGCTTTGGTCCCTCACTCCCATAAATTGAATGCTTGTTGTTCAAAAGACTGAAAGCTTTGTATTTGTCTTTTCTAAAAAGTATCTAATACAGCATAATTTCTTCAAATTCTGTCAAATACACAGAAAAATTAGACAGAATGACCAAAAACATGTCAGTACCATTTTATCCGAGATATATTGAATTGGCCCAAATTTAGCAAAGCTGATCCATTCTTACACTTTTCTTTATTTATTTATTTATTTTTGGTTTGTTGGTTTTTTAAATCAGTTTGGACATTTAATGTACTTGGTAATCACAGCAAGCCCTATCATGATGTAAGCCCCAGGCATGGAGTAAGTTTTAGGGACCCACTTAGACAAGTATTTTTTGATGTACAGTACAATAATTTGGCAGTCATATGTACAATGTGCAATAGACGGATCACAAAAATGTTCAAAATAAATATGATATAATTTCTAGAAATGTTGTCACCCTTACAATACAATGACCATAATGCAGTGAATAATATAGTTATAGACATATGTGAAAAACAAAGAAGGAGACAAGAGACATGCTTAAAACATGCTGTTGTTACTTCTAGCATAAGGGGCTAATGTTGGTTCTATGTCTTCATTGTTTTCAAATAGGTGCTTATTGGTTAGCTGCATGCAAAATCAACTAATTAAAACACCTCACAAAGATATACACTTCTTATAGGTCACCAAGCTAACAATAAAAGAAAGATACTATATGTCAAAACACTGGACTGACAACTGGACTCTTGTAAAAGTCCAGTTGACAGTTTTTAAAATTGCATGTAATTTGTTAAAAAAAGTTTAAATATTATTGAGTAGCCTAACTTATTTTGTCACAGGTATTACTACAAAAATGCATGCATGTAAATTACTCATACTAAAACTATCCTTTCCATTTTTTGAAAGAATATCATTTTAAAATACATTTGTCATCTCTGTCTGTGTGACTCCAACTTGTACATGGATACTTACCTATGGTCCAGTCAGTCAAAGTTGTTCGTTTAAACAACTTTCTCATGTACATGATGCATGATACTGTGACTGAATCATCTGAATGTAAAGACGCACTGCCTTGTCTTTAATCTTTTTTGTTGTTCTGTTTGTTGTATTTATGCACACTCTTTCTTTGTTTTTAAACATTTTTGGTTAAGCAAAGTTTTCATTTGCCTTTCTGGTGCTTTTAGCCAGAGAAAAAAGTACACAAGAGTCTCCAGCGACGATTTGTGTATTCTTTTTTACAGGTTTGCAATGGATGTGTGCCACTCACTTGTGCAAAGAGTCTTAACCAAATAAACTACAAACCACTTCTTGTCTCTGAAATATGTTTATATACAATGTATATATAACATATGGTGTTCTGTTTTGACCATCAGTAACCATATGGCAATCTTGATTCCATTGTATAATCGGTAACTGTTGTTTTCTTTTTGTAATACTGAGTCCAACTTCATCATAAAAGCAGTGTAGTATGCAGTCGGGGCATGCAGTGTGATGATTGCACTTAGCATGTGTTGTGTGGTTCACACAGTGTTCGCACTTTTTGTGCACATGAAATGTGTTTGCCATTGCTTGAGTTGCTTGAGCAACTCAAACAGGCGCCATTTTGCTCTAAAATGGCTTCTCACTCCGTTTTTTAAAATTTAATTGTTGTCACATGTTCTCCATCTGTCACTCTCACAAATGGATGTCAGTTCTTTGTGCCTGCCCCCAACAACGAACAAGTGTGCTTCAGTTGTGAAGTGTTTGTAGTTGGGGTTTATGTATATGCTTGGGCCAAATGGCCTTTTGTTTTAATTTGATCAAAAAATATACCCACATTCATACATGCTTTTTATTTTGTAATGTGATTTAACAGTGTTTGATCTTTTGTTTGCAGTGGAACCGCCCTCAGATTTGAAATTTAAAATACTAAATGAGAACACAGTGGAAATGTCATGGGTAAGACCCTCGGCAACAATAGAGGGCGTCAGAATACAAGTTGTGTCAGACGCAGGTAAGCATGAAGCAATTTAAGTTAAGTCAATTGAAACATAAAATAAACCCAAACAATATTGTAACTTGAGAATCATGCTGTCCCCAGATGAACCAGCAAGATATTTGAACCTCGGTGCAGAAATATCTACAACATTGCTCAACAATCTGACACCCGATTTAGACTACACGGTGTCAATTAATTCCTTTTACGGTTCAGAGGAGAGCATCCCCATCTATGGACAACTGACAAGTATGTATGAGAAAATAGTGGATTAAGCAGAAAAAAAATAGAATGAGAATTTTTAAAAGTAACATCGTGAGGATTGTAGGTACATCTCACTAAATAAGAATCTCATTGCAAAAAATAAATCTTTAGTTATGCGTGAAATAAATTCTCTACACACAGAATCATGCATTTCTACTTTGCATTTCCTTTAATTTTGATGATTACACCTTCTGGCATACGCAGTCATAGGGATGACTATAGATCTCACAGTTCAAAATTTCCAGCATCAGTTTACATTCATTGATGTAAGTTTACATCAATGAATGATTTAAATATATTATTATGTGCATATAAAGTCTGTATACGTTTTGAATTGGATTACATCTGTAAAATAGCTTACTTTTCAATTATGCCCTACTTTTTTGAGTTGCACCTTTGTTCATCCAGGTCTGAAGACCTTAATGGCATTTTAGTTTACTCTGTATTTTGAGACTGCATGGAAAATACAAGATTTTATTCAGAAATTTTAGAAATATATTGGGCTTTTTACTGAGATGAAAATGGAATGACGAGCAGTTTGTTCTGCAGGTAACTTGTTCATGGAAAAAGTGAAAAGACTCAGTTTCCATTAAGCCACAGGGAAATTAGAAAGTCACAAAAAACAATATGTTTACTGTCTGGAGTTGTTGAGTTTTCATAGTTTATGAATGTGGTTTTTATCCTGGGGACTCAGTTTTATGATGTGTTGATTTTCTTCCTGTTCTCTGAAAACGTACTCTGTGAATCTGGAGTTTTACTGTTGTACTCACCAAGTTTTCCTTTTGTTTCAGTTCAGTCAAGTAACACAAGTGGAAAAGCAAGGAAGCCACATTCAGATGCAATCAGTGAGTATGTTTACTTGTGCAGCAACCAAAATCTGAACAAAACCAACCCTTGAATGTATCTTGCTTTTTTAAATTTAATTATAGAAGTGTGTTTGTTAAATAGGTAAATGTTTGAGGCTAACAGGACAGGAATTGGTTAATTTAATCCGAACAAGAGAGCAAATTTAATAGAAAATTTATTATGGATCAGAACCACCTTTAAAACTCTTAATCAAAATATTAATAAAAAATCACCAAACATTTAATTGACTGAATGTGGCTTATGAGAAATGGGGATGTGAACGAATATTCAAAGAGACCACATATGCTCTGCCAATGGAGTCATGTTAAATGTTCCAGAAAATTTCATTTATGATTGAAATCTTTGTGGGTTTTAAAGCTGAAAAGACCCCAGTCAGTGGAGCCTCAGCTAAATGTTTAGTCTGTAAAGCCATCTGCTGGAATCACTATACCAGCCCACTGTTTGGCATCAGTTGATTTTTCCTTTTGATGTCTGAATGCAACTCTAAGGGATCCAACTATGTCTCAGGGATTTGATTTTATTTAGACATTCAAAAGAGGTGAGGCATAAAATGTGTTGTTTGAAAGCCAGCTTGCTGTCATTTCCTTACTGGCACTTATTTAGAATATAAATTGATTTACTTTGAGAAACAAAAATTGTTTTATTATAATTGTTTCAAACCTAGATAATCCTGACCAATCAAAATGTTTAATGCAAGATCTAAATGTTTTTGCTCTGCACTAATTGCCCGTCATATTGTTTGTTTCTCTACTGTGTTCTCTCAGAATGTTCTGTGAGTGCCATCGCAGATTTAGTTTTTCTGGTGGATGGCTCGTGGAGTGTGGGCAGAGAAAACTTTAGGCATATCCGTAGTTTCATTGGTGCCCTGGCAGGGGCCTTTGACATCGGTGAGGACAAAACTCGTGTTGCTGTGGTTCAGTACAGCACAGACACTCGCACAGAGTTCCCCCTCACTCGTTACACCAGAAGAGGAGACCTTCTGCAAGCCATAAACTCTCTGCCTTACAAAGGAGGGAACACTATGACTGGTAAGGGGCTAGAGAGAATTTGATTGAGTAACAAAATTTTTTTAAAAAGGATGATTGTGTCGACGTGTTAAGTTCAAACTGCCAATGTAAAAACTCAAGATGTATAATTCTTCGCTTAGGTGATGCCATAGATTACCTGATGAAAAACATCTTCACTGAGGCAGCTGGGTCAAGAAAAGGGTTTCCAAAGGTAGCCATGATCATCACTGATGGAAAATCCCAGGACCCAGTGGAGGAGCATGCTGAAAAACTTAGGAACATTGGAGTGGAAATATTTGTACTAGGTATGTTTTATTATTCAGGGTTTTCTTAAATCGTGGAGAGTTGTCTGTTCTTGGAAACTGTTTTAATTTTCCATTGGTTTTTATCATGAGATCCACATTTGCCCTGAGGAGAAGTGAAATATTGTTGTTTTTCATAACTTTGGCTGTACTCCAAAGCATTTAAGTATCTCTCACATCTGCAAAGCAGAAAGCGTTATTGGTGCTGTCATGCATCTTTCCGTGCAGGTATCAAAGGAGCAGATGAAGATGAGCTCAGAGAAATTGCCTCTACACCTCACGGCAAGCATGTTTACAATGTGCCCAACTTTGACCTGATCCAAGATGTCCAGAAAAAGATCATCACTGAAGTTTGCTCTGGCGTAGATGAGCAGCTTAACTCTTTGGTCAGTGGGGAAGAAAGTAAGTAAAATCATAATAATTTAATATGTATTTGAGACGCTGTACATAACTTTGAAATTTATCTCAAATAAAATGCTTGATTTTGCGTCTGTTACCAGTGGTGGAGCCTGCCTCTAACTTGCAAGTTACGGAAATTGCATCCAAGTCAATGAGGGTGACATGGGATCCTTCCGTGGGTGAAATCACAGGCTACAAGCTGACACTTATTCCCATGGTACCTGGAATGAAGAGACAAGAACTGTACATTGGACCAACACAGACATCTATAAATGCACGAGACCTCTCTCCTGAGACCGAATATGAGATCAGTTTGTTTGCCTTGAAAGGTCTGACTCCAAGTGAACCCATTCTGGATCTAGCAAAGACTCAGCCTGTTAAGGTGTCAACTGGTAAGTGTAAAATTTACTCTTGCTGAAAACACACTCTATGAAATGTAGTCACTTAATTTATAATTTCCTGTTATTTCCTAGAGTGCTCCCTGGGAGTGGATGTGCAGGCTGATGTGGTGCTACTGGTTGACGGCTCATACAGTATTGGATTACAGAACTTTGCTAAAGTCCGTGCTTTCCTAGAGGTACTGGTCACTTCCTTTGACATTGGACCCAATAACATCCAGATAAGCTTGGTCCAGTACAGTCGAGATCCACACACCGAGTTTGCCCTTAACACCCATCACGACATTAATGCTGCTGTCAAAGCTGTGCGTAGCTTCCCGTACCGTGGTGGTTCCACAAATACTGGGAAAGCAATGACATATGTCAGAGAGAGGATCTTCGTTCCAGCTCGTGGAGCGAGGGATAATGTTCCTCGTGTCATGGTCCTCATCACCGATGGAAAGTCATCAGACTCTTTTAAGGATGCTGCCTCCAAACTGAGGAATATTGATGTGGAGATCTTTGCTGTTGGTGTGAAGGATGCAGTGAGATCTGAGCTGGAGGCTATTGCTAATCCGCCAGCTGACACTCATGTTTATGAAGTTGAGGACTTTGATGCCTTCCAGAGAATTTCCAAGGAGCTGACTCAGTCCATCTGTCTGAGGATTGAACAGGAACTTTTGAAGATCAAAAAGAAAAGTAAGTACTAAGTATTTAAAGAATATTTATAGCTTAAATTGATTATTTTTCTTTTTTTTAGCTTCTTTTCTAGATGGTCTGGAGTAAATATGAAGGCAAATGGTTTTTATATAATGTCAGTCCATTGATAAACAAGATATAATACAGAGTTGCAATAGCCTCTGTAAACCAAGGTTATTATTATTATTTGTTTCATTCTTAAACATTTTAACCAGATAAAAAAAAAAAAAAAAAAAAAAAAAATTGGTATTAAAGTATTTTTACAAGGTTGACCAGGCCTTGGAGTCTGATTTCTTGGCCAGCAGCACAGACTTCAGAAATACAAATTGTTAAAACAATTTAAGCAATAGTAAAACATTTTTTTTTTACTATTTTACAATTGTAAAATGCTAATTTTATATTTGTTAAGACTAATCTTAAAAAAACCAGTACAGACAGACTTATAAAAAATAGAAGGCAAAATGCCAGTAACTGTAAGCAATTTACTAAAATAAAGTTAAACATTAGCTTACTGCTGCAATTTTCGCTGGAATCTTGTTCCAGTGAAAATTACTGGAAATATGATTCTTCACTGGAAATACTATTCCAGTGGAAAAGGCATCCAGAAAGGTATTGCTTAGTGGATGCCTTTTACTTGAGAACAAAAAGAAAATTCTAAAAAAGTTTAGATCTTAGAATATTGATCTTAATATTAAGATTTTTCAGTTACATGGCAGAAAACCAGTCAAATTTGCTTGAAGCAGTGCCCAGTTTCATGCATTTTAATATCGCAGAAACATGTTCACTAAAAGAGGTTGGAAAGTCTGTGTGGAATTAGATACAATAGGTGCTGAAATAATTGCATTCAAGCAACCAGGCTGTTCCGACTGAGTCAAATGTCACTGAAAGTATAAGAAGACACAGAGAAGTTTCTTTATAGACAGCAAACAGCCCTTTGTTATTAGTCTATGATTGTTCACTGCAAATATACCACTCGGTGTTCAGTAGAACACAATGAATTTTACAGTTTAAGAGCTGAATACAGCAACAGTAAATCCACTTCAAAATTTGCCAGATTTTTAGTTTCTGTACTCAATTTAAAAGGCAAAATTTCTAAAAAGACATTCCTTTGCGTGCAGGCCTCCTTCCTCCCCAGGATCTCCGTTTCTCTGAGATTACCTCCAGAAGCTTCCGTGCTACTTGGACAGCTCCTGCTGCTGCCGTTTTGTCTTACCTTGTGCGTTTCCGCAAGGCTGAAGATATCACTGGAGACTATGTTTCCCTCATAGTGCCAGGTGATACCACCACATCCATTCTTCCCCATCTTTTTCCAGTCACTACCTACGAAGTCAACGTCTTTTCTCAGTATGACAAAGGAGACAGTTTTCCTTTGACTGGTGAAGAAACAACTCTTGAAGGTAAAAGACTTATTCAGATTTGCTGTAAGATTTCTGAGTAGAAGGAAGATTTTTCATTTCTAATCAAACTTTTTCTTTCAGAACAAGGCCAAGTTCGGAACTTGCGAGTGTCAGAGGAAACAACAAACAGTTTCAGGGTTTCATGGCAGGCTGCTCCTGGTGCTGTGATTAGGTACCGTCTATCATATGTTCCTCTAAGTGGCACAGGAGAAATAATAGAGGCCCAGACCATTGGAGCAGAAACTACTATAGTTCTCCAAGAGCTTTTCCCAATCACCACCTACCGTGTCTCTGTGTCCCCTGAGTATGCAAGTGGAATGGGAGATGAAATGTTGATTGATGGTACCACCAAGGAAGGTAAGACAGGAAACTTCAATTGATGTGTTTACTTTTTCTCTGCTGAGGAACTTTCTTATTCATTCACTCCTGTTTTCAGTTCGGGGATCTCCGCGAGACCTTCGAGTCTTTGAAGAAACAATATCAACAATGAAACTAACATGGCAGGCTGCTCCGGGAAATGTTCTTCAGTATCGCATTGCCTATAAACCTGCAGAAGGAGGTGAGAGGAAGGAGATATCTGTCAACGGAGATACCACCCAGGCAATGTTGAAGAACCTCCAACCAGCCACTGAATATGAGCTGTTTGTAACTGCACGCTATACCACCGGCTTGGGGGATCCTCTTCTGGGTACAGGAACTACTTTAGAAGGTAGGCAGAAATTCCACTTAAGGTGAAAGTTCAAAACTCCTAGTTGTTGATGGGTCAATCATTAGTTTAATACATTGAAAAAGGTATTTTGTGTTGATGAATATATTATATTCTTTTCCTTATGAAATCTTAGAGACTGACATGATCATTTTGGAACAATTTCTTTTTAGAATTTGCAGTTTGTCATGCCTCTGCATGCCTCTCACTTTTTGATGTTGCAAGTCTGACATAAAAATTCTAAATCAAATAATTGTGTTATTTTCTTGTAGAAATAAGTATAAAATAGTGACATGGAAGTAAAAGATCCTTTCAAAATTCATTGCAAAATCTGAAAAGTGCATTATTGTGTAAAAAAAAAAAAAAAACTGGAGGGCTACATATGTACTCAGCTTAGTAATTTTTGTTTTTAGAAAAAAAAACTATTTGTTATATTAAAGTTGTTTATTTTTCACATCTGATCTTAATTTGCATGTTTGCTGTCTCCTTGCAATCATTTGTGACAAACTGCATAAGAAAATTATCTTGGCTCTCTTTCTACAACTCAAAATCTTGCCAATCTTCTTGGTGCCAGAGTTGTAGAGCGAACTTTTAATAATTCTCCTATAGATTCTCCCACCTGAGCTGTGAATCTTTGATGCTGGATAGGCTTCCTTGCTGGTTTTATGATTAATGTTCCACTTACATGAGCTGCCATTTCAGGGAGTTAGTCATATAAGCTTGCAATTACACCCATGAGTTGTTTTGAGATGGAGTATTGTTTTTGTAGCCTGTTCCACAAATGTATCCCTGGTTTGTCTGCTGTGATTCTGGGTCTTTATTATGTTGTTTTTTCAACCAAAGCTTTTCACAAATTTGAGTTCAAATGAGGAACTATACTCAGTAATGACGTGTTGTGTATCTTGAACACAAATGCGGGGTGTTCTGCACCCCACATTTTTCCAGTTTTTATTTGTAAAATTTGATACATTTCTGTACACAACAATTTTTACACAACTCTTTTTATAGCATATATAGTCTGTGGTTGTAATGGAACATCAAGTAAAATTGATATGAGTACATTGTTGGGTGTGCTGCACCCCACATTTTTCCAGTTTTTATTTGTAAAATTTGATACATTTCTGTACACCACAATTTTTACACAACTTTTTTATAGCATATATAGTCTGTGGTTGTAATGAAACATCAAGTAAAATTGATATGAGTACATTGACAACGCACAATGAGTTGGACCTCCGTATAAGTTTCAGAAATAAGGAAAGAATGCTACTCTCAAAGTCATTCTTTTTGCACAGATGGTGGATTGTGGTAGCTTCGCTTCCTACTAAGGAAGTGGGAATTAAATAAATTTGGAATGCTCGTAAATGCTGAAAACATATGGAACAACTTTAATCTAGTCACATACTTGTTTGGCAGTACTTTGTACGTTGGTTTATATGGGGTGTGTTATTTATTGAATTATTATAGCCCTTCTGATCTATTTAGGATATTTTGTTGCTAATACAAAATATAATTTTATTCTGAAAATAAATAATTGTGGCCAAATGTTTACTTTCAGCTAAGCCCATTTGACAGAACTGAGAATTCAGAATTCAGCAGCTGCAGGCCATCTGTGAGCTATATTGTTGATCATGCAACAAAAGGTGGTTTCGTGCTCTGGTCATCTCATGCAGTGCAGGAAGTTTGTTGTAGTCACCCCTGACAAGAAGGTCAGAGAGGGAGAGCTACATGGAGGAAAGGTCTGAAAGGTCAACAACAAAGATACTTTGTTCAACACAGAATACCACTGTTGCACTTTCCCTTCTGAAGAATCTAAAGGATTTACTTTGTAGCTTAAAGTAGGGTACTACCTTGAGGGTGCTATTCTGGACTGGAAGACTTTCTATCAATCACAGAATTTGGCTGAACAATAAACATATTTGCTTGGCTTGAAGATGGATGAGATGCTTATGGTAAGGTTAAAAGGATTAGTGTTCTTGGCCCATCTGCACAGGAATGGGCACAAAACATTTTCAGGATGGCCTGGTTTAAATTAGGGTGCTCCATCTTAGAGTGATTAAAGATCAGAAACTGACTGAAATAACAGGAACATTTTTGACTGAGTTTAATTTGTCATTTTAAGTGCCAAAATGAAATCAGTCTAGTGGTTGTCTTAAATCACAACCAAGAGTTTGCTTATGGAAAGCTGTTTTACACAATTATAAAACATAGCAATAATTATATGTAAATGTAATTGGTCCGAAGGAGGGAGGATTTATTTCCTCTTGTTTGTTCTAAGCAAACAAAGTGCTTTGTTAACAGATTAAGACTCAATCTGTGGTGTTGTCAGCTACACACCCACTCACAAAACGCTTCATTGACAAAGCACGTTGCTTACCCACCTAAAGCTATAAAACTGTCATTCCACAACAATAATCTAACAGTGTTGGGTGACACTTTTTGAATGACCCACTTTGTGAAATCTGTGTAGGCAAGAACTCAAAGGCTTGTACAAAGGCCTCCCTTGTGACAAACAACAAGCAATTGGCAAGACAGGAGCCTTGAGCTGGACAGAAACATCCTGAGAGGACTCAGCTGGAACCCACAGAAGGTGTCAGAAGGAGGACTTGGATGAACATCCAAAATGTGGATATTATATACAAACATGGTGAAATTATTTACTTAAGCTCAGGGAGTTTTATTCCGCATGTGGAAGAAGTTACCTAATGTTACCTTGAATGGTGGGTGATCTGTCTGTCTCGTCTGAGAGCAGACTGTCTATTCATCTTGCTCGAGGGTGGGGCTAAACACGGGCAGAGATACAGCATGAGGATGAGAGGAAAGAATGTTACTTCATAATGTGAAATGCAATGCCTTAGGCTACTGGGTGGGTTTGAAACTTATTAAAACATCAAATGATTCCACATGCAAGCCAACAAAACCGAACCTACTTTTCACATGATACCTGAAAAGTTGTCATACCAACTCATGATCACACCTAGTTGCTTTGGAATCCTTGAGCATTGTTTAAAGACCAGAACCTCCCTGACCATGTCTGTCCATTTATGACTGCTGTGTGCACATCTTCTGATAGGTAGGATAATATAATCCTCTCAAACTGGTCTCTTGAACATAATAAGTCTACTGAACTTCAATGGCTTCCAGAGTCACCAGATCTAAATCCAACAGAGGATCTTTAGGATGTAGTTGAATCAAAGCTTTGCATCCATGATGCACGTTTGACCCATCTGCAACTGTATTGTCAATATGATCCATCTATGCCAAAAGATTGTAGAGCAAAGGGAGAATGGGATCCAACTAAGAACTGGGAAGTTCAACTGTCCAAAGTGGCCAAGGACTATATTCACCAGTTCTAATTTGTAGAAGAGCACAGGATAATGCCCTGGGCTACCTTCTGTACATTTTTCAGACTATGTCAGAGACATGGTCAGAATAGTTTTCTCTACCACTGTGAAGATGCTGTGACGTATGGTTTGGGGCAGACAGTCTTGGCTTACAAACAATGAAGACCTCATCTTTGTGGTTTGTGTATATGTTTAAGTGAACCAAGAGAAATAAAGTAAGGTGACAGTGCTGAGATGACAAAACTATTTTTCCTGGAGTCATTTTGAAGGGGTTTGTGGAAAAAAGCAATACAGACTGAGTGGAGTCATTGAACTCAGCAGCTATTTCTCAATTGATTTATGAAATAGGGATACCAATGTTATGCTGAAAAAAAAACAGTCTGTTCCATCACTAAAACTTTGCTACTGTATGCTGAATTTTGACCTTTTCTTTGGAAGGTTGTGTCTTGTAAAGCAAAAGTTGTGAAATCACAGTATCTGCAGGAAAATATACTTTGTTCTGTCTTCTTGGGTTTTCAATAACCATTCATTTCAAATGTGATGGCTTGATAGATTCGAATCAAAAGTGATCCAAGGAAGGAATAGTAGTGAACTGGCAACATGGTCACTCTGACTCCTGTCTGCCACTGAAAGTGTCAACAATGGGCTTGTCAGCATCAGAACTGGACTACAGAGGAATGGAAGATCAGGTGCCCTGATATGATCATATTTTGTAGTTGGAGAGTAAGCATCTCAAGCTCGGCAACCTCCCTGGCACTGGGATCTACTTTAGGAAGAATGCAATCTTACAAAAGCATTTGCTCACTTTTCCTGGCTCCCCAGGAAAAGTGAGTAAATGTTATGAAAGAATGTGGACATTAGATTGACATGTACAACATAAACAAACACTTTTGCAGATCATGTGTACAGTTTCAAGGAAACCGCATTCCTTGACAGTGTGGATGATACTGTTCTTGAACCAGAAGATTTGGTTTTGGAATAGTTTTAGGAGCTCAACAAATTTCAAAACTTAATTTAGCCTCTAAATTCCCAAAATCTCAATCCAAGAGAACAACTGAAGAAATAAGGTTCTTCAGTTGTTGATATGTTGCATGGCTGCATAGCACACCTTAAGGACTCTGGTCGAGACCATGCTTAAAACCAAAATACTCATCAACAGGTGGTCATAATGTTATACCTGATCATCATTAGAGTTACCTCCTTTTCAGACCTTGATTTAGGAGCCTAATGACTTCACAGACAATTTGAAAGAGTGCTGAGTAGAAACTGCTGCAATCCTTTCTGTAAATATGCAGTTACACAACCAAGCTACATGTAAACATATTTTTGGTAACTAAACACACTTAAAAAAACTAACAAATTCTGAATGACTATTTAATTCTTGGTTATAAATCATGGTGCCGTCTGTGTACCATGTGCTTTGTTACGGAGTGCTTTGCTTCTTGGAGTTGCCACTACTCTTGAGTTTGCCTCTAAGTATCGACGAAAAGCAAGCCATTGTCTGCAGAAGTCATTATCTTGTGATCTTTTCGTGCTACGGCTCACAAGGCTGCTGGAAAAGTCAGTGAAGTACATCCAGCTTGCTCTGCTTTGCTAAGATAAATGTTCTATTTGATCATGTGATTATTTTTAAGAGGTCTTTGCTTTTTTCATGGTTCTCCAAAATCTGGAACTTTTCATTAGCTTCTGGGCTTGACCATCACTCATGAAAAATGGCCACTGTTCTCAAGGTGCAGATTGCTCTACTTCACAGGCAGGCAGATGGGCACTATGGCAGTTCTAGCAGAAGTAAATGGACACCCAAAAGGACTTAAAGGTTGCTGCATTGTGACAATTGTGAAAATTATGCGTTTCCTCTGATGAATTTGTTTTGTGGATCATTCCTTACATTGCGTCTTTTCTCTATCCTATTTTCATTATGTTTGATGAATGAGGTTTGAGTTGGACCACCCTGCTTGAAGGGTTTGCTGTGTCTGTGATTATATTGCCATTAGCTGCTGGCATGTTGGGGTTAAGAGGCTTGAATGACGATCAGATCAGCATCCCTAAGGATGTGTGGGAGTCTATGTGCAGCAGCCCATCTTCCTGTGGTGAATCCATCGCTGTATGGCAGCCAGACAGACAAATCCACCTCGACGTTGGTTTCCCTCTCAGCCAAGCATGTGGTGGCTGTCCATCATAAAATCCCCTCCTCTGCATTTCCTTGTGTTTCTCCTTTCACAGTGGTCCCCCAGGAAAAGTGAGCAAAAACAGCAGGGCTCGCACAACATCTGCAACTGTAGAAAACACACTTTGTGGCTCTCGTTTCCTCTGTTTCAGTGGAAAATTCAAGTTCTGCCAGGGAGGAGTTTTTTGGGGGATATATGATTTGTAATGAGTTTTCCAGAACTTTTTCCAGGAGGTATGCAGAAAATCAAGTTGCTCAAACAGATCCTGAGGGGTTGAAGTGGAGACAGATTAGTGGTGGTGGTTTATTGCTAGGTCTGCTCCTGCTATCCTTTTTGTGTTTTGTTCACTTCCTCGAATAACAAGACGTCTATATTCGACATCAGTCGCAGCTTGATAAAGCAATCATATTGTTGAAGTTTCTTAAATGGATACAGAGATTCGGAATTTGAATTTTGCTGCTGTTCTTCAGCTTCCATGTTACTATTTTAAAATTGTGGTTGGCACATTGAGCTAATCCCAATCAGACTCATTAGCTGCCATTAGCTGCATCATCTCTCTGCCCTAAGAGGGAAATAAACTTTTGATACATTGTGCGATTTGAGCAACTAAGCTCATATGTTCCAGTTCTTTCCAAGGTCTTGCATTTGTCTGGCAATGACCATGGTGGATTTACAGTCAGCTACTCAGACTTCAGGTTCTGTAAACATAACTCCAGTATAGTACAGGCCTTTGCATACTTTACAAGAATAGGATATTTTTCCTCTTTGATGTGATGTGGAAAGATCAATGACAACTTTATTTCCTGTCCAGGACAGTTCATTTCATTATTTGACTCAGGTGTGTTCAAGTAGAGAAAAATCTAAAACTTGCAGGACATTGGCCCTTGACGAGTTTAGTTTGACACAAATCTTTTAGATGTTCTGGTCTTGGCCACTGTTGGGGCATGTCTTTGATTTTTCTCTTAAGAAAAGTCCATCACAAAACATAATAAAGAATACTTTTAATAATTCCCCACTTCTGTATAAAAAGCATATTACATTAGTTGCGCATTAAATGGGGATCAAGTAAAGGTCTAACATGTTTTTAAGGTAGGAGTTGTTTTAATAACTCCTACTTGGATAACTCCTATTTGGACTTGTTCCCTCTAAGGCCAGCCTTCGGCATGAGACTCCAGGACCAATAAATCTAACTTATTGGTTAACTGTTAATAAATGTCTCAGTGCACAACAGTTTAAAATCCCTGATCTCTCAGCATTTTGAACCCTTGTAGAAACATTAGCTATTGTACACCAATTGTTTTTACAATTAAATCAAAAAAGCAAACAAACAAACAAACAAAAAAAAAAAAACTGAAGAAATTGTTTGGCAAGAACAAGTAAACTTGAAGCTCATACTGTATTGTTCCTAAAATCATTATGCAATTACTTACCTGTAGTTGATCTTAATCTATCCATAGAGCTTGGAACACCCAGAGACTTGGTGACCAAAGACGTCACCGATACCAGTTTTGCGGTGTCTTGGAAGGCTGCTCCAGGTAATGTTCGCCAGTACCGGGTCACTTGGAAGTCCCTGTTCAGTGACGAGACTGGAGAAAAGACAACACAAGGAGTCACCACCGCCACCATCCTGGAAGGTCTTACCCCAGAGACACGTTACCAGGTGTCAGTGTTTGCTGTTTATGGTCATGGAGAGGGCCAGCCACTGGTTGGAGAAGAAACCACTGACAGTAAGTTTTTATGTCTCTTTTATCATTAATTTTTCTCTGTCATGATTGATTATAGCTTTTATTTCCATTTCCTGTCACTTTTTAGTTGAATAATTTTTCAGTTTTGGCTTTGGTAGACAAGTTTATTTTTGAAGTGCAATCTGTTAAGACAGTTTTTGTCTTTTTTCTTCTGTCATACCTTAATAATGGTAAAGAGTGTTTCTGAGTTTCATAAGTTGTTTTAAATACGTTGATTATTTAAATCTCAAGTTAAGCTTTGTTGAATTTCTTTTAATCAACCTTTATGATAATTCTGCAGAGATGACAGTTAATGAGGTGCTTTTCAAGCACCTCATTAAATGTAGAGTTGATGTAATTCCAAAGACACTTGCACATGGTTTTCATGAGACATTTAGAACTGACGGACTCTTGCCTTTTATTCTTGTTAGACCATAATGATGCTTGAATGAGAAAAGCATATGTAGAGGAAACTTGCTCCAATGGGGAGAAATTTTTCCACCAGTTAGTGAAAAGGAATGTGCAAAAGAAAAAAATAGTTTTCTTTTGATTTTCATCATCTATAAAGATGGCATATGCCGAAAGGAACCATGAGGCAGGTCCGTTGACCTGAACTTTCTTGAAGCTGCACCTCCATCTGCTGATTTATTTTCTTGAGCCTTTTCATGAATCTTAGGTCTCTTTGGGCTGAGTAACACATGGCAAACTTGGATTTGCAGCTTTTTTCCATCAATAAAAGTACTCCCTCTGAAATAAAACATTCTGAATATTTTCCTCAGCTCATTTTGAAACCTCTGACTATTCACACTTCATTTTTTCTTTTGATACTGGAAAAATACAAACTGCTTTTATAGATTTGCTGTAGAAATATGTGCCAGTTTATAAATTTTGTTTGGTTTCATGTATATATTGGGAAGTCTGAAGGGTTTCAGTCGGTTTATTTTTGCATGAATGTGGAACTATTTGTGTATGTTGCCGTTTAGTTAATGTACAACAGGAAAGTCATGCTGTCTGCATTTCCAAAGTTAGATTGTTAACACGGGTGATTAAGTATTCATTTACCATGCTTGGCCATACAAAAAAATACATCAAAAAGACTTATTTCTTATTCATTCACTGTGTATCCCTTTTGACACATCATTAACATTTTACTTCCTCACTTGCAGTCTCAGCCAACAGCAAAACAATTGTCGTTTCGGATGAAACAGAGAAGACTATGAAGGTGACATGGCAGCCAGCCCCTGGAAATGTGGTCAACTACCGCGTTACCTACAAACCACAGCCAGGAGGGCGCCAGCTAGCTGCCAAAGTACCCGGTGGCACCACCTCTACCGTTCTGAGACGCCTCACTCCTTTCACAACCTATGACATAACTGTGGTGCCAGTCTATCGTTCCGGGGAAGGCAAAACAAGAGAAGGAGAAGGAACAACATGTATGTTAGAGTTTTATCATCAACCAAATCCTGATCATGTACTTTACAGTCCAGGGTTTACTGACACATTTATTCTTTGCATTTCAATTCTCCTCTCGCCAGTGTCACCTTATAAAGGTCCCAGGAATCTTCAGACATCTGAACCAACAAAGACAAGCTTCAGAGTGACTTGGGACCACGCTCCTGGTGATGTTAAGGGCTACAAAGTCAAATTTCACCCTGCTGAGGATGACATAGACCTGAGGGAGCTTATGGTTGGTCCCTATGACAATACTGTTGTGCTAGAGGAACTCAGGTGTGTATTTTCATTCTCCCTATACTAATTTTGCATTTATTTCAACCATTACAAAAATTTAGACCAGATGTAGTTATGACATTTGTTGGTTCACAGAGCTGGTACTAAATACACAGTGAGTGTGTTTGGTATGTTTGATGGAGGAGAGAGTGTACCACTGGCTGGAGAAGAGAACACAACATACTCTGATGCACCCGAACCTCCTCCATATGATGGACCAAGTAAAGTTGCTTAAGATTATTCTTCAAAGCACCAAGATATAATTTGAAAATATTTGAAAATTCAAACAAGAGTGACAGCAACTGAAATATGTATATTCATGTAATTATACAGTGCCTTGCAATGGTTTTTAAAGTATTCCCTTAACCTTTTTATGCATCGTCTCATTCTAATTGTAAAGGATGTTTTTCTTTATCTTGGATTGGACAGGAAAGCTGAAAGTAGTTCACAAATACATAAAGCTAAATGCAGGGCAATCCTTAAAGAAAACTTGTTTGAGGCTGTAAAAGGTTTAAACTAGCATGGAAGTTCAGCTTCCAGACAGGATTCCTAAACACAGTGGTGGTTTCTGATATGGGCAACAGGAACATCTCCATTAGCCAAGGAGATGTTCCTGTTTGGTGCCCTGCTCTCCCAGGGCACCAAACAGACTCAGACATAAACATACAACCAAAGCTATGGTGGTTTAGATCAAAGCACATCCATGTGTGAGAATGGTCCAGTGAAAGTCCAGGCTTAAATCCAACTGAGAATCTGTAATAATACTTCCAAATTAACATTTGCAGACAGTCTCTATCCACTTTGTTTGATCTTAAGCTATTTTGAATAAAGTAAGACAGCAAAAGTGTTGGTCTAAAGCTGATGGATGTACCGCAAAAAACTTGCAGCTGTAATAGCAAAGGAATGTAGGACTAAATACACACTGGCTTTTGCAATGTTATTTGGAAAAAATACATCGATTATTAAATTATCCACTAATTTATGTTGCTGAGTCACACACAAAAAAAATCTAAATAAAATGCAAAGATTTCAACTATAGTTGTAATGTGAAACAATGTGAAAAAAGTTGAAGACATCTGAACATTTTTCTGTCGTCATATAAAGTAACATCTCCAACATTTGGTTTTTCTGTGGCAAGAATCTAACACTGGACACTATAAATTTTCTCTATAAACACTAGCCCTATAAAAGACAAAGAGATTCCTTAAAGCAAATTGTGTAAAACAGATGTCAAGGAAGACTCACTTGTCTTGACTTTTTACTTTTTATTTGCATTGCTTGGGATTTTTTTAATGTTTCTTCAGCTCAATTATAGCCAGTGCAAAAAGAGCCATGCACATATAAGCTTACTGCATGTATAAAAAACTTTACTGCTTAGTGAGTAAGAGTGACACACACAGTAAGTGTGAGAGGAAGGAACATGTCATGGTTCACTGGAAAGAGTTGTGAAGGTCAGTTGGACATCTTGTTCCTTAAAAGGAGACATGCAGATTCAGTGACAGCCTTTTGCACCTGGAAATTACATGTAGATTCAAGAGGACAGTGTCTGCAGCTTGCTTTAAATAAGAATATTCTAAGTTTTGGTATTTTTGAAGGGATTGTTGTACATACACATTTGTTTATCAGAGTTGTTTGACTCCTTTCAGTTTTTATCTTAATGGCAGTGAGAAATATGCATGTGCATATTACACACAAGACCATTACTTTTTTTTACATCAAACAAAACGAAATAGAAAAAATAATTATTTATTTGATCGGTTTTTTAGAAGTAGTCATTGTGCATCTTTACAAATTGAATAATTTAGCGACTGTTAATCAATGTAATGTAACCTGTTTTCAGTTGCAGTAAATGGCACGTAGTGTAATATCTGACCATTTCCATTGCACATCTGCATTCTTCTTCTTGGCACAGTGGATCAGATGCCTTCGTTTTCATCATGCAGGTGTTGAAAACAGGATGTAAATATCACGGTGCTTCTCCAGAGAGGCACATTGCTCTCTGCTTCAGAGGCCTTTGATATGTCAAGGGTCATTAACAGCACAATCCTCCTGTGGGACACACTCATGGATGTCGAAAAGCACAACTGTGAAAAATATTTCCCTAACAACGTACTGCTGGAATGATAATAATTGTACCACCTGGAACCTCTGGCGTAAAATACTGGGAAAAAGGAATAAGAATTCACTAAGAATGTTTTGTAAATGATGTTTTCATTGTCCTTTGTTGAAATGCTTAGGATACATTTTCCCTCTTTTATCTTTCATTCCTTCTTTACATCTTCTATTTCCTCCAATGCCTCTGTCATTCTTAATTTCTATCACAGATACAATTTTGTATGCATTACAGCTTTATTGTACCTCCTTTTAAATTTATATTATTGTTTTATCATGAAATGTCAGACAAAATGTGTAGAACCACTGCAAAGGCTGACATTGTGCTGCTGGTGGACGGCTCCTGGAGTATCGGACGGCTTAACTTCAAGACCATTCGAGCGTTCATTGCTCGCATGGTGGGAGTCTTTGACATCGGTCCTGACAAAATTCAGATTGGTGGGTGCAATTGGAATGAGCAATTTCATTTCAAAGGCAACACATGATGAGACAAGTAGGTCTTACAAAGGTTCATTGTATTTTCAGGTCTTGCTCAGTACAGTGGTGACCCAAAGACTGAGTGGCACTTGAATGCTCATCCAACACGGGACTCACTCCTGAATGCTGTCAATAACCTGCCGTACAAAGGAGGAAATACCATGACAGGTACTTCAGCCAGAGCTGGCTGCAAAGATATAATCTACCTATGCAATCATATTTTTGGGTTTTTTTTCAAGCTGTTTAAAGTGGTGATCAAATCATTGCAATGTTTTATCTGCAGGAATGGCTCTTAACTACATCCTCCAGAACAATTTTAAAGAGAGCGTAGGGATGCGACCAAGTGCCCGAAAGATTGGTGTCTTGGTAACTGATGGAAAATCCCAGGATGAAGTTGTCATGCCTTCACAGAGCCTGCGTGAGCAGGGAATTGAGCTGTATGCCATTGGTAAGCAAACTTCATACTTGTGAGCATTTACAAGCATAACTGTGTAGAACAAATAATAAATAGCAATAACATGTCATTTATAGGTGTGAAGAATGCAGATGAGAATGAGTTGAGATCCATTGCCTCCGATCCGGATGAAATCCACATGTACAACGTGGCTGATTTCTCCTTCCTGTTGGACATTGTGGACAATCTTAGTGATAACCTCTGTAACAGCGTGAAGGGAGGTGTGTATGAGTTTGGATCAAAACACAAAATCATGCAAAAGTGTTCACTCTTTGAATGTTTTTGATTTTGTTAGATTATAGCCACAAAGCTTAAAATATTTTAATGGGGTTTTTGAGGCAGACCACCAAAAAGTACTGTTTAATCGTAATGTGAATGGGAACTAGAATGTAGATCACCATTTTTCTGTTCGAAATAGCTTAAATTAAGCCTGGTTTGAAAAAGAGCATCTGTAAATAGTGTTATAAAATTTCCCACACAATACAGGTAGTCTCTGAATTTTGATTACAATAAATATACATATTCTTTGATTTTAACCACTCCACTCTAGCGATTGTTATGCAGTTTATACGTACCGAAAAAGAAGACATACTTTTTTTTTTTTTTTTTTACTGCCTGAAGTTAAATAAGATCAAACTTGGCTTGTTTTAGATTAATTCCAATTGCCAAAAATAATTTCTGTTTATAAATTCCAGAAATTTTTTTTTGAAGTTAGAAGACAGTTATCCCCGATACTGACTTTTTGACTAACTTTTCTGCATTCAAAGAAAATTACAAAATGTATCTAAAAATGTTCTCGCTACATAATCCAGCATTTAGCAATAAAAATAATTTTGGTAATTCTTTCTGTTAATCTATCACCTAGAATCAATTAGTTTGAGTAGGTTGGGGCTAGAAAAAAAAAGTTCAAAAGGTATACTTTCTAAAGCTGCTGTATGCTTATTACTGAATAACAAAAGAAGCAACCAGAGACAACATATGCTTTATGTCCACACACTCAATTATCTGTATAAATGGGGTGTATTAAGTCATAGACCTAAACTCAGTTAGATGTCTGGTTGTTTTGTGGAAAATTGGATGCAGGCAACTAGCCAAGTGCCTGAAAATGTCTGCAGATATGTTATTTTCCATGTCCCCAAATATTTTCTTTTTCTCTGTCTCTGGAAAAGGAAATTGTCTACTCCTTAATCAAATTAAAGAGCTTTTTGGGAAAAGCCTAGCTACTAAGTGCTCGGTTGTGTGTAAAATTCTGTTAGGACTTTGCAGAGAGGTATGATTTAATTATGCATTTGATTTTTTTCTACTATATAAGTTACAGAAAAAAATTTAAATCAGCTATTTCCTTTTTAACTCCTTGTGATTAAATGATAGAAGTAAAGGAGTGCTTTTGAATTATATTTATTATGGTCTTCTATGGTTAGCAGTGTAACAATTTCCATGTCAAAACAGGAGGAGCCCCAGATGCACCCACTGATCTTGTGACATCAGAGGTGACTCACCAGTCCTTTAGAGCCACCTGGACCGCCCCCGACGGCCCAGTGGAAAAATATCGAGTGGAGTACATGACTGTGTCAGGATCCCCTCAACAGGTAGCCCATATTTAATCTGCTGCTGTCTTCCAAAAAATGTCATACCTGCCAATAATTGAGTTCATGCTAAAACTGCAGTCAGCTGCCGGGTGCTGATTGGATGTTGGCTTAAAGCTCTTCTGACAAACTGCTTCCGATACTAGTGGGAAAATCCACTCAAACAGCCTCCTGTTTGTGTTGGCCTCTATGTCAGTATCTAATTACATTACAGTCTGCTAGAAGGCAAGGGAACACAAACACACAGCTCTCAGTGTAGAGGATTAGACAGCAAATGTCTCCATGAGTGATACGTAGCTTCACTGGCCAGCAGAGGCTTGCCATCAACCTTTGTGAAACTGACACGCCATTGGTTTCTGAATCTAATCACAATGCTGGAGTTGTTTTCTTTTCTTCAGTTCTCAATGTTTTGTTTGATGCTGAATCTTGTGATGAGTTTTTATTGTTGTTTATGGATTGAGAAATGGGACAGCCATGTTTGGGTTGGATTCATATAGACAAAAAAAAAAGTTCTGCTTTCAACTATGGATACTTTAGTCTCATGTTGGTGTTGATTTAAAGTAGATAAACAACTTCCAACACTTCACAAAGATATGAAACACAACATTGCATTCATCTGTTCAGTTACATGCAAGTATATACTGCATGGCAATGATCAGCAAACAAATTGTTTAGGACAGAGATGGGTTCTGTGTTGACGAATGTGTTTTGGTACATATGGTTTTTATAAACCCTGAGAGCAAAAGCAAAAGTCAATGTGAAAATGTTTTGTGAAGTCTTGTACCAACATGAACTCAGAGGCTATTTAGCAAGTTAAAACAAGAGCACAAATGAATTATCCAAATAAGCAATGAGCCTGACCACACAACCAAATTAGGTACAAAGTGGCTTACAGAGAACAAAATGCTTTGTAGTGGCCATCAAACAGCCCTTTTGTCAATGAGCTTTTGTGAGTATGAAAGCCCACAAACCTGACTCAGTTATACCATTTCTGTCAGGAGTAATTATGGATGCACCAACATAAAAATTTGGGCCAATATTGATATCTGACACTGATGTTGCTGTTAGCTTGATAACCAATGTTTACCGATATGGTATTTGTTTTTTATTCACCAATACCAATATGTTAAAACATGCCTAAAATTGGCTTTAAAAACATTTGATTAAAAAATATATGTGGTGAAATTTAAAAAAAAAAACAATTTTACCAAATACTGTTGAAACAAATGTTAAATTCTGACTTCGAATTAACTAGTATAGCTTTAGTAATCTGTAACTTAGTAAGTGCAGATGATTTTTGGTAATTCAAACTAACTTAAACGAAGAGAATTGTTGTTTGGTTTAACATCCCACAAGACCAAAATGGTTCTTGTGTCATACACATTTGGATTCAACTGAATCTGCCCACAAATGGTCAACTAAATTCTTGTTATTGTTCAAATGGAATAAAATTTAATTGTTACAGACCACCTAACTCTGTGTACATTCATTAGGTGTTTGTTGATGGTAGTAAGACCACCGTGGTTCTCCAAGGCCTCACACCTCTGACACAGTACCTGGTAAATGTCTACTCAGTTGTGGGAGAAGACAGCAGCGACCCACTGAAGGGAGTTGAAACCACACGTAAGTCTCATTTTTCAATGTCATAAAACTGACCCAGTGAAATTAAATGATATAAATTTGGTTAAAAAAACAAACAAACTGAAGATTTCTATAGAAAAAAAACTAAAATCTTGTAATGGATGAGAATTATGAATGAAAAAAAATACTCAAAAGTATGATACTGTTGCTCATGTTTGGCTCAGAGTTGTAGTCACAGCGATTTTATGCAATCAGGAACTCTGAATCCAGTGTGGTCTCCATTAATAAAATGGAAACATTAATTAAAGCATTTATATCTTGCTCTACAAAGAAACAAAAGCAGTAATAAATCTCAATTAGATGGAAGTTCTAAAAGAATTTACTGGATTATGTTCATTTTCAAGAGAAATTTTGAGCTTTTGTGCCTGTTTGTTTTAGGATTTGATGTTTTATTGGTGCTTTCTAGACTGACAGGTTTTAAAGAGTATATTCAAAGGCACACACATTTTTTTTGTGTAGATAGAAGGGGGCATACAAAAACATTCAAACATATTGTGGATTTTTATCACAGATAGATTAAACAAACTGCAAATGCAGAGAGTATGTAAATGTAAGTATTATCTGTGTGGATGCATAAACATAGTTTCATTCTTTATGCTTTTTGTTCTTTTACAGTGCCTCTGAGTGCTGTGAGGAGGATGACCATTTACGATGAACAGACAACCACCATGCGAGTCAGGTGGGAAGAAGTACAGGGTGCCACTGGGTACATGCTGCTCTACAGCGCCATCAATGCCACTCAACCCAGCATTGAGCAGGAGGTAACACTAAGAACGCATTCTGTCTGCACCAGAAAAATCAGCAACCATATTTTTAGTGTTAACAAACGGAAAAATGTGAAGACATTTTAAATGTCAACAACAAATCACATTTATTATGAATGAAACTAATGAAAACTGATAGAATAATCACTTTGTACAAGCCAGTGTTTTTTTTTTCCCATTATATTGTTAAGCGGACAAAAAGACATAGAGAGACACTGTTAGTCACAAAGGGGTGGATTAACTGTGAGCTCACTCTGCAAAGGGAACATCAGGATTTGTTCATGAAGTGTCAAACCCAGTGGGTGAAAACCAGATTGAACAGATGTCTTTAACACTTAAGAGTTTTCTCTCTAGCCCCATGCACATCTGTGTCTTTTAGAGTCATTCACTTCCTCTCTGACCTTTTTTGTTGTTTGTTTGGTTTCGTTGCCTTGTAGCTCAGAGTTGGAGCAGGTACAGCTGATGTCCAGCTGGTGAGATTACTCCCCAACACGGCCTACACACTCTCCCTCTTTGCCCTCTACGGAGAAACAGCCAGCGAACCACTGACTCAGCAGGGTGTCACCTGTATGTAGTTACTCTTGTATCAGTATAAATGAATTATTTTTGAAGAATTTAAGGTTACGATACTACTAGTGATGTGAAACTGACATCAGGTGTTTTGTTTTTTCTTCAGTGCCCATGCCGCCTGCAGGTGAACTGAGAGTTCGTGATGTGACCCACAGCACCATGGTGCTGTACTGGGATGCTGCTCCTGGAGCTGTTCGTAAATATATCATCACCTACCAGGCTGAAGATGGAGAGGCTAAAGAAGTGGGTTTGTTTCCAGTTTTGTCAGATTTATTTTAGAAAAGCAACAAAAAAGATGGTCCTCCTGGCTCTGATTGTTTTTTGTTGGGAGTGATTAACTTCGGTAGATGGCAATAGCAGCACAGAAAGGAGGTGGAGGAGCTTGATCTTCTTACAGACCTCATATCACCACATGGTGATAGTTTTAAAAAAATATGTCAAAAAGACTGTAAAAATGTCACTACTTTTAATCCTTTAACAGAAGCTTCATTTATACTTATCTTTAAGTAGTATTTTATGCCTTTAATGCTTCCCTTTGACTATTTTAGCACTTGCTATTACTATGCATATGAGGGATTTTGTGGGATTTTGTGTGTCTGTAGACCAGGGCAAAAATAAAATCACAATTGTTTTATTTCAATCTCTTATTGAGCAATCAGTGCATCCTCAGAGAAAACAGTGTTTATAATTCCTGTCCGTCTTTATTTCTGTCTCAGTGAAGACCGAAGCAAGATGTTTTACCAGTGCTGCACTGTCTTTCCATTGCTTGTCATCTGTTAGAACTATTAGCCTCAAAGGTGATGAATTTATTTAGATTGTTTTGTACAGATACTTTATTATTCTGGCTTAGCCACTGTAATGGAGTAAGCAGATGGCTGGTTGGACATTTGGGAATTTTCTGTGGTCCAGCGACCGGATTATGAAAATATCAGAATTCGATTTTGCAGGAATTAACATTTAGTTATTGTGGACAAATAGTTTATGGTTACATGTCTCCTTTTGGGAGTTCTTGGGCAAGAGCAGCAAAACCTTTGGTCTGCATTTTGCTTCATCCTCAGCCATAAATCAGATGGAGGTGATCCTTGAAGCTCCAGTGGTAAAAGCACACATGTGAAAGTGGCTGCAAAGGTTGAGGATGTGTGTGATAGAAGCCAGTGACAGTGTGAAACTTAAAAAACAAACTGCAGGACAAATTATCACCTCATGACAATCCCAGTTACAGTTCAGGGAAACATATGGCTGCTGTTAATGGCTATCTGTCTAGTTGTCTAGTTAGTAATATTCATTGAAGATGATACTTTAGAAGTTAAGTCTTTTTGTACTTGTTCTACTACTTTGAAGCCTGAAAGTATTTATTTTATTAGGCAGGTAAAAAACAGTGCATGTTCTTTAGCTTGACAGTCCTGGTGTAGGTTATATCATAACATTTTTGTTGGTCTTATGTTATATTGTAATTTTCTGGGAAACAAAATTATGGGTTTTTATTTACTTTAAGACAGGGTTGCCCAAAGTTGGTCCTCGAGGACCGGCATTCTTAAGTTTCAGTTTTCTCCCTGGTGGTGCCAACAACCTTTTCAGCATGTCAATGTACTTCTTAGGCCTTCTGACCACCCATCATTTGATCCAGGTGCGTTAAACCAGGGAAAGAACTAAAACATGCAGGATCCTGGCCCTCGAGGACCGAGTTTTTGCACCCCTGCTTTAAGAGACCTTCCAAATTAACAAAAATAAATCCTTGAAATTTATCATTATGAGGAATTAATCCATAGGTTTTATTTTATAATACTGAATAATTGTACTTTTTGATACTATTATAATTTATCGAGATGCACATGTATTTACTCATCCTGTGTGTTTTCTTAGCTTGAAGTAGGAGGAAGAGTGATAGAGAAACAACTGCAGAACCTGATCTCACAGACTGAGTACACTTTAGCCGTCACTCCAATTTATGACGAGGGAGCTGGGCAGCCGATGACTGGATCTGCAATCACAGGTATGACTGATAACCATTCTGTCATTGAGAACATTGTGTTAGTAGAACAGATTCCAGATACAATAAATCAGTATATTTTTTTCATTCAAGATGTGGTTCCAGCACCAAAGAACCTGGAGTTTTCTGAAATTACCCAGACCAGCTTCAGAGCAACCTGGGAGCACGGGGCTCCTGATGTTTCTCTGTACCGCATTGCCTGGTCTAAGAAAGGAGAAAACAACTTTCTAGATGTAACAAATTCTTGAAATTAATTTTATTTTCCAAGCTTTCATTCTTTGACTCAAGCTTGGAGATTGTCTTCATGCAGATTTTGGTTATTTTTCTGATCAGGCCATTCTGAACAGCGATGAGACAACCCATGTCATGGAGAACTTGGAGCCAGACACACCATATGATGTGCGTGTGACTGCAATTTACCCAGATGAGTCAGAGAGCGAAGATCTGATGGGCACTGAGAGAACATGTAAGATACTTGATTTATAAGCGATGTGATGAAGTATTACGTACAATTATTACATTTTTGCTTGACTAACTAATTTCTTCCTTGGACTTTGATCAAAGGTTTGAAAAACAGAAGTTTTTTGTATTTCCATCAAAAAATAATTCTGTAAAAATAGACATCATGCCTTTCTATTTCTGCCTCTGTAGTGTCCAAGGATGGTAGTAGACCATGTAAGTATGTTTGCGGTAAAACTAAAGGATGCTTTTTCTCCATTCCGAAAGCATGTTTTATTATTTCATCCAGTCATCAGAACCGTTTTTCATTGGACTACTTTCATTTCTTCATAAGGCCAGTCCATAACCCATCCATTGCTCCAACCATGCTGCAGTTGTGTCAGTGTGGTTTTACTGTTTTTGTCTATCTTTGTGTTTTACCAAATGACCATGCTTCACTTCCATGTTTTGGTCGGGTTGAGTGGCTGACGATGGATTTCCACCATGCATGTCTGGCAAAGTAGAGATTTTGACTCTTGTTTTTTATGTCCATTTCATTACTCATCCCCTTCCCATCCATCTATCTATTCATTCATCAATTAATCTCTCCATGCATTAATTGCATTATGAGTTCATCTGTCATCATCATCCTCATCATCATCATTACCATTCCATTGGTGCTGAAAAGGATCCATCCCTCATTCAGAAAAGACAAACCCTGAGGAGTGTCTTTTCCTCTTTAAAGTTGCAGTCCTTCTTAGTTAACAGCTACTTAGTGGTATCCCAGGATTGATTTACTAAAATAAAGATTTTAATGACAAATACCTAGAAGGAACTGAAATGTTGAACATGCCCTTGAAACACTATGAAGGACTATGACTTTAAAATATCAGACCATACATATGACTAATGCTTTTGCTGCAGGTGCATTTCAATGCGTTAGAATATCGTTGAAAACAAAAAACTGGTTTATTGAAAACATATTTCAATAAACCAGTTCAAAATGTGGAAGCCACATTATATAGATTCATTGCTGACAGAGGGAGATATTGCAAAAATTTGTTTCTGAAAGTTAAGGGAAAAATGTAATTGCTGAAGAAGCTGTCCAAAATTGAAAGTTAAGAAGGAAGACAAAGTGTGGTAGAAAAAGGTTTCACAAGAAATAATAACAGCTATAGTCTCCAGCAGATTGTGAAGCAAAACCCCAGTTTAGGGAGGTACTAAAATTAACAAGATTTAAAGTATTTTTATAGCCATCCCACCTATATGTATCTATGTCATGAGTTACAATTGTTGCATCCTTTGTGTTAAACCATTCCTGAACCAGAGACGATGAATGAAGCCACTTACGAAGCCAAATAAGAAAAGTAAAAGTAATTTTGTGTTTCCTTTGTAAATCAAGATCCCACTGATGAAACACCTTGGGCTTCCTAAATACCTCAGCACAGACATGCAAGAGACCCCGACAAAGTATTCAATTAACATACTTTAGAAAACAGCAACATGCTTTCAGAAAGCCAACATTTCTGTATTGACAGCCCCTTTGTGTATTAGTCTTATATCACTTTTAATGATCTTCTGTCTTTTTATTAGCTGCAAGCAAAATTCACAGAAATAAACTCTTGAAACATGTCCCTTTGTGTATAATGAATCAATATAAGCGTCATTCTTTATTGCTTAACTCTTTGATGACATTGTAATTTATTGAGACACTTGTATTCGTAACAGATGTTGATGTGGCTGCAACAGTGATAATGTGGGTGCTTGTATGCTTTTCAGTGCCAAGAGCACCTCCCACCAATTTAGTTGTGTACAATGAAACCACCACCACTCTGAACGCCAGGTGGACTCTACCTATGGGCCGTGTCCAGAACTACAAGATCACTTATGTCCCCACGGCTGGAGGCAGGAGTCAAACTGTAAGTCCTGATACTATCGCTGATTCAGTGCAAGGTATTTTTAAAAAGAAGAGTTAAAGGACTGCTTCAAAAAGATTACAGAGAGTAACACACAACAATAGAGATCTCAATGACTCAAATGACTTTCACTTTGAAACAAATGTGGTGTAGATTTTCCTCTACAGATGTCATTTTTTAGTCATCATTGCCAGTCTTAAACTTTAAATCTGGTAGGTTTAATTATCATAGTTGTGTTTCTTTTTCTTGTTATTGGATCTTGGTGTTGCTTAAATAAGTCATCCAACCGACTTTTCTCATGCCTTTTACAGTCACTAAAATTTGTTTCTGCCTCACAAGTGTTGCCACAAAATGCAACATCTGTAAATCTACAACTCTTCTGATGGTATTCATAATTTGGTTCATTGTGATTCAAATGACTTTCTCTCTCATACTCCATGCCATTGAAGGTCTTTCTCTGATTATGCAATTATTGGCATCTTTCCAAAAAGTACAAAAGTCTTTGGATTGCAGATGCAGATTTGGTTTCAATTGACTGTCACATTTGTCACCGCTTTCAAAAGCAAGACTTCAAAACAAAAAACATTTTAAACTTCGGGTGCATGCATGCTCACACGCTACTCACAGACAGTAAAATAAATTACATGTGAAGCAAACTTAAGTCTAGCGCAGAATGTTCCATCCAACTTTGATTAAAATGTCTCTCCCCCACCACTTCACTGCAGTTGAATGGAAGAACTTGGGTAAGACATTTACGGTTTCAAATTCTTTGTTAAGGTTAAGCAAATACAGTCCCTGCATTTCACACAGTATGATTTCTACGAGAATAAAGCCATGCTCAGAATTTTGTAGACTTCATGCAAGTTAAACTTTCTGCCATACTTTCTCATCTTTTACAATGTCTTCTATTTTTATTTTCCATAGTAAATCTAAAGATTAAAGCAGTATGTTAAAGCCATAGTCTATAAGTGAGCCCAAGTTGATCAAAAAAATTATCTGCTTGTTCATTTGTTCACGAATCACAAAGTTATCACAAAGCAGATTAAAGTGTCCCAGCTGCAGCTGCTCTGACCATGAACGCGTTCCCACCGTCCCGGCTCGGCTCTGCAGCAGGGTGACGCCCCGCCTCCAGGCACCATGTGCTGTGCTTTGTTACTGATCAGATGAATATTTATCAGGGCAGACAGAGCGACTGTCTGCCCTGTATGGTGACTCATTAGACTGAATAATTTTATTATTGGGTCAGTGAAACAATTTCTAAGTAGTATTTATGTTGATTGCAGTGGAAATTATGTGTCTTAAAGTTGGGATGCTGCTATTTTTTTTTAAGTCAGTGCTCTTAGTTTTGTGCAGCGTTCAACCAGTTTTTCCAACAGATTTTTTTTTTCAAACGTGTTAAACTTTATGTTTGCTTTTTTTTCTGGAAACCACTCTGAACAAGTAAAACTCTGTGAAATGCATGAATGTATAAACAACATGAGCAGCATAATGAAAATGAGAAAACTTTTTCCTTAAGCCCTGAATTTAGTGGTTTCATTTAATCATAAAAAGCCCTCTGAACTGATGTCTCTCAGGCATTATTAAAACTTTGTCATTTGACAAACTGACCAATAAAGTTCAAGGACCAAAAACCAAGACCAACAAAGGGTTTATATCCATGAATATTATATATTTTATAGTTCTTGCCTTACTATACAAAACTTTTGTATTTAAATGCAATATCATTTATATCATGTGAAATCGCAATACCGGTGTAATTTGCCAAGGGTTTATCATGCCTGATATAAGACCAAAAGTTCTGCATACACACATGGCTCTCCAAAGGCTTCTCAATGGTTTGCTTTTTTTTTCTTTTTTACTTTTTCTATCTACATTTTTGACAGCAGGCAGAGGAAATGTTTTTTTGCTTTAGTACCAAACAAATAATAATTAAACTGGTCTTTTATATTTTATCACACTTAAAGGCAGATAAACATTTAGGAGCTCTCACACTGGACTCAGCATAATCCACTTGATTCACTATCTGGGTTTTAAGATTTGAACCAATTCCAAAGAGTTTTGAGAATTTTAACCTGCTACAAAACTATTTTTCAGAAAATGAATTATGAGTTTGTATTTATGAAAACTGACAGTTCCAAACTAATAAAACTTGTGACCATCTGTTTTTCTTTGTTGCTGATAAAGGATTAAGCAACTCACTAAAAAGGCTGTGAATGTTTTGCCACTGTTGTCATGGATGACAAAAAATCCAGACAAGATTTAGGTGTATACAAGTGAGCACTTTAATGTCCATATTTCCATGTGCCTTTCGAACTGATATTTTGTTGATAATTGTAAGGCAAAAGCACTATAGTAAATACACTTTTAGTCTTGATGAACATCTGTTCCTAGCATCAGCGCAGAGATTTACTTTGGCAGGATCACTTTGTACCGTTCATATCTAAAACAATAAAAACATTCCCCTCCAGAGAAGTTGATATCCGTGTAGTTTCTCAGGTAAATTTTAAAATCAAGAATCCATTGAGGAGTTTTTGTCATATCAAAATCAGAATAAGATGGAAAATACATTTCTGAAGATTCGTTTTGTGGAAGCAGAAAGTGCTGTATTCTTCATTTGTTTGCAATGAGACAAGACTAAAGTGAATGTCACCTGTCTTAAAAGCACTTCAATCTCAGGTTTTAGTTTTACTTAGTAATAATAAACTATTAGGAGCGTAATGGTACATGTATTTGTATCAAAAAATATCAAATAGAGTCATGTTGGTTGGAACTGAATGAATACACATAGTATATTTATGTGCTGAATTAAGTGCGCAATTCATCACTCTGGAGAGGAACAAAATGAACAGAACTGAATGTAAACATCCCTGGTCGTGTCAAAACAATTTCAAAGAGATTTAAAAGTGTTCTTAAATATGAGCACATTCTTATTTACATATTACTAACATTTTCAAGTGGTTAAATTGTTCTGTCCAAGCACAATTACATTCTTTTATTTTATTCTACGAAGAGAGTAATGCTAAATTTGCTAAATATTATTGCTTCCTACGTTCAAAAAAAAAACTTTTCTCAACTTGGAAGCTATTATTTCTGTCAGGTGTGGAGTCAGATGCGTCCCCGAAAAATATGAATTGTGTGTATATATGACAATAACGACACATAGTGCATTCCAAACTGTCCTTGGATATATTACTAATGTGCACTCCAACAATGCAATGATGATATATTGCGCCGATGCTACCAACATTGGTGCAAAAATCAGGCTGCAAATATAGTTATTCAAACAGAGAAACAGCACCAGTTGCTTTTAATCTAACTTCATGTAACCACCGACAACAGTCATTCTGAATGTTTTAATATTACAACATTCAGAGTTGTAATGTTAGCTAAAATACCTATTTATTCATTTTTAAAGGAGTGAGAGGTTGGTGAGAGAAAATTTGTGTGATCAAGCAGTAATGTGAACTATTACAAACACACCAGACAGCTAGGGGCTATAACTGTGAAGAACTATAGGATTAAGTTATAAAACTGCATCTCAAACTTTGAATATCTCATGACTTACTTATTGTCTACGCTCTCCCAACTAGACCCAGGTGGGCGGGAAAAAGACCAATGTCCTGCTTCCCAAGCTGACCCCTGACACAGAGTACTCCATTAGCGTTGCTGCAGTTTACGCCACTGGAGTCAGTAGGGATCTTAATGGAATTGGAAAGACCAGTAAGTAATTTATCATTTTGGAGCTTGTATGAGCCAACAGCTAAGGAAGTATTTCTACTGTGCTAAACATTTTATTTCTTATCGTGTGGAAGAGCCTCTGGGTGGTGTTAGAAACTTGAGAGTAACAGACCCCACAACCAGCACATTGAACGTCCTGTGGGAACCTGCTGAGGGAAGTGTGCGTCAGTACAGGATCTACTACGTCCCTGCAGCTGGAGGAAATGAAGAAATGGTAAGAAGGAATGAAAATCGACCACATGTTCTTATTAAGTATTTATAACATTTCCACCACTTTTTAAAGCGTAGCATGTTATGTTTCTGTGTAGGTCCAAGTTCCAGGAAGCACCTACAACACAGTTCTAAAGAATCTGGATTCTGACACAGTTTACACTGTATCTGTGGTTCCAATTTATGCTACTGGAGAGGGACTTCGCTTGTCTGAGAATGGAAAAACATGTAAGTATGAAGCAAGAGTAAAACTTACATTGGTCCAGATGTATAAAGTAGAAATGGTAATCTCCTTTAAAAAGCAGCATGCAGTGTTTGGAAAAGCTTGCATGATGCCAGTGGGATTGTATTCCTGAATCAGAAATCCATTCATGTCTGTCCAGAGTGAACTCACTGGCCTCAATTTCTGGCCTGCTCATCCCGAATGTCCAGATTCTTTAATAAGTTTGCCAGCTTTAACTACTTTCATCACCCAAAAGTTTCATAACCAAAACCAGTCCAGTCAAATTTAATTACTTTCTCAGGACACATAAAATTAACATTACTTGTTAAGTAGAACTTATGGAATAGCAAACGATGAGAAGGTTCTGCTTGGTGAGAACTTTGACTAAGAGCAGATATTTTCCAGTTTCTCCCACAGTTAAACCACCAAGCTATGCTGGGAATGAGTCAGCATTTTGTGGGGTGATTGCGTAGGAAAGCATTCCTCTGGCCTGGCAGAGTTATAAAGGGGTCTCCTCTGTCCTTACCGTAATAATAATAATTTATAGGCTGGAAGAAAGAATAGTGGTCAGGATAATGGAATGACCTAAGAATGGGGGAAGGATGTGTTGAGTGTGTGGCCTTTCCTTTTAGGAAAAACTAACAAGGCATAAATGAAAGGATGGCATTATGTATTCCATGACTCTCAGTTCACTGGGTGTGGGTCATGCTCCATGCATATCACTTTTACCCTGTTTTTCCCTCCTAAAGTCATGACCCGTTATAGTTTGTGGTTTTTTTTAGTGGTTTACGTTCAACCAAACCTTATGAATTCATGCAACCACTGATCTGTTGCAGAGTTAAATTGCACGTATTAAATTTTGTTAATAAGTCTACACTAAAACAGTAGCTAAAGGATGAATTATTTTCTTTCCAATTGCACAATCAGGAAATCTCTGTACACATTGCTTTTGTACATATTTGAAATTAATGAAAATTAATCAACAGTTCAGATAAAGATAATCATTGAGAACATTTATAAACAAAAAACAAATCTTCTCATTAAAAATTACAGAAAGCCTAAGGTGACAAAAATAAAATAAATAGATGCACGTTCTTGAAATAAACAAATCTGAAATAAATATTTAAATTATTTATTTAAAAGAAAATTTATTCATTAAATATATAATTAAACCAATAAAGTAAAACTTAATAGCCAATTGAGAAAATTTACTAAATGCATGTTCAACTATTTTATAGTTCCTGTTTCTCGCAGTATCACCATGAAATAATTTCAAAGTTGCCCACGACAGATCTGTTTATTTTATGATAGCACTTCAGGAACAGGACCATGAAATAATTAAACATACATGTATTTAATTATTTTGATAAGCTATTAGGGTTCGCATTTTAATTAATTAATTATATATTATAGAAAGTAATTCTGTCTTAAACAAATTATTTCAACATCTAACCATTAATTTATTAATATCATAATACTTTTAAGTAATAATTTATTATGTATTGATTAATTGCATTTTGTCCCTTGGAGTAAAACATTAACAAGGGATTATTGTTTGAGTTCTGCCTGTGTTTTCCCATAAATTTATATGGTTATTAGAGGGTGCAGTGCGGAGACTAAAACATCTGCTTTAGGTTTGTGGAAGAAAGGCTTCGCACAGGGCTATGCTTTTCATTAACCTTTAGGGCACTGACAGGAAGTGTCTCATTAATAGTGGTATTGTTAATAGTGGTATTGTTAAATAACGACTTAAACATGCGTCTGTTGGTTGCTTGGGAGAATAGTTTATATTTTATTGAAAAAATTGAACAGAACCTTCCGCTGGCTATGCATAAATCTGGTATGGACCTTGGTATAAAGACTCTGATGAAAAAGTGACAGCGATAGCCAGGAGATTCACAAAGAAGTCAAACAGTTAGTACTCTCTTACCCTTATTCCTATTTTATCTGTTTCTACCTCAAACCATCTCGTGTCCCTTCCTTGTTTATGGATCGATCGGCAGTGGAGCGGAGTCCCGTCAGGAACATTAAGGTCTTCAACCCGACAACCAACACTTTGAATGTTCGCTGGGAGGCACCCACAGGTCCAGTCCAACAGTACAGGGTGGTCTACGCTCCTCTGATTGGTACCAGGCCTTCTGAGTCAGTGAGTGTCAATTATCCATTCAGCAAATATGTATCATATTGCCTTTTTGTGTTCCAGAGATTTTATGTTATTCTTGCGACGCTTTCGATCAATACTGTTATTTAAGATTAATGGACCAATGTGGGCCTTATCCAGTGGTTTTTTGGACCAAAATCTTCAATTCACCATATGCTACTTTATACTGTTAAATTAAGTTGGTCTGTTTATCAGATGAATGCGAGAATTGTCCATGAGCGTAATTACTGCCAGCTGAATTCTTTCCTGTGTCGACCTACTAAAGCCTTAACATTAAACCTTTTTATTAAACCAGCAGTTCCTTAATTGTATTTCCTCCTGTCTACATAAATTGTACCATATGTTATAAGAGCGCCTACACCTTCATGTGAAAAGGATATATAAACATTTTAACAGCCAATCAATTTTTTATTGAAAGCTTCCACCCTTCCTCAGTCTTTACATGTTCAATTTCTCATACTGTAATGACCTGAACTAAATTAAAAACTGTATTCTTCATATTAGCACATCCATTAGATATGAAGCTTTTGCATGACATCACTGGTTTATACTAGATTTAATACACTTTATTGTCCCCATTTACATAAAAAAACTAAAAAATAAAAATACTGTAGTATTACACAACAACTCCCATATTGCACACAGTATCATATACCATCACAGTTTGTTTGGGCTTATCTCAAATTATTAATTTGACCAACACTATCATGAATACATGAAGATTTATAACATTTGGTGTTACATTTAATCAACATCCTGTAATGGAGATGAAGAGGGTGATTTGGGTCAGCATGGATAGCTTTAGCCTTCCTTGTTAATGTGCTAGAGATGTTTGAGCTCTTGCAGACTTATGCCCATCATTTTGCTACACATCCTTACAACACTGTTTAGTCTGTGCCAAAGCACCTTTCCATTAGACCACAACTTTCAGACTTTATTGTGCTTTCCTACTAAGTACACAAAATATCAAGCAATTTTTTAAAAAAAGAAGAGAAAGGTAGAAGAGCTGCACAACATCTGTGTAAAGGTACACAAACACGAAGGTACACAAATACTGACTTGGACAAATGTTTGTCACATTTACCTGAAGGGAAAATTCTCACAACATCCCATCCCATTGTGTTTTCATTTTTTTAAGGACACTCTCACAAGTGGTTTCTCTTTTTCATTTTTATATTAGCAGATGATTCTCCCCTTGATAATTCGTATCTCACAAACAGCACTAAACTTTGAGAATATGACCCTCTTAACTTTGTAACACATTATTAAACATTAATATTATTGACCTTCTGTTCAGTTTGGAAATGAGACAGACACATACATTTTGAATTTGCATTTAAAATTCTAAATAATAAATAATAATAAAAAAGAAAAGAAATAAAAGTTTGTTTGTTTTTTCTGATCAGATTTTGGTGCCAGGCACCACCACCACAGCTCTGCTGACACAGCTGCTCCCAGATACCGACTATAATGTTGGCGTTGTTGCCTTGTACAGCGATGGAGAAGGTCCTGCTGTTAGTGATGCTGGAAAGACACGTAAGTCCCTGAGATCAGCTGTCAAATGACAATATTTGCGTGAAGCAAGAGGTTTAAGGAGCAATTCTTTCAGCCTTCTTCCTATTTTGCTGCCAAGGACGTCTGGCTTCTTGTGATCATTTGAAGTGGACTTGGTTTTGTGAACGTCTTTCAGTCATTTGGGCATTTGCTAAAAGATATTAAGAAAACCTTACGTCTTAATAAAAAAACACTTCAAATAATTCCAAGAAAGTCTGATCCCTTTAAAGAATGGTTTAGTGTTTGAAATGTTCATAACTCCTGACCCCCGCACCTTTCTCCCATCCTGTTTTATATTCACAGTGCCCCGAGGTGGCCCAAGAAACATGCGTGTATATGACCCCACTACCACCACTCTATCTGTTAGCTGGGAACATGCAGTGGGTCCTGTCATGCAATATCGCATCGCCTATGCCCCGACTACAGGAGACCCTATTGAGGAATATGTGAGAATCTTATGTCTATCATATTTTCCACTTTATTCTTTTGAAGTGAAATATATAGCTAAATTCATAGCTGTATATATTGTAGCTTTGAATAATGTAAAGGTTTTTGTAATCTAATATTGTCTTTTGTGCTGCAGACTTCAGTTCAAGGCAACAGAAACAATGTGGTCCTCCAGAACTTGGATCCAGACACACCATACAATATTAAAGTGACTGCCATCTACGCTGATGGACCAGGAGGAGAGTTGGAAGGAAATGGACACACAGGTAAAGACTCCTTTGGGTTCCCATTCACTTCATAAGACTTATTATTGACCACAGTACACATCAAATCACTATTGAAATAGAACAGTTTGTGTGTTATGATGCAGTATATTTCTTTCAAAACTTGAGCTTTCGCTTGTGCAACCTTTCATAAGTGCCAAAAATACCTAAAGGTCTTTTAGGAGACCGTTAGGTGTTGCTCCACTTACAGAGATTTAATACTTCTAGTTCTGGTCATTCTTTTGGCCAATTTCTCTTGTTAAACTACCAAGACATCATTGCATATAATATAATTCCCTGCATGAGGCCTTATTAATATAACTATTAATGATTTATTTATTTAATGGAGCAGAACTTACCATAACATGTTGTACTACTTCCCTCATAACTCAAGCGTTGTAATGCTCTTCAAATTAGCACAGTAATTACATTGCTGATATATCATGTGCCTATATACTTTGGAATTTGAAGCTTTTGCCTCTTAGTGAACTGTGCTGCCCCATCTTGTTTCCTGCAGTGGGAATGCTGGGCCCCAGAAATCTCCGTGTTTCTGATGAGTGGTACACTCGCTTCAGGGTGTCATGGGACCCTGCTCCATCCAGGGTTAATGGGTACAAGATCATCTACCAGCCAGAGGGTACAAATGAACTTCCCTGTAGCAATTGTGGCATTATGTTCTGGAGAAAATATGCACTTTATGGATACATATGTTTACCTTTTTGAAGCACAGTATTGCCTTGAGGCTTAATTGGTAAGGTAATTTTTTTTTTTTATAGGTACTAATGACCTCTTGGAAGCATTTGTTGGAGATGTGACATCACACCAACTACAAAACCTAAAACCTGGAACGACGTATGACTTGAAGGTGCTGGCACAGTACAACACTGGCTTCAGTGAACCGCTGATTGGTCAAGGAACAACATGTAGGTTGAAAAATCCAGTTATGAGTAACTGGATTTAAAATTGTAACACATTATACTGGATAATTAATGAACAAAGAAAACATATGTATTAATACTTTCTCTATTCCTTTTAGTGTATCTGAATGTGACTGACTTATCCACTTACAATGTTGGATTTGAATCTTTCTGCATCCGTTGGGCCCCTCACAGAGCAGCCACATCTTACAGACTGAAAGTCAATCCATTTGACAGTAAGACTTTAGTTTGTTGCTTAAATTTTTATTTAATAATTTTTTTAATCAACACTGATTATGTTATTTTTTCTTCCTTTTCTTTAGCCTCTAAGAGAGGAGCTCAGGAAGTCACAGTGCGAGGCTCAGACAGCAGCTATTGTTTTGATGGTTTAAGCCCTGACACCCTATATAATGCCACTGTGTACACCCAAACACCCAACCTAGAGGGACCTGGAGTCAGTGTCAAGGAAAGAACATGTAAGAAAGTGTCCGCTCCCCATGTTCTGTATTAACATTTGGAAATGCTGCTGGTTAACACCAGAAAATTAGGATGGGAGAAGCCAATTATTTACACTAAAATGTAATTTTTGTCTCTTTGCATGCGATTTGTCATTACAGTGGTCAAACCCACAGAGGTGCCAACCGAGCCTCCCACTCCTCCTCCCCCAGCTTCAGTGCCGCCGGCTTTAGATGGTGAAAAAAGCTTTGAAATATATCTAATATTTAAGATTTTGTTGTTGGTTAGATTATATTAACACTATGTAATTTGGATCACAGTGTGCAAAGGTGCCAAGGCAGACCTGGTCTATTTGATTGACGGCTCCTGGAGTATTGGAGATGAGAGCTTTAACAAAGTTATCCAGTTTACTACAAAAATGACTGCAGCTTTTGATGTCATCAGCCCCAAAGGCATGCAGGTCAGTTTTTTAAGTTAAATTTAGCTGGAATAATTCATAATAAACTGTAGTAATGTTCATAAACTTACAAGAATTTTTATATGTATATATATATACATATTTATAAATATTTAATTAATGAAAAAGAAACAGTCTAAAAGACTCCTTTCTACCATAGAGAAAGGAGGCAACCGTATAAGTACTCTCATGCAGCATGTGATGGCATATTTATGTTTTTAATCATTCAGAATGAAAGAAAAGTTAAGATGCTGAATTTCTACTTTTTGCAATACGAGCTGTGAGCTAAAATGTCCTTGAACATTTATCAAAAGTTAACTCTCAGAGAGTTTAGCTGCCAAACTTCTAAAGAAAAAAGCAGATGAAATTTAAAGTCTCAGACTTTACTTTTCTTCATTAATTTTGAACACCGGAACTGCAGAACAAGTAAAAAGTGACAACTGTGACCTGGAATTAGGCTAATGGCTGCCTCACAGATCCAACTTGGCTCACTTGGGGTTACTTAAGTCCTGTTTCCATAGCCAGGATGACAGGGAACTCTCTGTACAAGTAGCTTTTATTCTGGATGGAAGGTCATTCAGACTGCATTGAGTTAGATTGGTGTAGTTTAGATGTTTTAATGGTTTTTCCCCTTGGCTTGGAAAAAGAATTAGGTACAACAGAAAATGTTGTAATATAAAGATAATGGAGTGATGTTGACCTTACTGAGATGTGGAAGAAAGACAACCAAAAATCAAAGTAGCAAAACGTATGATGTAAAAACATTACCACTTTATATAGCCAACTAAAATCAGATTTTCTTTTTTTAAACAATAGACCTTAGATTTATCATCAAATTGTTGTTGAAGATACTATCTTATGGTTTTAAACATGATATTAATAATAAACAAGTACATGTCTAGGGTTGTTTTTGTTCATTAATGGACATTTAAAGCTTCTTTAATCTCTCAAATAGGAGAATATTTGACTTTTACTGACAGACCTTAGGGTACACAAAACTATTAAGACATAGTTGGATGGGACTATGTGAAAGGTTTGTGTGAAACCTTTCACATAAAATATACACTTATGTGTACACTACGTCATTGAATAATTTATTTTTACTTAATGTTATTATTTTTCTGTATTCTATCAACATCCTTAACACATCTATTTTCATTTATTTTTTTTGTACAGGTTTCATTTGTGCAGTACAGCGATGATGCTAAGACGGAGTTCAAACTCAACACCTACCACGACAAGGGGATTGTTTTATCAGCTCTGCAGTCAGTGCGCTACAGAGGAGGCAACACCAAGACTGGTACTTCATTTAAAAAAGACAGTTTAACAAAGTAATTGTTTGGGGTTGGTATGTATATATTGGTTGTGTTTTTTTTTGTTTTTTTTCGAAAGGTGTTTCTCTGAAGCATGTCTACGAGAAGGTGTTTACGTCAGACAGTGGCATGAGAAGAAACGTTCCGAAAGTGCTGGTAGTTGTCACAGATGGACGCTCCCAGGATGAAGTTAAGAAGAGTGCAGAGAAACTGCAGCACTCTGGTATGAAATCATAATATCTGCTTGCTTTTACACTGTACCTAAGAAACATTTTTGAGTAAAATTGTGAAGCCTTTTCTTTTCTGCATCAAGGCTAAAGGCCTGTAGTTGAATATTTAATGAACTCACCTGTGAGTTTTTGATGCACTTAATAGCTTTTGTCTGTTTTTGTGTATGTCTTACATAGGCTATAGTGTGTTTGTGGTTGGCGTAGCTGATGTTGACATGAGAGAACTGACGGTTATTGGCAGCAAGCCCACTGAGAGGCACGTGTTTGTCGTCGACGACTACGATGCTTTTGATAAAATCCAGGATAATCTGATCACCTTCATCTGTGAAACCGCCACATCAAGTAAGACAAATACTAACAAATCTGACATATTCCAAGTATTGGGACGCTTCTTCACAAATGGACAAAATAATGAAAAAAAATGTAGCAGTGAACGAAAATAGTGATAAATTTATTGAAAGTACTTTAACACAAATAAAATACATATCAATGTTAATATGTTATGGCAGTAGCATATTACACTATATGATAGAATCTCACAGAACAGTTCAAACGAGTTGTAAGGATTAAAAAAACACACAGCCAAATAGACACCAAAATGATTCATTCAATACAAAACTTTTTTTTTTTCAAGATCTAACTTATAAAGAAAACTTTATGGGTGAGATGATGACAAAAGATCATAAGAGAGGACTCAGGACAGCCCACACAGATTGTGCAAGAAGAAAAGAACAGCTTTGTGCATTCGTCATCTTGGAAAAACGTATAAACGGCTAAATGTTGTTCTACTGAAAAAATATTCTACACTTTTGACCACAAGGTTACTAAAAAAATTTATTGCGCAAGAATTTTTTTCTTAAAATGGGATGTTTGTCTCTCCAATAAAACATTCTCCAAGTTTGTTTTTTTCTTAAATTTACAATGGCAATGTACTTCTGCAGTACTGTAAGACTTTTACACATCCCTATCAGTGCCAATAAATGTGCCGATGTCTGTAAGCAACACAGTGTTTACACCAAATCTATTTTTCCAATGTCTTATAAACTCTTGTGATCTTGCAGCTTGCCCTCTAATCTACATCAACGGATACACCACACCTGGTAAGCATTTAAATACCACACCTCGCACAGTAATCTTTAGAGCGCTTATATACTTTACTATGACATTTTCTTTTTTTATTTTTCCATCTTCTCATTGTTTCTCTGTTTATTCTTTCTTTTCAGGCTTCAGAATGCTTGAAGCTTTCAACATAACAGACCGGACATTCGCCGGCATGAATGGTGTGTCCATGGAGACTGGTTCCTTTAACAGCTACATTGCCTACAGACTGCACAAAGACTCCTACCTAACCCAACCCACCAAGTAAGTGTCTGAGCAAAATACTATTTGTGTGAAAATAAAGGGTGTGTAACTCTTGGGTTGTGGTTTTTCCCAATGTAGCTGACCTTGTCTTTTTTCTGTTAGATTGTCTATGATGCTCCTCAGCTTACAGCCATTTATAATGATGGTAACTCATATTTGTAGTTAGAGGGATTTCCAGACTAGTTTCCAGCCCACTCTCCTGTTTTTGTAAGATCTTGAACAAAAGATTTTAGTTACGACATGCCCAGTTCCCTTATCCTTACCCTGGAAGGAGAAAATAACCTTAAAGGGTCACTGTTGAAACGGCATCAGGTATTTGCAGAAGTAAAGTACTATCTATGCAATCAAGTGAAAAACCTTGAACTACATGGGACAAGAGTGGAAAAAGTGTTTGTCCATGCAAGTTAGACAAAGCCTTGGCGGAAATGATCATTTAAAGATTTTTCAGCATGCTTTACAAAAAAGATTACATATGTTTGCAGATGGATTTTCATTTAATGTTGGCTTAGCAACGTAAACCCAAGATGAGTGTCATGACAATAAATGTTTTTTGACTCTTAATAGGGAAATCCACCCAGATGGTCTTCCCCCATCTTACACCATCATCCTGCTCCTCCGCCTCTTGCCTGATACGCCCTCTGAACCTTTTGATATATGGCAGATTGCTGACAAAAACAACAACCCTGAGGTCGGAGTCACAATGAATCGTAAGTTTCCTTCAGCTCTTCAGAAGGGAAAGTTGCGTGGCTGACTCAGTACTTGCAGTGCCGTGCAAATACATTGCCACCCTCTGAGCCTTGTCTGATATTGTCACATAAAAACAAACTTCAATGTGTCTTACTGGGATTTACAATTATTTTTAAGTCTTGCTACACATTATAAATTTGATTGCGGTCAGGATTTTGATTTGGCTATTTTAATATGCGAGTATGATTTGATCTAAACACACCAGCTGCATGTTAAGAGTTGTTCTCCTGGTGGAAGGTGGACATCCACCCTTGTGTCAAGTCTTGTGCAGTGCTGAGGATCCACCCAGAAGACCATCTGGGTGGATTTCCCTATTGTGCAGTGCTGAGGATTTAGGTTTGCCTCAGCACTCCACAATGGCTTCATCAATCTTCCAAGAAATTTTGATCAACTTTTCCCTTTCCTTAAAAAAAGGCATTCCTTTGACATGATCCTACCACCACCTTGTTTCAGCCTGGGGATGGTGTTCTGTCCCTACTTGATATTAGACTTATTATACTTATCTTACTTTCGAGATTACCTTCAAATGCTCGCTGTTTCGTAGTTCATCCAGACTCACCTCTGGCTGATTCTCTAATTGATGCTCTCCCTGTCCACCATGTCGGTTTAAATAGATGGTTGTGGCTTTAGTATGTTTGCAGTTGTACTGAGCTCTTCCCATTTTCAGAGGATGGTTTGAACAGTGCAGAGAAAGATATTCAAATCTTATGATTTGGTGTTATGACTTCATCCTGCTTTAAACTTTTTCACAATTTTGTCCTTGAAGGTTTTTATTCAATAGCGGTCTCTAACAAATCTCTAAGGCATTCACAGAACAGCTGAATTCATTCTGGGATTAAAATACTCAGAAGAGGACTTTATTTTTTGCAATAAGAATTCTAAAGGTAATTTTATTGTATTACAGTTGTTCAAGTATAAGGGACCAAATACAGGTTAAATTTTTATTTAGATTTGTGAAGGGAAATAACACCTTGTTCTTCCTTCCAAAGCATCACTTCTCAGTTTAGTGATGCTTTGTGTTGGTTTATCACAAAAAATCTCACTAAAGCACATTGTGGTTGTAACGTTACAAAATGTGAAAAATATCAAGGGTTAGGAATCCAAGGCACTGTACAGATCTCTGGAGAGAATCTTAATCTTCTTGCTTTTTCTTTTATTTACAAAACTGGGTGAGATAATGGCGTTGATGGAAAAATTCACTTCATTGTCCTTAGAATAAATCAGGAAAAGCCTTCTTCACTGTTATTCTGTAATGAAAAGCTTTCGTTTTAAGTGAACATCTGCTGTAGGTTTGTGCTTCTGCCCTGGGAAGGAATGCAAAAACTTTATGTGAATGTCACAATCACCTGCAAGCCATGAGCATGTGTTCTCTATAATCCTGACCATTGCGTGCCTCAGAGCATACTGTCAGGGATTTATCAAAGACTCTTGTCTTTTCAGCTTCCACCCAAACTCTTACATTCTACAACAAGGACACCCGAGGAGAGATTCAGAGAGCTGTCTTTAATGAAGCGCAAGTGAAGCGAATTTTCCATGGCAGTTTCCATAAGGTAAACATAGCGCATGGTTCTTAAAAACATAAGTATCTGTTTGCAATTCATAGTGATAATTGTAAAAAAAAAAGAAAAAAAAGTGGAGCATCTTAAAGTATTTAGATTCAATTCTTTTCCTTTCACATATTGTTCTTTTGACATGCTTTTATGTGTGTCTGTGTTGCTCTTCTGCCTCATTTGATCTTCCTGAGATATCCCTGATTGTGAGCTTTGTTGCTGTGGAGCCGTTTCAAATTACCCATCAAAAGATCTCTACTTTCAAACTTAGTGTTGTCTTACTATTGAGATTTTTGAGGCCCCCCTTTTTCATGAGTTGACATTTGAGCTTTGTTTTATTTGAACCAGGCACTTAATTTGATAAATGAACGTCAGAGGCCATAAATAAGTTTAAATGCTGCTGGTGGGAGTGAAAGTCTGATGCCTTTGTGGTCGGGTGTAATGTGCAAAATGTCTGGTTTCAGGACTTGATTTTCCAACCAGTCACAGATCCAAAGAGTAAATGATACTCTACTACAAACATTCAGCTTTTAGTACAGTGAAATTAAAATGAGCAAAAGATTAGATAGAAATAGCTTCAAAGGTGAAAATTATGTTCTTGGGGTATTTAAATCTCACTAAGTCTCATAGCATTTGATGTATGTTGTTGAGGGTTTTTAGCTGCATGGCAACAGATTTAGGAGATTTTGAGACCATGACACTTTGATTTAACAGTTTCTTTCAGCATAATAGATCATGAAGTACTATGCTGAAGAGCTACATAGGTTTTTGTAAATATTATCTACACTCTTCTAGCTATCTGTCAAAAGCTCACAGTTGTGGTATTTGTTTCTTTCCAGCATATGAATCCAAATATTAGATCCTTATGTTTGACTCTTCTTAAAAGCATTGCAATATGATTTCTTGCAAAATGCAAACAAAGACATCAAGAATCTCCATGAAAAATACAAAACAGTTCTTGTCATGTATTTGCACTGTGGGATGTCGAAAGCTGAACAATAGAATGCAGTATGTTGTCCTGCTGACTTGGATGGATTTAACTAAAACTATCCGAGTTAAGTCAAACTGCATTTAAAGATTCCCCACACAGACTATGAGTCCCTTTTTATGAATCCTTTTTTTCTCCAACAGCACCTTTTTAATCAGCAAGAGTCTTATCCAAGATCAAAGTTCACTCAAGAGATGTGCTGGCCCAAACATCAGAGGATACTAAATAGTTTTGCAGTTCAACCATTCAACAACTACACAACTTTAGAAAACGTTGGCTCAGTATTTGATGAAAATTAACCGTTTCTTCATTTGTCTGTTTTCAAAGCAGACTAATCTTTGAATGCACGTGTGTGTTTCGGTTCTCTCAGCTTGTGGCTGTAGTGAGGACTGTTGTCTGAATGTGCACTGGGTGGCTATTTGGGGGTGAAGTGTTGCCATTCCATGGGCTGGCGAGTCCGCAGTGGTCTACCTAGCTGCCTATTTGTTGGTCTGCAAAGTAAGTGCTGGCGCTGCCTGCGGTGGTGGTTTGAGTTTACATGTTGTCAGTGGTTTTTGTAAACTTTTTCGGCTCTTTTGGGTTGACCTCAAAAAGTGTGTGTTTTTGGCATCCAAGCTGAAATCTCACTGACAGTGATCAGCCTTTTGTTGGTTTTGACTAAAAGTACTTGGTTTTGCACATCAAATTCCCTGAGTAGTGTTTTTTTTTATTCAATCTTTATTCATCATAACATTAATGGTACATTTAGATTGGGGATTGTTGTTCAAGATGCTATATAGCAATAGTCCTAAAAATGACCCCTGTTGCTCTCCCACACTTTGCTAATGTGATCTTCACATTACAAAAAAATTCAAGACAATTATAGAGGAAATTCAAGATGTACTTATTTTTCTTATGCTTTGCATGCACAAACAGAAATCTGAAACTCCTTTGAAAAAGATAAGATAAAAATGCAGATTTTGGATTTTGGGATGAGTTGAAGCATAATTTTAATGCCTGTGTGAATGGGAATCAATTCTCAGTGTTTATTGTGTTTCACCCCAGACAGTACAAACTTGTAATTTTTTTTTTCATATAATTTCATAGCGAAATAAAATCTTTAGTGTATAAATGAAACTAAAACACTGTCTTTCAAGATTTTGGATTTTGGAAGACGACAGAACAGGAAAGAGGGAGCCAGAAAAAATAAAATCCTATCTGCTGTGAGCCATGCAAAGATGTTTAAATAGTAAAAGCAGAGCTGGAGTCAACATGTAGAGAGATGAAGCAACAAAACAAATTGTTAGCAATTCATTTAGACGACCAATTTTTCAACACTTTCTTGCACTGGGTCCATCTCACAACTCAGTTAAGGGAGCTCTGAAGGCTCCCAGGACAGTTTTTTTCTAGATTTACTTTTTATTGATTTCAGTATTTTCATAGGTTTACTTATTAGTCAAGGATGTTCTGCATATACAAGCATATATGTATAAAATGAATGCATTAAATTGTTTGGGAAACCCTGAAGGGCATCACGGTTTACATTTATGCTAGGACCCTGGAATAAATGGCACCTCTTTCCCCTTTGTGGTACACCAAATAGTTTGTTCTGCTTCCAAGGAAGTAGACTGTAATTTTGTGAATAGTTGCCAGGAACTATGGTCTGGTTTGTGGTTGATATAGCTTTGTGGAGAAAAATGGTAGCAAGCTTTTTCCTGACATAAAGAGATCTTGTTTGACTTCAGAGTGGGGGAAAATTTGCAACTGCAAAAAGAAAAGTATGGAAAGTGTAGGACTTATGATGGCGAGCCACAGAAGATATTGTTTCAAGATGTGTGGATGGGGCCTCTATGTACAGGAAATCTAAGAATTTGGTGCATTTTTCGCTCTGTTGTTATATAATCACAGACCACAGATGAATAGCTAGCTGTTGCATAGGTTCTTAAGGTCTAGAGTTGTCTAGATGCATCAAATGTCAGTCTTTTACTAGATCAAAAAGGATTTCAGGGTAATTTCATCTGTACTTAACAAGGTGTTTTATAGGCTTAAGACTTCTGAACTCCCCAAATTAAGTGGAATACAGTTACTATAGGGCCTCATTGTTCTCTTTTTGAGAACAAGCACATCTCTTCAAAATATAAATGAGTCCTGGTATCATCTTTTTAAATTTCCAGTGCACAAATTTATTGTGCAAGAATAAATTGGATACAGGTGGTATTTCAATAAGACAAGGATTTTTTTGTTAAAAGCTTCCCCTTCTCCATCGTCTGTCTCTTCTAGATTCACATTACCATTTCACCAGAAAAAGTCAAACTCACTGTGGACTGCCAAGAGGTGGCAGAGAAACCCATCAAGGAGGCCAACAACATTACGCTGGAGGGCTACGAAGTGCTTGGCAAGATGGTCAAGTCTTCAGGTTCAAAGAAGACCTCAGCAACAGTAAGAGCAAAGCAAGCCAAGCTTGTTAAAATGCAAAAGTGACATCTGGAAGAGGATCTAGCAGTGTTCAAAACAATGAACATCTCAAATCTGTAGTGCATTAATGCTCCAGCTAAATTTTAACTATTCCCAGGGTTGGCTGTTGAAAGAATGAAAGTCTGCAAGCCTCCATTTCTCCCTGGACCCCATTGTATTTTTTTCCAACTTTGTGTTTTTTTTTTTTTTATTAGGAATGGGAATTATTTGAAACACCCTTCAGTGTATTCTCCCTCATATTGTATCTTGCAGTTCCAGCTCCAGATGTTCGATATTGTCTGCAGCTTGAGTTGGATTAGCCGAGACAAGTGCTGCGAGCTGCCAGCCACAGTAAGTGTCATTTTAGACTTCCAAACAATTTAAAATAGAAATGGGATGGATGTTGACATATTACAATCTCTCATGTTGTTTGTAAAGTAATAGTCTTAATTCTAGGAAAGTTGGTTGTTTATAAAGTTGGGGTTACTTAAATCAGGGAATAAATAGGCAAAAATATAGGAAGGAAGATATGCAGCAAAGGCTCTGAGGTTGGAAATTGTACCCTGGATGACCAATATATATGGGGTGCTTGCTCTACAAATACACTAAATGCTTCTTCTCTGATATTTATTTAACTTTTAAAACATTTTGTACTGTGTTGAAGTAAAGATAAAAATGAAAAAAAATAAGTGTTTACGTTTCAGGTTGCCATTAGCATCTTTAATTAGCCTCACAGACCACGTTCCTAAAACAGCAGATCCTCTCTCACCTTGAGATTGTCGATCAATCACTCTGAGATTTCTGAAAAATCTGCCAACATTTCTAATTCCAGCAAGTTATGTGATCGATAATCTGAAAAACACCACACAATTTCACGATCTATTGCTAAATACAGCTGTTCAGAGAAAACAAAACCCATCTCAAATTGTCTGGAAAGAACTTTGTATCCTGGGTAATTTTGATAATTTGACTATATGAAGCATGAGTCCCAGTTGCATAAAAACAAGTCCTTCTTTGGCTCATGAAGCAGACAGTAAAAAGAATCATTTATGTTCTGTGGGAAATACATGATACTTGCACTTACAGCCAATTACAAGCAATTTATGTGTAATTTTCTCCAGATATGAATACATCACATCAATGATTGGAGTTGTAATTCGTTATGCTTGAAGACAACAACGCAGAAATGTGAAATGAATCTGCAGCTGCAGCATTTTGGTCTTAAAGCCCAGTTTTCCGAGTCACACTTGCAACATTAATCCATTCTTGCCTTTTATGGGTTACAAAACTGCCTCATCTTTTATAAATCCCCAGCAAAGCAAAAGACAGAGATATCCAGGATAAGGTCATTAATTTAATTTCCTCTGTTTTAGATTGCCAGGAAATGTCTTCAGGTGTCAGAGTTTAAAATGGAGAATAATAAAACTAAAGCAAGCATGTATGTTACATTTTTATCTCTGCATCTTCTTTCCTTCCAGCGAGACGAGGCCAAGTGTCCTTCCCTTCCCCATTCCTGTACTTGTACACAGGACAGCATTGGGCCCCAGGGGCCTCCTGGACCCTCGGTAAGCCTCGCTATCACTGTTTTTTGTCTGTCCTCGCCTGATAAAATTGTTTTCTCAGAAGTCTTAGATGTTTTAAAGATGATGATAAAGCCATATTGTTTTCCACTAGGTTTGCACGTTCTTTGCACAGTTTGAACTTTATGCAGCCGAGAATGTTTCTTGCATAATCCTTTTTTTCTCTAAATGGAGAAAGCAGCACAAAGAATGAGTCTAACATCTTACAAAGAAATGGGTGCTTAGGGATGAGTGTCAAGAGATAAATGTTTCATGATAAAACAACAGTCTGCAATATGTGTACTCAGTAAACTCACTTAGGCCCAGCAAGGAAGTCCTAATGCCTGGGGTTTAAGGGCTTCAGAATTTGCTTCTGTTGTTACGCTTAGCTCTTGCTTCTGCCTCTTCACTTTTTTTCAGGGCAGTCCAGGTTCTAAAGGACCTCGAGGAGATAGAGGAACACCTGGGAACCCTGTGAGTTCAAATTTAAATCACTCAACGCACGCTGAATATTGTCACTAGTGAATACCGTTATTGTGTCCTGTTCTACTATTGTTTATTTTTACACATGGTTGGGAAAAAGTAATACCTCTTGAACTTTTTTAGTCATCTAATTAGTAAATAAAAAACACCTTTGAGCAAACCGCACAATTTAGATCAACACACACAGCAGACATGTCAGGAATGAAGTTGTGGAAAAATTTAAAGCAGGGTTAGGCCAATGAACAATAACCCATGCAGCCAAGGGGCACCTGCTTGGTCTGCAGGAACTGCAAAATCTGTCAACAGGACTGCTGTGCCTTCCACAAATCTGGCCTTTTCAGAAAAGTAAAGCTGCACAGTGTACTGCTTATAAATCATCATCTAAATATCAGTGTGTGCAAAGTGTTTATCTCAAGGGACTATTTAGTGTGCAATAATTGTTGGCTTATACATTCAAACTATGGACTCACATTTTTCATGCTAGTGTAATATTTCCCAGGTTGAACAAAGTCACAGGCAGGAGATGCTCATGCTGGACAAAAGACAGTACTCAAAATGCTAAAGCTCATAGAGGGATGGAAGCACAGACGAAATAGGAAAGAAGTTAATAGTCTTATATCTGAACGTATGTTGGCAAGATTTTCTGATGCCGTGCAGCACTACAGATGAGTGGCAAAACTGTTGAATTGCTAAGAGAAAGCAAAAAGAATCCCACTCTGCAGTTTGACTCAAGCCATTTAAGAAGACGCAGCAAATGTGTGAGAAAATCTGATGATTGAACTGATTAGTTATAGTTTAACTAGGTCTGAGTCTAAAAATTAAATGTAAAACTATATGTGGAAGCTAAATGTAAAAATACACAAAGTATATTTGCATGCTTAACGACATATTCTCGGTCTGCTAAATTCAAGTGTAATATGTCATTTTGTGTTTTTATTGGTGCGGTATTCTGTTTTTCTGCTATAGAGTGGTTCTTTTTCATCAAAGGCATATTCTGATTTGCTGCAAAAAAATCTGTTTGTGATTGGCTGCTGGTGTCATTTCTTTAAATATGTTTTATGTTGCAAACGTAGTTGCTAACACAATAATAATGTACTTTGCTTTTGAAAGATACATGATGTTTCATACAAACCAAAAAAATGTTGAACAATACCATTTACGATGTTTGTTAGCCCAGATACCTGTGCTCAGATCAGCCTCACTGCACGCGCATATTAGCAGTATAAATACAAACCCATACCCATAGAAGTACATGTAGAGACATGCTGCAGAACACTTACAGCTCTAATAACAGCAAAGGGTGGTCTTACAAAAAATTAAATCCTGGGGCTTAATACTCTTCAAATAATGCATAATGTTCCTTCCAATTTATAATTATGCACTATTCTGTGTTGGCCTATCACATATATTTCCTTTGCCGTTTATAATCATATCATGATAAAATGCAAAAAAAAAAATGATAATAATAATTTGATGCATTTTGCATTCAGAAAATGCCTAAATTTTGAGTTCTAGATTTATAAGGCTTGTAAATTCAGAATATCAGCAGTGGTTAGATAACAAAGAAAACTATTCCAGAGGTCTGCCTCTTAAAGTTTAATTTATCCTCTACATAGAAATTGCACACATCTGAAAACAGTTAAATGTATATTTCCCCACAGTAAATTTCTAGGAGGCCCATGTCAAATATTTTGAAGGTCTATTTCCCAGAACTGTCAGTGCTAAACAACGAATCATCTGTCAGCACAGTTTCAGGCATAATTAAGTTTGACTTTAACCTTCTTTCCAAATATTGTGATATTCTACCATCTTGCTGATGATATGTGTATTGCCGCAGGGTCCAATGGGTCCACGTGGTGAGTCAGGACTCCCAGGTACGATGGGACCACCAGGTCCACAAGGCCCTACAGGACTTTCTCGGCCTGGAGAACCTGTAAGATAATTTTCATTGGCAAATCCTTTTGGCATTGAAATGTGTTTTGTTAATTGTACCATTTACATGCCTTGTCTACCTTCTGATTGGTGAAGAATGCCTGATCCAAACTTTGCTGTGCATCACCACTTAGTGGGATTTATAACTGTCGTCAAAACACATCTCACTCCCCTATTCTACCTTCCAGACATCCAGAGAGAGTTGTTATTTTCTTTACTGATCCTATTAAAATCTCCCATCAATCACAAACATGGAACAAGTGAGTGGGTAAAGTAAAGTGTGCTATCCTTTCTTTTTCCTCTTCCTATTTTTTTAGGGTCGCCCAGGACCTAAAGGAGATCGTGGCGATCAAGGCATTACTGGTTTGCAAGTAAGAACTTTTTGTTCATTTGTGGTGTATGATCGGGAAACTAGAACTATCCGCAGGGAGCAGCGTTTTCACTGGAATGTGAATTTAGTCCAACAATCAGGATGAAACCACAATGAGATTTGCGAGCTTTATCATGCCAACCCTAAGGGAGACCCAACTCTTAATTTGGTCCTCTTGAGTGACAAACGGTAAAAGAACAGCAAAGCCTTAAAATGATATAAGGAATAGATGGTACTTCTTATTCCTGAGAATAAAAGATCTGTGTAACTGAAGTAGAATGGGATTTAGAAAGACTTAAAATGACCTCTAGGTGTTTCAGCATGTAACCAAAGTTCATAGAGGTTCTTTACATTTCTGTTACTTATGTCAGCAGTTAAATTTGAGTCATTTGCCAGGGAGCAAAATTCATGTGGTGAAAGGGTGACTTTATCCAGGTGATGTCATTCATTCAACTCCCACCATTGAGCTGGTGAGGAAATCACCACTGCTTGGGCTTGAAATAAGAAAGTATGGGAGAAAATCCCGCCCTGTAATGTTCAGAGTCTATTGGCAGCAGCATCTTTGCAATTTGACCTGATGTGGCCTGTTGTAGAAGAACAACGATCATATGAGACACAGGAGACTTTTCAGAGTTTCTACAAGCAAAATAATATGTTATCTTTGGCTAAATATGTATGAAAGAAATGCATTTTCAGCATATTGAAAGCCTTTAGACACACTGGAAGGGCTACATAAATGGCTACAGTTTTTGGTGATTTCTTTATGATAAAGTGTATGTGTTTTTTCCCAGGGTCCTCCTGGGCCACGCGGTCCTCTGGGCCCTGTTGGACCAAGCGGAGCTCGGGTAAGAATTCCATGCTAGCATAAAGTATGCATTGAGTCAAAAGCCCTTAAAATGAATCAAGCTCTTTAACATCATGCTTTATATGGTATCTTGAGTAAGTTGTTGGTGTTTAACTATATTCACATGTAGTTAAGCCTGTAAAGGTGTTACTCCTTATGTTAAAAAGGCACCCTTAAGGCAAAAAAAGCCCCTTAGATTATGACAATGATATATTAAACTACCATGCTCCCCGAGGAGCTATAACTCACATGTGACTGGGTGTTGTTTCTTTTAAAGGGGCCACCAGGAAAAGAGGGGCCATCTGGACCCAGAGGCCCACCAGGGCCAATGGTGAGTATCTATAGGTACCAAATAAATAATGCTTTGTGCTTTTTTATTGATATTGTATATCTGAAAAGGAAAAAAAAAAAACTGCTCCTCTGGCTCCACAGTTCCACTCTGCTGGAACAGCACATAAAAATCAGAGTGGCTCTCCCACTGTTGTGAGAATGATGCATGCATCTCTCATTTTCCCTTTTGCGGTGGTTTGCGGAGGTCTGAATTTGCTTAATCCAGCCATCATGTTAACAGAGCGTACATGGTCTATAGCATCAAGACTGCCACAAGAGTCATTAGTGTGATGGTTGGTGTACATGCAATTCCATGTACTCCACTGTTCTTGGCAGCTGATTTCTCCCACTCTGCAGATGTCAGAGCACAAATCCCAACTTGACGCTTGTTATACAACTGTTAACTGGGAGCAGGAGTAAAATGTTGCCCTAAGATTTACTAAGATTTCAAATATTTTCTGTTTTAGGGAAGTCCTGGAAATCCAGGTATACCAGGGATCACTGGAAAACCAGGCAAACCAGGAGACCCAGGAAGCCCAGTATGTACTGAATACTTAAATGAAAATATATGATGAAAGAAAATGTTTGATGCTTGATTTGACTTAGTTGTTGTTTTTGAAAGGGACCTGTTGGCCTTAAAGGAGAAAAGGGAGAGAAGGTAGATTGTACCTAAATGCACGTTTTACATATTTCTGTGTCAAGAAAAGAGACTCTTGTCTTCAATAAGCTGTCTTTGATTTCCAGGGTGACTTTGCATCCCAGAGCATGATGCGTTCCATTGCCAGACAAGTTTGTGAACAGCTTGTGAACAGTGAGTAAAACATCTCCCAAGCTTCTGGCAGTTTAATAGTCCTCAACAAGTTCTACTTGATGAAATCCATCTGAATTTTGCAGGCCAGATGAGCAGAATTGATGTGCTGCTCAACCAGATTCCCTCCGGATATCGCAGCAACACTCCTGGGCCTCCAGGTCTTCCCGGCCCTCCTGGTGAGCCTGGATCCCGAGGAGAGCCCGGACAACCTGGAAGATCTGGATTCCCTGGAACTCCAGGATTACCTGGAAATCAAGGAGAAAGAGGTACTTTTCAGAAGTCATGGGAATATATTGACTGATCATAATAATTTAAATGTTGAGCAACAAAAAGAACCCTAGATAAATTATATTAATCACATTTTATGCATCATGATGTATAACCACATCATGATGCAGCCACCACAATGTTCCATGCTGGGGAATGGTGTGTTAGTGTTTACTTCCTTGTCTTCCTTGTCTTTATTTATTTATTTATTTATTTGCAGGTTTACCAGGAGAAAAAGGGGAAAGAGGAGCCCCTGGAAATGATATTAGAGGACAAAGAGGCCCAGCTGGACCACCAGGTAATACAGGTCTAAGGTCACAAAATCATACTAAACGTTTGCATTGATTTTTTTTTTTTTACTTTCTCTGTTGTATCTATTTGGACAAAAGCACAGTCTATGCTTACAATTCAACATAATCACAGTATTATGTAACAGTACATCATTTCCCATGCTATTTTTTTCTAACAAAAAAAAAAAAAACAGAACAATGATATTCATTGTTCTGTCAAATGAATATCATGCTTCCCCACCACACTGAATATTCAGAGCTGTTGGTGGTTACATATTCAGGAAGGATTATATTAAAACTAAATGGATTTGTTTTGTCTATTCAAACTCAGAGCTAATATGCTGTTGTAGAAACATCTAAAACTTTTTTATGTTTGTTGAACGTTTGCCTAAAAGCATTCTATGATTTTCTTTAGCATTTCCATCCCTTTTGCAGTTCAAGTCAAAGCAACAGGAAATGTTTATTTATTAAGTTACTCAACAGCAAACACTGAAGACTCTGTTTCTGAATGAAGTGATAAAACACCAAGGACGAGAGAGAGGAAGTCTACACTGATGACTCAGTTCTATGAGTGTGTGTGTTGGGGGTGGGGAGAGGGTGAAGAGATTTAGATTGTTGGAGAGTGAGCTTTCCTTGGTGGCTGCATTGACAACACATGGATTCACTTTGCGGAGAAGGGGGGAAGAAAGGGGAAAATTCCATCCTGAGTTTGTGCTGTCTAGACAGATGGGTTGGGGGTAACTCCACTCAACTCCAGACTGTGTCTCGCTTTTTTTTTTTTTTTTGTTCTTACTAAACTCTAATTGAGCAGTTGAAAAATTGAAACTGCAGCTCCATGACCCCAAATGTTTCCACAGAAAGTTTACAGGTGATGTCACTCAAATTCCAGAGGGACTCCCTTTCCTAAACGGGCCTCACTCTCTCTTGCAGGGCCACCAGGAGAGTCGAGAACAGGTCCCCCGGGTCCTTCTGGTTCCTCTGGGCCTCGTGGGCCTCAAGGCCGTCAAGGTGTTCCAGGTGTGAGGGGACCCCCAGGGCCCCCTGGATACTGCGACTCCTCTCAGTGTGTGGGCATTCCATATAATGGACAAGGATACACAGGTACCCCCACTACGGTCTAAGTCCTGCATGGTTTGACTTGAAAAAAATAGATGAAATCTACACAGACTATATTTGCAACTCATTGCTATATTTTCTTGATGATATTTGGAGGTCTTTATTTAGGGGTTCCTAATAGTTATTAAACATAGTTAAAACCCTTTCAGACCCAATTTGAAGGACTAGAACACAGATTAAAAAGCAGAACTTTGAGATGAACTGCATCTAAAAGTCATGTCTTGAAGAAACAGGACATAGTAATTGCATTATGCAAATAACTTAACCGTCTGAAATCTTCACCGTGGAGCTCTTTGCAACTCGCTTTAGTGCTAACATACTGTAAGTACTGGTTTATATGTCAACATTTTTTAGATTTAAATCAAAATATGATGAAATCAGTGAAAAGTAGTGTCTTTTTTGCAATTTCAGGAATTATAACAAATTATGATTTTCTTGTTAGATCTCAAAGGATCTAATGTAAGATTCTTTCAGTTTTTTTTATAAAACTCTTTGCTTATAACTTTCCTTCTGCTAAGTTGCATACTGTTCAATTTCCCTCAAATGCAAGTCATACAACAAATATGTAGTTATAATTATCATTGCAATGAAACTTTGAAACAGATTTCTTTATTTAAATGAAATATTCATCAGAGTTACTTCAGTCCATTTCTCCGTAAAAAAAGTTGTTCTGCTACACAGACTTGGTACTTTCCTTGAAAGTTAAAAAAACAATATATTATTTCAATATGGCTGGTGTTGAGTTTAATAATGATTATGTTATTAATGATACTAATAATTTAGAAATGCCATTTTAGAGAACGTTCTACATGGTGCAACTTTTCTGACGGTAGATTGTAGCTACAGTTTTTTGACTTCCTAGCCTCTTTTAGCTGCTGCTCCTTTAATGTAGCTCAGGCCAAGTTGTTCATTCTACTTTTAAGGAGGATCCAAATAATGTGACACTTTTGGCTTTGGAGGTCTTTGTGGAGCTTCAGTACACTAATTAGCCACCAAGAGACCCCAACCATCTGACTTGTATCCAGATTAACAATCCGTCTTATAAATTTTTTACACTGAAAACATTTTCGTACATAGGTCAAAATAGTACAATCCCATGTGTATTATTTCTAATGTGAATGAAGCCAGAACTTTGGCAAGCCTGTTGCGCTAAGTTTTACAACAGCTATTCTGGGAATAGGAGGGAACGCTTATAAAATACGACATTTTAATACCTCCTGACATTTGATGTTCAGTTTTGAAAGTTGCATGAAAGCAATTAGCTGATGTATGATGACTTACATTGCATTAATTAACTGCTAATAACGCACACCCTTTTTGAACTGTTTTCAGGTTTGGCATAGTAAACTTTCTAAGTCGTCAGTGCCGCTTACATTCTGAGATCCTGTTTGTGAGATGTTTGTCCAGTTGCTTTGGGGCTTGTAAGAATAATCACCATGGACATATTTAACATTACAAAAGGAAAAGAAATGCAAAAAGAAAGAAAACGGAGCGTGCTGGCACTAACACGATGTCACAGCTACAAGCTACAGTGATGGCAACCTGCTGGCCTGTTTGCATATTGAACTACAAACCAATGGGGGAAAAAACAGAGACTGGGCATTTTCTACGAAGGACACAGCATGTACAAACCGACCAACTCAGCTACTAACAAAGAGGATATCAGAATAATAATACAGAGGTGTAAATAAAGCTTTTTTTTTTTTTCTTTTTGCTTTGTAAATGACTGAACTGGGACATTTTACTAATAATAAAGAAAAGAAAATTCATGTTAACCTTTTCATTGAGCTTGTGCCTCATAACACACTGCTTACTTACACCTGGCATAACCCCTTTTCACGACGCTTTAGTGACCTTTTAGCTCTGTAGCTCTGCTCCAGACTAAAGCATGTTTCATTTGTTCATTTAGTTATCATGGTATTTGTGTACATTGGTTGAGTCAGTGCAAAATGTGTTTCTCCAGCCAGTTCATGTTTTTTAAATAGTGGTATAAGCTGGTCATTTTACCACTTTTATAGAAATGAAATATCATGTTGGATTTTACTGTAAAAGTTTGAAACTAAATTTAAAGGTGTTTTAATTTTCATTTGTTTTTTGGTTCTCAAGGAGGCAAAAAAAATCCATTTCTGACAGGAACATTTGTTAATTCTACAGTGTAGTATTAAAATTGTTCATGTAAAAATGTCTTGAAGCCACATCCAATGTTTTTTTTTTTGTTTATGTTTTTTTTTTTTTCAATTTGGCCAAATATTCTTTTAGCCACCCGTTACCAGCCTGCACCTGAGGTAGAGACTATACCTGTGGAGCCAGTTGGAGAATTTGGAGAATTTGAGACAATACAGTCACGCGGTGACTCCAGAGGCCAGCGAAGACAGAGATCACTACAATCAGACAATACAGGAAGACTGGCATTATAGCTACATACAAACAGTATTTCCCAGAATAAATCATTTCCAAACATTTAAAGAGGACACACAGAACAAAACAAATAATTATATGGGTTTGATACCTCTGGCTTTATTGAACATATATATATATTTTTTTTGACACAAGAAAGTGTAGCAAGTAGACTAGCTTTGTCACAAACCTGTGTGCTTGCTAAGTGTTTCCCTTTCGTGTCAGCCTGTAACATATCTGCAAGTGTTCATCAGACTCAAGTTTGTAAAGCACTAATCATGTGAAAAACAACAACAAAGTAGTTCAGTATGTGTGTTCGTGGACAGTAACAAAATGCCTGAATTGTTTCCGATTTCAAAATGTTACGCTTTTTCAGATCCTTCACTGGTTGCAAACAATTTTATGCCCAACGATTTCAGTTTCATGCCGTTTTTTGCCTCCTGTAAACAATGAGATATTCTGACTAACTGTAGCAAATCAAATGTTTTTTGTTGTGTTACCAAATGTTACATTGCATGAATATGTTGTATATTTACTGAAGTCAGAATATAGTTTTTTTTTTGTTTATTTTTTTTTCTGTCAAAGCAGTTTGGATTTGGTGGCAAACCTATGGATATAGGATTGCTTTTTTTTCAACTGTTTCAACTGCACATTTTGTGAATTTACACACAGCCTTATTTTCTTATTTATTTCTGAAATGGAAGAGGCATTTTTCAATAAAACTACTGAAAATGTTACGCTTGTCTGGATATTTTCTCATTTTTGTGTGAGTTTGATTTACTGAACTTCTATTTGATAACATTAAACTAGCACATCATTGTGAAATAAATGAAAAATTATACTGAAAGGAGCATTCAACCTCATTTAACCTGACACCTTTAAATGACAAAACAGTGTAAATAATTGCTGTCAGATTCACCTGAATACTCAATGATTGTTATTATTTTTTAATTCAAGAGGCATTTTTATCTTCCTTTTTAATAACTGTCTTTCTAGTTTGTGGCATAGGATTTCATTTGGAACAGAATAAAAGAAGCCTAATACAAAACCACGCTACGCTTCAGATTTTAATTTTGTTAATATTTTGAAAACCATGAAAGCCATGGTTCACTCAACTTAACAGTAATGCGTTACTTTCCGTTGGTTTTCCACAAACAATTCCAATAAAATTGTGGTTTTCACATAGGAAAATGTGCAAAGCCCAACAGTATGGTGTCTAAAACCAAAGCTCGCTTGCCAAGATCATCAAAATGTCAGCTCTACAGCTGGTGTTGAGTCTATATTCCTATGAATGAGTTTGTTTGGTCATGAACGACAAACCTGATTTCTCTCAGTGCAAGTCCTGAAAATATGCTTTGAAGTTCTAACCTTGATTTATTTTGACAGCATAAGATACTTTTTTTATTTTTATTTTGAGCTCTCCTGAAAGTCAGCTTGAGCCTGGGCAGAATGTCAGGAAACAGGAGGGAGTTTGAGAACAACTTTACCATCACATGAACTGCAGATTTTTACATAAGTTGGCATTCATCCCATCAGGTTTATGCTAGAATCTCTGTGTGGAAACAATGCAGACGCATTTGAGCCAATACCTGCGTTGCGCTGATATTTCCACCAACTGAGCACATCTAATGACACAACTGGACCTAAACGAGATGTTTTTTTGATGAAAGAAGAACAGGCCAGAGAATTTCTGAACAAATGCCAGAGCTTAAACTGGGAGTGAAGCATTGAGGTCAAGATCACCACACTGAACAGACGTGTGAAAACTCCCTGCTAAAGAAAACCTTTTATGTTGGACTGCTATCTTGATGTGCTTAAGGAAATTGTGCAACACTTAAAAAAAAACAACTGAAAGCTTACAGAGGCTTGTATTTTATTAGGTATGGAAAAAGTATTTTATGTGTGTGAGCAGCTGTTACCTTACTTCACATATATTAAAACGCTTACAAGAAAATTGCATAACATTCTGCATATTGAATGGAATCCGTGTCAAATGGGGCTCGGTTCCTTTGCCTCTTGAAACAAAATCAAACTTACAGAATTCTTCTGTAGCCTTAAAGACATGTCTTCCTCTTACCCAACACCTTTTTCACTGTAATGTTTTCATGAGTCTTTATGGTCGTAAAGGGACATTAGTTGACAATTCAGCAAGCAACTGCGTTCATTTTGCGACATGAATTTCTTCAGGATCCAACAGAACTTGTGGCTGTAAGAAAGCTGGCACACTGTTTTTCTTTTTTCATCTCACCGTCTGACCTGGTATTTGAAGAAACACACCAGTTATGTGTGTCTAAACTTCAGCAGAAGGAGGATATTTTGTTGAACATCAAGTCCTGTCAGGTCTTTGAAGTGTTTGAGTTAACTTTGATCAGTTCCTGTTGTAAAACATTCCATGCATACTGGAGATAAATGCTTTGGAATTCAGTGTCCTGTTGCATTATGGTCAGCTCCCAGCTGACCACCTAGAAAGCAATTTAAATGCTACATAAGTCTCCCTCAAGTGGTCAAAAATTATTACCTGAATCAATGAGAACAACTTCTCAGTTGAGCAAAGTGTCTGAAAATAGCTAAAATCTGTGAATATTTGAGATTATCTCTAAAAACACATATAATTACCTACTTTAACAGTTCAAAAACCAAATATACCTGAAAATGCCTCGATAAGCACAGTGGAAACCATCTTAATACCACAGAAGCTAATGTCTACAGTTGAACTTTACTTGTTTAGCACATTTCAGCCACAAGGCAGTTCAAGTGCTTTATGTCATAAAAAACACCTTACAGTCACCAGTTGTGAAAAAAAAACAATAAACTTTGCATTTTGCCATAATCAAAATCATCAAGACACTCAAGTATGTCGATTAATGTTCATTTACTACTAATCAAAGGTAGGTGGGTTTTTAATCTTGATCGGAAGGAACTCAGTGTTTCAGCTGTTTTGCAACTTTCTGAAAGTTCACCCCAGATTTGTGGCGCGTAGAAACTAAGTCATCCTTATGTCCACTCTTGGGAGCACAGCCAATCAGTGACAGGGAATATGAATGGCACTTTTGAAATGGCTGCTTTATAATTGCTAGCCAACAGCATGTCCAGGTCTTTTGGCTTCTCATGCTGCATGTTCTCTCAAATATTTTAGATATGGTCTACAAAAAGGTCTTTAAATAGGGTAATTACTGTGTTCTGCCATGCAGTTTCTGTTTTATTGTGTCTCAATATGTTGGAGGCAACATAAAAGTGCCACCGCAGATGTTACTCAGTAAGTTGTTGTTAGCTTACCAAAGTGAGTGCGTTAGTTGATCCCACCCACCTTGCTTAGCTGGGCCATGAGAAGTTGAGCGCTAATGTCTTTCGTCTGTCTTCACTCCCCAGAATGCCGTGTGGTTCTGAAACAGAGCTCAATTCAATTATTTACATTCTATCCGATTCTCTATCAGATTTTCTATTTTCTAATGATCATTTGCCTATCGCAATAGCTATTTTTATTGTGTCATCTCCCAGCTCTTGTTTTACAACATCAAGTATTCTAGATTCCTTTACAGCATTCTATTCAAACCCACTTGAGCAAAGTAATGGTCATTTTGTTCTCTATATTATGATGCCATTGAAATTTGAAGTAAGATTTGAATTTACAGAGGGACCATAACAATAAGATCTGCTGGTTGCTAAAGCAGATACATATAAGGATGCAATAGTTTTTGTTGGACTTCCCTGTTAAAACCTTTTGAAGGGAATCAAGCAGTCCTTTTGAACTCAAAGGACTGTTTGATTCCTCAGAGGGCAAATATTCATTCACCGCACAGACATAAGTTTTCCACTTACTGAGACGCCAAAAGCAACAGCGAAGTAATACTCTCCCCACTTTGGCACAACCAGCAGTTCTCCAGCTTACGTTCCAAAAACTGGAATTATTTTGTGAGAAAGTAAAACAAAAACCCCAAAACAAATCAAGTCCTTATTTAGCCTTTTACATGGGACTGGGTGTCCAAGGAAGAAAAAACTAAAACACTATTTAATTAATTTCAGTAACCATTTAAAATAGTATGTATTATTTCTTTAATTTCGTTTCCCACAGTCACATTTATTCTGCTTGTGCCTTAATAGATTTCTATAAATGTAGCTTTAAATATCTATTATGCAGGAAAATAGACCCCAACACTGCACTAACTTCTCTAGTGCCACCATGAAGTTTTCTGATTATGGGAAATTTAAGCAATAGAGAAACCTGTAACAGTCACTTCACTGCATTTGCACTGTCAGTTTAAAATGGAAAAATCACAGTATGTGCTTTTTTTTCCATACCAATAACTGCAGCACATAGAGACTTTCTGCTGACAAATTGATTTACAAATGTGTTAGACATCTATATATTTTGCTGGTCATGTATGGATTTTGAATTTAATAATGCAAGATAAAAAAAAGAACAAAAAAAAAAGCACCACTACGAACAGAAGCCACACAGAGATCAGAGAGAGTATGGGTGTAGAGCCCATAAGATCCCGTGCTATTTATTATTTCAGAAGGCAAGTGAAGCATTGAAAGTCCTGTTCACAGCCCAATTCATGGCTGCATTTACCATTGCACACAGAGCACAGCTGTGAAGGTGGCTGGGTAAAGGGCAACAAGCGTCTGTTCTCTTACTAATCTTTGAAAAGGTTGGTACCAATCTTTGCAAAAAGTTTGCAACAATCTTTCTTTCTAGTAATTGTGGTGGTGTATTTGTAGAGAGATGAGGGTGGTCCCACATGCTTTGTTGTTTTGGCTGCAAATCTAATGAGGTGACACACAGATGGCCTTTCTTCACATGAGTTTATTTAGTCGGAGGGCTCATGCTTTCATACCGCATTTATTACTCCTGTTAATATGATCAAACTAATGTGTTCATTATTCATCAACCAATTCAAACATGTTCATTAATTATGTCTGAGCCTTTCTGATTTTCCCAGGCAAATGAAATGCTTAGCTAAGGCTTGTACATGTGTGTTTTCCATCCAGCCCAGTTTTTTTTTTTTTTTTTTCCAACATCTAACATTAAGTGAAATGTTTCAGCTTTACGAGCCAAATGATGGAGAAAAAAAAATCTGTTTTGGACATTGATTTTAGGCAACATGTCTCAGTAAACACATTCGACATTACACAGCAGCACTGTGTTGAGGGGGAGTTACCATTTATGAATGGAGAAGAAAGTCACGTCAAGATTATTTCAGTCATTGTGTCTTGTATTTATTTGGTTGCTTGTACTAAAAAAAAATCAGCAACTTAGTTTTGAGAAAAAAGTGTATTTCATATTTTCAAAAGATACACATAAGTTGCACCCCAGGTTACACTAAGATGAAACCACCATGATATGCATTTACATTAAATTATGTCAGTGTTCATAAATACATGACAGTCCTTAATATATCCAGATAAATATGAACAAAACTACATACTCGTCCAGGGGGAGCAAATGCTACAAGTCAATGACTCAATACAATCTGCTGTGCCAGCTTAGAAACTTTGTAAACTATTTTGAACAATGAATTGAGTTTGCTGTTCTGTTTGATAACTAGAAACAACTGCATTAAATTGAAATTACTTTTTGTAAAGTGTCTTCAGAGTTTTTACAAAGAGATTTAGGCTGATCTGTTTAGCTCTTTTAGATTCCAGACTAAAACTCTTATAGAGAAATAACTCAACCGGTCTTAGAAAAGGGCACTGAGAAGTCAGATTTTTAATTTAGTTTTCTTTCAGAGGTACCATTTTTTTGTCTTTTACCACTGTGAGAAACTGTTACTGACTTCTTTCAAATATTCACGTGGTTGCAAGAAGAAAAAAGCAGAATGTGTGGGTTTGATTTCTCAGTCATCCCAGAAAGGAGGATGGGAATACGCATAGACTTTGTTTTGGTAAATACTGTGTCACTCTTGATGGGTTAAGCAATAGTGAGAAATTCCTGTCTGATTTTTCCCTTTAGACTAACAGCTGCCGGGGGCTACAAACCCCCAAGGGAGAAGTGGTCTCCATGACTCAGCTTACAGAGAAAACAGAAGGTAAGTCAGAGCAGAAAATAACAGTCAATGTTCTGGAAAAACCTAGTAAAATGTACGGTTGTTCATATCGAGGATATGATGTAAATGTCTCATTTCTTTTGATTAAGCAACATAAAGATACTCACAGTGCTTTCCTTTTGAGAGTCTCGTCAAACAAGGCCTTTTGTAAATGTTTAAACTTCTTTTGACTTGTTTACAGTTAAATGGTGGTGTGGATCTGTGTAAATAAAAGAATATTAACTTAGGGATGCTGTCATATAATTTTATCATATCCATATGGTATCATTCTTGCCTCTTTATGAAGAAAAGATGCTTTGAATGGTGATTTAAACTTTATTTTTTTAAAAAGCAAAGGAAATGGCTATGTAGTTAATTATTTTGTTATTGAATAAAGGTTCTAGGCAATAAATCTTATAACGTTGGAAGGATTGTTTATTTCCGTTTAAATGATGCCACATTTACAGGAAACATGCATCTTTGTTTCGTGTTTTTCCACAGGACAACAAAGCCTATCTTCACACTGGAAGCTTTGAAGCTCAATTCCAATTTTTTGTGAATTTTTTTGTTTTTTGTGTGTGGTATTGCAAATTTCTAAGTATATGCAAACTTCCATGGAATGTCCTGTATGAACCTAAAAGTGTCTTACGTATACAGCAGAGGACACGGAAACATCATACGTATCAACTGTTAGTTTTCAGAAGTAAACATGGATAGTAATGGTAGAACATATCTTGCAATTTTGCAGCTGTTGTCCAACTGGAGCCAGCACATTAATAACTTAATCCTTATAATTGTCCACCATGGGTGTTTTTCTTCCCGCTTCTGCATACTGAGGCACAGAATAGTGATTTTTTCCAGCATTAATGACATACTGCAGTGGTGCCCAAGGTTGGTCCTTAAGAGCCGGCACCCTGCATGTTTTAGTTCTCTCCCTGGTGGTAGTAACAACCTTTTCAGTGTCAATGTTCTACTTAGGCCATCATTGGATCCAGCTGCAAACTAAACCAGGGTGAGAACTAAAACATTCAGGACGCCTGCCCTCAAGGACCGACTTTGAGCACCACTGACACTCTGGTCAGATGAATGGAACCTGGCCATCAAGACACAGATCACTTTTGAATAGATTAAATCTGCATCGAATGTAGGACCATATGTCTCAATGACCTGGTCACATTTGTAAAAATCCAATCTGTATTGTTCAGAATATTATGTAAAGATCAGAAACAGGTATCACAATGGATTGGATTGTGATTTGGATTGGATTTGGGTGACCTCAGGCTGTAGTGTGAACGTAGCCAAAGACTCTGACAAAAGTTGAAAAGGAACCGTGAAGACCTATTGTGTACTGGGACAGCTGATTCATGGAAAGGGAACAAATGAGTGATCACTGATCACTTCAGCTGTGAGGGGAAGAGAAAGGCTGGGGACTGAGAAAGGCTAACCAGGAAAAAGATTCAAGAGGAACATATTAAACACCAGCAAATCACTGGCATCAACTGACAAGGAAATCCTGGTAACCTGAACAAGTTTTCTTTGGAGGGAAACATCACTAATTTAAACAAACGTCCAGAAGTTCAGGCTTCTGGAAGAGGCCTTGTGAAGAACAAATCCATATTGTGGAGCTGGTGGAGTTGTATTGGAGTAGTTTGGGAGGTGGTGGGGCAACGTCTTAATAGATCACAAAGGAATTATTCATCCCAAGTGGAATAAGAAAGCAGCAAAAAAATGTGCAACAGAAGAGTCAGTTTTTGAACACACATTGGGAAAAGACTCATGAAAAGACGGAAGATCATGAAGGTTCAGGAAGTTCCCAAGAACATTTATTTATTTTGTATCACACAACCCTTTATATTTCCAGCCATAAACTTTCATCAAGAGTCAAACTGGTGAAACTGAAACTGATCTGTAGTGCTGGAACATTACATGATCTTTGATATGTTTAGAAAATAAAGGCAATAAAATTGGTTATTTCCACTCAAAATAATTTACAGACTCGTCAGCATTGACTTAGATTCTTTGAGTCTGAAGTTTAGATTTAATTCAAGAAATAAGTCTAAATTGTGTTTTTTAATTCTTCCAGCTCATTTGACTTGAGCAATAGCTGTACAATTTATGTACAATTCAATTGCCCCTATGGGGAAAAAATGAGACCAAAATAAATTAATTAAAACCCCTTTTCACCTTCTTAGTGTTTGTGGTGTGCCTAATCAAATAACAGATTTCAATTGACCCCTATAATATGCATTCAACATGCATTGTGCAGCTCATGCATTGTCCTGGTGTTCACTGAGACATGATGGATTACTAGACTGCTGAACCTCGCATAGATATTTATGTTCTTTATATATATATATATATATATATATATATATATATATATATATATATATATATATATATATATATATATATATATATATATATATATGCATATTTAGATTTGTCCCCAAAAAGTATTGTTTGTTTTTCAGTTGTATAACAGAGGACACATGTCACATAAAAGTGGAAAAGGTTAAGTACTGATTTATCTTGGTCTCAACCTGGTATTTTTACAGTGTTTAGTAGACTCCTAATATTCACTGTAGTTTCATGTTAGTCTTAAGAATTTGCTTACTTTGATTCTGGCCTCATAAACTGCTGTTCCCATCCAAACATTGGAATTTGGTC